>NW_028274818.1:81250000-82450000 GCF_037043125.1 Eumetopias jubatus
GAATGTATGGAGGAATGGCTTTTGAATCCTTGTAAAGCACCTGATATTTTCTCCTTTGAGAAGGATTCCAAGCAATTGCTTCCATCCACCTTAGACATCATTTTCCCACTAGCAGTGAGTTAGTTTTCCTTTTCTTTTCTTTTTACTCAGTTGGAAAATGGATAGTGACATTTCAGTGTGGTTAGATGTATGAAAATATTGCTTTCAACCAACTGTAATTAATTGAGAGAGACACAAAGACAAGGTGACTTTTGAAAAAAGCATGGAGCTTTTTAAAAGCACAGTTGTCTGTGGTCGTAGCCATTTCATGATAGGTTTGCATGTCCCCTAAAGGATGATCAAGATTTTGGAGAGGACAAATGCAGGGTGTGTGTGTGGTCGGGGTGGGGGTGGGGGTGGGGTGGGGTGGTGGGCCGGGGGGGGGGCAGGGACACAGCGGGGAGGAAATGTTCCTAGAGGTAAAAGTATTGGCAAAAGCACAGAGGTAGAAATAAATGTGCTGAGAGTGGGGGATCGGAATAAAGCAGAAAGCTCAATCACCAGGAACACCAGACGATTATTTAAAAGTCCAAGGGTGTGTGCTGACTAGCAAACAGATGGGTCCACTGGCCAATGTTTCAGGTATAAACAGTGGGGAGGCGTAAATAATATGGATTGCCGGTGATCCACATGATCGATTTTTGGCAAAGGTTTTGTGTTCCTCTGTCTGATTATGCTAATTTCATTATCTCAGTTTTATTTTGTTCTGTCATGATTTCTTTTTTTGAATGTACAGACTAGTATGTGCACTTTATCAGAAAAAATTGAAATTCATCTGAAATGTAAAAATAAAAAGTGAAAAATGACTGTAATCTGCTTCCCCCTGCCCCTCCCCCGTGCATTCATTCAGTAAATAGGTACTGAGTGCTCTGTGAGCTCCAGGAAGGGTTCTAGGGGCTGTGGATACAGTGTTGAGCAAGGCACACAGGGTTCCTGCCCATGGGGAGCTTCTGTTCAGGGAAGTGAAGGTGTCAGATAATATACAGGCAAACAAGTAATGTAGCTCAAATGGTAAGTGTTACATGGAAATTAACAGGGGAGGGATATTTCCCATCTGGTGGTGAGGAAATGCTTCTCTAAGAAGGTGACATTTTGCCAGTAAATGTCGGAGATCAAAAATTCAAAGGTCCTTGCTGTGTTAGAGGAAGAGACAGAAGGCCAGAGTGGCTGGCACCCAGAGAGTCAGGGAAGAGAATGGAAATGAATCACAGGGGAGTCAGACTGGGTAGGAACTTGTAGGTTGTGGTTCCAAAAAAAAAAAGTACAGATTTTATTCCTTTTGCAGAGGAAGCTACTGCTGAGTGTTAAGCAGGAGACTAACATAAGCTGGGTTTTGTTCTTAAAAGTTCACATAGGCTTCTGGATGGAGAATAAGATCACAGGGAGTAAATGAGGATCAATGTAATTATCTTTTGCTGTGGTCCTGGTTCTTAATCAATCCCGTTGATAAGTGGTAGGAATTTCTTTTTTTTTTTTTAAGATCTTTTATTTTTTATTTGACAGAGAGAGAGAGTACAGGAAGGGGGACAGGCAGAGGGAGAGGGAGAAGCAGGCTCCCCGCTCAGCAGGGAGCCCGAAGTGGGGCTCCATCCCAGGACCCCGGGATCACGACCGGAGCAGAAGGCAGACGTTTAACTGGCTGAGCCACCCAGGTGCCCCTGTTGTTTCATTTTTGCAAGCTTTTCCTTCTTATGTGTTAACTGAAGGAAAAACTATTTGTGCTTCTTCTTGGTCTCTGATTAGTTATTAAACACTTATTAATAATAATAGTAGTTAATGAGTTCTAGCTGTGAACTTCAGCTTCTTAAATTCTCATAGCAACCCTATTAAGTCAGTTGAATTCTTATTCCCCTTTTACAGATGGGGATAGCTTCGGGAGGTTGAGAAACTTGCTGAAGGTCCCAAAGCTGGTATGTGGCAGAGCTCGAGCCCCATTCTAGACCTCTGCGACTGTCACCTGGGTCTCTTTGCCTTGCGCAGATGCTGCGGAGATTAGAGATGAGATAAGACACAGCCCCCTATCCTTAGGAAGCTTCCAGATTTGGGGAGCGTGGAGACACAGAAGTAAAGAACAGCATAATTTGTAATACCAGGAACAAGAAACAAAGGCTAAATGAAGGGACAGTGGGGAAATGAGAGGAAGGAAAGCTCTGTTCTTCCTGGGGGACCCCAGCGCGACAGCAAGGAGGGTGTTTGCACTGGGCCTGAAGGCTAAGCAGGGTTTCGAGAGGTTACTGGTGAAGAGAACGGCATTTCGGTGAGCTGCCCAGCCCCACGCAAGGTGGTGGGGATCCCTAAGGCCAGGGTCCATGCACTAGGGTTTTTTTTTGTTTCTGTTTTTTGTTTTTTTCTGTTTCTTTCTTGTTGGCTCTCAAGTCCTGGGACTCAGGGTCTGTCTGGTTCATGGATGTGAATTATCTGTTATCTGGATGAGCCTGTGGGTTAGAGACCAGCACAGGCAGATGCTGATAGTATAGCCGCTCAGACCAGCACTCACAAAGCTCCCCCAAGGATGCTGCCCATGCGGTTCATTCATCCCTTCACTATTCACTTACTCAGCAGGCTTGAGCCCCTACTGGGTGTTAGCTTCAGAGGCACAGAGAGGAAAAAGACCCACCCTTAAGGAGTTCTCAGGTTGTCTGTGTTCCAGGCCTCCCTCTGCTGCCTCCTTGCCTCGTGATCTTGGGCCAGTTGCCTACTTTCCCTAGATCTCAATTTCCTCCTCTCAGAAGTGGAAATGTACTAAATACCACTGGACTATACACTTCGAAATGGCTAAGATGGCATATTTTATGTTATGTGTATTTTGAGGGATGGTTCTGGGGTCTGGGAGAGAAAGTGGTTCTTGATGTAGCCTGAAAAGATGGACAGTATTTCATTACTGATTGCGAGGAACAGCATTCCAGGCAGAGGGAACAGCATGTGTGAATACATAGACATGAAGCAGCATATGTGGCCAGGGAACTGTAAATGTATGAGTAATGCTTGCTACGCTCTATATGCATGAGGGAGACGAGACCAGAGCAGGAGGTGAGTGCACTTTGAAGCCCAGGGTGCTGGACATAGAAGGCTCAGCTCCCCATTGAGACAGAACTTTCCTGCAGGGTCCAAGGGGGTGGGGCGCCTAAGGACCAGACTCTTAGAATAAGTTTGTTTGAATGAATCGGAGTCAGACTTAATAATTATTTTTTTCTTAAAATGCCTCAACACATAGGGATGGTTAAAGGAGAAAAAAAACAATTATTCTAAGGGCAATAGAAGGGAATGATTATAAAAACTAACCTGCACAAGAACTTCCTACGTGCCTGCTTCATAGATGTGTTTATATATATATCCTCTAATTCACTCCTTATAAAACACCCTATGATGTGAGTACGTGGAGATATTTATTGCATTTTACAGATGAAGAAATTGGGACTCAGGGAGGTTAAGCAACTTGCCTAAGGTCACTCTGCCCATAGAGGGCAGAGCTGGAACTTGAACCCAAGCCTGGGTGACTTAGTCCTGCTGCCTTCTTGATCTCCTGGGAGTGGCTGGGGCTGCCATTCATTCAGACGGGTAAGGT
This sequence comes from Eumetopias jubatus, assembly GCF_037043125.1. Classification (NCBI taxonomy): domain Eukaryota; kingdom Metazoa; phylum Chordata; class Mammalia; order Carnivora; family Otariidae; genus Eumetopias; species Eumetopias jubatus. The sequence continues at coordinate 81,253,605 of NW_028274818.1, forward strand.
CAGTTAGTGTTTCTAGTACATCTTCATGACTCTTAGTACTGATTCTGAAAGACTTCTTGGGCAACAGAGGGGCCGATTAGTGTCGTGTTTGAGACTGGATGCTGTGCCTACGTTTGAATCCTAGCTTTATCCCTCATAAGCTGTATGACCCTGGGCTGCTTACTTAACCTCTCTGAAGTTTCATCTTCTCCTCTATAAAATGGAGCTAATCACAGGACCTGCCTCATATGGTAACGAAGAAGATCCAAAGAGAAAATATGTGAAAGCCTTTGGCATGGAGCCTGGTGCCCTCGGTAAATGGGGGAGACAGTGTTGATAGAGGAGGACACAAAGTAGGCCTTAACTGGGTATATTTAGACAACTGGAGAGAAAGAGAGAATGAGGGACGTCAAAGTGGATGGACAGCCTCAGAAAAGAATGCAGGTGACAAAGCGGATGGCGGTGGCTGGAGGCATGCGTGAACTGGGCTGCCTCGGGAGGAGGCCTGAGGTGGGAGGTGGGTTGAACAGGGTCGCTATACTCGGCCAGAGTAAACATGCCAGGTGCCTGGAGCCCAACAGGGGACAGAGGTAAAGAAAGTAGCATTTAGGGGGAAAAAAAAAAAAAGTAGCATTTAGGAACACTAGTCTGGCGGTGGATGCACCCTGGATGGAAGGGCAGGGAAACTGGAAGGTTCTGGAATCATCTGGTCATGAGCTCACCTAGGCTGGGGTCTAAAGCAGTGGCAGTGGGCGGGGAGGAAGGGGTGAATCAAATATCCTGAAGGGAGAAGACATTAATAGTTGATTACAGGTAGGAAAAAAGGAGGGTCTTCTAAGAGCCGCAATGCAGAAGGCAGGGAATAACAGTATGGTTAGCCTGGGGTCTTGGGAATTGAACACATTGGCACCAGTGGCTGCCCACTCTCACTTTCAGTAGGGCTTAGAGAGGTGCAGGGATTATGTGTAAGGGGAGAATAATGACCCCTTACATTCGTATAGCACTTTCTAATTTATATTTTTCCTGTGTTTTCTCATTTACTCTTCACAAGAAAGGGTAAAGAGCTGGAATCATCATGTCCCTTGGGATGTGGGTAAACAGGTTAAGGACTCACCCCAGGGAAGGGGTACAGCCAGTAAGGACTGAGCAAGGATCAGTCAGTCTAGGTGGTTTGCCCTAGACCAGGGTTTCCAGAGGCATTTTTATTTGAATAACACACGAACAACTGCATTATAAATGGTATGTCTTGGGCCGCCTGGGTGGCTCAGTTGGTTAAGCACTTGATTTTGGCTCAGGTCATGATCTCAGGGTTGTGAGATGGAGCCCTACATCGGGCTCCTCGCTGAGCATGGAGCCTGCTTGAGATTTTCTCTCTCTCTTTCCCCCTCTACCCAGCCCTCCCCCCGCTATCCTGCCTCTCTCTCAAAAAAAAAAAAAAAAAAACACACAAAAAAAACAACAACCAAAACAACAAAAAACCCAAAAAGCAAAGAAACCCAAATGATAATAAGTATGTCTAGATTCCATAACATCCAAATTGGAAAATGACCACAATTCTGTGCATTTGAAATCCCCAAACAGGTAAGTCATTCATTCCCTCATCCATTCCATAGCATACGTATTGCCGGCCTCTTATATGCCAATTATTGTGCTAAGCTCTTGAGAATACAGTAGCATTTTGAATAAGATGTTTATACAGTCCGTGCCTTCAAAGTGATTTAAGGTCTACTAGTAAAAATAGAACTACCATATGATCCAGCAATCCCACTTCTGGGTATATATTTGAAGGAAATGAAAACAAGATACTGAAGAGATATCAGCACTCCCATGTTCATTGCAGCATATTCCTAACAGCCAAGATATGGAAACAACCTAAATGTCCACCAACGGATGAATGGATAAAGAAAATATAGTGTATATCTCCAGTGCAATATTATTCAGCCAGGACAAAGAAGGACATCCTGCCATTTTCCATTTGTGACAATGGATGGTCCTTGAGGGCATTATGCTAAGTAAAATAAATCAGACAGCGAAAGTCAGATACTGCATGATGTCACTTATATGTGAAATCTAAAAAAAGAAAAAAAGAAAAATTCAAGCTCATTGAAATGTAGTAGAGAAGTGGTTGCCATGGGCTGGTGGATGAGGGAAAGAGAGAGAGAGAGGTTGGTAAAAAGGGTGCAAACTATCAGTTATAAGATGGATAAGGTCTGAGGATCTAATGTAAAACCTGGTGACTACAGTTGATAACACTGTATCATATAGTTGAAATTTCTAAGAGAGTGGAACTTAAATGTTCTCTCCCACCCACACACACAAGAGCAGTAGGTAAGGTGATGGCTGTGTGAATCACTAGATGATAGGAGTTGTTTCACAGTGTATCCTGGTAACAAATTACCGCAATGTCCACTTTAAAGATCTTACAATATCGTCGGTCAATTATACCTCAACTAAGCTGAGAAAAGGGGGTCTACAGGGAGCAGTCCCTGTTTCCAGTGCTGCTGAACCAAAGGACCAAGAGATGAGGGTGTCCCTCTTTGTCCTTTGGAAACAGGATTCAGGTGAGTTTGCTGACCCAATGCGCTCTTAGTGAAATGTCCAGAGATGAATTCAGTTGTTTTGCTATACACGTATTTCTGAAGGCCCTTGAGATGATGAGTCCTAATAGGGTCAAACCACATTTTACGGGCAAATCCAAGTGCAGCGATGTGCTCCCGTCTTCTTGTGAGAAAACAATGATTGCAGAAACCCGGGGTGTCATATTCGCTGCTCCGTGCTGAATGCCTGGCATCTATCACATTGGCCAGCACTTAGAAGCCTCTCATTCAATTAAGAGTTGCTGAATTAGGTGGCTGTTAATCCACAAAGACTGAGGTGCAGAGGATTTAATCGTCTTTTGCAAACCTTTGAAATCATCACACCAAAGAATAAAGTTAGCTGGAGTCTTGGTCTGAACCCCCTGCCCCATCTCCTGCTTTAGACGGTTTGTTCGTGATGCTGCAGTTAGACGAGCATTCTTGCTTTCCTGCTTCCAGGGAAAGAGGCGAGATTTTCAGATCAGGTGCAAAATAACAGGCACTGCTTACTGCCAACTGGCAGTGGCAGTGTCCTAACAATGTCATGATGGGCGTAGGCTTGGCGAAGTGCTTTACATATGAGTCATATCTCCTTGACAATTAGACGTCCACAGAAGCGGTTCAGAGTCACATCTTTTTGGAACAACAGAAAACAAAACCCAGCATGGCCACATTAAATATACTGGGCCATTAAAAGCCCTTTTAATTTCATGCAGAGAACAGAGTCATCTTAGATGCTGCTGGTGGAACTGTCTGGCATGTTCCAGGCTTTATGGAAAGCAACCGGATAACATCTATTAAAATTTAAAAGGCTCATATGCTTTGACCTCGCAGTCCCGACTCCTGGGACTCTATCCAACAGAAAAACACCAGCATACAAAAACATATGTGCAAAAAATTAAAAAAAAAAACTGGACACAAAATGAAGGCCCATCAGTAGGATAGTTGAATAAATTATTTTCATCCACTGTGTAATGTTCTGAAGCCAATAAAAAGAAAAAAGAGCAATAATAGTTGTCTTAGAAGTATGATTGAGGGAGGAATAGGAGATCCAGGAAAATGTCACATTCGGTGTCTGTCTCTCTCTATAGCACATATAATATATAGCATCCATGTGCGTGTCCATGCCTGTGTGCCATCTTATTAGTAGGAGAAAAACACGGAAGGATGTATAGTAAGTTGCTGCCCCAGGATACCTGGGGAAAGGGACTGGAGACAAGGCTAATGGGAGGGAAGAAAGAGGAGGTGGCGGGGCGCCAGGGTGGCTCAGTCCTTAAGTGTCTGCCTCCGGCTCAGGTCATGATCCCAGGGTCCTGTTATCAAGCCCCACATCGGGCTCCCTGCTCAGTGGGAAGCCTGCTTCTCCATCTCCCACTCCCCCTGCTTGTGTTCCCTCTCTTGCTGTATCTCTCTGTCAAATAAATAAATAAAATCTTAAAAAAAAAAAAAAATAAGGGGCGCCTGGGTGGCTCAGTCGTTGAGCGTCTGCCTTCGGCTCAGGTCATGATCCCAGGGTCCTGGGATCAAGCCCCTCATCGGGCTCATTGCTCGGCGGGAAGCCTGCTTCTCCCTCTCCCACTCCCCCTGCCTGTGTTCCCTCTCTCGCTGTGTCTCTGTCTGTCAAACAAATAAAATCTTTAAAAAAAAAAACAAAAACAAAAAACAGGAGGTGGGAGCCGTCAGCCAAGGAAAAAAGAAAATTAAAAAACTACTTCCCTGGGGAAAAAAAATCCCCTGATAATATTATCACACTTACATATTTGTGTTAGGTTACACATTTGTGGGATGGGGGAAGAGGCATCCTAACTTCAGAAAGGTTAAAATGTGCTGGGAATGGTGGGTCTCAGAATCGAGGAGAGAGAATTTCATCTGATTTAATCCTCGCCGCAATCCTATAAAGCAGAGTGTGTGTGTGTGTGTGTGTGTGTGTGTGTGTGTGTGTACACATGAATATATATCCAGGAGCAGAGAGATGGAAATCTTGCCCCATTAGTGAATAGAGAAGGGTTTTGAATCTCTAGACTTTCTGGTTAAGAAGTTCATACCTTTTCCTCTACAATTATTTGTAAACAACCAAGTCTATTAAATTCCATTGGGATTTTATATATATATATATATATATATATATATATAATTTTAAGGAAAGGCATCTGCAAGAGTTTGTAGAGCTCTATTTTAAGAATCTGGGCCATCACTGGGTGGACCATGTTCCTTTAGATCTTCTCTCTTTGCACTTAGAGTTTCCCCTGGTGGTTCCCAGGGCTGAGAAATGAAACCACTCACTCCCCATAATCCTGGTCTTAGGCAAATTCGGGAAATAGGCAATAATCAGCAGAGGAGAAGACCTAACCAGGCTTTCCTCAACTCCTGTGTTGCCTCCTATGTTTGCTCAGGATGCTATAACAAAAGGCCATAAGCTGGGTGGCTTATAAAAAACAGAAATTTATTGCTCACAGTTCCAGAAGCTATAGGTCCAAGATCAAGGCACCTGCGGATTCTGTGCCTGTTGAGGACCTGCTTCACAGACTGTCCTGTAGCTGCATCCTCACATGGCAGAGGGTCAGGGGGTTCTCTGGGGTCTCCTTGATCAGGGCACTAATCCCATTCATAAGGGCTTCACCCTCAAGACCTAATCCCCTCCCAAAGCTCCCACCTCCAAATAGCATCACCTTGAGGGTTAGATTTTTATTTGTATTTTTTTTTAAGATTTTACTTATTTGAGAGAGAGAGAGAGCATGAGCAGGGGGAGAAGCAGAGGGAGAGAAAAGCAGGCTTCCCGCTGAGCAGGGAGCCCGATGCGGGGCTCCATCCGACGACCCTGGGATCATGACCTGAGCCGAAGGCAGACGCTTAACTGACTGAGCCACCCAGGTGCCCTGAGGGTTCGATTTTTAACATGATTTGGGGGAGGGAGGACATAAACATTCCATCTCTAGCATCCTCCTTAGTCCTGGAAGGAATTAAGATAGCTGAAAGCTGGAGATTTGTCCAGGCCCCACCCCAGGGGTGAAATGCTTTTAGCAGGTGGCTCTTAAAAGGTGGCCATCAGGGGTGCCTGGGTGGCTTAGTAGGTTAAGCGACTGCCTTCGGCTCAGGTCTTGATCCCAGGGTCCTGGGATCGAGCCCCACATCAGGCTCCCTGCTCGGCGGGAAGCCTGCTTCTCCCTCTCCCACTCCCCCTGCTTGTGTTCCCTCTCTCGCTGTGTCTCTCTCTGTCAAATAAATACAATCTTAAAAAAAAAAAAAAAAGGTGGCCATCATTTTGACAAGGAACAAAAATGATTCCCATTTTGGTTTCATTTGGTTCTTCCACAGCCAGCACCCCAGGTGAGACCAGTTCACCCACTGTATGTTTGCAGTGCCGTGTTCGTGCTGGAGACCTGCCGCCCACCGCTGCAGGATCTGTCCATCTTCATCTTGTTGAAACAGACCTAGGGAAGGCGTCCCCAGAGCACATCCTGCTGCTTAAATCTGGTGCAAACACCATCCGTAAGAGCGGCTCAGCCCCGGCCCAGGGGTGGCCCCAGGCTGGGTTCCAAGAGCGCTAAGAGGTCTGCTTTCCTAGGGATCAGTTTTGCCTTAGAGCAGGGTTTTGTTATTTCCCAAATGCTTAACCAGGCCTAGTTTAGCTTTATGTGTCTTTCTTATCTACTGAAAAAAAAAAATTTTTTTTTTTTTTACTTGAGATAAAACTCACATAAAATTAACCCTTAACCATTTGAAGTGTACAAGTCAGCGGTATGGAGTACGTTCACCCGTCTTGTACAACCTCCACCTCTATCTACTTCCAAGAAACCCTGTACCCATTAAGCAGTTCCTCCCCATGCACCCCTTCCCCTGGTCCCTGGCAGCTCCTTTTTGTCTCTGGATTTCCCTATTCCGGATGTTTCGTATAAATGGAATTGTTCTGTATGTAACCTGGCTTCTTTCACTAAGTGTAGTGTTTTTTTAAGATTCTATTTATTTGAGAGAGCGAGCATGAGCAGGGGGAGTGGCAGGCAGAGGGAAAGAGAGAAGCAGACTCCCCACTGAGCAGGGAGCCTGACTCAGGGCTCGATCCCAGATCATCATGACCTGAGCCGAAGGCAGACGCTTAACCGACTGAGCCACCCAGGCGTCCCCTCATTATACTTAATTACCTCCTTATAGGCCCTACCTCCAAATACAGTCACGTGGGGGGTTAAGGCTTTAACACAGGAATCTGGGGGGGGGCAGACAATTAAGTCTGTAACAATAGACTTATTATTTAGGATTGGACATCATATTTTAGCATCACGATGTCTTAGGGCTGGAAGGAAATCTGTGGAGTCCCTTTGTCCAGGATTTCTCAACCTTGTCCTTACTGACACTGACATTTGGGGCTGGATCACGCTGTACTGTGGGGGCTGTCCCGTGCATTGTAGGATCGTCAGCAACATTCCTGGCCTCTGCCCACTAGATGCCAATAGTACCACCACCCCACACACTCCTGCCCCATTGTGACAACAAAAACTGTCTCCAGACGTTGCCAAATGTTCTCTAGAGGGGCGAACTTGTCCCTAGTTGAGAAGCGCTGATCTAATTCCTTTTTGATTCAGATATCCTAGTTTTGTGAGGCAGAAGAGTCCAAAGATTTTTCTACCCCATCTCTGCACCTTGGTCCCTAGGTTTCTGGCCTCTTTTTCTCCACATGCCTCACGGTTTTCTGTTCACACACACAGAAAGCACTGTCGATAAAAACTGTATTGGATGTGCTCAGGAGTAAGCCAAGAGAAACCTGATTATGAGCTCCCTGAAGCATAAAGAAATCTCCCCATGCAAAATGGATTCGATTTTCCTCAAGGCATTCCTGCCTGAGAAGATTTCTATTTACTACAAATTGAAGTGAAGAAGAAATTGTCACTTACACTTAGAACAAAGAAAATGTTTCAGGTAAGATAAATAGAAATACCCCTTCAAACAACAGCCTTTAACTCTGCTACCAAAATGAGGGGGATTTATGTCAGCCCAGAGAACACGGACTTGAAGTTTTCTCTGGAAAATTCTGTCCAGGGACTGACCACGTGTTATTTCCACCCCAAAGAGTACAGAGACCGTAATGAAAGAGACCACGAAAACAGCCCAACGGATGACAGATGACATCTCCATTCTTGCAAACTTGAAATGGGCACTTCATTTGGCGGCGTGGGGAGACAGAATACATAGTTCTTTTAATGTTCTTGGATGAATCTCTTAGTGTAGACATGTACTAAGAGATCAAGTATTCCTGATGATTCAGGTGTCTTCTCTTCATAAAAAAGACTGTGTAAAAAAAAAAAAAAAAGAAAAAGAAAAAAGACTGTGCATACGTCTGCCTGTTTATGTCCAAGGTTTATGATTCTATTGCTTCTCTAGGGCACAGAATCAACATTGTTATTTCTGGAGATAGTCTAGTTCTGTGTGATTCTCAGCTCTGGCTGCACATTAGAATCCCTGAGTAGCTTTTAATACAGTTCACTTCACCTCCCTTTTTTTCAAGATTTTATTTATTTATTATTTATTTGAGAGAGAGTGTGTGTGCATGTGCATGAGTGGCGATGGTGGGGGGCAGAGGAAGAGGGAGAGAGTATTTCAAGCAGACTCTGAGCTGAGTGCAGAGCCTGACGAGGGGCTCGATCTCACGACCCTGAGGTCATGACCTGAGCTGAAATCAAGAGTCAGATGCTTAAGTAACTGAACCACCCAGGTGCCCCCCCACCTCCCTTTCTAATGGACTAGAAACCCCTACTCCAGAAGGACTTGGTTTTCCCAAATGCTCAAGCTGGGCAGAAGCAGAACTTGAACCCATTTATCCTGTCTATTCGAAAGAGCTAAGTAAGAGTTTCCTTCCTTTTTTAAATTTATTTTTATTTATTTGAGAGAGAGAGAGAGAGTGAGCATGAGCAGGGGGAGGAGCAAAAGGAGAGGGAGAAGCAGACTCTTTGCTGAGCAGGGAGCCCGATGCGGGACTCAATCCCAGGACCCTGAGATCATGACCTGAGCTGAAGGCAGACGCTTCACCGACTGAGCCACCCAGGCGCCCCAATGGTTTCCTTCCTAATAAGGGACTTCCTCCCCCAGACTGTGATGGCCAACACCTGAAAACTCTCAGTAAAATAAGTTAAATCCTAAATTGTAAATCTGCCCTTGCTCTTGGGAGAACAATTCAACCCACGAGTCCTGTTGCCCTAGATATGCCATCCATTTCCGAATACAAAAGATACTATTGCCATTATGATTTGCAAACACTATTCAAAAATTTGTCACGGATAGAGAGACGCATAACCTGTATGAGGTGGACCAGCCTCTCCATTAATGTAGCTCTTTTTCTGAAACACACTAAACGTATTTAGAAAAGATAAGTGTTCACTAGCTAATGCGTTTCTCAAAGACACAGGCTGTACTATAGGGTGTTGGGACATTAGCAGGAGAAATTCACCTGTAGTTCTAATGGGGCATAGGGCAAGAGACAAGGCATATTTGAGGGAATACAGAAAAACATTAATGTATCTTTCTTTGTTATTGTTAAAAGATAATTTTTAGGGGTGCCTGAGTGGCACAGTTGGTTGAGCAGCTGACTCTTGGCTTTGGCCGAGGTCATGATCTCAGGGTGGTGGGATCAAGCCCCACATTTGCATCTGGCTCCACACTCAGTGGGGAGTCTCCTTGAGATTCTCTCTGCCCTTCCCCGCCCTCAAACGTGCCCTCTCTCTAAAAATAGATCTTTAAAAGAAAAAAAAAAGATAATTTTCAGAAAAAGTAAAATCATGACTCTCACGAAATAAACACGTTTATATAAAATAAAAATAAACACGTTATGGGGCGTCTGGATGGCTCAGTTCGTTAAGCATCCAACTCTTGATACTAGCTCAGGTCATGATCTCAGGGTTGTGAGTTTGAACTCCACGCTGGGCATGGAGCCTACTTAAAATTTTTTTAAAAAAAAAAACCAAACACATGTGGGGTGCCTGGGTGGCTCAGTCGTTAAGCATCTGCCTTCGGCTCAGGTCATGATCCCAGGGTCCTGGGATGGAGCCCCGCATTGGGCTCCCTGCTCCGCGGGAAGCCTGCTTCTCCCTCTCCCACTCCCCCTGCTTGTGTTCCCTCTCTCACTGTGTCTCTCTGTCAAATAAGTAAAAAATCTTAAAATAAATAAATAAATAAACCAAACACATGTTAAAGATTCTGCTCAGTCCATGAAGGAACCGAGTACATGTTATAACCCAATTCAGCAGAATCTGAAGAACAGACTAATATATAGATCAGCAATATTGAAATGAAGGGGTAAACGAAAGTAAATCTGGGTTTTCCTTGAAGGAGAGAGAAGTCAATCGGACCTCTACCAACTGGGCGAGGATTTGCATATGCTCGAGAATTACTTTTGCCTTGTTATACTACTACTTACAGAGTAGTAAAACAGCTCAAAGATAAGGAAAGACTAGAACCAGATAACCCGGAGAGGTGACCTCTGGATGCGTCATCTCCCTTCGAAGCACTTTTCCCCTTACATGACCTACCTGCTCTCCTGAAGAGGAAGCAGGGAGAATCCAGGTTCTGAATTAAGCAGCTTTCAGGCACAAAGAAAACGACACGTTTTCAAGAATTAACGGTTAGGAAAATTATCCTTAAGAGTCAAAAATGATTTCAAATGAAACCCGGTCCAGGGAAAGTCTGTACTTGCAAACGAGTCTGGAGGGGACGGAAAAATGAGGGAGAACGCAGTCATTAATTATGCAGACTATGATCTCTTGATGCCAAATATTTTATGGACTTTAAAGCACCATCCAGATGTTCAGCTTGATTGAAGCTGAGGGGGGGTAAGTCTTGGCAGTTGTCATGTAGCTGTTCAGCAAACTAAAATTCTCTCTCATATATATGTATATACGTATATATATGTTTACTTAAGTTCAGGGTCATTACCATATATCCTGTGGCTGATATCTACCAACCCTGCCTGGTTAATAGATCTTCCTTTCAAAGAAGAGGCTGTTAAACACGGGAATTGGCACATACTAGGAATTCACTGCGTGGTTGCCGAATTGCACCGAGGTATTTGATTCCTAAGCAACTGAGGCACGTTGCTTCCCTTCCTGAGGATGTAGGGATACTGGGCAAGATGCTAACAAGCTTCTAAAAATGGCCTTGAGAGAGAAATCACTTTGGCCTCTGTGGGACTGGAATCGGGTGTCTCGATTTACAGTATATACTCAGATGCCACTTGTATTATCTAAAAATAAAGCAAAGCAGCTTGAAGTTGGCGAGGGAGTCTAAACCCCTTGGTGTTCGATTACTTACTAGCTTGGCGTACAGGGCTGCTCGGTGTATAAAGATCTGGAGACTCCACACAGAGGCATATCGGAGGCAGGGTTTAAAGAGAGAAATCCGTGTACCCATTTGTCTTTTTGCCACATTTATGAAATCAGCCATCTGGCTGCTCCTGGTCCAATAAAATGATCTCTCGTATGACCAGAGGCCTTTTCCCAAAGGCAGCATTTCCTAAGCCATGTTCTGAGAAAGAGCAGCTGATACACGTTTTCTAAGAAAAAGGGAGGACTCTGGTCCATAAGCTTGGGAATTGCGGGGTGAAATTTAGCGATGCACGTGTCTTGACGGTAGGGATCTTCAACAGACAAATGCACGTTGTGAATTTCAAAGGTGCAAGATTGTGCGTTGGAGCTGGTCTCCTGCCCTTGCTAACCAGCATTTTTATTCCCTTCCTTTTGCTTATCTCTCCCTTTCCCCAAAACTTCCCATTGCCTCTGACACCAGCTGCAAACTCCTTTACCATAGATATATAGATTTTTTTTTTTGAGAGCGAGCGAGCGAGAGATGGGGGGAGGGGCAGAGGGAGAGAGAGGATCTTAAGCTCCACGCGTGGAGCCCTACTTAGGGCACGAGCTCATGATCTCAGCTGAAATCAGTTAAGCTGGGCACCTAACTGACTGAGCCTCCCAGGTGTCCTACCTCTATCATTTTTTGTTGGTTGTTCATATTTATTTAAAGATTTGAGAGTGAGAACACGAGTGGGGGGAGGGGCAGAGAGAGAGAATCCAAAGCAGGACTACCCGCCAAGCACGGAGCCCGATGGGCTGGATCCCACCACCCTCAAGATCATGACCTGAGCCGAAATCAAGAGGCAGACACTCAACCAACTGAGCCACCCAGGCGCGCCCCTCATATTTATTTTTCAATTGGAGGATAGTATACTCTGCCTGGTCTTCCCCACCCTCCTTAATCCGCACCTTCTCTCTCTCCCAACAGACTTATTTCCCTCTGTGCTCTGTAATTCACTTCCTTTAGTCTCTTCACATTCTCATCTGTAAAATGGGAATAATACGTACCTACCTGCTAACAGTGATCAAGAGCAATCAGTGAAGGTAACACCAACGGGGCATTGAACACAGTGCCCAGCACGTGATAAAGGCTAGATCATAGCAACTGTTATTGTTGTCGATATTGTTGTTACTCCCTTCTTTGTGCCATGCCACCCTCCTTTCTTGTCTACTTAAGCGTGATCCTACCTTGCCTTGGTGGCAGGTCCATTGATCTCCCTGCTTCCGCTGCTCCTTTCCTGTGATATGCACAGCTGATCCCAGCCCCTTCTGTAAAGGAAAATGCCAACGTAGCTCCACGTTCCTGCCCAGATTGTCTCCAAGTCTCACCCACATAGAAATACAGGTGTTGCCAAGGTTCCAGTCTCACCTCCTCCAGAAGCCCCCATATTGCCTGTCAGTCCACCCCTTCTTTTCAAGAATTCTTTCCATTTCTGACCTCCTATTACACTCCGCATCCTGCGTCCTTGATTTGTCTCACTCCATTGATCCTATAAGCTCCCCTAGAGCAGGGACCAAGCCTTACCTTTGTTTTCATCTCCCTCTAGCGTTTCCGCCAGGGGTTGGCAAACTTTTTCGGTACGGGGCTAGATAGTAAATATTTTTGGCTGCACAGACCATACGTCTCTGTCAAAACGACTCAGCTCTCCTGCTGGAACCCCAGAGCTGCGACGCCTGAGAATGCCCGAATGAATGGGCATCGTTGTGTTCCTTCGAAACTTTATTTCTGGACACCGAAATTTGGATCTCATGCCATTTTCCCACATCATGAGATATTCTTCTTTCGATTTTTTTTTCCAACCATTTAAAAATGTAGAGGCCATTCTTAGCTCTGGAGCCAGAAAAACACTGGTAGTGGGCGTCTTTGGCCGGCAGGCTTGTCAACCCCTTGCCTAGACAAATGCCAGGCAGAGAGAAGGCGGTCAGATCCCAAGTGACGTTTTGTTTGCTGCAGGAGGGGAAAGTTCTGGCTATTTTGGCTTTGCTCTCATGCTTGCTTGCTCCCAATCACCACTGGCAGGCTTTTGGCTCGGAGAGCCTGTCCTCTAGGTAAGGAGAGTACACTGCCCGAAAGAAAAGCCAGCGTCGTTTAGTATTCCTTTTATAGGTGCTCACTTGGGGGCTTTCCACACACCAGGGAGAGGATTGTTGACAAGTCAATAGAAATCGACTCTGGATAACCTAGAGGCTTTCCAGGTGTGGGAGCAACCCACTGATCAGCTTAAGGGGTTGCAGAGTTTAAACAATGAAATAGAAGTGAATAGAAAATATAAGGATGCATCTAAGGTCCTAAGGGTAAACAGTATTTTGTGCAATGTTTATGTCACTTCTAATTATGTGTGTATGTGGATACCGGGACTGCTGTGTGCTTGTCTCACTGTGGGTCACATTCATATAAGCTTGCAAAGCACAGAAACTTGAGGAAAAAAAGTTTACTGGAAGCACGTGGAAATCCTTACAGAATGAAAAAAATAAAGGCTAAATAGGGGCGCCTGGGTGGTTCAGTCGTTAAGTGTCTGCCTTCAGCTCAGGTCATGATCCCAGGGTCCTGGGATCGAGCCCCGCATCGGGCTCCCTGCTCAGCAGGAAGCCTGCTTCTCCCTCTCCCACTCCCCCTGCTTGTGTTCCCTCTCTCGATGTGTCTCTCTGTCAAATAAATAAATAAAATCTTTAAAAAAAAAAAAAGGCTAAATAGCCAGGCTTTAAAAAAGAAGAGGACCCATGATAACTATGGAGTTTTGGGTACAAAATCAATCAATCAATCAGTAAATCCAGGTGGTAGAAAATTCAGGCTGAATCAGCACCCCCGTTTTCCATTTTCATCCCCAAGACACTGTACTCAAGATGCAAACACCCAAGGGGAGGACAGAGAGACAAATTTCTGAGTTAACCAGTCAGTTCTGTTGCTTGAAAAGAATCCTACCTGCGTGCGAAAGCTTCCGCCATGAGAACCTACGAAAGGCAGGCCAGACCCAACACACTTTCCCCACACCCCAGTGCCTCCTCCCAATATTGACCTTTGCAGCTACTCTCGGGCAGTGGACCGTCCCCGGTCACGGGACCGGTTCCATGAGCAGACAGTGGCTGCATGGCGGTTGAGGGAAGCCAAGCTAAGGTCAAAGCCAAATGTATGTGTTGGTCCAGCTCGATGGGTACCCAAGCCTGGGCTAGCAAGGGTGGGGCATCTTGATTGCCAGTCCCAGCAGACAGCATTCCATGAGAGAGAGAGAATCTCACAAATACAACGGAGGTGCATGACCAGGGAAAGGACAGTGGGTGTTTGCGGAGAAAATCCCTCCATCCCTCTACAGATGACCACTCAGGAGTGAGGTTGGTTTTCCCTCTCCCATAAAAATACCTAACTTTTTAATTCTGATCATAAGAGGATTAATGCTCATAATTTTTTTTTTTTACTAGATCATCAGTTTATTATAAAAGGATATAACTCAGGAGTAGGCGATGGAAGAGGTGCATAGGGCAAGGTATGGGGGAAGGGTGGTGAGCTTCCGGGGGCCTCTCTCCCCGCTCCTTCACATGTTCAGCAGCCCGGAAGCTCTCTGAACTCTGTCCTTCTGGGGTTTTATGGAAGCTTCATCACCTAGGCATGGTTGAGTCATAATCTTTTTAATTAAAAAATACTGGAGATTATCAAAGAAAGCAAATGTCATTTATTTTTTTTTAAAGATTTTATTTATTTATTTGAGAGAGAATGAGAGAGAGAGCGAGCATGAGAGGGGGGAGGGTCAGAGGGAGAAGCAGACTCCCCGCTGAGCAAGGAGCCTGATGCGGGACTCGATCCCGGGACTCCAGGATCATGACCTGAGCCGAAGGCAGTCGCTTAACCAACTGAGCCACCCAGGTGCCCCAGAAAGCAAATGTCATTTAAAATAATGCTGCCACCCTCGGATAACCACTGACGACATCCTTTCCGGTTTCCCTTTGTCCTTCCTTCCTTCCCCTTTCCCTGCCCTCCTCCCCCTCCAAATCGTGATCCTCAAAGAGAGACAAATCACGTTTGGGAATCTGGTCCCTTTTCTCACACACTTCCACTGTTATAGGGTACATCTCTCTCCCTGTGGACAGAAGAGCGGGTTCTTTTCTTTTTTAGTGTTTGGAGGGAGGAAATCTTCATGCAGGGCTGCCTGTAGCTCAGAGCAGGTGAGAAGTGGCAGCTCAAGAGAAAATAGTGCTTGACACATTAGATGTAACTCGCATAAATTAAGCCACCGTACCAAGAATGGGATGTGACAAAGTCTAACTTCATCCAATAAACACACGTTTTGATTCTTTGTGTGCAGATGGCTTACTGGGCACTGGGAGGGGGAGGAGAATAAGGTAGAGTTGCTTCCTTCAAGAAGCTCACCTTCTAGCAGGGGAGATAATCCCAGACAATGGCACATGCCAGCCGGTGGTAAATGCACAAACCGGGCACTACGGGGGACACGGGACAACACAATTAACATGCAGCTATCAGTTCGTTCGTTCTGATACATTTTCATTTCACAGATAGGAGGGCATCTGCTCTGTCTCGCACTCCGGCCTCCCCTGGATCCCCTCCCGGTTGGTTGCTTTGCTCTCAGTTCCCAGGGTGGGGAACCTCTGCTGCTTTGTGACTTTGCTTGGATTTTCTCCCTTCTCACCCGGTGAACTCCTCCTTCTCATGCTTTTAGGTGTCAAGTATCAATGTCGCCCCCCCAAAAGGCTTTCCCCGGGCTCCCGCAGGCTCAGTGCCCTTCTGTCTTGCCAGTTTTCTTCCTATCACGTGGTTACTCTTTCCCTTAATTCTGTTACAGAGGGAATCACTACCTGTTCTGTTTGCCCAGTGCTTGGCAAGTGCTCAATTAATACTGCCTGAAGGAATGAGAAATAAGTGAATGTGCCCAATTTGAGAATACACTTGTTGAAAAACAAAATTCAACCGAATACATTTTAAAGACCTTACTGGCTTTAATCAATGATTCATGAATGGGGCAGCATCCAATCTAGTAGACAGAACAGAGCTCTGAAGGGAGGTACGAGGCAAGAGTTTTTACAGCCAGAAGGGAGCAGGAAGAAGAAAGTTGTACTAGGCAAAAAAAAAAAAAAAAAAGGCGTGTTGGTTACGCATTGTTACTGTCTTTTAGGGATTGGCACGGGTTTATCAGGTAGATAATGTAACTAATCTGATCAGGCAACTCCTGATTGACTGGTTGAAGGTTCCATTTCTGGGAGAGCCGAAACTGTAATGAAGTTAAGTCTCGGTTTTGGGGATATGGGGCTTGGCCTCCATGATTCCACTGGAGTCTGCTGTCTAGTTTCTGACACACTCTAATGAGAAAAGGGAGCTGAGACTCGATGTCCTGATTAAGACCAGATAATGGGTGGCTCTGATTAGTTAACAAAGGGAGATGCTATAGCACTGTGGGATGCTGGACTGGATCCTGCAACAGAAAAAGAACATTAATGGGAAAAGTGGTAAATTCAAATCAAGTCTGTGGTTTAGGGAATAGTACTGTACCAATGTAAATTTTAAGTAGACTCCACACCCAGCGTGGAGCCCAGTGTGGGATTTGAACTCATGACCCTGAGATCATGACCTGAGATCAAGAGTTGGACACTTACCCAACTGAGGCACCCAGGCGCCCCTAAAATTCTTCATTTTGACACACGTACCTTTGTTCTGTAAGATGTTAACATTGGGGGAAATTGGGTGAAGGGGACACAGGAACTCTCTGCAGTATGATTGCAACTTTTCTCTAAGTCTAAAATTATTCCTAAATAAAAACTTCATTTTAAGAAGAGAAGGAGATGAGAAGAAGCAAAGAAGTCAGCCCGTGGATCTGGTCAGTGGTATAGAAGCTCTCTGAAAGTGTGAATATTGATCTCTTTTTCTTTGTTTGTTTTTTTTTTTTTAAGATTTTATTTATTTATTTGATAGCAGGAGAGAACAGACAGGGGGAGTGGCAGAGGGAGAGGGAGAAGCAGGCTCCCCGCAGAGCAAGGAGCCCGATGTGGGGCTTGATCCCAGGACCCTGGGATCACGACCTGAGCCGAAGGCAGATGCATAATGACTGAGCCCCCTAGGTGCCCCATTAATGTCTTTTTCTGACTTTGTTTAGAATTCCTTCCAGAATGCTGGGGTAACTCGGGGCTTTCTGTTTCTGGCTCTATGATACTGAATCCAGAAAGACTTTTCTGTGGATAGTAAACTCATTCACGTTTTGGAGGTATGGGGTAACAGAGAAGGAGCCAGATGGACCACATTGAGCTTTCCATTCCCTCTTGGGCAGTCACCTATGAGGTGTCATTCACTTTCAAGGCTGGAAATGAACAAATAAAAAAGTCAGCCACACTCAAGAATATGAGGAAAAATACTAAAAGGTTTTTTTCTTCCCAAGTTTTATTACCTGATTTTGTATTTTCAAGAGAAATATCGGGTCCCCGCATTTTTAATCACAATTTTTTTAAAGATTTTAATTATTTATTTGAGAGAGAGAACACATGAGCAGGGAGAAGCAGACTTCCTGCTGAGCAGGGAGCCTGACGTGGGGTTTGATCCCAGGACCCCCAGATCATGACCTGAGCTGAAGGCAGACGCTTAACTGACTGAGCCACCCATGTGCCCCTAATCACAATTATTAAAAAGAAATATGAAATTCTTTAAATCTTAAAGCCTGATTTGACGCTAATTGAATAATGACTAACCCTATTTCTCCAAGACTCACCAAGCACCTTACTTCAGTCTAGGACATAAAGGATTTTTTTTTCAACTTCTTTTTAATATTTCTTTTTTTGAAAAATTTTTAATTAACATATAAAGTATTATTTGTTTCAGGGGTACAGGTCTGTGATTCATCAGTCTTACACAATTCACAGCGCTCACCATAGCACATACCCTCCCCAATGTCTATCACCCAGCCACCCCATCCCTCCCACCCCCCACCACTCCAGCAACCCTCAGTTTGTTTCCTAAGATTAAGAGTCTCTTATGGTTTGTCTCCCTCTCTGGTTTCGTCTTGTTTCATTTTTCCCTCCCTTCCCCTATGATCCTGTCTTGTTTCTCAAATTCATCATATCAGTGAGATCATATGATACTTGTCTTTCTCTGCTCAACTTATTTCACTTAGCATAATACCCTCTAGTTCCATCCACATCATTGCAAATGGTAAGATTTCATTTTTTGATGGCTGCATAATATTCCATTGTGTGTGTGTGTGTGTGTGTGTGTGTGTGTGTGTATACACACACCACATCTTCTTTATCCATTCATCTGTTGATGGACATCTAGGCTCTTTCCATAGTTTGGCTATTGTGGACATTGCTGCTATAAACATTGGGGTGCAGGTACCCCTTTGGATCACTACATTTGTATCTTTGGGGTAAATACCTAGTAGTGCAATTGCTGGGTCGTAGGGTAGCTCTATTTTCAACTTTTTGAGGAACCTCCATACTGTTTTCCAAAGTGGCTGTACCAGCTTGCATTCCCACCAACAGTGTAGGAGGGTTCCCCTTTCTCCGCATCCTCGCCAACATCTGTTGTTTCCTAACTTGTTAATTTTAGCCATTTTTTTAAAGATTTTATTTATTTGACAGAGGGAGCACAAGCAGGCAGAGGGGCAGGCAGAGGGAGAGGGAGAAGCAGGCTCCCTGCTGAGCAAAGTGCCTGATGCAGGGCTCGATCCCAGGACTCCGAGATCATGACCTGTGCTGAAGGCAGATGCTTAACTGACTGAGCCACCCATGTGCCCCAATTTTAGCCATTCTGACTGGTGTGAGGTGATGTCTCATTGAGGTTTTGATTTGTATTTCCCTGATGCCGAGTGATGTTGAGCACTTTTTCATGTGTCTGTTGGCCATTTGGATGTCTTCTTTGCAGAAATGTCTGTTCATGTCTTCTGCCCATTTCTTGATTGGATTATCTGTTCCTTGGGTGTTGAGTTTGATAAGTTCTTTATAGATTTTGGATACTAGCCCTTTATTTGATGTGTCATTTGCAAATATCTTCTCCCACTTTGTTGGTTGTCTTGGTTTTGTTGACTGTTTCCTTTGCGGGCAAGAGTGTTTTAAAAGTCTAAAAAAAAGGGCACCTGGGTGAGTTAGTCAGTTAAGCCTCTGACTCTTGATTTTGGCTCAGGTCATGATCTCAGGGTTGTGAGATCAAGCCCCATGTCAGGCTCTACACTCAGCGGGGAGTCTGCTTAAGATTTTCTCTCTCCCTCTCCCTCTGCCCCTCCCCCTGTGCACGTGCATGCTTTCTCTCTCAAATAAATAAATCTTTTTTTAGAAGTCTCAAAAAATGAGCTTGCAAAATTAATTCCTTTACATTGCAATAATAAATGCATGTACTATACTTGTTTAAGCATATTTTGCAAAGTCAAGCTATACCATAATCAGATCATAGTGTCAAAACTTATGACTCATTTTGTTAATGCCTGTTTTTTTCTTCTCTTGTCTAACTTGTAATCATTATAAGCTTAGCCATGGCCAATGATTAATTATTAACTGCTTTGATGGAGCACAGTGGAGCTTGAATGTGCTAACAAGTCCTTCTCAAACAAGCCATTGGAAGGGACCAAGAAGAACTGTCAAGTTTCCAGCCCTACTTGCCTTCCATCGGGTCAGTTTCTCTCCTGTAGTACATACTAAAATCACCTGTGCCCAGACACCATCTCAATCCAGAGATTCTAATTTCTGGGGATATGCAATAGGCTCTTGACCATAAATGACTTTGTGTGAAGCCTACAAGATCAAGATCACTACTCTATTTTACTGTGAGCGTGGTGAGGACTGAGCAGGAAAAATGGAGATCAACACTCAGAAAATTACATTCGAAAGGCCCTCCTTTGAACAGAGCAACAGTTCAATTAGTGGAATTTGGCTATAATGAGTATTTTGTGAGAAATCACGCAGGCTCTGAAGCATCAACAATCTCTTGCAACAAAGAAGGCTTGAAATGAATAGGGGAAGAGTAGAAAATTGTCACCTGAAAAAATGCACAACAATGGCCACCACTAGGGTGTTCAACCATCTTGGTTTGCCTGGGACTGTCCTGATTTGAGCACTGATAAGTCCTGCGTTCCGGGAAACCATCAGCCCCGGGCAAAGTAGGCTAGTTGGTTGCCCCACTACTACCTGTTTTATGGACATTGCAAGGATTTAGAAGGTGTTTGCTACCCAATGGTGCACAAGACAGCTGGTCACCTTGTGCTTATCCCTGGCACAAAAAGCCAGATACTGTGATGCTGACAGTAGCTGCTGCAAGAACATGGCCCCAGAGGAGAAAAATATGTGTATGGAATGAGCTGGTATATTGGACACACAACAACCAAGTCAACAAAGCAGTGCTAATGTTAACAATATAGCAAGATAGGAAATAGCTTTATTTTAAGGAAGGCTCCTTCCCTCCCCCACTTCTGGGTTGTGAGTTTGAGCCCCACATTGGGTGTATAAAGAATGCTCCTTTGAAGCATTCACCAACAAGGCATTTAATCTGTATACTGAAGCCAGGAGGCTTCTGGCCTGACTTTCCATCCATTTTTTTCAGAAAGGGCCATAGTTAATGTTTGACTGTTCTTTATAGCAATTTCTGGCTAACCAAGTTGACACTTTCCTTCCTCTTCAGGCAGTGGAGACGTAAGAGATTGAATTAATTTCATGGCATTCATTGCAGGGGCTGCATAAATGCTGTCAGTAGGCTTTTAAAAAGTCTCTTAAAAGTCATACGTGCTCATTATAAAAATTCAAGCAATACAGAATGTAAAAAGTAGAAAGTAGAAACCATATCTCACCCTCAAGCTACCCTCAGGTTTGGTGGACATATATTAATGTATGTATTTCTTTAATGAAAGGAGTTATATGTAGTAAACATAGCCTAATTTTTTCACTCAATGTATCATGGCCAACTTCCTATGGCAATAATACAGAACTAGCTCATCCTTTTTTTTTTTTTTAAAGATGTATTTATTTAGGGGCACCTGGGTGGCTCAGTTGTTAAGCGTCTGCCTTCGGCTCTGGTCATGATCCCAGGGTCCTGGGATCGAGCCCCGCATCGGGCTCCCTGCTCGGCGGGAAGCCTGCTTCTCCCTCTCCCACTCCCCCTGCTTGTGTTCCTTCTCGCTGTGTCTCTCTCTGTCAAATAAATAAAATCCTAAAAAAAAAAATTATTTATTTATTTGACAGAGAGAGCAAGCAGTGGGAGGGGCAAAGGGAGAAGGAGACAAGGCACACTCCTCACTGAGCAGGGAGCCCGACTCAGGGCTGGATCCCAGGACCCCGAGATCATGACCTGAGCCAAAATCAGGAGTCAGACGCTTAACCGACTGAGCCACCCAGGTGCCCCCTTGCTCATCCTTTTTGACGACTGCATAATTTTCCAATATCTGGGTATACCTGACCAATTCCCTACTGATGGAGACATAAGCCACGTAACATTTTTGCTCTTATCAGCAATGCTACAATGCCTCTTTTTTTTCACATCTGTCCCATTATTTCCTCTATAAATTCTTAAAAGTGGAATTGCTGAATGAAAGGTGTTCAGTTAGGTCTGGATTGTGAGAGATACATAAACCTGAATTCATTCTGTGGGGTTCATTTTGAGACTACATTAAAACTTCTTAACAAGGCCAAAAGAAAATATGATTGGAAGTCAACATGATGTAGTAGAAAAGTAGCAGACTGGGAGCCAAAATTCCTTGGTTTCAGTCCTGGTTCACCCCCAACCTAACTGTCTGACCTCTGACAATTCCCTGAAGCTTTCTGACTCTCTGACTCTTGTCTCCCACTGTATCTTGTCTCATGCATCTTCTAAATAGTTGACAGAGTCATTTTGTACAATGTATGACCCCCCTGCTTAAATCCATTAGGAATTCACCATTGCCTTCAGGCTGCAGCTGGATTCCTTTCTAGCTCCCTAGCAGCCTGCCTTTCTAGCTTTCTCTCCTTCCACATGCCCTGCCGGGACCTTTGATCCCACTGCCAACATCTCCTTGTATTATTTTCAAGGCTTAGAGTTTCACATGCCTCCAGGCTTTGGTTGAGATTGTTCCCTCCTTCTAGAATACCTGGTTTCCACTTCTCTGACCTGTTAACGCCTACTCATTCTTCAATAAATAGCCTGGGCTTCTTGCTTCCTCAGAAGCATTTCCCGATGCCTCCAAATTGAATGGATATCTCTCCTTTTGGCTTTTGTGGACATAACGTATTACCCTGTGTGTCCTCTGTAATGTAGCACTAATCATACTGCATTATAATGGCTGACTGTTTTGTCTGGTTCACATCCCTCTTTGGGGGGCAGAAACCATGACCTGTTCATCTTTTAGTCCCCAGTATCTATCACAGTGTCTGACACAAGTAGGTGTCTGCTAAATCCTTGTGGAATAAAACAAGTGATCTGACAAATAAGTGATTAGATTCAGTGATACAAAATTCTGTGGTTTTATGAGAATTGAAAGTTGAAAGGTGCCCCAGAGTAACCACTAAAGGAATAACTCAAAATAAGAGTGATGGGACGCTTGGGTGGCTCAGAGATGCGTCTAACCACAAAAGTAGGAGAGAAGAGTAGAATGAGTTGTGTTTTCATTCTAGCATGCCTTTGGAACCTCTTCAAGTTCTTTACCTGGTGGCCTCCACTCTATTCCATTCTAAGGTATCATCGTGCACAGGTGCACCGTAGTGGTGGTTTTGATGCAGAAAAGAAATCACAGGAGCATCAGTAGGAAACAGCCTAAGGGAGGAGGCACCATCATTTTTAGGTGGGGTGGTGGGGGATGCTCGAGAGCCCGTTCTCAACATCAGCATCTCTGATCTCCAGACTTTCGTTCTCTTCTTCTCCTTAGGTCTCTGTTCCCTCGGTTACTCTCTCTCTCTCTCTCGCCACACCTCACTTCTTCTTAGTTCTGGTCTTGATGCCACCAACCTTCCATTTTCTGCACTGAATTAGTACCTTTTCTACTTTAATTCCTGTCCCACTCTCAGATGGACAGTACCACCTTCTGGTGTGACTGGAAGTCCTAATTTAAATGATTGCTTTAAAATTCCCCTATCCTTCTCCAACTTCTAAGGAAGTGGACTCCCAAGAAGAATTCGCTGAGGGGGTTGAGGATTCTCTGAGTGGGCTGCAAATAGGAAAAGTCCCGAGTGGACTAAACAGCCCTATCTAGGACAAAGAACCTGCAAAGTACAGGTGCAGGGGGTTGGGGCAGGTGCTTGGGACCCTGGAGCCAGCTTGGCCAGCGAGGGCTCAGGGGAGAAATAAAGAGGAGATTCAGGAAAACGTCAAGGGTGTATAAGGAGAAGAGATGCAAAGCAAGAGAACATTTAGAAATTTTGCTCTGGGATGAGTCAGATAACCATCTCCTCCTAAAGCTTCAATTAAAGAAAAAATACATTACTTACTGTTGGAGTTGGGTTTGTTGTCTTTGTTTTTTATTTTCGTTTTTGATGTTATTATGTGCCAAAACCAGCCTGAAGGTGGTCAAATGTAGAAGCAAGGGTGGACCACACTGAGATTAGGCAGTCAGTTTGACCCTTCAGCGACTCAGCTTAACACACCAACGACCACTGGCTGAGCATTTACCAGCTCTGCCTGGTTATAGGGTTTCCAAAATGAATGAGACACTGTGCCTGCCCTCAAGGAATTTATGGACCGGTGAGAGAGACAGACACATTAATACCTAATGATATCATATGTTAAGTGCCTCATAAGAAGGAAGATCTGGGTACATTGGGAACTCAGAGACTTCTGGCCCAGCCTGGGGAGCCCAGGAGGGCATGCAGACCAATGACCCCTGTGCTCAGGTGACCGGATGAGGAAGGAAATGAGCAAAGCCACAGAAGTGCAAAGCAGCGTAGTGCTTCCTGGAAACTAAAAGCAGTTCGTGGTCAACAGAACATACCTTGCATGGGTTCTAGTCTTACGCTCCCTTCCCTCCTTCCTCCTCACACTCACCTATGAGGATTCATTCCATGCCCTCTGTGTCCAAAGCGTGCTGCTAGGAGCCAGGAATAAAAGAGGGGAGAAACAAACCTACCCATTGCCCTCATGGAGCTAATCATACAAACGGAAATATAATTTCCACCTGTGTTAAGTGCTCTGCAGGAGAAGTCCAGGTAGGGGTTGCCAGATAACAATGTCCAGTTAACTCTGACTTTCAGACAATCAATCATTTTTTTTTTTAAGTACAAGTATATCCCATGCCACATTTGGGACATACTTATACTAAAACACTCGTTTGTCTGAAGTTACAGTTAACAGGGACGGCATTCCCTATTTTCGTTGGCTAAACGTGGCCTCCATCAGCCCAAGATACTATGAGATCACCTGGTGGAAGGCCGGGTCTGGGGCAGAGCGGGGGAGGTGGTCGGAGACTATGTGAGTGAAATCCGTAGAACAGAAGCCTCTTCCTGGGAGAGGAGTCTGGGAAGGGAACAGCAGGAATGCGAGCAGCAAGCAGCCTGGACAGAGAGAGCATTTGAGAGAAGCCCGCCCCCCGCCCCCCCCACCGGGGTTGAGGACAGAGATTTAATTCACTGGGACATGGAGAGAGGAGAAGCAATTGAAAAATGAATAAATCACGTTTTTAAGGAGGGTGCTATAAACGTCAGGTACAGTGACTCAGGTTATTGATTCTAGAAGATTAGTCAAGGGGGGGCTGTACGCCGGACTCACTCAGCCTTCTGTTGCCAGATGCCAAATAACTCAGATGCGGAGGCTGGGAAGTGGGCCGCCCAGGATTCTGAAACCATGCAGAGTCATCCGTCAGGGCGTGGGACTTGGCCCGTAAACACGCATGCACAGACAGTTTCAAAAACTGGGAAGGGTTCTGGGAGGTCAGTTTGTTTCCGCCTGAGTATAAAGTGCAGCCTTAAACGATCCGAGAGACACCACTGGGAAACCTTTCAGTAAACGATGCAAGTTTTCTTGGCCGTATGTCTGGAAGGCCGCAGTGAAGAGGATGAGTGAGCGGGACCCCTGGGTGGCTCAGTCGGTTGAGCGTCTGCCTTCGGCTCAGGTCATGATCCCAGGGTCCTGGGATCGAGCCCCACATCGGGCTCCCTGCTCAGCGGGGAGCCTGCTTCTCCCTCTGCAGCTCCCCCTACTTGTGCTCTCCCTCTCTGTGTCTCTGACAAATAAATAAGTAAAATCTTAAAAAAAAAAAAAAATAGAGGATGAGTGAGCGTCCTGGACCCAACCTGCTGCTGAAACCATAGGGTGGCAAGTGCTGAAACCCCAGTAACTATGTATCCGGCCAATTGCCTGGAGCAGTGGTTCTCAACCAGGGACGATTTGGCCCCAGGGGACATTTGGCAACGTCTGGGGACATTTGTTTTTTTTTTTTTTGAGAGAGAGATAGAGACAGAGATAGAGGCAGGTGGGGTGGGCAGGGGGGGGAGGGGGGAGGGGGAGGAGGAGGGGGAGAGAGAGAGAGAGAGAGAGAGAGAGAGAGACACTCCCAGACTCCCCATTGGGTGCGGAGCCCACTTGGGGCTCAATCTCAAAACCCTGAAATCATGACCTGAGCCGAAACCAAGAGTCCAAGGATTCACCAACTGCGCCACCCAGGCGCCCCTGGAGATATCCTTAATTGTCACAACTGGGGTTGAGGGCATATGCTGCTGGTATAGAAGCAAGGGACACTGTTAAACCTGCGATGCACAGGTCAGCGCCCCTCCTCCCCAACAAAGATTTATTTGGCCCCAAATGTCAATGGTGCTGAGGGCGAGAAATCCTAGTGTGGATGCACCAACGTGGGGAGGAGAGGAAATGTCATTCTAAATCCAATGACAGGAACGAGGTCCTGTGCCTCCTTCTAATAGTATCATGGATGGAAGGGTCTTTGAAATACTCTTAAAGGCCTCTGTTGAGCCACTGTTACGGCAGAAGTAGCCAGGTTCTAACACGAAGGCTGAAGAAGCCAGGGCAGGAGGATGTGGCGGGGGGGAGGGGGCATAAAAGGGAGCTTCTCTTTACACGCCTGCCGTGGCCTGCCTCATCACTGAACCACTGAACAGCCTGACCTTGGCTTTCACACAACCTTTTCTGGTACATCTTCGTTGTAGCCTTAAAAGAGATCACCGTAACTTCTCACCTCAAATAGCCCTGAAAAGATGCCACTTTGGGAGAATATATGTGGGGAAAGCTACCCCCATGCCTCACTCTCCCCCCTACCCCACACCCTCTCAACCCCCCACTCCAGCTGCAGCAAGTGGGTCTTCCACATGGGGGGATGCCCCAGCATCATGGAGCAAACTTGGGGTTCTTTCTGTGTGTGCTTTTTTTTAAAATTTCAGGTGCAAGACTAGCACAGAGAAAACCTAACACTCCTGTATCTACTGTCCAGATTTGGCTACTGCAAAGGTCTTTACTTCACATCCATTATAAAAAAAACAAAAACAAAACAACCTTAAAAATTCATCTGCAGATCCCTCTTTTTTTTTCTCAAAGATTTTTATTTGAGAGAGAGAGAGCGCGCGCACATGAGCCGGGGGAGGGGCAGAGAGAGAGGGAGAGGGATAAGCAGACTCCTTGCTGAGCAGGGAACCCAATGTGGGGCTCGATCCCAGGACCCTGGGATCATGAACTGAGCCGAAGGCAGACGCTTAACCAACTGAGCCACCCAGGCGCCCCTGAAGATCCCTCTTTAGTCCCCTTCCTTTCTAAAATTGACTCCTGTATCCTTCTTATCCACATGCTTATGTTTTTACTGTATGATGTATATATCCATAAACGATATGGGATATCACACTGTACATATCTTTTTGCCACTTGTTTTTGCCACTAAACATTACGTTTTTAGGACTTACGCACATCGATACATGTAGACCAATTCTTTTTTTTTTTTTTTTGAACTGCTCAGAGTATTTATAGTATATGAATATACCACAGATTCTTCACCCAATGTCCTATTGGTAATATCTGGGTGGTTTTTCGATTTTTCACTATTAGCGAACACTGCTCTCATGGTCATCCTGGGATGTATCTTTTTGGGCCCAGGAGTGAGAGTTGAGGCAGGGTATTTATCTAGAAGTGGAAGGGCTAAGCAGAGAGTATGCACATCTTCAGTTTTAGTAAACACTGTCAAATTGTTATCCAGCTGTGATTGTACAAATTTACATCCCTCCCAGCAGGGTTCGAGTAGCTGTCTTTTTTAATATCCACCCGAACAACCATCAGCTCTCAAGGTTATTAAAAGTTTGCCAGTCTGACATTTGTTATTTTATTTTTGCATTTTCCTTATTACCAGTGAGGTTAAACATCCTTTTATATGTTGATTGGATATCTGAATTTCCTCTTCAGGGAATCCTCAGTTCATATCATTTTGCCGTTTTTTTTTCCCTACCATGTTGTTATTTTCAGGGCATTCTTATGTTTGGTTCCTGATCATAGGTATATTTGTGTGTGATAAATATCTTCTCTCAGTCTGGCCTGTTTTTTTTTTAACATTTTAGAGACAATTGTACTGTGCATGCAGTTGTTAAGAAATAATAGAGAGGGGGCACCTGGGTGGCTCAGTCATTAAGTGTCTGCCTTCGGCTCAGGTCATGATCCCAGGATCCTGGGATGGAGCCCTGCATCGGGCTCCCTGCCCAGCGGGAAGCCTGCTTCTCCCTCTCCCACTCCCCCTGCTTGTGCTCTCTCTCTCGCTGTGTCTCTCTCTGTGAAATAAATAAATAAAATCTTAAAAAAAATTTTTAAAAAAAGAAATAATAGAGAGATCTCTATATCTTTAACCCATTTTCACCCAGTGGTAGAATTTTGCATAACTACGGTAAAATATCAAAAGGAGAAGATTGACATTTATCCAATATGTTGATATTATTCAGAATTCCCCAGATTTACAAGTACTCTGTATATGTGTTAGTGTGTGTGTATTAAAACTATACAATTTTTTTGAGATTTATTTGACAGAGAGCACATGCACGTGTGGGGTGGGAAGGCAGAGGGGAGAATCCTCAAGCAGACTCCATGCTGAATGCGGAGCCCCACACAGGGCTTGATCTCATGACCCATGAGGTCATGACCTGAGCCAAAACCAAGAGTCAGTCGTTAAACTGAGCCACCCAGGTGCCCCAATTTTTCTTCTATTGTTTTGATGTTTTGGTTTTACTGATTCTGCTCTTATTTTTATTATTTCCTTCCTTCTGCCTTCTTTGGGTTTATTTTGATACTCTTTTTTATTTCCTTGAGATAGGAACTTAGATGACTGATCTGAGAACTTTCTCTTTTCTACAATATTTAGTGCTATAAATTTCCCTCTCTCTACTGTCTTAGCTGCATTCCATATATGTTGATATATTGTATTTTAATTTTCATTTGGTTTTTTTTTTATTTCCTTTGAGATTTCTTTTTCGAACCAAGGATTATTTAGAAGCATATTGTTTAATTTCCAAGTGTTGAGAGATTTTTCTGTTACATTTCTGTTGATTCTATTATGTTCAGAGAACATAACTTGTATGATTTCAGTTGTATTAAATTTGTTAAATTTGGCTTTGGGGCCAGGATGTGGTCTATCTTGATTAATGTTCCATGGGCACTTGGGGGAAAAGAGCATTCTACTGTTGTTGGGTGGAGTGTTCCAGAAATATCAGTTACATTGAGTTAGTTGATAGAGCTCTTCACTTTTTCTATGTCTTTGCTGATTTTCTGTCTAGTAGTCCCATCAGTGGGTGGGACTGACAGTGAAGTGTTGAAGTCCCCAACTATAACTGTGGATCTGTCCATCCTTTACACTTTGTCAGTCCACTTCATATATCTTGAGGCTTTATTGTTTGGTGCATAAACAGGATTGCTGTATCTTCTTGATGGACTGACCGACCCTTTTATAATTATATAATGTCCCTCTTGTAATTTTCTGTGCTCTTAAGTCTACTTTATCTGATATTAGTATAGCCACTCCTTCTGTGTTTCGATTAATATTTGTATATTTTTTCTGTCATCTTACTTTCAATCCGCCTATGCTGTTATATTTTAAGTGAGTTTTTGTAGATAATATATTGCTGGATCATGTTTTTCTATTCACTCTGCCAATTTTGGGGGGCTTTTTTGTTGATATATTTCGACCATTTACATTTAAGACAATCATTGATGTGTTAGGGCTTAAGTGTGAACCCAACTCTGCTAAGAAGCATTACTGCTCTGCACTCACAGTTAAAAACAAACAAACATCAGTTTCACTTAAGAATGTTCTTGATGGGTGGCTCAGTCAGTTAAGCATCTGACTTCAGCTCGGGTCATGATCTCGGGGTCCTAGGATCGAGCCCCGCATCAGGCTCCCTGCTCAGTGGGGAGTCTGCTTCTCCCTCTGCACCTCTGTCCCTGCTCAGGTTCTCTCTGACAAAAATAAATAAATAAAATCTTAAAAAAAAAGAATGTTCTTGATGAAGCAATAAGAATTACTAATTTTTTTTTAAAGATTTTATTTATTTATTTGACAGAGAGAGAGAGAGAGAGAGCACACAAGCAGGGGGAGGGAGAAGCAGTCTCCCCGCTGAGCAAGGAGCCCAATGTGGGCCTCGATCCCAGGATTCTGGGATCATGACCTGAGCTAAAGACAGACGCTTAACCATCTGAGCCACCCAGGCGCCCCCCCCGCCTTTTTTTTTTTTTTTAACTCTTGAGCCTTGAGTATATGTCTTTTAAATATTCTGGAAAATGGGATGGGAAGTACATGTAAAGCACTTTTGTGTATACTGAAGGAAAAACACTGCAATTGTTTGAACAGAACTAGCTGCTTTTTTTTTTTGTATAGAGTGCCATTTTTACTTAAAAGAGTAACTGACAATTTTGAAGGCTTGGGTGTTTGCCAGACAATTTCTCAAAAGTGAATGAAGTGAACCTGTCACTTCAAGGAAAACAATTGAGAGTATTTGTTGCTAGTGATAACACTTGAACTTTCAATAAACGATGAGGGTTTTGGAAAACTTGAATCTGTTGCCATGAGCTTGACAGCTCCCCAGTACATGACTTCTCAGACGAGATTGGTAGTAATGTGAACTCATGTGATTTTTCTGACAAAATGTGTCAACATTTAGAGATTAGCATAACTCAATGAATCAGTATTTTCTAAATGACCACAGTATGATATTATAAAATTATGCCTGGTTAAAAGATCTCTTCAAAGAGTAAGATAGACTAATGGATTTTCATGTAACAGAGTGTAAGAAGTTCATTGATATAGTTTCAGAATCCACATTGCAACTAACTTTGAAGATACTACTTTTTGAGTTTTGGTCTAGTAGAAAATAATAATATCCACAATAATCTGGAAAGGTTATTAAAACTACAATAGCCAAGGGGTGCCTGGGTGGCTCAGTCGGTTAAACGTCTGCCTTCGGCTCAGGTCATGATCCCAGAGTCCTGGGATCGAGCCCCGCATCGGGCTCTGTGCTCAGCAGGGAGCCTGCTTCTCCCTCTTCCTCTGCCTGCCTGTCTGCCTATTTGTGATCTCTCTCTCTGTCAAATAAATAAATAAAATCTTAAATAAATAAATAAAACTGCAATAGCCAAATGATGGAAACAGCCTAAGTGTCCACTTACTGATGAATGGATAAAGAAGGTGAAGTGTATATTTGTACAATGGACTATCACTCAGCCATCAAAAAGAATGAAATCTTGCCATTGGCAACGTCACTGATGGAACTAGAGAGTACCATGCTAAGTGAAATAAGCCAGTCGGAGAAAGGCAAATATTATATGATTTCACTCATGTATGGAATTTAAGAAACAAAACAAATGAACAAATGGTTAAAGAGAGAGAGAGAGAGACAAACCAAGAAGCAAACTCTAACCATAGAGAACACCCTGATGTTGACCAGAGGGCAGGTGGGTGGTGGTGGGGAGGGATGGGTGAAACAGGTGATGGGGATTAAGGAGCGCACTTGTTGTGATGAGCACCGGGTGATGGATGGAAGTGTGAATCACTATATTGTACATGGGAACTAATATTACACTGTGTGTTACCTAACTGGATTTAAATAAAAACCTCTTTTAAAAGACTATTAAATTACTTCTCTTTGTTAACATATCCGTGTAAGACTGGATTTTCTTTATGTGCTCCAATCAAAACAATATAACAAAACAGACTGAATGTAGAAGCAGATATGAAAATATAGCCAGACTTTAGGGAGATTTGCAAAAATGCAAAACAGTGCCATTCATTGAGTTTTTTTTTTGTTTTGGAAAACACAGGTTTTTTTTAATTAAAAATGTTATTTATGTTAACATGTAATGATTTTGTAGCAATTATTTTTAAATGAATTAATAAATCTTTCTAAAAGTTCTCAGTTTTAGTTTATGTATATAATAAATATTGATAGATGTATAAACAAAAGCTCTTTGGGTCCTCAATAATTATTTTAAAAGGTTGAGAACTATTGATGTATGGCCTGAAACAGGAATATAATTTTATTTTATTTTTTCTCACGTAAATAACTAGTTCCCCAGTACTGGAGAATAGTCTACCCTGTCTCTACTGATTTATAATGTTACCTCCTGCCTTTAGCACATTTCCATATGCATGCATACCTAGACTCTTCTTTGTTATGTTTTTCTATTTGTCCGTCTATATGTCAGTTCCATAGTATCTTATCTACTGTTGCATAATATTATCTTGCTATGGGGGGGAGAATTAACCATTTATGATACAAGTCTTCCCACCCATGACCATGGTACATATTTCATCTATTTGGGTCTTCTCTTTATGTTCTCCAATAAACTTTCATCACTTTCTCCCTGAAGATTTCACATATTTTGTTAAGTTTATTCCTGCAAGAACTTTGTAGTTTTATTTGCTGTTGTGATTTTTTAATTGAAATTTTTAATTAATTGTTATGGGAGTATAGGAATCTTACGGATTTTGGGGGGTATTAATCTTATAACCAGCAACTTCACTAAACTCTTAATATAGATGCTCCTGAATTTTCTTTGTGGATAATCACACAATCTGCAAATTAACACTTTGTTTCTTTCTGTTTCTTACACTTTTTTCCCCTCATCCTATTGCACTAGCTTAGTATTCAAGTGTAATGTGTTTTTTTCTTTTAAGATTTTATTTATTTATTTGACAGAGGGAGACACAGCGAGAGAGGGAACACAAACAGGGAGAGCGGGAGAGGAGAAGCAGGCTTCTCACGGAGCAGGGAGCCCGATGTGGGACTCGATCCCAGGACCCTAGGATCATGACTTGAGCCAAAGGCAGACGCTTAACGACTGAGCCACCCAGGCGCCCCCAAGTGTAATGTTAATAGTGGTGATGTTGCACTTCAGCAAATGCCATGACTTTCTGAATCTGAATTCCTGATGATGAAGAAGGGTGTCTGTTATAGGGTTGTTCAGGTGTGCTGTTAAGGTGGTATTGCATGGTGGAAGAGGTAGTCTAGCATGGTGGTTAAAAGCGTGGCTTTGGGAGTCACATGATCTGAGTTCGCATCATAGTAGTGTCTTGTTCCAACTCTGGAATCTTGGCAATCATTTGATTTCTTACAGCCTTGGTTACTCCACTTGTAAAAACAGAATAAAAATAGGGGTGCCTGGATGGCCCAGTCGGTTAAGTGTCTGACTCTTGGTTTCGGCTCAGGTCATGAACTCATGGGTGGTGGGATCTGAGTCCTGTGTCGGGCTTGGAGCTCAGCGGGGAGTCTGCTTGAAGATTCTCTCCCTCTGCCCCTCCCTCGATTCATGCTTGTTTTCTCTCTCTCTCTCAAATGAATAAATAAATCCTTAAAAAAAAACAATAAAAATAGAAACTTATGATGTTTTTGTGAAGATATAAAATAAACATTAGTTTTTATTTTGAGCCCCTCTACCTTGGAGAGGACAATTAGTGTGTTACCGAGTTCCCACTTGGGCAGTGGTGGATTTTGTTAAGATAACCGAGTGAATTTTACTGCTCTTTCCCTCAGGTCAACCATGCAATTATCTCTTCAATCTTATGTTCAAGTTCAAGGTAGTATATGTGTCTTTTCTATAAATATTAATCTCTTTGTGGAGATCCCTTGAAAGGAAGCAAAATATTGGGATAAAGCAAACTTAAAATACTTTTTCCTAAACACAAACCACTTGACAAGTCAGCATCAACCCGAAAGACTGAATCTGGAAATTCATTTGGCGTTTTGGAAAGACCCTTTGGCAATAATTAATAATATTTTATTTTATTATTATTTTTTATATATATTCTTTTTTTTTAAAGATTATTTATTTATTTATTTATTTTGAGAGAGAGAGAATGAGAGATAGAGAGCATGAGAGGGAAGAGGGTCAGAGGGAGAAGCAGACTCCCTGCCGAGCAAGGGAGCCCGATGCGGGACTCGATCCAGGGGCTCCAGGATCATGACCTGAGCCAAAGGCAGTCGCTCAACCAACTGAGCCACCCAGGCGCCCCATAATTAATAATATTTTAAATGAACCTCTCCTTCGCCCCAGGAATTTCCTTTTTAGGGATCTGTGTCTACACACCTTTGCACAAATGCATGAAGCTCTCTATAATGGAATTTCATTATGGCATTGTATCTAGTAATGAAAATGTGGAAACAATCTGATGTCCCTCAATAGGGAAGTGATCAAACTTTGGTAGAGCTTTATTTTTTTAAAAAACTTTTTTTTTAAGATTTTATTTATTTATTTGAGAAAGAGAGAGCACAGAGGGAAAGGGAGAGGGAGAAGCAGACTCCCTGCTGAGTGGAGAGCCCGACTCTGGGCCCTTTCCCAGGACCCTGAGACCATGACATGAGCCGAAGGCAGACACTCAACTGGCTGAGCCACCCAGGTGCCTCAAACTTTTTAAGATTTTTTTTTAAAGATTTTACTTATTTGAGACAGAGAGAGAATGAGAGAGAGAGAGCACGAGAGGGAAGAGGGTCAGAGGGAGAAGCAGACTCCCCGCTGAGCAGGGAGCCCGATGTGGGACTCGATCCCAGGACTCCAGGATCATGACCTGAGCCGAAGGCAGTCGCTTAACCAATTGAGCCATCCAGGCACCCAAACTTTTTAAGATTTTATCCATTAGTTTTTTTGAGAGAGAGAGAGTGAGCAAGAGAGAGCACAAGCCGGGGAAGGGGCAGAGGGAGAGGGAGAAGCAGGCTTCCCGCTGAGCAGAGAGTCCAATGTGGGACTCGATCCTAGGACCCCGGGATGACCTGAGCTGAAGGCAGACGCTTAACCGACTGAGCCACCCAGGCGCCCTGGTAGAGCTTTAGAGCAAAATACTATGTAGGTATATGGAAAAGACTGCAGTAGATCTATTCTGAAAATCAAGGAAAAGATCTTCAAGACATGTCAATTAGGTAAACAAAACAAAACAAAAAAACCAAGTTGCAGAATATGTGGCATATGTTCCCATTTCTGTAAAAAACACACCCTAGAGCCCGGCACGTGTGCATATATATATGCCTGCCCAACTATCACCAGTGGTTGGTTACCTCCAGGAGACGCATGGGCCCGGAGGAGAGATGTCAAGGGAACGCTCTTCTTTCCTTTTTTAGTATACTTCTAGATTGTCCAAATATTCTACAATGAGAATTAATTCACATATCGCTTGTGTAATTCCAAAACATTGCTGAGATCCTGAACCAGACCCGGAAAGACAGAGATGTTTCCTTGCAGGATAGAGTCCACTGCCATTGATAGTGGCAAGATGCCCCCAGCTCCGCAGCCTGCCCCAAATAGCATAGTGACCTTGAGTAGGAACCAGCCTTGAGAGAAAGGGAAAAAAGGCCAGGTCCTACTCAGAGGGACCGCCCAGAGGCATGGAGTGATGCTGAGGCCACATCTTCTCTATCTCTAAGGGAAAAATTCTCTGCCCAACACATGGACTGAACTGGATGCCTTGATGTCAATACCAAAAACACGAACCCATGAGGTGAGCAGAGATGCTGTTCCTGATGCCTAGGGTTGGAAGTAGGGAGTGAGAAGATGTCTTGGTGGCCACCAGAACTATCCACTGGGTGGCTTTGAGCCCTGTCACCCTCTGTGGGGCAGCCCCCTTTGGAGGAGCAGCCTGGGGGGCAGAGAGCTGATCCTGGAAGAAGCTCGTTGCTTTCTACGAAGAGCAGCATGGTGCTGAGTCAAGCTCACATTTCAAGGGCACCTGTGGAAGCAGCCATGACTCACTGCCCCCTCCAGTTTCACACCTGGAGGAGGATATCACTGACAGGGAAGTCACCAAAGAGAGGTGACTTCCGGGGGCTGGGATGTAGGAGTGTCCTATATTTAAAACAAAAAGCCAAGAAACAAAAAAGGTTCTACAGGATTTTGAGATAGCATTTGCTGCCTGTGTTCCTAGCTACAAAATTAATCCATGTGCATGATAATTGTAGTTTCAGTTATTTTATTGGGCATTTATCCTATGACAGACACTGTGCTTTAAACTTTACATACATTATCTCGTTTGGTCTTTATAACAATCTGACAACAGAAGTCCTAATATTATGTCCATTTTACAGACATGAAAACTGAGAAAAAAATTATAAAACATACAGAAGAGTATCACTCACAATTCCACCTTCCTAAGGTAACCAACATCCTGATGCATGTTTTTTCAGTAATTTTTCTATATATTTTTTCCCATGCAACTAATAATAAGCAACTGTTCAATTTTACATATCCCACCTTTTTTTACTTGACACTACATATTGCAACCATATTCCCAACTCATTTATTCTTCAATAACTTCATTTTTTAAAAAGATGTTATTTATTTATTTGACAGAGAGAGACACAGCGAGAGAGGGAACACAAGCAGGGGGAGTGGGAGAGGGAGAAGCAGGCTTCCCGCTGAGCAGGGAGCCCGATGCGGGGCTCGATCCCAGGACCCTGGGATCACGACTTGAGCCGAAGGCAGACGCTTAACAACTGAGCCACCCTGAGGCGCCCCCAATAACTTGATTTTAACCAGCCCCTGCAGCTGAACATTTGACATTTCTAGTTTTTTACTGTTATAAAGAATGCTGTCATGATTATATATCTAGTGGGCTAAATTCCATGGATTATTCTTCCATGAAAAAACTTAGAAGGCTAAATTCTTTTTTCTATTGAGGTATACTTAACCTATAACCTACTATTAGTTTCAGGTGTACAACATAATGACCCAGAATTTGTATATATTGTGAAATGATCCTACCACACTAATCTAACGCTCATCACCACACAGTTATACATTTATTTATTTTTTTTAAAAAGATTATTTATTTGAGAGAGAGAGAGAGAGAATGAGAGAGAGAACACGAGACGGGGGAGGGTCAGAGGGAGAAGCAGACTCCCCGCTGAGCAGGGAGCCCGATGTGGGGCTCGATCCCGGGACTCCAGGATCATGACCTGAGCCGAAGGCATCGCTTAACCAACTGAGCCGCCCAGGGGCCCAGTTATACATTTTTTTAAATCATTGTCATGAGAGCTTTTAAGATCTAGTCTCTTAGCAACTTTCAAATGTACAATACGGTATTATTAACTATAGTCACCATGCTGTCCATCACATGTCCAAAACTTTTATTTTTTTGAAGATTTATTTATTAGATGAAGAGAGAGTGGGGAGGAGGGGCAGAGGGAGAGAGAGTCTCAGGCAGACTCTGCGCTGAGCACGGAGCCCGACATGGGGCTCCGTCTCACGTCCCTGAGATCATGACCTGAGCCGAAATCAAGAGTCAGATGCTCAGGTGACTGCACAACCCAGGTGCAGGTATTTATTTTATACCTGGACCTTTGTACCTGTTGACCCCTTTCACCTGTTTTGGATAAATTAATTTAAAGAGAATACTGAGCTTCCATGCTTTTCCTTCTATAGAAGACAGCTCGGCCTGGCTGTGAGTCAGACAAGCCTGGGTTTGACCCCAGCTCTCCACTACTCACCGACCATGCAACTTTAGACAGCTCATTTCCCTTCCTGGGCCTCCCTTCCCCATCTATAAAATAGACCAATGTATTATTTCCTTCTCGGAAGGCTTGCCCTGAAGATAACTGATGTAATTAAGGCTCATCTCTTTATTAGGCCTAGGAAATGACTCTCACCCTCTTCCTGCCTCCCGACCTCCAAAGGACAAGACCCAAACCATCCGTCAGGATCCAACTCCAGGGCGCCTGGGTGGCTCAGATGGTTAAGCATCTGCCTTCGGCTCAGGTCATGATCCCAGGGTCCTGGGATCGAGTCCTACATCGGGCTCCCTGCTCAGCGGGAGCCTGCTTCTCCCTCTGCTTTTCTCTCTCTCCCCCTCTGTCTCTCATGAATAAATAAATAAAATCTTAAAAAAAAAAAAAAAGGATCCAGCTCCAAGGCCATCCCCTCCATGAAATCTTGAGTTAATCTTCCTGGCTAGAATTATGTCCTTACCCCCTTTTTCTTTTCTTCTTTTTGATTTTAAATGGAAGCAAAATTCACAGAGTGTAAAATGAACCATTATACAGCATATCATTCGGGTACTTAGTACATTCACAATATCTTGCAGCTGTCATCTCTACGTAGCTCCCAAACATTTTTGTCACCCCAGAAGCATGACAAAAGGATCACTTCCCATACACCCCCTCTCCCGGACTACTCTTTCTGTCTCTGTGGATTTGCCTATTCTGGATATTTCTGCTGAATGAGGTCGTTGAGCGTGTGGCCTTTTGTAGCTGGCTTCTTTCACCATCTTTACTACTCTGACATTGAAAATACTTGTTTTAGGGGCGCCTGGGTGGCTCAGTCGGTTCAGCGTGGCTCAGGTCAGGATCCCCGGGTCCCGAGATGGAGCCCAGCATCCGGCCGCTCTGCTCAGCGGGGAATCTGCTCCTCCCTCTTCCTCTGCCCCTCCCCCGGCTTGTGCTCTCTGCTCACTCTGACAAATAAATAAATAAAATCTTAAAAAAAAAAAATACTTGTTCTACACTTGCTTTTCCTCTTTCCACCGGCTTCAGAGCTCCTCGGCCCCAGGACGTCCTCCTGTGTGCTTTCAACCCGGCCTCCCTAACTCCCGCCATCCAGCTTGGGGTCCTGCCCAAAGGAAGCCCGAACCCGCTTTGCTGAACTGAATGGGAAGTGCAGCCTGAGCAAGCCCCCCACCTCCAAGGCTGAAGAGTTCAGAGAAGACCCCAGACTATGACAAATCATTACTCACTGTGAACTGACTCAGAACAGCCCGGCTTTGTCCACACAGGCAGGATCCCTCCAGGCTGCTCTCCGGTAGACCCTTCCCCTTCCGGCAGTCGGACCGCGCATCCAGAGAAGAACTTGAGAGATCGCTAGAGATGACCCCTCCTGTGCGCACAGCGGAGACCCCGTTTTGGGAAGAGCATCTCCTTTCCCGGCTTATGTTCTCTCTCTCATTGGCTCCCGACTGCCCTCGTGCTGGCAGCTGTGGGAAGAATGGATTGTGTGGGTTCAAGACTGGGGCCGCGGGGAGGCGCTTGCGAGGCTCAGTAGGTTAAGCATATGCCCTCTGCTCAGGTCATGATCCCAGAGTTCTGGGATCCAGCCCCGCATCCGGCTCCTTGCTTCTCCCTCTGCCTGCCGCTTCCCCTGCTTGTGCGCTCGATCTCTCTGTCAAATAAACAAAATCTTCCAAAAAGACTGGGACCACGGGCCTCTAGGCGTTGCTTGGCTGATGGGGGCCTGAAATGGTGTGAAGTGGATGGATTCAGGATACGCTTTAGGAGTCTAGTTAACAGACCTGCAGACGAGGAAGAGATAGGAACTCCACCTTGCCTCTTGCCAGTTCTAGCTCAAATCCTCGGCTGTCCTCCCTGTGTTCTCTTTTCCTCTTGCAGGGCTAACTCATTCTTGGAGTGTCAGATTAACGGTCACTTCCTCAGGGACACCTTTCTAACCCCTAAACTAGGTAAGGCCTTGATGCCTGCCCCCACTGCCAAAACACATGTTTACGTTATTGTAATAGTCGACCCCCGTGATCGGTGAGGACAGAGAGTGGGTCCTAACTTGTTCACCTCTGTGTCTGCAGCGTTGGGCTCGGCGTCCGGCATGTAGTAGGCACTCACTAAACTGTGCGTGCAAGAATGGCCGTTTGTCACATTCAGCCTGCTGGTGATTGCCAGGTGTTTGGGATGTGCGGGGCAGCAAGCGATCAGCCCTGTAGGCTGTAGGATGATGGTTGCACCACTCAGGGCTCTCAGGTTCAAGCAACACAGCTAATTCAACTGGCTTAAGCTAAAGAAAGAGGTTACTGGGGGCACCTGGGTGGCTCCGTCGTTTGAGTGTCCGACTCTTGATTTGGGCTCAGGTCATGATCTCGGGGTCTAGGGAATGAGTCCCGCTTGGTGCTCCTTGCCCAGCGGGGAGTCTGCTTGAGGATTTCTCTCCCTCCTTTTCTGTCCCTCCTCCTGCTTGTGCTCACTCTCTCTCTCCCTCTCTCTCAAATAAATAAATAAATAAATAAAATCCTTAAAAAAATAAAGAGGTTATTGGCTTATGAATAGACTGTGTTGACTTCAGGCATGGCTAGATCCAGGGGTTGAAAAACCACATCAGTTCAGTCATGGATCAGCAGGACTCAGTCTTCTCATCTTCTCTTTATTCTGCCTCTACCAGTGTTGGATTCATTCTAGGACAGGTGCTCTTCATGGTGACGTCTAGAGCCCCAAGCTTATGGGACCCATCAGCTAGCAGACCCAGCAGGGACAGAGTTTTCTTCTCCAAGAGTTTCACTAAAAGTCCTGGGACTGACTCTCATTGCTCCCACTGGGATAATTTGTCCATCGGAACCAATTATTGTGACGTGAGAGAGGGGACAAGGTGGCGGTAGAATATTTTGATTGGCCAGGTTCTGGGTCACGTGCCCAGTCCCCTAGAGGAAAATCAGGAAATGTATAGTAGCTGGGGCAAAAGAAAGATGACATTCAGAGGCCTGATTCTGACCTTGCCATCAGTTAGCAAATCTCCTGGCCATTCAGGTCCTTACACTCTTCATCTATGAAAGGGACTGTCCTACCCATTCGAATGCCAATTACTGCCAGCCCTGGGAAGACATTGCTCTCTTTTTCCATCCCACTTGCTTAATTTCTTCAGAAAAGGGTTTGGATGGTGTCTGAACCATTTCCACCTGATGCGACTTACAAGGAAATTACACATGTGTTTTATATCCATTCTGGTCATTTACGTAATTGGTTCTGAGACATTGTTTATCTCCCCCAGCTCTATCCCAAG
The DNA here is from genome assembly GCF_037043125.1 of Eumetopias jubatus. Taxonomy (NCBI): domain Eukaryota; kingdom Metazoa; phylum Chordata; class Mammalia; order Carnivora; family Otariidae; genus Eumetopias; species Eumetopias jubatus. The sequence continues at coordinate 81,293,588 of NW_028274818.1, forward strand.
TATAAACTGCCATTTCCAGCTATTTCACTGGAGGAAAATGGGGAAGGATGCTTGTTTCCTTCTCAGGAAAAGAGAAGGGAAGTAAACAAACATCCACCAGAAAAACAAAACCGAAGCCTAAAACCAATTTGCCAACTTCCGGATTGTCCATTTTAGGCACATTCATTTAGTCTCTCCACCTGCAAACCAGTAATTCTTGGGAGGTGGCCTAGTTAGTGCACAACTGAGGGAATAATTAGAAATCCAGAAAATCCATTATTTGAGAGGCCCATGCTGATGATTCAGAGACTATAAAAACTGGAAGACTGTTTTGCCCTTAACTGGGCTACATGTGAGGATCCTTTTGGTTGTAGGTAATCGAAACCCATTCGATTTAGCCAAAAGGGGATATTGTTTAAGGATTCTGGGTTTGTATTAGGATTCCCCAGAGAAATGCAACAGGAGATATATCTCCTATCTATCTAGATATCTAGATATCTCTCTATGTATAAACATATATATGGCTTATTACAAAAAGTTGGTTCATGCGATTATGGAGGCTGGGAATTCTCATGATCTGCCATCTGTTAACTGAAGACCCAGGAGAACCCGGGGTATAATTCAGTCTGAGTTCAGAGGAAGGCCTGAGAACCAGGGGAGCTGATGATGTAAACACCAGTTCTTAGGCAGGAAAAGGTGAGATGAGCTGTCTCAGCTCAGTCAGTGAAGTAGAGAAAAAAAGGGGGGGGCAATTTCCTCTTTTTTCCACCTTTTGCTCTGTTCAGGCCCTCAACGAATTGGAAGCGGCCCACCCACAACGGGGAAAGCAATCTACCATTGCCCCTTGAACCACACAGGTTTGATCTGTGCAGGTCCTCCTCTACAAGGATATTTTTCTTTTTTTTTTAAGATTTTATTTATTTATTCATGAGAGACAGAGAGAGAGAGAGAGAGGCAGAGGGAGAAGCAGGCTCCCAAGGAGCAGGGAGCCTGATGCGGGACTCGATCCCAGGACCCTGGGATCATGACCTGAGCCGAAGGCAGACGCCTACCATCTGAGCCACCCAGGTGCCCTACAAGGATATTTTTCAATAAATGCGGTACAGTCCTGCAAATGTATTTTCTCTTCCTTATGATTTTCTTAATGATATGTTCTTTCTTTCTAGCCTACTTTATGGTAAGAATACAGTATATGATACATATAATGTACAAAACATGGGTTGATTGACTTTTTGTTATTGGTCAGGTTTCTGGTCAACAGTAGGCTATTCCTAGTTAAGTTCTGGGGGAGTTGAAAGCTATACGTGTGTTGGACTATGCAGGGAGTGGGGGGTCATTGCCCCCTAAGCCCTGTGTTGTTTAAGAGTCAACTGTGTGGTGCTACTAACTAAATTTCCAATGCCAGTGAGATCTTGTTACCATCACCTCTTTTAAATAAACCTGAGATGGAATACCCCATAGCATAGCCCAGGTTAGGGGGCCAGAGTCCTGGGGTTTGAATCCCAGACCCAGGGATCGCTGGCTCTGTGACCTTAGGCAAATTACTTCACCTGCCTCTATGTCTTAGCTTTTTCATTTACCAAATAGGTATGATAATGGACCATGAAGTGTGTTAATATAAGCAAAATGTTCAGAATTCTGCCTGGCAAATAGTAAAGAATAAATAATAACTATTATCCTTACTGTAAAGTTTATTTCAATTATGGCTTGGATTATTTATCAGATATACGAAAGAAACATAGAAAGTGCTAGAAAGAAAAAAAAGTGCTAGAAAGAGAAGTTTCGTGATTATGGAAAAATAGGGCTAAATAACCATTACTAAGATTGAATATATCATTGCCGTTGCCTTTGAGATTATTGTTTGACTTCTAGATAGAAATTCAGTTTACAAACTTAAAACCTTAAATAGGAGTTTCTTCTAAACAAACTCGTGCTAGCTATTCTGCTCATTTTACCTGGCAAGAAAGACCAATTGTTTTTTGTTTCTTTTCTTTCTTTCTTTCCTTTTTTTTTTTTTTTTACCAAGTTTATCAGCATAATAAGTTTGGAACCTAAAACCTTTGGTATCCTAGTTTATAAAAGACAAGTCAGAGAGTCGCTTTTCCTAAATGCCTAAAGGACCCCCTTTGGATAAGGGTTTGCAAACCTCTTCTTAAAGGGCTAATAGTAAACATTTGTGTCTTTGAAGCCATATGGTGTCTATCCCAACCATCCAGCTCTGTGTGAAAGCAGCCATAGACAATACATAAACAAATGGGCACATGGCTATGTTCCAATAAAGCTTTATTTATGGACACTGAAATTTGAATTTTGTATAATTTCCGCATGTCACGATCCATTGCTTTTCTTTTGATTTTTTTTCCCCCAACAATTTTAAAATGTATAAACACCATATTTAGCTCAGAGGCTGCACAAAAACAGCAGCAGGCTAGATTTAAAACCCTTGGGCTGTAGTTTGTAGACCCTGCTTTAGGAGCTGGTGGTATAGGCATTCTGGATGAAGGCAAATGAAGGGAGACAGTAGGACTCCCCTTTGCCCCATAGCTCGGTTACTCCAGAGGCATTTTCAGCCCCTGCTGCTCATCTTCATACATTTCTCTTAAAAGGATATCGAGTGTTTGTGTGACTTTCTACAGGAAACTCCCGAACTGTTTAAGCAAAAAGAGGACCCACTAGGTTCTCTTCTCTAGGGGCAGTTGATCCAGACTTTCAAAATACCTCCTTTATTTCTGCCTATCTCTTGGTTCTTGACCTCCTTCCATGAAGGCTTTGCTCTCAGGATCCGTGTGATGGCAGGTTCATGTCCAGCAGGAAACTGGACAAAGTTTCTCTTCCTCCAAGAGTTCACATAAAAGTTCTGGGCCGGATTCCTTGTGTTTTGTCATTGGGCCCCTTGCCCATCTGAACCAGCCCCAGTGGCTGGGGAAATGGAATGCTCTGCCTGGGTGGGCTCCGCTCCACAATCCCCAAGACCAACTGGTGCCCGCATTGCTTCCCCGATGGAAATAGGGGTCCTATTACCAAAGGAAGGTGAATGACGCGGGGAGGAAAATCAACAGATGGCCACCCCATGTCAGAGACATCACACAATGACATTTATTTATTTTATTTTTTAAAATATTTTATTTATTTATTTGAGAGAGCGAGAATGAGAGAGAGAGAGAGAGAAAGAGAGAGCACATGAGGGGGGGAGGGTCAGAGGGAGAAGCAGACTCCCTGCTGAGCAGGGAGCCCGATGTGGGACTCGATCCCGGGACTCCAGGATCATGACCTGAGCCGAAGGCAGTCGCTTAACCAACTGAGCCACCCAGGCGCCCACACGATGACATTTAGAGTCGCAATGCCCTGAACAAAATGAGCCCCCAACAGGGAATTGCCCTTCACACCCCCTTGTCTCGAGGGAACTGTTTGTCTACCCTTTAGCAAAATGCTCTTTGCAGGTTCCAGCTTCTCTTGGAGGGGACCTTCGGGATTGGCAAACCTGGAGCTACAGAAAGGTTTATTTTTCATTTTCCATGCCGTCGGATGGCCTAGACTCCTAGCACTCCGTTGATTGAACTTCTGTTTAGGGGAAACAGTGACTTAAATAGCTAACAGCCTGGCTCAGCTACTCATCCCTCTCAGTCAAGGCAGAGTCCAACTCTGTAGCTGGGCTCAAAATAGCCCTTTCCTGACATGGGCTCTCCATGATTCATCCTGGAGTTTTCCAGGCTCACTGGTATTGTTGACAGTTTCTCCTGCTCTTCTCTACCCCAGAGTTTAGCTTTTCCTACCTTTTCCCAAATACCTTTCACTACTCCAGGGTTACCACAGGATACTCTTCATTCCCACGCCGTTTTTCTTCCCCAGCTTTTGCCAGACCCAGATTTCAGCCCTCGGTTACTGGCACCCACCTTAAGAGACACCAAGCAGGGGGAAGGGGCACCTGGGTGGCTCAGTTGGTTAAGCGTCTGCCTTTGGCTTGGGTCATGGATCTCGGGGTCCTAGGATCGAGCCCCGTGTTGGGCTCCTTGCTCGGTGGGGAGCCTGCTTCTCCTTTTCTCTCTGCACCTCCTCCTGCTCGTGTTCTCTCTCTCTCACACACCCTCTCTCTCGAATAATTAAAATCTTAAAAAAAAAAAGAGGCACCAGGCAGGCGTAGGGGAAGAAAAAAAAATCTTTTTCCTCTACGCATGTTAGGGTCCCGGGCTGGGGCCCTGTAAATTAAACTGACAAAAGACGGATCATCAAGAGAGGAACGGACAGAAGTTGATGACCGTGTGCATTGTGCATACACACGGGAGAGCCCCCGTGATGAGTAACTCACGGTAGTGGTTAGAATTGGGGCTTATACAGCCTCTTAACAAAAGCACAATAAATTTTTTTAAAAAATTTTATTTATTTATTTGAGAGAGAATGAGAGAGAGAGAGAGCACATGAGAGGAGGGAGGGTCAGAGGGAGAAGCAGACTCCCTGCTGAGCAGGGAGCCCGATGTGGGACTCGATCGCGGGACTCCAGGATCATGACCTGAGCCAGAGGCAGTCGCTTAACCAACTGAGCCACCCAGGCGCCCAAAAGCACAATAAATTTTTAGAGAAGTGACAAGTCAGAGGGGAAGGACTTGGAGCTGCCAGGCAGTAAATCGTGGGGAGGTAAATGTGTGTGGGAAATTAATGGCAGATAAGGGCTAGTTTTCAGCAATGTTTTGTTTTGTAGATTTGTCTGGTGCTGATAACGGTCTAGAATTCTCTCTAGCGATTAACCTGTGCCCTTACGGACAGCGAGGGGAAGGAGACACCTCTATAGATTGATGTCCTGCTTTTAGGCAAATCAGGGAAGGGCAGAGAGCTTTCTTTGTTTTGGGTTTACTTGCTTTTTTTTTTTCTCCAGTGCTTTAGCTCAAAATAATTCTTAGGCCAAGGTGGCAAATTTGGGGATGGCACGTTGTGGTAGCCCTCACAAGGAACCTCCTGGATGCATTCCAGGGCTAACTGAGGCCTGGGCTGGTGTTTTGGACCCCACCGTGTGTGCCTGGGTATGTGCATCCCCACTCTTTCTTGTGACTTGAATGCCACACCCCAGGCCAGTCGGCCCCGTCTGTGGGAACAGGATGGGACACCAGCAGGCTCTGCGCTGTCCCACACTCAGAAAGACCCACAGGACAGGTTGCTGCTGAGTCGGCTGTGGCTGAGTGGGGAAAAGCTGCAGGCATCTGCATAACTGTGTTTGAAATGATTGCCTTTGTTTTATTTTATTTTATTGCAATTATTGATTGCTTGCTATGACCAGGCCCTGGGCTAAGCACTTTGCATGCGTCGTGATGCATTTAATCCTCAACAGCCCTCTCAGGCAATAGCAGGAGGCTGGGCTTGCTACCCCTGGGTTGTTCCTCAACTGTGCGCTCTCTCAAGGAGACAGCACCCATGAGACACACCATCGGATCTCATCACTGCCCCGCTTAACAGCCTTCTGTAGGTCAACCACCACGAATCAAACCCCGATTTTCCACCATGTCCTCTGGCCCCTTCCTGTCTCTGCATCCTGCAACGCTGCTCCCCTTTCTCACTTTGCTCCAGCCACCACATGGATCTTCTCTCTGTTCTTGAACATGAAGCTTATTTCCATCTGAGGCCTTCGGCACCTACAGCTCCACCTGCCTGTAGTGTTCCTTCCCCCCATCTTCCCAAGCCTGCTCCTCTTGGCCATTCGATGGCAGCTCAGATGTCATTTTCTCAGAGAGGGCTTCCCAGTCCTCACTGTCTGAAGGAGTCCCCCATCCATTGCTTGGTAGCTCATAAGCGCATTTTACTCACTGCGTAATTCTGTTAAATTAAAGGATATTGTCTATCTCCTTGCTTGTTGCCCATCTCCGCGCCCCCCCACTCCGCCCCATAGGTAGGAAGTTTCATTTCCATAGACCAGCTCCTAGAACATTGTCTGGTGTATGGTAGTTACATGGAATAAACAGAGAGCCACCAAATGACATATGAAGCCATGTCATTTGCCCAAAGCTCCACAGAGGAAGGACCACCCAAGGGGCAGCGCCCTGAGTGTTCAAAAAGGTAGAATGAACCGAATGAAAGAATCAGGGCCTATGAAAAGAATACTAACTGGCTGAACCTCTGCCTTGCTTTGGCGTCCAGGTTTTTTTGTTTTTTGTTTTTTTTTTAGTTTTGTGCGTGCGTGTGTGTTTTGTTTTGTTTTTTTTTTGGTGTCTTCAGCCGTTTTGAAGTCAGGTTGACCCTTGGAAGTAACGCTCAGATTTTGCAACTCTTGCTGCACTGCTGGAGGACTGGCTCGATACCACCCCTGCAGTTCAGGTTAGGACACACAAGAACTTCTGGGCTTTTGCTCCATGGGCATGTGGTCCTCTTCAGCTTTGGATGTAGGAATGTTTTCCTTCCGATCAGGAAAATAATACCAGTGCCCATCCCTCAAGGAGAGGCATGTAACTTCCCACCCTGTAAATGTGGACTGTGCTTGGTGACTTCCTTCCAAAGAGGACAGTATGGGAAGGAGTGGGGCAGAGGGCAAGAATAACCTTCCAGTGGTGGGATCTGACAAACACCACTCGGCCGGGTGATCAAGGTCAGCATCAACATTGACAAGTCATCTTGAGAACGTATGCCCTTAATAGAAAGTGATGAGAATGGCCTGTTCCCTGTGTGGTCTTCCTACTTTAAACCCATAGCCCCAGTGTAAGGATCAGAGAAATATCAGACAAATCCCAGTTGAAGGACATTCTACAAAATAGCTGATGAGTACTCCTCCAAACTGTCAAGGTCATCATCCAAAACAAGGAATACTGTCACAGCCAAGAGGACCCTAAATGTCTTGGTAACCTGGATGGAATCAGGAGTAGAAAAAAGACATTAGGTAAAAACTAAGGCAATCTGAACAAAGTCTGGACTTCAGTTAATTAAAAAAAAAAAAATCCTTGAGTATTTCTAGTCCTGAAGCTCTTACCCTTGTGATTGATCTCCCTGGTGGGGCCACAACTTTCTTCTCATGCTGGACTTCCCATCCGGCATCTCCATCTCCACAATGGTTTCTCTTTCCTTCCTCTTCCCATGATCCAACTCTGCCCCTGGCTTCCCAGCCTGCCATCTGTTTGTGAATGTCGACCTTGGCCCACCCATGCTCGCATGCCGTCCTTGCACTGGCGTCCCTGACTAAAGCTCTCTGATCCTCAGACACCTTGAATCACACCCAAATCACCCCCATTCATACCATGGTTTATCCCATGCTATTCCCCTGTCTCATATTTTGTGAATGAAAATAATGTTCTCCAAGCAGTTTATCCCTAAGTTTCCAGGTGGTGAAGGATGAAGTGAGCCACATGATCTCCAGGCGAGGCAATTTTAAAAAACTGAAATATTACTTTAGACAGTCACAATTAATTTTCCTCTAGATCCCAATCATTTTAGCCCCACCAAGCAGGGTTTCAAGCAGCACCATCTGGTTCTCTATCCATCCTTGTGTGACCCTCACCCTTCACTTACTTCTGAATTGGTTTGTAAATTGCAGGTGTTAGGGAGTCTTAGTAGAGATGCATGAATCACAGCTCAGGATAGATTCATAATTGTCTATATTCATGAAATCATTCTGAGATTGCAGGGCTGGAGGATTTTTTTAATGAACTTTGAATAATAGAATGAACCTGCAAATGTGCTAAAAAACATTAGTTGTTTATGCAATTTTATTTTTTATTTTTTAAAGATTTATTTATTTACTTGAGAGAGAGAGCACACGTGGGAGGGGCAGAGGGAGCGGGAAAGAGAGGATCCTCAGGCAGACTCTGTGCTGAGCACGGAGCCTGACACAGACATTGATCTCAGGACCCTGAGATCACAGCCAGAGCCGAAACCAAGAGTCAGATGCTTAACCATCTGTGCCATCCAGGCGCCCCATGTTTATGAAATTTTAATTGGACAGTCATCTTATTATTACAAGGTTATCAATTTCCACAGTTTTTAATTTGACATCCCTAACAACTCCCACTGAATTAGCAAGAATATGTGATTCTCTTATATGGTCTCAAAGGACTTCTGAAACCTACCCAAGCCCTTCCACTCAGGGCTGGGAGAAATATGACAGTGCTGTTTGGTGACTCATTGAAGGTCACTTAGAAGTGTTGGAGGGAGGATACCAAGTAATGAAAAATGACATTACACATTATTAAATAATCTGCCAGAACTCATGTGTCATCTCCTTCAAAGTCCCACCTTAATGGTAACACACACATAATTCAGACGAAACCCTTTCTGGAAATCCTCCTTTGGAACTGTAGTCCCAGTCTGTGTTGAGATCTTGTGAACATCCACAATAGTGATAAATCTTTGCCTTGGAGAGGGAGTTTGATTTTTTGGAACTAACCAAAGTCATTCTGAGCCAGCTTGTGCAAATAAAGTGGGTAATCAGATCATGTGAATATAAAAACATGAATTTAAATGTGCTAAACTGCTTTTCTTCAATGGCTCATAAGCTGATTTGAAAGTAATATCAAAAAGTTTGTTTATTAATACCTCTCCTTATTCCAGAAAGGATTTAATAGTCGTATAAGAGTCTAAGAAGTCTTAAAAGGCTTGAGGAATGTTGGTATTATTAGAAATCATCCAAGATGCTTCCTTGAAGGATAATATTCTAGAATATTTGTTTTTAAAAAAAGAATTTATTTCTATTACCTTAATATCACTTCCCCATCCCCAGGCTTAGTGTTGGTTTTGTGGACAATGTAGGTGGGATGCATGACTTTTTGTGCTTCTTATCCTTCTTAAGAAGGCATGAGTTGGGATTGTGTATGAGGTGGGGTATTCCCAATGAACAGAGTTCTGGGAAGGAAGGCAAAGGGGACAGGGGTTCCCAAGGGGCTGATCTCCTCTGTGCATTCCCACCCCTAGCTCCAGCTGTGGTGGAGTCTGAGGTGGGGTGCTTTATCTTTTCATGGTGATGGTGATGGTGTGGTGGTGGTGATGGTCATGGTCATGGTGATAGCAATGATGATGATGATGGTGGTGACGATGGTGATGATGGTGATGGTCATGGTGATGATGATGGCCATGGTGATGATCATGGTGATTGCGATGATTGTGGTGATGATGATGGTGGTGATGGTGATGATGATGGTGATGGTGATGATGGTCATGGTGATGATCATGGTGATTGCGATGATGGTGGTGATGATGGTGGTGGTTATGGTGGTGATGGTGATGATGGAGGTGATGATGATGGTCATGGTGATGATCATGGTGACTGCGATGATGGTGGTGATGATGATGGTGATGATGGTGATGATGGAGGTGGTGATGATGATGGTAATGGTGATGATCATGGTGATTGTGATGATGGTGGTGATGATGGTGATGATGGTGATGGTCATGGTGATAATCATGGTGATTGCGATGATGGTGATGATGATGGTGGTGGTGATGGTGATGATGGAGGTGGTGATGATGACGGTGATGATGGATGATAATTGACACTCATCGAGATCTGACTTGGTCTTTTTTGATGTACTAGCCTTAAGATCTCTGACCCAACCGTCACTATGACCAATGAGTAGTTTCTATTATTGTCCGCACTTACAAATGATGGATACTGAGGGTGCGTTAGGTTGCACAATCCACTTACCAACTGGGCAAATAGTTATTATGGAATGAACAAATATTGTAAGCAGGTATTGTTAGACCCACTTTAGTGAGAAAGAGGAAACTCGAAGAATTTAAATAACTTGTCCAGGGGCACAAGCCAGTAAGGGACAGAGCCAACATTCTGACTTGAGCCATGCGATCAGTTCAGCAGTACTGTGCCGTGTCTGCTGCCACTGAGCTGGGGGACATGGACAATGGCCAGTGAGCAGGAGGGCAGTCTCACTGCTTGGTTGTCCCATGTCCTTCACTGAATTGAGGTCCCTCCCTACAGACCACAGTTTCTACCCTCAAAGATGAGAATGACCCCGTCCTAGGACCCTCCCATGGTAGGTTTCTCTGGCCTTCTCTATTACGTAGACTGTAATAGGCTGAATAATGGCGCCTCCAAGATGTCCACAGCCTAATCCACGAAACGTTTGAGTATGTTACCTTTTATAGCAAACAGGAAGTAAGATGTTCCTAGGAGCTCCCTTGAAAAAGTGGATGTAAACCAGTGATTCTCAGCCAAGGATACTTTTGTCCCCCAGGGGATATTTGCAAATATTTGAAGACATTTGGTGTTGGTGGGAGGATGCTACTGGCATCTAGTGGGTAGAGGCCAGGGACATTGCTAAACGTCCTACAGTGCACAGGACAAACCCCTTTAGCAAAGAAAGATCTGGCCCTAAATATCAGCAGTGCTGAGGGTGAGAGACTCAGGTCTAAACAAAGTGCTTAGAGGCTGCTGAGAGGGGTGAGATCAAACTCTTGCCTTAGCTTCGGCCCCTGAGCTTTCAGAACGAGCCTTTGGTGTTCTCACATTCTACTTCTTTACCCCCATTTTACAGATAAGGACACTGAGGCTTAGAGAGGTTAAGTCATTTGCCCAAGGTTGGCAGTTAGAAAGGGGCAGAGCCAGAGTTTAAACCCAGGTTGGCTTGGCTCCAGTGCTTGTTTCTTAACCCCAGTGCTGAGGGCGCGTTCTCCTAATTACTTTTGCCATCTTGGACAAGTCAGATGTGGCTGAGAAAAGAGAAACTCGGAGAAGCTAAAAAATGAGCCCAAAATCACATCAGAGAATAATAACCATGGCCAAGATTTGGAGGCAAGTCGGCTTCCTCGGCTGCAAAACCTTCCTTGAGGGGTGATTGTGAGTTAAAGAGAGTACATTTGGGAAGGCCTGGTGCAGCAGGAGGGATGATTACATGCAGGACCCAGCGGCATCCTCCTTCACGAGGCAGGCTGAGGGGAATGGAGCAGCCGGGAGGTTGGAATTAAAAGCAGTTGCTTCATCTTCTTGGGAAACGATGACTCATTAAAAGCAACCGGCTGTTTCCTATTATATTCCCTGTTACAGCGAGAAGGCGAGATGCTTGGTGCATCCCATAATGCAGTGTTGGGGTTTGAGATGAGCTTCTTTCCTACATGAATGACTGATGACAATAACAGGCAGGGGTGTCACCAGGAGCCTTAGAAGTGCATCAGGATATAGTAATGGGGCTCACATATATTTCCCTGGTATTTAAGACTGTTGGGTCGGAAGATGTGCCTGGGTACACTCGGTGGTGAGCCAAGACTGGCTCCCAACAGAGGGTTGCTGGGAACCCTCTAGACCTTGCTTCCAGGGCAGGTGGAGTTGGAGGACTGAAGTCTTACCTAGAGGGACAGAGGAATGGCCTCGAAGCAACCTGTTGATCTCCAGATCTGATGATCCTTGTCCTGTTTCTTGTCCCACGTCGGTCTGGCTTCTTCCAGGGAAGGACATAGGAGGGCAGTCAGAATGATACTGAGCACCCTTTATCATGCCAGGTGCTGCACCAAGCACCTGACATCTTATGTGGCCTCCAGAGCAGCAACTCTGTGAGACAGGAGTCCCATTTTACCCAAGAGGAAGCTGAAATTAGGAAGATTAAGTGGTGTGTCCAGATCACACACTTGGTGGTAGATCCAAGACTTGAACCAGAATCTGTCCATATCTGCCATCAGGGATAAGCTGATGGTGTACGAATGACCTTCCTCCCTGACATGTAAGCCCCTTTCTGGAAGGTCAACTCGACGAGGGCAGGGATTTTGTCTGTTTTGTTTCATCTTCATTGCTTAGGGTGGAGTCTGCCACAAAGTGGGTTTTTAGTGCATACTTATTAAAGGAATAATAAGGGCAAATATTACAGAGGGAGTTATAGAGAGAACTTGCTATGTGCCTGGCACTTACATAAATACCTATGAAATGGGTGTGATTGTTCTTACACTGCAGATGAAGAACCTGAGGCCCAGAGTCATCAATAGGTGAGACCAAGGTCCCAGCAAAGGAGGCAACCCTGAGACCCCAAAGCCCATGCCCGTAACGATCCCCTTCACTTGCCCTCTTCAAGGGCTGGCCTCGTTCCCACAGCGCCTGTACCCACCAACACTTTTCCTTTGCTCTTTGTTTCTTTTTTAAAAATTCTACCTTGATTTATACCCGCTCATGCTAAAACCCAAATAATATAGCCAATAGCAATGCACCAACATCAGCGTCTTGGTGATGTTGGCAATGGTGGGAACTAAGTGAAGGGTATATGGAAGTCTCCGTGATAACTTTGCAACTTCTCTATAAACCTAAAATTATTCCAAAATGGGAAGTTTACTTAAAAATTCACACAATGGGGCCGCCTGGGTGGCTCATTTGGTTAAGCCTCTGCCTTTGGCTCAGGTCATGATCCCAGGGTCCTGGGATGGAGTCCTGCATCTCGCTCCCTGCTCAGCAGGGAGTCTGCTTCTCCCTCTGCCTGCCGCTCCCCCTGCTTGTGCTCTCTCTCTCTCTCTCTGACAAGTAAATAAATAAAATCTTAAAAAAAAATTCAAACAATGGTGGAAGGGGTTCCTCCTAACACTGGCCCCCTACCCCCGACAGGCAACCCCCAAGGCCCTTCTTTCAGGTGTCCTTCTGAGGATGTTCTGAGGATGCCAGACACCTTATAAATGTGCGTTGGGGCTGAGATTAGTATGTCCACTCAAGTAATTGCCTTGATGATATGAGCTGGGTTGAAATCATGACTCAGTTGGCTGATGCATCTTTGGGTGAGAAAGTTGACACATAGTTGAGACTTTTCCTTCAGACTTGTGTTCTCATTTAATTTTCCAGTGACAACTCCAGAGTGTAGGACTATTGCTCTTTGTCAAGGGAACCTCAGAACCCAATCCTGTTATGTCTGGTCACACCCTGTTGGACATGGACATGAGGCTGACCAAATGACCTCTAACACCCTTGCAACCCAAAGGGCTGGAATCCCATTGTATGACAGCTTTTCTGTGTGGGGGGGTGAGAGGGGTACCCCCAGTGGTGCTCAGATGCTTCTAGCATCAAACAACATCAAATTACATTGTGGGAAAATCTTTCCCCCCCACCCCAATTATTAACCTTTATGATTACCAAAGAAAGCTTCAATCTGGTGGTTTGCCTTTAATACCTCTCTAGCACTTGCTAACTTTCTAGGACTTGCTAATCCACCTTGTTGAGAAAGAAGAATTTGGCTTCAGTCTGAGAATTTAGCTGGAACAACATTGCTTTGTTTCCATTGGAATTATCTTTATGGTTACTTCCCAATTATGCTAAGTAATAGTGACTTATTCTTTTTTTTTTTTTAAAGATTTTATTTATTTATTTGACAGAGAGAGAGACAGCGAGAGCAGGAACACAAGCAGGGGGAGTGGGAGAGGGAGAAGCAGGCTTCCTGCGGAGCAAGGAGCCCGATGTGGGACTCGATCCCAGGACCCTGAGATCATGACCTGAGCCGAAGGCAGCCGCTTAACGACTGAGCCACCCAGGCGCCCAATAGTGACTTATTCTTTATGGATATGATAGGAAATTTCCTTTAAGGAGCTTGAGTGGAAAAAAAAAAGCCAATCTAAAGAACTATTGAGTAAATGATGGTATAGATTGTGTCTTTGCTTGGGCAGCTTTAGCAAAATACCATAGACTGGGGGGCTTAAGCCATAAACATTGACTTCTCACCGTTCTGGAGGCTCAGAGGTCCAAGATGAAGGCACTGGCAGATGTGGTGTTTGGTGAGAGCCCCTCCCTGGCTTGTCGATGGCTGTCTTCTCATTGTGTCCTTGCAGAGGGGAGAGCAGAGGAGGAGAAATTGAGCTCTGGTGTCACTTCTGATAAGGACACTAATCCCATCATGGGGCCCCACCCACATGACCTCATCTAACCCTGATTACCTCCCAAAGGTTCCCTCTCCTAAGACCGTCACACTAGGTTTAGGATTTCAACATAGGAATTGGGGCGGGGGTTCAGGGGTAGCAGCCTGTTCAGGTCATACCAGATACTTCGTGATGCATGGCTGTGGTGAATCCCATGTGCTGATCGAGGCTTTGGAAATGCTCGTCTGTAGCCCTTTGATCTACAACATGGGCTTTGAAATCAGACAGACGCGGGTCAAGTTCCAGCTCCAGCGCTCACCAGCTCAGTGATTTTGGCCCATGACTTAGGATCTCTCTGAGCCTCACCTTACCAGTCTGTAAAGGAAGGGTAATAATGCTAGCATATCCCTGCCAAGGCACTTGGGTGCGTGGGGACACTGCACCACACTCACAGTAAATGCTCTAGGTTCTCGAGCTCTGGGGCATGTACCAGGTGTGTGAAAGTTATGAAGCAGAAACAAGAGAGGGGGATGGCCTGGGGGACCCTGGGCTTAAAGTCGTATTTGCACCCATGGTTGGAAAAGACAGACTAGGGAAGGCTTTCCTGTTCCCCAGCATATATTCTCTGTTCCCCTTCCTGCCTCTATTTAAATCACGAGCTTCTAGGAGATGGCCAGCCCTCATCCACTCTCACCACCGCCTCCAACCCCCCACCCCCCCATCCCTGGACAGCTTTCAATTTTCAAGGTATATGGTGAAACGTGCAGGTGCATCCCGGTCATGCCCAGTGCTCAGCTCTTGTTAGCTGGTGCTGCAGGGCTCATGAGGCATGCATTTCCCTGGTGTGACATTTGGGGATAAAAAGATGGATTTAGCTGCCTCATCCCCCAGAAGTGACTCAGCTCCTAGGAGCTCAGTGACGGCAGCGGCGGTTGGAGCCCTGGGGACCTCCTTGCCTTAGTGCTCTGCTCTCTCTATACAGCAGCAGCCTGGAGCCTTGTAGGCACCGTGTTCTCTAGCTTGTCCATCTTTTTTGTTTTTTCCTTTAAGATTTTATTTACCAATTTGAGAGAGAGTAAGAGCATGAGAGGGCGGAGGGGCAGAGGGAGAGGGAGAAGCAGATTCCCTGCTCATCAAGGAGCCTGACTCAGGGCTCTATCCCAGGACCCTGGGATCATGACCTGAACTGAAGGCAGATGCCTAACCCACTGAGCCATCCAAACGTGCCAACTGTCCATCTTTTTCCAGGATTTGTCCTCCTCATGGACACTCTGATTGGCAGCTGTTGGATGCCTGCCCTCTAGCTGGAAAATGGTGTCAGGAAGGTTTCCATCATGCTACCTCTGTCATGCAAGACTGAAAAGAAGCTGACCGTGTGTAACACTCATTTATTTAAGACCCCTACCAGCGTTTCTCAGAGTCTGGCCTGAAGACTTTCTACAGAAGTTCCCTGGACACGACTCCCCAACCCGGTTTTAGCCTAATCTCTGGGGTTATCTCTGGGGGTAGAAGCAGAGAATCTGCCTTTTTAACAAGCTGCCCAGATAATCAGCATGCCTGCTAACACTTGAGAACAGCTACTCCCCATATGCTCAATTTTCTCTCTTGTCAAGATGATGATGATACTTCTTAAGTGGGGAGGTACTTTCTTAAATGAATGTGGTTATTATGACAAGGGCTCTGGAGTAGTAGGACCTGATTTTAAATTTCAGCTCTTCTACTTAGTTCTTTTCTTTTTTTTTAAGATTTTATTTATTCATTTGAGACACAGAGAGAGAGCATGAGCAGCAGGAGAGGTAGATGGAGAGGGAGCAGCAGACTCCCCGCCAAGCAAGGAGCCCGATGCGGGACTCGATCCTAGGACCTTGAGATCATGACCTGAGCCGAAGGCAGATGCTTAACCATCTGAGCCACCCAAGCACCCTACTTATTTCTTTTCTTGAGCTTCAACTTGCTTATCTGTGAGATGGGGGTGCTAAATAGGGCTTGTTTTCAGAATCGAATAAGGTAATTTGATCCTAGCATATGATAAATATTCAATCAATGTTAGCTCTTATTTTTTTTAAAGATTCTATTTATTTATTTGAGAGAGAGAGAATGAGAGGGAAGAGGGTCAGAGGGAGAAGCAGACTCCCCACTGAGCAGGGAGCCCGATGTGGGACTCGATCCCGGGACTCCAGGACCATGACCTGAGCCAAAGGCAGCCGCCCAACCAACTGAGCCACCCCGGCGCCCCAATGTTAGCTCTTATTGTTACCAGGTTAACCTTTTTTTTTTTTTTTTTTTTAATCTTTAAACTGGGGAAATTATAGCATCTACCATCTAGGGCAGGGGTTGGTAAACTTTTTCTGTAAAGGGCCAGACAGTAAATATTTGAGGTTTTAGGGACCACGCGGTCTCTGTTGCTGTTGCAACTACAAAGTTCTGCAGTTGTAACGTGGAAGTGGCCATAAATAATACATAAATGAATGAGCATGGCCAGTGTTTCAATAAAACTTTATTTGCACAATCAGGCAGGGGGCCAGATTTGGCCCGTGGCCATAGTTGCTAACCACTCATCCAGGATGCTGTGAAGATTAATTGACATGAGGCTTATCATGAGCCCAGCACAGTGCCTGGCACGGAGCACTCAGCATAAGAAGGGATTCTAACCATCTCACATCTAATTTGGGGTCTAGGCTTTGTTCCTTTCTCCAGGAGAAGGAAAGCACGCATAAGCAAGGCTTTTCAACACAGGTATCAACCCCATTCTCAGCCCCAAATCAACGCTAAACGTTCCTGTCAGCACCTGGAGCCTCAAGGTGCTGAGGTGTAGAGATAAAATGCCAATCCGTGGAGTGTGAGTCTTTGTCCCATGTTTTGCCCCAGGATATGTGGCCATTTTCAACCTCTGTCCCATGGAAATCAGGCTGCCCATCTGAACCACAATGTGAGAAATGAGAATACTTACAGGCATTCCCAACCATGAATGCCTTTAGCCCTGGCCCAGAGGCTATATAATGTGCTTGAGAGAGAGAGAGAGAGAGATTGAGCCCTGGGTTTGCATTCTAACTCTGTAACGTTCTGATTGTGTGATGTTGGCCAAGTCACTTCCTTCTCGAAGCCTCTGATTCATCAGGTATAAAATAGGGATTAAGTGAGATCATATAAAGCCTCAGCACAGCATAGCACATGGTAGCTACTGAAAAAGGAAGGAAGAGATGCTAAGAGGTAAAGGGCTCATTTCAAGGTCATGTGACGAGGTGAAGTACCTGCGTTTTGGAGGCAGTCGAGGGCTCAGCTACTTTCCTAGCCAGCTCTGAGCCTTTGTTTCCTTATTTGTTCAACAGAGAACATCTTGATCCTGCTGGTTTATGGTGAGGATTAAAAGAGATGGCACAGCAGAGCGGGCTGGTGGTGATGACCAAGGGCATCATAACCACACATGGAGGCTGACGTGCCTCGGCTGATTCCATCCTCACGACTGCCCTGGGTGTCCTCACATGAAACTGAGTCACGAGATGTTAACTAAGTCCCCCAGGCCACACAGGTAGTGAGGGGCAGAGCTAGGACTCAAACCCCAGCCATCTGATTCCAGAACGCCCCCCCACCTCCCCACCCCTGGTCACCATGACCCTCTATTGCCCGAGCTGGGCCTCTAGCCTGGTTGGAATCCGGCACACAGTAATGCTCAATTAATATTACTATTTTTATCCTGTGCCTTGCTTCCTTCTTCCTTCCTTCCTCCTGCCTCAAGTCGGGCCTCATTGCTCCAGCCCCAGGAGCCATCTCAGTCTTGGGGGGTGGCGAGGCAAGAGGACCCCAGATCTGATTCCAGAAGCCTTGAGATCATGACTCAGCATGTCACATGGACAATTCCTAAAATTCCTCCTTAGACATCTATCTCTCTTCTCAAGTCCCCGTCCTGAGACAGCTCCTCTGATCCTTTTCCCTCACCCTTTCTGACACTCACCCCTCCAACCTCCCCGTCTCCCCTCCTACCCCCATTTCCGCATCAGCTTGGCCTGACCGCAGGATGCTCTTCAGGACACGCCATGCTTGGAGGGCCGCAGAAGGGGATAGTGAATATGCCCGATTTAACATTTCCTCTGTCTGCCCATCTCCCCGCTACCCATCTAGACGCCCTGCCCTCCTCCCTGGCTCAACACCGTACACTGTCCATGCTGGGAGATCTGGGAGTTCTCGGGAAGTATAAAGAGAAGCAGACGCTCCTCTGGGGGGCTGAGCCGAGCGGGGACAAGATCTCCAGCTGGCCTAGGGCTGCCATATGCCTCAATTTCTTCGCCCCGACTCATTTCTTGGTCTTTCCCCCTTGACTTTATCCTCGTTTATCTCTTACAAATTGTGAATTACCTCGGAGAGCGTTAGGGAGGCCATTGGTTTCCAGGTGGGAATCAGCTCTAGGTCACAGCCTTCCTCCTGTGTCCTCAGCACATTGGGGAGTTCTGATGGGTGGAAGCTTTCCAAACCATCAGCTCGGAGGTAAGGACAAAGACAGACGCCCGGCAGCAGAAGCAAGTTGTTGGATGTAGAAGGAAGGTACAGATGTGGGTCCCGTGGAGTTGGTCTCAGTAAAGCAAACTGTCTCCTCCCCTATATCTTTTTCTCTAACCGGGAAAGATCTTAGGACACTGCAGCCTTTAAAACCCAGCCATTCACTCTGGCAATGTGGCCTAAAGGCACCTCCTCGATGCATGCAAGGGCTGAGCTTCGAGAACGCTCGTCCCGGGGCTGATTATGGTGGGGAAAATGGAAAACAATCTAACCGTCTGGGGGTTGGTGGAGTGATTCACGATACAGCCACAAATAGAAGATCACACAACCTTTCCCACTGCTGCTGGGGAAGAATATCCAAGGACGTGTGGAAATGCTCACGATATGTTATGTGAAAAGAATGGGTAATAAAATGTGATACCCTAACTTTATATGACAAAAACCAGACCTGCATCATGGCGGAAATATAGGTATACAATGATGTGGGTGTGTATGAACATTTTTAACTACTAACATTTTAGCATACATTTTTCCAGTTTTTTTTTTAAAGGTATGTGTATTGGGACGCCTGGGTGGCTCAGTTGGTTGAGCGTCTGCCTTTGGCTCAGGACACGATCCCAGGGTCCTGGGTTCGAGCCCCGCATCAGGCTCCCTGCTCAGCAGGAGTCTGCTTGTCCCTCTCCTCCCCACTCATGCTGTTGCTCTCTCTCTCAAATAAATAAAATCTTAAAATAAATAAATACATAAATACATAAATAAAATCTTTAAAAAAAAAGGTATTGTGTACTTACTCCTTATTGCAGGTTTGTACCCTTAACAACTCTTTAAACAAAATCAATTTTATCCTCCTCTCCAATCCCCTGGTAACCACCATTTTACTCTGTTTTCTACAAGTTTGACTATTTAGATTCCACATGTAAGTGATAATCATACAGTACCTTTGTCTCACTTTCCTCACTTAGTATAATATGCTCAAAGTCCATCCTTGCTGTCACAAAGGATATCCTCCTTCCTCGTGGCTGAATAATATTCCATTTGTTTATATACCACATCTTTTTTTATCCATTCATCCACTGATAGGTGTTTAGGTGATTTTGTGTCTTTGATACTATGAAATACATGTGTGTATATAATATTCTGCATAGAAAACATATAAAAACCCCATATGTATTACCCTAAATATGCACAGCACATATATAATATATATAATCATTGTTATTCTAATCATATAAATTATCATATATATATTGGAAGAATGTACATCAAATAAATACGAGACAGGAAGAATGTCCATCAACATGTGGATCGTGGTTCTCTCTGGGCAGTGGGGAGATGACTTTTGTTTTTTTTTTTTTTTTGCCTAGCTGTATGAGCTGAATTTTCTGCAACAAACTTGTATTACTTAATATTACTATTCCTTACCTTACTTAGTATTTCTATAAGATAATGATTAATAGTATTGCTGTAAAAGAATGATTATAAAATGATTTTTTTAAAGATTTTTATTTGTTTGAGAAAGGGAGAGCGTGAGAGGGGGGAGGATCAGAGGGAGAAGCAGACTCCCCGCTGAGCAGGGAGCCCGACGCGGGACTCGATGCCCGGACTCCAGGATCATGACCTGAGCTGAAGGCAGATGCTTAACAGACTGAGCCACCCAGGAGCCCATAAAATGATTTTCTGCCTGAAGCTGGCCTTGGTCCTGAGGCTGGGATAAGGGACAAATGGCTGCAGTCAAGGAGAGCAGAGGCTCAGGAGCTGGGACCAGGCAGGGACCATCAAAGCCACGTGTACACCCTTGAACAGGTTTGGTGAGCCCGCCTGAACCTCCTCTTGCCATTGTAACAGGGATTCCCATGGAAAACGTGTTTTCCGGGTTCCCAAGGGCTGGCTCCTTAAATGCACATGTACCCCTCAGGCTGTCGTCTGTGTGCCCTCGCGGTGCGCCCAGGGTGCTGGGGCAAAGGCTGCTTGCTCCCTGGAATGAGCACGAGGACGGTCCTAAGGGAATTCTTGAAAACTGGGGTGGCCTTGGGGCCTTGACACCTACGTTTCATGTCTCCTGCACAGATCAGCTGGACATCATCTGCATGGCAGAGACAACCATGATGCCGGAGGAGATCGAACTGGAGATGGCGAAAATTCAGCGCCTCCGAGAAGTCTTGGTCCGACGGGAGTCTGAGCTTAGGTTTATGTGAGTGCCTCGGGGAGGTGGCCGAGAAAAAGAAGGGGTGGGGAGACGGGGACACCCAGAGAAACTACCATTTACTATGTATTACTACAGGCCAGACGCCAGGATAAAGGCATTACATACGTTTAAAAAACTCTTATTTGGTTCTCACGACGGCCTAGAGGCATGGGTATCAGAATCTTCCATTTTATTTTTTATTTATCTGTTTTTTTAAAGATTTATTTGGGAGAGAGAGCGAGCAAGCACGGGGAGGAGGGGCAGAGGGAGAAGGAGGGAGAGTCTTAAGCTGACTTGGCGCTGAACACAAAGCCCAGCGCGGGGCTCGATCTCACAACCCTGAGACATGACCTGAGCTGAAACCAAGAGTTGGATGCTCAACCAACTGCGCCACCCAGGCGCCCCCTAGAGTCTTCTATTTTAAACAAGACCCTGAAGTTGGGATTGAATCCAAGCCAGTCTGACTCAAAGACTCAAAGAGCCCAAGCTCTTTCTATATTTGCTTCTGAGAAGAGAAAAGGGAAGAGGGAGAGGGAGACATAGGGACCCAGAGGTGGTACCTGGGTCCGCATCATTAAGCATGCACACTCTGGGTTCAGATAGTTATGAGATCCAAAAAAGCTGGGAGAGCCTGGGGAAAGCTCTCCCTGAGCTTCATTTCCCTGACTTGTGAAATGGGGCGGGGGGAATGATAGTACCTCTCTCCTGGGGTCACCGGCAACCCCAGAATCAGATGATTTGACCCAACCTCCACTGGAAAAAGCAGCAACATGGCGCCTTCTGGGCCGGCGCTGGAAGGGACACATTCCACGAATTCTTTCACTGATTTCACTGAGGTCCGTTATAGGATTATCCCATTTTACAAATGAAAAAGACTGAGGCTCAGGGAAGTTAACCTGCTCGGGCCTCCCAGCTAGTAAATAGAGCAATTAGGATTCAGATCCGGCTCTTCCTGCTTTCAAAATCCATATTCTCCTTGGATGACCTTCTACATATACCGCATAATGTGACCTTCTCTCTCACCCCGTGAGGTAGACCGCAGGATTAATAGCTGCCATTCATTTAGCTCTCTGTGTGGGCCAGACCCTGTGCTAAGTGCTTCATGGACACGATCCCTCCTCCCAGGAGCCCTTGGAGGAAAGTTCTAGAACATCCCCACCCTACGAATAAGAAACATCTTCCCTTTGATCTGGAAATAAACTAAACCAATACATACATGAGTGTGGAGAAACAATCCTTTCCTCCTCATGGTTTTTGTTTTTGTTTTTGTGTTTTTTGTTTTTCAAAAGAACTCGA
The DNA here is from genome assembly GCF_037043125.1 of Eumetopias jubatus. Classification (NCBI taxonomy): domain Eukaryota; kingdom Metazoa; phylum Chordata; class Mammalia; order Carnivora; family Otariidae; genus Eumetopias; species Eumetopias jubatus. Next base: position 81,315,279 of record NW_028274818.1, read on the forward strand.
GGAAGGATTGGTTGTGTGGGAGAAGTATTAACTAAGACCAGGTGTTACTATTAAGTCAGGTGATTCCAACTACCGACAAAGCCAGGACTGGACAGGAGTTTGAGGTGCCTGTGGGTTACCCAAGTGCAGATGAGTGGCAGGAAGTTCTGTGTCTTTGTTGTGTGCGGGAGATCACGGAACTAGACACAGATTCTCGTGTTCGCCCTTGATTACCGAACTGAAGTAACAGGTACAGTCACTCCGCGGAAACGAGCAAACAGCAAGGATCCAGGTATAGGTCAGGAAATGCAGAAATCTCCGTGCAGCTCCTACTTGTGGATGAACTCAGGGCAAAGGGAAAAGCCATAAAGTATGGAATAGTTGAGAGTTCACTGGCAGCAAGAGGGTTGGGATGATCACACTCTCTAAATAATACAGGTGCGCCTTAGAGGTATTGTGGGTTCGGTTCCGGACCCCTGCAATAAAGCAAACCTTGCTATAAAGTGAGTAAGATGAATTTTTTTGGCTTCCCAGTGCTTATAAAAGTTATGTTTACACTATACTATTGTTTATTAAGTGTGCAAATGTGTTGTCTTAAAAAAACAATGCACAGGCCTTAATTAATTAGCTCTATTGCTAAAAACAAAAACAAAACAAAAAATCTGCTAACCGTCTTCTGAGCTTTCAGAGAGTTGTAATCCTTTTGCTGGTGGAGGGTCTTCCCTCGATGTTGATGGCAGCTGACCCATCAGGGTGGTGGCTGCTGAAGGTGGGGGTGGCTGTGGCAGGTTCTTAAAACAACAATGAAGTCTGCCGCATGGATGGATTCTTCTTTTCCTCAACGATTTCTCTGTAGCATGGGATGCTCCTTGATCGCATCTCACCCACAGTAGAACTTCCTTCCAAACTGGGGTCAACCCTCCAAACCCTGTCACTGCTTTATCCACTAAGTTCATGTCATATTCTCAGTCCTTTGTTGTCATTTTGACAATTGCATGGCATCTTCAGAAAACATTTTCTTTGGGGTGCCTGGGTGGCTCAGTCGTTAAGCGTCTGCCTTTGGCTCAGGGCATGGTCCCAGGGTCCTGGGATTGAGCCCCGCATCGGGCTCCCTGCTCCACAGGAAGCTTGCTTCTCCCTCTCCCACTCCCCCTGCTTGTGTTCCCTCTCTCGCTATCTCTCTCTGTCAAATAAATAAATAAAATCTTAAAAGAAAGAAAGAAAGAAAGAAAAAGTTAAAAAAAAAACGATTTTCTTTGCTCATCCATGAGAAGCAGCTGCTTAGGGGCACTTGGGTGGCTCAGTCGTTAAGCGGCTGCCTTCGGCTCAGGTCATGATCCCAGGATCCTGGGATCGAGCCCCACATCAGGCTCCCTGCTCTGTGGGAAGCCTGCTTCTCCCTCTGCCACTCCCCTTGCTTGTGTTCCCTCTCTCGCTGTGTCTCTGTCAAATAAATAAATGAAATATTAAAAAAAAAAAAGCAGCTGCTTACCTGTTAATGTTTTATCAAGAGATGGTAGCAATTCAGTCCCATCTTTAGGTTCCACTTCTCATTCCGGTTCTCTTGCTATTCCCACCACAACTGCACCAACTTCCTCCACTGAAGTCTTTTTTTTTTTTATCTTGTATTATGTTAATCACCATATATTACATTAGTTTTTGATGCAGTGTTCCATGATTCATTGTTTGTGCATAACACCCAGTGCCCCACGTAGAACGTGCCCTCTTTAATACCCATCACCAGGCTAACCCATCCCCCCACCCCCTCCCCTCTAGAACCCTCAGTTTGTTTTTCAGAGTCCATTGTCTCTCATGGTTCATCTCCCCCTCCGACTTACTCCCCTTCATTCTTCCCCTCCTGCTATCTTCTTCTTTTTCTTTTTTCTTAACATATGTTGCATTATTTGTTTCAGAAATACAGATCTGTGATTCAACAGTCTTGCACAATTCACAGCGCTCACCATAGCACATACCCTCCCCAGTGTCCATCACCCAGCCACCCCATCCCTCCCAGCACCCCCCACTCCAGCAACACTCAGTTTGTTTCCTGAGATTAAGAATTCCTCATATCAGTGAGGTCATAGGATACATGTCTTTCTCTGATTGACTTATGTCACTCAGCATAACACCCTCCAGTTCCATCCACGTCGTTGCAAATGGCAAGATCTCATTCCTTTTGATGGCTGCATAATATTCCATTGTGTATATATACCACCTCTTCTTTATCCATTCATCTGTCGATGGACATCTTGGCTCTTTCCACAGTTTGGCTATTGTGGACATTGCTGCTATAAACATCGGGGTGCACGTACCCCTTTGGATCCCTACATTTGTATCTTTGGGGTAAATACCCAGTAGTGCAATTGCTGGATCATATGGTAGCTCTATTTTCAACTGTTTAAGGCACCTCCATACTGTTTTCCAGAGGGGTTGCACCAGCTTGCATTCCCACCAACAGTGTAGGAGGGTTCCCCTTTCTCCGCATCCCCGCCAACGTCTGTTGTTTCCTGACTTGTTAATTTTAGCCATTCTGACTGTCCACTGAAGTCTTGAACCTTCGATTTGTAAAAAATGCAGTATCTTTGAAGTGTAATAAAGCAAAGCACAGTAAAATGAGGTGTGCCTGTACATGCAAATTAAGTCTTTCTTCCTCCGTTCTATCTTTAATCCCAATTCATAAAAATGACCTATGTTAATAGTAACGGTTTTTATTAATTCTGACTAATAGTTTTACAACTGTTCTTCTATTACTTAATATATAACCTTTAGTTGGGGCGCCTGAGTGGCTCAGTCGGTCGGTTAAGCGTCTGCTTTTGGCTCAGGTCATGATCTCAGAGTCCTGGGATGGAGCCCAATATCGGGTTCCCTGCTCAGAGGGGAGCCTGCTTCTACCCCTCCCTCTGGCTCCTGCTTTCTCTCTCAAATAAATAAAATCTTAAAAAAAAAAAAGAAAAGATTCTGTGCCTCCCTCTTCCAACTCCCCACTCTCAATGTGTGCTCTCTTTAAAAAAAAGAAAGAAGGGATGCCTGGGTGGCTCAGTCGGTTAAGCGACTGCCTTCGGCTCAGGTCATGATCCCAGGATCCTGGGATCGAGTCCCGTGTCGGGCTCCCTGCTCGGCGGGGAGCCTGCTTCTACCTCTACCTGCTGCTCTCCTGCTTGTTCTCTGTCTCTCTCCCTGATAAATAAATAAAATCATTAAAAAAATAAAAATAAAAAAAAGAAGACAGAGAACAGGAGTTCTGCTGTAAAGTACTGAAGAGCTCCCTTCAGCCCAAGGGTGCTTAAGAGGGAGCAAAGTTTGCTTTTTTTTTTTTTTTTTGCTGCTACAGGAACAATGGCTGTTACTTTGCATTTACTGACCTTTGCATCTGGTGTGTACCCACACTCGGTATCCCCAGCATCTGGCCCATGCCTGGCACGCAGTGAGTGAGCAATGACAAGAACAGCTAGCGTGTAAGCTCCAGCTCTGGGCCAAGGAGGGCACTAAACTCTTGAGTCACTGAATTTCCCCATCATGCCCACTTAGGGACAAATCTCAACTGTAGAACCTTGAAAATCAAGTTATTCAAAGGATACAGAAAGAGGTCAGTGTAGTCAAGACATAGGAGGGGCTCAGTGCCATTCTCCAGGGGAGGGGCCGGCTTCCAGGCCCCCCTGGGGTGGGGGGAACTTGCTAGGAGCCTGCAGACAATAGTGGATTCTACTGACAGCCCCCCCCCCGCCCGCCCAGGCCCAGCCTGGTATAGTATGCAACCTTGCCTGCAGGTGCACCCGCTTCGTCAATCTCAGTGGTGCAAGATGGACCCAGGGTGGACAGGATAGGGCTCACTGCCCACTCACACCCAAACAAACGCCTCATCCATCATCCTCAGCCTCCCAGGCTAGCAGGCCACGTGTGGGCCGTTCTTGAATTCAGTTTCCTGGCTATTTCTCAGAGCCAGACCCTCACACAGCTATAGGGCTCCTATTCTTGCATCCCTATTAGAGAAGAGAAAATTGGAGGTTAAAAATTTGCCCACGGTTGCATTAGCTAATCAGAAGCCAAGCTAGGATGCAGTGATCCCAGAGCACTGATTCAGAGAGTGAATGAGGGAAGGGAGGAAGGAAATTCTTTAGAGTATACACCACGAGGGTAGGAATCTTACTCATCTTCCTCACAGTTCTATCTTCCCAGCATCTTGAATAGGGCTTGGCACTTATTAGGGCAATTAATATTTGTAGAATGTGCATATTCCACCCTTACCCAACAACTTCCACACACACACACACACACACACACACACACGAGGGCCCCGGCACAGGGTAAGAGGGAAGTAGAATTTCAGACCACACTAAGCATTTGCAGGCTCAGGTGGGGAAGCTCTGAGTGACAGGAATGTGACAGCCATTGACTGGAACTGTCCCAGTGACTGTAGCTGTAATAACCAGGATGAGATTGGTTTTGTCACACCTGCTCCGAAGTAATCAAGTTAATACCCATCAGCTCCTGTGGACACTATGTGAGTCAGACCACATTTCAGGGTTGCGGGTGTCTTCTCTCTTTTATGTCTCCTGCTGTATTGACTCTTTTAAGAATGGGTCCAATGGCTACTCTTCCCCCTAAGTGGCCTGAGGTAACCTCTGAAAATGGTTTGCTGTTCGCTTGACCCAGAAAACCCTATGAAATCATGGAAGTCAAGAGGTTCAAATCTTTGTGTTCACTTTAAGAACACACGTGAAACTGCCCAGGCCATCAAGGGTATGCATATCCGAAAGCCACCAAGTATCTGAAAGACGTCACTTTACAGAAGCAGTGTGTGTGCCATTCCGTCGCTACAATGGTGGAGTTGGTAGGTGTGCCCGGGCCAAACAGTGGAGCTGGACACAGGGTTGGTGGCCCAAGAAGAGTGCTGAATTTTTACTGCACATGCTTAAAAATGCAGGGAGTAATGCTGAACTTAAGGGTTTAGATGTTGATTCTCTGGTCATTGAGCACATCCAGGTGAACAAAGCCCCCAAGATGCGGTGTAGAACGTACAGGGCTCATGGTCGGATTAACCCATACATGTGCTCTCCCCGCCACATTGAGATGATCCTTACTGAAAAAGAGCAGATTGTTCCTACACCAGAAGAGGAGGTTGCACAGAAGAAAAAGATATCCCAGAAGAAACTGAAGAAACAAAAACTTATGGCCCGGGAGTAAATTCTGCAGAATAAATGCAAATAAAAATAAAATTAAAAAAAAAAAAAAGAATGGGTCCAATGGCTGCTGATCCCAACACCCCCAACGTTTAGCATTTTTCTTTCATGGACTTCCATGTTCTTGCCCTGCTGGTTCAACCTCTCCTCTTGCCGGGATGGTGAGGAAGTAGAAGAGGGAGATTGACTCAGTCCCCGGGGAACTACCATGGATTCATGAGAATTGCCCTCAGGGGTCGTCCTCAGTGTATGACCCTGGGCACATGACAGAGCACAGAAGAACTGCTGTTTACTCTTTATTCCCTCTCTTCTTTGCCCGGCACTTCTAGAATGCAAAGACAAACTCCTGGTTGGATGCCCGAAACCCCACAATCTCACAGTCCCACGTTGGGTTTGTCTTGTTCTGCCATCTTGAATGAAGTGTGGTGGAAATGGAAAGGATTTTACTGAGGGAGGCTCAGTGAACAGGACTCAGTCAGGACTTTTCTGTACTCTTTCTCTGGAGAGAAGCAATTTATTTGGAACCTAAAATGATGAGCTCTAACTTAGGTGGCCAGGTTTGCAAGTCTGCCTGCCAGGAATTCGAGGTAGCGCCCTGTAAGGGTTCTCAGGGAGCACATTTACGGAGCCCTTCCAGCGGGCAGCCCTGAGTATACGTTATCACACCATCTGTGAAAAGTGCCTACTAATGAAAGGATGAATCAGGGCAGCGCCCTGTTCACCTTGCCTAAGGCCCACAAGACCAGGTTCAGGGAAGGGCTATGAAGTGACCCTGGCGGGCAAGGCGTTATCTTCTGCGTCTTCCTTAGCTTGTCCTCTGGTTTACAGGTTGCTCCAGGGCACCTGGAGATCTCGTGAAGTTTGGTGATTTTATGAGCTTCATTTGAATGAGTCAGTAAACCCCTCTGTATCACAAAAACGCCCCTGTAATAGGTGCCAAATGTCCGGGAGATGAAACTTGGAGCCTGCTTTGTTCTCTCCTTGATCCTCTGTGCCCTCCACCTCCCGCCCTTCCGCTGCTGCCCCAGGTCCCTGCCACTCCCTCTCGCCTGTCCTACTGAGGCTGTCGCCAAGCTCGGACTCGTTTTCTCACCTTTAATTCCAGGCACTGAATCACACCATTAGCTTTTCATAATTCAGCAGCCCGTGCTTGCCTGCTTGGCTCTCCCGCATCCTCCCTACAATCCTGGTCCTGCTGTTTATCTGGGCTTCAGATAATTAAGAATCTTTCGCCTCTGAGCAGGGGCAGGGGGTGGTTATCTTCATTTTACACTGGCTTGCGGGATTTTCATAAAAGGGATACTGTGCTCTGTCTCTCGGCTTGCCCTGGGCAGTGGCGGCTTTTAATCAGGGAGCGTCAGACTCACAGCGGGGAGGGGAAGCGGGCGTGTGAAGGACCGATTTCGGGAGCATAGTACTCGCACCCCGCTACTTCCCATCTTAAAGAGGAGGAGGAAGCTGATGCACAGAGAGGTCGAGTAACTTGCCTGGGGTTGCACAGTGTCCATTAAATAGCAGATATTGGTTTATCCCAGGCATTCTGGGTCCAGCGTCCATCCCAACCATGTTATGGGGTCTCTCAACTGGCTTTGAACCCCAGTTTCTCCTTGTTATCAACCGTGTGGCCCTGGAGCAGATTTTTAGCCGTGTTCCAGCTTCAGTTTCTCCCTCTGTACAGGGGGGCATCAACACTTCCCTGGCAGCAAGACAGCAAGAGATGAAAAGAGAGGATGCATGTGAAAGTAGGTGGCTCTTCCTCCTAAGGAAATAAGCAAATCCTCCATTTCACTGTTAACGCCGTGCTTTGAGGGATCGCAGGGGGTCGGGGCTGCTGAGTCATCCCCAGAGAACACAGTACACACTCCTCTCCCCGAGAAGCTGGGGAGCAGCTGTCCGCCAGTAAGACCAGCTCTACCCCGGGGCCTTGACTTTATTATCACCAGTGTTATTTTTTTAAAAAATGTTTTATACACCTGTTTTTTTTTTTTTTTTTTTGCCTTCAACGAGCTGGCGATTCTCAAGTCCGTTAGGAAAAGCTTCAAGCCAAGGGCCAAACGAAGCATGTGCATTTATGTCACTTGACACATCTTAGCCACGTTTGGGAGTTCTGCATCACGCCAGTTGCACTTGGGGTTTTAAATAGCATCCCCTAAGAACAGGTCTCAAGGCAGATCTGAAAAGCAATTTGTTTTGGACAAAATGTGCATGGATTTGAGGAGCTGGGAGAGGGGAAGGGAAGAGGGAGGGGAAGGGAAATGGAGGGACAAGGAGAGAGGATGGAGGACACTGCAGGTTGGACCTCTGAGTGGAAGGACCCTCCTGAATTTCTAAGCATGCCGGGAGGTAGGGATGGGTGTGGGAAACTGGGCTGATCAAATGGAGAAAGATACGTCCCCCCACTTGACAAGCTTCTGCTGTTCCAAGTTGCTTTCTGCAGTCAGAACACACTTCAGGAGAGGAAATTCTTCTGTCTGGGAGCTTGGAGTGTCTTACCCTCGAGGACTTCATTCTCTTACCTCCGAGGATCTGAGTCTCCTGTGTGCTGGTGAGCTGGAAGCGAGATCACCATTAGGCTCTTGTGACGGTGAAGTTTATGTGTCAACATGACTGGGGCCGTGGGGTCGCCAGACGTCTGGTCATACATTATTCTGGGGGAGTCTATACGGAGGTTTCTGGGTGAGATGAAACATTCGGATCAGTGGATGGAGTAAAGCAGATTGCCTTTCCCAGTGTGGGTGGGCCTCGTACAATCCACTGAAGGCCTGAATAGAACAGAAAGGCTGAGAAAGAGGGAAATTTGCCTGCTTTACTGAGCAGCTGGGATATTGATCTTTTCCTCCCTGTGGACTTGAACTGAAAAATCAACTCTTCTTGGGGCTTGAGCCTGCCAGCTTTTGGACTGGAGCTGTATAGCATCGGCTCTCCTGCTTCTCCAGCTTGCTGAAGATAGATCTTGGGGCTTCTCGGCCTCGATAATCATGTGAGCTACTTCCTTATAATTAAATAATCCATCGCTCGATCAATCAATCAAATCTCCTTTTGTTTCTGTTCCATGGGAGAATCCTAATACAGCCCTGTTTATTCTCAGAAACTTCTACCTGGATGCTTTCTCTGGCTAGCAAAGACCTAGGAAGTTGGAGAACACTGATTAAGATAAAGGGATATTGGCTCTACCACTTTGTAGAACATTCTGGTATCACCTAGTAAAGATGAGCACGTACTTATTCTACAACCAGTAGTTTCTCCCCTGGGGATACCCTAGGGCTGCCCTGTATAACTGGGCAGGCACGAGCTTCATGTGGCTATTTTCAATTTAAATTCATGGAAATAAAATAAAAAATACAGTCCTTCAGTAGCCCTACTACATTTCAAGTGCTCGTTCATCTATTGAGCCTAATGGCTGTCCTGTTGGAAAGCATACACATTTTTGTAGAACATTTCCATTATCCAAGCACTGCTTTAAAGAAACTCTCACAGTAAGTGCCAGGAGGCATATTCCAGAATGTTCTTATCAGCCTTGTTTGTAAGAGCAAAACACTGGAAACAACTCAGGCGTTTGTCAGCAGCAGAAAAGGACAAATCCACGGTGGCCTAGTCATTCTGTGGAATTCTGTATAGCAGTGAAAAAGGGATGCCCCCCCGGGCATTAACCCAGATGCATCTCAAAAATAAGACTTTCAGCCATGATGATGTAAAGGTCAAAATGTGTAAAACCAAAAAAGGTACAGGCATTCATATAGAGATAGTAAATTATACAAAGAAAAAGCATTTAGATAAACTCAGCCTAAGGCTCACCTCTGAGGGACTGAGGGAAATTCAAGGGAACAGGGCACAACGAGGCTTCTAAGGGTCACATACAGGTTATGACTTAGGCAAGATCATGGGGACATAATTGTTTACTATTCCATAGATGGCATATATGTATCTTATGTACACTTTTGTATATAGTTCACAAACACACACACTTTTTTCCAATTTTTTATTGTGGCAAAATACACATAAACAGAAAATGTCCCATCATGACCATTTGTAAGTATACAGTTCAGTGGTATTAAGAATATTTACACTGTTGTACAACCATGACCACCATCTATCTCCAGAACTTCGCAACTTGCAAAATTGAAATCCTGTATCCATCAAACAATAACTCAACGTTCTCTCCCAGCCCCTGGCAACTACTCTTGGCTTTCTATCCCTATGATTTTGACTACTCTAAGTTCCTTATATAAATGGAATCATACAGTGTTTGCCTTTTTGGACACACATGCACCTTTTACTTTTTCTTCTTTTTTTTTAGAGAGAGCGCGTGCACATGTGTGAGTGGGAGGGGGGAGAGGCAGAAGGAGAGGGAGAGAGAGCTCCACGCCCAGCACAGTGCCCAACGCAGGGCTTGATCTCATGATCCTGAGATCACAACCTAAGCCAAAACCAAGAGTCAGAAACTCAACCTACTGAGACAGCCAGGTGGCTCCCACATGTACCTTTTTAAAGGAAAAATACTAAGAAAGGGAAGGAAGTTTATGATCTTTGATGTCTTCCATCAATGTCTCCGATACATCAAACCCAATATGTCCAAGTCCAAACTCATGATCCCCGTGCCACCCCCCAGCCCTGTCCCCACCAAACATAGCTCTGCAAATAGCCCAGCATCACCATCTATGGAATGCCAAATTCTGAAGTTAGACACCATTCTTGACTCCTTCCAATTTGCCACTTCACATATTCACTCCATCCCCAAATTGAGTCAATTTTACCTCCTAAACTAGTTTTAAAAACTGTCCACTTTCCTCTATCACCATGGCTGCCGCCCAAGTGCGCATTCCCATCTCTGTCTTGGACCTCAAGTGCCTCTAGCCTTCCACCTTGCTGCCCTCCAGGTCAGGGTACCACAGCCAGAAGGTGCCTCTGGAAATGCAAATCAGACCATGGCTCCCAGTTTTAAACACTTTCAAGAATTTGTTACTGTGATCAAGCCTACCTGATACCGCCAGGTCCATTCCTGGCTCTTCTGCCCTCTGTTCTTCATCTTTCCTCCACCTCCAGCCACCACCCCTGATCTGTACCCCACGGGGCACCTTTCAGTCCCCCCGCCCCACACACATGCACTCCACGCCCTGTCCTGCCACTGGGGCCATTTTCCGTGCCATTCCCTCTGCCTGGACCCCTCCTCCCGCTACCATCTTTGCCTGATTAACTCTCCCTCTCCCTCCAGGGCTCAGATCCAGGGAAGGGAAGCCTTCCCAGGACTTCCCAGTCTGTGTCCAGTGTTATCCCCGTAACCACAATCCTCTTCTTAGAAAGACTTTCCCCCTCTGTTTAGATCTACATGCACTGGCGTGAGTATGGGCTCACTACCTTTCTCCTACCAGACCTTGGCCTTGGTGAGAACGGAGGCTGAGCTGTTTTCACTCCTAGTAGTGTCGGCAGCCCCCAACACATGCCCAAACTCAGAGCAGGTGCACGCTGAATATGTACATCATCGATGAGCAAGAGTTCATGTTCCCACTTCTCCCAGGGCCTGACCCATTGCAAGGACTCCCCTGGAGCTGGCAAGTCCGGGCAGTGAGGGCCACCTGGCCCTCTGAAACTTAGATGGTGGATCCAGTTCATAGCGTTCCTGCTGAATGACAGTGTGAGGCAGCAGCTTTGCTATGTGTATGAGTTTCCCATGCTGCTGTAACCAACTCCCACAGAGTTGGGGTCTTCAAATAACACACTTTTATGCTCTCATAGTTCTGGAAGCCAGAGGTCTGAAATCGGCTTCACTGGGCTGAAGTCAAGAGTCAGTGGGACCACGCTCCTTCCAGAGGCCCCCGGGGAGAATCTTCTTCCTTGTGTTTTCCAGTTTCTAGAGCTGCATTTCTCACAGTCCTTGGCTGGTGGCCCCTTCCTCCCCTGTCAAAGCCAGCAGAAGGGAATCTTTAAATCTCTCTCTGCTGATGTCATCCTGTCTCCTTCCCTCTTCTGTGTCCAAATCTGTCTCCCTCTTATAAGGCTACTTGTGAGTACATTTAGAACCCACCCAAGTAACCCAGGAAAATCCCTCCATCTCAAGATCCTTAATGCAATCCCACCCGCAAAGTCTCATATTCCTAGGGTCCAGGGATTAGGCTGTGCATATCTCTGAGGGACGTTATTCAGCCGGCCACAGTAGGAGAGACCGATAGCAATTTGCATCGGGGCTCAGCATTGAGCTGGAGTCCCAGCGTGGCAGCGACAGTGACAGATAGGGTCGTGGCCAGGCTGAGTGGAGGGGAAGCTGCACTCCACGTGGAGAACCCACATCGCTTGATCTTATGCTAAGATCTCATTATTTTTTTGAAATCTCCCAAAGACACAGCATCTTATGAGACAGAGAGAGGGAGGGAGGGTGAGCACCTGGGTAATGCACACACAGCGGCCTGACAATTAAGGGTTTTCTCACTCTCTCTGCGTGTTTCTGGAGCAGTGCTGATCTGAATGGCCGCAGAGCCTGAGAAGTGCTCATCTGTATCACTTGATGATCTCAACGGAGGGTTCAGCTTTTCCTCGGCGCTCGGTACGGAATCAGATCACGCTGGACCAGGCCAGCTTCATTTCCACGTTGTCTCTTCACATGAGAGCCAGCCCTCCCTTGATATTTCCCGGGCAGGATGCTCACAGAGAAAAGGAAGGACGGAAGGTACAAACGGCTTAGCAGGTGTGACTTGGTGTTTTGGGTCCACGAGCTTTGCTGGCCCCCGCCCCCCAGGAAATGTAAATATCCTGATTTACATCTTTCCCTTTATTCAACTGGCTGCTATTCGCTGAATGATCAGATACGTGGATTTTTTTTTCCTTCTGAAATTTTGACCCACTCTGGGTCGCTCTGTCCTCGGTCCCCTAAACCCCTAAAAGGGGTTTTGAATTAGATTAAGTCAATCCAAGGCACTCCTAGTTGGGTTCTGCCAGTGGGAAGACAGCCTGTGGGTCCTCATCTTGGACAGCGTGGCCTTCTGATTGAGAGAGAACTATACTCACTCCAGGTTAGATTATACCTACCTTTGAACTCTACCTCTGCCATTTAGAGGCTGTGCAGTCTTGGACAAATACCTTAACCACTCTGAGCCCCAGCTGTCTCACCTGTCAAACGGGGAAGGCTCATTGCAGAGGGTGGTTATGGGGAGGAAAAGAAGTCATTTATATGTTAAGCGCCCAGCCCGGTGCCTGCCACAATATAAGCGCTCAGGAAATGTTACTTTCCTTTGCTTCCGGAAGAAATCGAGTTTGGAAATGAACAGACACATTTGTAAGAGCAGATGTTGGCCCGCACTCTTGGTTGTTAGTCGTACAGTTATTTATCTTGAATAGGGGGCACGGGTAAAGGGCGGGGAAATTGGAAGGTGGACTGAAGGTCTCCTCCATGACAAGGATGTTCAGATTGGAGAGGAGAAGGCTCAGGGGCACTTGAGATGCGTGTCGAGACAGCTGAAGGACTGGCCCGTGGAAGAGGGAGTCTGTTTCTTCTATGTGCAACCGGGACCAAACACAGATGCCGCCCGTGAATCGGGTTACCATCTCAGCCTGAGAGAGGCCTCTCCAGACCCTTGGAGCTATAAAAAGTGGGAGCCTTGGGAGGTGAGGAGTTTCTACACCTGGGGATATTCGAGCGTTTATTTATTCCTTCCTTCATGCAGCCGGCACCTACCGTATCATCATGTGTCAGATCTCAGGAACGTGGGCATGAACAGTGTAGACAAGAGCTCTGTCTTAATGCAGTCTGAGGGAGAACATAAAAACTGCAGGACTCCTGGGAGGGCGGTATACGGAAACTTCAGATGGGCACAGTGAGTGCCAGGATGCTATGTTCAATTCTTAAGGTTATCATTCTTATTAATTTCTCTAACATCTCCTGAACACTCCCATGTGCCACACACGATCCTACACTTCTTATATGGATCACCTGATTTTATCTCCATAGCAACCAGATGAGGCAACTACTATCAGGAGCCACATTGAACAGAAGAGGAACTTGGGTTTCACAGAAGTTAAGAGACTTGCCCAAGATCACCCATCTAAGAACCAGCAGGGTTGGGATTCTAGATGCAGCAGGCTGACCCCAGTGCCTGGCTCTACGGTGCTCACTCAGGGCCAATCCTTGCCTTCCAGCCCATCCCCTCTCCTTAGAGAACCAGTCCCAGGGCGTAGGGGTCTCTGTCTCTCCTTATTCCCCTCCTGCAGGCCAGAGCTGACTGGTCCAGATTGGCTCAGTCTGGGCCAATCAGAGTCTCTCTCCTTGGGCTACAGGGAGACTGGGCCAGTTTGGTGATGGATTTGCAAACCAAAGACAGTGGATGAGCACAGAAAGCTGGTCTTTGGGAAGGAAGGAAGACAGCACAACTGCCTCAGAGTAGCAAACAAGAGACTGTCGTCCCCGAAAGCAGAGAATGAACTTGGCCATGACATCCTCATTCCAGGCCCCAAGCAGCTCAGCTGAACTGGACTTTTCCATAAGATGTCGAGTCTTCTTACCCCCTGGGTGTCCACTGTCCAGACCCTTGGAGAAAGGTCTCACATTTGTGTGGCTGTAGCCTGGGGAAACTCAAAGTCGGCCGCTGGGATGTTAGTGAATTTCAGGGTTTCCCTGCTCAGCTCTTCTCTGTTCCCAGGCCTGGTTTCCTGCATCCTGGAACCCCATCCACGTGGGTAGGAAACTCGGATGCTTCACCAGTTTCCATAACGACAGAACATAACAAAGCCCTATGCTACTCCCACAGGTCATCCGAGGAGTTGTCAAACTAAACATCCAGAAAGGGCTCGCTCTGAGCTCTTCACAGCAATTTAAAAACCCACAGTTGACATTCCCACCTAACGAGATCCTTTTAGCCATCTTGTACCAAGTGGTTCCTTTTTCTTGGCCCTTCTCCACTCCCAGGGCCCAGGTTCACCCACCTTGCTTGCAGTTCTCTAGCTCAGACGTCTCACAGTTCCAAGGAAGACAACTTCCCCTCCCTGTCTTTTTTTTTTTTTTTTAAGATATATTTATTTATCTGAGAGAGAGTAGGGGGAGAGACAGAGGGAGAGAGAGAGAATCTCCAGCCGACTCTTTGCTGAGCATGGAGCCCAAGATCATGGACCTGAGCCAGAACCAAGAGTCAGATGCTCAATTGACTGAGCCGCCCAGGTGCAACCCCCCTTCCCGGTCTTATGCAGAGCAGCTTCACCTGCTTCCAAGAAGCCATGGTGCCAAAAGACGCTTGGGCTCTCCGGAACACCACCCCACGTGTTTGTCAAGTTATGATTCTGAGCAAAAACTCTTACTTCCCCAAGATAAATCTGGGTACCAGCTGTTAAGGTGCTAACATTTCTCCCCATTTTTTAACGTTTATTAAACTATCTTAAATCAAACGAGCTTGAGGGGATTTCTGTTCCTTCTAGCCCATGCTGGGAGGTTCGGTTGAAATCTTAGCTCAGTCGAGAACCCCATTTCCCAGAATCCCATTCCTTGTCTGTTTCTAGGTTAAAGGTGGGAGATCTGAGAGGCAGACAGGAAGTGCAATGTTGACTCACTGAGGTCCACCATGTTTGGATGAGGAGGTAATCAGATAGAGAAGGCCATGGAGGTTCCATCTCATGCTCACTCTCCCCAACTTCCCATCCAGCTTGTCATTCCCAGTGCTGGCCCTGCTGACCAACAGCAGTCCTCCATCTTCTAGACGCTTGGCAGACAAGACAACAGCCTCCCAAAGACCCCTCCACCCACTTTCCCTCTACAGCCCCATCTCACCAGCTAGATGTGCCTGACTTCTCAGACGGGCTGGCTGGTGACCCCTCTGGTCTTCCACAACCCCTCCCAGATCCTCGCATCCCCAGCTCCTCCCATGACTGTGACAGGTCTAATTCCTACCGTGCATCCCTTGCCCCATAATTCATAGTGGTTCTGCTTCCCTGATGGAGCCCTGACTGATACACATCCAGAACCTTTCCAGAAGCAGCTGCCAGAGGCTGGAGGCAGTGAATCACACCGGAATCACCCAGAGAGCTTTAGAGAAAATGCCGATGCCTGGGATTTATCCTAGAGTCTGATTTATTTGACCCAGGATGTGGTGCAGCCATTGCAAGTTTTAAAAGTAGTTGGGGTGACCCCCCCCGCCCCCCATCTCTACCCTCTACTTCCCACTGCACAGACGTCCCTTCACCTCTTCCCTGGGGGAAGTATAACGCTGGTGGTCGTCGGTTGCTTTACAGATGACTCATCTTTGTTTTCGTAATTTTTTTCTTGATGAAAATTGGTCTCAACCTGAAAGTGTAAAATCTGCCCAACATTAGCATGGCTCCTGGCATGGCAATAGGTAGCTCGCTCTCCAGTTGCTTCGAATCCTGATCGGAATCAGAATGAAATGTATGTTTGTGGTCTCCCGTGGCGCGTGAAAATCCCAAAGCCATCTGTTGTCTTCAGCATCGTGTCCATTATCAAAATACACTGATTAAGCCTTTAATTGAACCTGGTGCTGTATTTATTGAGAAACTCACGATTAGCTTTCTAAAAGCTTATCACCGAAAGCCGAACTTAAAATCATTCAGCAACGATCACTTTCAGTTTGCTCCATGGCCCACCTGTGTTTGACCTCTAATAACCAATACACGGTCTCCCTTTTTTGTTTTTATTTTTTAAAGAGATCAAGTGAGCAAGCCGAGAGTTGGCAGATAGGGAATTTCTGAGCTTCTTCGCTGAACCGCAGAAGGATTTGGGGGATCAGAATGTAATATGATGAAGGTGGATTCTGGAGCCAGATGGTGCAGAAATTCATTCCCAGCCTTACCACGGACTAACTGCGCAAACTTTAAGCCTCGAGTCCCTCATTTGTAAAACCGGTACAAATATAATTCACATCCGTTGGAATGAGGAATAAATGAGTGAACGCGTGAAAAGAACTTCATATAGAGCCCAGCCCCTGTAAGCACGTCCTATGTATTAGTCTTGAGGATGCTTACCCACGTCTTTCTGTGATTCCATGAGGGAGCCGTGGACCTCAAGTTTGGCCCAAGACAAAAATTGTCCAATTATAAAATCAGATCTGAATTTCACTTTGAAAGCAACACTTCAGAAAATGCCTGAATAAGCTAACATTTTGGCTTCACAAGAGTTTTCCCCAGATGGAGTTTGGTGAGCTGGACCAGGTTATGAAAAGGGACCTCTGCACTCTCCTGCCCACCCCCCCACCCCCCCCCCCCCGGACAGGGTGAATTATCCACTATTGTTTCTTGTCTCCAGGTGCTTGTGCTGCCCCTTAGACCAGCTAGGACTGGCTTTTCGGGTTCTGGGGGAAAATTCGACTGGCTGCTAGAACAATTTAGAGTAGATGAGTCTCAGGCTGTGATGCGCTCTGATTAAATTCAGGGAGACTTGCCCAGGGCATCCTTAACTGCCTGGAGGAGTCAGCCCTCTGGCCATCTGTCGTCTGCCATTCTTCTGTCTTGTTTTCCCTTTGGTCACATTGAGCCATCTTGAGAAACTTCGGGAGGTCCTTTCCTCTTGCTGCTCTAGCACAGTTAACGAGAAACATGGCGTGGTTGGGGGTTCGGCGTTGGGGCTGAGCCAGCACCAGGCTTAGAGACGGGGACTGGGTTGAGACCTCGGCTATGTGACCTCCGGTGATTCAATTGGTCCAGTTTTTCCCAAGGTGGGCAACACTCCGGGATGATTTTAGGTGGTAGCTGGGGAAACATTCGTTGAGAATTTATTTCCATGTTTCAGGGAAAAATATTGGTTCTCCATATAAAAGTGTCAGAAGTTTTATATTAAGATGTTTTCGTATGCAAAGAAAAATACTGAATTAAGTAACAGTGGAGCAGATATTGTCAAGGTGTTTTGCAAATGGCCAAGGTTTAGGAAACACTGACTTAGCCACACTGAGCCTCCTTTCCTGCCAGGGGCATATGAATACTGCCTCTGCTGGGGGATGGGAAGGAGTCAGCAACAGCTAGAGGAAACATAATGGGGTGATCCAAGGTCAAGAGCTTTATTTGTGTAAGAGCGGGTATCCCAGCTGAGCAGCTCACCAGCTGTATGACCTTGGGCAAATTGCTTACCTTCTCTGTAACTGTGGTTCAGTGTTTGATGTTTTTGACCAAATATGCCTTCTTTTTCCATACCAATTCTCTGATTCTCTGACCCCAACGGAATATCCAACCATTTAATTCAATTTTGACACTACCTACCTGGAGTTAGGGCCGGATCCCACAAGTTAAAGGGCTCATTCCTACAAGACTGTCCTCACTTCAGACGCCCGTCACAAGTCCCCAGGGTACCTACACTTCTGTCAAGCCAACTACAAATTTGGGGTTCCCATGCCCCTCCCCCCAGACAGGATAATTCGCTAGATTGGCCAGAAAATTTAGGAAAGCATTTTTGCTTGTGTTGGCTGGTTTATTTTTGAAGGCTACAACTCAGGAAGTGCCAAATGGAAGAGAGGCGTAGGACACAAGATAGGAATGGTGGGGTGATGTGGAGCTTCCATACCCTCTGTGGGCACAGCAGCCTTCCCAGCCCATGTGTGTCCACCAAGCCAGAAACTCCTTGAATCTCATCGTTCAAGCGTTTTTATAACTCAGTCTGCATTCCTTCTCTGTCTTCAGAGCGGGGGATGAAGGTGGATGTTGCGGGGGAGGTTGCGGCCGAAAGTTCCCACCTTTTAATCACGTGTTTGGTCTTTCTGGCAGACCAGCCCCTACATGAAGCTATCACAGGGTTCCACTCTGATCACCTCATTGGCATGAACTCAGGTATTTGTGCCTCAGGGGATCGTTATGAATAACAAAAGACACTCCTTTCCCCCAGGACATTCCACCAAGGGTTTTAGGAGCTCTGTGCCAGGAACCAGGGACAAAGACCAAATATGTAATAGTTCCACGGGGATACTTCCAAGACCCCCAGGTGGATGCCTGAAACCACAGATACTACCAAACTCTACGTATATACTACTTTTTTTTCTTAGACAAACATACCTATGAGAAAGTTTCATTTATAAATTAGGCACAGTAAGAGATTAACAGTAGCTAGTAATAAAATAGAACAATTATAACAATACAATGTATAAAAGATATGTGAATGTGGCCTCTCTTTCAAAATATCTCATTGTCCTGTAACTACGTTTCTTCTTGGGGTGATGTAAGATGATAAAATGCCTAGGTAATGAGACGAAATGAGGTGAATGACGTAGGCGTTAGGACGGAGCTTTTAGGCTAGCACGGACTTGGCCATACGTTAGAAGTGCCCATGAATTCAGTTTCCTAAATGGTCTGAGAGTGAGCTTTATCATCTTACTAGTTCCCAAACTAATGAGTTAAATACATTTTTGACCACTGTTCATTCTATTTGTACGCATCATGTTTTTAAATTTTGAAACTTTGCTTCTGCCTGATCGTCATAGTGTCAGGTCCCAGAGAGGTCCCCATGCCCGTGATTTAATTCTGGGAGCAGCCCCAGAGCCCATTCTGTGTGCAAGGCAGTATGCTGGGCACCACAGGAAAGATGAGAAATGGGTAGGACCGGTCCCTAGAGCCAAGGATTTCATGATTTCTTATGGGGAGACAGGAAACAGATAAATTATATCTTCTGCTGTGAGGAAGAGAAAAGCAACCTCTGGAAGCCAGGAGCTGACCTGGTACTCAGAGCTAGGTCCAAGCATTCTCCTGTTGGACATAAACACTCCTGTAGATCGCCAACATCAGACAAGGCCATCTGAGACCGTGGTAGATCAAGACAAAAATAAGACAAATTCACGAGCATATCTGGAAGCGAGTAAGATGTGAACATCGTGCAAAGCACACATATGACCAGACAGCTGGGTGTCCTGGCTCATCTGAGGGACTGCTGCTTCCTTACCTATCCCAGCTTCAGCTTGTTCTGTTCTTCTCACTTTATAGGTAAGAATTATTAAGATAACTTACCAGAGGAGGCACCGGGGTGGCTCAGTCAGTTAAGTGTCTACCTTTGGCTCGGGTCATGATCCCAGGGTCCTGGGATGGAGCCCCCACATCGGGCTCCTTGCTCTGTGGGGAGCCTGCTTCTCACTTTCCCTCTGCCGTTCCCCCTGCCTGTTTTCTTCTGCTCACTCTGTCAAATAAATAAATAAAATCTTAAAAAAAAATAACTTATCAGAGGATCAGCAGCCCCACTTCCTGACAATATCCAATCCAAAGTAAAAACGCCCCCCAAGGCAGCTAAAGGAAGCCCCAGCGTTATAATCAGTCCTTTCTAACACCTTCTTAGTGACATCTTTCTGTCCAGAAAGGAATTAAGGGGCAAGCTAGCCAGCTACCAATCCATACGAGGTGCTATGGACTCATTAAAGTGACATAAAATGGAGAAAATTGTCCCCTTCAGGCCTTTCCTCAGAGGGAGGATTCATGTAGGTGGCAGGAACCCCTTGGGGTAGAAGCTCGTTTCGGTTCGGGTTCTTGGCTGCAAGCAACAGAAATCGACTTGGCTGGACTCAAGCAAATCTCAAACAGGAATGACTGCAAGGCTGACAGTGAGGTAGACTGGGGTGGAGTGGGCTGGAGGGCTCACAGAACTGAAGAGGGGGCTTCAGAAAATGAGCAGGCATTAAGAGGGCTCCAGGGGCTGGTCACGGAACCGATCAGACCAGGGCACCCTGGCTCCACCATTTAACTAGCTGTGTGATTTTGAGCCACGTACCTCTCTGAGCCTCAGGATCTTCAGCTATGAGAGTGATGATCACGTAAGAATCCACTTCTCAGGGTTGTTATAACCTATGTCTCCATTGGGATAATCTGTGCAGAGTACTTAATGCCTGGCACGTGCTGAATTCTGAATAAATTGTAGTTAAAATCATCATCATCACCACCACCGGTAATCTTTTCCCTACTCAGTGCTCCGCTTCTCTTTCTAAATAAATGTTGAATAAATATTTAAAGAATGTTAAAGAGGCACCCCCCCCCCAAATTTGCTCACCCGCTGATTCTAACCATCGATGCTAAATTTGCAGGAATCTTGCCAGCTCATTGTTGAACTGTTGGAAGCTCAAAGTCTGCCATGGTGGGAGTATTTACACCATGGAAATTGGCAAATGATACAAACCAAAGCATCTACCTCCTCCCCGACTCCTAGCCAGCTGTTAAATATTTGCTAGCAGCCCCCGCTAATTATAACCCTTCTCTGCCCAGCTCTGGGGCATCCAGCAGAGGACACTTGCTGTTTCTTTGTGATTCAGCCAAGCCCTGAGGTCCTGTTTCCCTAGTAGGAGGCCACTAATCACTGGTGCTGAAAAAACATGAGGCTGATTTAAATGTTAATATACTTCTCATCAAAAGCAGATCTGCTGCGGATGGTGCAGTGAGTCTAACATGAACTTCAGGTGGTGATTGCGGAGAGCTGATACTCCAGAAGGAGGCTTGGTGTTAAAAAAAAAATAACTTATCAGAGGATCAGCAGAAGCCAACACGCTAAGCCAGAGTGTTGGCCATGCAGCCCAGGGCATAGACTACCAAAGATGGGTGGGGAGAGCCATGAGGGAGCCCTTTCTGGATTAGGGGCTTGCAAATTGTTTCTAAGATTTTTTTTTCTTCCATCCTTAGATGCTCAGTAAGGAATGACAGCTTTAGAATTTTTTTTTTTTAAGATTTTATTTATTTGAGGGAGAGGAAGAAGCAGACTCCCTCCTGAGCAGGAAGCCCGACACGGGACTCAATCCAAGGATCCTGAGATTCATGACCTGAGCCGAAGGCAGATGCTTAACCAACTGAGTCACCCAGTCACCCACCTCCCTCGCAGGAGGTCCCCAGGGCCACCACGGAGGGGGCTCAAGAATAGAAACTGTATTGACAGCAGAATGCAAAGCAGGATCCCTTGAAATGGTTAATTGGATTTCTCTGGGGGTGACTCACCGCCTTTGATAAATGCTGTTGCCCTCATGAGGTCACTATCATGGGATTTGAAAATTTTCCACCTTGCACTTGCCATCTCGAGGTCTTGTTTTGATAAAACTCCAGGACTGTGTGTACTCTGTGCCTGCCCCCCCACCCCCGACCCCGCTGTCCTGCTTTTCTTGATCACAGGCTAACTGTGATGTGTCAGGCACAGGTGACGTTCGAGAACCACAGAGGGAGGAGGCAAAGTGCCTTAAAGGGTGCACATGGGCTATTTAGGGAGAAACACAAGTGCCTAGGTGATTGGGGCAGGGGAAGATGGGGAGGGGTAGGACACAAGGTCTTGGCAGCGAGAATGAAGAGCACCTGATCAGCGTGGGAGCATCAGGAAGGCCATCTCTGGGGTTGCTTAGAAATTAGTCTGAGACCAAGGTGCTCTGATCCCGGGAAGACTTGAAGAGAGAATGGGCTGAAAGGTTGCAGGTCAGGATTCACACAGGCATGCGGGGGCGCTGCTAGCCCAGAGTGGGTGCTCCCTGGCTAGAGAAGAAGCCAAAGAGATAAAAGGTCACAGAGGGGCTTCTACTGTGGTTACAGTAACCCAAGGCTGGCCAGGTTTGCCTCTGAGGAAAGGGGCGGCCAGTGGTAATTTAAAACAAAAAACAAAATGCCTTAAAAAAAAAAAAAGATTTGAGAGAGAGAGCACAAGGAGGGGAAGGGAGAGGCAGAGAGAATCTCAAGCCGACTCCACACTGAGCAGGGAGCCCAAAGCAGGGCTCGATCCCATGACCCTGAGATCATGACCTGAGCCAAAACCAAGAGTCAGCTGCTTACCCAACTGCACCACCCAGGTGCCCCAAAACACAAAACGCTTTAAAAGTCATTAGATGTCATACCAAGCATCTTTTCGAACCATAGTGGTTTCAGACAATACGTGCATATTGTGGGAAAAAAAAAAATGAAAACACAGAGAAGCAAATGAAAGAAATAAAAATTCCTTCAAAATCATCATTGTAACGTTTCGAATGGAGTCTATGCACAGGTACTGTGCAAATTGTTAACCATTTTTATAGGCTTTATTCTGATATTAATCACGTCTCCCGAGCATCATTTTTAATGCCTGTGTTATGAATTCTGTTATGCATACGTCCCATATTTACCTTAAGCAGTCTGCTATTATCGGTGGACACTTAGGTTGCTTTTGTTTTTTTGCTATTGCAAACAAGGCTATATAGCACATAATCATTGCTAAATTTTTATGGTACCCTTAACGATCTTTTTAGGATGAAATCTGAGAAATGGAATCAGTGGGCTCAAGAGTTTAAATGTTTTCAAAGCCCTTGACATAGTTTTCCAAATTGTCCCCAGTTTTCTCCTCCCATCAGTCCATGGGCCGTATTTGTTATTCCTCCTTGAGGCTTTTCATCCCTGTCTTCTCAAACTCCCACATAGCAGGAAACCGGTCAACAGAGGGCTCTCCAGTGGCCATGGGGAGGCACGAGTCTAGGAGATGCAGCCATTATTCTGACTCCTGAGACCTTCAGGACATTTCCCCCAGCACAAAACAGCACTCCCGGGGCTTGGAAATGAGCCTGATGCTGAAACCCTAGCCACCCTCTTCTCATACGATTGCCAGAGAAAACACGGGATGCCGAGTTAGATCTGAATTTCAGATAAACCACACATCCTGTTTTTAGAGCAGGTATGTTCCAAATATTGCATGGGGCATCCTTATACTAAAAATTATTCGATATTTATTGGAAAATCCAATATAATTGGGTGCCCTGCTTTTGTTTGTTTGCTAAATCTGGCAACCCTGACCCGCTTAGCATCTTCCCTCATCTATTGGCTGTATTGGCTCCCTCTCTTGCCTGTATTTTCTTGAGGGGTCCTCCTGAGAAAATCTTGCAGGCTGGCTGGCCATAACGTTGTAATGGTTTTGAGTTCTTCCTTGTAGAGGTGGAAAATTATATATGGAACCATGTGCTGTTATTGGGTATTTGTAGTGATTCCTTTTCTCTCTTCCCTTTCCTTCTTCCTCTTCCTCCTTTCTTCTTTTTCCCTCCCACCCTCACCTGTTTGAACCTTAATCTTTTTTTTATCTTTTAACTTTTTTATTGTTCTGTTAATCACCATATATTACATAATTTGTTTTGGTGTAGTGTTCCATGATTCATTGTTTGTTCATAACACCCAGTGCTCCACGCAGAATGTGCCCTCTTTAATACCCATCACCAGGCTAACCCATCCCCCTACCCTCCTCCCCTCTAGAACCCTCAATTTGTTTTTCAGAGTCCATAATCTCTCCTGGTTCGTCTCCCCCTCTGACTTACTCCCCTTCATTCTTCCCCTCCTGCTATCTTCTTCTTTTTCTTTTTTCTTAACATATGTTGCGTTATTTGTTTCAGAATTACAGATCTGTGATTCAACAGTCTTACACAATTCACAGCGCTCACCACAGCACATATCTTCCCCAATGTCTATCACCCAGCCACCCCATCCCTCCCACCCCCACCACTCCAGCAACCCTTAGTTTGTTCCTGAGATTAAGAATTCCTCATATCAGTGAGGTCATATGATACATGTCTTTCTCTGATTGACTTATTTCACTCAGCATAACACCCTCCAGTTCCATCCACGTCGTTGCAAATGGCAAGATCTCATTCTTTTTGATGGCTGCATAATATTCCATGGTGTATATATACCACCTCTTCTTTATCCATTCATCTGTCGATGGACATCTTGGCTCTTTCCACAGTTTGGCTATTGTGGACATTGCTGCTATAAACATTGGGGTGCACGTACCCCTTCGGGTCCCTACATTTGTATCTTTGGGGTAAATACCCAGTAGTGCAATTGCTGGATCGAATGGTAGCTCTAATTTCAACTGTTTGAGGAACCTCCATACTGTTTTCCAGAGGGGTTGCACCAGCTTGCATTCCCACCAACAGTGTAGGAGGGTTCCCCTTTCTCCACATCCCCGCCAACATCTGTCGTTCCCTGACTTGTTAATTTTAGCCATTCTGACGGGTGTGAGGTGGTATCTCATTGAGGTTTTGATTTGGATTTCCCTGATGCCGAGCGATGTTGAGCACTTTTTCATGTGCCTGTTGGCCATTTGGATGTCTTCTTTGGAAAAATGTCTGTTCATGTCTTCTGCCCATTTCTTGATTGGATTATTTGTTCTTTGGGTGTTGAGTTTGATAAGTTCTTTATACATTTTGGATACTAGCCCTTTATCTGATATGTCATTTGCAAATATTTTCTCCCATTCTGTCGGTTGTCTTTTGGTTTTGTGGACTGTTTCTTTTGCTGTGCAAAAGCTTTTTATCTTGATGAAATCCCAATAGTTCATTTTTGCCCTTGCTCCCCTTGCCTTTGGTGATGTTTCTAGGAAGAAGTTGCTGCGGCTGAGGTCGAAGAGGTTGCTGCCTGTGTTCTCCTTTAGGATTTTGATGGACTCCTGCCTCACGTTTAGGTCTCTCAACCATTTGGAGTCTATTTTTGTGTGTGGTGTAAGGAAATGGTCCAGTTTCATTCTTCTGCATGAGGCTGTCCAATTTTCCAAACAGCATTTGTTGAAGAGACTTTTTGCCATTGGACATTCTTTCCTGTTTTGTCAAAGATAAGTTGACCATAGAGTTGAGGGTCCATTTCTGGGCTCTCGATTCTGTTCCATTGATCTATGTGTCTGTTTTTGTGCCACTACCATACTGTCTTGATGATGACAGCTTTGTAATAGAGCTGGAAGTCCGGAATTGTGATGCCGCCAGCTTTGCTTTTCTTTGTCAATATTCCTCTGGCTATTCGGGGTCTCTTCTGGTTCCATACAAATTTTAGGATTATTTGTTCCATTTCTTTGAAAAAAGTGGATGGTATTTTGATGGGGATTGCATTGAATGTGTAGATTGCTCTAGGTAGCATTGACATCTTCACATTGTTGGTTCTCCCAATCCATGAGAATGGAACGTTTTTCCATTTCTTTGTGTCTTCTTCAATTTCTTTCATGAGTATTTTATAGTTTTCTGAGTACAGATCCTTTGCCTCTTTGGTTACATTTATTCCTAGGTATCTTATGGATTTGGGTGCAATTGTGAATGGGATCGACTCCTTGATTTCTCTCTCTTCTGTCTTGTTGTGGGTGTATAGGAATGCCACTGATTTCTGTGCATTGATTTTATAGCCTGCTACTTGACTGAATTCCTGTATGAGTTCTAGCAGTTTTGGGGTGGAGTCTTTTGGGTTTTCCACATACAGTATCCTATCATGTGCAAAGAATGAGAGTTTGACTTCCTCTTTGCCGATTTGGTTTGATTTCTTTTTGTTGTCTGATTGCTGTGGCTAGGACTTCTAATACTGTGCTGACTAGCAATGGTGAGAGTGGACATCCCTGCCGCGTTCCTGACCTTAGGGGAAAAGCTCTCAGCTTTTCCCCATTGAGAATGATATTCGCTGTAGGTTTTTCGTAGATGGCTTTTATGATATTGAGGTATGTACCCTCTATCCCTATACTCTGAAGAGTTTTGATCAAGAAAGGATGCTGTACTTTGTCAAATGCTTTTTCTGCATCTATTGAGAGGATCATATGATTCTTGTTCTTTCTTTTGTTACTGTATTGTATCACGTTGATTGATTTGTGGATGTTGAACCAGCCTTGCAGCCCAGGGATAAATCCCACTTGGTCGTGGTGAATAATCCTTTTAATGTACTGTTGGATCCTATTGGCTAGTATTTTGGTGAGAATTTTTGCATCCATGTTCATCAAGGATATTGGTCTGTAATTCTCCTTTTTGATGGGGTCTTTGGTTTTGGGATTAAGGTAATGGTGGCCTCATAAAATGAGTTTGGAAGTTTTCCTTCCATTTCTATTTTTTGGAACAGTTTCAGGAGAATAGGTATTAATTCTTCTTTAAATGTCTGATTGAATTCCCCTGGGAAGCCATCTGGCCCTGGGCTTTTGTTTGTTGGGAGATTTTTGATGACTGCTTCAATTTCCTTAGTGGTTATAGGTCTGTTCAGGTTTTCTATTTCTTCCTGGTTCAGTTTTGGTAGTTGATACATCTCTAGGAATGCACCCATTTCTTCCAGGTTATCTAATTTGCTGGCATAGAGTTGCTCATAATATGTTCTTATGATTGTTTGTATTTCTTTGGTGTTGGTTGTGATCTCTCCTCTTTCATTCATGATTTTGTTGATTTGGGTCATTTCTCTTTTCTTTTTGATCAGTCTGGCCAGGGGTTTATCAAACTTGTCAATCCTTTCAAAGAACCAGCTCTTAGTTTCGTGGATCTGTTCTACTGTTCTTTTGGTTTCTACTTCATTGATTTCTGCTCTGATCTTTATTATTTCTCTTCTCCCACTGGGTTTAGGCTTTATTTGCTGTTCTTTCTCCAGCTCCTTTAGGTGTAGGGTTAGATTGTGTATTTGAGACCTTTCTTGTTTCTTGAGAAAGGCTTGTATTGCTATATACTTTCCTCTCAGGACTGCCGTTGCTGTATCCCAAAAATTTTGGACAGTTGTGTTTTCATTTTCATTGGTTTCCATGAATTTTTTTAATTCTTCTTTAATTTCCTGGTTGACCCATTCATTCTTTAGTAGGATGCTCTTTAGCCTCCCTGTATTTGAGTTCTTTCTGAATTTCCTCTTGTGATTGAGTTCTAGTTTCAAAGCATTGTGGTCTGAAAATATGCAGGGAATGATCCCAATCTTTTGGTACCGGTTGAGACCTGATTTGTGACCTAGGATGTGATCAATGCTGGAGAATGTTCCATGGGCACTAGAGAAGAATGTGTATTCCGTTGCTTTGGGATGGAATGTTCTGAATATGTCTGTGAAGTCCATTTGGTCCAGTGTGTCATTTAAAGTCTTTATTTCCCTGTTGATCTTTTGCTTAGATGATCTGTCCATTTCAGTCAGGGGGGTGTTAAAGTCCCCCACTATTATTGTATTGTTGTCAATGTGTTTCTTTGCTTTTGTTATTAATTGCCTTATATAATTGGCTGCTCCCATGTTCGGGGCATAGATATTTACAATTGTTAGATCTTCTTGTTGGATAGACCCTTTAAGTAGGATATAGTGTCCTTCCTCATCTCTTATTACAGTCTTTGTTTTAAAATCTAGTTTGTCTGATATAAGGATTGCCACCCCAGCTTTCTTTTGGTGTCCATTAGCATGGTAAATGGTTTTCCACCCCCTCACTTTCAATCTGGGGGTGTCTTTGGGTCTAAAATGAGTCTCTTGCAGACAGCATATGGATGGGTCTTCTTTTTTAATCCAATCTGATAGCCTGTGTCTTTTGATTGGGGCATTGAGCCCATTTACATTCAGGGTAACTATTGAAAGGTATGAATTTAGTGCCATTGTATTGCCTGTAAGGTGACTGTTACTGTATGTTGTCTGTGTTCCTTTCTGATCTTTGCTGCTTTCAGGCTCTCTCTTTGCTCAGAGGACCCCTTTCAATATTTCTTGGAGGGCTGGTTTCGTGTTTGCAAATTCCTTTAGTTTTTGTTTGTTCTGGAAGCTTTTTATCTCTCCTTCTATTTTCAATGACAGCCTAGCTGGATATAGTATGCTTGGCTGCATATTTTTCTCGTTTAGTGCTCTGAAGATATCTTGCCAGTCCTTTCTGGCCTGCCAGGTCTCTGTGGATAGGTCTGTTGCCAATCTAATATTTTTACCATTGTAGGTTACATATCTCTTCTCCCGAGCTGCTTTCAGGATTTTCTCTTTGTCTCTGAGACTCGTAAGTTTTACTATTAGATGTCGGGGTGTTGACCTATTTTTATTGATTTTGAGAGGGGTTCTCTGTGCCTCCTGGATTTTGATGCCTGTTTCCTTCCTCACATTAGGGAAGTTCTCTGCTATTATTTGCTCCAATATACCTTCTGCCCCTCTCTCTCTCTTTCTTCTTCTGGGATCCCAATTATTCTAATGTTGTTTCGTCTTATTGAATCACTTATCTCTCGAATTCTGCCCTCGTGATCCTGTAGTTGTTTCTCCCTCTTTTTCTCAGCCTCTTTACTTTCCATCATTTGGTCTTCTATATCACTGATTCTCTCTTCTGCCTCATTTATCCTAGCAGTTAGTGCCCCCATTTTTGATTGCACCTCATCAATAGCCTTTTTGATTTCGACTTGGTTAGATTTTAGTTCTTTTATTTCTCCAGAAAGGGTTTCTCTAATAACTTCCATGCTTTTTTCAAGCCCAGCTAGTATCTTTAAAGTCATGATTCTGAACTCTAGGTCCGACATCGTACTAATGTCCGTATTGAGTAGGTCCCTGGCTGATGGTACTACCTCTTGTTCTTTTTGCTGAGGTGATTTTTTTCGTCTTGTCATTTTGTCCAGAGGAGAATAGATGAATGAGAGAACAAAATGCTAACAGGTTTACAACGTCCCCAGCAAATATACTGTATACAAATCAGAAAAGACCTGAAACCAGGGGAAAAGAAAGGGAAAGAAAGAAAAAAGAAAGAGGAAAAAAAAAAAGAAAAAAAAAGATAAAAACAAAAACAGAACAATACAAAAAAAGCAGAAAGTGATCACATATGATCAGGCTAGTGCATAGATCAGTGCCACACACTAGATTTGGGTGTATTTTGGTCTGTTAGAAAAAAGTGCCTCCTAAAATCTTAAAGGAAGAAAGACATATATGTACAAAATAAGGGTTGATACAATGAAGGGATAGAAGATGACTGTAAAGATGAAAATTATAAAAGATTTTATAAAAGGACTTGATAAGATAAGAAGTTGTTTGAAAAAAGAAAGAAGATTTAAAAAAAAGAAAAAGAAAAAAGGGAGAGAATGTGATCAGGCAGGAGACTAGAACAGAACCATACACTAGTGATTTAGGGTATATTTTTATCTGTTAGAAGAAACTGTGTCTCAAAATTTTTAAAGAGAGAACAACTTATATATATATGCCAAAAATAAGGGTAACTACTATGAAGGGAGAAAATATGACTCTAAAAATGAAAAATAAAAAATGTTTTTTTTTTTTAAAAAAGAGATTGATAAGATGTTGGTTGAAAAAGGGAAAAAGAAAAAGAAAAAAAAAACAGTTAACAAAAATTAACTTTGATGAACTAATGAATCATGGTAAAAAAAAAGCCATGAATTCTATGTGCAGTATTCCCCTAGCGCTGGAGTTCTCCCGTTCTCCTTGATCGGTAAACTTGGTCTTGGCTTGCTGGCTGTTTGTGCTGATCTTCTGGGGGAGGGGCCTGTGCTGTGGTTTCCAAATGTCTTTGCCGGAGGCGGAATTGCCCCGCCCTTGTCGGTCCGGGCTAAGCAAGCTGCTCGGGTTTGATCTCAGGAGCTTTTGTTCCCTGCAAGCTCTCGGTACAGCCTTGGAGGACCAGGGCAAAAATGGTGGCCTCCCAATCTCCACCCGGAGGAGCTGAGAACTCGGGGCCCCGCTCCTCAGTGCGCCCCCAGAGAAAAGCAGTCACTCCCTTGTCCCTGGTCTCCGGCCGCACTCCGTGCTCATCCGGCCTGTGATCGAGCATTTGTATCTCTGGCACCCGACCCCGTGTGGAGTCTCCAAACCCAGCAGATCCCTGCGGTGCGTTCCCGCGCCGCTCCTCCCCGGGAAGGAAGGGGAGTCTCCCTGGATCTGCCGCCTGTTGGGTCCCTGCTGGAGGAGCAGTGGCCCGACTGGGCCGCGGATCACAGTTTATGGCAACCCCAAGCTGAGAGCCCGCGCCTCAGCTCCGTCTCTGCAGCTGGCTTCCCCGCTCCGATCCCTGGGAGCTCTGGCGCACTCAGGCTCCCCCGGTCTTTCTGTGACCCCAAGGGTCCTGAGACCACACTGTCCCGCGAGGGTTCCAGCCCCGCTTAGCCACTGGAGCGACGTCCCTCAGCGGAGCCGACTTCTAAAAGGTCCGATTTTGTGCTCCGCGGCTCTAGCACTTGCCAGAAGCGGCCGGCGGAGGCCCCTCCCCCGCCGTCTATCCTCCCGAATATTGCCTCGGATTCACTTCTCCGCACGTCCTACCTTCCAGTAAGTGGTCGCTTCTCTGTTCAGAGAGTTGTTGCTACTCTCCTCTTTGATCTCCTGTTGAGTTCGTAGGTGTTCAGAATGGTTTGATCCCTATTCAGCTGAATTCCTGAGACCAGATGAAATCTAGGTCTCCTACTCCTCCGCCATCTTGCTCCGCCCCTGAACCTTAATCTTTATCCACATCTTTAAGTCTTTTTTTAAAGATTTTTATTTGAGAGAGAGCATGAGCGGCGGAGGGGTGGGGGAGAGGCAGAGGGAGAGAGAGAGAAGCAAACGCCCCACTGCGCAGGGAGCCCAACGTGGGGCTCGATCCCAGGACCCGGAGATCATGACCTGAGCTAAAGGCAAATACTTAACCACTGAGCCACCCAGGCTTCTGGTCCACATCTTTAATTCTTGGTGAGCCACTCAGCCAAGGGCCTCAGGGCTAGGATTAGAGAAACCCAGGGCCAGAAGCCCTCTCCCCTTCCTAGCTTGCTGAGCAAGGGACGACGTACATGTCTCAGTCTAGCCTCTATCTCGGTAGGAGATTGGGGGATAAACATAGTAAATAAGGAATGAAATCTCAGAACTTCGTATCTCCTTTAGAGAGACAAAGGACACACAGAAGGACAAATGCATTTGCAGAAACTGCCAGATCACATTAGCTGGTGCCTGCAGGCAATGTGTTGGCCAACCTTCTATGCGTTGGGCATAGCCCGATCCCCAGCTGGAGCCCGGAGCAGAAAGTGGGCTGGACCCTTAGTGAAAAGCAGCGGGACCGGGGAGAGCCCTGCTGGCTCGCCACGTGGCCTTGGGGCCTGGCCCGGATCCTCAGTGGCTGGTGCAAATGAAAACTGAGTCAGGAAGCCCCGCACACAGTAGGCTCTTAATAAACACTTTCTGGATGATTGATTTATTAGATGAGTCAGCAAATCAATGCATCCAGGATCAATATTCCCCTCTCTGGGCGTCAGCTTCTTCACCCATATAAGGTGAGAGTTCTTCCAGCCTCCCCAACTCAATTAGTCTCTGATTAACGCATGGTTCTTTCTGAAGATCAGGACGCAACAAAACATTTCTACAAAGAGCCAGCCAGTAAAAATTTGAGAGTCCAGCGGGCCATAATACAGTCTCTGTCCCAATTACCTCTGCAGCTAAGCAAGAGCATCCACTGACAACACGTGAATGGATGGGCATGGCTGTGTGCCAATGAAACATTATTTATAGACACTGAACTTTGAATTTCATGTGTCCAGAAATTTTACTCTTTCGTTTTTTTCCTATTTAAAAATGTAGAAACCATTCTTACCAAGGGGCACCTGGGTGGCTCCGTCGGGTAACCATCCAACTCTAGGTTTTGGCTCAGGTCATGATCTCAGGGTCATGGGATCGAGCCCTGTGTTGGCCTCCATGCTGAGTGTGGAGCCTCCTTAAGATTCTCCCTCTCCCTCTGCCCCTCCTCCCCACCTCATGTGTGCTCTCTCTCAAAAAATAAAACAAAACCCAAAAATAGAACAAAACAAAACAAAAAAACCATTCTTACATCATGCAATGTACCAAAGCAGACAGGGGTCTGGATTTGGCCTGTGGGCCATAGCTTGTCAAAGCTGCTGAAGATTCATGAACAAACCTATCCTCTATCAAGTCTCCTGGGCACTCTAAACAGAAAGTTCGGAGTGAGGGTGCTCTTTCTTCTTGGTGTGTACATACGGGTCACCACATCTGCCAAGCTGGCTTTCATAGACCCATTACTGTGCCATGCTCTCACTCTAGAACCTAAGATGGCTCCCATGGTAGGTCTTTGTAATCCATTCCCACCAATGTGTCCTATGCAGGTGGACGCTTCACTGCTACATACTCGGGGACACCACACCCCTTTCTACAGTCAGTGTTTGAGTGAGCTGCTCCCTTTGCCTGAGTGCCTGGTACCCACCATTCTCCCTGGCCATCCAGGGAGGTCCCTCAAGCTGAGAAAACTACCCCCACCCCGCCAGCCACTCCGATCTCTGTCTTCCCTGAATTCCATCCACCATACGGGATGTAACTTGCGTATTCCCCAGTGGAGAGACCAGACTGCCTAAGTTCAAGTCCCTGTCATCTACTCTGTGACCTTGAACAAGTTCCTGACATCATCAGAGGGGTGATAATAATAGTACCCACCTGGGAGGATCGCAGTGAGAGTTAATCGAGACATTTTGTGTAAAATGCTTAGACCAGAGCCTAGAACCAAGAGGACAAAAACACGAATAAATGCCAATGACGGTTATACTTCTATATTGCTTGACATTTCTACAGGGAGGCTGTATTTAAGGAATATTTATACAGGGGCCCCTGGGTGGCTCAGTCGGTTAAGCGTCTGCCTTCGGCTCGGGTCATGATCCTGGGGTCCTGGAATCAAGTCCCGTGTTGGGCTCCCTGCTCAGCGGGGAGCCCGCTTCTCCCTCTCCCTCTGCTCCCCCCCTGCTTGTGCTCTCTCTGACAAATAAAATAAAAAATCTTAAAAAAAAAATAAAGGAATATTTATACAGTAACAAAAGATCAGAAATACCCTCTAGGCCTAAAACAAAAGTCACCAATATTGTTGATAATCTTTTCAGGTAAAGTTTTGATTGACATTAACATGCACACCAAAGGGTACAGACGCCCACGGTTCAGCGTGATGAGTTTTTTTCAGTGCTAGTAATTTCCTTTGACTCAAAAGGGAACAGGTCTAGAAAAGCTCTAGGGGAGAAAAGAGTCATCCATACTCCAGGGAGGTGACATTCTTTTGGGAACAGAGGGTCGCATGTAGGAATGAGGGTCAGGTTACAACCGAAGGAGAAGCCAAGTTAACACGCAGACCTTGAACGTGCCTCTGGGAGCCAACAGGCAGCTTGTTCCTCAGAGATGCATCACAAAGACGTCCCTCTCATAGATGTGTCACCTAAGCCCATGGCAGGCACCTGTCTGGGCCCTTGATCCCCAGCAGGATGCTGATCCCAGGCACAGGCTCCCTGGAGATGTCTCAGTACTTCTTCTCCCCCTGGGGATAGCATTTAAGCTCATTAATCCAAGAACACTAAACAAATGCCCACATTCATCATCCCCAAGCCATTCGGTTTCAGGAAATGGAAACGGCTCATGAAAGTGAGACTCATTCTCTGACGTAGGAATGTTGGTGGAGATTTTTCAGGAGTGTCTGCCAGCCGACAGCCCAGGGCAGAGGGGCGGATGGAAGTGGGCCTTTCCCTGTGCACCTACTAGGTGTGTGCGAAGCGCAGGACTGCCTGCTCTATACCATGAGCTTATTTCATGCTCATGCAACCCCAAGACAAGGGTGTTACTCCTTTTCCAAGTGAGGGCACTGAGGCCCAGAGCAGTGAAGGGACTTGCTCACGTTGTACAGCCAGTGAACAGTGGAATCCAGATCCGCACTCAGGTCTGGCTGGCTCTGGGTGCTAACAGAAAATGGCCCCAGGGATCCCCTCATTTTATACATGAGGAAACAGAGCTCCTGAGGGGAGGAATGACTTGCCCAAAGTCATTATGGTATAATAAGAAGTAAGTCTGGGGCGCCTGGGTGGCTCAGTTGGTTAAGCGACTACCTTCGGCTCAGGTCATGATCCTGGAGTCCCGGGATCGAGTCCCGCATCGCTTCTCCCTCTGACCCTCTTTCCTCTCATGCTCTCTCTCTATCATTCTCTCTCTCAATAAATAAATAAAAATCTTAAAAAAAAGTCAGTCAGTCCGGGTTTTGACCCCAGTTTGACACAAAGCTTGGGACACTCTTATGCTTTCCTGAGTGATAGGAGGTGCTAGGAGCTTCATTTTGCTACTATTTGGTCTTTGACCAAAGTTCCTGACACGAGGAACTCCTTGTATGTTAATAAGATGACCGGTGGCTAGGACCCCTAGATGGGTTTAGGATGGGGCCAAGTCACCAGAAAGACCAAGGCATGATTAGAAGCGTGGAACATTCTCCAGGGAAGGGAGAGGATCTGGAGGCTGACGTAAGAATGAATCACACTGATGTGATGAAGCCTCATAAAAATCTCTCAAGCATGATGTCTGGAGAGTCTAGAGAGGGCGTGGCAGCCCTGTGCTTTCTCCTCATCAGGCTGTTCACCTGTATCCTTTGTAATATCATTTTTAATAAACCAGCAAATGTAAATAAATGTTTCCTCAAATTTCATGAGCAGTTCTAGCAAAGTACTGAACCTGAGGAGGGGGTCACGGGAACGCCAATTTATGGCCAGTTGGTCAGAAGAACAGGTGGGATATGGGCTGGCGATCGGCATCTGAAGCAGGGGCAGGCTTATGGGACGGAGCCCTTAAACTTGGGGTCTGTGCTAGCCCCAGGCAGCACAGTATCAGAATTGAGTCAAACTGTAGGACACCCAGTCAGGGTCCGCCAAGAATTGGAGAATTGCCTCTGTACGGAAAAACGCACACATTTGGTGTCAGGCGTGTAAAATGTGTAGAAAAACAGTTTTTCTTTTAGTCCTAGGAGAGGTTTGTGGTGGGACTTAGGCTGGGGTCCAGGCTCCACACCCTAGACCAGTGCTTCATCTCTGGATGGGTGTTACTTCTTCTCACCCATCCCCAGAACGCCAAGCATCCACAATTTATAAAAGAAGGAGCCAGATAAATATGATTTTTTTTTGATAAATATGATTTTTAAAAGTCAGCCTTTTCCTCTGTTGGTCTACTTCGACCTTCACATGCAGTCTCTGCTGGATTTCCATTAGGCTCCAGACCATGTCATTTTCAAAGATCTTTTGTAAAGCAGCTGCACTATTATTCTGACAGAGCTCGATCACCTCTCCCTGCCCAGAGCTGGTAAAATGACTGATTTCCACCATCGTCCCAGCATGAAAGGCTGGAATGCGGAATGGCACGAGCTGGCTTCTTTTCCCTGTTGCATTAATCAGGTTCTTGGAGATGACATCTCTCTCTCTCTCTCTCTCTCTCTCTCTCTCTCTGGCAATAGCAGAGTTTGATTTCCAGGACTTATCTCTATTCCTGCCGAGAACTGGACTAACGTGCCTTATTCAAAAGGTCCAGCTAAGCTTCAAAAGTGCTTTGCATGAACTATTGAAATGCTTTTGTTAACAATATAACTTAATGGCACTGAAATTCCATCACCATGTAATGCTTACAATGAGCAGGGCATACATATGTTTTATTCAAAGCACACATATCCACGCACATTGTATCAGTGAAGATGTCTTCAGCTATAAGCAACAGAACATTCCATTAATAGTGTCTTAAATCTAGGGGTGCCTAGGTGGCTCAGTCGGTTAAGTGTCTAACTCTTGATTTTAGCTCAGGTCATGATCTCAGGGTAGTGAGATCGAGCCCTATGTCGGGCTCTGAGCTGGGCATGGACCTGCTTAAGATTCTCTCACCCCCAAAAAAATTTTTAAAAAACCTAGTGTCTTAAATCTAAGGTGACTAACTGTCCCCATCCCGCCTGGGATGGAGCAGTTTTCCAGGACATGGGAATTTCAGGGCTAAAGCTGGGACAGTTGCGGCAAACCAAGACAGTAGGTCACTCTACTTAAAGCATAAGGACATTTAATATTTACTTACCAAGAAGTCCAGACGCAGGTGATCTGAGCATCAGCAAGGTAGCTCTTTGCTCCTTTCTCCTTGCCCCTCTCACCACAGTGACTGCAGAAGCATCAGGACTAGGAGGGGTGTAGCACTGGGGACTTGGGTCATCTTTCCCAGAAGCGCCCCCAAGCAGACTTCCTCTTCCATCCCGTTGGCCCGAAGTGGGTCTCATGGGTACCTCTAGCTGCAAGGGAGCCTGGAAAACCAGATGTCCAGCAAAGGCAGATGGGATTGCCATCATTCTTGCTGCAGAATGAATTCCCCCTGCCCCCCAAATGCGTATGTTGAAGCCTTGATTTCCAATGTGATGGTACTTGGAGGTGGAGCCTATGGGAGGTACTTAGGTCATGAGGGTGGAGCCCCCGTGAGTGGGATTACAGCCCTTATACAAGAGACCCCAAAGTGAGGATCTCTTTCTCCACCGTGTGAAAATTTAGCAAGAAGGTGGCCATCTGCAAACCAGGAAGGACGCCCTCACCAGGAGCCGAATTGGCTGACATCTTGATCTTGGATTTCCTAGCCCTTCAGAACTGTGAGAAATCAATGTTCATGATTTAAGCCATACAATCTTTTTGTGTTTTGTTATGGCTTTGGGCATGTTGCTTCATTTCCATTTCCTTGTCTGTAAAGTGGGGATAAAAACAACTTTCTGATAGGATGGCAATGAGGATTTAGACGAGTTTATGCATAGAAAGTGCTGAGATGGTGCCTGGCCCAGAGTAAATGCTCAGTACATGGTGACTTTTTGTCTTTGAGGAAAAGAGCAGGATCGAATAGAGATTTTTATGAGGAGCTGCATCATGACTCCCCATGAGAGCTTCCAAAAAATTCCACCTGACCTGTTAATGGTGGTGGATTTGAGAGTGTTTGGGAGAACTCAAAATCATACCGACTGCAGTTTCAAGACTCACAGAGAGTGAGGGCGAAGGCCTCCCAGGGCAAGCCCACCACACTTGGGTTACAGAAAGGACAAAAGACTGGTGTGAACTACACGGAGACACTCGGAGTGACATAGCAGTCTCTGGGTGCATAGGAAGTCAAGGTCATGCATCATTTTAGATTCCTTTTTCGTATCCGTTGGTGTTTTCCCAAAACTCTGCAGTGAACAGGGGTGTCCTCTACAACGAGACAAGAATTTATTTTAAAACTTTGATATAGAGAAACATAACCAATAAAGATGATTATTTTTAAAGTTGAACATGTTCCATTTGTCACATATTCTCCCAGCATCATTTTCTCCTTCTCTCCCTGCTTCTTTATCATAGCGAAGTTTTACTAGATACCAATTACCGAGCACTTCACTCTGTGTGTCCCAGCACTTGACATGCAGAATAATCTTGGGCAGCAAGACTTAGTTATTATTCCCATCTTAAAAAGGAGGAAAGCAAGGCTCAGAGTTCAGTCACTGGCGCACGGGCCCCTCTGAAGCACAGCTATTGGGCTCCAGGGCTTTTGCTTTTGACCACTGTCTTGTCTCTCTTTTGTCCCTTTCACCACCACCTTCTTCCGTCTCTCGAACATTCAGTCAGGTACCTGTCTCAATTCTGTGGTCGTAACCCACGATTTTTCAGCATGAGCAGGATTGACATTCGGACCAGGTCGTTCTCCACCAAGGCGCTGTCCTGTGCGCTGTGGGACGTTTAGCAACATCCCTGGACTCTACCCAGTAGATGCTGGCGGCGATCCCCACACGCGCTCCATTGTCACAACCCACATGTCTCCAGATGTCGCCAAATATCCCCGGAGACCAGAATCATCCTCATTAGAGCCACGGATGGAGGCTGATCTCTGCAGTCAATGTGGCAAAGGATTCTGGAGCCCCTCCAGTTGAACGATCGCCGATGGGAGCCCACGGGAACAGGCTGTGCCCTCCTGGCAAGCCCCCAAGCTCACTTGAGGCAGCTTCCACCTGCTAGGACATTTCAGGGCAGGGCCTGACAAATGTTGGGGGGGTGCCTCTGGCAACAGGGAGATGATTCTGTGGCTTGTCCTGAAAGCTGGGAGCTAGGATCAGAAGGGGTGACAACGGCCAGCAAAAGGCAGGGGCGCTCCAAGCTGGTCTGTGGATGGCGCTTCTGAATGGGGGCAGCAGATCCTCGGAAGGAGGCCGGAAGATCAGTGGACTTAGAGGCCACTCATTTCCAGTCTTTGTCCTGTTCCCATCTGCCGTCTGCATTCAGTCGAGTCCTTTGAGAACATGAATGCTCCCCTCTCTCTCTTCCTGGGATAGGAGGATGATGTGTCCAAACTGGCCCCTCCATCCCCCCCGACCCCTCGTTTTACTCTTCTTCAGCGCATGTGACGTTCTGTTGTATTTGCGCTCACCCTCTGTCACCCCACCTAAATTTTGGCTCCCGGGGGCAGAGGAGGCTGCTGCATGCTTAGAGCCGGGCAGGATGAAGGCAAAGACCCTCCACGCCCCATGAGAAAGTGATTTGAAAATAGGTCTCAACAGCCATAGCCACGTCAAGCCCGTTGTACTCAGGGGCGCTACTTCTGAGAATCCACGGCCCCCACTCCAAGTAATCCAACTTGAAGAAAAAGCCTTATGTGAATCCATGGGTAGACAACAGTGGCTCAAATGGCACCCCAAAAAGCGCAACCTGAAAGCCCCACCTAAGTAATCAAGATAAGGGGGGTCATTAAAGCAGCCCTGATAAATACA
Source organism: Eumetopias jubatus (assembly GCF_037043125.1). Lineage (NCBI taxonomy): Eukaryota > Metazoa > Chordata > Mammalia > Carnivora > Otariidae > Eumetopias > Eumetopias jubatus. The sequence continues at coordinate 81,353,532 of NW_028274818.1, forward strand.
CTCGGCGAAATTCCAGATATCCAGTACACTTATCATTTACAACAGTATGAGTTAATATTATAGCAGAGCTACAAAACTGTCACGCATGATGCAAGACTGTCTGGGCAGCCTGATGACTGAGATTATAGGAGTTGAGCATCCTTGCACACAGTTGGCGGGAATATCATGCACCATCCATCTGGAGGGCAATTTTGAAGTTCCTAATTAAAATGCAAGTGTTGGTACACCTGGGTGGCTCAGTCGGCTGAGCTTCAGACTCTTGGTTTTAGCCGGGGTCATGACCTCAGGGTCCTGGGACCAAGCCCTGCACTGGGCTCCTTGCTCAGTTCGGAGTCTGCTGGAAATTCTCTCTCCCATCCCCCCTGTGAGCGTGCATGCATGTGCACTCTCTCAAATAAATAAATAAATCTTTTTTAAAAAATAAAAATAAAAGGTAAAATGAAGTGTTCATGTCACTTGACCCACTGATTGAATTTCTAGGGATTAATTTTTCTAGGAATTGATGTATTTCTAGGAATTTATCCTAGAAATAACCCAGATGTCTGTGCCTAGGGGAATGGTTAAATAAATCACCATGTATCAATATAGTAAAATACCATGCAGCCATTAAAAACGAGGAGGCGTGCATGTACTGATGTGGAGAAAGGCTCAAGATATATCATTAAGTTAAAAAAACTGCAAAATGTTTTTGTGTAATAGCAATAATGTCATAACTCATAGTATAAACATGAACATTTTTATAGATCTGGAGGAATAAACACCATTGACATTATTTTTTTTTCTAAAGGACTGAGGGAGATTTTCTCTACATTGTGAATTTCTATAATGTTTAACATTTTTTAACATAGCTGCTAAGAGAAAACACTGAGCCTGCAGCCTGAGCTCACTCATATGAGCAAACAGAAGTGAGGACGTGAAGACCAAAAGCAATTCCATCAAGGATTCATTAACAGTGACCAGTCATTTCTAAGTAGTAGGATAATAGGCACTTTCTGTTTTTTTCTTTTTTCTTTATAAAGCTTTTATTTATTTACGTAATCTCTATACCCATGTGGGGCTCGATCTCACAACCCTGAGATCAAGAGTCATGAAAGCTCTTCCTGCTGAGCCAGCCAGGCGCCCCTGTTTCTCTTCTTTTAAGGGAGAACCTGTAGGAAGAGTGTGTGTGGTCCTTACAAAGGACATCATCCTCCCCAAAGCCTTTGTTTAACCTGAGTGATGCTCAGGGTGTAGAATGTTCTGTCAGTGTAACCTGCTGTGGGATGGTGTCCTGTCTCCCCAGGATGGACGACATCCAGCTCTGCAACGACATTATGGACCTTAAGCAGGAGCTACAGAACTTGGTCGCCATCCCAGGTAAGCATGTGGGACTCCAGCCTAGCTAAGGAGCTGCCCAGAGCCACCTGGGCCAGCCCCGTCTGTGCCCCTTCGGGTTGTAAGACAGAGTTCATCTCTTATCCTAGCACAGCCCCATTCTTGCAATGCAGCACTCCATGTCAGGTAGACCTGGCTTCAAGTCCTCATTCTGGCCCCTTCCTTGACCTTGGGAAAGTCACTTTATCTGGCACTCAATTTCCCGTCCTCTGAAAACAGGGTAGTACCAGTCATAGCACTTAACTCGTTGGGTATAAATCTCATTGTGATACACAGAACATGGCAAGACATGGGCTTAGCTTCACATCTGGTCCAAAACGAAGAGTTCAGTAATTATTAATGATTATTACTATTACTATTCTGTTTGGAGACAGGTAGAGTATGGGGGTTACAAGCTCTGACTTCGGAGTCCGACCTAGATCTGTCGATTATTAATGACATGACCTGAAGCAACTTACTCCACAAAAACTCAGTTTCCTCACCTGTCAACTGGGACAATAATGGTATCTACCTCGTAGGGTAGTTGTGGGATTGACTGAGGGGAAAAACACGTATGGTACTAGGCACAGTTGCCATCCTTTAGTAAGCGCTTAAGAAATTATTACTGTTGTTCTTATCATTAACTGAACAAGTTTCTACCCACCCTTATATTTATATACTAATTCATTTTAACATGGCAGTAGCAAACCTATTACCTTTTAACTTAAGTTCCTTTTTATGAACCATAATTATCTTTTGTAAACCCACAAATATTTAATGAGAAAAGTGGCATGTTAAAAAAATTCTTATGAAATCTACATTACATCCTGTTTAAGATATTGCCTTATCTGCTTTGGTAGGTATTGGGTTGGAAGATACTGTTTTTGCTTCAAGTATATGGAATAAAGCCAGATACACACACACACACACACACTTCTACCCATCCTTCAGGTCCTAATTTATGTGGCCCCATTTCCCAAGAGAGCCTTCCTTGCCCATCTAGGTTGGGTTAGGCGCAGGAATGAGGGCCTGGCAGGTGCTAAGGGAAGGTGTATTGGGTGCAGCAACACAACTCTGTCTCAAGAACCTTGCCTTGGGGGATGCCTAGGTGGCTCAGTTCGTTAAGCATCTGACTCGGTTTCAGCTCAGGTCATGATCTCAGAGTCGTGAGATTAAGCCCCTTGTGTGGCTCCATGCTCAGCGGGGAGTCTGCTCGGGATTCTCTCGCCCTCTGCCCTTCCCCCCATCCCACTCATGCACACTCAATATCTCTCTCTCAAAAAAAGAGAGAATGCGTTGTAGAACTGGGCACTGTTCTAATGCCTTCTCACTAGAAACATGTAGGGCTGGGCTATTCTTTGTTGGGGCTGGTGGGGGGCCCGTCCTGAGCACTGTAGGATGCCTAGCAGCACCCCTGGCCTCTACCCACTAGATGCCTGTAGCACCTCCCCCACAGCTGTGACAACCAAAACTGTCTCCAGGTGTTGCCAAATATACGCTGGCAGGGGGTACAAATTGCCACCTAAGAGCCCCTACTTTATGTTTTTATTATTTTTTTAAATGTTTTATTTATTAATTCATGAGAGTCAGAGAGAGAGAGAGAGAGAGAGGCAGAGGGAGAGGGAGAGGGAGAAGGAGAAGCAGGCTCCCTGCCTAGCAGGGAGCCTGATGCGGGACTCGATCCCAGGACCCTGGGATCATGACCTGAGCCAAAGGCAGATGTTTAACCAACTGAGCCACCCAGGCGCCCCTATATTTTTATTTTTTTAAAGATTTTATTTATTCATTTGACAGAGAGAGCACAAGCAGTGGGAGGTGCAGGCAGAGGGAGAAGCAGGCTCCCTGCAGAGCAGGGAGCCTGATGATGCGAGGTTCCATCTCAGGATCCTGGGATCATGACCTGAGCCAAAGGCAGACGCTTAACTGACTGAGCCACCCAGGCGCCCCAAGAACCCCTACTTTAGAGTCCAGTGACCTGCTTTGAATCCAGGCTGGCCAGACAGGTGGCCTTCATGTAGAAACTTAATTTCTCTGAGCCTTAAATTCCTTGTTTGCAAAATGAGGCCAATAATGCCAGCCTCCCATGGTGGTTGTGCATATGCCATGAGGTGGGAGATGCAAACCGTGGGAGTGCCCGGTACAGTGCGTGCGGGGCTAGTGGATCCTTCAGACACCGCTGCTCCAGCGAGTACTCACCAGGTGCCAGGCACTGTGTGGGCGGACAGCACACGGGTACAGGGTTTCTCTTGGAAGTGATCAAACTGTTCTAGGATTGATTGTGGTCATGGTTGCATGACTTGATGGGGGACTCGTAATGGTATGTGAATTGTATCTTGAGAACACTGTTACCATAGAAAGTCAACAGCCAAAGAAGGGAGCAAAAAGCGCAATGTCCAGACATCACCCATTAGAAATTCTATTCAGTGAGTGTGGAGTTCTGGCACGGGTCACTTTTTAAAGCCTTGTGTGACCGTGAGGAGCAGCCAGGGTGCAGAGCCAGCCTGTGGGGACAGCTGTTTCTGTTGTCGCATTTCGTATCCCACCAAGAACTAGTTTCAAAGGTATAAAAATCCACCACCCCTACCCCCGAGGGCAGCACCAAATGGGCAATTACCAGAAGGACGGGGGAGGCTTCTGGAGCCCTGGGCCATTGTATGAGCTCCCTATGGCTGCCCTAACAAATTCCCTCAAACTCAGCGGCATCAAACAACATAAATTGGTTCCTCCCAGTTCTGGAGTCCGGAAGTCTAGAATCCAGGTGTCGGCTGGGCCCTGCTCCTTCCAGAGGCTCTAGAGGAGAATCCTTCCTTACCTCTTCCAGCTCCTGGTGGCTGCCGGCAGTCCTTGGTGCTCCTTGGCTTGCAGCTGACTTGCTCCAATCTCTGCTTCTCTCATCCCATGGCTTCTTCCTTATCTATACATCCTCTCCCCTTCTCACAGGACAGCTGTCATTGGATTTACACTCACCGCAGTGTATATGACCTCATCTCCACTAATTACATCTACAAAGATCCTATTTCCAAACAGGGTAGACATTTTTGTGGGGAGGGGGATACTACTCAACCCAATACTGGCCTGAAGCTCAAACCAACCTCACAAGGGTTCGGAACCAGAGAGAGGAAAGCTGTTGGACTATTCCTTCCCTCTCTGTCTCTCTTTCATTCTCTCTCTCCTTCTGTTTTGGAAGAGCCAAGCAAGCCCACTCCATCTCCCTCCCATTATCTTCTCACACAAAAACCCAACTCTTCTGTGTTTAGCAGAACTCGTAGACACACGCAGATTAGCATATCGTATCCTTCCAGTAAACAGATCCTCCTAGTTCAGTAAGACCCCTTGTCACACATCACGTGCTTGAGAAACAGTGATAAAGATTTATGATTATCCCGAAGGACCAATGAGGGCAGGAGTAAAGAAGAGCAAAGGGTCTTCATCTCTGAGCATTGATCCCCTTGCCCTCTCCTCTCTTTCACAGTAAAAACAAACAAAACAAAAACCCCAACTCTTAGGGCCTCTATGTCCTAATTTTCAGCCTCCGAGGAGAGCTCTGATGGGCCAAACATGGGTTGATTTCCGAAATCACTTTTGGCTCAGAACACATGGGAGCTGCTGAAGCAAAGGAGACATGGGTGTGTGACCACTGAACCAGCCAGGACCACCTCAGGCCACAGGGGCTCCAGTCGGGGCTGTGGCAGCCTCTAGAACACAGGTGGAAATGGATGGGAGCAGGGTTCTTTGGCTGACACAGTCCCTGGGGTGCCTGACTGACCAGAACTGGGACTATGGTGAGAAAGACAAGGTACTCAGCTAGAACACAAAAAAATTCAGTAACCAGGGCAAATAATATATTAATGCAATATTTCAAATACCAAAACAGGGGCGCCTGGGTGGCTCAGTTGGTTGAGTGTCTGTCTCATGATTTTGGCTCAGGTCATGATCTCAGGGTCATGGGATCAAGCTGCGAGTCGGGCTCCACACTCAGCGAGGAGTCTGCTTGGGATTCTCTCTCTCCCTCTGCCCCTCACCCTACCCACATGCACTCTGTCAGTCTCTAAAATAAAATAAATCTTTAAGAAATTTTTAAAAATACCAACACACACACACACACAACCCATGATAAATAAAATACCAAAAATTTAAATTAAGACAAGATCAGTACACATACTCAGTAGGCAGAGTCCAAGGATGCCAAAAGCTACAGCGCAGGGGAATCCCACATGAAGATCGAATTCTGCCTGAACTGTCATTGACCATGTGGCTAAGAAACATGGGTTGACAAGGTCATGGGACCAGTCAGCAATAGAGCTCAGGTCCTTAATGCTGGTCCCATTGATACCCCCAGGAAATCAAGTTTTCCCAGTGACCTTTGTGTAGAAATTCACATATTAAAATTTTCTTTCTTATTCTGCTTTCCTATTCACCTCTCTCTACCTTCTCCTCGGACTCCTTGTTGAGTCTTTCTGTGTATTCCTGGACCAGAGTCAGGTGTCTAGATGGATTCAGCTGAGCGTGGGGGGGGGGTGGGGGGTGGGGGGAGAAACAGTGCTCCTGGCAACACATCAATAAAGGTATTAAAGAAAGAGATCACTGAATGGCCAAGAAATTCATGCCTCTCCAGCCGGGGTCAGAAGATCATTCACCAGCTCCCCGGTGGTGGGTGCAGATGTCTGGCTGGAGAGAATGCCTGGGGCCTTCTCTGCCTTGAGGGCTCCTCTGGGACAAGCCAAGATACGTCATCTCACCCCCACTGCCACCACCACTACCTCAGAACTAGGGATGTGTAGCCCCGGCTAGAGAGGCCATGGCACTTTCCCCTTGGACATAAGAATAGTGTCTCCCTCATAGCATTGTTAAAAAGGACTAAACTTGTGGTTCTCAACCAGGGGTGATTTTGCCCCACGCCCAGGGACACTGGGCAATGTCCAGACGCATTTTTGGTTGTCACACCTGGGGTGGGGTACTGCTGGCCTCTAGTGGGTAGAGGCCGGGGATCCTGCTAAACACCATACAGTGTACAGGACGGCCTTTGCAACTAAGAATGATCCTGTCTCGAATGTCAGCGGTGCCAAGGTTGAGAAACAGAGATTAAATGAAAGTGACAAGCTCATGGGAATACAAATATAATAGCTGCAATTTATGAAGCACTTCTCATTTGCACACTTATGCTATGAAATTTGCTTTTTATTCATCAACTAAGTATTTATTTCTTCTGTACTTGATTCAGTAAATATTTAAGAGGGGAGCATTTAATCATTAAAACAACAACGATGATGTAAAATGATAGCTTATGATAGGAGCCGCTGACAGTTCATGAGCCCTTACTACATACAGGCGGTGAGCCTACTATTTTCCTTGGTTTCTCTCTCTTAAAATTTGCAGCAACTTCATGATTATCTATGTTGAGAGACTGGATGCCTGGAGAGGTTGAGGAACATGCCTAGGGTCACATACCTAGAGAGAGGAGAAGCTAGGGTGTGAAGGTGGGATTGTCTGGTTCTACAGTGGGTGCTCACAGTCATGTTGGGGTGACAGGCCAGGGAGTCCAGTTAGGAGGGCACACATGGTCCAGGAAGAGATGGCCTGTGCTAAGGAGGTGTGCTGGAGGAGATGAGAAGCAAGTTGGAGAGTCACGTTGGTAAGCATGTGGAGATGCTAGGAATCAGGTGTGTGGTGCCAACAAGCAGGGGGTGAAGCTGGCAAGCTGGCAATTCCCATTGGCAAGTAGGTGGATGATGTTGGCAAGCAAAAGGATCACATCACCAAGCAAGTGGTGGTGCCTGCCTGTGGGTGGGTGGTGCCTGAAGGCAGTTGGAAGATGCCTGGGGGCAGGTGGGGGTGTCTAGAGGCAGGTGAGTGGTGCCTAGAGGCAGGTGGTTGATGCCTGAAGGCAGATGGCTGATGCCTGGAGGCAGGTGGGTGATACCTGGAAACAGGTGGGTGATGCCTAGAGGCAGGTAGGTGGTGCCTAGAGGCAGTTGAGTGGTGCCTGGAGGCCAGTGGGTGGTACCTGGAGGCCGGTGGGTGGTACCTGGAGGCTGGTGGGTGGTGCCTGCAGACAAGTTGCCCCACACTTTTTATCTTCTGAAGGGGTCTGAGCAGAGGAAGCTGAAGAAGTTCAAGTTTCTGCCCTCCTCCTTTTCTCAGTCATCATCTCCAGCCCTGGGTCTTTTTTTTCTCTTTGGCCTGCCAGTCCTTGGTATCTGGGACAGGACAAGAGCCATCAGCATGGATGATTTCTTGGCTGTAGAGTAACTCCCCCAGCACCCCTGCCTGAGCCCTCCAAGCCCCTTGCCTTCTGCATGATCCCCTTGTTTCATCATTACCACTTCCTTAGTACCTGCCACTGGGCCAGCTCTGGGCTAAGCCATATACTAACGCTACTGCCTTTAAGCCCCACCGTGTGTCTTTACAGGAAAGGAAACTGAGCCTTGAAGAGGTCACCCAGCGAGTGACCTGGCAGAGCCAGGAACCCAACCCTGGCCCCTGGACTCACGTGCTTCCGGCAGTTACACTCGACTGTTTCTTTGCTGGTGTTTTCTTCTTCCCAGAAAAAGAAAAGACCAAGCCGCAGAAGCAGAGAGAGGATGAGCTAATCCAGAAGATCCATAAGCTGGTGCAGAAGAGAGACTTTCTGGTGGATGATGCAGAGGTCGAGCGGCTAAGGTGAGTGGGCTCCCGTCCCTGCGCTGCTAGAACGCAGTCCTCGGCCTCCTCCCAAACCCAGCTTCTGCTGCAGGGACTCATGGTCTGGCCTGACAGGTGTGGCCTCAGCAAATGCTCCCACACACTGGATCCAACTGAACCCCCAGCCTCTTGGCCTGAGGACCTGTTGCACATTCCAAAGGAACTGGAATCCAACTCCAAAAAGTCTTGCAAAGGCCTGTGGGTCTTAAGTAAATGTTACTCAAGGAGGTGACTGGGGAGGAATTACATCACATGACACAGGGTAGAGCGTCCTACACATTCTCTTCACTGACCTCTCTCCCAAGGCAAACTGTTCATCAAGGCCACTTCCAGAAACTTCTGTGGGTTTCTGCAGAACCCCTGCCCCCTGAACTGACTTGCTTCCTTGCCTGCCCTCTCCACTTCCTGGCTTTGTGCTCTTCCCCCTCGCCCCTCCCCCGCCCCAGGGGGCTCCAGCACCCCTCCCTATCCCTCAGGGTCTCCTATTTGCAGATGCACCTGCCACTTGATCTGGACAACCACCGGCCCTGGAGCCACAGGGCACCTGCTCATAGGAAGATGCGAATGTTGATTCTTGAGTATTTTTGTCCTGGAGCCAGGCCTTTGGAGTCCCCCACAAGGAAAGTGGCTCACAGGGCTTCTTCCAACCCAGAAGGCATCTAGCTCTTTATTGTCTGTGTCCTCCTGGGTCCTCCGAAGGCTGGAATGCTCCTTGCCTGGCTCAGCCAGCCTGGGCCCGCTAACTTTGTTCCTGATGACCCTTGGAAGAGTTCAGGTGACTTGCTCTCTGACACTTGCCACGTACCTCATGGGAGCTCAGATGTGTACGGTGACTTAAGGGCACAGGGTCAGGGGGGTGTTACTCAGCTTACTGAACCCCCCACAGAGGCTGGGTCCTAGCATGGCCCTGCCTCTGCCCTGGGATCTCACCCTGGCCCTGGGGAGACAGTTACTCCATTGTTGATACGTGTCTGTGCTTCAGAGCAAGTTCATCAAATGCAACATGCACACACCATCGACACATAACACACAACATATGCACACCACCCACACAGAACATATATTCCCCATCCACACGTAATGCACAGCATATGTGTACCAGCCACACATAATACACAATACTCACACCAGCCGCACATAACACACAAAAGCATACCCACACCAGCCACAGAGCCTGATACATGGCCCCACACACTTAACCTCTGGCCCCATTTCCTCAGTTCCTTGATGCTTTCCTTGTTTACTCTACTTCCCTCTTGTTTTTACACACCTGTCTTCACAGGGAGCAAGAAGAAGACAAGGAAATGGCGGATTTCCTGAGAATCAAGTTAAAACCTCTAGATAAAGTAACCAAATCTCCAGCCAGTGAGTGCATTCCTCCTCCTTCCCCCATCCAGGAGAAAAGGAAATTTAAAAGAGGTCCGAGAGCCAGAGTGGGGACAACAAAATGCTTTCTAGAGATCAGACTTGGGCACACGATGGCAGCAGGTGGGGCCAGCTTCATGGGCATGCTACCAGGGAAGCTGCCCAGGCCCCGATGCCCAAAAGGGCACTGTGCTTGCTTTCATGTTTTGCTATTGCTGTCTTGAGGTTCTTAATAGTTTTGGAACAAGTGGCCCTGCATTTTCATTTTGCCCTGGGTTCGGCAGACTGTGTAGCTGGTCCTGGCAGCAGCTGTCCCTTATCAATCACAGGTTTGGTGGATTTTGTAGGAGTTTCGTGGCCACTGAGGCAAAAAGGTGGCGGCTGAGGCTTTTAGAAAAAAACCAACCTCTGCTGATAATCAGAGTGAAAAGGGTTCTGTGTGAAACAAGTTTGGGAAATGCTACATATTTGACCCTCTGTTTGGTGCCAATGTCTATTAGCCTATAAAAGTGGTAACAGGTCCTGCTTCTCTTTGTCGACCCAGTGAGGCTCCTTTTAGTTACAGGAAACGGATACCCAATTCAAATTTGCAATAGCAAAAAGGGGGATTTGTTGGAAGAAGAGCAGCAGGAACCAGCTTTGGGGACTGGACACTATTAGAATGCTCTCGTTTTCCTTCCATTTCTATTTCTGCCCCTCTTTGTATGTGAGTTTCATTTTCTCCTACTACACAGGCCTTCTTCATGGGGCCTGAACTCCAGAACCATAACTTAGCAGCAGCAAGACAACACCATACATTCTCTCTCCTCATATCTAAACACATCAATCTCAGGGGAATATTCTGATTGGCCCTTCTCGGATCATGTTCCCACCCCCTAGGCCATCACCATCATCAAGAGGCTGGGATACTATGATTGGCCAGATCTGCGTTGCAAGCCTACTCCTGTTGCCACAGGGACATTGGCTGTTATCAGAGTGAAGGGACTGGAAATCTTGCTAGGAAGACAAAACTTAAAGGCTGCCACCATCTACTGCGGCCACAAACTCAGTTTTCCCTGACCATCTATTAACATCCCATGAAATGTGGGGTAGAGTGCAAGGGAATAAATAAAGAAGGTACCTTCTGCAGGCCCCTAATATCACAAGGCACATGGTCCTTGCCTAAATCCTGCATTCTCAGTGGACTGTCTCTTCCATGAAAGGTCAATTAGAAAAACTCCACCTAAGAGTGTGGGGAAGGAGCAAGGACACTTGCCTTTTATGCAGGGTATGGATAGCAAAAAGTCCTCTGTCAAGAAAAACACCAAGCCTGTACCCCATGCAAGGGGCCAAGTATCCAAATTTACACTAATCATCTAGTGCTGCGATCTAAAATGGAAAAATTAAAACTAATATAAAGCCACTGAAAGCTCTGGGACCCCAGCAAAGCAAATGCAAAACTGCTCAGTGGGGAATCTTCTGCATCCCATAATATGTAACCCACAGATAAAACAATCTCCATGAAAATGAGCTGCTGATAAAAATTTTAAACCCATAAGAACTGAACCACCATGAGTGGAGTCAGTAGATGCCACAAAGAGCATGTCCTCCCAAGAACCAGAGATAACTATCGAAAAGAGACAATAAACTAAGTATATTTAAAATGATGAAAGAGATAAAAGGGATAAAACCCAAGATGAAATAGTGGAATGCCATGAGAAAAGAATTGGTGGATTTGCAAACAATTAGGTTTCTAAAAAAATTATTGTCACAGAAGTAAAAACTCATAGATTAAACAGAGCTGAAGGGAGAATTCATAAATTGGAAGACAGAGTGGAGGAAATTAACAAGCATGTAACACAAAGAGACGGAAATGTCTTCCAAAACATGGAAGATAGAATAAGAAAGTCCAACTTACTTCTAATAGGCATTCTGGAAGGCGTGATAACAGAAAACAAGTGTTGGAGGAATCTGAAAAGATAATGGATGATCATAAGACACGAAGCCCCAGATTAAAGTGACTTGGACAAAATTTCCCATTTATCCATTCACCAAACACTTCTGAGTGCCAGACCCTGTGCCAGGCTTGGCAGATACAACCACGAAGAGAACTGAATAGGATAAGAGCTAAAGGTCATGATTAGAAGCTAAGGACTGAAAGCCAGTGGGCTCCAAGGGAGGTGGGAATAGTCATTGGAACCATATAAAACACATGCCAGCTCTGCACCGAACCTGATCTGTGGAGTTGGGGCAAGACCTGGCTAGGGGTTGGGATGGGACAGGGGCTGCCGATGGTCAGGGCTCTCCTTATATCACCTCTTCCTCTCTCCCTTTTCCCCTCTCTCCCTCCATGCTCCTATCCTGCTGCAGGCTCCCGAGCAGAGAAGAAAGCAGAGCCCCCACCTAGCAAGCCCACAGTGGCCAAGACTGGGCTGGCACTCATCAAGGATTGCTGCGGAGCCACCCAGTGCAATATCATGTAGCCTCCCACGTGGGGTGCCCCCAGGGCCACGGGGACCCCCCCCCACCCTCTTGTCTTCATAGCCCCCATTTCACCGGGGCCCAAGAGCTCTCCAAGGCGGAAGGGGTTGAAGGCAAGCCTGTGACTGCCGCCAGGGGCCGTGGGCGTGGCGGGCAGGCCCGGCCGCCCTGTACAGAGTGTAGCAATAGGGAGTCCCTCACCGTCGCATGGCCCCCCCCAGAGCATGCCAAACCCAGGAGTCTGTCTCACTGTTTATCCAACCACCAGGAAAGGTCCTCCCTTGAAAAAGTGTATCTCCACTTCTATCTATCTATATCTAACCCACTGTGCGAATGAACTGGGAGAGGGGCATGATCCCCAGGTGTGTATAGTCGTGACTTTTCAACAATCTAGCACCATGTTGGACACATCCCCCATCCACCCTTCTAGCTCTGCTATCAGGCCTGCCCCAGATGGGCACAGCTCCTGTCCCCCATCTGTCCTCTCCCAGGGGCTGTGCTCTGGAGGGCTCCACGCAGCCCATGCATCTTGGAGACACGAGGGCCCATCTGTAAAGACTGAGCTTGTGTGTGGTGGTGTGGTTATGTCTCCTGCTTCCTCCCCTCCTGTGTTTGGGCACAGTTCACATCAGAAGTGTGTCCATTCGCTCTTGGCTCTTCCTTCCCTTGCAATGTCTGCCCCAGGTGTGTGGAGCACAGTGGGGATGAGGGCCTGGGCTGGAGCACAACCGGTGCTCAGAAGAGGTAGTGGAGAGCTGGAGGCTCCAACACCAGGCATGGGCAGATGAGAAGGGGACCCAGAGCAGATGCTGATTCAGGCGCTCTCCACCCACTGGGGGCCACTGGAGCGAGTGCCAGCAGGACACCACTCACCAGCTTAACACACAGACCTCCGGAAACAGCAGTGGCGGGCGGGAGAGGTGGCCTGACCCAACTGTGTCCCATCGTTTGGTGGTGTATTTTAATCAGCCTAATAATTCCACCTGTGTAACTTGATGTACATTTGCTACAGCCAGCTCGGCACAGCCCGTGTGACCTCTCTGTATGTGTGTGTGTCGTGACCGGCCTAACGTAGTTAGCGTAACTCAAGATTCACTGATGTGCAATCATCCATCGGAGAAAATAAAAATGGAAACCATGTACACAGCATTTTTAACGTTTTTTTTTTTATCTTTTTTCTTGATTATAGAAGTCATCCATGTACCCAGTAAACCTTTTAAAAGTATAGAAAGTATAAAGAAGTTTCTTGTTTTCTGTTTGTATCTCCCACAAATTTTCCAACTCGAGACCACATTGCCCTTTTGGCAGATTTCCTTTCATGTGTTTTTTTTGTTGTTTTTTTTCCACAATCGGCATCATATTGTACCATTTTATAACCAGTTTTTTTCTTTGAGCGTTATATCACTATCATTTTCGCACATCATTAAGAGCTCTTTGTAACATTAAACACTCTTCACAAATATCTGCGATGGCTGCTTAGTAATCCATCTTGTGGCTACGCCATAATCTAACTAACCCTTTCCTTACTATCGGACATTTAGGCTGTTTTTACTTTTTCAGTATTATCAAGAATGTCACGGTACCTGGGTGGCTCGGTTGGGTGTCCGACTCTTGGATTTCGGCTCAGGTCATTATACTGGGGTCCTGGGATTGAGCCCCACGTTGGGCTCCATGCTCAGTGTGGAGTCTGCTTGTCTTTCTCCCTCTGCTCTTCCCGTGCTCGTGCTCTTTCTCAAATAAATAAAATCTTAAAAAAAAAAAAAAAGTCAAGATAAATACCCTGGGGGACAGAGCTTCATCTGAATTTCTGATTTTTCCTTAAGATAAAAATAAAGTTCTTAGGGTCACCTTTTTCAAAAATATTTGTAAATCAAAAGTGAATCTGAAGGTCTTTCAAGTCACAGCAGCTTTGCAGTTGACACAAAATATTTCTGACTGAGGACCCCGGAGCCTTGGGTTCCATGCTTCCCCCGCAGTGGGCAGCACACCGTCAATCCCTCCCATTGTCTCAGATGTATTTGTGCCTCAGTTTGAGCTTTGGCCTGCACATCACTTCCTGCCACTCTGAAGCAGAAGAGGCTGTCTTTGGCCACTGCCCCTAAGGCCACCACACTGGCCTTAGGGGACCCCATGGCCTCCTTCTCTGTCCTACACCAAGCATGAAGCCAGACTCTGTGAGCTTCCCAGGACACTCCCATAACATGGTACCTCAACCAGGATGGCTTAAAACAACACAAATGTACCCTCTCACAGTTCCAGAAGCCAGAGGTCTGAAATCAAGGTGTTGGCAGAGCCTCGCTCCCTCTGGAGGCTCTAGGGAAGAATTCTTCACTGCTTCCAGCTCCTGGTGGCTCCTGGCAATCCTTGGCATTCCTTGGCTTCATCACCCCAGTTTCCACTTCTGTCTTCACATGATTTTGTCCTGTGTGTGTGTGTGTCTGTGTCCTATCCTCTTCTTATAAGGTGCACCTTAAACCCACGATGCTTTCCTGTAGATCCTTAGCTTAATGACTTCTGCAAAGACCCTATTTCCAAATGAGGTCACATCCTAAGATAGCAAGTAGACATGAATTTTGGCGGGGGGCGGGGAGGGGAATGCTCTTCAAGCCACTCCACAGATGCTTCCCACTCTTGCAATAAAAACCCAGGCTGCAAAGGGTCTGCCACTCTTCTTTGTAGAAAACATGGGTCTGGAAGGCTTGACTTCAGACCAATGAGAGAGCAGTCACTCACTGATCCAATGAGCCAAAGGAGATCGAAACCCTCATAAAAATCCTGCCTCTAGTACATCCCCTGAGCCCTGGGGTACACCTAATTTATGTTCCTGTTATTTCTATTGATTCGTTTTAAACAAACAAAAATCCCCACCATTTATTCAGGCTTTCACACAAGAAGAGAAGAAAGTAATAATTCAAGATGTTCCTGGATCACTGGGGCTGCCATCAGAGCCAGGAAACCTTGCAGACCCAGACTCACTCATTTTGGAAGCTGGAGCAGAAAAGATACAACAGGAGAAACATTTACTAAGAGCCACGTGTGCATTTTCTCTGTAGCTCCTCACATCAACCCCAGAGGCAGATGTTCTCATCACTTCCACCGTACAGATGAAGTTTTCCCAAGTCCTTTGAGCAACGCCCTATGGGTTGTTGTTGGAATCATCATTAATCCATCCCTTCTCCTGTAGTCTCAAAAGGTCTTTCTTTCCCTGTCAGAACTGAAACAAATCTCTCCCATTACCAACCAACCAACCAACCAACTAGCACTCCATTCCATCTTCCCCTGCAGCCACCATCTCTCTGTCCATCTTCATAGCTTTACATGTTGAGAATTGTCCCCCATCTTGCCGTCTTCATTCTCTCATCTCTAGTCCCATCCTCACCCTATTTAAATCTGGTTTCTGTCACTCTTTTATCCCTGACCCCTCTGACCGGGGATGTCATCATGTGGTTATGTGGATAAGGAAAAATTCTTTTCTTTACCCATCTCATGTCCTCCAGCTGGAGTCCTTTCAGTGAGATGGGCCAACGACAGAAGACCAAGAGAAAAACAAGTAGGAGTGTATGAACACGGGCACTGCACAAGTCCATGTGGGAGCACTAGGCAATGAACAACCCAAAGAGGTGCTTAGAACTTGAACCCACCTACCATCTGAACTAAAAGGAAAAGGGGTTTTGGGTTTCCGATAAGGTAGTAAGTTATGGGGAGAGGGGCAGAAAAAGTATGGTAAACAAGTGTTGTGTGGTTAGATTTGTTATGCAGATGTTAAAACCTGCCTTCTCCACTGATGAGACTTCGGAGAGGGAGACATCTTTTATGAATGGAAATTTCCTTTATAAAGGGAGATTGCCTTTATAAAAGAAGAGCTTTCTCTGCACTTGTTGGTTCTCAAGGGCCTTTAGCTCGGAAATAATCCATAAGCCAAAGGGGCATTTCTTGGGGTGGCATATTCTGGCACCCCACATTTATATCCCATCCACACAGTCAACCCTCACGCTAGCTCTGTGGGGTATGTTATGGCCCAGTTATGACACTGCCAACGTGCCCCATCTCGAGGTGAACCTTCCACCACCCAGGAAGACCTCTCTCCAGTCTCCATTCTCTCTTACTTGACCTCAGGGCCTGGCCCTCAGCATTCTGCTCTTCCCCACTCCTGGCCGTAGAAGGCCCTTGCACCCGGCTGCTCCTGGATTCCCTCCTTCACCTAGAATAGACCTTTCTCTTGTACTCGGACCCACTTCCCCGACTGCTTCCTAGACTGTCCATTTGGAACCAGAGAAGGCACATCAAATGTGACATATCCTAAACCAGGGGCCAGTGAACAGTCCCATCACCCGTTTATCTAAATTGAGTTTTACTGGCAGGTAACCAAGAGCATTTGTGTATGTATTGTCTCCAGCTGCTTTGCGGGGTACAGCAGCAGAGTTGAATACCTGTGACAGAGACCCCATGGCTGGCAAATCCTAAAATATTTACACCGGCCCTTTAAGAAAAAGTTGGCCAACCCCCATCCTAAACTGCCTCAGCTTCCCCTGCAGTTTCCCATCTCAAGAAAGATTATCCTAGGACGTGACCTCGGCTCGTTTATTCCTCCACACATCCACCCAACTGCTAAGTCTTTAGCTTTAGAAAACTGAGTTTCCCTAGAGTCTGTGCATACCACCATGCCCCCAGTGTAACCACCATCACCTTTTGCTCTGAACTGGCCTCCTTTAGCACCTGGTCACGCTCCACACGGTGGCTGGCTGCTTTTCTGAATAACACAAACCTAGTTGTCATTCCCTTCTTTAAAACGGTGCCTACACCTTTTGGTTGAAATCCAGGTTCTCTCATGTGGATGAAAAGGCTCTCTGGACCTGGCCCTCCCTACATCCCTGCCCTCATCGCATCCGCTCGCCTTTTGCGGGGGGCACCAAAGCTTTCTTGGGATTTTATGGTTCTTCGGGCTATGCGGTCTGTTGGCCCCCCTCCTGGGCCCTCATACATTATTCCCTGTGCCAAGAACTTCTCGGATTCCCTGCCAATTCTTTCTCTGATCTATCTGTGCACCCTGCTGAAGCCAAAAGGACCTTCCTAATGTGCAGATCTGGCTGTTTTCCAGCTCTCCTGCACCTGCCCCCCACCCTCATGGTCAAGGCCTGGGGCTGGGGCCTGGTGAGTCAGCACCTCCAGGGCCTTCCCCACCTCCTTCCTCCCGGTTCCTCCGGCTTCTCACCCTTGTTCACACCATCTTTTAAGGGAGCAAACAGGAGCAGCAGCTGGGGAGGAAGAAGGAACACCTGGCGGTGTCAAGGAGCGGGTGTTCTGCAGCATCCAACTTGACCCAGACATCATGTGGCCTTCAGAACTTTGTGAAAAGGGCCCAGGGGACACTGCAATAGGATGGGGTTGGTGTGAGCGGTTTCAGCGAGGTGCTGGCCCAGCAGCCAGATGCATCGGGCAGGAGAGTGGCCCCTCACCCACTGTTCCATCACAGTGGGGGAGAGGTCATCACTTCCATGTGGCAGCTGGGGAAACTGAGGCTCAGCAAGGGGAAGTGATTAGCCCAAGGTCACACAGGATGTCCGTGGGAGAGCTGGGACCTGAGTCTGAGAGCAGGGTGCCAGTCGGGCTCAGTGTGTTTATTTCTCATTTCTAAGCCCAGCAGCCTCGCACCCCATTCCCGGTTGAGCTGTCCTCGAATGGAGGTGAGCCTTGGCCATGCCTGCAGCAGCTGAGCCTCTTCTAAACCTCTCTGCTCCATGGTTGCTGGGCAGCCCTGAGCTGTGGGAATGTACCAGCTCAGCTCCAATACAGCTTGAGAAGAAGCAGTTAGAATGGGCCCACTGCCAGCAGCAAGGCTCAGATACCTGCCACCAACCACAGGACAGCTGGGTGGGCGTCCTGCGCTGGGGCAAGACACATAGGGAAGCTGGCTGAGGAACAAAGGTCAGGTCATTTTTCCATCCGTTCCCGTGTTTAATTCCACCAGGGAATGGAGCACATGGTGGGTACCAGGGAACACAGATGAACCAGACAGAGAGGGTCCTGCCTTCCTGCAACTTACCTTCTAGTGAGGGAGATGGACATCCAACAGGAGCGAGGTGCGGGGGAGGAGGGGAGGGAGGCCTCCTCAACGGCAGTAAACCCGAACAAAACCCACTGACCAGCAGGATTAGCAAAAAGGAAAGCAATCTAGGTGATGAAGGGCTTCGGCTTGGAGTCAGCCTGCCTGGGTGAAAATCCCAGCTGAAGCTCTCCCTGGGTGATCCTGGGGGATCTCTGCCCCTCTGTGCACCTCAGTGTCCAGACCTGTAAGACGGAGAGAACACTGGGGCATTAACGAGACATCAGCTGTGCGGGATGGGCTTAGAACAATGCACGTGGTAGATAACGCACTGAGAAGAGTGGGTTATTATTGGCCACAGCTGAAGGGAAGAAGCTGCGAGATCAGAAGGCTGCTCAAGCCTTGCTATGGTTCTGGAAGGCCTGGGGCAGAGAGGGTGAGTGACACCCGCTGGGTCCTGCCTTCATGAAGCCGACAGTGAGCAGACACGTGAACAGGCTGCTGTGACAAAAGTTACTGTAACCTGAATGTCAGTTGGAGCCCCATTGCACATGCTTCCCCAAGGTGTCCGCACCTTCCCGGGGGCTTACGCCCCCCCACCCTGGTCACACATGAGCTGGACTGTGCCCCCACTAGCTCTGCACACCCCTCACATCCCTTCCCACAGCTGTCCCCTCCCTCCTCCCACCAAGTCCGACGTGGAACTCACCTCCTTTCCTCACTCACCACAGAAACCAAGCTGCCCGAAGCCTCGGGACAGGAAGCCAACCTTCCCGAATGTGTATGGAGGTGGATGTGGGTTCACATCACAGCCACACACACCAGTGAAGACTGACTGCTCCTATTCCCACCCGCTTTGCTACCAGCCACCAAAGGGCTCACCTCTGTCCCGGGGCCTCCTTGTGAGCAATTACCCTCCCACTTTATTGGAACAATGCAGCTCCCTCCGGCCTTCATGCTAGCCTGACTCCGGGCCCCAGGGCCCACTCTCCCCACCAAGGTTTATTTCTCTATTGATAAGGTGGCTCACTGCCCCTCCGCCCACAGGAGGGGCAGCTGCGGTGGGTTTGGGTTTTGATGAACAGTTGTGGACTTTCTGTCCCATTGGAATGGTGGTAAGCACAGAGGCCACGGGAGCGTGGGAGGGGGCAGCTACTGGACGCTGGGGTTCAGGGATGTCCCTAAAGAAGGACGCACTTCTGCAGCAAGATGCAGCACGGAGAGGAGTTGGAGGAGGTGAGGCTGGGGTGGGGACAGGAGACCACGGGAGGCTGTCAGGAACTCTCAGTGGCCCCTGCTGTCCCCCTACTCCCCCTACCCCCCATGTGGAGCTGGAGCTCTGCAGTGGGATGCTCTGGTCATAAGTAACCAAAACTGAAGCCAAAGAGGCCAAAACATCAGAGCATCTCCTGGCTCCTGGGCCGAGGTGTGGGGTACCCTTGAGTCCAGGGGTTCAAGCACTGTCACCTGGACTCCGTGGTTGTCTGCCTCTCCGCCCGCCTCCCTCCAGGGCTTTATCCTGGGCAGAGTCTCCCGGTGAGGCTCACAGCAACAGCTCCAGGCACTCGTCCTCCTCGGGGTCTCCCGGACCCCAGCACAGGGTCTGCCAGGCCTGGCCTGCGTCATGGTAAAAGATAAAGATAAACTGAGGCATATTAAAAATGTTAAGTTTAGGGGCGCCTGGGTGGCTCAGACGGTTAAGCGTCTGCCTTCAGCTTGGGTCATGATCCCCAGGTCCTGGGATCGAGACCCGCATTGGGCTCCCTGCTTGACAGGAAGCCTGTTTCTCCCTATGCCTCTGCGTGCTGCTCCCCTTGCTTGCACGCTCTCGCTCTCTAATAAATAAAATCTTTTTTAAAAATATTAAGTTTACTTGAGCAAAAATCAATTCGAATCAGGCAGTACCAGTGGAATGGAGAGGAAGGCTCTCTCACACGCAGGAGGGAGCAGGAACCGGAAGTTATACTAGGCACAGAAGCAGGTTGGCTATCACAAGGCCACCTTCCTTTAGGGGAGGACAGGGGTCTGATAGGCCCATTACCTGGCTAGTGCTGATCAGACTATTCCTGATTGATTGGTTTAGGATTCCATTTCTGGGAGCGCTGAAATTGTAGTCACGTCTTGGTGTGCTGACATGGAGCTTAGCATCAGAAATTCAATTTTGGGCCTGTTATCCTGTTTTTTAATGGTCACATGGCCAGCCCAGAATTACTGGCTGGGTCAGAGGGGGTGGTTCTCTGCTCAGCCTCCGTGGCCTCCCATTCCCATCTGGAAACCTCGGCGCTAGGACGTGGAAGATGGGTGGACCGCAAGTGGGTCTATCAGGGGCTCTTGCCGCTTTGAAACTTGACCGCTGACCCTCAGCGGGTTTAGCCCGGGACTCCTTTCCTTCCTCCCCAGTCATTCCCTCCAGGATCGTGTGGGAGCCTGTGGCTGGCTTCCACCTGATGGACATTGGCAAGGACCATGGGAAGCCGCTCCCTTGGTTCGGTTACATTCTGTGGGGCTCGCTCTCAACGGACTGGAGATTCTCCTCATGGGTTTGATGAGCTAAGCTGCCATTTTGAGGGAGGCCCATGTGGCAGGGACCTGTGGATGGCCTCCAGGATTTACAGGTGGCTTCCAGATGACGGCCAACAAAACCTGGGGCCCTCACTCAGAACAGAGGGGAGATGCGGGAGGTTGGCAGGGGTCAGGACTCAGAGTCCATGTGTAAAACCCTATTATCCTCCTCACGTAGGGCAGCGAAACAGGGATTCTACTCGAGAACGGAGAGGTCTTTCCTGATTGCGCACCCGGGCCCCACACCAGATTCAGAGGCTGCTAACACGGAGGGCGGGGGCCCTGCAGGCCCGTGGGCAGGCTTGTCTGCATTCACTGTGAGCGACATCAGAAACTCTGAGGGAGAAGGCGGGGGAAGGTGGGAGTGGGGGTTCTCCCGTGCCAGGCCCTGCAGTCTAGCCGGGAGGGCTTCCGGGCAGAGGTGGAAGCAGAGGCCTTCCCATGAGCTGCCTGCAGCGGTCGGAGATGGCGCCACTCTGCCCTTGACTGCTGCAGCAGCTCCTGGCTTCTTCACACTGTGGCAGTGGCTACTGAGCTTCCACTCACCTTCTCTGTGCTTGGAGTCCCCCATTTCCAAGTGCTTCCTTCCCAGAAAATGTGAATTCTTCTCCTCGTCTCGCTGAGGAAGGTCTTGGTCCTCTATTTCAGAGCTGAGATCTTCTAGGCTCCTGGCCCGGGGCACCTGAGAAGTGAGGGCTTCTCTCTTTGTTGCCATTTCCATAATTTGCTGACCCTGTCCCAAAGGCAAGCAGCTGCTTCCTCCTATTTCCCAGGGCTGCCTTCCTCCCAGGGAGAGACTAGAACTTTCCTGGGAAAGTATCAATGCAAACAAGCAAATGGGCTCAGTCTGTCCCCAAAGAGTGGCATGCGGTGACACCGATGCTGTTAACACAGCAGCAGCCCGGAGACTGGCCGGCTACCGCGGGAGTGTGCCGTCAGGTGGTGCAGGTCTCGCAAGGCAGTGGTGGGACCACGCCGACCGCCGGTTTATGGGGCAGTGAGTCAGGGTGCCTGCTCCTCTCGCAGTCCCAGAGCCAACATGTGACCTGTCCCAATCCACGGAGCAAGCCCATTGGTGGGGGAGGCAGCGGGGATGCTTCTGAGCCATGACTGGGTCTCTGCCCATGTGAAGCTGCTAGAAAGCAGAGGACAGACATCCCAGAGCACCATGCTCCTCATGGTGGAGGGAACAGCTAGGGTGAAGCATCAGGAGCCAGGTTCTAGATGTCGGCACCCGTCTCCTCTGCATGGACAGGTGCGCCTTCATTCAGCTGGCCATCTTCAAAGCTACCACCTCCAGACCACAAGAGAAACAGAGAGAGAAATGCGGATGCCCTGCTGCAAATCCCAGTCCAGACCTACAGAACATCCCCGTGTCGCTCAATAGGGGCTCAAGGTTTTCTGCAAAGATCTGCTAGCATGAGAGATGTTTGGAAAGGACTGCCAAAGGTTTTTAAGAGCTGTTTAGTGGTGGAATTTTAAAAATGGCACTTCATGAAGAAGCAATTCACCCCAACATTCAAGTGTCTTCTAGGTCCTTTTAGATTCTTGCAAGGGGGTGGGGGGCGGGTGTCACGGTGGTCTTAGGGGAAGGGTTTCACCGTGGAATCTGTGAAAGAAGTCTTTTCCAAATGCACTTACTGGAAAAGCATGCCAGGCAGTGACCAAAAACAAGGTAGACTGCAAAATGGATTTCTCTCATGGGGAGAGAGATCTGAGGGATTATCTCAGGTTTCTAACCAGAGGGGTTTGTGGTTACTGTATTTGCCCCACATGTGATTATACACTGGAACTCGGCTGGAAACCTCGGAGGGCCCTAACCATGAGGGGGGCAGGCAGTACAGAGAGACACCCGCTGGGGCTGCAGGCTAAGTGAGAAGGGCCCCCGAGAATGTCAGATTACTTCACTCTCCCCAACAACTGGATTTTCAGAAGGGGTGAGAAGTTGGGGGAACCCAACGTGAAAAGAGGAGAGGACTGGACTGGCTTCTCACCCCTCCCCTCAGACAAATAACACAGCACTTGGAAGACTCAAATTAGATGCTTGCTTTGTAAAGTTTATTGACAACTGTTTGGTCCCAACACACAAAACAGCACTTGAACCACAAAAAAAGTGTTCAAACAAAGTAGACAGTTAAGAAAAACATCTCTTCCCCCAAGCCCGATCCGAAACAGTGCAAGATGGGAAAGGGGGTTGTGGTGAACTTTTTTTCTTTTTCTTTAAACAGATATATCTAATCTGGTAAATCTTACCACCCAGAAATAATTTCTTTGTCTTAATTCTCATACATCATTTCATTAAGCCTCTGGATAAAAAAATAGATAGCAATCAGACTGGCCGTTGTGGAGTACATCAGGGACACAACAAGCTCACGCTGTATTTATTCTCTCATCTTCCAACAGCGACGGTTAGAGTCACACACGCATCCCACACTGGCTGGCGACTCCAGCGAACGGTTGGGTTTGACCATACTCCCACGACAGTGCACACCTGCAGGCTCTTCTTTGATGGTTGCCCAAAGAAACTGCTCTGAGACTGTTCCTCGTGACTTGTAATGGTACCTCTGACGTTTTTAAAGTCAATCCTGCCCTAGGTGAGCAAAACTAAAGTCCAAGAGTGCAAACTCAGCCTTAAGTCTCAGAATAAGGCAACTGAGGTTCTCGACACCAACTTTCTCACACTGGTTAAAAGATTCTTAAAAAAAAAAAAAAATTGGACATCTGCATTTGACTTCCTGCCGTACTATGTCTGTAGGAGAAATGCCTTCATTTGGAGAGGCTTCGCAGAGGGCCATACTGCTTGCAAGCTTTTCCAGGGTTGTTCCATCTCGACTGGGGCCATGTGTGGAGAATTGGGAACCAATGGCTTCATTTTAAAGATTTTGGGGAACAAAAACCCGACTTGTAAAAATCTCTCTGGAGCCCTTGTTTTGTGGCATTTTATCAAAATGCTGGCTATGAAATCAGAGCCCATTTTCTGGCTTTCTAGAAATTACAAAATATAAACATTTCCCCCAAAAGAAACCATCTCAGTAGTGGAAGACCTTATGCCAACAGGTTCTTTCTGCTCTATGAACGAATCCGCCTTTTTGCCCAACAAATACAACCCATTGTAAATGTCAGGTTTCTCCAAGAGGGGTGAGAGACCACCCGTCACTGGATGCCTCCGCCACCTCGAGGCGAAGGTCATTCCACAGGGCAGTGCTCCCTCAAAGGCTGGCTTTTCCCAAATGCCAACATCAGACACCACAAAAAAACCAAACATGCTTCCAACAGCGAGAAATAACAGTAAAAGCAGACACTATTAAAAGACACTGAGCCCCCCCCCCGCCACACACACACTCACACATAAAGCTTCCCAGCTACCCAAACCAGGTTTTAAAATTACAAATACAAGGTTAAGATGATCAACCTTGGCCTTCACACGTAGAGATTGAATTTCTGTCTCTTCCTAGTGGAAAGAGTATCGGTATTGCTCCTGTTAAAGCACCTCGCCCCTCAGCTCTGATTTGTAATTTATGCATTTCATGCATATTTTAGAAAATCAGACTCTCTTCCCAACATTGCCGTTCGACACACAATACTGTGTGCTGGAATTCAAATGCTGACTTTAAATTCATGACACCAAGACCATCTCCTTTTCCTTAACCTAATCCATATCACACTGGAACGTAACATAAAAGGGAAGCTTAAAACATCCTCAACTTTCTAGAAAGCTCCTACATGGCACCCCGAAGCGGAAACAGTGTTAAAAAAATTTGTGATGAAGCCACATCTGTCAACTACAGACATAGTTCAATAGAACAAACAAGGCACGCTTACAAGTCACATGGAAGCCAGGAAGCTTCATATCCAACCGGAAAATACATTCTCCCCACCTCGCCCGCCCTTCCGCTTCCATGTGGGAACGCGCAGGGACGCGGAGCCGGCTCTGCGGTATCACACACCATGCACTTGATTTGTACTGTCTGGAGACATCAGTAAGCAAAGGCTGAGAGGCTATCTTATGCTACATGTAAGATTCTACCACGGATGTGGCTTTAATGGCAGTAAAACCACTCCCTTCTAGCTGAGGTCTCACTGCTTTCTCCTTACAGAACACCATTACACTTTAGAATAATTAAGAAAAATTTGGTAAGATATATTAAGGATTCCTTAACAAATGCCAGGAAGTTTTTGGGTTTTTGTTGTTGTTGTTGTTTTGGTTTGTTTTTTCCAAATAATTAGGGGAGGAGCAAAAGAAAGAAACACTTCAGCTCTAAAGCTGTGTTCAATGTAAAAGAAACCAAACATTATGGGATACATCTGAAGATGAACTGGCTTCTAGGGGGTTTGCATTCAAACAGAAAAGGCTGTGTTTTTCGAACCCACTTTTGTGTGCAGAATCAGACAGTGTTTCCCCATCCTAATTCTATGTTCAAAACGCGAGTCAAAGCTTGGTTATAGGTGCAAAGGAAAAATTGGCTGCCAATTTTACTCTATTTTTGGGTTGCTTTTTGGCTGGGCTTTCCACGGGGTCCTTGCTGGGCAGTGACTCTGAGGTTTCTGAGGAGGGGCAGGGAGGCACTGGGACAGCTGCTGAGATGCCAGAGAAGCTGGAGTCCGAGGCTGGGCTGTTGTTCTTTACTGGTACTGGAATTTCAATGTTCTCTTCTTGGTTTAAAATCATAATTTCTGTAAACACCAAAAAGCAAACACATTCAGTTCTAGGACCTGTAAGACGTGTGGGGTTTCTCCCTTGTTATCATCTCAAAAAATATTTTTAAAAATCACCCACCAAACATCACGCCCATGCTGCAATTTACATATCAGCTATGTGGCCAACACGTCACGTGAGTCAGATATTTATAAATAAATGGCGCCTCAGCTCTCTCTCCCTGGGATTACAAAGTTTTAGAAAGCTTCACTTTGGGTTATAACTCAATGGGCAACGGTGCAGAAGCATTTTTTCCCCAGTTTGATTCTCTGCCCATTCACTGTGTCAGGTCGTTAAAGACCCATGAGCCTCATGGGATCTAAAGACTTTCCCACGAGGAGGGGCCTCAGTGTCCGGAAGCCCCGGCACGTTCCGCTCACGGAGGGCTGTGCCCTGCGTGGATCTAAGGCGGGCAGAGACAGGGAGAGAAGTGCACAGAGGCAGTGAAACACAGCCATTTTTCCTTCAGTGTTTACAGGCTGCTCTTTCTCTGGCCGAGCCCCGAGTACTGGGCCTGCTGCAGACGAAATGCACCAAAGCTGCAACCCTACGGGCGCACTGCTATCCGGCTCCCGCCGGCTCCCGCCGTGCCTCCCAGAGGGGTACACTCCTGCTTCTGTCACACGTTACATCTTCCAGTGGCAGAAGGTTTCCCTACCTCCTACTCTCCCGATAAACAGCCTCAGTTCTTTCACTGGGCAACACGAGGCTGTCCCTGGCTTCCCCCTGGAAACAGTAAGCAGAGTGGAGAAAAACCCTTGTGGCAGACGAAGGCGACAGGGAAGGTGCCTCGACAGAGCAGATGGGCCACCTCTCCGGAAGTCAGGTGATACAGCAAGACAAGGGGCCTGGGGTTCAAATCTCAGCTCGGCCACTTCCAGTCCGGCAGCCTGGGGCCAGCGTGGTCTCTGGTGGCAGGCCAAGCCGCGCCCTCCGTCGCCCGCCCTGCAGGGCTGCGGTGGGGATGAGGTGTGAGCGTGTCTGGGAGCCCAAGTTCGGGGCCAGCACCAGATCGGTGCTCGCCGCAGCTAGCTTCCAGTCCCTCCTCAGCTCCCTGTGCAGGGCCCAGAGCTCAAGTCACAGACGGCCCTCCCTCCCCCGCTCATATCCCTCACGAGGCCCCGACCTAGAGCCATCATTCACCTCTAGGCCGGACCAGAGCTGCCGTGCACGCACGCGGGGCACCGGGTATGCCCGCGAGCTGCTGCACCTTTACGCAGGCAGGCAACACAAGCCCGGGAAGCCCTCCACACATGCGTCCGTGGGCTTCACGGCCCAGCTGAGTCATCCTTCCAGACCCACTGTTGTTCCCGGGCTGGAGGCTCCCCAAGCCACCCCGGGCTGTGAACCCAGCTTTGCAGGAAAACTGACTGAAGAGAGGGTCGTGAATAATCGGCGCAGGTATACTTGTGCCTGAAAATATAGCTTCTCCCCACCTCCGTCAAACTTTTCCCTTACTGGCATTGTGCTTTAATTTTTTAACCCAGAGAAAATCCCCGCAACCACACAGTGCATCCTACCAGAAGGCTCTTGAGGGTGTTCCTCAAACTGAATGAGATCAGCAGATTGGAGGATGACAGGATCTGGTCTCAGCTGAGGGGACGGCAGGCACGAAGGGACGGGTGCACACAGAAGGTCCACAGGGGAGTCGTTGGTCAGGCGCAGAAGCTCCTGCTCTGTCTGGTGGGGCCCTGGACAGAGAAGGCAGGCCGGGGCTTGACTCAGGACAGCAGTCTATCACAAGTCTGTGCCTGAGGCTTTCTGTCTCAGCCTTCAAGATGAAAAAGGCCAGGAAGTACTCAAGAACTCAAGGTTAACAACAACAACAAAGCCATTAACAGAAAGGTCTGGATCACTCTTTGGTAAATGAAATGCCACAAGCCAGGATCTCCTGATTTGTGTTCTCAGGAACAGCAATGCCCCAAGGGGCAGAAGCCAAAAAAAAAAAAAAAAAAAAAAAAAGGTTCCACAATCAGCATCCAAAGAGAGGAAATAAGTCCTTAGAAGGGGTATAAAGTAGTTAAAATGAGTAAAAGCTCTGAATCCTAAGACATGGGCCCCAGTTCTATCACTCCCTCACTAAATGATCCTGGTTAAGCTCTTTAACCTCCTGGAACTTGGGTCCCTCATTCGGAGATGGGAGGTAACTTCCCTGCAGGCTGTGCTGACAGCTGAGGGCGGGGAGCTCCATTCCCATGCTTTATAAAATGTGAAATGTGCCCTCCACATACAGGCCACAGTAACACTTCCAATTAGTGACTTACAGAGTCTACAAAGATAAAAGTCTCATATGCAACAATGGATTCAAAAGTCTTTCAATAAAGTTACAATTGCTACAGAGCTCAAGTCAGTCGATTTCTATCTAAAAAGGAGGCTCCACATAAAATCTGAGTGGATCAATGTTGTTTTGTGTATTATTTATGCATTATTACCAAGTCTTTCCCAGGCAGGCCCTGTGACAAAGACTCTCTCGATCCAGCTTGAACCTGGCCCTTTTGTGTCCTCTTCTCCACTAGGCCTTGACCTTGGCCTTCCATGTCTGTCTGGTCCTTACCAAGCCCAGTCTTAGGCATCTTGGGAAGTCAGTTCTTCCAGAACTCCCCACCCCTGCTCTCTGACCAAGGCCCTCATTCCTCCACCTCTGATGTCTTCCCCTGGGTGATGTGCCCCCCCACCTCTCCCCTCGCTCTGCTCCTTGATGAAAACATCCCCGTTCATCCTTGTACTCAGTTGACTTCCATCTCCCTCCCCGGGTGCGGCAGAGTTGACCCTATTGCAATAGTCTTAAAATACTGCTTAACAAATGTCAGAAAAACTTTTTCCTCTGAAGTCTGAACTGGGCTGACATATTGTCATTACAGGGGTGTCAACATCCTTCAAGAACCTGAACCAGGAACCATAAAATGCTCTGAAATGCAGGCTCATTTTTCTGTTACCAACCGAACACCAGACTGCTTTGGAGAATACATGAAGGCGGCCCACTGTGGTCCTTGCCCCCACCCACTCCCAGCCCACACCCCCGCCAGTTCTTCGAGAATTTCGCAAGTTTGGCTGTCTTGTGCCTCGCTTACCATCGCTGCCTGCTCCAAGTTCGGGTTCCATGGCTGTGCGAGACTTGGGCACCTCCGGGAAGCACTCTGTGGCCGAGGGCTGGTTTTCAGGATGGGTGGGGGCGAGCCCGAGTGAACTCAAACGACCTGGAGGACCAAGAGCAGCCGTCAGAAGGAAAAGTCAGTGAGAGAACCGGGATTTCTGAAGCAGGGAGGGGACGGGTGCTTACTTACTTTTCATGTCATTTTTTAACACTACAATTCTCTTATGACCATGTCCTTTTATCCAGACCACCTGCACACAAGACATACTACTGGTTAAGCAGTGGAAAAGCAGGGGAATTAAACCCTAAATCCAGGAAGAATGGGACCTGTTGCACTGACCTAAATATATTAGAAGTTAGAAATTAATGCCAAGGAAAATTTTTCTATACTTTCTTTAGCTTTTAAAGTAATAGAAGCTGGCAGAGACACGCCCCTTACAAGAAGACGTGTAGTCTAAAAATGGTGAGACTCAGCTTTAAAAATATTCTTTAGGGCTCTCAGAAACACCATCTCCCTAACATCAGTTCTGGTCTGTTGAAGGAGACAGTTCTCACACAAGAGTCCTTCCCATTTTCTCCAGAAACTAAATATACCCTAAGAGAACTAATGGGGACCTTCCAGACCCCTCAAACTAAGCTCCTGGTCCTAATCCTGAAACAGAGTCCTCTCTTCAACTCCTCAGCCAAGCAGAGTGGGAGCGGAGGCCCCTGGCTCCCAGAACTCCGCCACATGCATTTGCACTGAGTCCCAATCTCAGCCTCCCTGGGTCCTTCACTGCCTCTTGCATTACTTTCAAGAGGGTTCGGTCCCGTTACCACTCTCACCTGGGCTCCAGCCATGGCAAGGGTCCTCGCCAAGCTCCCTCCTCCCCCCCTGCTACTCTGGACACAGCAGTGACCCGGTGCTTTTCACACACAAACCTGAGGCTCCCCACTTCTCTCCTCCAGGTCCTTCTGCTCACCCGGAGGAGCAAGGCCCTCTGTAAGTGAGCTCTCATTGCACTGGTAGGCCCGGCCTGGTTTTTAATGCCCTCAATGTTCCACGCTACTTGTCACTGCTTTGCATCTGCTTATGCAATCTCCTCTGCCCAGACTGTCCCCTCTTCATCACATGGTTCACGTCTATAAATCCCTGACATCTCGGCTCTGGAACAAACCCCGAGCCTGGGCATGGGCCCTGCCCGTGACCCTCCTCAGGGTACCCATGGAGGGCTGCGCGGACCACACTGCCTTGTCACCTGCCAGGTGCCCTGTCCATCACCTGACACCTTTCTGAGGAAGGGGCTGCAACTTACTCACCTGGCATATACGGATTTAATAAAGACTTGCACAATCAACGCTAGAATCATTCCTTTAATGCCAACAGTACGTTTTTCAAAGTGCCTGCCATTTCATTAGCCTGGCAGCATTTCATGACTGTGTTCAGGAGAGTGAGCCTGGGGCTCTCCAGGAAGACACTCTCCAAGAAGCTCCGAGAATACCCACCTGAGGGATTGCTCCCAAGAGCTCTTCCACGCTACTGTAGCCATAGGTCTTGGGTTGCAGTGTTTCTCCGACATACTTGGTATAGGCCATGGAAAACTCATGGAGAAAAAGCTGCTGGTAGTGGTAAGTATGAAGTAAAGACCGCACGTTCTTGGCAAACAAATACAGGTTCGTGAGCCTCACACATTCCTCTGTTTTATCATTAGTGAAAACCTGGTTCAAGAGAAAAACGCAGCATTAGAGACTTCCAGAGCGGGACGCCCGGGCGACTCGGTTGGTTAGGTGTCTGCCTTTGGCTTGGGTCATGATCCCAGGGTCCTGGGATCAAGCTCCATGTCTGGCTCGCTGCTCAGCGGGGAGCCTGCTTCTCCCTGTGCCTCTGCCCCTCCCCCTGCTTGTGCACACGCGCTAACAAATAAAATCTTAAAAAAGAAAAAAAGAAACTTCCAGAGTGACTGGCCTTGCCCCGCCCCCCTCCAGGGAGTCTGGGCCTTCAGCTGAGAGTGAAAAGGCACCAAGTCAAGTTGAAAATGGGCACTAAGCTTGGGAGGAGGGGGCTGTAATTCAAGGATCTCCTCACAGAAAGTGCTACCTTAGAGCAAACTTCAATTCTATCTGTGCATCTAAGATGGCAGAGGTCTGGGGAAATAGCATTGTCAGAAAGGAAGGAAACTGGCAGATATGGGGTCTCAAACAAAAGGAGGCAGTGAGGAGGGGAGACAAATTCCCAGTGAGAGGACTGCATCAGACAGCGGGGACTGAGGCCAACGAACCCCCTCGCCCAAAGTGGGGATCCAAGGAACTCTGTGCTGCAGGATGACATTAATCTTCTTTAAGGGAAGAAACCCCAAAGTTCTTCTGTCGTCAAGTAAACAAATTTCTTTACCATAAACCTTTCCAGAGTCTTTAATGTGCACTGACAATCTCCAAGGGAAGGGATATTTCCCACTCTGAGCTGGCCACGGAAAGCCTTTTGTCTGGGATCCGTTTACGCTACCTAGAACCACTGTTCACATAAAAGATAATTAACAGAGCTCTGAAAATGTTGGATGTGATATTGTGAGGACAAACCAGAGCTGGACAGTAGTTGGAGTGGGAAAAATCGTTTTTATTCAAGAACTACCGCAATAAAAGGAAAGAACCTCAGTGCAGAATTGGGCTCCATTCTGAATACAACGAAGAAAAGTGAAGATTTATAGCTAAGGAGGGAGGGGGTATTGGTGGATGGAAAATTACCAAGACATCCAAGGTTGCAGTCTAGTGTAAAAGGCGGCTCCCAAGAGCCTGGCCCGAGTTTGGCCAAGGAGAGAGCTTCTGTCCATATCTCTGATTTATTTAATTATCAATCACATGGTTATGTGGTAACAATGGGATAGCACTCTTTTTCCACCTTGCTGGACTTTACTGGTTAATACCCTATTTACAATCACTGTCTCTTGGGGGACTGTATTAGTTAGGTTTTTGGTGTTAAAGTTGCTTTGGCTTCATAAAATCAAGTGGTGAGGTTTTTTGTTTTTGTTGTCTTTTTGTTTTGTTTTTAATACGGCCTAGAATGGTTTTTAGGAAGTTGGGAGTAATTCTTTAAAGTTAGTTAAAAATCCAACTGTTAACAACCTATCTGGTCCTGGTATCTTTTTCACTGGTTAAAATTTCAATGATCTTACAGCCTCTCTTGTGGTAACTGGTCTAATTTTTTTAAAAAAGATTTTATTTATTTATTTGACAGAGAGAGACCACAAGCAGTTGGAACGGCAGGTAGAGGGGGAGAGAGAAGCAGGCTCCCCACTGAGCAAGGAGCTCGATGCAGGACTTGATCCCAGGACCCTGAGATCATGACCTAAGCCAAAGGCAGATGCTTAACTGACTGAGCCACCCAGGCACCCCAACTGGTCTAATTTTTAACTTCTTGGGTCAATTTTGATAACTTGGCCGGGGGAGGGGGGCTTATTTACATCCGTAATATTCTCCTATGATTCTTTTTAAGTGCTATTCTTAAAAGACTACTCAGGTGACCAGCCTTCCTTTCTGATCAGTGTCTGACTGATGACAGCCCCCCTCCCTGCCCCCACACCATCCATCTTGTCAGAAAGCGCTAACAGTAGTCAACTGCAGCCTGGCGTAGCACAAAAACACCCCAGCTCAGGACTCAGGAGGCCGCGGCTTCCCTCTTAGCTGGGCACTCATTTGGGCAAGGTGCCTGTAACCCTGCTCTGACTTGGTTTGTTCAAGTACAAAATGACCGACTGGTCCTTTCCCGCTCTACATCCTCTAACCCAGACCATCAGGTGCCCAGGAACAGTTCAGCAGATCTCAGTAAGATGGCTCTACAGAACCGTTAGCACTCGTACCTCCACTAAGTAGGGCAGACTCTTCAGAAGTTCAGTCAAGGTCATGAATCCATATTCACAGGGGTTGAGGGGAGCACTGTGGGTAGTTTCATAATGTCTCTTGAGCTCATCGACAGAAAGGTGGGAGGCTCCTTCCCAAGACATCAGCAACACCAGTAGCTGGGCAGTGAGGGCGCGCAGGGACTTGCGGTTGATCAGCTGAATCTGTTTGCCCGACTCCATGTCAGCAATCTGGGGGAACAAGAGTCCCAGAGTTTCCCAGCTCGAGAGCGGCACACTGGGCACGGCCACCTGGCTCAGCTACTATCCTTCGGGCTAGGGAGACCAATAGAGGGAAAACCTCTATTTCCTTCTCGTACCCATAAGTGAGTGCGTGAGTTTGTTTCCGGCTGCTGTGGGACACCAGAGTGGGAACTGTACCCTCCCTTTCTGCTGGTCCACAAGCAGACAGCCATCGATACCAGCCCTCTCTTAGGGCACTCATTCCACTCCCCTATGGAAGGAGGGAAGACTGGCGAGCCGACATCCAGGGGCCCAAGACCCCGAACTGAAGGTTTCTGTGCTCAAGGGGGTAGTGTGGACTGCAGGTGACAGTCTACAGGGTGCTCTGCAGACTGACTCACCCCACCTTTGTGTCCCAGACTAGACTGAAGGCCCACTCTTACTAAAGGCACCCGCACTCCTCTAGTCCATCATCACTAGCCAGCAAGTGGGTATTTTCCTATTTGACTACATTTTTCTCCCTTGCTTCTCGAGGAGATACAGGGTTGGAGTGATGAAGTGCACTGGAAGGGGGACCTTCTGGAAAAGACACAGGTTAGCAATGGGAGACCAAAGAGCATGTGAAGAAACAGGCATGTGCTAACCAAGAGCTGCAGGCCTTGGGCAGAGGAACAAGTCCGTGAACTGAGCCGTCACTGGACTTAAAACAGGCAGAGCTTCAGTATGCGCGTGCTTAGGTGCTGGTACGCGAACCAAGTTTACTGATACAGAACTGCCCCCTGTCTGGTTTCCCAGCCAAGACCGCAGGTCTCAGTGCCTCAGTAAGGGCTGGGTAATCACAGGCTGGTACTCCCTGGGGCTCTGGGTTCTCAGAGGCAGAGAGAGGTGAATAGCACTTGAGAAACCATCACAATCCCAGTGTGTCCCTGGTTTGGACGCTCACCCAGAGCCAAGGCAGGAGGTTAGTGCGTAGGCCCCCCACCCCACTTATCATGGTTACAGATTTGTGGAGATTTCAAGGACAGGTTTCCTCTGCAGACGCAGGGTTTAATCAATCAACAGATTCAAGCCTTGGGGAATCCGAGCCATATTCTCAGATGCCCAGACCACTGCTACAACTCCAGCCTTTCAAGGAGAAAAAAACAAAAACCTGCTCTTTTGATGCTTAGAGAAAGCTCCTGATTCTGAACCCATGCTACACAACTGAACCAACTGGGGAGCTTACAAAAAATGCCAACGCTCAGAGCGCACTGGGACTGATTACACCAGAACCTCGGAGGCAGGAGTGAAGTCCGGGCATCAGCATTTCCCAGAGGCTCCCGGGAGAGGCTGTAGAAGGCAGGGCAGCACACCAGAGCCCCCCTGATCCCTCCCCATGCTGACTGCTGATGCCCCAACTCCCCACTCACTCACCCTCGCTCATCAAAATCTCTGGTCACGGCTTAGACCTGCAATCCACTGGAGTCCACCACTGCCTTCGCACGCTGGGTGACCGAGCATCCAGGGGGCCTATCCCACCCCGTGGCCTTTCTGTTCCTCATCCACCCCATCTCCAGGCACATCCTCTCCTACTCAATTCCACTGCAGACTCCCATTCCCAGGTCACACTTGCGATTACTGGCTACCGCCCACTTCCCACGTAGCTCACGCAAACCTCCCACGCAGGCCGCACGAGAAAGGAAGCCTGGGGTAAGACGCTGGGGTGGGAAACCGGAAAGAGATTCCAACAATCAGCTCTTCTTAACCCCTTCTCCAGCTTCACCTGCACGGACTCCCATGTCATCCCAATTCAAGTCCTCTCCCTTCATTACACGTTCCTCTTTCATCCACCTTGGCGCTGATGGGCCATTAATTCATTGCCTTTCTGGTCATATTCTGGAAGCTCCCTTGTCCCTATGTCTTTTCTTTGCACCATCTGGCAAACTCCCACCTTCAGCCCACTGTCTGCTTCCCCTGCGCCTGCACCAAAGCAGCCCCGCACCACTGAGCGTCCCCACAGTAGCGCCACGGGCCCCGCCATCTCCCTGCGGAGCTCCCCCGACTCCCAGCACCCCTGCCTGAGGTCCCCAGCAGGTCCCACGCACCACGGTGGCCACTTCAATCGTGAATCCTGTCTCTTTCAGGTACCTCCCTCCTCTTCCCAGGGAGGAACATCAAACTTACTGCCTCCACCCTACACTCCCTCCCTTTGGTCACAGTACTAATATCAGGGCTGTGCCTCCTTCCGCTGAACACCGATTCCCAGGACTGCCTCCTCAGGATCCCCACCCTGCCACCCTGTCTCGCCTTTGGGTATTTATCTTCTCTTCCTCAAGCAGATCCTTCCCTGTGGCTCTCACATATGCTCAAGTCTCTCCACTGGGAGCAAAGCAGCTGCCAAAAAGCGCACTGGCCCACTCCGTCCTGCAGTCTCCTCTCACCACGCTCTCTCCTCCCTCACAAGCACACAAGCCGAAAAGCTGTCTGCATGACCGGTCACCACTGTCGTGTCCCACTCCTCCTGCCTCAACCCACTCCATGTGCCTTTCTTTGGTCCCCACACACTGGTGCTGACGCCGTCTTGGCTAGCAACCCTCAGCCCCCCCCCCCCCCCACACTTAGCTAGGCCTGCAGGTCACGCTAGTCCCTGCCTTCACCCGTCCTCCCAGGAGGCGGCACCGGGAGTGTGCCACACTCCTAGTGTCCTTCCTGCTCTCCGGCAGCTCCTTCTCAGTCTTCTGTGGAGGTTCATGTCCCTTTAACCGGACAGTACATAACTGGATTCCTTCCAGATCTGTAACTGGGGCTGCCCCCACTTCGTACATTTTCCCTTTCACTTCTCCCTCCTTATAGTGAGTTTTCTTGGTCCCGTGCAGGAGGCAGCTTGAAACGGTCCAGCTGCTCTACCTGGGACAGGGAGGGTCAGCTCAGCCCAGGGCGGGAAGAGGAAGTTAGCCTCCCCGACCTCCTATTAACAGCAACGAAGACAGCTGTGAGCCTAGCAAGCTCCTAAATCTACTCAAATCTGTCAGAATCTGGGAGGGGCAAGAGGTCTGTGATTACAGTCTCCCCACAACTTCAGAGACCACAGTCCGCTTAGACGGATACTCCTGAGAAGAAACACCCTCGGATAAAACAGAAACCTCATCGGCTCAAAGGGACGTGACTGTGGCAAGGCCTCTAAGAAACACAGAAGAGCAAGTGCAGAACTCTTACCTGCCAAACCAGAGTCATCTCCTGCTACCTAGTAACGTATTAATGGCGTACGAAGCACGTGCTGTGAAGCGGTGACTAGTGCCAGGGGTGAACGAGGAAATGCTAAGCTTAGGTAAACACCCCGGGGAAGATGCTGCCGCCATGTTTTCATCCATGAAAATAAAAATCTGCTCACCTTTACCACATGGCAGAGTTTCTGTGTTAAAGCCGAAATTGAACTGACATCGTAGTCTTGGAGACGAAATGTGTAACCAAAAGTTTTAGCATATTCTGTAAGCAGATCTGTCATCATAAGGCAGTTATCTTTTTGGGACCTAAGGAGTTTGACAAACTGGGCAGCCAAAGCTTTGAATCGTTCCACCTCCGTCAAAGTGAGGATCTTTTCTTCCCCACATTCCAATACCTTGGAAAACACACAGGAGGAGGAAGGCGAGAGTGAACAAGTTGGGATTGGTCATGGAATTCAACGGCATATAAACGTATACACTTAGTAACTAAGAAGCACTCTGGTGTTCTTTCATAGATACAGAGCTTCAGTTTTGCAAGATTTTAATACTACTGAAATGCACACTTAAAAAAGGGTTAAGTAGGTGATGTGTATTTTATCACGTACAAGAAAAATTTTAAAAGCACTTTAGGGGTCAAAAATAGTAATGCTAATAAAATTAACAACAGAAATCTGGTTCAACTTCACAGTGGCTTAACAGCTAAGCATTCGCATCACCTCATATACTCATCCCCACAGCCAACCTAAGAGATTTGAAAAGTATGGTGCTAATGGAAGAATATTCCATTTAAGAAATTGAACTATTTAATCTCTTTTTTCAATAATTACCCTGAAACAAATTTAAAGGATGATTTCTTTCTTTATTGAAGGAAAAAAACCCCACATTTACCTAAAAATACTAACTAGCTAGCCAACAACCTAGCTTCTCTGATCAAAACGTTTAAGGTTTTCCTCCTATTTCCTAAATCACTACTTCCCAGGAAAAATAGACCTGGAAAAGAACAACTCCCCCCAATATTGTTCAGAAAAATATAACTGGAATCTCTTCACTCACTTGTAAAATATCAGGTATGGCTTCAAAAAGTTCAAGTAGTTTGGTGAACCCGTAGTATGCGAGTTTGCACTGCCGGCCAAAGTGGTGGTGGTAGGAAGGGATAAATTTGTTAAAGGGCATCCGGAAGTGCGGCTGGTGCCGTAGCAAATCAACAACATCCTTGGAGAACTGTTTTGTCCTTTCTATTTCATCCTGGGTACGCTCTTACAGAAGAAAAAATAAAAAAATAAATCAGTCTTCTTCCATTCATTTGTGTTAAACCTGATTGCCGGATTAGTCCTATGCACAGATGACAAGAAATGCCATCTTTGCGTTCCAAACACCCACAACCTAAAACAAACAGGTTCATGTTCTCTCTGTGCGGAGTGGTTTTCAAACTCTCTCGAGGACACACCACCAGGAAGCTAGGAGACTATTATGGTATACTATGAAAGACACATACACACGCATGTCATCTGGCCTTGCAAGCTGGACGTTATTTTCTCTAGCTCCCCGTCGCCCACCCCGTCCCACATATATGAGCATGACACACATCCAGCTCTCCGTACTTGAAAAAGTAATCTAGACATTATTTCTATAAAACTGCATTTCTGAATAGCCACATGCTTTTTGGGTCTTCTCCTGATCTTCAGTTAAAATTGCTAGCAGAAGAGAGTACAGGCAACAAAAGTTTAACAAAAATACAGGGGAGAAAAAGATTCAACTTTAATTTTTGTTTCTATTAATTTGTAAATGAGAATCAGAAAACTGACACTACTCCAGAAGCTTTGGGGTGTTATGATTTCATGAACGTCAGCGTTCTGCAGGAACAGAGGTTAAGCAGCACTGATTAATGATACCGGGAGAACAGGACAGTAGGTAGATGTAATTTTACCTATCTCAGCTCCCAGACCTCAACCAGAATGACCGAAATGTGAAAGATAAAACATCTGCTTGTATCTTCTTCCTTCTCAAGAATGCACAGTCAAGTAGCTCAGTTAGAGAGAAGAGACAAGCACCAGCCATGGTAACTGACTCTCAGCTGGATAATTATGGTGGCAACAGCCACAGACAGGCTGAAGAAAGCATTTCAAGAAAGTGCCGCTTATGCCCTTCTTTTCCCTACAGTGAATTCTAAAAAATCAGCTTGCTTTTCTTGTTGGCAAGTTGCTGCACCTGCTCTGAAGAACCTCAGATCCACTGCACAGCGAGAGTTCTCACAATGCACTTTCCATGGAATCTTCAGGAACCATGGAGGTGGCGGAAAGGATACAGGAGTCTATGTTAAGGTAAACACTGAGATACGCAACTGTCTTCCAGCACATTTAAGTCAACATACCTCTCTTGGGGATACAAATCACCATTTCATTATCTTGTTGGGACAAGCAGATGGTTGTGTCTGGTATCTCTGATACGATGTCGATCAACTCACAAACACCGTATTCGGTGACATCCCAGTCTTTTGAGAAACACCTAGAATTTAACGAGGAAAATGGGTGAAGAATGAGAAATATCACTTGCTAAATTAACTTTTAAGTCTTCCTCAAAAATGCTAAGTAGAAAACGTTAGATGATTATTTTAAATTGGTGGGAAAAAAAGTGTTTTGAAATATTTGCTTTCCTTTTCTTCCCCCTTCTCATCAACTCACCAATGATAAGCCTGTGAGAACTCCCTTACGATGACCTGTTTGCTGGCTTGGGA
The DNA here is from genome assembly GCF_037043125.1 of Eumetopias jubatus. Taxonomy (NCBI): domain Eukaryota; kingdom Metazoa; phylum Chordata; class Mammalia; order Carnivora; family Otariidae; genus Eumetopias; species Eumetopias jubatus. The sequence goes on from NW_028274818.1 coordinate 81,391,778, forward strand.
TTTGAGAAGTTTTAGTAAATCCTGAGTAAAGCGCTTCACCTGGGCCCTGTGGGTAAGGGTCAACAAACGTTTGGAGCCCATTCCGAGAATCTGCAAATCAAACACTTTGATTATTTATACTTGTCAGACCTTGGCACATACTGACTCTCCGGCTGATGGCATTCTCTCTCTCCGTTACTGCTCTCAGAGAACAAGTCCTTTTATACGTGGTATCTGCATTTTCAAACGCTTGAAGATCAACAGAACGTAGATGGTCAAAATGAACAACTGTTCAAGTGCCTGGGACCCCCACCCCCTTTTTGTTTGCCCTATATAGCCCTTCTCAAATAGTCATGAGTATAGAAATAAAAAGCATATTATTAATCTGGGCAACTAATTTTGTCTACAAAAGACAACCAAGGTGTTCCAGGACATTTTATAAGTGGGAAGCTGTTTTATAGGCAAGAAGCTATAGAACACTCTAAATTAATAAGGCAAAGACTCCTTAGGAACCAATGCTAGGCTCCAGCCCAGGAGCTGGTCTTTAACTCATTGATGAGAGCCAAGCCCGTGTTCAGGGCCCCTCCTCTGTAAGAGTGAACAATCCTGGAGAGGCCTGGGCTAGGAAGAGGAAAGTGGGTCTACAGAGATGAGAAGGAAAATACTCCTCAGGGCTCTAAGGGGTTCCTTCTTTATGTTTAAACTCATAGTTTTCTGGAAAAACTGAGAAGCCACCTTGAATGAGGTTACCAGCTACCCTGTTTCTTGGAAGGAGCCAAAGCCACAGAGGAACGTTCCCGTCATTAAGCAAGTAATCTTTAAGCTTTCCTTACCTGCAATACATGAGGCACGGCTTCCAATAATTCTATCAGCTTGGAATATCCATAGTCTGATACCCGACACTGCTTTGCAAAATGGTGGTGGTAGGACGGGATGAAATTACTAATGGGGATGACACAGGATGGTTGGCTCCTCAGCAGGTCAATCACTTCCCTGCTGAACTGGATCAGCTGGGGGTTGCCCACAGGACTTTTAGACCGCAGAAGCCAAGGGTCTAGACAGGGGGAGAAAAATGGAACATGCCTAAGACAGGATTTTCACCCCTGAAAGAAAGTTAACTAACGTCACCCTCCCTCACCTGAGCTCAACTATGACCAAAGAGATGAGACCGAAGGGCTGCTTTACTTCTCAGCATCTATACTCAGGTCCCATATAATCTATGGGCTAGCCCAACCTCTTTATGGGCTGGCAGATGCTTTACTACTACTTTTCAAAGTACTGTAGTCAAAGTAAAGCATAGTTCAGCAGTGTTAAAGCAGAAGTGATATTACACAGGATGTTTGCAGCTTATAAACTAGTTGTATTTCAAAGATTCATTTGTAACTTGGTCCCATGGAACATACTTTCCCACAGAAACAAAGTTATGGATGGGCAGCAAGCAGGTAGCCCAGAAAAGCCTAACAAACCTACAAGGAAGCTGAAAACATTGCTCAGGAAACCATGGAAAGCGGTTAACATAAAACTAGCTGATATAAAACTAAGAAAGAGGTTCTTGCATTTATCTTGAATATCCATGTAATTAAGAAAGTTTTAATTACAAAAGTATAATCGGATGGAAACCTTTCTACGAGACTGGCAGGCTAACGAGAAAGGAGAAAGAGCACAAGTATATGGGAGCCTGTGTGGTCTAGGACTGAGGGGAAAGGCAGGAGAAAGTGGTAAGCAGCTCTGATACAAACATTTTTCCTTCCCTGGTAATCCTTACCTTTCTTCCCATAGGGGGGAGGAGCAAAGGAGGAAGTGTTTGGGGTCAAAGAGAAGGACATATCCACAGGAAGGCAACAATTTTCAGGGCTGTTCACAGGTGGCGGGGTTAGACACCTGCAGCTCAGGGGAGGCCCAACTCAGAAACTCACCCAAAGCTAGGTTTACATTTCCTGGTCCTTTACACTGGGAGATAAATCTGTTTTCATATTTACCAAAGTCAGAAACATTGACCAAAATGAATTTCAAAGGTAAAACTGCATTTAGAGGTATTTCTTTCAAATACCTGAAACGATTTTTAAAAGGCCAGTCAACTGACAAGCCAAAAAGCTTCACAAAATTAGGTAGGGCTAAAGAGATTTGTAACTGTGAAATGTGGGTTTTTAAATTTTTTTTTACAGAATTGATGCTGGTCCTTGCAAAAAGTCTGGTTCTGCCAGACCTTCAGCACTTTAGAGAGTAGTTTCAGCTTTTAAAAGATCAAAGGAGACATTCACGGTGCTTTGCGCTTGGCAAACAGTGCTGCCGTACCAGATAAAAGCCAGCAAGCTCCTCTCACGGTAGCCAGTGGCTCAGAAAAACCGAAAGCCTGACTCCTACCCGTGTTGGGAGGCGGGGGCTTGTTGTGAATCCATTTGACCACTTTGACGCCATTCTGTGCAGTGGCGATGTTGACACCCGGAACACAGGTGATGAGGTGTTCCAAGGGAACACCCCCTTGAGTCTCCTGCACTACTTCCAGTTCACCAAACTCGGCAGCGTAACAATCTGGAAAGCTGAAGTGGGGGAAAAGAAGGCTGATTAAAATAATGGAAAAGCAAAGCACCTGCTAAAGAGAAATCTTTAACATATCCATTCATAAATCATTTCTCCTTAAATCCTCAGGATCTGGGTTTGAATGTGAAAATTCAGGTCCCAGGGAGGGGGAGGCCATCACTGCAGCATTGACCTCTTTGATGCATTGAGGATACCACAAATACCTAGACAATGTTCCAGCAGAGGGTGTGAGAAACAAGGCAACTGGGTTCCAAGCCAGTTATTTACCTGCTTTAAGGTCTCAATGGCTTTAGGGCAAACTTTGTCCCGTGCTGGCCCCTATTATTAAGTGTACTGTGTGGCCCACGGGATGATTACATGGCCTTCTGAAGAACACCTCTCTCTCAAGCTTTACGATCTACTGCTTGAGGTTGTGTAAACGCTGGCAGCGTGCATGCATACATCTAATACAGCGTTTACACTAATCTCATCTCTGTGGGGAAGAAATGTTCCTATTCGTTGCTTACGTTTCTAAAAATCAGCACACACACAAATTTTTTTGTGGAAGTACCGAGCATATGGATCCCATTTCAGATATACTTTGACTGCAAGGTGCTAAAAATGTTAGGATGAAGCATTCTACAATACTCGCTTGGGAAGAGGTGTGGGCAGAGGGCAGACTTTCTAGAAAGAGGAGAACCAAGGCATCATATCTCAATGGCTTTGACATGTTCACCTTAATAAAGGCACGGTGCCCTCGTGTGTCTGCAGAAGACTATGAACCTGGGGCGCAAATGTCTTCAAAGAGAGAATCACAAAAGGAATCTTATAGGAGTCTGGATCAAATTCATGTTCACTACAGAAAAGAGAACACAATAGTTAGCTGACGTTTCTCTGTGGTCTAAAACATTTGTAAGGTGACTGTAACAGATATTCCATCACCTTATGCAAAAGGATGATTTCTAAAGGGAGATGAGTGTTATACCTGAAGTCCTTATTGGAACAATGCTGTCTGCAGACAGGCTCATGATATTCTAACTCTTCAAATATAATTGGGCTGCAATTCGTCGAGGAGCCATCATGTGACTGGGAAGACCCCAAGGGGCTCTGCCGGGCCTGACTGCTGGGTAGGAGACACACCAGTCTGCCATTCCCTTGTTCACGGATTGCGACCGTGTCTGTTAACTTATATAAATCCGACACATTCAACTTGTGTCCAAACCTAAAAGCGAGGAAAAGGAGAGAGATGCTGATTTAGAATGTTTTTCTTTGATTATACAGCAATGCCTGTGTATCTGATGAAATAAAGGGCTAGCGCCAAGAATGGTTCCTCTGTCTCTTCAAAAGTAAAACTGGAATAATCCTACTATAAATTCATTCACTACCAAACCAGTAATGCTTGGCACTTCTTCGAGTCACCTCTGGCTCACTGCCCATTAGTCACTATGTCATTTGGTACTTATTCCTCGAACCCTGCAGTTTCTGTAAATGACCTCACCTAATTTTCTGAGATGGAAAGCTATCTGATATGACCTCTTTCAACCTGGCTCCCCCAAGCTGTAAAACCCTCTGTATTACCTACCCCTCTCACCATGTCTGCTCAACTCCTTCAGAAGAGGTGTACTTCTTCCTAGTTACTCCCTACCTCATCTATGCCTCAACCTCATGACCCACACTCCCCGAGGCTCAACTCCTCAATCATCCCCCCCGACGCAGGTCTTTCACACTTGGAGCTTAAAACCACAAAGGGTGCCTCAAAATACTAGCCAATAGGATCCAACAGTACATTAAAAGGATTATTCACCATGACCAAGTGGGATTTATCCCTGGGCTGCAAGGTTGGTTCAACATCCGCAAATCAATCAACGCAATACAATACATTAACAAAAGAAAGAACAAGAATCATATGATCCTCTCAATAGATGCAGAAAAAGCATTTGACTAAGTACAGCATCTTTTCTTGATCAAAACTCTTCAGAGTATAGGGATAGAAGGTACATACCTCAGTATCATAAAAGCCATCTATGAAAAACCTACAGCGAATATCATTCTCAATGGGGAAAAGCTCAGCTTTTCCCCTAAGGTCAGGAACGCGGCAGGGATGTCCACTATCGCCACTGCTATTCAACATAGTATTAGAAGTCCTAGCCACAGCAATCAGACAACAAAAAGAAATCAGGGCGCCTGGGTGGCTCAGTTGGTTAAGCGACTGCCTTCGGCTCAGGTCATGATCCTGGAGTCCCTGGATCGAGTCCCACATCGGGCTCCCTGCTCAGCAGGGAGTCTGCTTCTCCCTCTGACCCTTCCCCCCCTCATGTGCTTTCTCTCTCTCTCATTCTCTCTCTCTCAAATAAATAAATAAAATCTTAAAAAAAAACAAAACAAAAAGAAATCAAAGGCATCCAAATCGGCAAAGAGGAAGTCAAACTCTCACTCTTTGCAGATGATATGATACTGTATGTGGAAAACCCAAAAGACTCCACCCCAAAACTGCTAGAACTCATACAGGAATTCAGTAAAGTAGCAGGATATAAAATCAATGCCCAGAAATCAGTGGCATTCCTATACACCAACAACAAGACAGAAGAGAGACAAATCAAGGAGTCGATCCCATTTACAATTGCACCCAAAACCATAAGATACCTAGGAATAAATTTAACAAAAGAGGCAAAGGATCTGTACTCAGAAAACTATAAAATACTCATGAAAGAAACTGAAGAAGACACAAAGAAATGGAAAAACGTTCCATGCTCATGGATTGGAAGAACAAACATTGTGAAGATGTCAATGCTACCTAGAGCAATCTACACATTCAATGCAATCCCCATCAAAATACCATCCACCTTTTTCAAAGAAATGGAATAAATAATCCTAAAATTTGTATGGAACCAGAAGAAACCCCGAATAGCCAGAGGAATATTGAAGAAGAAAAGCAAAGCTGGCGGCATCACAATTCCAGACTTCCAGCTCTATTACAAAGCTGTCATCATCAAGACAGTATGGTACTGGCACAAAAACAGACACAAAGATCAATGGAACAGGACAGAGAGCCCAGAAATGGACCCTCAACTCTATGGTCAACTCATCTTTGACAAAGCAGGAAAGAATGTCCAATGGAAAAGAGACAGTCTCTTCAACAAATGGTGTTGGGAAAATTGGACAGCCACATGCAGAAGAATGAACCTGGACCATTTCCTTACACCACACACAAAAATAGACTCCAAATGGTTGAAAGACCTAAACGTGAGACAGGAGTCCATCAACATCCTAAAGGAGAACACAGGCAGCAACCTCTTCGACCTCAGCCGCAGCAACTTCTTCCTAGAAACATCGCCAAAGGCAAGGGAAGCAAGGGCAAAAATGAACTATTGGGATTTCATCAAGATAAAAAGCTTTTGCACAGCAAAAGAAACAGTCCACAAAACCAAAAGACAGCCGACAGAATGGGAAAAGATATTTGCAAATGACATACCAGATAAAGGGATGGTATCCAAAATCTATAAAGAACTTCTCAAACTCAACACCCAAAGAACAAATAATCTAATCAAGAAATGGGCAGAAGACATGAACAGACATTTTTTCAAAGAAGACATCCAAATGGCCAACAGACACATGAAAAAGTGCTCAACATCGCTCGGCATCAGGGAAATCCAAATCAAAACCTCAATGAGATACCACCTCACACCAGTCAGAACGGCTAAAATTAACAAGTCAGGAAACGACAGATGTTGGCGGGGATGTGGAGAAAGGGGAACCCTCCTACACTGTTGGTGGGAATGCAAGCTGGTGCAGCCCCTCTGGAAAACAGTATGGAGGTTCCTCAAACAGTTGAAAATAGAGCTACCATACGATCCAGCAATTGCACTACTGGGTATTTACCCCAAAGATACAAATGTAGGGATCCGAAGGGGTACGTGCAGCCCAATGTTTATAGCAGTAATGTCCACAATAGCCAAACTGTGGAAAGAGCCAAGATGTCCATCGACAGATGAATGGCTAAAGAAGAGGTGGTATATATACACAATGGAATATTATGCAGCCATCAAAAGGAATGAGATCTTGCCATTTGCAACAACGTGGATGGAACTGGAGGGTGTTATGCTGAGTGAAATGTCAATCAGAGAAAGACATGTATCATATGACCTCACTGATATGAGGAATTCTTTAATCTCAGGAAACAAACTGAGTGTTGCTGGAGTGGTGGGGGGTGGGAGGGATGGGCTGGCTGGGTGATAGGCATCGGGGAGGGTATGTGCTATGGTGAGCACTGTGAATTGTGCAAGACTGCTAAATCACAGATCTGTACCTCTGAAACAAAAAATGCAACATATGTTAAGAAAAAAGAAAAAGAAGAAGATAGCAGGAGGGGAAGAATGAAGGGGAGTAAGTCAGAGGGGGAGACGAACCATGAGAGACGATGGACTCTGAAAAACAAACTGAGAGTTCTGGGGGGGGTGGGGGGATGGGTTAGCCTGGTGATGGGTATTAAAGAGGGCACATTCTGCGTGGAGCACTGGGTGTTATGCACAAACAATGAATCATGGAACCCTACATCAAAAACTAATGATGTAATGTATGGTGATTAACATAACAATAAAAAATTAAAAAAAAATCACAGAGGGGAGGGAGGTGGGGGGATGGGTTAGCCGGTGATGGGTATTAAAGAGAGCACGTACTGAATGGAGCACTGGGTATTCTACACAAACAATGAATCATGGAACACTACATCGAAGACTAACGATGTAATGTATGGTGATTAACATCACATAATAAAAAAATTATTAAAAAAAAACAAACCACAAGGGGTGCCTGGGTGGCTCAGTCAGTTGAGTGTCTGCCTTCAGCTCAGGTCATGATCCTGGGCTCCCTGCTTAGTGGGGAACCTGGTTCTCCCTCTCCCTCTGCCTGCTGCTCCCCCTGCTCGTGCTCTTTCTCTCTCTCAAAAAAAAAAAAAAAAGACACAGGGTCAGAAGGCAGACATGTTTGAGTTCACATCCTGACTCAACCTGTGTGGCCTTAGTCACCTTCTAGAACCAATCCAGGCCTCAGCTTTCCCAAATGCAAAATGGGAAGATAATACCGACCTCACAGGGTTGATACGAGGATTCCATGTTATGTCTGGGAAGAGCTTGGCACACATTAAGCACACATTCAACATCAGCCGCTCCAGTGGTTTCTTCCCAGGGCCCTACACTGATGCTCACATGTCCCCCCGACCAAATGCGGTCTCACGCCCTCACCCTCACTCACGCTGTCTGCCCCTGCACACATACCCCGCTGGTGCATCACTCAGTCCTGTAACCTCGTCGTGCCTCTAATGGAAACAGCTGCTCTCTCTGGAGCTGCTCTGCCATTGCACCACCCAGTCTGTCAGCCTGTTCCCCCAGGATTTTATCCACAGGACTCTGTAGGGATGGCTCTCAAGTCACCAGCAGCCTCCTCCTCCCTGCCAAACCTCGCACCATCCCCACACGTCCCATGTCACCCTCACCTCTGGGTTCTCTCCCACTTCTTGTCCCTGGTGCCATCTCATCCAGTTCCGCCTTTCTCTGGGTTCCCTCGCCCTCCCTATCCGCTCCCCTGTCTTTCGTGATCCCCTTTAGGAAAATGACTGCCACCACTCTGTATCTCAAGTGTCCAAAAACCAAGGTCAAAAATTCACTCTACCTCCCAAACATGCTTTATTTCTCCATTTCTGGTTTAACCATACAACCATCCTCCCAGTAATCTGGGGCAAAAAAACTCAGAATCAAAATGACCTCTACTGTTTACCTTGCCTGCTACATAAAACTAGTCACCAAGTCCTATCTCACTGACGACTCAAACTTGGGTGTTCCAACAGCATCTGCCCAGGCCTGGGGGCTGGCGTGGCACTGCCCCTCCATTGTCTCCCTCCCTGCACTGTCCATTCCATGGCAGACGGAACCATCAGCAGGAAAGTCTTCCGGACGCGTGCTTCCGGCCACCACAGCCGCCCTCTCCCTCCTCCACGACTCAGGGCTCCCACGGTTCACAGAGGAATAGTCCCCACCCTTGTTCCTTCTATCCTCGCAGCAGTTTCTCCTCCCTGCTCCTCATTTAGGACAGTTTTCTTGGTTCTATAATCATCTGTGAGTGTTTTCTCTTCCCTTCTAGACGTAAGTCCCTCAGGGACAAGGGCTGTGTCCTTTCAGCTCCGCGTTCTCCACAGAGCCTGACATTTTCGTTCCACTAACACTTGCTGAGCACCTACTAAGCCCTGCGTACTGAAGAGACTGTCCTAAGTCCTTGTCATCCTGGAGCTTATAGTCTAGAAGGTGCTCAAAAATGTTCACTCAATGAAGAACAAAACTCATTGGTCAATTGGAGAAAAAAAATGAAAGTACAGCTTTAGGGACTGAGGTCTAAATTTAATAAAAACGAAAAGTTGTTTTAATGTTAAAATCAAAATCTGGTTCTGAATCTGCATACCATTGCTTTTATGTCTTTACCTCCACCAGGCTGGAAGTTCCTTAAGACTAGCTACCACCGTGTTATGCCAATCACTAATCAATACAGGGATTCTGGAAGCTGCCGACCAGTATTGACTGAATCAATGAGGAAAAAAAATAAACCTAACTTACTTTTTTTCATAGAGATCTGTAAATTTAAAAAGAGGCAGACAGCAGGCAGGAGCATCCTGAAGAATAGACATTGTTTCTGAACTGTAAAACAAAATTGCACTCAATCAGAGAACAGATGTCGCTGGACATCAACAGATGATTTCCAAGTTGTATTTAAAAAACTGAGCTCATAAAATTAACACAAAGTACAGCTGACCCTTGAACAACATATGTTTGAACTTCACGAGTCTGTGTACATGTGGATTTCTTTCGATCGAGGCAGTACAGTTCTGTAAATGTATGTTCTCTTCCTCATGATTTTAGTAACATTTTCTTCTTTCTTACTTTTTTGTAAAAATACGGTATATAACACATATAACATACAAAACAGGGGTTAATCCATTGTTTATGTGAACAGTAAGGCTTCTGGTGAACAGTAATTCAATTAGTAGTTAAGATTTTGGGAGCCAAAAGTTATGTGCAGATTTCTGACTGCATGGGGAGGGGGTCGGCACCTCTAACCCCTATGTTATTCAATGGTCCATGCAGCGTAAATTTACCAGTTTCTGATATGTCAAAATTACACTTGATCTTAGCCAAAAGGCCGAGAAGCAATTGTGATATGTCAAAATTAATTTTCTGGAAAAACTTAAAGAAATTACTTTAGGGACAAGGTGATTAAAGAATATAAAGTCAAGACACCCTGGAATTTTCATCAAACTCAAGCATAGGGCTTCTCACACCTGTGTATCAGAAGAACACTGACTACTCTATGAGACAAACACCTTGTCAACTCAGAGTAAAAAGCAGAACAGCTTGAATGTCTCCTGCCACGTTGTGGTTCTTGTGGTTCATGAATTCCACATGGGTGTGGAATTCCCATAGTTGAGGATGCACAACTGAATACAATATATCATCCCAACTATGGTTTTAAAAAACAAAAAGGCAGCCAAAAACACTCAAGAGGGAAAACAAAAGGCAAACTGTCGAGTGACTGGCTTTGAGCCACAGGATTATGGATTTCTCCCCCTCTTCTTTTATGTTTCTGATCTTTCTGAAGTTTCTTCAATGAGTATTACTTTTATCCTAGGGGATAAAAACCGTAATTTAAAATAATGGTGAAGTACATGTCACAGCAGAAGACCTCTGAGAATTCAGATTTTTAGGAGTGAGTTCTGTTTTACTAGTTTCCCCCAAAACAGGGAGAGCAGAAGAATCACCAAAGCGCATTAAGAATAAAATCATCACCAGATTCCTACAATTGACATAATCATAATGCAGACTTACGGAGTGTCTATTTGATGTTAAGGATCTATCTGCAGGTTGAGAGCTTGGAGCTTTGTAGATCTACCCTTTATAGACAAACCTACCTTCTCCTAAGATTTGGAGGTAGTATTTCAGACTTTCCAGGCTTATAAACTTTTATCGTAGAGGGCTATTTTTAGAACCTGTTCTGGATATGTGGTGTATTATTTTACTCCCAACTGCCTGCCAAGTTTAAGCTGTACTTCCCCTTTGAGGAATGACTTGAACAAAAGTTGAATTATTCTAACTAGCTTATTGCTGACTTCTAACTTATTTGTAAGCTCTACCAATTAAGAGTAAGCACTATTGCAGCATATGTAATCATCTAAGAGGGTTGGGACAGTGATCAAATCTATTTTCTTACTTCCAAAGTTATTTCTGGGCCAAAATGTTATTTCCTGAAATAAATGGTTTGTTTTTACCTCAGTAAAGAGAGTGATTTATTAGCAGCTCCTGTGGCAAGTGAGACCAGGATCTTCTTGCTGCCAATTTTGTATCTGTGGAGGCTATTCACCGCACTGATTGCTTCTTGTAAGTTCTCCATCTGAACAACAGCCTTGAGCTGATAATCTGTATGGGGGCTGAGCTCAACACTCTTCACCTACAGCAGTAAAAAGGAAAATGGAATGCTATGTCTACCCAGAACCCTGTCATCTTAAAACTGAAGGTGAATCATTAGGGAACACGTTTGCGGACTTCCGTGCTTCTGTGAGGGAACTTGTCCGAACTCTACACTTCTGCCAAGCAAAACCTAAGTGAACTAGAACTGGGTGACCTTCAGGAATATGAAACTGGCCCGGCCTGCCTGCATGCTCTGGCACACACAGCACTCCCATGCAGGCTCAGAAGCCAATACATGTGAGGAGTCTTTGGGGTCTTCTCCGGACCCTGCAAATACTTGGGGCATAGCCATTTTAATAATCTGGAAAAGGTGCACTTCTAGCAAACAGCACCTAAAAACTGCATCAATACAGTAAGATGTTAACAAAAACAGCCAACGTTACTTTAGAATCCTATTTCTGTATTTTAGCAGCCAGAGCTAAATAAAATCCATCTGCGTTTTATTTCCCAAAGTGCCACTTAAATCCCTGCCCATGACCACAAGTGCTTCTCCACTAGGTCTCTTGCTCTCTGGGGCTATGTCCTAAAAACTGGATGTATAGTATCACCATGAGCAGACCAAAGGAAAAAGGATGGCGTTCAAACTCATTCAGTAATCCTTATATCCTGGCTGTGGTTATGTGTGTTGAATGACATTCTCTTGAGTTGGAGTGCTAGCAAAGGGTAAAAGAAAGGCAGGAACAAGAGAGAAAAGGTTACCTTGCCGTGCCTAGAAAACGCTTCCTGCATGAGCTGCTGCAGCTCCTTCCGGGATAACCTGTAGTCGATGTTGCTGATCTGGATGTCAGCACCATTTGCAAATGGGTCTGGGCTGTCGGCACCAATGCTTGGATTTGCAATGTTGAAAGCAAGTGGGGACGCTCTGTTTAAAAGGTTTGGAGACATACTCCTGCGTAAGACATATGTATTAAATTATTTTTAAAAACTGTGATTCTATTTATTTAGTTTATATCATTTAGGCTTTGCTCAAAGCTATATATAGAAACAACTTTCCATAATTCGACCAAACTAAATATTTGATTTTCAAATGTATATTTATCTTAAATATACATGGATTTAGATTTATTGTCAAAGTACTACCTGTTGACTCCTTATTAACAACCAGTACGTGATTTAATATCAAATATTCTTTCACTGGATTATTTAGAACTAAAGAAAAAAATTATAGGTGGGCCTAATGAATTAATTTTCCACTTTGGGTATTTATTCTTGGTTAATTAGCCTGTGATACTCATGTAAGTCATTTAACCTCTCCCTGGCTCTGAAAATGCTAGATATTCTTGCTCATGTGTTGTAGTCTTTCTCCAGATCAGAAAAACTTTCATGTGAATTTTAAAATGTAACTTTACAGATCTAAAGTCACTTTCTGGAGTGAGTCTTCACCAACTCAGCAGAAAAATACAATGCTTGAAGGAGTTCACGTGATGCAACGTGGTCTTATGGCTCCTGTCCTCCAGGCCCCCAGAAGTACTCAGTATGAGTTTGGAGAGCTTAGTAAGTGTTACTTAGGTAATTACAGTGGTTCACAGAGACCCTTGCTTTTCAAACAGCTCCTGGTAATTACCCTAGGAATAAGGGTAACCAATGTGTGTCCAGTTTGGGCTTTTTCCACAACATGACAAAGTGAGGAGGACAGGGTAAGGACATGTTAACGTGCCTCCCATCCAGACCCGGGACTCCTAGACAAGTTTCTCTGACCTCTGCCAACCCAGATTCCCACGCGCAGGAGGAAGGAACGGTGAGAAGCACTGCCCCCAAACGCTAGCTAAGATTACCCGAGGAAAAGAGGGGCTGGAGGAGGAGGGATGGAAGACTCATCTTTTACTTTATGTACCCCTGTATTGCTTGCATTCTTTTAAACAGATGTTATTTCATAATCCCTCCTATTGCAGTAACTACCCCCACGACCAAAAAGCTAGACTCACCGAGAAGACCATGACTGTGCGGTGAGCAGAGGACTGACTTGCCTTGATGCGATCAACTTGCTAAAAGCCGATGGGTAACTCACTTGGAACGGGGTCTCCTCTTTATCTTTTTTCTCTACGGGAGAACTGGTGACACTTCGGGCACAGAGGTTCTCTTTTCTAATGGAGAGAAAAATTGACGGGGAAGGGTCACTGGATTTCCTTCACATCAGACAATCATCTGTGAGAAAGAGTAACTGAACCTACCTCGGATTGGTTTTGTAAGCAGACTCTGCTGTCCCCGAGTTTTTAGGCGCGGGCGCTGCAGCACTCAAGCCTCTGTGAGGAGGTGCTGCCAGCCTCGGGTTACCTTGCTGGGAGTCACTGTTTCTAGTCCCAGTCTTCGACTCCATGCGGCACAGCTCCTTCAAAGAGACAAGCGCGGCGGAGGTGAAAATATAAGTACCCAACGTGTCTTAAAGCCTGTCCAGGAAACATGGAACTCTGAGTATGGTCAAAAATGGAAATAAAAAAGGACATGCCAAAAGCAAGCGGGCATATCAAACACAGACACAAAGAAACCAAACCTACCATAAACTTCAGAAAGCAAGAGGTATCAAAGTTACCTGTAAACTTTTAACATTTGTGTTTTTTGTAGTAGATCCAGAATTTGCCTGCGACCCTTTTCCAGGCGTGGCTTTGGCACTGGAAGATTGTTCACTTGTATCTTTGATGAGGCACAATTTTGGATTCTTAAGTTTTTTGGGAGACTTCGCTTTATCGGCAATTGCACTGGAACTCTTTGTCTCACAGAGTTCTCTAGTTTTTGGAGTAAATGACACAATGATCCTATTACCAAAGACATCTTCATTTTCCATTCGCTTCTGAGCCCGTTCCGCACTATCTTGGTTTATGAAGCGGAGAATCGCACTGCAGCCTGTGATACTCAGCACTTTCCCACCACAATTATCAGACAGGCGCCTGAGCCTGTTGCTGATGCTCTTGCCATCTTTATTTGCTGGTAGGTTATAAACATAGAGCAGAGTGTGGCACTGCTGATACAGAGGAGAAGTGTTACAACAGGTTAACTCAGGGGCACACGTTCACTTACACAATTAGAACAGGGAGTGATCTCCAGACTGAAGCTAACAGCCTTAGCCTTGGAGGGGAGGTAACAATGATGTAGAGGGGAGAAGGTAAACTTACTTAGACTGAAAAACACAGAAAAAGAGAAATATACCTTAAATGATCACTCTAGTGGATAAGAATGGCAAGATTTAAAGTTCTGAATAATCAAGTCTTTTTTTCTTTTTTGACCATAAAGAATAAGGATCTCAAAAGTGGACAATCTGTTACCTAAAATACTACAACTGACTTAAAGGCCTTTAACATTAGAAAAGGGAATGCCAATTTCTTCAGGAGTCACATATAATCTCCAAATAGCTTAAAAACAGCTCAACACTGTAGTAAACATGCTTGTCCCAAATCAAGACCTTAAGAAATGCTCACCCTGCTGGAAATACGCTCACGTTCTCCTAGCACGTGGCTTAACGAGCTACAGCTGTAGCAATAACCACTACAAAATGTGCAAGTGCACGTGCATGGTGGGGAATGAAACTGTAGAAAACAGGCCTAGGGGTTTCTGGGGCTTAAGGATTAAATGCCTAAAAAGTGTACAATTAGGGGCGCCTGGGTGGCTCAGTTGATTAAGCCTCTGATTCTTAGGTTTCAGCTCAGGTCACGATCTTGGGACCATGGGATCGAGCCCCATGTCAGGCTCCACACCGAGAACGGCATCTGCTTGAGATTCTCTCTCTCCCTCTGTCCTTCCCCTTGCTCGCTTGAATGTGCACTCTCTTAAATAAATAAATCTTAAAAAAAAAGGTGTATAATTTCTCTGTTTATTTGACTGCAACCACAAGTGTGTGCAAACCATCCTTATATTCTTTACCTATGCCTGGAAGCAAAAGGAGTAATAAATGTTTCCATTACTTCCATCCACTGGACACAGAACACTGCTAGCTTTCAAGACACTGACAAGTGGCTGTTGGTAAGGTTAACCTACACATCAATTCCCTACAATACTGTGCAACAAAATAAAAGCAAAATCCATACATATCAATTCTCTGTATATTTTAAGAGAAGAACTATTTCTAAGCCTTATTTCAAAACTCTGGCCAGCCTCCTACAAAGAGCAGCCTCACTTGGTGGCCCGTTATGGGTGGTCTTCAGCCTCCATAATGTAACATCAGAATACAGCAAAAAAAGAACACAAACCCACTTACTGGCATTTTTAGTGGTAACCTGGGGGGCAGGTCAGAAATGAACTCTTCGAATCTGATCAGCTCATTGGCATGATGCAGCAGTGCTTCTGAGGCCTGGTTTTTATGGACCAAAATTATGTGGAAACCATGCCTGTGTCTCAGGTCACTGAGTTCCAATGCAAAATTGACATCAGCTGAAAGAGAAGGTACACCCCACCCCCATCCCCAAACATTAGAAGGACTGGACAGAGACACACAACTCCACTGACACCCACTGAAAAAAAAAGAAGTGGCTGGACTATAGTACTCAGAGTTGCTCCCCACCTCCTACCCCCTTCTTCTTAGAACAGGAACACATTCCGTATCAGAAGAATTAACACCACAAGACAATTTTACCACATACTTATAATGAATTCCAAGACACACGTTACTTCCCGTAGAAGAGAAGAAATATTAACATTCTGGCGAGCATCAACTTTGGAAATGATTCTTCTTAGATTTTTAAAATTTGCAATACTGGGTCCAGGGTTAAAAAAAAAAAGTTACATTTTAACTGGCCCCACAAGAATCTGTACTCATATTCTAAGGAGAAAATATACAAAACCCACACAGACTGTTTCTTCTCTATACAGCTCTCAGACATAAGCATAAATATGTCCTGTGTATTTCAGCCTCTCTGGGGGCATATTTTATTTAAACATGTTCTGGCTTCTGTAACAATTCCCATACAGTGAGTTTAGTGGAAATTAGCAGACGCTTCTGCACTTACTTGACACAAGAACCACAGTGGCCGGAGCAGTGTGCGTATTCGCGAACCTTCGGAGACTCTGGCGGAGCTTATCGTCAGCCGCATTCTTTGCTGTAGCATTGATGTGGGCAACGGTTACCTGCGTTAATTTAAAGTAAGGACAAATGAGCAAGAGCTGAGGTCAGAAAAACCACTATGCATTCTGCCTGCATCTTAACAAATGGTCCCTGAGGAAAGACACTCTTGTTATTACTGCCACTTAGGAATGGAAAAAAATTGTAAGTGGATCTCAATAATTTCAAATTTGTCTCTCCGTAAAAATGAGCTAGACCCATTATCATCCCTTCTTGCCTCTCTAATCTTCTGCTTTTGTACTTCGTCCATTCGCCTTTGAGAAAACAGGCAGAAAAGGAAGTGAAATTTCAAGTAGGTAAATTAGCTCTCACTAATAGCTTTTGCCAACAGCTGGGGAAGTAGCAGAGATTGGTATATGATGAAGGTTAAGATTCAGCGCTGTATTTGATGTCATTTGTCTCCACTATACATTGTCTGTGGCCCCAGGATCTGGGGTCAGGTGGTGGGAGAGGAGAGGCATCTGTCCCCAACAAAGCTAAAATGTGTTTATTTCTGATAAAGCCCTCAGGCTTACACAGAAGTCTCCAGAGCAAGGAAAGGTTTTGAGAGGTGCTTCAACTACGTGCAATACACAATAGGATTTATTCATTTTTTAAGGAGCACAAATATAGAATTTTAGGCAACAATATGGTGTATCAATAGAATTACTTGTCTAAGAGTCAAAAGAACTGGATTCTAGTTCCAGCTTAACAGACTTTGCAGCCAGACAATCTGGATTTAAATCCTAGCTCATCGGTTTATTGGCCATGTGATCTTTAAAAGTTGCTTAACATCCTGGTGCTTCAGTTAAATTGGTATATTTCAAATAATAAATCCTATGAGCCCTTTCCACAGAGCAGTCACAGAAGTCAAAACAAAGGATATAAATGTAACCATCATACTAGCAGAGCACTAGTCACATACAAGCAGATTATTGGAAGATCAGTTATGATTAAATGACTTCTAGTACTTTAGAAATAATCTTTTGCTAATTTCCTTTATTTGTAAACTCAGGAAAAATGTGTATTAAACTTTGAATCAAAATTCTTAAAAAAAACCAAACAAACCCACATGTGCTTATTCTTCTACCATAATAGATTAAAATTCTTTTTTTTTTTTTTTACCTGGCAGTTATTCAGCTCTTGAATAACTTCTTTGTTTTCTTTACTAATGTCGCACACACAGATGAATTCTGCTTCTCTGTGGCCTTTAAAAAACTTCTCACGGATTCTCTGTACAACAGCAGTAGCTGAACGGCCAGAGGGAACTGAACAGTTTTCAATATCCCAAAAAACTCCAATGGGGGGTAAGTTTTCCAGCACCTGTCCGGCTAGTGCAACTTCTGGTGACCCTTAGGAAATGTTAACACTTTCAATCACACATAGTGGAAAAAAAAAATGACAAACTAAAAATAAAATAATAGGTAGCTACCTATCGTTCTTAGTGGCAGAAAAACGAAATTACTGATTGATGTTAAGCTTAAGGATACCAACCTCACCGGCTGACCTAATAGCACAACCGCAAGTTCCAATAGTATTTCTAAGCGATTATTCTGCTTTTTCAGGAGAGAACAATTCTAAAGGTCAAGTTACTTCAAGCCCACAATAAATCCACTGCAACGCATGAGCCATTCTCATGCTGATCATTATGCTTCTCTGAACACTAACGCGGAGGTAAACGGACACTGCAGCTCTGGGACCTCATTGTCATGCTCTGCCCACGCTTGTCTACCTGCTCAGTATGGAAGACCAATGAAGAGGTGACAACGGGTGAACTTGTTACTGTTCTTGATTAAAAAAAAAAAATTTAACACTGCATTAACATCTGATCTAATATTTAAAAAAATGCTTTCAAAAGATAAAATATCACATTAACTACTTTTGGGGGGAAATGACATTAGGTTTTTTCGATTAGTTTTTCATCAACCATTACAAAATCTTTCTAAATATTAAGTACTTCCACGGAGTGCACAACTAACAGTGTGATTTTGAACCTAAGTTGACAAGGAGTCCCCTCTAGCACTGATTTCTCCTAATATACTCCCTGTTTTTCTATACACAGCTTCTGGTCTCAAACAGCAGCAGCTCAACATAAAAGGCAAATGGCTTGTTGGTCTCTAAGAATAAAAAGATTTTTACCAAGAGGCAGAAATGGAGACTCATTTACCCAGTAGCTTCAGAACCACAAGGAATCTTTTCTTTTCGAGGTGACTAAATGCAGTGTTAGCATCAGATACTGAAAACTACTTAAATATGCACATTTTATACCATACTGTCATTTACCAAATTTCGAAGAAGCTTTGCCTAGACTGGTCGCCAATAACAACGTGGTCTCCTTCCCTGTTCCTTTGGTTCCACAGCCATTACACAGAGGAATAGTAACAGGTGCAGTTTGAGTATTTGGAGGTGGTATATTTGGCCAGACTTTAGCAGCATCAATTATACTATTTCTTGCCGGCTGTTTTAAAAATTTTTTTAAGAAAAGGAGGAGGTTTCAGATACATCATTTTCAGAACCTAGAGTTATAAACAACAACTGAAAACACAGTCTAAGTGTTTCTTCTTTCCACCTGTTAACCTCTGATGGAATGTATTTTCAGTATTTCAGGGCATTCCCAGAACTATTAGCTATCAGGTCATAAACTCACTTCAGGAAGTGACTTGAAATGATCTGGGAAAGTAGTCACATGATCATTCTAGGGCATGTGTATCCTCCAAAGGCGACCCCAAATACACTTTACGTGAAGGTAACTGAGATTTTTAACACCAGTGTGATGGAGGCCAAGTTCCAAGTCCCTCAAATTACTACAAAGGAACAACATGGCGTGACCTACATTACATGAATGGGTCCATGTATAAGGTGTTAGTTATGACAAACTGCAATCGTGCTCTAGCCTTTAAAGACAAAACAGAACACGAAGCTTTGCCAAACTCGGTTTACATGCGGGAAACAGCCTGATTACAACAAGAGCCTCTAAAAGCATAAACTACATAAATAATGACTCAGCACTTTTTTGAATGGCCCTTCCCATTTTACCCTTTGCTTCTCTCAGGACCAAGAGAAGCTATGTTGATGGGGTGAAAGCTACCTCACAGAAGAATCTTCACCCCCGTGCACAATAAAGATTTTTCAAGAAACATCTATCTACTTTAAGAAAGTCATTCCTCAAAGGTCAGCTGCGCCCAACAGAACAATAAAAAGATACACACCTTGTTGAGACAGTCTTCGCAGTAAAGTGAGCCCTTTAAACAAACCGGAGGTACCACATTTAGGTGCAAAGAATTGGTGCACAAGTGAGGCGTTAGCTCCGACTGTGAAATGTGCTCTTCCAAATGCCCTGGAGCCCCGCTTGTGAAATCAGAACAGGGGAAATAGCCAGCAGAGGCGCAGCCCTGGAGAGCCGGGAACTGATGCAGCTTGTGCATGTTACCATGACATGATTGGAAATGAAGCTTCCCACAACAGGGCAGGTGTTTGCAGGAAGATAGATTACTTTCTAGACACATGCTGGGAAAGTCACTTGCAATGCCGGCCAAATTGTTCCTAGCTGAGGCATTCTGGAGTGAAGACGCAGACTGGAAAGCGAACCCTGACCCTACCTGACACGTGATGGTCCTGGTGCTCTGCGAGTCTAACAGTGCGCCGGGGTGAATCAAGCTACCAGTACCTCCGCTACCGCCACCACCGCCACCACCAAAATGCATTGGCGACGTGGAGGGTTCATTAGGGCAATGAGCACAGCAGCTTACTTTGGGGACAGGTGAAAGCTGTATTTTAGGTTGCTGAAGAGAATGGATATCTGGAAGTGGGACTGCTGGAAAAAGTTTAGAGCCAGCATGAAGGGGAGATGGCACATCCTTTAATTCCACAGCAACTTTCTTGTTCTCCATGTAATCTTTCTGGGAAGAGAAGATCAGAACGCCAGTTAATGTCAGGAGGCCAGTGACTTTTGGTTACTCACATCCTACTGCAATCCAAAAATGGAAACAGCATTCAGTCCTGTTTACATCACTCAACCATAACCAAACAATATGGAATGGCAGCTGAAACCAGGGGCATTCTTCAGAGAGGCCTGCAGGAGGTGAACACCAAAACAGACAACTAAAATCAAGACTGTGTCCTTCCTGAATTTTAGGAGACTGGGGGAGGGTTCTGCTTACATGTTCAGCAAAGCAGGTTAACCATCTGTGCCTCAGGGACTTCCCTTTGATAACTTCCCCTTGCCTCACAGGGTCTTCTAAAGACAAAACAGATGGTATGAAAACAACACAATCACAAACAATATTCAATAAAGATGGCTTGCCAGCCAAGTGCTTGGAGGAAAAGACTTAATAGTTCTTGCAGTCAGACCATAAAGGATTTAGGAAGGTCCTCCAGGCGATTCCAAACATTAGGGATGAGATCAGCCATCCACCCCAGGGGCCCAACCATGGAGAGGTCTTAAATGTGTTGTTGACATTATTAGGCAAACTAGGATATCATGACCTAAAGCCATAATGCCAACACTTCGTAGTCAGGGACAAGGCTCAGAGTAATTAGAAAACTATTTAGGAATAAGATTCCAGAGAAATTGTCTGTCATATGCCTCCAACACAGACACAGGTGGCCAGTATATTTACAAAGTCATAGCATGGCACCCGCGTCAGAGACCTGGGTTTGAATGTGATACTCAGGAACTGTTTTAGGACCTTGGGTAAGTTATATAATCTCTCTTTATTTGTTTCTCCTACAGTTGTTAGAAGGATAAAAGAGATAGTGCACATAAAGCACTCAGCAGAGTACCTGGCTACCGAAAGGGGATTTAACTAATCAATAGCCCCTACTGGCTGACTGCAGGAACTATTAAGAGAATGTCCTGATATAATGAGACATGCTCTTCCCTCAGAGCATAGAAAGGGCCATCTGACTGCCATGATTTCACTCCTTTGGCTGTGGTTCTACACTCATCTAGGAGAGTACACTCATTTAGGAGAAATTTGGATTTTTCACTTGGACATTTCCTAAAAGGGAGGAGATAGCAATTGACTGACTGCCAACAAGCAGTGTGTTCTGCCCTCTTGGTAATTACAGTTTAGGCTGGAAATTACTGGCATTCTGATTTATAGAGATCTGGCTCTTAAAAAAAAAAAAAAAGATCTGGCTTTTATGGTCAGGATTATCATGAGTTGGTTTTCCTGAATTTATTTACTCAATCCTGGGTGCCACTGATAAAATCAGGTTTCTGGATCTGTAAAGTTGAGTGCAATCCTGTACTGTGTGACTCCATAAGGGCCAGATCCTCCACCCCAGGAAGCCCTGTCTGAGCTGCCAACCCTGTTGCCAGGTGCCCCTAAAGTCACTGACCTCAATTACTGATGCCATGCAAAAATAGGTAACTATATAATGAAAACCTGGAGAAGATTGGGAATTTAGTTGAGTTTTTAAAAAGTTACTAATACCCTTATGTAAATTCATAGTAAAGACTCATTTAAATCCCAAGTGCAGTAGCAAAAAAAGAAAAAAAAAAGAAAGAAAAAAAGACACAGAATAGAAATGTGGTAATATGGTGCATGGAATGAAATCAGAAAAAGTCAAAATCACTATGAAAAGGCAAAGGAAGTTACAGACGCATTTAAATATTCAAGAGAAATCTGGAACAGAAAAAGACTGGCAATAAGTTCCTATCAATCTTCCCTTGATTTGAAGACTCAAAACTCAGAAGGTTAGAGTGAAATAAAATCTATTTTATACTTTCCTCTGATCTGACTCTACAATCTGGATTTCATCTTTGGAATCTGTGACTTTCATAAGAAACAAATCTTCCCCAAATGTTAACATTAAATATTTAAAGCACCTACAGTTCCTTAGAATAGGAGTGCAGGAGTTAAAAAAAATTTACGCTCTCCTCGAGTCAGGAATTATAATCATGTGCTATGAGGAAGAATAAGCAGGATACAAGGTAAAACTTAGCACAGACTCCAGGGAGAGAGAGACTGCCCCAGACCAAACAGACAGCACATCTATTTGCATAAGGAATTTGCTATGTCCTCCGTCTTGCGCATAGTTACCGTTTGGGGACTAAGTGGCAATGTCTGCTCAGGACGAGAAAAGCAATTAGAGAATTTCCAAAGCCATGGCTTAGCATCATTATTTTGTTGCAGCCATCCAGGTGTTCTACTGCAGGAGTCCTCAGTTCCGCTTCCTTCCATCATACAGCCATACAAAGTGGTTCAACATTCTTTCATCTTTCTTTTCTTTCATTCTTCCACCCTGTTAAGAATGAGATCTCAAAGTTATTTGCCTAAGTACAAATTTCACTATTAAAATGTGAGATTTGGGGCACCTGGGTGGCTCAGATGGTTAAGCGCCTGCCTTCGGCTCAGGTCATGATCTCGGGGTCCCGGGACCGAGCCCCATGTCGGGCTCCAGATCAGCAGGGAGTCTGCTTCTCCCTCTGCCTCTCCCCTTGCTTGTGTGCGTGCGCGCTCTCTCAAATGAATAAATAAAATCTTCAAAAAAAAAAAAAAAGTGAGACTGCAGGGGCGCCTGGGTGGCTCAGTCGGTTAAGTGTCTGCCTTCAGCTCAGGTCACAATCTTCAGGTCCTGGGATCAAGAGCCCCGAGCTGGGCTCCCTGCTCAGTGGGGAACCTGCTTCTCCCTCTCCCCTCCCCGCAGCTTGTGTGTGCACTCCCGCTCTCTCTCAAATAAATTTGTAAAAAAGTGAGACTGCAACTGTACTTATGGCACAACTATATTTATGGTACAATGGCTCCCAACAAGTCAGATCATAAGGAATAAAAGTAGAATTCTAGCCAGGGGCCAACCTCCTCCAGCCCTGAGCAGGCCTTTTCTATAGTTTTTTCTTAATTCTTCTCGACCATCTCTCCCTAAAGACCCTACGGGTAAGGGTGAAAAAGTTAACAAAGAGAACATATAATTTTAGTAAAAGAACAATTACATGTCTTCATAGCCAATTACGTAAGATTCTGAAATTGACTTAATAGCAACCTATCCCACTGTGTCGTTGATGTGACTGAGGAAGGTCCAAATTAAGTGAACTCTGTGGACTCTGTAAATTTGATTCTGCTACAGAACAAATCGAAGCAATTTCTTCATTTACTTATTACAAAAGTGCAATCTGATATACCACCAAAAATCTAACTGAGAAATCTCAAGTCACAGATGTGCTGTATCTACTCCAGTGCAACCACATTCTTACAAGTCTTAAACAGTACAATAAAAGCAGATCAAATCAATAAGAGCCAGTGGGCATTGAGGCAGCCTGCCAATGGTAAGGACAACTGAACCTCATTTCCAAGTCCTTGCCATCAAACCGAAACACCACCTATTCTTACCTATGGTGGCCATTTTAAGGTTATCAATTTATCAGAAATTTCTCCTGGACATAAAGAAAACATTTTCTTTTAGCTCTCTTTCTGATAAGATGCTCTTCTCAAGAGATTGTAACATCTACATAGTATGGTGAAGGGACAGATGAGTACTCAATCTAAAATATAGAACTGATCACAAAAAGCAAGGGCAGGCAAACTACAGCCTGCTAGCCAAAACGAGCCCACTGCCTGTATTTAAATGACCTTCAAACTAAGAAGGTATTTTACACTTTTTAATTCCGGGGAGGATCAAAATAATATTTATGCACTACAGCTACCTAGTCAAGTATTTGCAACAGAAACCGCAGGGCCCACAAAGCCTAAAATATTTACTATTTGGCCCTTATGTGGGAGCTACAAAAACTTCATTAAGTTTCCGTTTCTTCCTTTGCAGAGTGTGGCTAATTTCTCCCCCTCCGCAGCATTGCTGGGGGGGGGGATTAGATAAAGGACCTCACCACCCATTTTTGTCGGCAATGTAGAGCTTGTGCCAAGCACTGGGCTTGCAACATAGTGTAAACTAAGTAATTATTTGTTAAATTAAGGAATGAATATAGCAACTATTCACCTACTACGTACAGTTAGGAGTTAGTGTGGAAGCAGAAATGGAGTTAACTGCCACAATGACAATAAATTATGATTGTTGTTTTTCCTACTAAACACAGGTCTTGTATCCCCCAACAAACTCCTCTCTAGATCACAGAAATCTGGGATATTCATGACAATACACAACTTGAACATGCTCTCTCAAATCTCCTCAAGGCCAATCCTGAAAGGTGCTAACAGGTAGTGTACAAGACCAATTACAAAGCCTTTTTATTTAACATTATTTCCTCATTCAGTAATTAATATCTACCATATAACAGGCCTGTGCTTGGCACAAGACATACAGTGATGAAAACAACCAGACAATAGGATTCATTTATGTCATCTTTTCCCCCACAGTAAATCTGATAGACAAGGGAGTTAATAAGCCACAATTTTACATAGGAGTAAACAGAAGTTTAATTAAGTTTTGTAACTTGCCAAGATCACATAATTAAAGGGGGGCAGAGCCAGGCTTGTCCACCTCTTTCCACCACACCAACGTGCCTTCGGTATGGCTCAACACAATCAACAGAAAGTACAAATGTATTAGCTTATTAGTGGCCTGAACCCAGAAAATTTCCCAAGCATTCCTGGGAATACCACTAAGTAACTTAGGTAGCCAAAGCAAGTTTTCTGTTGATCTGAGTGGGATTCTTTGAACAATTCAGATAGTGCTTGAGAGCACGGACTCTGATGTCCGTCTGTGTATTAATCCCCAATTTTGCTGCTTCCTATATGTGTCGCTATGGAGAGTTCACAACCTCTCTGAACCTCAGATCCTATGTGTAAAATTTGGGCCTGATAACTGTGGCATCCTTATAGGGCTGTTGTTGGGATTTAATGAGACAATCAAAGCATAAAATCTAGAAGTAACCTTCTCTGAACACCCAAGTTAGTCGTGGAAACCCACACCACCCAGTCCTATTACTTTTTTTTCCACAGCTCTTCTATCCAAAATTGTTTATTTGCTTGCTTTTTTATTATATGTCTCCCCTACTTGACTGTAAACTCCACGACAGCAGACATCATGTTTTCTCATTCATTGCTGTATTTCCTGCACCTACCAGTGCCTGGTGCATATCAACAATTGTTGAACGAGTGAAGAGTTCAGTATCTAGGAAGACAGTTTAGGTTTTGATTTCCGTGTATGCAAAACAGCCTGTTTACCGCTCAGAGAAGTGGGGAAGTCCAAAAGATACAAATGTAATTGGAAAGCTCTTGATAATACCAGAAAGGTGCTTGAGAAACGAAAATGTGTATCACGGTGTAGAGTTACAATTAGTAGTGGGAGTGGCTCATGCCCTAAGGCAACTCAACCCTATCTGTCAAGCCAGAGACTACACCCTAGGGAGTGCTAAACTGCCGAGGAGAATGCAAAAACGCTCAGTGGGGTTGAAAAACACCCGCCCCTTTCTTCCTCTCTTAACCTTCCAACTGTGCACACTGCTCCGGAAAGGTTGCTCTCCACGCCTGGAACCCTAACAGGGAGCGGGGGGACAGGTCCGGACGGGGAGCCAAACACCCTGGAAGGGCAGCAGGGGCGCAGCAGTGACAGTCGTGAACGAACCTGAAAGGGAGACAACCCGAACCTATGGTGGGGGCCTGAGTCCCAGTCCTTCCCCTCGGAGTAGCCAACCTCCCCCACCCCCCGCCAGCAAAGGGCAGGGGAAGGGGGGGACGCTGTCCCGCCTCCAGCCGGTGGCCCCAGAGCTGTGAGCCCGTCAGGAACTAGTCCCCAGAGCTGCCAGCCAACTCACCTCAGCCGCCGGCTCCACCTCCGCTCACATTCCGGCCCCGCCGCCTTCCCCCCGCCCCCCCCAGGCCCTTTGTTTTGATTCCCGACTCCGCAGCTCCCGCCGCCGCCGCCAAGCGCACCCTCCACTTCCGCTTCCGCACCGCACCGCCCCTGTCGCAAAACCGACGCCCTTCTCTCCCCCCCTCGCTCCGCCCCTTCCTCCACCCCGCCCCCGCCGCCGCGTCCTCCTCGCGCGGGGCGTGCTGGGAACCCCGGGGGGGGCGGGGCCTCGCGGCCCTGCAGCCTCGTCAGGCTCAGTCCCCTCCCGATAAACCCCTAAATAGGGACCTTTCCTGGGGGAGACCCCGGCTTTTTTGGCGAAAACCCCGAGTTTAAGGAGGCCTTCTCCCTGGCTTATCGTGGTGGAGTGGAAAGGAATCTGAAAGCGAAGAATGAAGGGGCTTGTGAGGTGGAGCCGGGGGAAAAAACCTGCCAACCGGGATTTGATACAATTCAGCTCTTTCAGTCTTTTGAGGGAAGGCGATTTAAACGGGATTTCGATGAAAAACCCGATCGTTTTGCCGCTGTAGCTCGTGCGCGCGCGCGCGCTCCCCTCTGTCCCTCTCATCACGTGTTGGCTCTACTTTATTATTTTTTTAAATTAAATGATGCATAATTTCCACAGCATCCTTAATCTAGTGCAACCTAGTGGCGAGTGGAGAGAAAAATAACCGCCAGCCGGGCTTCCCGCGAGGTCCTTCGGGCCGGCGGGGTTTCTCTCAAGGTGGCGACCCAGCTGGCACAAAACGAAGTGTGAGCTCAGACTCGGCTGGGCACTGTCACCTACTTTTAAGGGATCCTCGTGATTTCAGTTAGCAAACGTCATTTTTTAAAAGCTCTGGTCCAGAGCCCGTTGCAAGCGCATGCAAACTTTCCAGGGACAGGGTGGGGAAAGCTCTATGAAGCCTGTGACGGCTTGTGTGTTAGGAGGATGGATGTGACATGGTTGGGGTTTGGGGGGGGTTGAGGGTTTTTTTTTCCGGGGAGGGGGTTGGTGCTTCACAATCTTTTACCTGAAGTAATTTTTTTTTTTAAAGCTCAGCACGACCGTCGTTTCTGAAAATGCTAACTGCTCGCGATTTCCTGTTGCCAATGAGAAAAATGAAACATACCTAAATCGAGACTTATTTACGATGGGCTCCTGAATACGACCTAAAAGTTCACTTCTGAAGTTTGCCGAGAAACATTAATTTTGCAGACGAATAAGTAGAAATCGCCAAGAGTTTTTTTTGTTTTGTTTTTTCCCCTGCCTGAAGTCTGCAGGGTGAGGCAATTTCATTAGGCAGTTTGCGTTAAAAGAAAAACTCCTCTAAAGAGAATTTCAGGGGAAGATGATACATCCCTGTAGACATCCTTGTAGACTCCTGTTGCGGAGGGCAAGATCAAACACGTAGCTGAAGCGCCCTTTGTGCTTGCTTTTCATTGTCCAGAAGGCAGATGACAAGCACACACATCATCTGCCTGCTTAGGTATTTATTACTGCTCAGTAAATCTTCATTGTGTGTGTGGGGGTGTATTATTTTCCAAGTGGGAATTAGAACAGATGAAAAACAACCCTGTGTCTAGTGTTGTTTTTTTTTCCCAAAGTACCAAATTATTTTTCTCTTTAAAGGAGTTTTTCTTTTTATGCCAGTTGAGTATCTCTGAAGGCACATCGAAGTAACTAAAAAATATAAAAAGGAAACAAAGTAACTGGATTTTTTATTGCCTTTTTAAAAAGGTTTTTTGTCATAAAACAATACAGAACAGACACATTTTGTTTGACTTTGCTTGGTATTCTTTCAAGTCCAGAGCTGTGCCTGATCTCAACAGGTTAAATGCAGTAAATAAAGCCGAATCAATTCTACTAAATGGAAAGTTAATGAAAATTCTGAATTACAAATAATTTTTAATGAAATGAAGTTTTAGTGTTTTCTGTAGAAAACCAGCCTAAGCAGACTACACCAGTCCTTGGAAGTAATTATGAAGTGAAATGCAATTTGATACTTGTGAAAGAGTGCTTTCACATTTTCTTAAGAGATGCTTTCTT
The DNA here is from genome assembly GCF_037043125.1 of Eumetopias jubatus. NCBI lineage: Eukaryota > Metazoa > Chordata > Mammalia > Carnivora > Otariidae > Eumetopias > Eumetopias jubatus. Next base: position 81,419,595 of record NW_028274818.1, read on the forward strand.
AAATATAGTGTCTGCTAATCTTACTCCTATGTCTTTAGTGGGCAAACTTTTATCAGAGAGTAAGAGTAACTTTCAGTTTTTCCCTGTCCAAATTATAATCTTCACATTTATGGAACTAGGATGAAGTTTTATTTTTGTGCTATGTAAGTGGCCATTTTTCATTCAATTCACCTTCTAAATTAACCTAGTTGTCACTAAAGGAGTTTCTCCCCCAGCAACTTATCTTCTGCCTATGTTCAGTTTAGTGTTTTGAAATAATAAATTATAACGGAAGGATGTAAGCAAGAGAAACTGAGCTCTCTGCTAATTCATATCTAAAAGCTACAAGGAAAACACTGAATAAAGGGAGGAAAAGGTTTTAACATGCTCCAAAATCTTCTTTTCGTTCTAGGGTTTTACCCAATAACAAAGCCATTTCCTAAACTATTCCTGAGAACTTTCATGATGATCATTTCAATGTCCTCCCTGTTGTCTTTATGGAAAATGAAGGAAATTGGAAACTAGTTTAAGTGACTTTTAAGTGATCAGTGCCATTTAGGCAGGACTGGCTAACATTGATTTGTGCTTCAGTTTATCTGTAAACTGGGATGATTACTCCCTGCCCAGAAATCTCACAGAGTGGTGGGAGTCAAATAAAATTCTTTTTTTTTTAAAGATTTTATTTATTTATTTGACAGAGACAGCGAGAACAGGAACACAAGCAGGGGGAGTGGGAGAGGAAGAAGCAGGCTTGCCGCTGAGCAGGGAGCCCGATGTGGGACTCGATCCCAGGATCCTGGGATCATGACCAGAGCCGAAGGCAGACGACTGAGCCACCCAGGCGCCCTCAAATAAAATTCTGAAGATGAAAGAAAGCATCAGAGGAAAAGTGTTGAGACGAGGGTGTGAATGATTTATTAGTGTTTGTGAGCAGGATGGAAGCTTCCTGAAAGACATTTTGGTACTTAACTCTGTTGATATAGGCAGTGAGTTTCCCTTTTGCGTCTCTGAGCTTCTTTGGCAACTAGGAAGGAGTCAAAAAAGTCATTCTTATGACTTTCTCTCATGACAGAGAAAGGTCATTCTTAACCAAGGCAGGGAGGCAGGAAGGATTCTAAGAGTATGGCCAGAGGCCTCAAAATAGCTAAAAATCTCTTTGCCTCTAGGGTCGTGCTAAAGAATTCGGGTGTAGGAGTCAAACAGATCCAGGTTTGAAGCCTGGTTTGTTATTACTAATTGGGACTCCTTGGGCAATGCATTTAATTTCCTGCACCTTTGTTTTCTCATCTTTTAAAACGAGGACAATAAAAGTGCTTTTCGGTGATTCTCATCATCTGGATCTGAGCTCCATTGTCACCTCCATCGAGCAGCCTTCCCTGATCATCTGAAGTGACCCCTCCCGACCCTTTTCTCTCAAGGGACCTTGTTTATTCTGAAATCATTACTCACAAGCATCTGAAATCATTTTACTCTTTCTGTTTGCTAGTTTAGTGTCTTGCTTTCTTAGTAGCATAAGCCTTTTGAGGACTGGCAGCTTGTCTGACATTTGTTGTGTTATAAGCCTGAGTGCACAATAAATATTTGTTGGTGAACATTTGGGATTGCTGTGTGAATAAGAAAACCCATGTCAAGAAGTTAGCATTGCCTCTGACACACAACCAATGAACAAATCATGATCACTTAAGAATTGCACAGATTGTATTTAACTTTGTGCTCGGCACGGTCCTAAACGTTTTACAGACTCCAAGTCAACTCAATTTGTCTCCGCATAACCCCAAGGTAGAATCCTATTATGAGCCCCCATCTTATAGATGAGGAAACTAAGTCACAGAGTGTTCAAGTCACTTGCCCAAGATCAACCAGCTTGTAGGAATACAGCTAGAATTCAAAGCCAGGCTCGAAACCAAGCCCTTATACACGAAGTTCGCCGCCTTTGAAGATAATGATGATGACATTTTTATTTTGGGTGTAAAGAACATGGAACATTGCTTAGCCTAAGCGGACCTGGATCTTTGTCCTTCCCTGGATTTGGGGAAAATGCGATCGGTGTCTAGGGGAGGGAGTCGTATTTTCTTGAACAGCGTGGCCCTCACGTCCAAGCCCGTCCCCGGATGTCCAGGGACCCGCCTGCACACTCCGAGGCCTGCCAGGTCCCTGCCGAGCAGCGGGAGCCTCCCAGGCCCCCTCCGGCCCAGTGCCGCCGCGTGGCCACGCCGCGCCCGGGCCCTGGGAAAAAAGTTTCCAAACGGCGCTGCTAGGCGCTGATTGGCCGAGGCCGACGCGGTTCCGTGGCGCCGCAGCCAATGGTCGGCGCCCGCCGCGGGCGCGGGGGTGGGGGCGGTGGTCAGAGGCCCGGGCTGCGCCGTCCGCCGCGGTAGCCGCCCGTCCTCGCGGACAGAGCCGGGGTAAGTGCGGAGCTGCGGTGGCCGGGGCTGGGGGCCGTCCCGGGACCGCCGCCACCACCGGGAAGCTCTCTTGCCCGCCCTGGGGACCGCCAGGAGCCGCCTTGCAGGGACCCTGCCGCGCCCCTCGCTCGCGCGTTCCTTCCCGGCCGCCTGTACTCCGCCGGTCCCGGGCGCTGGGCTCAAAAATCCCGCTCTCTGCAGCCTCCCTTCCTAACTTTGTGCCTTCCCACCCTTGTGTCCTCGCGCCCAGCTCCTCGCCTTTGCCAACTTTCTTTCTCTTCTAGCGCCCTCCGCTTCCTCCATGACTTCCACGGTCCTTCGTGCCCTCCTCGTCTCCAGCCCCCCGCTGCCTGGCTCCTCTGCCCTCCTGGCTCTCTTGGTCTTTTCTCGCTCTTTTTTTCTGCCTCTTCTCAGCCCCCGCCACCCCCTTGCCTCCTGCTGCCCCAGACTTTCCCTCATTCCTCGTATCTCCTTCCCCCCCGCCCTCGTCCACTGCCCCTTGCCACTTCCACCGTCAGTTCAGGCCTCTTTTCCAAAAACCTCCCCCCTGCTTGGCATCTCCGTGCCTTCGGGAACGTGTTTGGAACAGTCTCCTTCCCTCTGCTTTTTTCAGATCTCTGCTGCAGGAAGGTTCAGATTTCCCCTGATAGCACTCTGGGGAAGGATAGGATAAAGGACGAAAACGCTTATTCTACAGTTTGAATGCAGTGCTGGGACTTACCTGCCTCCCCGAGGTCGTGGGAAATCCCGCCATCATCTTGACACGGCTTTTTGGGAAGCTACCTTATCTTCTCCAGTCATCTCAGGTTCTCCGCCTCCTGAGGGCCTGAGCTTCCCGGATTTCTTTGTCCAGGGTTGGTACCAGGTTGTGCCTCTTTCTACTTTCAGCCTCGAGGTCCCTTTTAACTTCCTTTCTAAAGAAACGGCTTTTACAGGGTGCACTGAGCAGAGATTTGTCATTTTCTATGCTAGTTTGGTTTCTGTATTCTTGGGTAGGATGGCATTTTAGGACACACATAGGGTGCTTTGAAGAGCATTTGGATCCCAGTGACTGACTCCCAGAGCCACTTACCTGACCCCACCACCACACTGGTATTTAACCAGGTTTGAAACTTAAATCTTTACTCTCACTGTGTCTTTTGTGTAGGATTAGATGCTTTAAGTCTCAGGGGCGTCCAATTGGCATATTTTATCCTCTCATTTTGGATAATAGTTTCTTAACTTGGCTTATTCTGTTAGGATGTTATTTTTGTTTCCAAAGTGTGTTCTTTTGCCTTAGAACTTGTGAGCCCAGAGAGATTACACTCCCTTTCCTTACCAGATAATTTCCTAACATGAGTGGGCCTGCATACAGAAAGTTTGTGTCAGCAGCTAGGACTGTTTTTGCACCTAGTACTGATGTAGGTGCTTTCTGTCTGCCTCTCCCAGCACTGCTTTAGCCCTTAGAAGGTGTTTGGAAATGTTCGAGAAGGGTTGGAGGAGAGGGAAATCACAGAAGGAAAAAAATCTTTGCCTAGCATCTTTTTTTTTTTAAGATTTTATTTATTTATTTGACACAAAGAGCACAAGCAGGGAGAGTGGCAGACCGAGGCCGAGGGAGAAGCAGGCTCACCGCTGAGCAGGGAGCCTGATACTGGGCTTGATCCCAGGATTCTGGGATCATGACCTGAGCCTGAGGTAGACACTTAACTGACTGAGCCACCCAGGTGCCTGAGAGATACCTTTATAAACAAAATTGGCACCCTTTCTTAACATATCATGAACTTTCTTCTATATTAGTTCATATACTTCTTAACAACTGTGTAATTTTCCAAATCAGTCCTCTGTTGACAGTTAAGTTTCTACAGTTTTCCACATCAGTGAATGATGGCATACACCCTTGAGTATATGTCCTTGCATGCCTGTCTAAGTATTTTTGTAGGAAGATCATTACAGATTTTGAAAGCACAGAGACAGAAGCCAGACTTGCTGACTCTTGACTGGTTTTGCCCCAGTGATGCCACTTCTGCAAAATGCGGAGCCTGCATCATAACCTAGAAGCTGTTGAAGCACGTGCAGACATTTGGCCGTGTCTTTCTTTCCCCTCCCTTTCCCTTCAGCTCTTCCCTTTGTTTTGATTGGGAAGGATTGAGGTTGGCGTGGAGAAGGGTGGTGAGTTAATTCTTGATAGTTTATACGTTTGTACTGCTCCTGACCAGCTATGCTGGTTTCTTCTCTCAGAGGAAAGCCAAAGGAGAGCGCTTTGTTTTCTCTAGGGTTTTGAAATCAAAGGTGGGGTGGGAGATCTAAGTCATGCAAAATAGAGAATACATACTTTTTGAACTTTGTGCTCCCAGCTTGTGCTCCCTTGCCTGCTGTAGCATATACTTTTGAGGTGCCCATTAGGTTTGTCCACAGAGCTCCTGGGGTGCGAGAGCAGAAGCATAGAGGCAGAATGCCTATAACACTTGTAGCACAAATGAAAGGCATGCAGTGCCCATTTTTAAGATCGTGGGTACAGAGTTGTATATACCGAGACCCGTGCCTGTCACAGTGCGTTTGGAAAGACTGGGGGCCAGATGAAATGAGTGAATCTGACCTCTGAACAGTCTCTTTGCAACCCCAAGGAGACCATGAACTTGAATTCAAAGACCCTCCAGTCACTCCCTCCCCGCAACTTGCACTTGGGTCTGATTTGCCTCTGCTGTCCACTTGCACCTCTGGAGATGGCCAAGGCGTGCAGTGTTTCTGCTCCAGCTTCTGCTTCTAAGAACCCAAGTGATGTCTTGCTTACTCTTAATAGCCGAATGGCTTAAAGGGGATAAAACTGAACATAAGTTATTAAACACCCAGCACGCGGTGGTTCAGTTCAATAGGGAGAGGGAGTCTTTCTTTCCGAGTCATCTTACCTGCTTTCTGTGGCAAAGAATAATGCACATTGGAACTGTGAGACGTTTTCAGATGGCAAAGGAAAAAGCGTACATTTTTAAGATTGTTTCAGAACAAAGTGAAGTTCGGCTGTTGCTTCTTCTTAGTCTATAATATATTTTTTCCTCTTCCCTAAGGATTGTTTTTAAAATGCAGGGGGGTTTTGGGTTGAAATGCCAGGCCTGTGGTTTTTGCCCTTTAGTTGGAGGAGCTACAAATGGTGCAGGCTGTGACAGGAGCTCAGGTCTCTGCTTAGCGTCTTTCCACCACCACCATCACCCCTACACCCTGGCCCTGAAGTCCAAAACCAGAACCTTCCCATCAACGCGGTTGTAATTAGAGCCTCTCGCGCAATGGAAGTGCCTCCTAAAACATCTCAAATTCGTTTCTTTCCTGAGGATTTTTAGTCTTCACTGGCCATAAGTGTTTTATTTAGGAAGCTTTTTTTCCCAAAACTCAGCTGTCATAAGAATGAGGGTGAACATTAAACCCCAAGAACAGTATCAGATGCTCCTTATCATGTACACCTGGAGAGGGGTTAGTTTCCAACAAGGTATTCTCTCCTGCCACTTTCCACTAATGAGATGCCACTCAGGTGCTGAGGGAGCGTGGGGTTTTCCCCCATCCTGCCAAGCCTCTTAGGGATGTACAGGTGTCAACCATAAACTAGTCTTCAGAGGTTTATGGCTTCTTGCTTTTCCTTAACCTCACATCCCCTTCCTACTAGTGGTCCATCTCTATCTTTCCCTTTGCTCATTCATTCCACAAGCATATATTTAGTGCCTGTTATATGCCAGGAACTGTTCTAGGCATTGGGATAAAAAAGCAAGATGGAGAAGGCCCCTGTGTTCAACAATTGACATTCCAGTGGGGAAAGATTAAAAACAAAACTCAAAATGATGAAATAAAGCAAAGGTTAATAAATAGTGAAGGGCTAGAGAGGATATTTGGTGGTGTATTCAAATAAGGTCTCTCTGGGGAAGACATTTCAGCTGAGATCTGAATGACAAGGAGGATACCTAGGCAGAGAACAGCAAGTGCAAAGGCCCTGAGGTGGGGAGCAAGTGTGTTGTGCTTAAGGAATGGAAAGAAGGGGGCGCCTGGGTGGCTCAGTCGTTAAGCGTCTGCCTTCGGCTCAGGTCATGATCCCAGGGTCCTCGGATCGGGCCCGCATCGGGCTCCCTGCTCCGCGGGAAGCCTGCTTCTCCCTCTCCCACTCCCCCTGCTTGTGTTCCCTCTCTTGCTGTGTCTCTCTCTGTCGAATAAATAAATAAAATAAAAAAAAAAACGGAAAGAAGGCCGTGTGCCTCGAACATAAGCTAATGCCTGGGGGCGGGTGGGTAGGGTTGGGGAATGTTTAGAGAAGTAGGCAGGAACTAATTACATTGAATATTAGATATATTTTCCCAAACAGCAGGAAAAACCAGTCTACATCCATTGTTCCTAGTTCCTAACTGTTTCGCCCTACTACACAGACTTGTGCCATGCAGTTGAGACTATCCTCAATAAGATAACGGTCACACAGCACTCAGCTGCACGGGCTCTGGACACTATAGGGACTGGTTTGGTGACTTCATATTAGATGAGTTCTGGGCTCATTAGAGCTTAAGACTTGAGCAGGGAGTACCGCATCTAAGTTTACCCTTACCCATTGCCATGTTAATTGATGTTATTTACACTCTAGGTGCTCTAATTCTTTTTACTTTCAGCAAACAACATCTTTCACTACTTACCTTAATTAGGACCCTCTGTGGCAGCCATCCAACCCTAACTGGTATAGTCAAGAAAGGGAGTTGGTTATCTCTCATAACCTTAAATCAGGTATGACTGGATCCAGGTGTTCAAATGAGATCATCAGGACCCAGCGTCTCCACCTCTTGGCTCTGCTTTCCTCTGTTTTGGCTTCATTCTCTGGCAGACGCCTCCCTTGTGATGGGAGGATGATCACTGGCAGCTCCACGCTTACCTCCTACCATCTTACCCTAGTGGGAAGAGTTTTTTTCTTTCTTTTTTCTCCTAGCTTTATGGAGATATAATTGACATAGAACATTGTGTAAGTTTAAGGTATATAACATGATGGTTTGATAAACGAATATATTGTGAAACCATTACCACAATAAGGTTAGTTAACACTTCCAGAGTGTCTTTCTTGATCGCTCTGCAAAAGCCCTTGACACTGATTTGCTCAGCTTGGGTTAGGGCCACCCCTGAACCAGTCATTGGTCTAGTTTGGGTTAGACCCATCCTGTTATTGGCTCAGCTTGGGTTCGGCCCTCCTCTGAGCCAGTTACTGATGCTGGAGGCATCCCTCCCGTGTTGTGCCCCCTAGATGCTGATGTCAAGTACATCTGAATCACATGGAATGAATGTAGGGTTAGTTTCCCCAAGATTGGAGTGGTGTTACAGAAAGCTGGAAGAAGAAATGCTGGACTGGAGAAAGATCAACAAATGAACAGCTTTCTACTTTTTGCAGCTTCTGTGCTTCCATTCAGCTTTCAGAGAAACTGTTCCCCAGAAGGGGATGGGTGGGGCACATCGCATGTTGTCTCTGAATGAGGGAAGGGAGAAAAATTAGGAAAGAGAGAAGATGTGAGTACAGATACTAACAAATCTAGTTATCAATAAGGGCTGTGCTTGAATATAATTGTTTGATTTTTTTTTAACCAGGGATCCAGAAGTTGCTGATTGTGTCCATGTTAACACTAACATATTTAGCTGAATGATTAATATTTGTAGTAAAAAAATATAGCTTGTTATGGTGGCTCAGTCAAGTGTCTGACTCTTGATTTTGGCTCAGGTTGTGATCTCAGGGTCGTGAGATCGAGCCCTGTGCTCTGAACTGGAGCCTGCTTAAGATGCTCTCCCTCTGTTCACCCCCCCTCCTAGCTCGCTCGCTCGCTCTCTCTCTCAAAAAAAAAAACCAAACAAAACAAAACAGTTGTTATGCCTTGCAAAGTGAGGAGTTGTGTTCATTCTTTTGTCCCTGAGGACATCCGATTGTGAGCTCCCTTGAGGGAAGGAAGGGACTTTGGAGACATCTCATTTGGATTCCTGATGAACTTTTGACAAGCTCAGAGCCTTAAATAAGGCTCTGTCAGCCAGAGTCTGTAAATGGCCCGCTGTTCATAGAGATCCCTTCCCCAGCTTCTGCTCTGGATCTCTCCAAGTCCTCAGAGCCAAGGCCCCATTCCCACCCCCTGCCCTGTAGCTACTGTCCTGTTTGTCTGCTTCTCACACCCAGCTCTCCAAAATTTCCTCTACTTCCTCTTCTTTACCTCCTCGTAACTCCTCTGCCCAATTTCCGCCCCCCCCCCCCGCACTGTGTTGAAACTGTTCTTGCTCACATCACCAGTGACCGACATTCCGTGAGGTCTCCTGGGTATTTTCCAGTCCTTCTCTTAGTTTCTCTGTTGTATCGTGGATACTGTGGACCGGTCGTTTTCCCTTGACACCATCTATCTACTGCCAGGACAGCTCACTGTCTGGTTCTCGTCTCTTCATTTGTCCCCTGTCTCCTTAGATTACTGTTTCTTTCTTTGCCTACCAGTCAAACACTGGCATTCCTCAGCGTTCCATAAATAGCACTCACTAGATTCTCCAGCAGTTCCGTCACGAGAAAGAGGGAAGAAGCAGCTACAGGCTCAGGACTCTTAAATTTGTGTCAGGCCAGAGTTCACCCCAGAGTTTCAGATCTGCTGTTGCTTCTGGATGTGTCACTGGCATGTCAAACTAGAAATATCCCAAACTCGGCTCATTATCCTCTCGCCCTAAAGTCTTTCCTTCTGTTCTTCATCTCTGGTGATGGGGATGGTGGTGGCACCTGTTGTTGAAACCAGAACCCCAGAGATGTCCTCCCCTCCTTTTTTTTTTCCTTGCGCCCCCCCCCCCACCCCCATGAAATGAATAAAATCTTGGTAGTTTTATCTATTCATGGAATGTAACGTGGGTGGGCTGTATTTTGTCTGAGTTTGGTTTCAGTTTTTGGCAATGTTTTATCATTTAATCCAACATAAAATTTAGGAGCTTCCTCTCCCCCCCCCACCACATTAAAAATAAGCTCTTTAACCAGACATGGACAGTAATTGTAAAGCTTTCTCTCCTAGACACCATGCCACAAGAAGAGTGACCTCTTGCTCTGTTTTCACCATGGAAGACTCGGGAAAGACTTTCAGCTCTGAGGAAGAAGAAGCTAACTACTGGAAAGATCTGGCTATGACTTACAAGCAGAGGTCAGTCTTCCCGAGTCCACCCTGCTTTTTCTTCCCATCCTGGTGGCAGCTACCATTCAGTGTGGGGCTTCTGAGGCGACAAGCATTACAAAGGACTTGACACACATTCTGTCCGTTACATCTCAAAACTGCCTCATGAGGAAATAGTTATCACCCCATTTTACAAATGAGGAACTGAGCCTCAGGGAAGGCAAATAACTTGCCCACCGAGGTCACACCGGCCAGTAAGCAGCTGGGCTAGAATGTGAGCATCAAAGCCTCCAGTCCTGAGCAAACTGCTGTGCTCTTTCCCATCCTATTTTCTGGAAGGGTTTTATCAGTTGGGGATGCCATATCTGGTCAGTCCCCGTGCCTGACAGTATGGGTTTTTGCAGATTTTAAATGTGGAACCAGCGGTTCAGTGTCCATATCTGGGAGTAGTGTGTGTGTGTGTGTGTGTGTGTGTATGTGTGTGTGCAGCATTGCTTTTTATTTCTCATGGACTCATATTCTCCACCTAATTTTCTTATTCTTAATTTGACTATAAGATAACTCAGGTTTAGTATTAAAAAAAAAAAAGCGTTGCTTACTTTTAAGGATCGAGGACCTGGAACTGGGTGTCTGGGGTTGGCCAGGCGCACACTGTAGTGGTGGAGTGAGCAAACATTTATATTAGATCCAATTCCTGCTTACAAGTAAATCTGCAGAGGGTACACAATCCCAAGGATACTTACTCCACGTTGAGTTCAAAAACCAAATACATTGAATGAATGAGCAGGGAGTGAATTCGTAGAGAAATAGCTTCGGAGTCAGGCAGATGTGGGTTGAGGTCTGAGCTCTACTTCTGACTCACATGACATTGAGACAAGTCACATCTTCTTTCAGCCTTACCTGTAAAATGAGGGTAAGCCTAGTTTCTGCCTCGAAAGGTGGTTGACAAACAAGCTAATCCATGCATCACCCTCCACAGCATGGCTAGGTGCTCAGTAAATGGTTGCCTAATGGCGTCTGGGACTTCTGTAGGGCAGAGAACACGCAAGAGGAGCTCCGAGAATTCCAGGAGGGAAGCCGCGAATATGAAGCTGAGTTGGAGACGCAGCTGCAACAGATTGAAACCAGGAACAGGGACCTCCTGTCGGAAAATAACCGCCTTCGCATGGAGCTGGAAACCATCAAGGTGAGAGGACATGGACAGCACGCCCAGACAGGCTTCTGGCGTGGCATGTGTGTGCCTGGGAAAGCGAGCCCGGCTGTGCAAGGGGGCCCCTGGCCAGCCCTGGGCATGCTCCCTCCTCCCTCAAGATCTGCTGGGTGGAAGTGGTGTTGGAAATCTTTTTTGCCCCCATTAGGAGGAGCTCTGTGAGAAGCAAGTCACACATGTGTCCCCACGGTCATTCCTGGCTGTCTATCACAACCCCACCAGGCATGTGAAAGGTAGACATTTTTGGAGTATGGAGTGTCACCGGATTTGCTGATCATTAGATTATACAAAGTCCAGAGTTATGCTGCCCAGTGAATTGACAGTTAAGTTCATTAAAATAAAATAAAAACGTAATTCCTTCCTTCTGCTAGCTACATTTCACCTGTTCAGCAGCCCCACATCTCTAGTGGGTATCGTTATTGGACAGAGAGGTGGAGAATATTTCCATCATTACAGAAGGTTCTGTTAGATAGTGCCGGTCTAGAGCAGGTTCCTCAACCTGAACACTGTGGACCTTTGAGGTCCGGTAACTTTCTGCAGTGAGGGCTGAGTTTTGCATTGTAGGGTGTTGAACAGCATTGCTGGTCTCCACCCACTGGATGCCAGGGGCACCCTCTCCCCCCAAGATTTATGAGTACCAGAAATACCTGTCGACATTGCCAAGTATCAGGAGCACCACCGGTCCAAAGGGTAAAGACTGCCTTTTGGACATTCTGTAGGGCTTAGCAGATAAGCACTCGCCCATGCCCTGCAGACTGCGTCTCTCAGCCCTCACAGCCAGGCAGGCTTGAACCCACCCTCGCCCTGAGATTCCTGATCTGAGTAAGTCTGGGGGGGGGGGGGTGGACCTAGGCATGTCTGCATGTCTTTTCCTTTTTAAGCTTTACTTACTTATTTTAGAGAGAGTGCGCAGTGGGGAGGGGCAGAGGGAGAGAGAGAGAATCCTGAAGCAGACTCCCTGCTGAGTGCAGAGCCCAAGATCATGACCTGAACTGAAATCAAGAGTCAGCTGCTTAGCTGACTGAGCCACGCAGTTGCCTCTTCATTTTTAAAAATAAAGCTCCCCATGTAAATTTTGATGAGCTGCTGGGGGGAAAGAACCAAGGGCGAGGTATGGTGGATACTGGAAGGGGATGTGCTCCTAGAGCTCTGGAAGCTTTGTGAAGGAAACAAACCTAACCCCAAAAGCACTTAAGGAAAAAGATGCTCAGTTACGGAGTAGTGATCGAGAGATCCTTCTGAGAGAAGGGTCTGCATGAGCTGGAGACGGCTTCCCGGGGGAGCTGGGAGGGATTTGAGCTGATTTTTGAAGGTGAAGGGAGTGTGTATGCACTTATGTGTGTGCATGTGCACACGTAGCCAGCAGGTTGGGGCTTAGGGGTTAATGAATAATTAATCTGGACCTTCCGTAGACACAGACGAGAATGGATGTCGAGCAGACTCGAGAATCCTGGCTTTAGTAGTGCATAGGAAAAAGTGGGACCCACAAATGGATTGGGGGTTGAGGGATGGGGAGGGGCAGAGGAAAGATCCCCAAAGACCTCAGAAGCTGAGCAGTGGAGTGTAAGCTTTCATGTTGTAGACCGCAAAGCCCACACTGGACGTCTACAGATCCGTCTGGCCCACTGATGTTTTTTGCTTAGTCTTCCCTGGTTTTTATTCAACATTTTATCGTGACAGTTTTTAAGCACGCCGCAAGGTTGAAAGAATTTTCCAGTGACCACCTGTATATCCACCATCTAGGCTCTACTGATAACCTTTGCCATACTTGATTTTTTTTTTGCCATACTTTTTTTTGATTACATATCTATCCATCAGTCTAGCTTTCTGATGCATTTCAAAGTGGCTTGCAGACATCTATACACTTCCCTGTAAATACTGCAGTGTGCTGTTATTAACTAGAGTTGAGGGTTTGTTTACAGTTCATTCTTTTGATAGTAAAATTTATTTATTTATTTTAAAGATTTTATTTATTTGAGAGAGAGAGAATGAGAGACAGAGAGCACGAGAGGGAAGAGGGTCAGAGGGAGAAGCAGACTCCCTGCCGAGCGGGGAGCCCAATGCGGGACTCGATCCCAGGACTCCAGGATCATGACCTGAGCCGAAGGCAGTCGCTTAACCAGCTGAGCCACCCAGGCGCCCTGATAGTAAAATTTATATCTTTAGTGTTTTTTTAAAGATTTTATTTATTCAGAGAGAGTTCACGTGTGAGTGGGGAGAGGGAGAGAGAATCTCAAGCCGACTTCACCCCGAGTACAGAACCCCACATGGGGCTCGATCTCATGACCCTGAGATCATGGCCTGAGCCAAAAGCAAGAGTTGGATGCTTAACCAGCCAAGCCACCCAGGCGCCCCTGGCGTTTTAAGTATTTAATATCAGTATTCAAAGTTGTGAGGCTTCGTATACAAGTCTGGGTTTCTGACTTCCTTTGAGAATCGGCATGCCAGGCCTGCGTTCTTCCACGCCAGTGAAACTCTAGGCGGCGGTTACTGAGACCGAGCAAGCGTTCACCAGCCCATCCCAGTCCCCACTACTGTCCCCCACCTCCATCCCTGACACTGAGGGATAAGTGTCCTTTGCTTTATCCCTACACCTGGTCCATGCCACTGATTTTGTGGGCAGCCCGACCCCTGCCCCTGGCGCTGAGGAATCGTGGTGCTTAACTTGAAGGGGACTCGGACGGAACACTGTGGAAGGGCGGCGGGCGGTGTGAGCCGTAGTCCGGAGAGGGACCAGGCCCTCCGTGGAGGCCGACTCCTGTCGAGCAATTATGAAGTAATTAACTGTTTCAAGACCGAGCCTTTGAACTTGCAGAAGACCTCTTCGTGACAACCACCGGACAGATGCCTGAGGTGCAGAGTGTAAAGCAGAAGAAGTAGAAATGCCTGGGTAAACAGAACTGCCACCGGGGCACCCGGCTGGTTCCGTTATTGGAGCATGTGACTCGGGGTCTCAGGGTCATGAGTTCGAGCCCCACGTTGGGGTACAGATTACTTTAAAAAAAAAACTGCCACCAGCAAGTATCTGTCAGTGACCCCAGAGAAATGTTTTCAACTGAGTCAGACTTCTTGACAACTGGCTTATTCACCACAAGTTGAATAAGAAGGCCTGTAGGCCTATAAGGGATCAAACAGAGAGTCTGTTGATGCCTTCATCAGCTGACAGCTTATTATAATTAGCCCCAAATGAAAGCACAATATTTAGCAACGGCTTTTCATGTCCACGAGTTCAAAGGACATCCTTTGCATCTTTATGCTGGTGGAGAAGCCCATTAACGGCATCATCTTAGAAACTGGGTTTGAATTGAGGTTAATGACGTCGGATCCTTTGCGCTCCTGTTTTGTTTGGAGATGCACCTGGATAAAGGGGGTGAGGCTGTCAGAGCCAGCCCTGGGAATTGGCCCTTGCGTGGGGCTTGGTCGGCCCCTCCTTGGCTGAGGGGAGTTGCTTCCTCTGCTCATGGCCAGGAAACAGAGTATCAGAGGGGATGGAGCAGCCTGAGGATGTGCAATGCCCTCCCTGTCCCCACCCCGTAAAGGATCTGCTTGTTCTGTGGAAGCTCTTCTCACGCTGCTCTCACCACACCTCTCTGGCCCAAGTACCATTATGTCATTCTCCTCGTGCATCCCGACTGTTTTCTAGCAACGCCTTTGTTTACTTGACTGAGGAAAGAAGAGTGTGTCTGTTTTTCAAGCTTCCTTTTTCTTTTTTTTTTTTTAAGGTTTTATTTATTTATTTGATAGAGCACAAGTAGGCAGAGCAGCAGGCAGAGGGAGAGGGAGAAGCAGGCTTCCCACTGAGCAGGGAGCCGGACGTGAGGCTCGATCCCAGGACTGGAATCATGACCTGAGCCGAAGGCAGCCGCTTAACCGACTGAGCCCCCACAGGCACCCTGTTTTTTTTGTTTTGTTTTGTTTTTTAAGATTTTATTTTTAAAGTAATCTCCACACCCAATGTGGGCCTTGAACTTACAACCCTGAGACGAAAAGTCGCGTGCTCTACCAACTGAGCCAGCCAGGCACGCCTCAAACTTTCTAATTAGACTTTGGGCCTTTCCTGTGGGACGTGTTTTCGTGTGTAGATGAAGGGAAAGCAGTAAGGGTGTTTGGTGAAGGAAGGTGATTTGAAAGAGCAGTCAAAGCAGAACGTATGTGTGCGTGTGCATGTGTGGTCGATACCTCTGTGGCCTGGAAGGAAACGTTTGAGGGCAGTTAAGCATAGTTGTTTAATGAGCACAAGCCCCAGGGGCTCACATTGGATCTTGGTTCAGTCATTTGCTACCAGTTGACTTTGGGCTAATGAAGTAGCCCCAGTTCATGTCTCTGAAGTAGCATTAAATGAGCCAACGTAAGAACTATCTTGAGCCAAGAAGCTGGCCCAGAGTAAGCATGTGATGAATGTTAGCTGCTGACATTGCGCAGCAACAGATCATGAAGTCATTTGCCTAGTTCTTGCCTTGGAAAGCACTAGTCACATCACACTAAGCTCTTTTGATAATTAATAACAGGTTGTGGGGCTTTCTTTATTTCCTTCCTTCCCTCCCTCCCTCCCTCCCTCCCTCCCTCCCTCCCTCCTTCCCCCCTTCCCCCAAAGGTCCAAAAGTCCTCTCTAACTCCCCCATGCTACAAGGGTGTGTCCTGGATCACAAAGTTAGAACAGTTGTCAGACTAAGTACATGGTTTCCTGCTCTTACGGTGAGGCACAAGCAACCAAAGTTACTGTGATTCCTGATACGCAATCCAGGGATGTCACATGAAGTGGATTGGTGTTGCCCTTGTTTGTGGATGAGGCTTGGAGAGGTTTATATGGCTTTCCATGGCTGTGGACACCTTGAGCAAAATAATTCCTTTTGAAGATTGTTGGGGGTCTTGACCCTTAGGGGCTGCAGGGACCAAGTTCAGGAGGGGGCGGGCTGCAAGATGCTTGTGGGCCAAGAGGTGGGAAGTACTTGGGACATAACAACTTTGAATGGTGGCCCCCATTCTCGCTCTGCCCTCACTTGCTTCAGAGTCCATATCTGTGGAGAGAAGGTTCTACTGGCTGAGGTTAGGCTTGTGGCCTGGCTGTGGTGGGAGGCTACGAGAATGTCTGGAGCCTCCTTAGTGTGATGTGAAGACCGGTCCCATAAAGATCCTATGATATGGGAGAGCTAAGTCCCCTAAAGAAATCAGGGTGCTGCCGAGCTGTGCACACGGGGAGGGTCGGACACTCACAAGCTAAAAGCAGTAGTGTCCACTCCAACAGGAGAGCATATGTTCCAGGAATCCCTCAGTATTTTAAGGAGATGACAGGGAAGGGAGATAAACACAGCTTATCAGAAGGTTAAATCACACACTCAGTGTCAGTTTTGTCCTCCAGGAGAAGTTTGAAACGCAGCACTCAGAAGGCTACCGGCAGATCTCAGCCTTGGAGGATGACCTTGCCCAGACCAAAGCAATTAAGGATCAACTTCAGAAATACATCAGAGAGCTAGAGCAAGCCAATGATGACTTGGAAAGAGCAAAACGGTACGTCGGGAAGGAGAGAACAGGTTTTGGAATGCATTCATTTGGCCATTGGCAGGGAAAGCATTTGGCCAAGGCAGGACTCCCAGTGGAAGCAGCATTTGGGCTAAGACCAGGGGATGCAGAGACATCATCCAGGGAAGGGTATGAGGTGAGAACCCGCCAGGCAGAAGGACGAGCATGTGCTAAATACCGCCCTGAGGTAAGCATGTCCAAAGAACAGGATTTCATTCCTTTTTTTTTTTTTTTTTTAGGATTTTATTTATTTTTTTTGAGAGAGAGTGAGCACGAGCTGGGGAGAGGGACAGAGGCAAAGGGAGAAGCAGACTCCCTGCTGAGCAGGAAGCCCAACATGGGGCTTGATCTCAGGACCGTGGGTTATGACCTGAGCCAAAGGCAGGTGCTTAACCGACTGAGCCACCCAGGCGCCCCAAGAACAGGATTTCTTAAACTGACGTTCTGTTGTTTAGCAGAATACTAACAATCATAACATTTATTGAATAACTACTCTGTACCAGGCTCCCTTTTTTCTTTGATGAAAACACTTTAAAAATTAGATATAAATTGCTTACAGTGGCACGCACAGATTTTAAGCATACAGTTCAATCATTTTGGGCAAATTGCATATACGTTCACGGGACCCATGCTCTTGTTAAGATATGGAACCTTTGTGTTGCCCCCGTAGTCCCCTGCATTATTGTTAATAATATTATTATTACTAGTTTAAGTAGGTTCCACACCTGGCGTGGAGCCCAGTGTAGGACTTGAAATCAAAACCCTGAGATCAAGACCTGAGCTGATATCAAAAGTCAAACGCCCAGTTGACTGACCCACCCAGGTGCCCCATCCCCTGCATTATTTTTTACTGGTTGCTTTAGGATCACAACACTTCATTGTACCACTGCATGTGAAGTGCAACAGCCTTGGAATCTTATAGTTTCACTTTTATCATCCTTGAACTTTATGCTATACTCATAATACTATTATGTCTACAAATGCTGTGGTTTCCACAATACATTGCTATAATTTTTGCTTTAAAAAGCCAAGTATAGGGTGCCTGGGTGGCTCAGTTGGTTAGGTGACTGCCTTTGGCTCAGGTCATGATCCTGGAGTCCCGGGATTCAAGTCCCAGGTTGGGCTCCCTGCTCAGCGCGAAGTCTGCTTCTCCCTCTGACCCTCCTCCGTCTCGTGCTCTCTCTCTCTCTCTCTCATTCTCTCTCTCAAATAAATTAATAAAAATCTTTAAAAATAAATAAATAGGGGCGCCTGGGTGGCTCAGTCATATAAGCACCTGCCTTTAGCTCAGGTCATGATCCCAGGGTCCTGAGATCGAGCCCCGCAGCATCGGGCTCCCTGCTCGGTGGGAAGCCTGCTTCTCCCTCTCCCACTCCCCCTGCTTGTGTTCCCTCTCTCACTGTGTCTCTCTCGTCAAATAAATAAATAAAATCTTTAAAAAAAAAAAAAATAAAAGCCAGGTATATTTTAAAGAAATTAAGAGAGTTAAAAAGATAAGCTTTTATATTTACCCACATATGTACTATTTCTGGTTCATTCCTTCCTGAGGACCAGGGTTTCCCTCTGGTACCCTCTCCCTTCAGCTTGAAGAACTTCCTTTAGGAATTCTTATAGGACAGGTCTGTTCACAGTGAAGTCTCCTTGTTTTAGTTTATCTGAAAGTGTCTTTTGCCTTCATTCTTGAAAGATATGTCCACTGGATGTAGGATTCTGGGTTGACAGTTGTTTTTTTGTTTTGTTTTCTTTCAGGGGATTGTTCCACTGTCTTCTGATTTTCTTGGTTCAGGTCAGAAGTTAGTGGTCATTTGAATGGTTACTTCCCAGTATGTAATATTTTTTTTTCTGGCTGCTCTCAGATTTTCTCTTGACTTTTTGTTTGTAGCAGTCTATGATGTGGCTAGATTTTATATATACCTAACTTTTTTTTTTTAATTGTTGGATTTAACCAGAATTGATTTTTTCATTTCATTAAATAATCTCTATACCCAATGTGGGGCTCGAACTCATGATCCTGAGATCGGGAGTCAGCTGCTCTACTGACTGAGCGAGCCCCTGTATGTATTTATCTTGATAGGGGTTTGCTGGGCTTCTTCAGTCTGTAAATTTCTCTTTTTGCCAAATTTAACTTTGGTCATTATTTCTCAGAGATTTGTGCTGCCCCATTTTCTCTCTCCTGTCCTTCTGGGACACCAACTACACACACATTAAGTCCTTTTGATATTGTCACACAGCCTCTTTTTTTTTTTTTTTTTTTTTTACCCCCAGTCTTTTTTTCTTTTGGTTCTTCAAATTGGTTAATTTCTATTGATCTGATTCAGGTTCACTGACTCCTCTCCAATCGGCTGATAAACGAATTCCAGTAGTGTCTTTAGAGATTGTATTTTCAGTTCTAGAATTTCCTTTAAAAAAAAAAAGATTTGTTTGACAGAGGGGGAGAGAGCACAAGAAGGGGGAGGAACAGAGGAAGAGAGAGAAGCAGGGTCTCTGCTGAGCAGGGAGCCTGATGCGGGGCTCTATCTCAGGATAGAGCCATGACCTGAGCCAAAGGCAGGTGCTTAACCGACTGAGCCACCCAGGCACCCCCCCCCCTTTTTTTTGAATTTCCTTTTTTTTTTTTTAAAGATTTATTTATTAGAGCGCATGAACAGAGAGAGAGAATACCAGGCAGACTCTCCGCTGAGCGCAGAGCCCAACATGGGGCTCGATCTCTCAACCCTGAGATCATGACCTGAGTCGAGATCAAGATTTGGACGCTTAACAGACTGAGCTCCTCTCTTTATATCCTTCAGTAGCTACTTTAAAGTCCTTTTCTTTTCTGCTAATTCTAACATCTAGGTTATCTTAGGGCCATTTCCAGTGATTGCCTTTTCTCCTGAGTTTGGGCACATTTTTTGTGCTCTTCATGTGTCATGTTGCGTAATCTTGAATTCTGGACATTATGAATGATGTGTGGCAGAAACTATGGATTTTGGTTTTGATTTTTTTTTTTTTCCTGGTCTGTTAACTAGGACGAACTAACACTCCAAACTGTTTCCGCTTCATGGGCAGTAGCTGAAATCTGTTTGATTCTTTTAGCCTTAACCAGGTTGCTTCAAGTCTGCTGAGCATTTGCATGGTCTAGAGGTTAGCCAGAGATGTGGGAAGAGTTTAGATGAGAATTTGGCACTAGTGATGGACTTCTGTCATGGAGCTGTAGGCAAAACATTAACAGAGATGCAACATTCACCCACTGCTGTTTCTTTCCTCCAAGTGGTGGCTGCTGTTATTGCCTTCAGACCATTGTTGTTTGACCCAGAGTTTGTAGTTGTAATCTACAACTACATGAGAGCTTTGGTCTGATACAAGCCACCTTATCATTATCAAAAGTGGGATCTCAGAGCTCTTTGTATATTTTTCCATTAATCTTTTATCCTACGTGGAAAATATTTTTCATAGAATAATCTGGTCTTCTGCCTGTATCTTTGGTATCATGTTCCATACAAATAATTTTCATTTTTAGGTCATCCAATTTTTGTCTCCTTTTTTAGCTTCTGTGTTTCCAGACTGCACTAGGGAAATCTCCTTGATCCTTTGATTATGCATGTCTTCTCTTAATTTTTTTTGTAAGACTTTTTTTATTATTTATTTTATACTTATACTTTTAATCTGCCTGAAATTTGTTTACCTAGTACAAGACATGGGTCCAGTTTTATTTTCAGTACATAGATAGCCAATTGTACCAGTACTATTTATTAAATACTCCTTTTTTTTCCACTGAATTTAACCCATCTCTGTCATATGTTAATCTCTAACATATCCTGGGATCTCATTCTGGATTCTTTATTTTGGTCCAGTGTACAATTTGTGAATTACTATACCAATACCATAATGACTCGATTACCATGACTTTGTAGTATGTTTGCAAGCCACTGGCATACCATTGTTTTCACCTGTATTTCATTGATCAAAGCAAGTCATGTGGTCCAGGTCAAGAGGTGGGACAGTACATTCCACTCACACTGAGGCCATAACAAGGATGTGGATGTAGGGAGGGTGAAGAATTAGGCCCAATTATGCAGTCTACCACAAAGAAATAGTACATTGACTGGTTCTAAAATAATATCCAAAGAGTAGAGGTTTTTTATGCAAATTCAAGGAAATAAAAATAGAAATTCACCATATCCCACCCCCCACAAAGGGCATTCTATACACTCTATTGTACATCTTCTTTCACATAACAGTAGATCTTGGAGATCTTTCAGGACACAGAGCATTCTTTGTTTTTTTTTCCCCAAGTGCATAATATTCTATTGTATGGTTAGTGTTGTATAGTACATAATGATTTATTTGTCCGGTCCCCTGTAGATGGATATCTGCTACATTTGCATTCTTGTGCAGTGATAAACATTGCTGTAATGAATCCTAAACATTGCTTGCACAGATATTTATCTGTAGAATAAATTTCCACAAGTGAGATTGCTGGGTCAAGGGATATATGCATATGTGATTTTGATATTATTGCCCATTTGTTCTTTATACGGTTGTATCACTTTACATTCCCGGCAGCTATGTATGTAAATCCGTCTTTCCAAGTAGCTTCACTAACAGTGGTTTTCAGACCTCGGATTTCTGCCAGTTTAGTAAGTGACCGATGGGTACACTTCTCAGTTATGAGTGATGTTGATTCCTTTTCCTAATTTAAGAACTGTTTTATTTCTTTTTCTATGAACTCTCTATCTTTGCCTATCTTTATTTTTTTTTTTTTTTAAAGATTTTATTTATTTATTTGAGAGAGAGCATGAGAGGGGGTTGGGTCAGAGGGAGAAGCAGACTCCCTCCTGAGCAGGGAGCCTGATGCGGGACTTGATCCTGGGACTCCAGGATCATGACCCGAGCCGAAGGCAGTCGCTTAACCAACTGAGCCACCCAGGCACCCTTTGCCTGTCTTTAAATTGGGTTATTGTTTTTCATTTCTAGGAGATTGTTATAGATTTGTGACACAAAAATATTTGGCATTTAGATTTGTCTTCCAGCTTTGTCTGTTGTATATGTTACTGTCAAAAGTTATTTGATTTCCCTATAGTCAGATGTATCAGTCACAGGTGGGAGGGCATTGTGCAGTCTAAGGTTTATTTTTATTTTCTTTTTTAAAGATTTTATTTATTTGAGAGAGAATGAGAGAGAGCACGAGAGGGAAGAGGGTCAGAGGGAGAAGCAGACCCCCCTGCTGACCAGGGACCCCAATGCGGGACTCGATCCCGGGACTCCAGGATCATGACCTGAGCCGAAGGCAGTCGCTTAACCAACTGAGCCATCCAGGTGCCCCAGTCTAAGGTTTATAAAGCAGTTAGTCTATGCTTGCTTTTTCTTCTTTTTCTTACATTGCTTTACATTTTTTAAAATTAAAAGCGCATTGGATTCACATTTTGGCCAAATACTGAATTGTTTGGTCTTAAAATCAGATGAGGTAGAGGGGCGCCTGGGTGGCTCAGTCGTTAAGCGACTGCCTTCGGCTCAGGTCATGATCTCGGGGTCCTGGAATCGAGCTCCGCATCGGGCTCCCTGCTCCGCGGGAGGCCTGCTTCTCCCTCTCCCACTCCCCCTGCTTGTGTTCCCTCTCTCGCTGTATCCTCTCTGTGTCAAATAAATAAATAAAATCTTTAAAAAAAAAAAATCAGATAAGGTAGAGGCGAGGCCCAGATCATCATTACAGAATGCATAAAGTTCTGGAATACTGAAGTTTTATTTTTTAAAAAAATTAAAAAACAATTTTATTGTAAAATTTTAATAGTTATATTTGGAAAATTTGACCCCCTACTTCAAGAAGAGTTAATTTCTCAGCCCTACCAGCTATTTGCTCGTTAAAGTCCTTCCACGGTATCTGTAAAATGAAATGACTTACTTTTAGGAAGGGGATAACCTTGAAAGACTCAGGGCCTCATTGGAAGTAACTAAAAATTAAATGCATTCCTTAAAGGTTATTTTTTGTGAATGCTAAGGTACAGAAAAGTTGTACAAAGATTAAAATTGATTTTATTTCATTTCACTCTTCTATGTAGTAGTGTTACATAGATGTTAAAAAAAACTTCTTGTGATAAAAACACACAACATCAAATTCACCATCTTAACCAATATTTTTTAAAGATTTTATTTATTTATGTGACAGAGAAGGGGGGAGAGAGTACGCACAAGCACAAGCCGAGGGAGAGGGAGAAGTAGGCTCCCCGCTGAGCAGGGAGCCTGATGCGGGGCTCAATCCCACTACCCTTTGCAGGGCTCAATCCCGCAACCCTGGGATCATGACCTGAGCCATAGGCAGACGCTGAACCGACTGAGCCACCCAGGTGCCCCCATCTTAACCATTTTTAAGTGTACATCTGAGTAGCATTAAGTGTGTTCACATTATTGTGCAACAGCTCTCTAGAGCTTTCGCATCCTGCAACATTGAAACTTGCACCCACTAAACACTAAATCCTCCTCCATGCTCCCTCGGACCCTTGGTAATCCCCTTTTTGCTTTCTCTGATTTTCACTACTTTGGATACCCTATAGGAGTGGAATCATACAGTATTTGTCCTCTTGTGCCTGGCTTATTTTCTTAGCATAGTGTCTTTGAGATTCACCCATGTTGTAGCGTGCAACAAGATTTCCTCTTTTTTTTTTTTTTTTTAAGGCTGCATAATATTCAAGTGTATGTACAGTTGACACGGGTTTGAACTGCGTGGGTCCACTCACATGGAATTTTTTTTTTTTCAATAAATGCAGTGTAGTACTATGAACGTATTTTCTCTTACAAATTTCCTTAATAGCATTTTTTTTAGCTTACTTTATTGTACAGTGTGTAATATATATAGCATACAAAATATGTGCTAATTGTTCATGTTGTTGATAAGGCTTTTGGTCAATAGTAGGCTATTCGTAGTTAAATTTTGGGAGTCAAAAGTTACATGCAGATTTTGGACTACGTGAGGGGTCGGCACCTCTAGCCCCCGCATTATTCAAGGGTCAACTGTTTATACCACATTCTCTTTATCCATTTATCTGTTCGTGGACATTTGGGTTGCTTCTGCTTCTTGATTTTTTTTTAAATTTTTTTTAAAGATTTTATTTATTCATTTGAGACAGAGAGAGAGAGAGCATGAGCAGGGAGAGAGGCAGAGGGAGAGGGAAAAGCAGGCTCCTCACTGAACCAGGAGCCCGATGTGGGGCTCGATCCCAGGACCCTGGGATCATGACCTGGGCCCAAGGCAGACACTTAACCATCTGAGCCACCCAGGCACCCCTGCTTCTTGATTGTTGTGAGTGCTGCTGCTATAAACATAAATGTACAAATACCTCTTTGAGCTCCTGCCTTCACTTTTAAATATATGCCCAGCAGTGTGATTGCTGGGTCATATGGTAATTCCATGGTTTGTTTCTTTTTTTTTAAGATTGATTGATTTATTTGCGAGAGAGAGCAGGCAGGAGGGGCAGATGGAGATGGAGGAGAGTCTCAAGCGGACTCCACACTAAGCACAGAGCCCCATGCGGGGCCTGATCATGACTTGAGCCGAAGGCAGTCACTTAACCAACTGAGCCACCCGGGTGCCCTGAATCAACCATCTTTTCATCAGTGATTTGCGTTGTCACTTTTATCATAAATTAAGTTCTCCTTTGTATTTGGATCTAGTTCTGAATCTCTGGTCTCCCTGGTCGGTCCTTATAACTGTTGAAGGCTGCACCACACTGTTGTTCACCATTGAGGCTTTATAATAGTGTGTTCTTTATATCTGGGGGAGCTACTTCTCTCTTTTTCAGAGTTATTCTGGACATTCTTATTTTATTATCACATGATCTTTTATTAAAAAAATTTTTTTTAAAGATTTTATTTATTTGACAGAGACACAGCGAGAGAGGGAACACAAGCGGGGGAGTGGGAGAAGGAGAAGCAGGCTTCCCGCAGAGCAGGGAGCCCGATGCGGGACTCAATCCCAGGACCCTGGGATCATGACCTGAGCCGAAGGCAGATGCTTAACTGACTGAACCACCTAGGCGCCGCCCTTCACATGATCTTTTAAATCAGACCCCTGTGCCACTGTCCCCAACGAGAAGCTATTAATATTTTTACTAGGATGTTGTTAAACTCTGAGGTAACTTATGGAGAATGGATTTCTTTGTGATGTTGGGTCTTCCTCTTCACAAACACCATATGTCTGCATTTCAACAAGCCTTCCGTGCCCTGTGGTCAAATCCTACATTATTTTTTGTTAGATGAATTCCTACGCATTTTATCTTTTTTGTATGTTTGACATGTCAAGCCTTTAGGGTGATCTTAACTGTTTCCAGTATTGTACTCCTGAATGTTATTCCTTTGTTTTTATTTAAGCACTTTTGGTAACTTTATTTTTCTCTGAAGACCCTTTGAGGGAGGGTATGAATATAATTCAGTCTAGACATAGCAGGATATATTGAATTGATGAATTCATGAATTGATCCTCACTTTGCAGGACCAGTGGTTAAGAGAGGTTAAGCAGCCTAGGAACGCTTAGGTAGTCTTATGTTGGAGAGCTAGGTTCTCCTGGGTTCTGCTCCAAACATAAACTTCTAACCACCATGAGATAACAATTAGTAGGACAAACACAGGGTCAGTAATAAAAATTGCTGGCATTTATTGAGCACTCACATGCAAAACATCTGTTGGAGGCTTAGTGTATTATTTGCCCCTTGACACCCCCACCACCATGCGGAGGTACTGTTATTACCCCTGCATTGCTTGTGAGGAAACTGTCTGGGCAAGCTTCCTGTTTTGTGCCTCAGAGTTAGACACATTTCTTTATTACCACACTTCTCAGTGCCTTAATAGCATTCCAGTGAAATGTCTATACTGGTCACAAGAGGAAGTGGTTTTTAGGAGGGCAGCTGGGCATTTTGAATTGTTTAAGGTAACTGAAAAGATGGTCTCTTCTCCCTGATTAAATGTACAATAATAAGTTCTGTATGGATTTTAGTAGGATATTCTGAATACTGATTTGCATTTTGAGTCTCCAAGAGAAGATTTGCTGCTTTTGGCATTTGGCTGGGTCCTCTGGGTCATCCTAATAAGGCGCTGGCTCATTGCTAAGTGCTATATGGACATTTCTCACTTAATCCCCAGGACAGTTTTGTGTACCCCAAGAGCTAAGACGATTCTCATTCTGCAGGTGAAGAGCCTGGGCCCTGGAAGGTTAAGATGCTTGTTCAGGTCCGTGGTGTCTAGGAAGTGCCCATGCTGGGACTCATACCCCCCTTGTGTCTGGCCTTTCTTGTCTCCCGGGTTTGTAGACACCAAATGGATGCTGCTGTTTGCTCTCTTGGACAGCTTTATTTTTCTCTTACCAGGGCCACAATCATGTCTCTGGAAGACTTTGAGCAGCGTTTGAATCAAGCCATTGAAAGAAATGCCTTCCTGGAGAGCGAACTTGATGAGAAGGAGAATCTCCTAGAATCTGTTCAGCGACTGAAGGATGAAGCCAGAGGTCAGGAGGCCTTGGCTTTGTTCTTTGTACCCTCACCAGCGTTTTCTCCTCTGCCTGCCTGAGAACAGCTTGTCCTGCAGTGTCACCCAGTGTTACCTTTGCTGGAAATCCGTGCCCTGCTCGGCACACAGACAGTCTGGTCAGAGGGTATAGAACCACACTGGGCAGGCTTCAGCCTTGGTTCCTACCCCGTGCTAAGAATTGTCAGATGTCCGACCCTGTGAAGACCCCTTGTGGATATTTAAGCCCACTGCGGGCTTTTTTTTTTTTTTTTTTTAAAGATTTTATTCATTTATTCATGAGAGAGAGAGAGAGAGAAGCAGAGGGAGAAGCAGGCTCCCAAGGAGCAGGGAGCCCGATGTGGGACTCGATCCCAGGACCCTGGGATCATGACCTGAGCTGAAGGCAGACGCTTAACCATCTGAGCCACCCAGGCGCCCCACTGCGGGCTTTTTGATCGGTAGGAGTATAAGAGTTTTGTGGAGAGAAAATTCGTGTTGATGCAGTTGCTAGCTAGCCCATTGGTTTTGTGGCTTGCTGGCTGCTAATGCATGTGGCTTAGAGCTCTGAATTCCCATTAGCATTTGCTCCATGGAAGTTCAGTTCCAGAGGTAGATCTGGGTGCAGAAGAGATTTTTTTAAACATCCCAATTAATTGTTCATAACATTAATTTAGTTCCTAACATATAGATAATAGAAGGGAGATTAAAAAGAAAACCTTTTTAAAATATACATTGGGGAGCATGTATCCCTTTATTTTTATCATTTTTTTAAGATTTTATTTTTTTATTAGACCATGAACAGGGGGAGGAGCGGAGGGAGAGGGAGAAGCAGACTCCCTGCTGAGCAGGGAGCTCAATGCGGGACTCGATCCCAGGACCCCAGGATCATGACCTGAACCAAATGCAGACGCTTAGCCAACTGAGCCACCCAGGCACCCCTAAGAAAAAACTCTTTTTTAAGTTTGAAAGGTAGTTCTATAAATGCCCAGGAGTAGTGAAGTGGTTAAATAAATTACATAAACTTATTTTCTGGAATGTTATAGATATAGTTAGAAAGATTAAGACATGCTGTCATAGACAGTAGATATATTTCTATTTATACTTAATAAGAATTATTCCTATCATATGCTTAAGAGAGATACGTAATTCTTTGAAAATACAGAAAAAAAGGATTGACAATATCTCCCCCATATTATAGTGATTATGAGTGAGGAGGGGCATTTGGGGATGGGTTGAGAAAGCATATTTTCACTTAGAATTCTATATACCCTATTGCACTGAAATTGTTTTGGAGCAAGAAAAGCATTAGTGTATCTGTCACTGCCATAGTTTTTAAAAATTTTTAAACCTTTTTGTTTTTACTAAAAAATTATGTAGTTTTACAAGCCTGCTAGGCCAGGTCCTGTGGGTTTCACTTCGTTGAGGGTTTCCACCTATGGTTTTTCGTTCTGGCACTTCTTTTCCCTGACCAGTGTCTACTGCTCACCGTCCCCGCCCCCCCTTCACCCAAAGCAGGGACCTAATCTGAGTCCTTGTCCTGTCTCAGATTTGCGGCAGGAATTGGCTGTGCAGCAGAAGCAGGAGAAGCCCAGGACCCCCATGCCCAGCTCGGTGGAGGCCGAAAGGACAGACACAGCAGTGCAGGCCACCGGCTCTGTGCCGTCCACACCCATAGCTCATCGGGGACCCAGCGCTAGCTTAAACACACCAGGGACGTTCAGACGTGGTAAGGGCATAGCCATTGTGAGGATTTTCTTCGCTTCACAAAACTTTCCCGGGGGTAGGATCCTGGGTGAGAGAGCCACTGGGCCAGGCTGTACTGCAGGGAGCAAACTGGGGTGTTCACGGTGGGGGTAGGGTGGGGAGGGGGAGGGGGAGGCAGCTTTGAGATAAGAAGAGCTTGGTTGTAAGGTAGTAGGGAGCGGTGGAATCTGTGGTGAGCGGGGAGTGGGGCAAGGAAGCTGCCACTCTGCTTCTACCCCAAGAAATGTGGGCCCAGCCTTAGCAGACATTTCCATTCTTCATCAGAAGCTGGAAATCCTTTTTTTTTTTTTAATTTTATTGATTTATTTGACAGAGAGAGACGCAGCGAGAGAGGGAGCACAAGCAGGGGGAGTGGGAGAGGGAGGAGCAGGCTTCCTGCGAGCAGGGAGCCCGATGTGGGGCTCAATCCCAGGACCCCGGGACCATGACCTGAGCCAAAGGCGGACACTTAATGACTGAGCCACCCAGGCGCCCCCAGAAATCCTCTTCTTGAACATGAAATCTCCCAAATTGCAAATTTCAATAACCAGATAAAAAAATTTTTTGAAAAGCATTTTGTGGGCCTAGCAATAAATACGTTCATCCAGAAGTGGAGCCAGTGTAACCTGGGCTGCTGGTAAAAAAAAAAAAAAAAAGAACAATTTGAGTTTTCTCCCCAGCTCCTCTGCTGATTAACTAACTGAGACTGTTACTGGGCCGCTTAATAGCAAGTAACAATGATAGACAATTACCGAGTGCTCGGTGTGTGCTAGTTAGCCACTGTGCTTTGCATGCTTTGCATATATATGACCTCACTGAATTCTCACCACAGGCCCAAGATGCAAGTGCTATCCCCATTTGATGGATGAGGAGACTGAGGCCCTGATAAAGGAGATTGCCTAAAATCATGTGGCTGGTAAATAGCAGAGTTGGGATTCAGACCCAGGCTGGCTGGCTCCAGGGCTCACACTGTTTTATCCCTTAGCCTGTCCCCTGGGATCAAGAAGCTGGTGAGACTTCCAGAATCCCAGTCTAGAGCAGGGTTTTTCCACACTTGAGTATGCCACTGAGATTCAGCAGGTGTGGGCAGGGCCTGAGATCCTGCATCCTAACCAGCATCCCAGTGATGCTGGTGCCGCTGGTCCCCGGGTCTTGCTTGGAGGAGAGAGAGGGGCTCTGGAGAGTTAAGCTTCTTACAGATGTGGTTTGCTCCAATGCTGTTCCTAACTATATGGAATTCCTAGAATTTCAAGAGGACTTATTTCACTTTTGTTTTAAAAGAATAACACATAAAGATAAACGTTTAATATAGTGGTTGTAAGGCTGCAAGAGTTTGGTCATCAAGTAGACTTTTCCTGTGTTAGTTAACTAGTGAGTGCAACAGGGTAGCATCCGGGATCAGAGGGCAGAGTTAGCTTCCCAAGTCCACCCCTGTGGTTCTGCATTTAGGGATGTTAGTGCACGGACTTAGGACTGCAGGTTGGTATTACGTGCGCTTCCTTTTGCACACCCAGGTCTGGATGACTCCACGGGTGGGACCCCCCTCACTCCTGCAGCGCGGATATCGGCTCTCAACATTGTGGGAGACTTGCTTCGGAAAGTAGGGGTAAGACCACCACCTCCCTGGGGTTTGGTGTGGCTCCTTGCCTGTGTTTCAGGTTATTGGAGAGGGGTGACCTTACCAGTTCCTTTCCCATTAGCAGAGACTCCCTGTGTTTTAGGCAAAACTCTGGTTCTGTTAGTGTCCCTGAGCATCGTTTGAGCTTCTGTGAGCATTGTTATTGACGAACATCCAGAGCCCTGACTCTGTCATCTCTTTGCCTGGGCATGTCTTTCCCTGGTCATTTTTCGTTGGAATTTGGGTAATTGGGTTGGTGTCTATGATTTTTTTCCTTAATTTGAAAAAAACTGAGAAACATTTAAAAATTGCCTCCTCTTTTTAAAATTTCTTAGGGAGTTAAAGACAGAAATCTCGAAAGTCTAGGGCAAAAAACTTGACTTTATAGGTTTTATGTTCATTACAGGGAAAGATTCTTTTGTGCTTAAGAAATAACATAGGTGGGGCACCTGGGTGGCTCAGTCGTTAAGCGTCAGCCTTCGGCTCAGGTCATGATCTCAGGGTCCTGGGATCGAGTCCTGCATCGGGCTCCCCGCTCGGCGGGGAGTCTGCTTCTCCCTCTTGCCCCCCCGCTTGTGTTCCCTCTCTAGCTCTCTCTCTCTCTCTCTGTCAAATAAATAAATAAAATCTTTTAAAAAAAATAACATAGGTATTCTTTGTGGTGGTTTCTTTTAGTTTTAAAAATGATGGCCTGGAAGATCACATAATTTAAATCCTGCCAGAATGTATGCAGAACTGCAACCTCATCATGTTTTTCCTTTTACCTTCTGGTTGTCTGGTTTTCTGTTCTGTAAACACATTTCTCTCTGTCTCTCCCTTTTTTCAAAGATTTATTCATTTTAGAGAGAGCACAAGTGGGAGGGGCAGAGGGAGAGGGAGAGAATCTGAATCAGACTCTGCACTGAGTGGAGCCTGACGCGGGGCTTGATCCCATGACCCTGAGATCATAGCCTGAGCTGAAACCAAGAGTTGGATGCTTAACCGACTGCACCACCCAGGCACCCCAACACATTTCTCTGGTAATGTTTTGGACAGTTAGAGTATAGGGAAGTGTATGGTGGTCTCAGTGCCCTCTTGGTTTTCATGGGGTCCCTTTCCAGCAAGGCACAGTGCTTCCACACAAGCCACTCTGAGCATGTTTATTGAGGTAAACAAAAGAGCAAATCATTCCAAAAGTGGATTTCCTATTTCCCATAGGCAGACCTGGATAATAGGTGGGGTTAGTGATTTTCCCGAGAAGCCCCGAAATGTCTTAGGTCAGTGGCTCTAAAAGTTGGACGTACATTGGATTCCTTCAGGGCCCCACTTTGGAATTCCAGCGTCCAACACAATTTGAGAACCCCTGTTTTCGGTTATTGTCTATGCGCAGGCTCTGGGTGAGAGGTGAGTTCTTGTCTTTAACTTGGAGGATGAAAACGTGTTTCTCTGCAGGCACTGGAGTCCAAGCTGGCGTCCTGCCGGAACTTCGTGTATGATCAGTCCCCAAACCGAACGAGTGGCCCAGCCTCGGGGCGGGGGAGCAAGCACAGAGATGGTGGTGAGAGACAGCCGAGCAGCGCCGGCGTGCCTCTGGGTGACAAAGGGTCAGTACCTTTAGCTGTCCGCTCCAGGGGGGAGCCCATAGCCGTTTGGAAAAGTTGCGGGCTTATGTCCGTGAACCTTACCCTCTACCCCCTTGAGACAGAGTTAGGTGGTGTCTTCTGGTTAAGGGCAAATGGCCAGGAAGAGGCTCATTTTCATTATTTGATTCTGGCAGCCCAGCTCCTGGTCATGCTGTGAGCATGTCCTGTATGAAACCCTTGTTTGGGACTTGGGCTTCAAACACTGCTCTGCTTCCCCCAGAGGATTTTTTTCCTGAAGGGAAAAAAAAAAATCTTTAGAAACTCAGGAAACAGGCACTACCTTCCAGCCACACTAGATTCCCAAAGCCAGTCGCCTGATGAGAAAACACAGATCTGACCTCTGACAGCTTTGGGTGTTTTCTTACTTGAGAATCGGGGCAGCTTCTAGATTCATTGATTTTTCTAAGCCGTGCCACCATCTTCCTGGCCCCCAAGCCACGTCACCCTGGTAGACCCATGGCAGACTGATGGCAGGAAATGAAGACTCGTCTTCCATGGCTTGCCCACAACTTCCAACCCTGTTGAAGAGGATGTTTTTAGCTGGTCTTCTGTGACCGGGCTTTTCATGTGGCCTTGGGAACATGCAAGCTAGCCGGCCAGTGTCTTTTTCTTCATTTCACTTCATGATACCCAGGGAGACACTGCTCCTGACTCCTGATAGTCACTCTTAGAACTTTGTGGGCCCCGATGCTAGCCAGTCTGTCACAGATGTCATGTCCGCCTAATTTGGTTTGCTCTATCTGAAGGTTGGGAAAACGCCTGGAATTTGGGAAGCCGCCTTCAAATATTTCCACACCGTCGCTGCCGTCAGCCCAGGGTGTAGTCAAGATGTTGCTTTAGGAAATCCACGGAAGCTGAAGCCCCGGTGTGTCTGTGCAAGGGTCCTACCTTTCTTTCCCTCTTTAAACTAGGTTTTTGTGTTTTTAAGTTAGTTTGAGAAATAGGAGCAGTCACATTAGCCAATGAGGCCATCGCCCGTGGCCCCTGGTAGTTGTTCTGGGGAAATGTCATGGTCCCCATCCTGCTTGCTGGTGTGGACGGGGCAACCGGGACCCTCTGGAAAGGGCTCGAAGGTGTGGACGCCGAGGCTACCCCATCATTGTGAGCTGGCCTGAGTCCTCAGTGGCTTTAAGACTGTGTTTTTTAATGTTGGGAGATGCCTCAAAAGTGGGATGTGAGCCCACCTCAGACTCAGGCCGTCTTCCAGAACAAAATCTCCCAGGGCTCTGTGGCACAGGGAGGGTCTGTGTAATGAAATCATGTCTAGGAGAGAGGAGTAGAATAGGCACATGTCTTTTTAAAAAGAAACTCTGGTGTTGTGTACCGCTGGGACTTTGTAATCTGGCTCTCACTGAGGCACTGAGAGGTGTGCTTGTGTTTCAGAGGAGATCTTGTGTGGACCAGGTCAGTGGAAAGTCTGTGTCCTCTTTAGACCAATCCTGATGGTTAGTCTTCCTCAAACTTCTGCCCTGGCCTGAGGGTGACCTCCCCTTCGGGACCCTGACAGTCTTTAGGGTGTCATGGCCTTGGGAATGCAGCCCCTGAGAGCAGGACATCATTCAAAGCCTTGATAAATAATCGGGGTGACCTCCAAATAAGATTAAACCACAGGATTGTTGTTGGAAGCTTCCTTGTCAAAGAAGAAACAAACACACGATTTCCACACAGATACTATATGTACTCAACCCTGCTTGGTGTGAGCTGCCGTCTCACACTTTTGGAGTTGAGTAAAAAGAACACACGAATTCAGGAGCATGCATGCAGCTTAACAACCTTTTGTTACTAAGTTATTTTTCCAAAAGAATAGCAAAAACGTCCTTGAGTTGAAGATAGAACTTTAGAAGTGCTACTGAAATTCAACAGAGAATTGATCTCTGGTGCCCGGCTCCTTACCCTGGGAACATTCTAACCTGTGTCGGTGAAAGACGTACTTTTATTTTTTTAAAAGAACAATAAAATCAAGAGAAACTAATTTTCACCTAGCTTGTGGTGGTGGTCAGTAAATGCCGCTTCGTTTGTGCTTTTATGTTTGCTCGTATGGTGGTGAAAAACTTGTTTTTTTAACCAAGTAACTAAATACGCAAAAAAAAAAAAAAACCCTACTTTAAAAAAATTCCCTTCAAGTCAGCTTCTTAGAAGTAAGTGTAATTGGGGTATGTTTGTATATTGCTCAGGGTATATTTGCATTTGGTCACTGGCTTGAGTTTTTCAGTTTGCCTTATTTCTTCTCTTCTCAAATCTCTTGGACCCCACGGAGTTGGTGTGTAGAATTGTGTCGAACAGAACTTTTGCAAGGGATCTCTGTCTGGAACACTCAAGCTGAGGAAGGAAAGGACCTACGACCTGGTATTGTGTGGCCCCCGCAGTAGGAATGGTTTTATATTTTTAAAGGGTTATTTAAAAAAAAATTTAGGGGCACCTGGGTGGCTCAGTCGTTAAGCGTCTGCCTTCAGCTAAGGTCATGATCCCAGGGTCCTGGGATCGAGCCTCGCATTGAGCTCCCTGCTCAGTGGGAAGCCTGCTTCTCCTCCCACTCCCCCTGCTTCTGTTCCCTCTCTCGCTGTCTGTCTCTCTGTCAAATAAACTTAAAAAAAAAAAACAAAAAAAAAAAACTTAAAAAAATTTAAAAAGGAAAGATAACCATGTGACAGAGACCATATGTAGCCTGGAATACTGACTCTCTGGCCTTCACAGAAAGTTGGTTGGCCCCTGCTGGATGAAGGTCTTGTGTTTTAACTTTAAAATGCAAGGATGTCTTGTATTCTTCCCAGTAATGTATGTATGGGTTTGAATTGATAAGGACATTCTTTCTGGTCACGTTCCTACTTCCTGGGCCTGGAGCCTCCCACCTCTGGTTTGAGAAGTCCCCTCAACACAGACTCCCGTGACATCTCTGCTTGCCTTTTTTTGTGCCAGCTGTGGGATCTCGGACAATTGATTTCACATCTCTAGGCCTCAGTTTCCCCGTTTATGAAGGAAGAATAAGCTGACTTCACAGGGTCACCATAAGGCTTCAATGAGAATGCCCTTCCCCCATTCTTTCACTCTCGAAAACGACAGAAGCGCTGAGTGCATGCCAGTGATTTATAACCTTTTATTCGTGAGGGTGTCCTTAAGTACAATCGGGGTGCATATAAAACAGTGTAACATTCCTGCTCTTATCCACTGGAGCAGTGTCTCCTTTTTAATTCCTGTGACTACCGAAGGCACTTGGTCTCCGTGAACTGTGTGCGTCTGAGGTGTGGTAACCAGGAGGGGAAAGAACTCAAAACAGGGGCCCACTCGACACATTGGAAGGGTATGGGAATGACTTGGGAGGGGGAGGCGGTGGCACCCACTTTGGTGACTTCCTGCCCCCTGTCATGTAAACTCAGTTGCCAGTGATCAGTTACGGTGGTTATATCTTTCCTAAAACCTCACAATTTCGGCACAATTCACTGATAGGGGCAGCGGGTGGGGTCTGTGTCGCCTGTTGGGTTTTTCTCGTTTGGTACATCACTCAAAAGTTCCACTGATGCCCCAGACTCAGGGCGGTGGTGTTTATAGTCATCGTGAGGGGTGTCTGTGACGTTTGGAATTTGAAGATGGATTTTGACGGTGCTAAGCAGAGTCCACTGGGTTTGGTTTTGTTCGTTTGTAGCAAGTTGTTCATTCACTGGCTTTGGTTCCGTTGAAGTCCGCGTCACGAGCGTCCACTTCTTCGTCAGAGCCGTCCGCATTTTCAATGACCCGACGCCCTCCAGACCTTCTAGCCGGAACAAAAGAGGTCTCGTTTCCTCGCCTGTGGGATTTAAGAGAAATACGTGTTTCTTGAGTACCGAAATCTCCCTCGGGAAGGGAGATTTTTCAAGGGGCAAAAGACAAATGCAGACAAACTCAAATGAGAGGCAAGTATTCAGGTTGAAGTCAAGCCCTGACCAATTTCAAAGTCTGGTAGCATTTCATCAGCTGGCATGGGGGAAAAGTAGATTTTTCAAAGCAAGGCCATCTGCTTAAAAAAAAAAAAAAACTGGCTTGGTCATCCAATGACCCGCAGGATTCTGGTCTGCTGGGGTCTTTCATTTAGAAAAGGGAAAAACAAGTTCCCATGGGTTTATTCCAAACCCAGTGGACTCTGCTTAGCATGTTCCCATGGGTTTATTTATACCCTCTGGGGCCGGTATAAAGGGGAACATGTTCAACATGCTGTACCTCCTTGCCTTCAGAAGGTAAAAAGGGGGAGGGTTTTAGGTTTTCAGTTGTAAGGAGGTGGAAATGAGCATCAAAGGCAGCCTCGAGGGAGAGAGGTCACTGCATGGATGCCAGAAGTGTGCTCTTGGTTCAGGCAACGCAGGGCCCCCTGCTTGTGTGGAGCAGAACTCTTGGCATGAGTTCTCACAGGGCGGAGATCTTGTCTGATTTTTGCTCACCATGCAGGCACCATGCATGGCCTATAATATTCAATGAATATTTGTTAGAAAAGTGAGATAGACCTGTTAATCCAAGGTGTATTTTAGCTCTAGCTGGTAGGACACCCCTTCCTCTCTGTCCTTAACAGCTCCCATCTCTGGAGTGCCAGCTGCCCTGAGTTACTGCCAGAGCCTGCCCAGGTTAACTGAAGTGAGGCTTTGCTTAGAAGGGCAGGCAGGCAGGCAGGCAAAAGGAGAAGACCGATCCACCTGCATTCGACCTCCTCTGCTTGGAAGACATGGTTGCCATCTTTCCTGCGACCACAGCAAAGAATCTGTTGGGCTCTGGCCATCCGGCCCTGTTTGACCTGAATCGGAGGACCTGTCTTAACTCATTTTAGGATGCCTGAGAGGAGTGCAGACTCTCTGTAATGAAAACGGCCCGCTTTGCCACACAAAGGCTGGACAGAAAAGCCACGAGGGAGAGAGCCCATTCCAGTTATCCATGCTTTAGTCAAAAGGGGCAACTCAGAGAGGTAAGACTGGAGGCAAAGCAAGGCCCAGAGTGTCCTGATCGCTGAGAAGGGGAGTCCCAACCTGAGCCTTTTGGGGTCTGAGGGTGGGAGAAACATGGCTGGGAAAACCCGCCTAGTTTCAGAGAATGGTACTTCCGGGGGTGCAGCAATCAGGAACGAATACGTCAGGTTGTAGCCACTCCCAGCTGAAGATTCTGGCCAGCCTCACTCACATCAGAGGGAAGCATGGAGGTGCCTAGCGCCCTTAGAACTAACTCACTTTCCATCACTCTCTCTCTTCTAGAAGTGACCTTAAAAAGTCTTGAGCACTGTGCTTTCCAAGAACCTGGGTCCCAGAGAACGCTCTCTGAGGACAGGATGAAAAAGTAGCGGCTGCTGCTTGCATGGGTCTCCTGCATCTCCCCTCCCGGTTCCAATTTGATGGGACAGCCTGGGGCTGGAAACTCTGTCTTCCCTACCATTCCAGGCTCCAAGCACTCTTTACCTCTTGGGACAGTCTGTGCAAGTGAGAAGAGTTGAAGTGAGAAATGGGCTCCCTTGATCTGAGAGGTAAATCACACCCAGGGTCACCGTAAGTCTCCCCCCTCCCTCCACCTGCTTAGCTGCCAGTCAGTCCTGTGAGTCTGTCTCCCAGTTCAGGTGCCCTTCTTGAACTGGTTTCAAATTTAAGGCAGAGGTTGGCACTGGCTGCATCTGTCACATGAAGTAAGGTAAACCCCACCCCCCCGCCCCCATAAAGATTTACTTAAAGGGTCTGATCCTGGAGCATTTGGCTTCTAGTCATGGACTCTGAGAACTTCTGCAAGGCCCTAGGGGCACACCAGGAATCAGCACAAGACTATGAGCCCTTGCTTTGCAAGGACTCGGTTTCCCATCAACTAGTGGGTCCGACGTTCCAGTCTGAGCTGGCAGGAGCCAGAAGCTCTGTCTTAGAGGCTGAAAGCTCTTCCTAAAGCTCCTGCCAATACCTCAATCAGGTTTAAGTACCTGCAGAGTGGCAGCAAAGCTGAGATTCTCCAAAAGAGCAGAAGGGGGACACCAGCCAGGGCTGGCTTGGCCTCTCGAGGGAGATGAGAGGGAAACCCGGCCCCAGTGCCTAACTTCACATGTGCTAAAGCTGTTAGACTCCTAGACAAGTCGAGGCCTCTTAACTCTTTCTCGGGAAGGGCCCTGTGTTCTTCCTCCAGTCTCGGGTGTCCACTCCCCACTCTGCGTATGTGCCCGCAAGACCTCTGGAAAAGGCTCTGCCAGGACCCCGCTTGGCTCCGAGGTGGCCAACGTGCGCCCTCGTGTGCTGGAAATGCAGCTAGCAGCCCGGCCTTCAGCCCCATGCAGCCTCAGCAACTGTACAACGCGCGGTGAGAGCTCATTTCTTTCGCAGACGTGTTTGTGAAAGCCCAGCTGCGGGGGTATCCGGTTGTTGGGCTCTGGTTACCATGAACCTGTGCCCTGTGAATTCTGATTTGTGAGCCAGACCAGCCAGCTTGAAGCCGTTCTCCGGGAATGGACCCAGACTGTGGAGCTGTCCTGCCCGCTCAGTGTGGGGTCTTAACCAGACGAGGGAGGACAGCACAACCAGGTGTCCTAACAGTGTGGGAGATGCCCTCTTAGGTAAGAACAATCCAGGTGACACACAGCCTCTGAACACCGGTCAGCACGCGGGGACAAGGACACACTCAGTGCCATGTCACATTGCCAAAGCAGAAGTAGGGAAGGAACATGGGTCACGAGGTGAAGTCTTCTTAGGTTGATCTTGGCTGTGATGAAAGAGTTTTGAACTAGGATCTCCACACCTTCCAGATTTTGCAGCAATCTCACAGAAATTGGGGGGGGCCAAAACGGGGGGCCACTGGGGATTGGGCGGGTGGGATGGCAGAAGAGAAGTGTGGAAACTGAGTGCAACACACATGAGCTGCGAAGCTGAAGGCATGATACCTGGTGTGAGTCATTGCGGAGTTTCCTGGGGGAGGGGGCCTCTGAAACAGAGAGAGAGAGTCCCTGGTGGTTATCATCCGCAAACGAGAGGGAGTCCGTTTCAGTGCGTGTTTATTCGTTAAAGGCATTCGCTTCAATTAAATCATTAAAGGCACTTAGAAGGCAACTTGGCAGTGAAGCACCTGCCACCAAGAGCTCTTAAAGAGGCTGGTACACATTAAGTCGTCGTTTCCTTTGATAAGCTCGTGTCTGAGAGGACTGGCGAGGTGGCAAAGGCTGGGCACGCTGGTCAGGCTTTAACAGGGGCTCTTGTTGAGACTTGTCGGGTCGGTAGAACTATGAAACTTGCTTTACAATTCCTGGTCCTCCGAGAGCTGGCTGGGCTTGCCAACCTCATTCAAAGCTCTAGCACCTGACTTTAGGTTTTGCACACGTACGAGACTCGGGTGTGAGACGTACTGCTCGGTCTTCACCCCGCCTTAGCGGATGCTTATGCTAGGACTGCAAGAAACGGAATGTTCAGTACTGGCCTGTTCAGCCTAAGAAGGGCCGTTTGGGGCAGAACCCACAGGGGATGTTCAGCATGTGCCAAAAGAATTGTGGGTCCTGAGAAAAGGGAGCAGTGACAGCTCAGGGTGACAGAGCCAGCGTGGCTGACGACTGCCCCACCACTCAGCCCAGCGCCGAGGAGGGGCAGGGACCAGTCACCAGCAGGGGCAGATTCCGGGGGTCTGTGTGGTGAGAACAGCAGAGATCTTGCTGACATCATCCTGGGGGTTGTTCCTAAGCCCCTGCTGGACCCGAGGGCTGACATCTGGCCTTCATCCCAGCAGTGGGGGTTTCCCTCCAGAAGCCCCTACCCTGTACTAGCCCTTCTCTTCCCCATTCTGAAAGGGGTCTGGCCTTTCCCTTCGTCATGTGCAGTGGTTCTGAGAGTCTGGAGTTGATACGGCAGGTGGTTTCACATGGTTCCTGGGCATGCCATTGGATAACTCAGTTGCACAGTGACAAAGGTATTCCCTTTCTAACTCTTTTTAAATACATCTGATTATGTCAGAGACGGTCCTTTTGGTGCTAATATCTTCTGTCTCTCCCTTGTTAACGGGGAAGTAGGCCTTCTGGTCATAGTCATCAGTTCGTAGCCACGGTGGCTAGAATTCATTATTGTTTTGTTTTCACTATTTTAATTTCGTTGTGACCTGTTAATGCTGGTGATGCTGGTTTAACAATACAGGGGTGGTAGGACTTATTTGCAAATGGATGTGCGTGTGATTAGAACAGCTAATTTCAAAGACCACGTGAAGTCAGCAATGGTACAGGTAGTAAGAGGCTGAGGCAGAAGGGCCAAGGTGATAGGACAGTGAGGTTGGGGAAATAACATCTCTGACTCAGTGACTGAAGGCTTGTGCCCAGCACTATCCCAGACACTGGGGATGAATAAACAGATAAAACCTCTGTGCTCGTGGGGCCCGAGTGAAGGCTGCAAATGACATAAGTAAAATAGGTTACATGGTGATAGGTGGCAAGGAGGAGAACAGCAAGGAATGAG
Organism: Eumetopias jubatus; assembly: GCF_037043125.1. Classification (NCBI taxonomy): domain Eukaryota; kingdom Metazoa; phylum Chordata; class Mammalia; order Carnivora; family Otariidae; genus Eumetopias; species Eumetopias jubatus. The sequence continues at coordinate 81,458,680 of NW_028274818.1, forward strand.
GTTGAAGTTGTAGACAGGGGAACGTGGATGAGTCAGTGCCTGAAGGAAGGGAAGGAGGGATCCTGCTGTGCGGAGAGTTGGGGGAAGAGCATCCAGGCAGAAGGAACCACCAGTGCAAAGGCCCCAAGGCAGCGTGTGTAGAGGTGGAGGGCTCATTTAGGAGGCAGTGGATGGAGATCATTAGGGCCTAGTAGAACCAACCATCGTAAAGACGGTGCTTTCAGTCTGAATGAGCTGAAGCCATTGGATAGTTTCAAGCAAAGGGCGGATTGTGACTCACCTCCATTTCAACAGGCTCCCTCTGGCTACTGTGTTGAAAACAAACTATAAAAGCACAGTATGAACACAGGCCCATGAGGAGGCTGTAAAAGTTATCTAGATGGTAGGAGAGGGTGGCTTGGACCAGGATGACAAGAAATGGTTGGATTCTGGATATACAGTATTTTTAAGGAAAGTTGACCAGATTCTCTGACAGATTGGATGTGAGGTATAAGGGAGAGGGAAAAATAAAATATGACCCCAGGTTTGTGGCCTGGGTTAATGATGGCTTTATCAGTTGCTGGGCTAGAGAAGTCTATGCAGGAAGCTGGTTGGGGGGGTGAAGGGGTTCAGTCAGGGCTCAAGGTGTGAGGGTCTGGGGTTCCAGGAAGAAGTCTGGGCTAGAGATAGAAATGAGGAAGTCACTCACTGTGGGTGGAATTCAAAAGCCACCAGGCTGGTTGAGATCACTCAGGGAGTGAGCAGAGATGGAGATGGAGAGAGACCAAGATGGCAGGGCAGGCCAATGATAAGCCGGCGAGGGCTGTGGGCACGTGTGCCAGGAAGCTCGGGGCCCCAGCCTTCAGGGAACCAATGGGGGTGGGAAGGAGCCCTGAGGAGCAGGGGGCATTGCCTACCCACCTTCAGGCCCAGAGGTGCAGGGGTGTGGGGGAGAACTCATCCCCAGTTAGGGCAGAGGTTCTCAACCACAGGCCTGCACCCTCAGGTGCGTTGGGCGATGTCTGGAGACACTTTGTGTTGGGACAATCCAGTGGGGAGAGGCCGGGGATGCTGCCCAACATCCTACAGTACACAGGCCTGCTTGTGTGATCAAAAATGATCCAGCCCCAAACAGCAATGGTGATGAGACCCGGAGGTAGACCAAGGAGCCGAAGAGAGTCCAGAAAAGAGGTTCGGGAGAGAAGGGACTTGTTCTGATTCAGGGGACAGGGGTTGGCCTCTTCCTCCTCACCTGAGGATGGGATGGGAAGGGAAGCAGCCATTATAGAACGGCAGGGAGGATCCGCGCCCACGGGTTCAGCCTGGTGCACACTGGTGCTTGCACAAGTGCGGGCGAGCAGGAGGAACCCGTGGAAAGGAGCGGGGCGTTGGGCAAAGGGCGCCCTTTGCAGCGGTAAAGAAACGCACTGTGGGCGCTTCAGGCCTGCCTGGAGCCCAGCCCGCGAGCCGTACCTGAGCTTGCTCTTGAGCGCGTTCACCTCGCGGCCCATGGCCTCGTTGCTCTCCGTGGCCTCATCCAGCTCCCGCTGCAGCTTCCTGCGGTTGGCATTGATGCGCTGGGACTCCTCCTCCGCCTCCTCCAGCTGCCGCTTGAGTTGCTTGACCTTTGCGTTCCCTTTCTCTGCCTGTCAGTCAGGGAGAGGCCCAAGGGTTAGGGGAGGCCCCCCCCCCGCTTAGTAGCGTCGGCGGCGGGCCAGGAGGGGCCCGAGGAGCTGGCTTACCTGCTCCTTGTACTGCTCTGCCATCTTGCGCTCATCCTCCACCTGCAGCAGGACCTCCTTCAGCTTCTTGTCCTTCTGCTTCAGCGACTTGGCAGCCGCCTGCTTCTCTCTGCATAGACGGAGGGAGAGGGGATGGCTTCACTTGCCGTTGGCGTACAGACCCGACCCACACCGTGCCCACTGTGAGCGCTTTTCCGGAGCCCCACACCGGGGCTAGAAGAACAGGGTTCGGCCGTAAAAGGGAATGTAGTTCTGACACCTGCTCCAACATGGGTGAATGCTGAAGACACGCTCAGCAGTAGGCGGCCAGTCACAAAAGGGCCCACAGTATGTGATTCCATTTATATGAAATGTCCAGAATAGACCACAGAAACGGAAAGTCCATCAGTGGTTGCTGCGGGCTGATGGAGACTGAGGGCGAAGGGGTACAGGGTGTCTTACTGAGGGGACGAGAACGTTCCCTGGTTGACTGTGGAGAGAGTGCCCCTCTCTGCAAATATACTGCAAGCCACTGAGTTGAACACTTTAAAGTGCTGAAGTCTAGGGTATGAATGTTATCAGTAAAGCCACTACCAAAATAAAAATGGGTCAGAATCCATGTGGTCTGACGGTGACCATGGTGCTATGACCTTTCTTTCTCATTAAAATGAGAAGGGTCCCTTCTCACACTTGCTTGGGCTGCATTGGCTGCTGATTGGGACTTTCTGTGTAGCCCTTAACACAACGTCCTGCAAACACAGGCCAGGAAAAGCTGGCGTGCTACCGGGAAGGCTGGCTGACCTCACGGAGGAGGCCTGCTACGTAATGCTAGTGCTAAGGGCCTTCCCTGGGCCCGGCCCCGCCCCCCCTCCCCGACGTTCACACACCGATCTCCCAGTACAGCTGCAGCCCGGGTACCATGGGGCTTATTTCCCAGCCAGAACTGATGCCCAGAGAGCCTGAGGGCCCCCCCGGCCCCCCACCCCACCCCTCACTGGCACGCGGGCTGTCTTTGCAGCCAGGGCCCCACGTACCTGGCCTCCTGCTCAACCTGCTCCTCCAGCTGTGCGATCTTGGCCTCCAGGGCCGCGATGGTGGACTTGAACTTGGACTTGACTGCCCCCTCCATCTCCTGCAGCTTGCTCCGCAGCTCCTTGTTCTGCCGCTCGAGCTGCTGCCTTGCGCTCTCGTTCTTCTGGGCCGCGCTGCGTTCCGTGGCTAGTTCGTTGTTGAGCTGCTCAGCCTGCGGAGGACGGTGAAGGTCATGAAGTGGAGGGCACGGAAGCCCGGCGTGGTCCGTGGAGATGACGAACGTCTCCTGCTGCCCCCCCCCCCAACTTTGGCTTCAGCGTGGGTCCCTGGAGCCGGAGCCCCCAGGAGCCCTCCCTGGCTCCCCCAGCCACCAGCTCCTTCCTGGGCACAGCTCAAGGGGCAGCGTCCCAGTGCTACCCAGGCTCCCCGTTTCTGGGTCACGTGGTGGGTCCCGAGCACCTGTCCTGGAGGTGGCACTCAGTGCTGGCACTCAGTAATGGCACTGAGTGCTCACGAGGGTAAGGCCAGGGACTGGGGACAGAGCAAGAAGTACCCCGAGGCCCTTCCTCCAGGCACCCGGCATCTGCTGGAGGGAGCCAGACCTACGCTGGCCACCAGCTGAGACGCTGCAGGCTGGCAGGGTGCTGCAGGACTCTGAGAGGTGGGACTGGGTGCAGGGAGCAGGCGTGCTGGCCCCCTCCCCCCCACCCCACCGCACCCCGGCCTGGCCCACAGGAGCCTGCAGTGCATGTCACTGGGCCACGGTGGGCTTATTACAGGTGGAGCCCAGCACTGTTACCGCTCAGGTGCCCTGCCCCACTCCGGCCCCCACCTGCTGCGTGGCCTTCCGCACGCGGTCACTCATGGCCTCCATGTTGCCTTGCTCTTCCTCCAGCTCTTCCTCCAGCTGTGCAATCCGGGCCTCCAGGCGGCGCTTCTCATCCTGAAGTGTGTTCCTAAGGGAAATGCAGCTACATCTGGGGCTCCAGCCTCCCCCTGGCTTATAAGAGTCCCTCTCCTTGGAGGAGTGATGCCCAGGAGGAAACAGGCTCAGAGAGGCTGAGAGACTTGTCCAAAGTCACACAGCTGGGAAGAAGGGGGCCAGGACTATCTAGTAGGTATCAGCAGAGCTGGGGCCTGGCACAAAGATCAGCTCTCCCCTCTCTGGTGTCCCCAACCGCCCCAGCCCCACCATGCTGCTCATTCAGAATGAACAAATCTGGCCACACACTCAAATGGGGTGTGAAGACCCCTGTGACCCCTGTGACAAGCTCAGCGGACACTGTCCTTTTCAGCAGTAAAACGGGGGTCCAGGAGGTTCTCCCATGAGCTGCCTCTCCCTCATCATCTGAGTCTAGGACCCCCTCCTCCCCACGCAGCTCCATACCTTCCTGAGACACTGCTGGCCAGCTCCTCAGCCAGTTCCTCCTTCTCCAAGTCGGCCTGTTTGCGAGCCCTCTCAGCTGCGGCTAGATCCTGGACGGTGGGGGGCCAGGGAGGAAGGAAACCTGTTATCTTCCACGGAAGGGCTGAACCCCAGCAGTTTCTATGGCCACCCTTGAAAGTGGCTATGCCTTCTCTGAGCTCAGGGGAAGCCCTGCATCTATATTGGAGGAGAAAAATCCTGTCTTTCGCTGCCCTTACTCTGGGGGTCTGCCTATGTGGAATGCTGGATGAGCGAAAGAAATCACCGGGGTGCTGAGGGTGCCTACCAAGAGACCCCTGTCTGAGGCTCTCAGAGAGAAGGCGTTACCTCCTGGAGCTGCATGAGATCCGCTTCTAAACTCTTTGCTTTCTTCTCATTCTCTTTGGCGGTGGCAAAGATCTCATCTCTGGAGGCACGGGCGTCTTCTAGCTCCCTTTGGAAGTCCTTCATCTGAGCCTGCATGAGTCAACAGGAAGGACAAGCTAAGATGTCCTTACTCACCCAAGTTCTGCCCAAATTATCGTTGCATGCCAACCCCTAGGATTTTCCACGATTAACCACAGAGATGTCCCCATTGTATGAGCATAACCTACCACCTCACATATGGCTAGATTGCTGTTGAGGGGTACCGTTCTGGATGGGCTCAGCAGACCTAAAAAATGGCCATGCGGTCGGAGGGCCACAGCCAAATGCCTGGTAACCATGCCTTACCCAGGGCAAGAAACAGCCCCCAAATGCTGAACTGTGGTGGGGAAAACAGCAGCTAATAGGCACCAGTGACAGGCATGCGTCCTGCTGCTGACGTCCCCGGCCTCGGGGAAGCCATGGCCTCCCTCCACCTGCACCCTGCATCTGAGCCATCACCCACCTGCAGTTTCCGAAGCTGCTTGATGGCTTCTTCCCTGCCTTTGATGGCTGAGTCGGCCTGCAGCTCCAGGTCTTTGAGGTCCCCTTCCAGCTTCTTCTTGGCTGCGGCTGCCAGGGCACGTTGCTTTCTTTCATCTTCCAGTTCTGTCTCGTATTCATGAAGCTGAGCGAGGAGGGGAGATGTGCGCTGCTGGGCTGACCCGTCCCTTGGAGGCCCTTCTCCGCCCCCACCCCAGCCCACCCCGGCCTCAGCCAGCATTCAGCCAGCTCCCAGATGTGCACAGCCCCCTGCCAGGTGGGTCTGCTCCTCTCCAGGTTGCAGGGAAGAAAACCAAGTCTCCATCGGGCCAGGAGGTGGTGGTGGGAGGAAGGAAACTGGCCACCCCACCTCCCACTCCAGCCCCCCTTCTCCCTGACCTGCCCCAGATTACCTGCCTCTGGAGCTGCCTCCTTTTCTCTTCATTCTGCTCATCGCGGGCCTGGAGGTCCCGCTCAAACTGGCCTTTGAGGGCCTGCATGTTGACCTCGAGCCGCAGCTTGGCATCTTCCGTAGCCTGCAGCTCATCCTCCAGCTCCTCTAGCTGGGTCTTCATCTCCTCCATCTGGGTTTCCAGGGCCCGCTTGGACTTCTCCAGTTCATGGACCTTTCACGTGAGAGTTGACCTCATGTAGATGGGCAGGCAACCCACAATGACAGGAAGTTCATTCAAGTCAGAGAGAGGGCCTTTTGCCCCCCACAGGATGCATGGCCAAGGAGTCAAGACCAGAGCCTTCCTCTGGGAGCCCTGGACTCAGACCCCAACCCCAACTGCTGTTCCCAACCAATGTGTGGGTGACAGAGGGACTGCCTGCAGTCCCGATTATGGTTTCACATCAAAGAGGCACGGAGCCAGCCCCCCCTGCCTCCTGCCCAGCCCACCCCAGGGACTGATAAATAGTGGGGAGGGTGGGCTGGTGACATGTGAGTGAGCTAAGACTTACGTTCTTGCCCACGTCATCCTTAGAGCTAACCAGATCCTCCATCTCGGCCTTGAGCATTTTGTTGGTCCTCTCAAGTTCCTCTTTGGCTTCCAGAGCCTCCTCGAGGGCTCGTGCCAGGGACAAGGCCTTGGTTTCCTTTTCCCTGGCTTCTGCCTCGGCTCTGTCCCTTTCATCCGCGTATTTAGAAGAGATGCTTTTCTCCTCGGCCAACAACTACAACACAACAGAAGCCCCAGAAGTGACCCCTCAGCATACCCGAAGCTCAGCTTCATTTCATTGCAAATAAGGGCGAGAAGCCTTGTGTCCTGCTAAATGTACTCAGGGGCAGGTGTAACCAGTCAAGATATCTATGGCAAGAGTTAATAATAAGCTTGCTTCTGACTTCTAGCTCGACCTTCCGCGCAACCAGCATCTGCTGAGTCTTTGTGCTTTGAAATCACTCATGCCGCCCATGTCGGTTAGAACACACTGCTACTGAGGTCCAAGTGACATTTAATCCTGCCAGGGGCCAATAATTCTTTTTGTGTTTTTCATGGCCACTCGTCTCTTGCTCTCAAAAGTGCCCTAGGAGCCAGAGTTAGGGACATTAATCTCATCTGCAGAGAGAGCCAAACCCAGACTTCTAGAAGTCAGCAAAGGTAAGTAATAGGGGCCCCCAAATAGCACAGTCAACACAAAAACCCTACACCAAACGTGACAGGAAAATAAAAGACGTGACCTCAGGCCTTGAAACCGATAATGGGACAGCAGAGTGGAAACAGGGAAGACTGGTCAACCGCACAGAGACAAAAAAGGGAAGGGCCAGCATGTCATCTAAAAGCCTGGTGCTCTGAGCCCCCACGCCTCTGGCTCTGACCCAGTACAATCCCCAAATTGATTTTTAGGATAACCCCAAGTCACTTGCAAACCAAATGATGTTTGCTAACTCTGAGTAACAAAGTGAAAGTCGGTATTTGGGGGTCTGGGCCACACAGGTGGATGCATTTATCAGAACTCAAGAGAGAAAAAAAACAAAACAAACAAAAAAAACTCAAGAAAGTGTACACTTAAAAATTTGTGCATTTCTATGTAGGTAATTTTGCTTTGCTTATCTCACAAGAAGCAAAATCATATTTGAAATAGGAACTCTAAGTTAATACACAGAGTGTTGAGGTATGGAGGGGGAGGTCTGTAATTTGCTTTGAAATGCATCCAAAAGATAAGATACCACTGACATATACAGTTCATCCTTATCAATAAACATGTAATAAAGCAAGTTTGGTAGAACGTTCACGCTCGAATCCAGGTGGTGGGTATTCAGGTGTTCACGGTTTCATGCTTTAAGCATTGCTGGGTGCTTGAAATTGTGCGTAATGAAATGTTAGGGGAAAGTGGTTATCTAAAGGGTAGAAACATTAAATTACTTGGAATATTCAGGAGGCACTCCATAAATACTTGTTGAGTGAATAAAACAAATCTCGCTCCTTATTGGGGCTAGAAACTAAGGCATCATGAGGTCATAGGTGAGCCTCTTGGTGGGGGTACCTGGAAGTCCCGTCCGGGTGGGGCCGCTCTCCTCACTCTGACCTAGAAAGCCCTCGTGTTTCAGGGTCACCCGAGGCAAGCTAGCCTTCCATCGCGGCCAGCAAAGCAGGGGATGGGATGCAGATACACTGCAGCCCCACCTGCCCCGGCCCGTGTCCGCGCACAGAGCGGACCACCCTCCAGCCCCTACCTGATCGAACTTCTTCTGCTTCTTTTCCAGGTTGGACACGAGTTGCCGCTGGTTGTCCAAATCGACAACCAGGTCGTCCAGCTCCTGCTGAAGCCTGTTCTTGGTCTTTTCCAGTTTGTCATAAGCCGCTGCCTTCTCTTCGTACTGCTGGGTGAGGCCTTCGATTTCCTTCTGGAACTTTTTCTTGCCCTCTTCCAAGGCTTCCACGGTGCTGGCAAAGTCCTGCAACTTCTTCTTCGAATCGGAGAGCTAAAATGGCAGTGTCCGGGGTCCCGTAAGAGGAGGGCCATTGGCTGATTCCCGTCCCTGACCCCACCCTGGGAAGAGACCACTTTCTCCGCATTGCAGAAATTCAACAGCAGGGGGAGCCAGTGAGCCAAGCAAAATGGCTCCAACACACCACCACGGCCCAATCGAGCTCCTGATCTCCCTCCAAGGCTCGGTCCTAGAAAAGCAAGGACGCTTAGCGAGCACCTGGATGTTCAGAGTTGAGATGTGACGCTCCAGGTTCTGCTTGGCTTCCATCTCCTCGTCCAGCTGGTCCTGCAGGCTGTTCCTCTCATCCTCCAGCTGGCGCAACTTGGTGGACACATTGAGCTTCTGCCGGGTTTCTTCTTGAAGCAGCTCCTATGGAAGGACACATGGAAGTCCCAGGGACCCATGCCCGGGAAGTTCATACCCCGGGTCCCTCTGGATGATGTGGCCAAATACCCACCTGGGTGTCCTGGAGCTGGGACCCAAGGGATGCCACGTCCTTGGCCAGTTTTATGGCCTTCCCCTCCGCCTCGTTGAGCATCCCTGTGACACTCTCCACTTCATTCTGAGGATGCCAAGAGACTGTGGTTAGAACCTCCAGAACGGGATCCCTGTTAAGTAAGAGAGGCCCTCTCTACTCACACGATAGGTCATGTGGTATCTGCCGATTGAGAAATACCCACGAGCTATGGGGCCTGATCATGGTAGCTCCATGGCTCCCAAGGGGAGTGAATCGCTTACAGGTTGGGAACCTCTTAGAGCCCCAAACTGTATTGACTGGGTCCTAATCCCACTCAGTGGATCCTGGATCCTGGATCCTTGCCAAGGTTGGCAAATAATGAAACCGGTTTGAGAATCCAGACATCGAGCTGCTCTGGACTCTCCTGCTCCTTAAAGTTGGAGAAGAGGATACAGATGGTGCCTCCACTTCCAAGGGCCCTTTTTCCACCACCCTCTTCCTCACCCCTACTCTTGGCCCTTTCATGCGTCCTTATGGCCAAAACCAGAGATGCAGGAGCAGGTCCTTTTGGGGATATCAGCCCACTGTCCATCTTCTTCCCACTTACAACGAGGATATAAATGATCTTGACTCTGCTCCTCTAGGACATTGCTTATGTTATGAGAGCAGAACCCCTGCTCTCCCCTGCATGTGGGGGGAAAAATCGTATTTAATGCTTCCCCTGCTCCCTTGTCCCAGGCTATAAGCACATTAAATACTTATCAAAGATCTGCCTGTATCCCATGAATGGGAAGTCAGGCCAAACGTCTAGTCAAAGCTAAGTAAGACCAAAGACAAACAGACTTTGTCATCGCTCAGCTTAAAACCTATCGATGGCTTCTTGTCACTCCGAGTAAAGACGAACATACATATAATGGGACCTCGAAGGCCCTGTGTCACTCGGCCACGACCTACCTCTCTAGTCCCACGTTACACCACATTTCCCCTTCCAGCTCAGCATTCTAGCTCAACTTCTGTGATCTCTTCTAATTTCCCACCTACCCCTGGGCCCTTGCACATGCTGCTCCCTCTGTGTCCTAGCCTTCTACTTATCTCAGACTATACCTCCTTCTTAGGGAAGCCTTTCCCAACTCCTCCTCCTACAGGCCAGGCCCCTTGTTACTTACACTTACTGCATCATTTTACATCATTTATGGAATTAGAAATGCCTTTCCCTCCACTGGGTCAGAGTTCTATTGGGGCAAGCGCCGTGTCTTTCTAGCCGCTGTATCTCAGCATTAAACATGGCGCCCGGCCTACAGCAAAGACTCAAATGCTTGCTGAATGAGCAGATGAAGGTTTCTAAAGATCGAACGGAAGAGAGAGCCCATCTCCTCTCCTTGAGAAATGGAACAAGAGGAAACCAGCTTGCTTTGCAGCAAGAGAGACTTCAGTTAGCCGGGAAGAGCTTCATCCCCCTGCAGAGCTGGGACCAAGGGATGCTTGTTGCGCCGCCGCCTCACCTGCAGCTTGTGGACCTTGTCGTTGAGCTCGGCCCGGGCCCGCTCCCCATCGCTACACTTGGACTGCAGTTCCTGCAGCTGCACCTCCAGCTTCTTCTTCTTGTGCTCTACCTCCTGCTTGGCCTGGTTCAGGACCCGCAGCTCACCGGCCAGGTCGGCGTTCTCCTTCTCCAGCGTCTGCTTGTTCTTGTCTAGATTGGCCTTGGCCTGGCCAAGTAAACAGAGGGGAGGGAAGGCATTAGAGCTTGGGCCAGGAACGCATTTTAAGATCAGAACCTCTATCCCTTGGGGCATCTTCCTCTTTCCCTTTCCCTCTGCCAGTCAGGAAGGTTCTAAGGACCTGTGCTTGTTGCCTCAAGGGAGGGACGCGGTGAGGTGGGAGACACGCGGTCACTGTAAGACTTTCTGTATTCTGTTTTTCTAAAGCTCAAAGGTTGCAAACGAGCATTCCATGAGCTACATCCAACTTACTGTTATGTCCTGGTTGACCTAGTCTTAGTTGCCAACATTTTAGTAAAGAAATGTCACATAAATCTGGATTCCAGGGGCGCCTGGGTGGCTCAGTCTGTTCAGCGTCTGCCTTCGGCTCAGGTCATGATCCCAAGGTCCTGGGATGGAGCCCCACATCGGGCTCCCTGCTCAGTGGGCAGCCTGCTTCTCCCTCTGCCTCTGCCTTTCTCTGTCTCTCATGAGTAAATAAATCTTAAAATAACATTTAAAAAAATTTGGATTCCAGCTTCTTTATAAAAAAATTCTAGTGTTCTCTATCATGACAGGTGGTGGTTATACGAATGCATACATCTGTCAAAATTCATCAAACTTTACAGTTACAGGGTTTTACTTCATATACCTCAGGAATTCTGACATTTAAAAAACAAGACAAACATCATACTCAGTGGGGAGAAATGGAGAGCTTTTCCCCTAAGGTCAGGAACAAGATAAGCATGTCCACGCTCATCACTTTTATTCAACATAGTACCGCAAGGGGAAATGTACGTTGTAGTTACGATTAGCAAAATCTTATTTGTCCAACATGCACAAAGAATTGAGACAATGTCAAAAGTTAGTATTCAGATCTCACTTGACAAGAGGACACCAACAAGTGTCCTTTTATTCATCTGGAGGGGGTGGGGGGCTCAGTCTTGCACCGCGCTTTTCAGAGCGGTCCTAAGACCACCTGTATAAGGGCGGAAGATGGGGCCGGGGAGCTGCTCGTTAACAGGGCCACAGAGGAAATGAATTCGTGTTTGTAAAGCAATGGAACAGTATCTGGCTCATAGTCTGTGCGACATAAGGGGCTGGTGCCTTTATTTCCAAGTGCAGGAAAATTTGAGATTCTGATAGAAGCAGCGTGACCCAGCTCATAGGAAGGTGCTCAGTAAACCACCTCCTGAAGAATATTCACCTGGGCTGGTGACAGAAACAAATGCAAACTCCAACAAGTTTTAGGTAATGCTACCCCCACTTAGTCTAGCTTGAGGGAGATATCCAGAAAGTGCCAGGATGCTGGGAAGCCATATGGATATCCAGAAAGTGCCGGGAAGCCATATTCACTGAAGGTGAGGTATAGAATTCAGATCTTGAGGGAAACAATCCGGATGTTGCAAGCTAAAAAGCTCCCCGCTGGGAATGAAACACAGGGAAATTCTCCCAAGGGAGAGGAAGTTCACCACAGAGCATTCAGAGGAGTGCTATTTCACTGCCCCACGTCCCATACATCCCAAATAGCCAACCATGGCGGGGAAAAGAACGTTAGATCCAGTCATTCTCAAACTCTGCCAGAGAGCTGTTTCCCTCCAATCTGCAGAGAAATTATACGATGTTCTCCATCTTAAGTTATCCTCCCAGAAGTTTTGCTAAATAGTGGCTTATCTCTGGGGGGCAGTGGATTATAGACTCTACCTCCTTGGGTTCAAATCCCCAGCTCGGTCACTAGCTGTATGACCTTGGGTGAGTACCTACGTCATAGGTGGTTCTGAGGATCAACTGACATATATACAGTGAGCGCTTAATAAATGCTCTCGTGACCACTGTCATTACAATCTCGTAGGGCTGCCTATGTGTCTCAGCACAGACCCCGATCTGTAGTTATCGGAAGCTGTCGCCATATCGCTCCTTTTGCGTGTGGTCACCAAAAAGATCAGGACGTACCCTCTTGAACTGCTCCAGCTGCTCGGTGAGTTCCTCCACCACCTGTGTGTGCTTCTGCCTCATCTCCTGGACCTGGGCCTCGTGGGAGCGCGTCTCCTCATCCAGGGCCTTCTTCAGCACCGTCACCTCCTGCTCTCTCTTGGCCCTGCGCACGAAGAACGCAGAGGGTGGCCGTTGGGGGGAGACGGGGCTTCACCTCAGACAGTGCTGTGCAAAGGAATGAGAAGCTCTCCCGGGACCCAGAGCTGAGGTCCCCATCAGCGGCCCCGCCCTGGCTGGGTGACCTCAGGGAAGTCACCTAACCTCTCTGGACCTGGCAGTTCCTCGGCTGCAAAATGAGGAGCATGGTTACTTGCCCAGAGACTCTCAAGGCCAGCAAATCAATACACAAGAATACTAAGGAACATGTTGAAAGAACATCTGTGAATTGCAAAATGTTCCTCAAATATTAAGATGAGCTCTTATTTATTGAGCACTTACTATATGCCAGGCTCTGACTTAAGTTCTTTATATACATCATTGTATATACCCTTCAGAGTCACCCTCAAAGGCAGATATACTAATTCTTCCAATTTACAGATGAGAAATCTAAGGCTGAGAGAGGGTAAGCAGTTTGCCTGTGTTGGTACAACCACTGTGTGACAGAGCCAGAATCTGAACCCACATGGCCTGGCTCTGAGCCCATGCGTTCAAATACTGCACTGGGCGTTTCTGGATCATTGGCCAGGTGGGGAGGGAGCAGAATTCTGTGCTGGCTTCTACGTACAGACAAAGGATGTGGCACAGGATGCACGCAAATGCATTTGTGTGTATGTTGAATGAATAAGCGACCTACTTTTGCTAAAGTCAGCATTCTTTACCTAGCAGGTGACCTGTTTTTGTTGTTTTTTTTGTGTGTGTATATGTGTTTGTTTTGGGTTTTTTTTTTTTTTTTTTTTTTGGTGCTGGTATCTGTGATCCTCCAGCGAATCTTAAGGACCCATCCCGCAAAGGTTATTTTAAAACATGTATCACAAAACTTAAACACACACTCTTGGAGACGGGAACCTAGAGAATTATTGACACACATAGACACACACATGAGAAGACAGGAAGGAATACACAAAAACGTTCACTGTGTTGGGGCCGAGGGTGATATTTTTGGTGTCTACGTTTCTATAGCTTTCAAATTGTTCTCGAATTGAGTTAAGTCCTACTACCATGATGCAAAATAAGATGAAAAAGGATCTATTACAGATGGTAGCTGTAGGACCTGAGGAGCCCTGTGATTCAGGATGTGCCTGGGGGCTGCCCCTCTCCCCACCCCCCCCAGCCACCCCATCCGTGCAGCCGGCGACGTGGTGGGAGCCATGGGCTCCGCGGGCTGGCCTCCCACCTGAGCTCCTGCTGGGTGGCCGTGCTGTCCAGCGTGTCCTCCAGCTCTGTCTTCAGCGCTTCCAGCTCCTCTCCCAGGTCCCGCTTCTGCTTCTCGGCCTTGTTTCTCGCGGCCCGTTCTGAGTCCAGGTCCTCCTGAAGGTCTGAGATGTGACCCTCCAGCTCCCGGATCTTCTTCAGAGCATTGTTCTTCTGAGCAATTTCATCGTCGAGCCTGCCGGGGACAGATCACCAGAATGAAGACCCCGGGGGTCTCTGGCCCCTGAGATCTCCCAACATCGCCCAAGATTGTTTCCTGGAACCAGATACTCATGTTCCGTAGACATCAAACCAGGTTCCACCCACGTCCCCGAGACACATTGGACCCCTTCTTGCCAGGTAGGACTGTTTGCTGATTAGGACTTGTCTGATGTAAAAAAACAGATTGTGGTGTGTGAGTGTGTGAGTGTGTGTGTGTGAAAGCAGAGCCTGGTCCCAGACTACCCAGGTGCCTCGTTCACACCAGGAGCTTAATAGATGCTTTGTGAACACGGACAATTATTTCTCCTTAACAACTACTTGTTTTTCTTTCTTCCTTTTGCTCAAACAGTGGCTGAGTGCCTGCTCCATGCAAAGCACTTGGCCAGGTACTGCATGGGGAGATATTAAAACCAGGGCGCCCCCGTGTGGGGGACGTGGCGACCGTGGGCCAAGGTGGGATGTGAGAAGCATTGTCTGAATGGCTTGGAGTGCGTGAGGACTTTCGTGGAAGGCAGCTCCCTCCTGACGCATGGTGGGGCTGGCCTCTTGCTTTGCTGTGGTGGAAGGAAAGCGAACAACATGAAAGAGGGCCCAGAGGCAAGATTCCTCAGGGCAAGGGGAGGTGAGCACCTCGATCGTACTGAGCTTGGGAACGGTGAGCAGCAAGAGAGAAAGCTAAATGTTCGGGTTGGGGTCAGGCTGTGCAGGACAGGAGCCTGGCCTTCCCTGCAAAAACCAGCAAAGTCTTCCGTGAAGGTTCACAACCCAGGTGATGCTTCTGGCCCATCACCCTAGCACCATCCTGCAGCACACACTGGGAGCCAAAGAGCTGGCCAGGGGGACCAGTCAGAAAGTTCTGGGGCTCAGATCCCAGCTCATGGTCCCTCCTCTCGCCCCAAGCCCAGCTTATTGCTCAGTGACATGGAGATCGCAGCAGGGTCCCTGGCCCGGTGTGTGCCTGAAGTTACTGCCTGGGAAGAGCTTGGCACACGGTGAACAGAAAAATCCCCGTTAGTTGTCGCTGCATTCCCGGTGCGAGGCTGTTAGTGTGAACCCAGCCAGGAGCTGGGAGAAGGGCCAACAGGGGACGGGGCACAGACACGTTTCTGAGGACCGGCAGAATCTGAGGGCTGCTGCAGTCTGGGGGTGGGAGGAGAGCAGGGCGGGGTCGAACGGACTCCGTGGGCAACTGCAGACGAGAAGGGCCTGGACATCCGAGAGGCAGATGCGGCGGGAGGAGGGGAGATGTGGAGAGAGGATGAGTTTGGAGGAAAGAGAGGAAAGTGGGTGGCGTGGTTCTGGAGGTGCAAGCAGGACAGGGGAGGCACCCCGGAGCCTGGAGGCCTGCCTGGAGGAGGAAGAAGGACGGGGCCCACTGCGGTGCCCCGCCAGCCATACTACCTGCTCAGGGCCACCTGCAGTTCCTCCTCCTTCTTGGCCAGCTGCATCTTGAGCTCCGCAATCTGTGCCTGCAGGTCAGCTATCTGCTCGTGGAAGTCACTGGCCTCCCCCTCCAGCTTCCGCTTCAGCTTCTCCAGCTCCTGCCGACTCTTCTCCTCCTTCTTCAGCCGCACTACGACAAAGCCGGGGCCCTCAGCAGGTGCGCACTACCAGAAAGGCACCCAGAGGCCAAGTCTTTCTGCTCCCGCAATTCACGAACATGCACGTGAACACGCACGCGCGCACACACACGTTCCCACCGGTAATTGTCACGGCCCAGACCACCAGATAGTGGCAGGAAAGTTAGGGCTGATGAGAAGCACCTTTATTATTAGTGGTGTGTCAGCTGGGGGAGCCTCGAGAGGGTCGTACCTCCCCTGAAGTCATCTGCCATGCTCAGATTTGCTCTCTGATTTTATTTTTCAATTTAATTTAATTTATTTATTTGAGAGAGAGAGAGCGCAGGAGTGGGAGGGAGGAGCAGAGGGAGAGGGACAAGCAGACTCCCCGCCGAGCAGGGAGCCCGATGCAGGGCTCGATCCCAGGACCCTGGGATCATGACCCGAGCCGAACGCAGACGCTTAGCCGACTGAGCCACCCAGGCGCCCCAGGTCTCTGATCTTAAAACATCCATTTGAAACCCTCTTCGAGGGAGCCGGTTTACCTTCCAGTTCTGAAATCATAGATTCATGCTTGTTTTTTAGCTTGGTAAGGTTCTTAGCCTTCTCTTCCTCTTCTGCGAGATTTGTTGTTAAGTCACTAATCCTCTCTTCGAGGAGTTTTCGCTCCTTTTGGGGGAAAGAAAAAGAAATATCGGAAGCTTTTTTTTTTCCTCTTCTCCAGATTCCACGTTTCATTTTTAGTCATTTCCGGATAAACAGTTGGAAGGAAAATCTGCATGAACACCAAAGACAACCCCTAGCTTTAAAATGATAAAGAGAAACTCCTTAACAGTCATTCCCGGAAACCCAGCCACTTCCCATCTCATGCGACCTCTGCCCCGCACACTTTATGGTCCAGGCAATCACACCCTTATCCCCCTTCCTCCCACAGGCCAGCTCTTCCCTGCCACAGGGCCTTTGCACACACAGGACCAGCTGCTGAGCTGCTTCTCCACGCCCCTTCCAACTACTCTTCGTTCTTCAGGTTGCCTCTTAAATGTCACTTCCTCCAGGAAGCCTTCCCTGAATACCTCGCTTCCATCTCCTAATGCTCTATTTTTATACTATGGTGAACACCCTCTTCAGAAGCCTGTGAGGGTCATTAGTGGTTAGGTGTTTCCTGCCTCCCTAGAGCATGAGCCCCACCAGGGCAGGGCTCCCCTTCCCCATGCATGCTCCGCACCCCAAACCATGCATGCTCTGTACCTGCTTAGTGGTCCCTGCCTCGGGTGACCTACTCATCCCGGGTGGCACGGGGACTTTTCCAGTTTGGCCACTGAAAGTCCCACATCGCAGAAGGCCTTCAGTCCCAGGCAAACCAGGACCACGGGTCACCCTATTGCTAACCGGAAGCAGCCTGAGAGAATGCGGGAGAGGCCCCCAGTCTCAGGCACACGCGGCTGCTCTCGCACAACTCGGGGTCTCCACTGGCATGGAATTTCTGAGACCTGCTCCGTGGCAGCCCTGGTCCTGGTGGGACCGCTGGGCACCCCACCCATGGGGTCCACCTGCCTCTAGACGGCAGTCAGGAAGGCCGCCTCCAGCATCTTGTATTTGGCCAGAAAGGGAAAGCATCTGGAGTGCTTAGCCCCGGCGAGCCTGCCAGGTTAATGCAGGAACTGGCGCCACTCACTCACTTTTGACAGCTTATTGTTCTGATCGTCCATGACCAGAATATCGTCCTCCAGTTTCTTGATCTTGGCCTCGGCCGTGACCTTCTCGAGCTGTAGCTTCTGCCTCGCAGCTTCCTCCTCCTCCAGCTGTTCTTCCAGATCCTTTGCGGGTAAGGGAAAGGAATCACAAGCCTCGCTCCCAGCGGGATCCCTCTCTCGGAGCTTGGGGGCTGACCCTCGTGGAGACTGGGCCTCAGGGCTGACCCTTGCGGAGGCTGGGCCTCACGGCCCCCTGTGCTCTGTGGTCTCCTTTTACTGGAAATAAAAGGTTTGGGAAACCACTGGCTTCATGGAGCCTCAGTCTTCCCATCTGTCAAATGGGGATAGTAAATACTGTGTGGTTTTAAAATGTGTCCCCGAGTTCTCCGGTACTCTTCCCTTCACGAGGTAGAGGCTCATTCCTCTCCCCATCAGTGTGGGCTGGATTTAAGGGGAAGCCATGAGGTGTAATGTCCGCGATTAGGCTAGAAGAGGCACTGTGGCCTCCCCCCTCTGTTCCCTCTCTTGATTCGCCCCTCTTGGGGGAAGCCAGCCACCATGTAGTCCTGAGGAGATGCTCCCTCCACCCCCCTACCCCCCAGTGAGGAGCTGAGGCCTCCTGACTATAGCCACAGGAGCAAGCCATGCGGTCGTGGGTCCTCCAGCCCTGGGCTCACATCCCGACTGCAACCTCAGGACAGACTCTCAGCCAGAACCTCCCAGCTGAGCCACTCGCAGACTCCTGACCCGTTATCCCAAGCCGCTAAGTTCTGGGTGGTGTTTCGTCCTGCAACAAGGGCTAACTGACATGATTACCCCTCACACGGGGTTGCGAGGAGGAGAAAAGGGGTTTGCACACAGAGGCCAGGGCAGGAGAACAGAGCGGGCTCTCCAGGAGACCACTCTGGCTGCGTGGCCCTGCCCGGGCAGACAGCTGATCCGCTCCAAGCTTTAGTCCCCAGCAGGGGACATACCTGACCACATGCCCCTCGCAGGCCTGCAGTGAGGGCCAGATGATAAGGCAGCTGCCCCTGTGGGGCCTTACCAGCATCTGCTGGGCCATTTTCTTCTTCTCGGCCTGCAGCTGCTGGCCCCGGTCTTCCTCCTCCTCCAGGCGGGCCTCCATCTCATGCAGGATCTCCTCTAGTTCCTGCTTCTTAGCAGCCAGCCGGACGCGCATCTCCTCGGCCTCGGCGTACAGCTCTGTCTCTGCTTGCAGCTGCTCCTGCAGCAGGTTCTTCTCCTCGGTCAGCTGCAAGTGGCGAGCAGGGAGGTGGCCGTGAGTCCTGTAGGGGCGCGCCTGCCCGCCCCCCGCAGCCCCCGCCGTGCTCCGGGCCGCTACCTGTGAGTGCTTCTGCTCCAGCTCCTTGAGCTCGCTCTCGGCCTTCTGCTGCCGCTCCTTGGTCTTCTGCAGCTCGTCTTCCTTGGCCTGCATCTCCTCCTCCTGCCGTGTCACCTGCAGCAGGGGCTTCACCTGCACGCACACCATCAGCCGTCACTGGCTTCCATGGCGCAAGGAAGGTGGAAGCTCTCCTAATGCCTCAGCTCAGCGGTTCTCAACCAGGGACCGGTTTATACCATCCCACACCCCCGAGGGGACGCTTGGCAATTTCTGGGGACAGTTTGGGCTGTCCCAACTGGGGTGGGGAATCCTACCAACACCTATGGGTACGGGCCAGGGGTGCTGCTGCAGATTCTAGAAAGCACGGGACAGCCCCCACAACACGGGATTACCCATCCCAAAACACCAAGAGTGCCGAGGTTGAGAAATCATAAACTATGGGGCGCCTGGGTGGCTCAGTCTGTTAAGCATCTGCCTTTGGCTCAGGTCATGATCCCAGGGTCCTGGGATCGAGCTCCGTGTCGGGCTCCCTGCTCCGCGGGAAGCCTGCTTCTCCCTCTCCCACTCCCCCTGCTTGTGTTCCCTCTCTCGCTGTCTCTCTCTCTGTCAAATTAAAAAAAAAAAGAAAAAGAAAAGAAAGAAAGAAATCATAAACTAGAGCAACCGAAAAAGGCGCCCAGTGGAAAGGAAAAAGTCTCTCCTCCCATTTAGTCCCTTCCCAGAGAGAGAATTACTGCTGACCAACTGGCATATTTCATTCCAAGGAGAAAAGGGGAAAAGAAATCTCCTACGTTCCACCTCCCCATCAAGGTCACTACATGCACTGTTGGCTTTCCCCACCAGTCTCTTTTCTCCTACGTGTTTAAAAAATACACCCCGCAGATCATGCTGTCTGATTTTCTATGCCGCATCCTATACTTAAAACTACAAGATAATTATGACCCCATGCTGTTCTGTCACTTTTACACCTTTGTTTTTTTGATAGCTGCCATTTTTGTGGAATAGAAGCGGTGACAGAGGACATCGCTGTCTTACTCCTGGCTTCAGGGGAAAAGCTCTCAGTTTTGTCCCCCATTAAGGATGATGCTAGCTGTGGGTTTTTCATAGCAGGCCCTTACTCTGTGGAGGTAAGTTCCCTCTACACCTGCTTTGTTGGGGGTTTTCAGATAGCCATCCCCTTTAAGAGTTGCAAAGTATCCCATCGATGGATGAGTCTGTTAGGGGCTGGGTGCTGACATTCTGCTACTATAAATAAGATCCACGATGAATGCCCCCAATTCCTGATTTCCAGAGAATGGTGGTGCTTTGTGAAAGAGCCATTTGTGTAACATTCTCGAAAGGGCAAAATCACAGGGAGGACAGATGAGCGGTGTGGGGCTATTCGGGGGGAAGTGGGTGTGGCTGGAAACAAGCAACCTGAGGGATCCCTGTGGAAATGCTCTGCATCCGAGTCAGGGTCATGGATAACCCACGTGCCAAAGAAGGGGGAGGGGCGCCTTCTTGGGCTGAACTACGGACAGGCGAGGTTTGACTCTGAGCCCCCGAGTGCACGCGGGGCCCATCAACCAAACGCGACCCCACAGTGGGAGCATCTGGGGCGCAGGGCCCAGGTGGAGGGCCCCAACAGACGAGGGGTCCGCGGCACTCACTTTGGTGAACAGCCTCCACCACTGCCAGTTCCGCAGCTTGAGGTAGGCGGCGCAGTTCCTCTGAATCACCTTCATGGCTGTCAGCTGTTGCTGCCGCTTGGCAAAGGCCCTGGGGAGGGTGGAGGGGGTGCCGTGAGAAGCCCCGGGTGGGGGTTGGTGGGGGTCCAAACCCTGTCTCCCTGGATCGTCTGCAGCATCCTGCCCCGCGGCATCCCAAAAGCAAGATGCACCTGTCTGGCTTGTGATTTTGTGACTCACGTGAGGATGTTCCCCCACCCCCACTCCCCATTCTCTCCAGCTCAGATTCTTCAGGAAGCTCTGAGCATCAGCACATGCATATTATCTGGGCAACGACCACTTCAATCATCTGGAGGCCAGAGCCTTTCTGGGCAGCCGGTGGGCGGCAAGGAAAACCCCCAGCTCACGAAACACCGTGGACTCAGAGCTGTGGTCCAAACGACACCTAGGAAATCAATCTATGCTACACCATTCCTAAGGGGGATCTTACACATCTCCAGCTGCGCCTTGTCTTCCCTAAAGCTGAGTGACTGACAAACCTACTCTTTCTTCGGGTGCATCTTAGAAATCTCAAGTCTGATTCAGAACCAGTGCTCTTTGTGTCTAAGGGCTGATGGGTTTGCAAAACCACTGCCAAGGGAGCTAAATGGATCCTCTTTCCTCTGCTCGGCTGCCATCTTGAAACATGGGTGAACTTGAAGAATGATGCTGCTCCAGTTCGCAGAGGTGGGAGGGTGTATCAGAGAATTTACTTATGAAATTTAACCACTTAGGGCTGTCCCTGGACTATGAGCCCCCCAGTTCTGGCCTTCACCATCTTGGTTGTGGCCTTCACCATCTTGGTTCTGACCTTCACCCTCTTGGTTGTGTCCTTCACCATCTTGGGTCCACTTGGCAATGAATGAGCCTTCTGAATCCCTTTTGAACATGGGGGTATGGACACAGCCAAATCCTCTTTCCTCCAATCCTTACCATTTTCTCACACTTTTGAAATGACAACCTGGCCCTGTTCTTAACCCTCTTCGTGCACTTCAACTCCTCACAAACAACCCCACGGGGCAGGAATGAGTATCCTCATTCTTCAGTGGAGAGATCGGAGCCTCAGAGAGAGAAAGAAACTCGCCCAAGTTCACCAGCAAGTAAGGGGGGAGGCAGGACGAAGGCCTTTAAAACAAGGGCGCATCCCTACAGTGGTAGAGTTTCTGCCTCTATAACAAGTAGCTACCGGTTGATCAGGATGCTTCCTAAAGCAGGTGGCCTCTTAGAAGCAGGGAAGCAGAACATGAGG
Organism: Eumetopias jubatus; assembly: GCF_037043125.1. Taxonomy (NCBI): domain Eukaryota; kingdom Metazoa; phylum Chordata; class Mammalia; order Carnivora; family Otariidae; genus Eumetopias; species Eumetopias jubatus. Next base: position 81,479,932 of record NW_028274818.1, read on the forward strand.
CCACAGAGCACCCCCGCATCCCCCGAGAAGGGCATGTTTCTGGGCTGTCTGCAGGGAGGCAACAGCACTCGGGTCCTTACTTCCTGGCCAGGTAGCCACGACACATGGCCTGGAAAGCCATGATGACATCGGTGATCTTCAAGTCCCTTTCCTCCTCCAGGTGTGCCAGGACCCCCGTCCGGAAGAAGATTTTGCTTTGCCCGATTCTGTACAAGTTGGGGTCCAGTTCTAGGGCTTTGATCTGCAGAAGGAAGGGGGACAGGTGCTCTCGTTCTCAGCTGTGACAGTGTCCATTAGGCGTGTTTAAGGAAGGGCCTACCCCAATGAGTTCCTGGCAGTGCCCCCAGGGATCCCTGGGGAGGGGCTGGGGCAGGGCTCACCATGAGAATGCAGGCCTGCTTCCCGTCCATGAAGCCTTTGGGAATGGCGTTGGCAGCCAGGATCTCGTAGCTGGAGACACGGGGCAGATGCCACTGATCAGATGCCTCTCCGGCGTCCTTCCATCCCGCCACCTGGCCTGGCTCACCCCCTGCCCCCTGCGGACCCCAACCCCCTATGCCTGGCCCCAGCAGGCTCACCGTTGGCGGAACTCCTGGAAGACGATCCTGTTGGGGAAGCCCTGACGGCAGATGCGAATGCCTTCCAACACCCCGTTGCAGCGTAGCTGCTCCAGCACCAGGAAGGCATCCAGCTTGCCAGACTGCAAGGGCAGAAAGGCCAGTGGACCGGGGGGCTGGGACTCAGGGAGCAGCAAGCCCCGAATCTCAGGCCTGGGTGACCCATCGTCAGGCCACCAAGGTTGACAGAGACACCTCACCAGGTGAGGTCTCAGCTGAGGGTTCAGTGCCACTTGTCTTGTACTTGGTGGCACCAGCATCACCTGGCTAGAAGCTGGGGCTTCCTCCCCATCACCTCTCCTTCCCTCACTTCCTCTCCATCACTGGTTCTACAGAAGCTACCTCCCAGATAACTCCCAATGGGCCCACTGCTGTCCACTGCCACCCACTCACCATCACCACCCCCTCCTACCTGCTTTCTGCTCTTGTCTTGCCTCCCTCTGCAACCTCTCATTCTGTTTCCCTAACATCAGTCTGATCATGACATACCCCTGCTTTTAAAAGCCCCAAAGGCCTCCTCTGGTCAATCCACAAGAGAGTGCCACAACCCAGTTCCTGTCAAGATATTCAGCCCCATCTCTCCCCAATCCCTGCCTCACACCATCACATGCCAACATGAAATGACCTAGTGTTTCACTGCCTAGACCTTTCATTTCTCAGCTCACATCTTTGCTTCTACTGGTCCCATTGCCTAGGATGCCTTCTCCACCCTGCCTTCCACTTCACCAAGTTGATGCCTACTCGTTCCCAAGGCAGCGTTCTCTGAGCCCTTAGGCTAGAGTGGGAGCCCCAGCTGCACGGTGTTCTTGTAATTTACCACATTACATGGTGCATATCAGCTTGTGTGTCTCTCCCCCACCGGGTCTCCCATGACATCAGCACTACTGACATCTTGGGCTGGATTATTCTCTGCTTCTCCCTCTCTGGGGGCTGCCCTGTGTGCCACAGGGCGTTTAGCAGCATCCCCGGCTTCTTCTATACACTGGATATGAACAGCAGCTCCCTCCCAGTTATGACAGCCAACGAAGTCTGCAGACATGGCCAGATGTCCCCTGGGTGAGGGGGGCATGACTGCTCCAGCTGAGCATCCCTGCCCTAGATCACCATAAGAAACCTGCAGGCAAGGACCACAATTTATCCAGCCCTGTATCCTCAACACTGGGCATAGGTGCAGCTCAGTAAATATTGACCGGAATAATGAATGTATGAGTGCTTGGATGCCCTGGACAGAAACTCCAGGGTTGAAAGTCCCTTCCATCCCTTGCCTTCCTTTGCCTCCAGGATGGGGGATGGGTCCCCAATTCAGACAAACTTCTACCCATGTCAGATGGAACCTGTGGGGTACAGAGTCAGGCTTTCCTCCTGCCCCTCTACCATGGTCTGCCTCTCCCTTTCCCAAAGCCCCCTGATGATATCCCCAAGGAGGACATTCTGACCCCTGAGGAGCCAGGCAGGTGGCCTCACCCTCTTCTCGTGGTTGGGGATGATGCACCGCACAAAGTTGGGTGTGGTATTGCGTAGTGTGGTCATCAGCTTCCCCAGCTGCTCTTTGTACAGCTGCCCCACCGTACGGAACATGCCCTTCTTGGTCTTGGAGGCGCTGGGCAGTGAGCTCTCTGTCATCTTGGCCATCTGGTCCAGGCCCACGATGCGGTCCACTGTGGGGCACATTAATGTTGGTGTCAGCCTCTGGCCCATGCCGCAGGGGCCCTCCACCCCCACAATAGGCCAGAGGACCAGGCCCAGAGGGTGGAAGACCCCAAGTCCTCTGCTCCCTTTTGGTGGGCACCGCCCCCCATTCTTTCCTCTGGGGGCCAACACCTTTCCTCTAGCAAGAGGTAAGGGGAGGTGTGCAGAGTATTGCTTTCCATGTATTGTCTATTTGGGAAATCTGAAAGCCCTTGAATGACAGAAAGAACAAATTCTCTCTCATGTTGTCACAGAGACCTGGGAATAAATCTTGATCTTGCCACTGCCTTGGCCTGTTGCCAGTTTGTGCCTCAGTTTCTCCTTCTACAAAATGGTGGTAACAACAGCATCTACTTCTTAGGGCAGGAAGAAGCAAATAAAGGCTGACCCCTCCCACCTGCCTTCAGTCCTTCATCTACCAAGAAATATTTATTGAGAGCCTACTATGTGCCAGGCCCTACAGATACAGCCATGAACAAAGACCATGTGTCTCCACACACACCCTAGGTCATATTCTATGGATATTCTAGTGGAAAGAGACCAACAATGATGACATATGTAAGTATACAATATTCCAAGTGGTGCAGCATGCTTACAAAGATAAAGCAGGGTAAAGGGGGAGAGAAAGAGTAATGGGGGTGATCTCTCTGATAAGTTGAGTGAGCTATTAGGTAGATATTCAGAGAAATAATATTCTGGACACAAAGTATAGCCAACACTCTAAGGTAGGAATCTGGCACATTAATATTCAACAAGGAATAGGTGATGGTGTTATTGGTGGTGTTGATGGTAGCATTACAACCACCAAGGCTCTTTTTCTTTCAGAACAGAATGAAAGACTCCCACCATCCCAGTGGATGCTGCACATGCTGAGCTCAAACCACTGGCATTGCTATGAATTTCCCTCAATGCACAGCTTTGGCTGCACCCTACAAATTTTGGTAAGTTGTGTTTTCCTTTTTTTTTTTTAGTTCAAAATATTTTAAAATTTCACTTGAGAAAATTAAATAACACACCAAGACACTTCTAAATAAGACACGGGGACCATGTGCCATTTAGAAGTTTAACCTCCATGTATTTTGGGATTTTCCAACTAGCTTTCTCTTATTGATTTTAGTTTAATTCCACGGTGGTCCAAGAGCAGATACTGTATGCTTTCTATTCTTTTAGATTCATTAAGGTGTGTCTTATGGCCCAGAATGTGGTCTAGCTTGGTGGAAGTTCCATGTGAGCTTGAGAAGAATGTGCCTTCTGCTGTTGCTGGATGAAGCAGTCTATAGATGACAGTTCTATCCAGTTGGCTGATGGTGGTTCAGTTTAACTTCACTGGCATTAGGATACCCTATTTCTGCTCCTTGTACTCAGTTAGGGTCCATGTAATAAAGTCTTTGCTTGTCTCTGTCTCCTGCAAGACTCTGGGCTCCTTGAGGGAAGGGCCTTGCTGAAATGGTCACAAATCCCAGGGTGAGATGCCATCACCCGATCCCATGGCCCGGAACATGGTGAGCACTCAGTAAATGTTGGCACAACAGAACTCCTCCTCCAGCATTTTCTACCATGCTTAAAACAAGGGTGTCCAGGCCTATAAGCCCAAGGTCCACAGGCTCTGTGCAAAGACACAATCCACTATGGGCACCGAGGTCCTGGAACAAAAGCAGAAAACCCCACCACACCTAACAGTCATCGCAGAAGCAGGCATGTATTGAGCCTTTACTATAGGACTGGCAGGTGCTAAGCACTTCACATGGATTATTTCTTGGCTGGTTCTCAGAGGGAACCCAAGTGTGGTCCCCAGAGCAGTGGCACCACCACCACCACCTAGGAACTTGTTAGAAATGCAAATTCTCAGGCCCCACTTGGACCTGCTGAATCAGAACCTCTGGGGGATGGCCCAGCTATCTGAGTTTTGACAAGTCCCCCAGGAGATTCTGATGCATGCTCAGGCTTGAGCCCCCGGTCTAATTCTACCCTCACAATAATCCTAGGAGAGTCGGGGACTATTCTTATCTTTTTTTTTACTAAGTTTTTACTAAGTTTTTACTACGGTTTTACTAAGGTGGACCCTCAAGCTTAATGACGTCAAGAGACTCGTCCAAGATGACACAGCTAGTGCGTGGCAGAGACAAGATCACAGTCAAGTCTTTCTGACTCCAGATGAGAAGTCACCATGCCTCCTGCACTGTTTTTTCTGTTACCACCCGCACCCTGATTTAGGGACCTTCTCCCTGGGGCCTGGGTGTGGGAATGAGGAGGCAGGGGTCACCACTCCAGAAGTGGCTGAACGTATCACCTGCACACCCTGCCCTCTTCCCACCCCCCACAGGCCCACCCTTCCTGGGAGCAGGGGTGCGAACCAGGGGCAGCTGGAAGGAGGCAGAGCACTCTGTACCCTGTCTCCCAGCTCCCACCAGCAGGCCCTTACCATCCTTCCACAGGTCGGCCACGAACTTGTCCGAGGACGCATTGAGGAGGGAAGTCACGTTGTCATTCAGCGGGTCCATGTTCTTGGTCAGCCAGGCACTGGCATTGTAGTCCACCTGCCAAGGATCACCCCACCAGTCAGGTGCTTCTGCCTCTGTTACAAATGAAGACCAGGGCCCAAGGCCTCCAGTTTCCCTCCCGGATCTTGCCAGGTCAGAGAGGAAATGGTGTTAACAGCCACTGTGATGGGACTCCTCAAACGCCCATGAAGAGGCTGACAGATCAGTACTTTAAAGGGCCTTGTGCACGCTGAAATGGAAGCATCCTGTAAAAGAGCTCTCGGGGGTTACTATGGGCTGTGGGCTGCTACGGTGATCGCCAGGCCCGATCGGAGAGGGGACTGAAAAGAGCCACTTGGAAAGCGGGAAAGAGGAAAGTGTTATTCCGTGTGCTTAAGGGAATGCATACACCCTTGAGTTTGGGTAGGTGCTGGCAAACTTTTTTTTTTTTTTTTTTTTTTTTTTGGTAAAAGGCCCAGAGAGTAAACATTTTCAGCTCTGCAGGGCACAACATCTCTGTCATGCTGGGTCACAGGCAGCCAAAGACTTTATGTAAACATAGGAGCTATGCGCCCATAGAAGTTTATTTACGGAAACAGGCTGTGGATCAGATGTGGCATGTGGGCCGTGGTTTGCCAGCCCCCCTCCCCTCCCCAACCTGGTACAGGGCATTGCCTGTTCGCATGAGGCGGGGGTTGGGGGGGGCCCTGGAGAGAAAATAAAATACTCAGATTCTGCAAGCCAGGCCAACCTGGGTCTTTTCTACATTATGCAGGACCCTCAGGAACCACAGGGGAAGCACCTGTGTATTTACAGCTCTCACATGATGATCCTTATTATCATGAAGAAGGAGGGAGGGAGGGAGGAAGAGGAGGAAGAAGAAGATAAGGAGAAGGAAGAAGACAACCGTTACGTATTTCCCTGGACGGCACAGGCGGACAGTGGTGAGCTCAAGGCTGGGATAAGGGAGAGGTTTGTTGGACCCAAAAATGTGTTTATGGGTCATCCCATCCCAGCTGGCCCTTCCTCTTGGGTTTAAATTGTAGCTGGAAGGATTCAGCGTCTATACAAGAAACAATCGCCTGGTCACCCTGGTTGGAATATGGTATAGAGGGTGGAATAGACACTCAGAACATACATAAGAAGACTTGCTTGGATTTGGCTCACACCAGAGGCCTTTCGGCTCTGCCATACCCAAACCACTCCTGCTTGGAACACCCCAGCTGGTCCCCGGGGACAGGGAGAGCCCTGGGGCCCGCGGCTGATACCTTCCCGGCATAGTGGATGATGGAGAACTCCGTTTTGTCCTTGAGCTGCTTGGGCTTCTGAAACTTGGGGTGGTTGCCCTGCTCCGTGCACAGCTTCTCCACGAACGACTTGTCTGTGGCCTTGGGGAACCAGCACTCCTCATCCAGCAGGGCCAGCACCCCGGGAGGGTTGTTCTATGGGAAACAAGGAAGGCAGGATCACAGCTAGGGTACCCGAAATTGGGGCTTGCTGGAAAGAACTGGCCACTGAAACACACCCTAGGCAGCCCCCTGGCTCTATCACCTCTTCTAAATGGATTTATATCTTCCACTCCCATAGATCGATCCTCAAATTACCCTGTGTCCAGGGGACCCGCACTGGGGAGGGACCCGCAGGCACCAACAGAACATGTTTGTTGCTGCCCCCTAGTGGACAGAGCACACGGACCAGCACGAAGATCTCACCCTTGAATTTGTTGCTTTACGTAGAAATTCACCTCAGGGTTCCTTTGAATAAAGCCCGTCTCTGTGGCCCAGACAGGCTAAGCCAAGGTGCCAGGAACACAGCCAAACTTACACACATGCCATTTACTCTGCTGGAATGGTCTGCACTTTTTAGACTCAGATCAGGGAAGTATTTCTTTTCTTTTCTTTTTTTAAGGTAAGCTCTACACTCCACACAGGGCTTGAACTCAGGACCCCGAGACCAAGAGTCACATTCTCTTCTGGCCGAGCCAGCCAGGCGCCCTGAGAAATATTTCTTCACTGCTCTGTCCAAAGCGGGACTCCCTAAATCATTCTCCACAGAGGCCTTATCAGAGGTTTTAGTTGCTTCATCTGTTTGTCGGGTTTCATTGCCTGCTCCTTCCGGAGGGCAGGGACTAAGCCCATCTGGTCCACGGTTACATCCCCAGCCCCTAAAGAGGGGGCCCGGCACAGACCAGGAGCTCAGTAAACAGTCATTCAACAATTATTGACTGTGCACCTACTATGGGCGTGGTTCTAGGAGTTAGGGATACACCAGGGAACAAAACAAAGAAAGACCCTTGCCTTTGGGGATGAATGACTGAGAGACAGAGGGGAAGAGAAGGTGGGGAGGGGAGGGGAGGGCAGGGAGGGAGAAATAAAAAAAAAAAGAAAATACCTTTGAGAGTAAAGTGTGGGTTAGGGGACAGTGTGATGGAGTTCACAAGGACTCGGTGGCGGGGGGTGGGTGGGGGGAAAGACGTGCACCCGTGGGGCGAGGGCAGGGTCCACGTGCCAGACGAGCGAGGCCACACACACAGGCGAGTGTGATGTGGGCCCTCACCGGCCGCTCGATGAGCTCGATGCAGGGCTGCAGGTCAAGCCCAAAGTCGATGAAGTTCCACTCGATGCCCTCGCGCTGGTACTCCTCCTGCTCCAGGATGAACATGGTGTGGTTGAAGAGCTGCTGCAGCTTCTCGTTGGTGTAGTTGATGCAGAGCTGCTCGAATGAATTCACCTGAGTGCACAACAGCGGGGAGGCCCGGTGAGCATCGTGGTCAGAGGACACGGGGACCAGAGAAGATCTGCCCATGGCTGGCGCCCTGTGCACAAGAGCCCCTCTGCCATTTCAGAGCCCAGAGAGGGCTGAGCCCCAGCAAAGGCTGCCTAGAGTTCATGGGGCTGGCTCTTCTCACATCACGGGGTCCCCACACACGTTGTTTTGAGGGTGCTTATCTCCTTCCCCTGTACAGTGATTTATGGGTAGAACAACTGTGTAGGGTACTTCATCACCCCCACTGTACAGATGTGGACAACGAAACTCAAAAGAGGGAGTGATTCTCTAGGAGATATGTTTTAGACGATCTGTCCATCTCTAGACCTTCCCTTTCGCTGAGAATGCCCCTCCAGTCTATGGGGGTGGGATCCAGTAGCCATGTTCCCATTACATGAAGTACATCAAGACCCTGAAAACAAGGCTTGGCCCAACTCAGGTGAGTAAGAGCCAGTGAGACTCAACTGCAAGATTTTGGTTGGAACTGTGGGGAACACTTGGAATTGGTCTGAACTTCCAGGGTTGCTGAGAGGCTGTCTAGAGCTGTGGCAGCCATCTTGCCACCATGAGGGGAAAACCAGCTTGAGAACAGAACCGACGTAGAGGGAGGGAAAGAGAGAGAGAGAGAGAGAGATGGAAGAGATCGGATCTTGCCTGCTGGACCCCGCTGTAGCTCTGGCCTTCTCGGTTTCACAAACCAATACATTTCCTACACCTTCCAGGATGTAACCTTAGCTAGACAGCCCCCCTCTGCCCATGAAATAATGACTTCTTCAAAGAGAAGTTTCATCCCAGAGAGCCAAGACCACTGCTGTCATGATTTCACCAAGCTGTACCTCAAAGATCTCAAATCCAGCAATGTCCAGGATCCCCAGGAACGAAGCCCCTTGCCGGTGGGTCTTGTCTAGGGCTTTGTTCACCCGGCTGAGTATCCAGCGGAAAAGGCGTTCATAAGTGGCCTTGGCCAGAGCCTCTATGGCAAAGTCTGCCTGTGGGGGCAAGTGAGGGAACATGGTCATCCCCAGTGGGCCACATTTTCATATGAGCCTGGCCAGCAGCTCAGACTTTTATTCCCCTCCTACCCATAATCAGTCCTTAAAAAAAAATAAACAAAAAAAGAAATTACACCATCTCTACACCCAGTCGAAAAGTGGCAATAAGGAATAGGGTGGTCAAACCTAAGGACTGACTGTGTGGCTAATTGAATATTTCCTATCAGAGGGACCTGGATCTGAGTAGGTCTGTTTCCATTACAGGGACCATTTAGAAGTGGTCAGTTCTGCCTCTAGAAAGGGTACACAATCATTTTCAAAAATGTATCTTTTAGGTCTGACCTTGTATGTACAACTAAGAGATCAAGATGAGATCATGAGTGAGGTACTGTGCTGTTCTTGTTCAGTAATGGATCTTTAAAACCTGATATGGGACTTTGAATATTCTAGTAGTGGATGGATGAGGGTTAAGGAAATGGACAGATGGCTAAAAAGATGGGTGTATGTATGGATGCATGGATGACTGGATGGATGGATAAACAGATGGATGGATGGAAGGATGGATGGATGGATGGATGGATGGATGGATGGATGGATGGACGGATGGACGGTTGAACACATGGATGGGTGAATGAGTGGATAAGCAGATGGATGGATAAATGGATGGATGGATGAAAAGAGATGAAAAGAGATGAAAAGAGATGGGTAAATGGATGGGTGAACAGGTGGATAGAAGGATGAATTGATGGATGAACAGATGTACGTGTACACGGAGGGATGGATACGTGGATGGGTAAATGTATAAATGGATGGGTGGACGGATGGATGGATGAGTGGATGGATGGATAAAGAGATGCATGCATGGATGAATGGATGGATGGGAGGATGAACAGATGGATGGATGGATGGATGGAAGGAAGATTCTGCAGAAATAAATAGCAAGTATAGAAATCATTTCACATGCAAAAATAAACAGCAAGTGCATCATTACCTGTTCTTTCGTCTGAGCTTTTTGTACTACATCCCGTCCGACTTTGATACGTGGGGTCAGGATGGACCTGGTGAAATCGGTCACATTAATTCCCATGAGGTGGCAAACTTTCTGAGCAGCTGGATGGAAGAAAAAGCATATTAAGTGTATCACAAAAGAGAAGGCTTAGGAAGGAAGGCACACCACTTGGGATATTCGTGACCTGTGCATACATTGGATATTTTTCGAGAAAAGGAGCATGATGGTAGTGAACATAGCATGAAAGAGTCCTGGAAACCACTGTCATTGGTGACCTCATCCCCAGTGTTTTGCTAAGAGGTGGGATGGAGGTATGCCCCAAGTGGGGGCTTAGGGTCAGACGGTCCTAGATTCAAGTTCTTGACCCTTTCCCACTTCCTAACCAGGTGATTTTGGAAAAGCTATTTAACTTCCTAGGGCCTTGCTTTTCTCAGCTCGTAAAAAGCGTGGGCCATCTGGTACCTTGTGGGGTTGTCAACACGATTAAATGAGGTAAGGCATGTAAAGAGTGTCCCACTGTGCCAAGATCTGTGTTGCACCATTATTTGTGGTGGAAAAATACTGGAAACGACTTAAATGTCCATTAATATGGAAACAAACAAATATATCACGGTGTTTTCACAAGATGTGCACCCAACAGCAGGTAAAGGAACGACTCTCGTTTTCTCTTTCTTTCTAGACCAGTGGTTCTCAACTGGGGATGATTTTGCCCCCACAGGACATTTGGCGATGATCGGAGACATTTTTGGTTGTCACACTAGGGGGCGCTACTGTTCAGAAACCCGGCTCCAGGCAATGGTGAGTATAGAGAAAAGTTGCAGAATGGTGCCTCCAGGGTGACATCGCTCTCGTAAATTAAAGTCACACCCACAAAGCAACACCATATATTGTTTAGATACACGTGTGTGAAAGCATAAAAATGCAATCAGAAAGGGACAGAGTAAAATATAGTTGTGGTTGCCTGGAGGCGTGAGGGGGAGAATGGGACCCCCTGGGGATCCCGCTGGGCGGAGGGGGGGATGTCACTGTCGGCTACTTGGTTTCATTTGAAAGACAAAGCAGTATCAGAACACATTCACAAATGTCAGTTCTGGACGGTGGACTCTTGTTATATTATGCACTTCCTCATTTTAAACCTTTTCTTCAAAAGAAAATAATAATCATCCACCACATGAAGGTTAGTGGTGCCTGATGGTTTGCATGTGTGTGGCAGACGATACTTGGTGTGGTTTTAGGATTTCATCCTGTCTCTTTTGTGCAAGAGGGGCTTTTTTGGTTTGTCTTTCCCTGGAGTTTTCTCCTCGGTGAGAGAAGTCCTTTCACTTGCCATATTTTGGAGTATACCACATGAGAAACAACGGGCAGGTACAACGGAGGGTAAGCTCTAGGGAGCTTTCCAAAAGCAGCACCATATACAGCCTGCACCCCTGGTGTGGAGACAGCAGCTGGACAAGCCAGGGACTTAAATTATCCTTTTGGCTCACCCACCCACAAGCATGGGGGTAACCACGCAATCTTTCCATAACACAAAACACTGCTTATTTGCAGGTAAGCCTGTCAAATTTAGAAAAAAGAAAATACAGGACGCTTAGTTAAACCTGAGTTTCACACGAATAACCAACATTTACAAGGTATAATTATGTCCCAAATATTGCATAGAACATACAATATATTATAAAATGATATATCTTGTAATAAAAACATCTGTTGTTTATCTGAAATTCAGGTTTAACTGGGCATCTTATATTTTATCTGGCAACTCTAATTGCAGAGAAACTTGAGCTCTGTCCCCCCAGCAAGACCGTATGTGCCACGAGGAATGGGGCTGTTCTTATGGGGCTTCTTGATGAACCCCAGCGCCTGGCAGATTGTACATGGTCAAAAATATTTGTCTAATAAAACAAATGATGGGGGCAGGGTTAGAGTCCTTCCTGTCTGATCTAAAACTATTATTTCTCCTCCCCCCCGGCCCACGCTCTGATTCAAGAACTTCCCACCGTAGGATCGTCCGCAGTAAAAAGTCTAAAAAAGACAAAAGTCAGTGAAAATAAGTTAGTTTAGCTCTTGTTAATACCCTCATCCAAAAAATAACAAAGGACTTCATGTGACCCTCCTTCCCATCACAGAAGTTGTCATTTTATTCAGAAAAGGCAAGAAGCACCTGTGTTATCTGGCATGGATGCCTGGTCTGTGTTTCTTTCCTTCTTGAAGACAATATTTCCAAGCTGCAGGACAGACGACACCACCTTCAGTATGGCTGGGGTGAGAAGAGAAGAGTGGGTAAGACACAGACGTCAACACCAAGATGCTCTGGAGGTTTAGAGCCTAAAGTTATTGGGGATCGTACGGCCAACCTACCTCCCTCTCCCAAAAAGACTCAGTTCTGAGCTCCTAAGTCTAGAAAAAAAGGCAAATTAACCTAATTCCCTGCTATCATGGTAGAAAACCTGGCTAGGGATAGCAGAATATGTTCAGATGGTTGCTAAAAATCATGTGTTATAAAGGAATAGTGTGCACCAGGGGTTGGACCAACCCATGGACCAAACTCCAGCCCATTGCCTGCCATTTGTAAATAAAGTTTTATCGGAACTCAGCCACAATCATTCATTTATATGTGGTCAGTAGCTGTCTGATGTTACAAGGGCAGAGTTGAACAGTTGCAACAGAGATCATATGGCCCACAAAATATTTACTATCTGACCCTTTACAGAAAATGTTTATCAACCCCTACCATACAGCAAGGAGAATGAATGATTTACAACCAAACAATAAAACTGTTATCTCACAAATGCTGAACAAAAGACGCCAAATGCAAACAAGAACATAACTACGTAAGTCTACTTACAGAAAGTTCAAGAATAGGGAAAACTATGCTATTAGAAGTCAGGACAATGGTTAACCTTGCTTGGGGGAAACCATTAGAAGGGCTATGGGAAGCTTCAGGGGGCATTAATTAATCAAACTGCATTTATGATATATACAATTTTCTAAATGTAAATTATATGTCAATAAAAGATATTTAAAGAGCAAAAAACAAAACAAAGCAAAACAACAAACCCTGTGCTTCTTAATATTGTCTGGTTGCATGTACAAGGTGCTCGTGCTAGGATCGAGAAGGAGGAATTTTTTTTCCCACTTGTTATCCAAGTGTCTTCAGATAAAACAATGTGTTCCCACACCCATGGAACCCTCTGACTCCCTACTCAGCCATGTTACTGTTAAAATGGCTCCTATGTCTGAAATCCCCACAAGACCATGAGTTGCGGGAGAGTGGGAGATTGTCCTATCATCTCTGTATTCTCAAAGCCTACTTCAGGGTCCAGTCCAGACACACATGGGGAGGGAGGGAAGATGGATGGAGGATGCAGGATGGATGGATGGATGGATGGAAGATGGATCATGGATACATGGATGGAAGGAAGAGAGGAAGATGGACGAATCAACGGATGGATCAATAGATAGATGGGTTGATCAGTGGATTGATGTATAGATGGACTAACTGATGGGTTGACAGATGGATGGATGGAGGATGGAAAGACAGATGACTAATTAATGCAAATGCTTGCCTTTAGTTTAACACAGATGTGCAAATCCCCCAGGGTTCTGGCTTCCAAGAAGAAATCACTGTGTTCTGGGAACAAAGCCTGAGATCCCAGCTTCCTCTGGTTCCTCAGGCCAGACTTGGGGTGACAGCCCTTCACAACAGCTGCCCTCACATCTCAGGGGCTCTGGCCCAGCCCAGCAGGAGGAAGGCCCCGTTACTGACCACCAGCCCATCTGCTCCCACTCACTATTGCAGAAACCCTTCCTCCCCAAATGAGTAAAGCTTCTTTTGATGGGAAACAACTAAGTCACCTTCTTTTTAACGATACCAGAGGGGCTGTGTAAACTGTTAAGTGCTATACTAATAGTTTTTAAACTCCAAGTTTAAACTAAGGATTGCTGAAATGTTTACAGAGCCCAGGGAAGCAGTCTAACTCAGGGGGGTCTCAACGGGTCAGATAAATCTTTGCGGGGGCAGGGGGTGCTGCCCCATGCATGTCTGTAGGATGCTCAGCAGCATCCCTGGTTTCTAACCACTAGGTGTCAGGAGTGTTCCCTTTCCTGAGTTGTGAGAACCAAAAATGTCCCCTGCGGGGCCACCTCCCTCCTCCACACCCACCGCCCCCCCCCACCATCTGTGTCCCTTGGGGCATCTGTCATTGCATACACTCATCTTAACGTTCACTTAGCATTCCATCCACGCTGCTATTCATTTAACATTTTTCTATACTTTCACTCATTTCTCTTTCCTGAAGCTGACTTTACTAGGAAACTGTATGGTAAGTGAAAGATCAGCTTCCCTTGCCATATAAATAGATGGCGACTATAAAAATAAATACAGGGAGAAGGAACAATATTATCAAATTCTAGCAAGATGCTGGGCTCGGGGATCTGCTCTCTATGGTGAAAGGGGGGGATAAGCAAGGACCAGAGAGGGGCTGAGGACCTAGTGGGTGCCAAGCTGCTATTTACTGTCTTCTTGAAAGTCATCAGGAGAATTGAAAAGGAGCAGAGAAAAGGACCAATATCCCGCAGTGGGATTCCATGGCACTGATAACGACACCAGTCCACGTTTTAGAATACCCTGGGCTCCTTCTAGCCTCGATTTCCATACCTTGGTTCTGACACAGACTTTGGAAAGGGTTTAAAGGACAAACACCACCTTTCTACAGACAAAAACAGAGCACAGTGAATCACACAATGGGCCTTGGGAGTCTCTGAGACCCGAGAAGGAGTCCCAGCTCCACCAGCAACATGCTGTGTCCTTGGGCAAGTTCCTTCACTTCTCTGTGCCTCAATTTTCTCAGCTGCAAATTGGGGATAACAATGGCCACATTGCTGGGTTCTTTTGATATTAAATAATGTGTATAAAGCACTTAGCATATTGCTTTGTCCCCCGATGTCTTCGCTTTAAATATATTAAAAGCATTTCCACAAGTCCATGTTGTTCTAAAACAATTTAGAAAGCCATCATTTTCTTTCTTAAGGCCAAATAATAATTGAATAAATCCTCATTGATCAACATGTTAGTTTGTTCTGGTTTTTTATTATTTAAAACTGGACACCTTGGTACCTTTTTTTTTTTTTTTAAGAGGCATTAGCAAATGCCTGGCATACAGCAAGTACTTAATCATTGTGTGAGTGTGAGTGTGTGTGTGTGTGTGTGTGTGTGTGTGTGTGTTGAAAGCAAAGATTAGAAGCAAAAATGACTCGTGTCCCAAATAAAATAAATCATTCTGGGAGAGCCCATGCCATTCAGGAAGGAATGCTGTTAACATTGGATTCTGCTGTGGGGCTCTGGCCAAAATCCACAAACACCACCCATTTGTCCACTGACCCACGGAGCCTGCTTTTTCTGGGCCCGCAGTTATCTCGAGGGAAGCTGCCCCTCCCTCTGTGCTGCATTTCAGCAACCTTAGCACTATTCTGGGGCTCCAAAGGGGTGTGGGCGTGGGAAGGAAGAAAAATTTTCCACAACCGTGTCCTGGTGTTCCCAAAAGAGATTAACCTTGAACACTGGGGCACGTCTAACCCAGAAGGACAAGTATTTCTTGAAGCACAGTGTGGAAACCCAGATTATCTCTTTGAGCTTTCTTGGTCTCAGAATCAAATGTGTTCTTGGTCATTGGTTGGTGATATTGATCAACATGGGTCTATCACCAGAAGGCAGTTTCCAGGAAGAGCCCAAGTAAACCCACTGTCTCAGTTACTCCCCCGACCCCACCCATCCTGTGCCCCTGTGTTCTTGAGGAGGCAAATGTCCTCTCTCTCCAGCTCCAAAATGGAACGGAGACCATAACATTAGCCACTCAGAGCTTTCCAAAACCCTGGATCATTGTGAATAACTCAGAAATATGCACATCAATCTAAGCCAACCAGTAAGAGTCAATGAGACTTCATTCAGGGACTCAGGCAGGGAATCCAATCTGTTTTGCTGGACATAAACCCAAAGGATGCAAGGGCTGGAGCCTCAGCAGCCATTCTGCTGCCAAGAAATGGCTGTCCACCTAAAGACGATATTGCTCAGAGACCAGGTTCTAGAGGTAACCTTTGAGACCACAGAACCCATTGTATCTGAAACCCATATCCCTGAACTTTCCAGCTCTGTGAGTGGATCATTTTCCTTTTTGCTTAAGCCAATGTCGGTTGCTTGTAACTGAAACAGCCTAACAGAATGAAGCCACTTTTCTAAAACACCAATAAGCCACCTAAGGCAATATTCATTTTCCTTCTCCTTCTTTTTTTTTTTTTTTTTTGAGGGAATGGAGGGAATCCAGCAAGCAGAAATCTGTCCTAACCCAAGAAGAGCCTCTAACTAATTCTGGTGGTCCTGAAGGCATGACTCTAGGTCCCCTCACCAGCACCCAGCCTCAAGGCATGAAGACTTACACAGCTGCTCTTCCTCATTGAAGCCCATGATCGCCATGGCCTCCAAGGTTTCTTGGAACATCTCATCATCCTGGGCGGCCGGGATGGGCACAAAGCCATTGGAGAGGAATGTGTAGTTGTTGAAGCCCTCCAAAAGCAAGTCATCTAGAAGGAGAGGAAGATGGGATGGTGGTCAGGAAGATGGAGTTTGAACATGAGAGGCATGAACCTGGTGAAGGACCTGGGCCATCCTAAGTTCGTTCCCTTTCCCGAGACTTGTACAGTTTAAAACCTTCCTTCTGCTCTAACACACAGAAGGCATCACCAGCCATCACTGGCCTCATACAGTGGTGCAGGTTGTGCACTGCCCCAAGTTACCTGGCAGCTAAAACCTAGCCTTGGCTCCACCTGCTAAGCCACGTCGCCTGACACAGGGTTGCACCTAGCTGGAGGAAGGGATGCCTTTATCTCAGTTGTCCAAAAACACCCTGCCTTTAGGAACAAAGCTGCCTGCATAGTTAGATCAGTATTTATCCATCCACTTATGAAACTTTATCACATCATTAATACACATGAATTTTAAAAATCAATTACTACCAAAAGGTTTATAATAAAAACACCATTCCCTGTTCACCCTTTTTCCAATTCCTACCTTACCCTATAGTACTGCTTTTATCTCTTTTAGCTCTTCCTCTTGTACTTAACCACTATCTCTCTATTTAACAGCTTAATAGAAATTATATATAACATAGGCTTGTATATACTATATGTCATATATTATATAGGCTTATATAAATTCTAATGTGTTTATATATCATCTATAATAAGCTGCTTCTGGATATTTCGAAATGAGATATTATCTATGGATCCCCTGCAATGGTGGATAAAGATTTAGCTCTTCTGTCAATTCTAGTCTGCTGGTTGTTTTTATAAATAAAGTTTTATTGGAACACAGCCACTCCCATTTCCTTGTCTCTTTTCTGTGGCAGCTTTCGTGCTACAGGGGCAGGCAGATTTGAGTAGCTGCCACAGAAACCATATGGTCCCCAAAGCCTAAAATATTTACTATCTGGCCCTTTATTAAAAACATTTGCCAACTCCTTGTTTATAACAGGAAACATGGTTCTCTGTAAAGCAGTATTCTCCGGTTACATTTTGCTGCTGTTCTTGTTCAGCAGCCCCCCCCCCCAACTTATAATTGCTTCTCTTTTTCTTGTACTATTTGCCTTTAGCACACCCTCCAATACATCAAGTGTCCTCTTCCAGATCAATCTTTAATTGAGGCTGGATTTCATTATGGTTTTGGAGAAAAGTCAACGAGATACTTTTCTTTTTGAACAAAGGTCTTTTATGGGTCAAGTCACTTGGAAGGTGCCTGAGGGCGGACTGACACAAGACACCTGTTAACTCCAGCCTTCGGATTAGCTGCAATGCCTGATTAAAGTCACAAGGATTTGGGTCTTGGCCAAGACTTCATTATCCAGACTCTGGGTAAATTTACAAATGTTGATCCTCTCTAGAAGCCAGATCTATCATCAAGAATAAAAATGGCCCCTAGGAATTTCAGGAGTTAGCCTTATCCTTGCCCAATTTCTGGAAGACTAGAGACAGAGCGCAAAACCGGAACCTAGATCACCAAACAAGCAAACTCTTGACTTTGGTGCCAAAGAGGGGGAGAGATATACACATTTCTCCCTGGGCCACCTCATAATGTCCCACACTGTAACTGATAACTTACCTAATTTCCAGTGTACAACATCTGTTCAGCATCTCCCCCCTGTTTTTCCAAAATCGCTTCACCTCTGACCCTATTATACGCTCCAGACCGCCAAGCATCAGGACTAAACAATGAATGAGGTCTCCCCCCTAGTGGCGGAACATTGAAATACACCTCATCACGGCAAAGGTCCCCACACACACATCCCTTTGATAAGTTTCTTAAGCAAAATAACTAACCCTGGGCCCCAAAAGTGATAGGAAGCAAAGCTTGTATTGCTCTCGTAAAATTTTAGTCTTAAAATTATTACTAGAATTTAGACTACACTATGTATATATTCCTTTTTTCAGCTATGTGATTTGTATATTCTTTAAAGAGTTACTGTATGTTCAGAACATAGAATTTCCTATTGGAATCTGGTATATACTATACTGCATTTATAGAAAAAAAAGTATTTGCCTTACCGGTGACAGATGTGAACTACACTAATGGCAGTGATCACTTTGAAATATGTACAAATACAGAATCATTATGTTGTATACCTAAAACTACTATGTTATATGTTAGTTATACCTCAATAAATTTTTTTTTCCCCCCAGGGAGCCTGGGGTGGCTCAGTCGGTTAAGCATCTGACTGTTGATTTCAGCTCAGGTTGTGACCTCAGGGCCATGCCGCGGCCGAGCTCTGCACTCAGTGGGGAGACTGCTTGAGCTTCTCTTCCTCCCTCTCCCTTTGCCCCTCCTCCCACTCGCGCATGGTCTCTCTAAATAAATAAAATCTTTTAAAAAAATATTTTTCCCTGCAACAGAGGTGAGCAAACTATAGCATACCGCCTACTTTGTAAATAAAGTTTTATTGTAACATAGCTATGCGCTGTATGATTTATATACCGCCCATGGCCGCTTTGCATTACAACGGCAGAGCTGAGTACTTGTGACAAAACCCCGTCACCTGCAAAACGCCTAAAACATTTATTATCTAGACCTGTACGGATCGCTTGTTGACCCTTGCCCTACAAAGGCCACGTAAGGTGGCTTTCAAAACAGGTATAATGAAAAGTGCTTAGCTCCCCTTCTCCTCCAAATTCCTTATGAAACTGCCTCTTATACACTTCCAAGTTTTATAAACTGGTAAATACTACAGTTGTCTTTCTCCCTTCCTGGAAGGCAGCCTGGGTCCAATTGGACTTGATTAGTTAGTATCTAACACCTAATTAGACTTACTGTCGGCCGTGTCACATAGCAGGTGCTCAGTAAATGTGACCCGAACGGAAACCACACTCACTGAACAGAGATGAGGAATCACACACCTGCCGCCCAAAGATAGTTATACCCCTGGGCAGCACCTGAGGCTCTGCTTTAATAGCCTATCTATTAACCCTGGATCATGACGAAGGTGATGGCTGAACCCCATCCCCCCGCCCCCCAGTGATGTGTCCTTGCAGGTCACTTACTTTTCATCTTGTCCTTGGCTCCAGCAATCAAGTAATAAAAGATGTGGAATGTCCTCTCGTCTCTGGCTTGGCGAATTGCCCGTGACTTCTCCAGCAGATCTGATTTGAGGTGGGAGTTAAGAATTCTGGGGGTACCACGGTGTTTCCTTTGCCAGAATCTACCCTTCCTCCCCCATCCCTGTCTCACCAACCGCAGGAGGGGAGATCTCATTTAAGCCTTACAACCTATCCGAGGAAGTAAATGCAAATTTTATTTGCATTTTCAGCATAGGGAAACAGAGGCTCGGGGAAGGAAGTCATTTTCCAAGAGCACACAGCTAGCAAGTGGCAAAGCCGCGTCTGTGGTGGCCAAAAGCACCCTGGCCGAGGGGGTGGGGTTCAACTAGCCTCGGGAAAGAGAATGTGAACACACCCCTAATTCATCTAAGGGGAAAGCCCATTCTGCTGTGGTGCGGCATGGAGACCACGGGGGTCCCGGATTGTGGGGTGGAGGGCACACGGGTGGCTGGGCTGTTGTACCAGGTGGATTTCCTCACCCCTAAGTGCGATGTTGCAGGACGTTAGGGCAGGCCCACCTGTGCCCCACAAGGTAGCAGTGCTGGCCTTCCCGGAGCTCTAAAACTGCCTAGAAGCTGCCTCACTGTTCCAGCGCACTTCCAACTGTGCGTCCTTAGAAGGCTTGTTAAAATCCAGGGGGCCGGCCCAACCCTGGAGCCCTGTGTCCACAGGGGCAGGGCCCACAGCCTGCATTTCTAACAAGCTCACAGGTGAGGCAGGTGCTGCTGCCGGGCTATGCACTTTGCCGGCCACGGATCTGAAGGGCAGAAGCTGAGGCCAGAGGGAGGGGTCTCTCCCCGAGACTTGCCGTGAACATAGGAGATGAACAGCTGAGAAGCGTGTGCAGGGCTCCAAGAACAGGCTGTAAGACAGATTTCTCCCTGGGTGGGCTGGCCATGCAGACCCAAGATCGTGGGGGGCTCAGCCCATGGCGGGCACCTGGTCTCAGAGTGGTGGGTTGACAGCCTGGGGCCTGCTTCCTCCAAAACAAACAGGAAGCTGTTCCTTTACATCTAAAGAGTCAGAATCCCGCTGGCCCACCGGTGCCCACGGCCTACTCATCGGCATCCCAGCAGAAGGTCAGGGCCCGGCTGGGTCCTCTGCAGAGACAGCATCTCTACCTCTCAGAGTTGGGCCAGAATTAAATGAGATACTATGTGCCAAGGGCCCAGGCTGGTGCCCAACGCACAGCAACCCCTGCATAAGGTTAATGATCATCAAAATGCCAGAAGTTCTACAATCTCTTTTCTCAGCCCTGGGGCCAGAAGAGGTTCAGGATTTGCTAGATTTTGGACCACTGTGGATATACGATATGAGTAACCTAGGACACTCCCAATGGCGCCGAGGGAGCCCATTAATACTCCCGCAGCAAAAGACATCACTGTTCTCCTGAGGGGAAAAGGGAGACTACAAATAGCCTCTTGTGGGCTCAGCAGGTTTTGCCATCAGCTGAGTTTCGGTTTTCAGAAGTTTCTGGATTTTAGAATTTGTGGACCTGTATCATCAGTGGCCTTGAGGGGAAAACCACCCTGTGTGGCCAGACATAGTCTAATCTGGGGGGGCACCTGGGGGGCATAGGGAGGAAATGCTCGCCCCTCTGTGCCTCAGCAGTTAGGGTTTTGCCCATTTTCCAGTCACATAAACCCGATTCTGACGTGCCAGTTTAAGGAGCTAACACTTGCTGTGGATGCTTCTCTAGATGAATGCAGACATTTCATACTGGATGGATGCTGATTTTCTCGGGAACAACGTCTGGGTGGATTAAAATAGAAAATGACAAAAGTTGGGGGCACCTGGGTGGCTCAGTCAGTTAAGCGCCTGACTCTTGATTTCAGCTCAGATCGTCATCTCAGGGTCGTGAGATCGAGCCCCACATCGGGCTCCGTGCTCGGTGGGGAGTCGGCTGGAGAGGCTCTCGCTCTCTCCCTCTCCCTCTGCCCCTCCCTGCCTACCCACATGTGTGCTCTCTCTCTCTCTCTTAAAAAAAAAAAAAATGACAAAAGTTGATGACGGCACAAGAACCACAGATGCTTGCGGTGGGCCGAGCCCTGGGCCAAGGGCCGTACCGGTCCTTCCACGGAACCACAGTTGAACTACAGCTCCACACATAGGCTGTTATCACTCCCATTTCACAGGGGCAAAAGCGAAGCTCAGAGAGGTTAAGCGACTTGCCCCAAGCCCCACAGCTGACATGGCAGAGCGGAGAATGGACAAGACTTGAGCCGCTCTGAAGTCCTCCCTCACCCAGGGCACCAAAATCCAACTACAACACTCCCCAGGGTCCCACAAGTGCCAAGCAAATGCTGTACGAGCAGCTAGAAAAATACAACGTCCTTGAGCCTCAGAGGCACCTGTCATGCTTCTGGGTTGATCAATCACTGAGCCGTAGACTTGGTCCCCGAGTCCAGAAATTTCCAAGTGGCTCACTTTGCCATCCAGAGTCTCAACAATGATGCTCTCTGGGTCCTTCACAGCCACTGCTATTCCCCTGGGCAAGCTCTGTCTTCACCAATTTCCTATCTCTGGGCTGGAAACTGGTTACAGACCAGGTCCCTAGGCAGGACAAGGGGTCCACGGGCTCAAAAAGGAGCAAGTGACGATCACACCAGAGCCAATACTCAACCAGCCTCATTCTGCCCCTGGCGTGGTTCTAATTGCTTTATGTGAGTTAATTCACTTTATTCTCACAACAGCTCTGCGAAGCATCACCCCCCCATTGCACTGATGAGGCACAGAGAGGTTGAGTAACTGGTCTGAGGTCACTCAGCTAAGGAGAGGTCAACCCAGAATCAAAGGCAGGCTGTTTGGGTTTTACGTTTGCCTGCTATCAAGAGACAACAACCCCAGGGCAGATCTGTTCTGGAAGGAACCCAAGAACGGGGTGTGGGGGGGGGGAGCGAGGGGCAGCTCGTCCACCTTTCTGGGGCCTCTCAGGCTGGGGGCAGGAGGTGGGTTGCGGGACAGGTCCCGTGTGACCCAGGCTCAGCAAAGGATACAGGTCTCAATGTTGGCTCCCACGATGTAACCAGTGACATCGAAGTTGATGCGGATGAATTTGCCCTGCCAACAGGAAAACACAGTTCACGGGGGGGAGCTCCCCAGCCTCAGGTCCTCACCCCCGCCCTGCAGGTAAGTGGAGAGAGAGACGTCAGGGAGCATTTGAGGGCTGGGGAGGGGACAGAGAGTTTCTTGCAAACCCTCAGAACCTCACGGGTCAGCATGTCGGAAGGAACCACCATCTGCTGAGCTGGGACGATTTCGGGCCTCGTAGCAACAGCGGAACTTATAAAACACATTCACAGATCAATTTCATTTGGCTCTTGCAACGCCCCTCAGCTGGGCCTGGTTATCCTCGTTTTAAAGGTGGGGAAACTGAGGCTGAGAGAGGTAGTATGACCTGCCCAATGGGCCAGTGCTCCTAAGAGGTAGAGCCACAACTACGGACAAGGCAAATTTTGTGGCTGGAGGGCTCCCTCCTTGCCCCCTGCCCAGAAGCAGGAGGGCCCCGCCATAATCCACCAGGCTCAAGTTCATCCAGCTGGGAATCAGTCCTCCTTGGGACAGGCGAACCAGGTCTTCGAGTCATTAACCACCCACTTTCAGGGTTCTCCTGCCCCTGTGAGGCTCAAGTGAGAAAGGGAGCCCCTTGGAGTCTGGGGAAGTGTACGTGAGAAGGTGGCACCTCCAGCCTCGTTGGCCGTCAGCTCCCCAACTAGGCCACAAGCCTCACAAAGGAACCGCTTCTGAACTATTTGCCACAATCCTGTGAGCTGGTTCAGCATCTGGTCTACAGCAGGTGCTTAATAAAAACTGAGCAAAGGAAAAAGCAAGAGGATGGTGCATATAACAGTGTACAAATGATTATACACAGTAGGTGCCTAATAAATACTTGCTGAAGGATGTACGTGCCTAGTACATAGTGGGTGCTCAATTCGTGTTTTGCTGAATAAATGGATGAGTATTAAATGTCTAGCACCTACAGGAGCTCGGTAACTAGTTACTGAATAAATGTCAAATGCCTAACAGGTGCCTCGTATACAAACAAAATGAATATCTGTTGAGTGAATGAATGAATGAATGAATGAATGAATGAAGGGATGTGTGGCAGGAGCCCTTGCAGCCTTGAAAGGTCACAACAGGACTGAAGGTACGAGCAAAATGCTGTTGTGAGGTACTCCTCCACCCGTTCTGTCTCAGGCTCCCTGCGCACACAGACTCTGCGTTCTCAGGCAGGTGGGGACACCACAGGAGTTTTGCTACTTACAAATCGTGAAGAGTTGTCGTTCTTGACCGTTTTGGCATTGCCAAAAGCCTCCAGAATCGGGTTTGCTTGCAGAAGCTGCTTTTCCAGCTCACCCTAAAATTTATTCACATCTAGTTAGTGGAGAAAGTAACCCAGGCATTGACAGTTCTGCCCTAGATGGTGGTTGCCCCAAAACTCTGCCCTTAACCTACAGGTTCTCTCCTATCCTATCTCCTATCCTGTTTGAGACTCCAATGCTAATGTCCAGATTTACTCCAGGGTTTCAGAAGAGAAGCAACCGGCCAGGCTTTCTGATAGCTAAGACATCTGTTCCCCAGGAAGGCCACTTTCTGAACCACTGCACAATGCTGAAGACGTCATTTACATTGTAATGAACTGTGCTCCGTGGAGTTGTGCAGGGCACAACCTGCGCTGCTGTCCATGGCAGTTCTGCTGCTGCGCACATTTAACAAGCAGCTGTCTTCAAGTTAACCACTACAATCCTCCTCCTGATGGTTTTAGTGTGATTTTTTTTTTTTTTTAAGTTGCAAGTTTTCTTTTCTCAGGACGAGTTTTCTGAAGTATTTTGTGGAAGGCAAATAAGGAATGCACAAAACCCACCGGGAATACTCTTAACCGACTGCAGAACAAAGCTTCAAAGCAGGTTGCCTGAGCTCCATTCATCAGGTTAAATGCAGCTGAGACTGTACACAGCCCATCGGCCCCCTCTGAGGGGACTCCTGTGCACAAACGCGGTCACGTGATTAATCATGGCAGGAAAGGGCCAACAAGTTAAGTCATGCCAGGAAAGCGATGAGTTGCTTTTGCCTAGCCCCAGAACATGGCGGTTGCAGACTGGCCCAGTGGCCTCCCCATCCAAGCTCTTCCTCTGGGCCTCCCCTGGGAAGTGCTGGGACCTGCGGGTTTCCTCCTTGCTCCCTCTGTGAATTCCCGGTCCCTTTCCTCAGGGCACCAGGGCGGGGCTAAAAAGAAGCTGGGAACGGTTCTAGAAGGAAGTGGGAGTGCACAGTTCTCTCCCTGTGCCTCTGTCCACCAGGAGGGCATCATGGGTAGCTGTCCCTAAAGGGGACAGGAAGCGGCTACTTTTTTCTGTGTTTATTCAAAGGTTCCCTT
This sequence comes from Eumetopias jubatus, assembly GCF_037043125.1. Lineage (NCBI taxonomy): Eukaryota > Metazoa > Chordata > Mammalia > Carnivora > Otariidae > Eumetopias > Eumetopias jubatus. The sequence continues at coordinate 81,504,501 of NW_028274818.1, forward strand.
TCTAGAATGGGAATTCCAGCTGATGGGACCAAAAGATCCTTCTCAGGAGAGCTTTAAACATGGACATCTGGTCCCAACCGCTCATTGTATGGATGATGAGACTGTGGCTCAGAGAAGTTAAGTGACTTGGCCAGGGTCACACAGGATTAGATCCCAAATAAGAATCCTGATTCTCCTTCTGATCCATCCATGACACGGCCTCCCAGGATCTCACTAAGATGGACTGAGTGTGATCCTAGCACAAGCTAGGACCTCTGAGGATCTCTTCCAGAAGGGGACCCATACGCCAGCCCCCCAAGCTCTGCGTTAGAGATGAGTTTACATCTGCAGAGGTCCAGGTAGGACCCCGTTGGGTGTCGCATAGCTGGGGCCTTACCGTGCCACCAAAGCTAGTGCATCGCAAACTCCAAGTCTCCTGTTTCTGGAGCCCTGGGTCAAGCAACCAGCATGCAAAGACAGACACGCACTGCACACACATGCACGGGGACACATCGGTGCGCAGGGGACGGGGCTCAGGGGAGAAACGTAGGGATGATGGCAGGCAGGAGGGAGGGAGGGAGGGAGGCATGCCACAGCAGTGCCATTAACTGACTGTCAATCAAGCCAGGGAAGCTTCAGGGCCAGAGTGTCCTAAAATGCTCAACCAGAGGGGACAGATGTTTCTAGGGCGGTCCAATCAGGGGTACCGGCGGTAGATGCGTTGGTGGGAAGGGTGGGGGGCGGGATTCATTCTGAACTGGAGAATTCCATTCCAGGCTGGAGGAAAACCTGGAGAATTCCAAGGGGAGTCCCGCGGGTGGCGCCCGGGGCCCCCCACCCCACTCGTTGGCATCGGACCCCCCACTGGAGGGCACTTGGGTGAGCTGGTTGGTTTGGGCTGTGAAAACTCGGGGGTCCCCTCCCCTTCTACCATCAGCTACAGGACTTCAGTGGGTGCAACAGGAGCATGCAGGTCTAAATACACTCCGTGCCTCCCGTACACACCAGGAAAACACTCTTAGTTACTCACGTAGGCAAGAGCTGGGCCCTGCTGTAGTTGAACAATACAGTATAAAACAAATGTCAGAGTCATTCCAATCACGTGCACGTCCGGGGCTGGAGAATTAGGACTGCAATCCCGCCCTCTTCCCAGACAGCCTGGAGCCCCCGAGGTAATTGGGGGGGCAGCAACTTTTCTTTGATCCTGGTTCCTTTCTGTTTCACTCGTTCCTTGTAAGAATTTCTCAGAGACTCAGACATTTCAAAAGTTTTTGTCATTGCGGGGGCCAAGGTGGGCTCTTGAAATGTGATCAATGAGATACTGACTGAGATGGGTTTGCAGAGGCAGAGAAAAAAGTGTCTGGCATATCGTAGGCCCTTGGTAGAGATCAGTCATTTTTAAGTATTGTTATGTCTTACGTTGACTATTATAGGGAAAGAAGAGGCAGCAGGAAGCAATGTTTCATGGCCGTGTAAACTTAACCGTTAGGGTTACGTGTTCCTATACACTGTGCCAGAGATAGTTTGGAAATGCGGGATTTCCTGCATTTGTTGGAGGGAGGGGGGGGCGGTTTGAGCCACAAGCGGTGCCCGCCCCAGACAAGCTGTCTCTGTGATGGATCCAGAGCCGTCTGTGAGGTCTAGAAAGCAAGACCCCCAAGCTGTCTTCAGGCCTCCACGCTGCCATCTCCCCAGCCCCAAACCTCCAGACAGAGGCGCCGGCAAGTCCCTCAAGCAGCCCCACTGCGTGTCCCCTCCTCGGGGACAGATGAGGCAGGGGCTAAGATGGGGGAGGAAGAAGAGACGGATGGACCCCAGGAGGGATGATTCTAGAAACTTGCTCTTCTTTTCCTCAAATTGCGCCATTGTGGGTTTACCTGTAGGATTATCTGACAGCGATCCCTCTTTCCCACCCGTCTAGAAGCCCGGTGAATTGAATGACAGCATCGCTGGGACTCATGGCCGGACCCCAGCCCACGATGCCCAGCACTCAGGGGACGCGCGGTCACGGCCCTGGACCAAAGCCCATAGCTGAGTGACACTGCTACTCCCATCCCCTGGGGTCCTAGTCAGAGGGGCACGTGGAGGAGTGACAGGGGCGTCCAGTCCTAGGGAGTTTACAGAGATTCGTTTACAGGGCGGTTCTCAATCTGGGTGCCCCAGAGGACACCTGGCGATGCCAGGGGCCGTTTTCGGCCGGCACGGCTCGGTAGAGATGTTGCTACCAGCATCTTGTGGGGGAGAGGTCGGGATGCTGCTAAAAGCCCTACAGCGCCCAAGTCATGAAACAGGACCCCTCAGGATGATGATCGGGGCTGAGGCGAGGAATCGGCCAGAGCCAAAGGGCCCACCCAGCTGGAAAAAGACTCCTCCTGTGAGTTGCCGGGCAAGGGGCCCATTAAACATGGATCCAGGGCCTCTCAACGGAGCCCAGAGACCCATGTGCTGGGCCTTAGCCACTGAACAGGAGTTGTACTCACCGTGATGCTCGTATCCTTCTTGCCCTTGTGGGAGGAGGCCACCACGGCCAGGTACTGGATGACTTTCTTGGTGTTTTCCGTTTTCCCGGCTCCGGACTCCCCTCTGAAAGACATGGGAACAGTGAGCCACTGGAAATAAGCCTATTCTCGTTCTAGAGCTCTGGGCCATTTGCCAGGTAGGGCAAGGGAGGCTCCCAGAGGGGAAGCGACTTGCCCAAGGTCATGGCACCGGCACAGAGCTGGGCTGGGCCTCAAATGCTAGCCGCCACCTCAATGAACGACTCCCGAGAGGGCCCAGGAAAGGATTCGGATGCAAAGAGGAAGAAAGAAAAACTGAGTTTTCCTACCAAGGTCCAAACTTAGGTTTATCTGGAATCATCTACTTTTTGTTTAAAATATTTTATTTTTTTAGAGCATTTTCTAGGTTCGCAACAAGGTCGAGCAGAAAGTACACTGAGTTCCTCTATCCCCCTGTCCCTCGATGTGCACAGCCTCCCCCCGTGACTAACACCCCCCCGTCAGAGCGGTGCATTTGTTATAATCAATGAACTTACACTGACATATCATCACCCAAAGTCCGGAGTTTACATCAGGGTTCATGCTTTGGTGCTGGACGTTCTGTGGGTTTGGACACACGTAACGTGACATGAATCCATCATTATAGTACCACACAGAAGAGTTTCTCTGCAAATCACCTACTTTTAAGGCATCATGAGCTTCGTTGACAGATAGAAAGATCAGGCAAAGGGCAGCCTTCTGGGAAGGAAACAGGTACCTCTTAGAGTGCCAGACCCTACGGTAAAACTTTTAGAAGCTTCCCTTACAGGTTATCCCACCAATCACTGGGCAGATTTAAGTCCCTTCCTCCTCAGGAGAAGCCCACTCTGATTGTAAGATGGCTAGCTAATGATCTGAGTCAAGTATCTGAGGATAAACCTGGTTGAAATAATTCACACTAAAGTATAAATGACTGATATGTTTAGATCAGCAGAGCACTGTTTGTCTTTTCAAAAGAGCACTCCTAGAATATGGCAGATTTTTTTTCAATCAAAGGGCCTTCTTGAACCACCTGCCTCTCTTGGCCACCAAAGATCATCATGGTGGGATTGCTTCACTCTAGGTTCCTAGGTACTGACTCTAATTCCCATCCTTCCTGGTGAATTGGAAGGACAGGGCCTCAACCAAAACTTTCTTCCCTTCTCGTCCTCCCCTCCCATTTTCTTGTTTTTCCTTTAGTTGCCTAGACTCTCTCATTTTCTGAGCTCACTGAATATTCTGATATGCAAGAGATAATTTTTTTTTAAGTCTGGAAAAGAATGTGTCTACCGCGAGGTCAGCTCAAGGTTCTCCACCCTGAACCAGTACCACAGCACTAATGCAGTCCCTGCTCTTTTTCCTAATTAGGAAAGAAAGATATTAATCTGCCCTGCCAAGCACCCATTAACAACTTTGCTCATAGCTAGAAAAAGAAAGAAACACGTGCCCTGAATTTCTGGATCTAGTGCTGTGGGCCCCAATGTCCGGATATCAAGTGTCTGATCTCCGGGAACGCCGGCCTTAGACTTGCCCTCTCCCTCTTCCTAATGGTTATCCCAGTGGTCACATCATTTCATGTAGCCTCAGAGGTACTTTGTGAACCATGGAGTCAATTATCCCTATTTCTTGAGGGGAAAATAGAGTCTAAAAAAAAAAAATTTTTTTTTTTTTTAATTTTAAGGAGAGAGTTGCTTTTTTAGGGGGCGGAGAGGTCCCATGCTAATTGTTTCACATGCATTATCTCCTTTAGCCTCCCTCCCCCAATCCTGAAGATAGGATAGACCACTTCCCAGTTATTACAGAAGAGGAACTCTGGCCCAGAGTGGGTAAGCAACTTGCCCTAGGTCACACAGTGAGGCAAGGGCATGGTCAGAACTGAAAGTCAGGTCTCTGATTCCAGTGCAGTCAGGACTCGTTCTACTACATTTGCCTAGTCATTCCACGACACAGGCCCACCCCTCTCGGAACTTGCTTTCTAAGGCCAGAGGAACCAATGAACCAAGCCATTCAGTCATTTACACCACAGTATGAATTACTTCAATCAGGCTAACATCAGAATGCTTGACAGACATCACCCCAGACTGAAGGGGCAGGTTCTGGTTGGAGCAAGAGGAAGGAGAGAAGATCTGAGTGTGGGAAGCCATCTCCATAGGTGATCCTGAGCCTATACAGCTCTAAGACAGTATACGCAATGTCCAGATCCCCAGATCCTCCCCTTTCCCACAATAATCTCGTTTTCCACCTTTATTTTCAGCCTCTCCCACCTCTTCTCTTTTACAACAAAGATATTGGCATGACCATGACTGTGGCCCTGGCCTTTGACCTTACGAGGGAGGGGAAGCAAGACATATACTCTGGGAATCTGCTTCTCCCCATGTGGGCTGCTTGGCTCAACAGTTTCTAAGTTTAATTGATAAAAATAAATTGTCCTGGGAAACTGTGCCAAAGAAAACTCCAAAGCTCCAGGCCCACGGATGTCTGAAGATTGATGTGCTCAGGGCTGCTTTAGAAACATTAATATCTTTGCTTTTCTGACCCCTGAACTCCGGGGGTAAAGATGTCTTCCTGAACGACGCACCCGAAACCTCTGTCCTATTTCGTAGGGAACTTGGTGCCCAGTTCCCTCCTCATGACCGTATCAGGCCTCCTGGCTTTGTAATCCTCCCACTGCCAAGTCCTGCCCCAAAGGCAACGGGCGCTTTAACCCCAGCTGGGCTGGCTTCATGGGAGGGCCCTGTGCTTGACTTTGCGTTCTGATGTTGCCATCTTGAAATTCTTAATACTTTTTGAGTAAAGGGCTCTGCGTTTTCATTTTGCGTAATTTTACACATCATGTGGCTGGTCCCGGGTCCTAGGGTTGAACACCATTTACAAGTCCATTTCAGCCTGTGGTCAGCCCTTGGCAGCAAAGCCAAATTAGCTCTGGGTTTCAGAGCTGTTCAGTCCCTGGTCCTCATGGGACTCCTGCCCCTGTAGCCGGGGAGGTCCTCTAGCAATTGTGCTGTTCAACTCCTACACACCCTGCAAAGCCCAGATAAGCATTGCCTCTGTTCTGAATGCTGTCTCTAGACAGGAGCAATGCCTCCTTCCCCTACAGCATCAATCAGCAGAACAGCTCAAGCGGCCCCAAGGTGAGACTGTCTGAGTTCAAATCCCTGCTGGGCCAGTTACCTGTGTGACCTTGGGCAGGTCATTTAACTACTCCCTTGCCTTGGTTTCCTTACCTACAAAATAGGTATAATTAAAGCACTTACATGATTGTTGTAAGGATTTATTTTTTTTTAATTTTTTAATTTTTTTAAAGATTTTATTTATTTATTTGAGAGAGAGAGAATGAGAGATAGAGAGCACGAGAGGGAAGAGGGTCAGAGGGAGAAGCAGACTCCCTGCCGAGCAGGGAGCCCGATGCGGGACTCGATCCCGGGACTCCAGGATCGTGACCTGAGCCGAAGGCAGTCGCTTAACCAACTGAGCCACCCAGGCGCCCCTGTTGTAAGGATTTAAATAAGTGAATGTATAAAAGTGTTTAGAACAGTGCCAGATATACAAAAAGGCAAGCCATGATTACTTATAACCATTTCTTCCCTAATGCTTATATAAATACTTATATATTAATGCTTATATAATGTTTATATTCTGTTTATATCATTATCTTCAACATTCATACTATTATTAAAACATAAATCCTATTCTATTTTTCCACTGTATAAGCCAGGAGTCCGCAAACCAATTCCTGTAAAGAGCCAGATAGTAAATACTACTGTAGGCTTTGTGGGTCATGCATTCTCTGTCCCAACTACTCAGCTCTGCCGTGGTCAATAAAACTTCATTTACAAACAACAGTGAAGGGCCGCATTTGGCCCACCAGTCAGAGTTTGCCAACCCCTGGCAGTGGTCTCCCAACGCTTTCCTGTCCATTTTAGATTAAAGTTCAAAATCTTCCCCAGGGCCCAGAAGACCCCCGCCCCCAGCTCCCTCTGACCTCCTGCCCCACTACCCACTTCTCTCTTAATCCAGCCCCTTGTCACATACAGGTTACTCCCTGCACACATAGCTCTCTCTCAACCCAGGGCCTCTCCATACTCACCTAGGCCCCTGTTTGTTCACACTCTATGAACTACATGCTAGACCACAGGACTCAGCTCTAAACATTACATTTGCTCACTTTCCAGTTTCTTGATGGCATAATCGCCTATAGTAAATTGTGAGCCCCGACTGGGCTTATCTGGACCCCTAATTATTTTTTTTAATTTTTTAAAAAGATTTATTTATTTATTTGACAGAGAGAGACACAGCGAGAGAGGGAACACAAGCAGGGGGAGTGGGAGAGGGAGAGGCAGGCCTCCCGCTGAGCAGGGAGCCCGATGCGGGGTTCGATCCCAGGAACCCAGGGATCATGACCTGAGCCGAAGGCAGCCAACTTAACGACCGAGCCACCCAGGCGCCCCTGGACACCTAATTATTTTGAAAAAGCTCATATCCTGCCATCAACATGTTGGTCCTCAAGTCACTTTGGCTGATTGTGACAATAGCCCAAATGAAATTTAATAAGGAGAGTTAAGCGGATGATGGTTTGGGGGCAACTGGACACATGTGCAAATAAAAGTTGAATGGCTACAGCCAATGCCCACTCACTGGGCGCTGGCCATGTTCAGGGGCAGTATGCTAGGGGACAAGGACACTGTCCCACCCTCATTGAGCTTACGTTCCAGGAGAGGGAGACAGAAATTAGCCAAGGAAATGAGTAAGTCATTTAAATCAGGGTCATCTGAGGGTCTGTTATGGCTCTATCAGGGCGGCACGATGGGGGGCTGGGGCCAGGGGGTCTGTTGGTGGGTAGCCAGAGGGGGAGCAGAGCTCTGCAAGATGCAGGTGGTAGCCTGATGCGTGGGGTGTGTTACTAACAGTGAAATCACTAACGAAAAGCCACAAAAATGCACTGTGGTACTAAATCTAGCACGCAAAGGACACAGTCAGGGAGCTGAAACACAAAGGCAGAGCTCCCTCTGCTGGGAACGTGTGCGTCATCGGGCTCTGTGCATCTTGGTTGGGGGTTACAAATAAATTTTAGCAAGTAGGTGAATTTGCAAATATGGAATCAAGAAATAATAAGGACCGACTGTATATATATATTTATATATACTTATGTATATTTTTTAAGTCTGGAAACAGTCACAGCTACCATCCATAGAGGGGGGGTTAAATAAAACACAGCATTTCTGGGCAGCCTCAAGGAGGGAGGCTGGATTACGCATGATCAGACAGAACGCCCTCCAAGATCCACTGCTGAGTGGAAAAAGCAAGAGCAGATCAGCACATGCAGGAGGCAATCATTGTGTTTTCTAAAATCTAGAGTTCTGGATCCTCCTGGGGAGGGAAAAAAAAAAAAAAAAAAAAAACCCAACCAGCTCTGGGAACAGTTCATCAGCATTCTCCCATGGCATAAGTTTGTCTGGGGAAGGATCACAGCTGCCCCTCGAATGGGTGTGAGCTTTCCAGTTTGCCACAGTCCCCACCACTCCCTAATGTCACCCCTGACCTAATCCACCCCTTTCTGTTCCCTACCAGCCTCTCCGAGGCATTAGCATTTGTAACTTCTGGTCTGAGGACACAATGAATGTCTGTACGTGGCTAGCTATAGATCTACCAGCCAGGCCTAAATGCATTAAGATAATCATGGACATAGCTTATCATGATTATGATTCGCCACTAGTCATCATCTGTCACCCCATACGGTTCTCCTTGCTTTCGCCTGGCATGGCTGAGGGCAAAGCTGCACTTTTAAAAATAACTGACAAGTAACAGTTATGTTCGCTGAGCGTTAAATGACATCATCAGGCACTGGGCGCTGTGCTTTCCGTGAATTAACTCATATATTCCTCACAGCCGCCCTGTGAGGTGGGTGCAGCTGTCTACTTCACAGGCAAGGAAACTGAGGCGCAGACAGGGTAGGTGGCTGTCTGTGAGATTATGGCAGAGCCGAGTCCCAGACTCCCTTCTTCTCTGTCTAGCTCGCTGGCTGCCCCTAAAATGAAAATCTGGCCTGTTCTGGAGCCAAAATGGCCCTATGTTGCCTCGCTTGGGGCAGCCAAGTATAGTCACATCGCTTAGGGGCCAAAGGGACCCCAGCACCCCCTATCACTTTACTTCGCCAGCCAGCAGTGTTGGCTAACAGTCTGAGGACCCCTGTGCCAGGGTGGGCTCACTCCCAGCCTAGCCTGGGCTCCCCATGAGCTGAGACCAGGGCCCTCTCTTCAGCCCCTGCATGCGCCAAGTAACTCCAGACGGGTTTCTCCCACAAGACCCGCACCCAGGGGTCAGCAATCGGGGGGATGAACCAGACATTCTCACTGCAAAATGAGCACCATGATCTCCAGGACCCCCCAGTCCTCCCCCAGCTCATGTTTGCCGCCCCTTCTGAACTCCCCAACGGGCCACAGAGGGGAGGCGTGGGAGCCCCTTTCCTCTGTTGGCAGGGACTCCCCAGAGCCACACCACCCTCTCTCCACCCCAATGCCATTGGTGGGTGTACACAGTTTGGAGTCAGCCATGCTTTCGGCATCCCCCAGAAAGATGCCTGTGCCGGGTGTTGCCATCCCTGTGAGCTCGCTGGCTGGCCCACCTGCCTCAGAGGCGCACGTCACGCTAGATAAAAACCTGGGTGTTCCCAGCTCCACCCCAGGCCACTGAGTCAGGAGTCTCCCGGGTGAACCCAGACCGTCAGGCTCCTGAACCAGTCGCTCAGCAACTGATGTGCAGCCACATCTGGGGACAGAGTCTAGCAGGACCTGCACCCCAGGGGTACCTGAGATGGTTTTAAGCAGTCATAGTCCCCAAAATTACCTGACCAGGGAAACCACAATTGGCACACATGATGACTAAACGCAGCAGGTACAATGCGAACCAGGTGATGAGGCTTAACATCACCAGGGACAGGTCACATTAGTGTCATGTGGATGTCACATGGGTTTGACGTACCCCCTGATATGGTGGGATGAAGAAGGCAGCTCACCTCGGCGTCATTCTCCCCAAAACCCATAACCCCAGTCTAGCGACTGAGAACATCAGACAAACCCAAACTGAGGGATGTTCTGCTAAATCCCTGATCAGTCCTCAAAACTGTCAGGGTCAGGGGCGCCTGGGCGGCTCAGTCGGTTAAGCGTCTGCCTTCAGCTCGGGTCATGATCCCGGGGTCCTGGGATCGAGCCCCGTATCGGGCTCCCTGCTCAGCGGGGAGTCTGCTTCTCCCTCTCCCTCTCCCTCTGCCCCTGCTCATGTTCTGTTTCTCTCTGTCAAATAAATAAATAAAATCTTTAAAACAAACAAACAAACTACCAGGGTCATGAAAAACAAGAAAGTTTGAGAAACTGTCACAGCCAAGGAGAGACGAGGGAGACAGGACGACAAGATGTCATTCCGGATGGAATCGTGGGACAGAAGCACATTAGTAGAAAACCGTGAAACCTAAGGTCTATAGTTTAACAACGACGAACCAACATCGTTGTCTTAGTGTGATAAACGTGGTGACGTCACATGTTACTATCAGGAGAAACTGAGACTTGGCAGGTGGGATATAGGAACTCTCTACACCATCTTGGCAACTTTTTTTGTAAATCTAAAATCATTTCAAAAGTATTCTATTTTTTAAGTGATTCCACTTAAAGAATAATACTAATTTAACCATAAGGTGCACATACAGCCAAAATCCTAACCACGGTGCCAGGAAAATGAGGTCCGGGAAACATGAGTTCTTTTTCAAACCAATCTCCAGAATCAGGAGCCTTACACCACACAGACTTTGCTTTTGTGGCTCCTGCATCTGGGGTCCTACCTCCCCATCCTCAAAGAAAGAAGCTGAGGAATCACAGAGGAAGTTCTGCCCACAAAGTTGGACGTCATCATATATTTGTTTGGGAATAAAAAAATTTTTTAAGATTTTATTTATTTATTTGAGAGAGAGAGAGAGAGCACAAGCAGGGGGAGTGGCCGGCAGACGGAGAGGGAGAAGCAGACTCCCCGCTGAGCAGGGAGCCCGATGCGGGGCTCGATCCCAGGACCCTGGGATCACGACCTGAGCCGAAGGCAGACGCTTAACTGACTGAGCCACCCAGGCACCCCAAGGATAAAATTTAAAATGACCTAAGAGCTTCAAGTGTTTCACTAACTCCATGGAGGGTCAGCGGTCATCCAAAAAGGATATTTGTAAATAACATGGAAATGTGACATCAGTGGGATGTCAAGTGAAAAAAAGCAAGAGAAAAAGATGTATGCACACAATTGAGTTCGTGTTTATGTTCAAAACTGCCTAGGAAAAACAACAACAACAACAAGAAGGGGCTACACCAAGGCTTACTGGGGCCAAACTTGGCAGTGGACTGTGGGTAAAGTTTTCCTATTGTTCACTGCTGGGTATTTATCCGCTTTACTCTTACAGTTACAAAAAAATTAAATATATGGGCTCGCATGCATTTTACATTTCAATTTAATTTAAATTAAAAATTATTTATTTAGCCTTTAGGGTAGAATGGAAAAAAGAGAAAAAGCAAGTGGAGAGAAGTTTATTGATTTGCCTAAAGCTGGGAGTCAGCAAATTTTTCTATAAAGGGCCAGAGAGTAAATATTTGAGCCCCTGAGGCACACAAATGATTTCTGTTGCACGTACTCAACTCAGCCATAGTAGCGCAAACTCAGCCACGAGCCACACAGAAATGAATGGGTGTGGCCGTGTTCCAATAAAACTTTATTTATAAAAACAAACAGAGGGCCAGATTTGGCCCTTGGGTGACAGTTTGCTGACTCCTGGCATAAAATCACAGAAGTCTAACTCAGGGATCCTCGGATCTGTGAAAGCAGAGATTCACTGGAGCCAGGATTCTGATTCTTAAGCCTGGGCCTCACCCTCAAAAACCATGGTGCCTCCAGCAAGCGAAGGCTCAACAAAACTCTGGCAAAATGCCACCACTACTTCAGACAACAGCCAACAATGGTGCAGGATCTACTACGTGCCAGGACACATGCTCAGTTCTTCCCCGACATTGCCCCTTCAATCCTCCCAACCACCCTAGGATGTGGCCACAACCGACAGCCCCATTCTACAAATGAGGAGACTGAGGTTTGCAGACTTACCCAGCTTGCCCAAGCACAAACTGCTGCCATGCAGCAAGGCAGGAAGGCAGACCTAGCCCTGTGCCTCCAAGGTCCCACCTCTGAACCACAAGGGCTGCCCTCTTGAGATTATCTGTGACCCTCAGTATTGCACTGCGTTATCAAAATCCTGTAGGCTTTTACCAAGAAGCGTTTCTTCTTCAAAAACAGAGCAGAAGGGATGGGGGGAGGTGGGTCAAAGTAGGAGGCCTGCTTGGGAGGGAACTCCGGCCAGGCCATAGGTGAGGCACCCAGTGGAATCCCCTTGGAAACCCTGTCGTTTTACAAGAGTCAATGCGGGCCCCAGGGGAGAGCGGGAGAAGGGAGCTGTCGGCCTGAGTCACCTCCCCTGGGGGAGAGACTGGCCTGAGACCAGAGTCTGAGCACCCCAAGTGGGAAGTGCAAACCCAGGTGACTCATGCCCCAGACTCTGACAGCACCAGTGTGCGTCCCCAAGAAGCCCTTCTGGCCTCCTTGAATGGTCAGAAAGATCTGATCTACCTCTTTTCCATGCCTTCATCCCAGCCTGCAAGACCCTGCCTGGTTGGCTCCCTGACCACACCTTCCTATCCATCCCCTTCCCCACTCTGCCCCAGCCCATCCAACCTTCTCTGTTCCCCAAAAGGCAAATGGTCCCTACCTCAGGACCCCTCCCCTTGCTGTTCCTCACCTGAAACTCTTCTCCCAAATTCTTCTGGGGGCTGGCTCCTTGTCACAAAGGTTTCACATCATGCCTTACAAGTGGTTGAGCCAGCATGGGCAGGCTGAAAATCTTTTTCTCTAAACCAATGCACTAAATACAAAAGCCACCAGTGTGGGTCCTGGATGTCCGGGAATGGCTCTTCCCAGACAGAGGGCTCCTTCTGAGGGACACACTCTGGCCAAACTGACCTCTTAGTTTCTTAATTAGAACATGCTCCATCTGACTCCAGTGCCTTTGCACATGCTGGAACCGCTTCCCCCTTTTCCTTTGCTATTTCTGCCAAAATATCACGTCTTTGGAGAAGCCTTTCTTGTTCTGCCCAATTAGAATACTTCTTATGTGTAGATTCTTCTAGTTCCTTACGTGTTTCAGTCTTTGTAATTTTCACAGTTTGTAATTACACACTTACTTGAGTGATTTAAGAAAATGTGTATGTGGTTTTCTTTTCCAGTTTCTGAAAAGGTAAGTCAAGCAGTAAGTTCAGGTAGTCTAAAAGACAAGTGTGTGATTACCGTCCTAGTGCTGACTTCCCTCTTAAGAAGAGGGGTCCTGTTTATTTTTGGCCCATTCCCGGGTGCCTTATACCCACCAGGAGGCCTGGCCCCATTAAAGCTGCCGAGTAAGGAGCGATGGTGGGAGTGGTGTAGGGGTTAGGATCGAAGGGAAGGGTACAAGTTTCTCGTTGCTGCTATAACAAATGACTAGAAACTCAGCATCTATGATCACGCAGTTCCAGAAGTCAGACGTCTGACATGGATCTCCCTGGGCTAAAACCAAGGCGTCAGCAGGGTTGTATTTCTTTCTTTCTGGGAGCTTCAGGGGAGAGTCCAGTTCCTTGGCTTTTCCAGCTTCTAGAGGCTGTTCTCATCGCAGGCATCGTCCCTCGTCAAAGTCAGCAATCGTGGGTCAAGTTCTCACGTTGCATCTCCCTCTGACCCTCTGCTCGGCCTCCCACTTCCACTTTTAAGAACCTTGTGATGACACTGGGCCATCTGGATAATCCTGATAATCTCCCTGTTTTAAGGTCTGCTGATTAGGAACCTTAATAGCATCGGCGACCTTCATGCCCCCAGGCCACCTGACCTGACATACTCACAGCTTCCAGAAATCAGGATGTAGAGATCACTGCAGGCTCATTATTCTGCCCATGACAGGAGGGATTTTTCCTGAGAACTGAAGATTCTCTGAGTGATTCTAAATTGAGTTAATACATAGTCCTCTGACTATGTATTTGGGTCTTCGAAGACACAGTGACACCAACCACTAAATACAGCACGAATGTGCTCGCTCACTGCGACTTGTTAGGGCAGTAATTTAATACGAGCCAAGATTTCCTCACTAACAGAGACGCCCTCCACCTTCCCAGAGCTGTTATGCAGAGAGATGCAATCCTGTCTGTAAATAGCTCAGGGTCTAGCATGCAGTACGTGCTCACTAAATGCTCATTTTAGAAAGGGGGACATTGCAGAACAAGATGGCACCAGGTATCATTGACGAGTTTGGGTGTGCCTGCCTCAGCGTGAGGGCTTCTGTTCAGCCAAAGTTGAGCGCAGCTCTACTCCGTGCCAGACACGAATGAGGCGCCTGGGAAGGTCAACACAAGCTCTGCCCTCACGGACATTTCTCTTTAGCAGGTTGGATCTCGACTGTAGAAAAACAGGAAAAGGCAGCTCCACTTACGTGCACAGAATGGACTGGTCCTCTCGATCTGAGAACAGAAAGAAAAAAGGTCATGAGTTAGAATTAGCTCTGAGCAGAGGGTCTGGAGATAGCGCCTCCCCCAAGCCCCCCCCCAACCCAATCCTAAGCTCCTGCACACTGGCCCCAACAAAGGTGGTGAGGGGCCACCTGGGCTTATTGCCCAGGGCGCAGGGGACAAGAGCAGAGCCAAGAGGACAGCAAGGCTCCTTTCGGCACTCCTCCCTACCCCCCAAGTCCTGGAGGCAGCCCCAGAAAGATGCTGAAGCCTGATGAGTTCAGAAGGCAGTGGGCATTCTAGCCCCTCCAGTTCTGGGTGTGTGTGTGTGGGGGGGGTCCCAGGAGCCCACTCTGCCAGACAGAGCAGACTGGGGTCTCACTCGGCCACTTCTCAACTCCGTGGCCTTGGACGAGTAGTCTTAACCCCTCCGTGCCTCAGTTCCTGCATCTAGAATATAGGGTAGTAGAAAGTTTGGGTTTGAAAACCTAGCATGTCCTCTTCTGGGAAGAGCATCATCCTGTGTTCCTCTAGGAGATGGGCCTCCGACCCCACCCCTGCCGTCATATACAGTCTTGGTGTGGCTGCACCACTTGGTCCCCCAGCCAAGAGGATGCGGAAGCACAGTGGGTGGACAGAGCCCTGAGCCCTCACTTCCTGCCCCCAGGTCCCGAGAAGCCCATTCCTGCCATTTCTGAGCGTGGCTCTCCGGTCTTCCCACCCCATCTGTGAGCTCCCTGACAATCCTCCCCTCCATACATTCCTCTCCTAGATAAAGTGCTGAGTCGGTCTCTGTTGCTGACCACCCCAGAGAACCCCGGCAGGGAATATAGGGCATCGTGAGATTAAATGTGATTAAGCAGACATTACTGATCACCTTCTACTCTTTATTTTTTTTTTTAAGATTTTATTTATTTGAGAGAAAGAGCAAGAGAGCACAAGCAGGGGGAGGGGCAGAGGGAGAGGGAGAAGCAGGCTCCTCGCTGAGCAGGGAGCCCGATGTGGGGCTCGATCCCAGGACCCTGGGACCATGACCTGAGCTGAAGGCAGACGCTGAACCGACTGAGCCACCCAGGTGCCCAATCACCTTCTACTCTTAAAGTGGCCTCAGAGGGTAGAGCCAGGGTCTGGAACCCACTTCCTGCCCCACGAGGGATACAGGGACGGCTACCGACAATTTCAACCGTTGGCGAATTCGCCGTAACCGAAAAATCAGAGCATCTTATCTGCTGACGGGCAAAGCCAAAGTGGCAAGTGTTTCTGAAATCCATCCCCTGGCTCCATCCTTGCTGTCACGGTGCTCAGGCCCTCTTGATCCACACCGCGCCAGAGATCTCCCCGGGTCTTGTCCCGTCCGTCTCCGAACCCCTTCTCAGAGTGATCTTCCTAACACACCGAGCTGACGATCACTCTGCAACTTAACACTCTCCCACTCTGGAAGTTTCTTAAAAAGTCCAACATAAATCTACCATAGGGCCAGAATTCCAGTCCTGGGAATATACCCAAGAGAACTGAAAGCACGTGTCCCTGCAAGACTAGCTCATGAACATTCACAGCAGTGTTGGCCTAATAGCTAAAAAGTGGAAGCCACCCAAGTGCCCATCACCTGGGGAATGGATAAACAATACGAGGTAGATTCATACCAGGGAATATTATTCAGCCATAAAGGCAACGATGTCCTAGCGACACATGCTATGACGTGGATGACCCCCCAAAGACATTGTGCTAAGTAAAGGAAGTCAGATACAAAAGGCCACATATTATAGGACTGCATTTATACAAAATGTGTAGAGTAGGCAAATCCGTGAAGTCAGAAAGCAGGCGGGTGGTCACCAGGGGCTGGGCGTGGAGTGGCTGCAAATGGGCCTTTGGGGTTCTGAAACTGGATTACAGTGATGCTGACCTAAGTCTATCGATTTACTAAAGATCTTTGAAGTTCACACTTAAAATGGATGAATTTTTGGTACTCAAATTTTATCTCAATAAAGCCATCTTCATTTTTTTTAAGGTTTATTTATTTTAAAGAGAGAGAGAGCGTGAGCAGGAGGGGCAGAGGGAGAGGGAGAGAGGACCTCCAGCAGATTCCACAATGAATGTGGAGCCTGACACGGGGCTTGATCTCAGGACCCCGAGGTCACAACCTGAGCAGAGGCCAAGAGTCAGACGCTCAACTGACTGCACTACCCAGGTGCCCAATAAAGTCGTCTTTAAAAAGCTAGTGTCCAGGGCGCCTGGGTGGCTCAGTCGGTTAAGCATCTGCCTTCGGCTCAGGTCATGATCCCAGAGCCCTGGGATCGAGTCCCGCATCAGGCTCCCTGCTCAGCCGAGAGTTTGCTTCTCCTTCTCCCTCTGTCCTTCCCCCAACTTGTGCTCTCTCTCTCTCTCTCTCTCAAATAAATGGAAATCTTTAATAAAAAATGAATAAAAATAAAAAGTTAGTGCCCTTAGGTAAGGCCCGCAGTCCTGAACATGGCACCCAAGACCTCCCATAACTGGCCCAGCCCACCTCCCCAGCCTTGGCACCCCTGTGTCCTTCACTCTGGTGCCTCAGTGACCCGCCCCCCACCTCCGAGCACACTCCTGCCTTTGTTCAGGCTGCCCTCTTCTTTGTTTCCTGGCCCCTTCCTGGTCCCTCAGCCTCAAAGATGACACCTCCTCCAAGAAGCCCCCGCCACGGTGACGGAGCCGGGGGTGGCTTGGCTGTAAATCCCCTTCAACGCTGTCAAGCTATCACAAATCGCCAACCTTGGTAGAGAGAGTAAGCCCCAAGAAAAGCCCCCAGCCCCCTCCAGAATCCCACTGTTGTCTCCAAGTCCCTCCCAGATAGAAATTCAGGAGCTCTCTCACTGGTTCCTGCCCGACCCCAAGACAGGGGTGACCTTCCACACCCCTGGTCCCATAGGGACCTGTGCTTCCAGAGCGCTCTGTCCCGGGTTTGCTTTTTTCTGTTTTCTTGTGTCTGTGCCCCACAGGACCATGGAGTCCTCAGGCAGAAGCACCCAGTTCTGGACCTCGCTTCCTTCAGTTTCTGGACCCCCAGCTCCCAAGCCCTGAGCTCCGGACACAGAAAGTTTAGCTTGGTGAGCTCTGCAAAAAAAACCACCCCCAAACCTAGAAGAAGTGGGCTTCGTCATGGGGAAGCTCGATATACATGCGAAAAACTGACTCATTTATTCATTCATTCAACAAATATTTTAAGGGTATCTACCAGGTATTGGACATGACGCTGACCCTCAAAATACCACATAACCGTATGTAATACCTAGCACCTCCTCCGTGCCATGCATTGTTTTAAGCATTGACCTGTATTAACCCACATTAGACCCTCACATATCCTACGAGATAGGCTCTTTTTATCCCCGTTGTACAGATGGAGAAACTGAGACACACAGAAACTTTTAAACTTGCCCAGAGTTACACAGCAGTGGGTGAGGCAGGATTTGAACCCCAACCTCCTATTTATTGGGCCAGATAGAGCATCGGGCACTTCTCACGTGTGGCCTTTGATCCTGACCCCTTCAGGGTTGAGGAAACAGAGGTTAGGTAGCCCAAAGTCACATGGCCACTTCGGTGACTGATCAGGGTTCTGAAACACGTGCGTCAGAGTTCGGGTTCTTTCTGCCTCCCCAGGTACGACAGCACACAGGAAATGGGACATGGGTCCTGAGGGGCCACGGCCGCAGGGGACTAGGGAAGGCATTGGGGGACAAGGCAGCTTGGGGAGATCAGCATGGCCCAGCCAAGGGAAGGTGTGAGGCCTATTCCCAGGCCAGGAAGAAGCTGTGCTAAGGTCCAGGTGGGAAGAAGGAACCAGGGCATGGAGTGGCCTCTGGGATAGAAGGATCCACTTCCTAAGAATCAGATCTCAAATCCACACATCGGCCCACCACCCCTGACACACCTAGTCTAAGAACCATCACTTTAGGCCCACACTGTCTGTCTCCCCATATTAGAAAGCAAGCTTTATTGGGGAAGTAGGAAGTTATATGTTTTGTTTAACATTGTATCTCCAGGGCGCCTGGGTGGCTCAGTTGGTTAAGCGACTGCCTTCGGCTCAGGTCATGATCCTGGAGTCCCGGGATCGAGTCCCGCATCGGGCTCCCTGCTCGGCGGGGAGTCTGCTTCTCCCTCTGACCCTCCTCCCTCTCGTGCTCTCTGTCTCTCATTCTCTCTCTCGCAAATAAATAAAATCTAAAAAAAAAAAACATTGTAGCTCCAGTACCTGGCACATAGCAGGTGCTCAATTACATTTGTTAGATGGATGGACGGATGGGAAGATGAATGGCTGGCTGGCTGGATGGGAAGATGGATGGATGGATGGATGGATGGATGGATGGATGGATGGACGGATGGGTGGATGGGTGGATGGATGGACGGATGGGTGGATGGTTGGATATGGAGAAGGCCGTTCCTATGTGTCACTGGGAAACAGCGAGGACATTAATGACCATATCTAGAGGGGGGAGTTCTATCTCATAGAGAAGATCTGGCCCACCGCAGGGCAAGATGAACGAGATGATTGGGCAAGCTCCATGGACCTTGTGCCACCTCCAATCAATTCTCCTTTTCTTCTCTCAGATCACAGATGGACATTCTGGTGACCCGGTTGAGGCAAATCCTCACAATAAAAGGCAGAAGTACCAAAAGACTACTCAATTCCTCTTCCTTGCTCTCAGTTTTTCCACCTTGAGGTGGTAGCATGGACCTCAGCTGCCTACGAGCGCCATGTTCAGGGAGTGTGGAGACACTCCATTCAGGCAAGTCTGACCCCTGAGCTGAGGGCCAGGGGGACCTTGCAGGGAGAAGGGCCCCAGGAACAAGACGGAGAGACACAGCACTCTCCTTCTGCATCAGAACTCCATCCCCACATAGTCCCATCTTCCAGGTCAGCTGCACTGACTCCTACGGATACCCCCATCTTCTGCTACGATTCCTGGCTGCTCCATACCCTTCCAGAAACATCCACATCGGAAACACCCACACGTGTGTCTAACGACAGACGCCTGAGTTGGTCACTGCAACAACATCAGCAGTAGCAAAAGACCAGATGCAAACCATTTAACTGGTCTGTCCACTGAAGATGAGCTAGTCAATTTTTCAGTATTTAAATTCTGGTACGGCCATGTAAGGGCACATTAGGCAGCCAGTAAAAAGGACCAAGCAGGGCACCTGGGTGGCTCAGTTGGTTAAGTGTCCAACAAGGCTGCATGAAGGTGGTGACAGAGACTGGAGGGACAGAGACAAGCCAAGGAACGCCAAGGATGGTCAGCCACCCCCTGAAGCCAGGAGGCAGGTGTGGCCCGGATTCTCCCTCAGAGTTTCCAGAAGGAAGCAACCCTGCCCAGGCCTTGGCTTCAGGCAGAAAAACAGAAGACAAGCCTTAAAGGTCAGCAAGGCTCGGTGGGAAAAGACAGCAGTCAGTATCACCTCTCCTGTGGAGGGGAAATCTGCAGGGGCAGGTGCCCGGCTCTGGCACGACCACCAGCTCCTCGTTCTGGAATCAGGGAATATAGATATCTGTGCCTCCAACTTCCAGCCAAAGGAGAAACCCACTCAGGAACAGAGCCAGATAAGAAACCCATGAAAAACTGAGTCAGGAAGCGGGTGAGGGGCGGAGGAACCACACCCCCTGCAATCAGAGCGAGGCAGAGAGAAACATGCCCCGCAAGGGGCTGGCCCAGACAACCCCGGCTATTTTAAGGGATGATTTTGAGACTGACTGACAGATGGACAGGCTATCTTGATTCATCAGTCCAGGGAGAGGGACAGGCTTTCCCAGCAGCCTTGGGAAGCCTGGCCCAGAGCACAGGGATTTTATAGGGTCCGACAGCCCAGGAGCAGAGGTGTGTGGGGCTGGGGCCGGCATTCCAGCATCACCCAGCCCAGAGACCTGGGGTGCTCCTTACCTCACACACACCCCTAAACATGCCTCTCCCCTCCTCCCCGGACTCGGGTCCGGCCTTGGATGTGCAAGTCTGCGGGTCAGCTTTCCGAGGAGATAAAGGACTCCGGTGGTCCGCCCCCTCGAAGAAAGCCTGAAGACTCTCAGGGGACGCCCAGCTCCCCACAGACCGGCTATTTCGGCCCGATCCCAAACACAATCTCGTGGTTTATGGCTGGGGAGCCAGAGGCCTGCAGGCTGACCATAAAAGGAGAAAACCAGGCTGGGACCGAGAACAGACCCAGGCTCCCTGCTTCTCTTCCTTCCCATGCCAGACTGCTAGGGGGACCCAGTGAGAGGGAGGGGGCCAGACCTATGTCGCTGTAGGGTCACCACTCCCCACCCCAGGCCAGTAAGGAATGGAGGACACGGCCTCTCCTGCGTGGGGAAGAGCAGTTGCCTACCCAATGCCACACGTGAAGGTGAATGTCAGTGCTGGGCCTCCTCAGCTAACGCCTGTGGCACTCGCTGGGAGCAGGCCACGTGTTCCCCACCCTCTGTCCAAATTAACCCTTGCACCAACTGCGGTAGGCCCAGTTCTTTGCCTCGCGGGACAAAAGAGGAAACTGGGCACAAAGAAGTGGGGGCATTGGCAGAACAGGGATTTGAACCCAGCTCCAGGGCCCATGCCCCAACCCACTACACTCTGCAGGTCAGGGCCCTTCTCTTTCTCTGGGCCTTCCTCTCCTACCCTTGTCCTCCGGCAAAACTGGTAGGAAGAGATTCTGGGCGGGAAGAGATACTCTGAGGGTTTGTGCTGGAGCCCAGCAGGAATTTTCCAGACCCTCAGGAAGCTCTGGCGTCTTTCATAGCAGGTGACAGATGGGGTCTGGGGAGACCAGTATTTTCATGGTGGACCCTTGGGCCTCAGCTCGCACCTGCCCCCCTCTCCCTCCCTCTCTCTGCTCCAGCCCCACCAGCTTATGGATCCCACACGCACCTCCCTTGTTACACCCACTTGTCGCCCCCTACCCCCTGCCCTCCCAGACTGACAGGCCCCAGGGTCCACCTCACAGCTCCCCGGAAACTCCCTTCCTGAGCACATGTATTTGTGCGGATGATTTGATTGTATACCTGTCTTCTCCTTCACCTGGTCCCCACCAAGTAGATGGTACCCCTCCTCACCATGCCACCTCCCCCGGTGGGGTCTCAACACTGTTGAATCAAAGGGGGAGCGGGGAGCCAGATTCCCTCTGAGGTTGGGAGAGCACAGAGGGAGGAGGCTGGAGCATGCGTCTGTGGTCAAAGAGCCAGAGCTTCCCAAGTCCTTTCAGCATGCCTGCTTCTTCAACTCAACATTTACTGCTTGTTAAAAAAAAAAAAAAAAATTCTCCCCAGCTCTCTCCCCTCCGTGTAAGTAAGACACCACAGGCGCTCCGTAAAAGGGTCATCAGAATCAGATGATCCTTTACCCTTCCTCATTTCCTGGCAAAGAATGTGAACTTCTCGTGATAACTCTGAGTGCAAACCTACATGTCCCAGGGCCTCAGTGATGACCGAGCCAGGCGGACGGAGCCCCCATCTGCCCACCCCGCCATCCGGCCAGACACAGAGCTGAGGGCCACTGCAAAACCTCCAAGAGGCCGGGAGCCATGCATCTGGTCCCCCTGCGGGGACACGTTGTAGCAACACGGTTTCTAGAGCAACACCGCTTGGAATGACTTCCTGGCTCTACCTCTTAGGCCAGACCCCGTCCTTATGAGGGAAATAAGGATAAGAATCCACCCCCAGGGGCGCCCGGGGGGCTCAGCTGGTGAAGCGACTGCCTTCGGCTCAGGTCACGATCCCGGAGTCCCGGGATCGAGTCCCACATCGGGCTCCCTGCTCGGCGGGGGGTCTGCCTCTCCCTCTGACCCTCCCCCGTCTCATGCTCTCTCTCTCTCATTCTCTCTCTCAAATAAATAAATAAAATCTTAAAAAAAAAAAAAAAGGAAAAAGAATCCACCCCTTTCCAGGATATGAAAACAGCGAAGTGAGGCTGGATGCACAAAGCTTAAAATTACCCACGACATGTGGAAGACCTCAGCAATTGCTATGATCATCGCCAGGGCCATCGTCCACGTCATCCAAAATAGTGAGCTGGTGCAGTGGCTCTAGCCTGCAGCGATTCTGTCCTAAGGGGACAGGGTATTAGGCCAAGTTCAGAGCTTTCTAATGAGAAGGCCTAAGCCAGTCCCTTAGCCTCCTGGGGCCTCGGTCTCCTGGTCTGCGAAATGGGGTTAACAGCACCCCACTACCACACGGCCTCAGAGGGAAAATCAATGTTTCGAGGGCAGCAGAGGGTGACGTCTCCAGGTGGGGCATGGGGCTCTGGCGCCAACTCACTCAGTGCACTGAGGGTCGGTTTTGTCCATCGGTAAAACGGGCGGGCTCATGGTGCTGGAGAGAGCCGAGCCGTGCGGGCTTTCCAGAGCACTGAGCGGGGGCGGCAGGGGGGCGGACACATCAATGCTCTTCCTCTCTCTGCCAAGCTCACAGAGCAGCCTCTGGGGGGTTGGTGAGCCTGAGCCGCCCCCCCCCCCAGGACCTGCCAACCTCGACCTCCCTCGGACAGAGGGACGCAACTGAGTGTGGGAACTTGCAAAGCAGA
Organism: Eumetopias jubatus; assembly: GCF_037043125.1. Classification (NCBI taxonomy): domain Eukaryota; kingdom Metazoa; phylum Chordata; class Mammalia; order Carnivora; family Otariidae; genus Eumetopias; species Eumetopias jubatus. Next base: position 81,527,070 of record NW_028274818.1, read on the forward strand.
GAGCTTAGAGGTTAGCTCACGCCACCTCCCAGATTTCTCTCCAGTTTGAAGAGGGTTCAGCCAAGAGCCTCGGAGCTGACAGAGGCCAGCCAGCTGTGATTTTCTTTTTTAATCCCCGAGAGTGGCCCTTTGGTGCTAATTACATGAGGACAAAACACTTGCAGCAACAAACCCTGATGGCTCCACTCAGCACATCAGGACAAAATCCTATGTGCCTTTCACACCCTTCCCCCAGCCCCGGGGACCCATGCAGGGGAGGAGGGAGATCCAAAGTGGCTTGTCGGGAAAGCCTCAGGGGTGGTGCTTTCCCCACATGCATCCTGTTAATTTACCCCCGCCAGCTAACTGTCACTTCACCAGGGCTTCAACACCCCACGTGTGTAAGAAGATAGACCTTCCGGGAGCAAATCACCTTCCACGGGACAATCGGGGGCTCCTCACAACAGCTAGCTGACCGGGCAAGCCTCAGGCTTGGGCATCCGATAAGCCAAGTTCAAATCCAGCTCTGACCCTCACCGGACCTTTGGCAAGTTCTTTGCCTCCCCGATCCTCAGTTTCCCATATAATATAGCCCCTGCCTCCAGGGTTGGATTAAGGGACAAGTCCTATAAACACAGGCCCACGTGCACACGCGCACACGGGAAGGAAGGGAGGGAAAAATAATGAGAAATTTTGAAAGGATTCGGTATTTGCTGTTTCATAAAAACCAGCAACGGAAATGTTATGGGGAAAAGTAAAAACTCTGTTGGCCTTCCTGACTTTATAATTTAGTATTGTTTTTATTCTAGAGTCCATATGTGGGCACTATAATAGTTTCAAGAATTAATTTTATTTTATTATTGTTTTTGAAGATTTTATTTATTTATTTGAGAGCAAGAGAGAGCATGAGCAAGGGGAGGAGGAGCGGGAGGAGCAGACTCCCCACTGCGTGGGGTTATATCGGGGTGCCTGGCTGGCTCAGTCAGTGGAGCATATGACTCTTGATCTCGGGGTTGTGAGTTCGAGCCCCAAGTTGGGTGCAGAGATTACTTAAAAAATAATATATTTGAGGGCGGCGCCTGGGTGGCTCAGTCGGTTGGGCGTTTGCCTTTGACTCAGGTCGTGATCCCAAGGTCCCAGGATCAAGTCCCACATCGGCTCCCTGCTCTGTGGGGGAGTCTGCTTCTCCCTCTGCCCCTCCTCCCTCTCATTCTCTCAATCTCTCTCTCTCTCTTTTTTAAAGATTTTATTTATTTATTTGACAGACAGAGACACAGTGAGAGAGGGAACACAAGCAGGGGGAGTGGGAGAGGGAGAAGCAGGCTTCCCACTGAACAGGGAGCCCAATGCAGGGCTCGATCCCAGGACCCTGGGATCATGACCTGAGCTGAAGGCAGATGCTTAACCAACTGAGCCACCCAGGCGCCCCTCTCTCTCTCTTAAATAAATAAATAAAATCTTAAAAAATATATCTTTGAAAAAAAATCCACTATTATCATTATCACTTCTTTGGAAAAGAAGTTTTGAAAGAATTTCCACTGAAAGATAGTGGGTTGAACACTTGCCGTTCATGTTCCTCCCTCCCCAAACCTGAGTAAAATGACAGTAAGGGGATTTTTCAAGTTGAAATGAAGAACTGGAAAAGAGAGAAGAGCAAGGAAGTCTTGGAGGCCAGAAAACAGAACAAATGAGGACAGTTCCGGGAAAAGAGAAGAAGTCTAATCTGGTGGTGGGGAAAGCTGAAAGCAACCTATTTCATCACAGAGTCCCCTGCCCCCAGGCCAAACCTCAGTAACTGGCCACAGCAGGGGGCTCGGGGAGACAGGGCAAGGGAGGACTTACAAACACAAGGATGGGCTGAAAGTCCGTCTGAGAAGCTGCTAGACATACCTTGCATGCTCCCTGCAGCCAAGTGACTGCCCTTCCCCCAGCCCACAGGAGAAGGCAGATTTTATTCTCTGCAGAATAAAATCCCTGGGTGGCACTAGGGACCGTAGTGAAAGGATGAAGTGCAAGTCTCATTCCACAGTTTGACACCCTTGGCCTCTTAACTAGACCCTCACAATGAAGGGAGACAGATCTTGACCTGCCAGGGAGACGGTTGCATAAGTCTTCCCTGAAAAACCTGATCAGCCCAAGGACAAAAAAGATGGAAAGATCTATCAGAAGTGCCCCAGTGGAATGGCCCAGCTCTGATCAAACTACAGCCAAGCTCATCACCAGCAAGCTCCTCCTGCAAGCCCACAGCATCCATCCACCTTGCACTGGAGTACCCCAGATGAACGGGCAGCCAGGAATCAGCAGACATCTGAAGAAAGTTACTAATACGTCAGACAGAAGTGGAAACGAATCACTAGGAAAATAAGCATCTTGGAGGAAACAGACTAGGCATGGAGAAGAATCCTCCAAGGAAAAGGACATCACATCGCATGGAAAAAGAATATATATGTGTGTGTGTGTGTGTGTGTGTGTATATATGTATATCGTATATATATGTATGATAACAAATGAAAACTTAAAAGAAGGGTTGTAAGACAAAGTTGAAGTAACTGCCCAGAAAAAAAGAATAAAAAAGAGATGAAAAAGGGACAGTCCCGGAGTTCAGTTCTGGACATGAGAAGACTTCTAGAAAAGCAGAACAGAGAACACAGAGAGAAATAAATCATCAAGGAAGTAATTCACAAAAATTTCTCAGAATATAAAGCCCTGAGTTTACAGATGAAGAGCGTCCACGAAGTCTCCAGCACAATGGGTGAAAACAGACCCAAGACAAATCCCATCAACATCATGAACATGGGGATAAAGAAGGGTCTAAAAGCTTCCAGAGAAGGAGAGAAAAAAAAAAATTTTTTTTTTTGGTCACCCTCAAAGGATTAAGAAATAGATTGGCCTTTATCTTCTCAGCAATGAAGCAAGCTAGAAGGCTGTGAAGCCATGCCTTAAAAATTCTGAAATAGGGGCGTGTGGGTGGCTCAGTCGGTTAAGCATCTGCCTTTGGCTCGGGTCATGATCTCAGGGTCCTGGGATCGAGCCCCGCATCGGCTCCCTGCTCAGCGGAGAGCCTGCTTCTCCCTCTCCCTCTGCCTGCTGCTCTGCCTACTTGTGCTCTCTCTCTCTCTCTGTCAAATAAATAAAATCTTTTTAAAAATTCTGAAAGAAAACTATTTGTTGCTTAAAATTGCAAACTCAGCTAATCTGGCCCTTACATATTAGAGACACATCAAGTCTTCAGATGAGATATGCAGGATCTCAATCTGTCTCGTATACATCCTTACTTGAGAAGGTACTAGAAAAGGTGCTCTATTTAAATAGGAGAGTAAATCAAGGAAGAGGAAGACATGGAAACCAGGAAACAAGGAATCCATCATGAGAGGGTGGAGCCAATTCCAAGCATGATAAGGAAGGTCCTGGATGTCAGCTGCATGTCATAGAGGGTAGCCAGGGCGGGTCAGAAGGCTCCAGTAGTAATCACCTTCAAGGAGAAGCTAGAAGCAGGGTCCTCAACATATATCTAGACATAGTAAAAGGAGATCGACACATTTAAAAGGAGAATTTGGGGTAGAATTAGTGATTAAGTACATTTATTCATTCATCCATTCATCAACAAATACTAACTGAGCAGTTACCATGTGCCAGGCACCAGCAGATCCGCTGGAGATACAGAGGTGAATAGGCAGACAAAGATGGAGTCTGGCTCTTATGCAGGGTATGGGTCCTCAGGAAGTTACAGGTTCACGTAACACATTCAAACATTACATTTTATATTCAGTGCATGTGTTATCCGTCTCTCCCCAACCCCACCTCTTCACACTAAAGGAACCAACAAGACAGAAAGCTCATTGTGGATCTCAGCTGAGTGACCTTACCCCCTGGGATCACGACCTTCATCAGCGGAGTCACAAACTGGGCCTACACCTTCCTTTGCAAAAACCAAACCTCCACTTTCTAGAGAAAAAGTTCTTTTTCTCAAGCTTGCATTTCCGCCCCCCCCCCCATGATTTGTTTCATTGGAGTCTATATTAGTTTTCCAGAAAGTACCAGGTAATGCCAAAATGAACCCATGTGGAGCAGCTGTTGATTCACATTTAAACTAAATAAAGTTTATCTTTTATGGAAGTGTGTGCTCACAGCTGTCACTTTCTCTTGGGGGATTAAAATGTGTCATCATTTCTAAGTAATTTTCTATTTCACTGTGTAACTTTGTGTGATAACATAGAGCCCAGAGGGAATGAAATGTATTAACACTGGGGATCCTCCTCATCCAGTATAACGCTGAAACATGATCACAACACAAAAATAGTCTTCAGAGAGTCCACCTCTTTGGAAATCAGACCCCACTGAGGCATCCTTCTCTGGCCTGCACACTGCCACCCACCAACTCAGCCGCTTTATCTTGCCGATTACTGGCTGGCAACATCCACCATCACAATACACACACAGAACGAAGCAGCAAGTCAATAAAACTGCCAACTTCCCTGAAGGTGCAATGTGTCGCAAAGTCAATGAGCTTGGAAAGGCCACACAAACAAAGTCAGGTCAATTCACGACAAAGTATCACAGAGTCATCATGAAGGACAACACGATGGGGGCTTTATGAAGCACCCCCAAAATGGAAGAGCCCTTGAGAAAACCGATGACCCCTCTCATAAGTCTGCAAAAATTATTCTCGTTAGCTCCTGCTGCAGAAATCAAACATGACATGAAGAACGTTGTGTTATGCTGTCCTGGGATTCTGTGCCCCCCCCCAAAAAAAGTTTTAAAAAATCAACCCTTAATTTTCTACTCAATCTAAGATTTAGCATCTAGTTGCAATTATAACCAAATTCCTATTATATGTAGATAAAACAGACTGACAATTTGCAATGTCATTTCCCCAGCCCAGTCAACCCTTTTTTTTCCCCCTTACAGTGAGATTTGGGTCCCTGTTTCAAGTGATTTTTTTTTTCTGGAATCACTTATTTTCAGACAATCAAAATTTCTTCCATTTCAGGATGTTCAGCTCAGTTATCACATGAAAGGTTACATACCAAAGCATTAACAGTGGTGATTTCTGGATGATAGAATTATGGGCACTGGTATATTCTCTTTAGCTTAAATACATGTTTTAATTTTTTTTAGGACGAACGTAAAATATTAAAGGTTTTTTAAAGTTACACATATGTATTTTAAGAGCACTGTGGCAGGGCTTACCTGCTACTCCCCCTTCTCCTTTGCTAAAAGAATTTCATGTCATTCTGATGTTCAGAGAAAACGTGCTTGTGGGAGCTGCTCCACAAAAGAACCAGGAATAGTCCAAGCCAATTATAAAGGTCCCAGTCCCCTTTGCCAACGATTGCTTTAGAGGTTGGCATGTGACCAAAGGTTTAGCCAATGAGACATAATTACAAACAATTACTAACATCCCAGTCCTCTGCCAACCATTGGTTTAGAGGTTGGCATGTGACCAGGTTTTAGCCAATGAGACATAAGGGGATGCCTGCTGAGGAGTTTCTGGAAAAGGTTCTTCTCCCTGATAAAAAAGAGACATAGGAAAAGAACCTAACATCCCACTTCCTTCAGGCTTTTGGACATCATAGCATGAGGACATGATGTCTGAAGCTATGGCTGCCATCTTGTGACCATGAGGAAGAAGCCAAGAAAATCCCAAAGAGGTCTGTTTTTGAGCCCCTGAATTAACTAACCCTGAAATCACCAACCTGCACTTCTTGTTATGTGAAATAATAAACTCCTATTGTTTAAGCCACTTTAATTGCTATATGGTATGCTATATTTTTGTGCAACTAAAAGCACTCCAAACAACACGAATACTATAACTTTGTGATGTTCAGCTTCCTTAAAAAGGTGTGTGAACCATCACTGTAAACTTCTCCATCAAGGGAGACCACAAATAAATTTTTTTTTTTTTTTTAAACAAAGACACATACCTAACTCCAGGAGCCATCCTTCACAACCTGAGATTTCATCTCCATGGCCCTTTCTGCAAGGCTCCATCTGCTGGTCTTTGAAGGTAATGGCAGTCCCATGTCTGCAATGATCCAGCTTGGGTCATACCCGTGGGGTTTGGGTAATTCGGTCAGTAACTTGGGGGCACTTCTACTGAGCCCATCTAGGTTGGACACACCTGGATCCCTGCCCTCAGGCACTTCCAGAACTGAGTTCTCAATTCCTGACTCAGGACACTCTTGGAGGTAGCTATTTCAGAGGTTGCAAAGTCAAACACAAGGGCCGGGCTGTTAACACAAACAAGTGCCCCAGGCCAGGTAGGGACTGGGGAACTGGAAAACTCATGCCCCTATAAAAATACATACAGTTGTTATGTATAATTTCCCAGTTGTTAAAAGTTGACAACTACTTCAAGTATCCTTAAAACTGTGTGGCCCAAACCAAACTTATCTGAAGGCTGGATGCAGCCTACCAGCTGCTGGTTCATAACCTTAGGACTATTCATACCTCATAGTCACATAAAATTATATACAGCTTTAGGACTGCCAAGTCCTTTTCCGTTGCCCTCTCCCAAGTGTAAGGATGGGAGAACTCCTATGTCTCAAGACTAGATCCATTTACAGGAAAGAAAATCCTCTCACCCTGCCCCAAAGATCAGTGACACTGTGATGGGTACTGCCCTTTTTACAATGCACCCAAAACACATGAGGAGGAAAGCAAGGGTTCAACTGTTTTGAGGCAAAGGGATTTACTGAGAGAGGACCAAGGCTGTTGAACAGGTGAAGTTTACAACTTAGAGACGCCCCAATTTCTTTTTCTTGTCTTATTACCCTGGCTAAGACTTCTAGTAAAATGTTCATTAGGGGTGGTGTGAGTGGACATCCTTACCTTGCTACTCATCTTATGGGGCAAGCTTTCAAACTGTCACTATTAAGTATGATGTTAAATGCAGGGATTTTTTGTAGATGCCTTATATCAGTTGATGAAATTCCCTCCTTCTCCTAGTTTTCTGAGCGATTTTATCATGAACAGATTTTGAATTTTGTCAAATGCTTTTCTGCATCCATTGATACGATCGTGTGGTTTTTCTTCTTTAGGCATTGTATTGACTGATTTTTGAATCTTGGACCAGCCTTGCGTTCCTGGGAGAGGCCCCACTTGGTCATGGCCTGGGTTTCCAGGCCCTTTGAGAGACTCGGCTGTCTCTCTCATAAAGTGTAGGTAGTAACAGTGACCCTATCTCACAGAATTGTGCTGATGATTAAAAAAAAGAAAATGTGGGGCGCCTGGGTGGCTCAGTTGTTAAGCGTCTGCCTTCGTCTCGGGTCGTGATCCCGGGGTCCTGGGGTTGAGCCCCGCATCGGGCTCCCTGCTCAGCGGGATGCCTGCTTCTCCCTCTCCCACTCCTCTTGCCTGTGTTCCCTCTCTTGCTGTGTGTCTCTCTGTCAAATAAATAAATAAAATCTTTAAAAAAGAAGAAGAGAAAGAAAATGTGTGTTCTTGTGAAAGGAGGCATGTGCCGTGACCCAAAGTGCTATTCAGATAGAGGCCGAGAAGAGGCCCTGCCAAGGCAAACTTCTATTGTTCAAGCTTCTGGCATACCAGGCACCACACTGAGCACAGGACATACCCTAATTCCATGTACCATAAAGCACGGTGAGGTGATTTTAGGTGCCACTAAGATTAATGATTTCAATTTTAATAGTTGTATGTTCTCTTCAATGTGCATTAGGAAAAAACATAGCAGAGGTGCCTGGGTGGCTCAGTTGGTTAAGTGTCTGACTCTTGATTTCAACTCAGGTCATGATTTCAGGGTCATGGGGTTGAGCCCTGCATCAGGCTCCATGCTCGGTGCAGAGTCTCATTGTCCCTCTCCCTCTCTGCTCCTCTCCCCACTCACTCGCTCTCTCCCCTCCCCCCTCTTTCAAATAAATAAATAAATAAATAAATAAATAAAATCTCTAAAAATAAAAACAAACAGCTGGCATGAGTAGCATCTGGTTTCGTGCATGATGATGATAATCGTTTACATTTCGTGAGTTTTGACCAAGTATCAGACACTGTTCTGAGCACTATGCAGTCGTACATTTAATCTTCACATCAGCCCTATGGGTAGGTCACAGTTATTATAATCCTCTCTTGCAGATGAGGAAGCAGAGCACAGAGAGGCTAAGTAGCGTGCTCAAGGTCACACAGCTGGTGAGTGGCAGAGCTGGGATTTAAACACAGGCACCCCTCTTCTAGAATCCATGCTCTTAACTAATCTAGTATAGTGCTCTTTTTTATTCAGTCTGAACTAGATTGTGGGGGAGAGAGCTTACGAGAAAAATATTAAGTTATATAAGGACATCATATTTATGAAGTTTAAAAACAGGCAAAACTGATGGTGACAGAAGTCAGAGTAGTTACTTCTGGGGGGGTATAGAGGAGGTATTGACTGGGAAGAGGCGTGAGGGAACTTTCTGGAAATATTTCACATCTTGGTCTGAGTGGTGGCTCTATGACTGCAGACATATGCCAAAGGTAATTTTAGGCTGGACACTAAGTTTGTGCAGTTTACGCCCTCTCCTGTAGGTATATTTTACTTCAATTAAAAGTTCATTAATAATAGTAATAACAACACTAATAATAGTAATACACAAACATGGAGGGCATATGCAAGGGTCTTGAGTTTGGACAAGGCTGCATGAGAATCTCCACAAGCTGCAAGGTGGACCCTATCACTCCCTTTTTACAGATGGGGAAACTGAGGCCGGAGAGGAGAAGACCTCTCACACCACCCCCAGGGCTGCAAATGCAGAGCTGGCAGGTTGGGACCCCGGGGCTGATGGCCACCCCTTTCCCTCGGGAGGTGAGGAGGGCACCGCACCATCCTGCAGACGGCAGGCCGGGCCCGGGGGCAGCAGAGAGGCTGGGCACCAAGCAGCCCATGCCCGTATTTGCCCAAGCCGTCTGCGCTCCCCACCCTCACCCTCCCAGCCGCACGCCCAGATGTTCGGCTGGCTTTTTCCCTTTTTCAGGCACAAGGCTCCTGGGGCCCAGCGCCGCCTGCCAAACTCCGCATTCTTGGCGAGGACTGCAGGCCAGTGGGTGGGCAGGAGGGGCCCGGACAGAACAGGCGCTCCTGGAGGCAGCCCGAGCAGCAACCCCGCGCAGCACCCTGGCCACCTGGCGGGTGGCTCACCTTGCAGCATGCTCCGGTAGGCCGTGTCGGCAATGGCGTAGATGTGGGGCGGCATCTCATGCCTCTTTTTGCCCTTGTACATATCCACAATCTTCTCCGAGTAGATGGGCAGTTGCTTGTAGGGGTTGACCACCACACAGAAGAGGCCAGAGTACGTCTGCCAAAGAGAGAACCCAAGCTTACTTGCAGCACATGGCCTCGAGGAGAGCTCAGACACCTGGTTCCCCGGGGTCTGGGCCCAGCAACGCCCAGCACCGCCTGCATTTAAACACGTACCGAGCGCCTCTGTATGCATTTTTTCACTACATCCTCAAGGCAAAACTGTTAGATGCATTCATATGGCCATTTTAGAGATGGGGAAACTGAGGCTCAGAGTCCTGATGGGAACGCTCGGGCATCACAGATAGGCTGGGTATGGGGAAAGAGGAGGAAACCCCTGGGTTTCTGGGCCACCTATGTTCTCTCTTAGAGCTGTATGCTTTCTGACAGTCGGCGTTCAGACCCCAGCCCCTCTCCTGCACGCCGCCACTCACCTCCCTGAGCCGCTGTCTACTGGGTACTTACTGTGCACCTGGCACTGAGCTCTAAGCACTTCATGGGCATCTCTTCAGTGAATCCTCTTATCTACCCTGTGACCGTCACCCTGTGATTTCCCTGCTGTCCATGTGAGGTCGTCACTGGCTCACACAGCTAGATGGCTCAGTCGGTTAAATGCCTTCGGCTCAGGTCATGATCCTGGGGTCCTGGGATTGAGCCCCGCATCGGGCTCCCTGCTCAGGGGGGAGCCTGCTTCTCCCTCTCCCTCTGCCCCTCCCCCTGCTCCTGCGCTCGCTCTCGCGCACTCTCTCTCTCTCTCAAATACATACATACATAAAATCTTAAAAAAAAAAAATTTTCCGGACCTAGATAGTGTTGCTGATTGTACACTCCTATGGACGTACTAAATGCCATCGAACTGTGCCCTTGGAACTGGCTCAGATGGTGAATTCTAGGTTATATGGATTTTACCACAATTTAAAAAAAAGAATAGTTGTCCTGCTCCCACCAAGGGCATAAGAGCATCTAGAAATAATCAGACCAGGCAAAGGGCGTGAAGGCGCTCAGCAAACCCCACCATGAGCACACGTTCGAGGCATTATCCTTGCTCCAGGTGTCCTTTCCTAGACATTGGCTCTCCCCTGGGCTGTCACAGCTCAGGGGACAGGCTCCATCCTGTCCCACAGGGATTGCATTTCCCAAACAAAAGCATCAGTGCTGCTTGGGGCCCTGGTAGCCGAGAAGCAGGCCCTCCCTCCAATCCCCCTAGAAGGGATGAAAGGAAGAGCAGATGGCCCATCTCTGGGTGACACTCAGGGCAAAGTAAACACCAGAGAGGTTAAGCAACTTGACCAAAGTCACAAAGCGAGACCTTAGTGGCACCAAGCCCAGCTCGGCCCACTGCCAAGCCTGAGCACCGCCCATGAGGCTGTCCGAACTCTGTCCGTCCTACAGAAAGAAAAACAATGCATCATTTGTTCATTCGGTCCCTCATTCATTCAGTGTGCATGTCCCAGACACCGTGCAAGGCTCTGGGGTTAAAGAAAACAAAAAGCACAACGTCCTGCTCGCAAAGGGATTTCAGCCATGCCTGCGGCTGCCCGGAGGAGGAGCGTCCCCCCAGGACTCAGTCTGCTAAGGGACAATGGTGTGTGATGGGCCTGGGTAAGAGGGGGATAGGATTGGCGGGGGGAGGAGGGAATAATCTCCCTGGTTCTCAGCATTCCCCTAAAAAGGCAGGAATGAGGTCAACACAGACCATCAGCCATTTATTGAGCACCTACTGTATACCGGGTCTGTGCTAGATGCTGGAGATAAATAAATCAGTGGTGGCCCCCTGCCCTCCAAGAACCCACAGATCAGAAAGGGGACAAGGACATTTAAAAATAATGTCCCTAGACCCAGGATGGAGTCCAGGGAATGAAGGGGAGCAAGGAAGAGAGGGCCCTAATCCACACTGGGGGGTGGTCAGGGAAACTGCCAGTGGGGAGGTGCTCCCTGCCCTGAATCGTAACAGACAAGGAGGTGTTAGCCTGCTCGGGAGGTAGCAAAGGCGCGGAAGGCAGCCGGGCAGGTGCGCGCATGCGGGTGAACGGCAAGCAGTTTGGTGCGTCTGGATCATAAAGGAGGAGACAAGCAAGGATGAAGGCGGAGGCTGCTGCAGAGGCAGGCAGGGGCCGGGACCCGCGCTCGGCCTGATGGGTCCACTGTCGGCCCTGATGCCCTCCTCCCCCATCTGATCGTCCAGCCCCCTCCTGCTGCGCCAGAGCACCCTCTTCCTCTGTACATAGGTCTTGGCATACAGCAGGTGCTCACTAAATGCTTGCCCCATGATGAATGCCTGAGGGGTACGTTAATTACAAAGATTCCCTGGAACAGGGGCCGCAATGCCTTCATCTCTGTGACCTGGGGCTTTGCACTGGGCTGGCACACAGCAGGTGCTCAGGAGAGGTTTGCTGACCTTGTGACCAAAGGCAGGGGCTCTGTGTCCCGTTCATCTGTGTCCTGGTCCCTAGCATGGGGCCTCCCAATTGAGTAAGTGCCCAGATAAGGATCAGTCGTTTGAATGGTCAGCCAAGTCCCACCTCTCCTTCAGGTTTTAACTCTACTTCCAGATGGCCCCGGGCTGTGCCCCCTGCTAACAGCCAGGCCCTTGTTAGAATGTGGGTGTCATTTACAGCCCAAACCACCCTCTCACCAAGCCCTTGACCTGGAGGCAGTAAAGGGCAGTGGTTTAGGGTAGAGAATCGAGTACTGCAGACTTGGTGTGAACCCCCATTCTGCTACTTCCTGGCTGTGTGACCCTGGGCAAGTCTCTTAACCTCTCTGAGCCTGTTTTCCTCAGCTGCAAAACAAAGATGTGTGACGGTAGGGCCTTCACAGGCTTGCTGTGAGATAATGCTTGTGAAGCATTTAACAGAGTGCGTGGTATACGGGAGGTGCTCAATAAATGTTAGGTGACTATACCCTGCTCCCTTTGCTTCATGATGACAGAAACCTTGTCAGCTTGGAACCTTCTATGTCTCCCCTCCATCCTCCCAGAGCCATTTCCATCTCTTCTTTCAGGGTTCATCCTAAATGACACCTCCTGGACTGCAAGCTGCCCACCCTGGTATCGCCAGCTCAGCACGGGGCCGCGCACAAGGCAGACACTCAGTAAATGCTTGCTGAATACAATGACTAGGAGAAGTATCACTTTGCTCCTGTCTGCCTCGGACAGCTCCTGGTGCCGAGGCCCCAAGCAAGCCCTTACTTAACCCAAGCTTCCAGGCAGATCTGAATCTCTGCTCAGTTCAGCCCATCTTTCCGAGGCACGACAACGCGAGAGGAAGAGCTGGGTCGGCAGGAGCACACCCCGCGCAGGGTGGTTGGGCTTGAGAATCTGCAGGCTTGAGGTCTGCTGTTTAACCTCGGTTCATTTCACCAGACCCAGTCCCCCCACTGCAGTTGGTGGTGTTTCTGCCCCCCTATCCCCCACACAAGCCCATCTCCAGCCGGTCAAGTTCAGAGGTTTCAATATCCCCGCCTGCTGTGTCCCAGCCAGCCTCTCAGGGCCCCATGCCATCAGCAGGTCCCAGCCACAGGCCCAGGGTTTCCCTCTTGTGACCGTATTAGGAAGTGACTCTAGCTTTTCCCTGACACTTTATATGGTCAGCCACAGAGCCCTGACTGCTCCCACGGCCTCCTCCTCTGGCAGAAACAAGAACCAGGAGGGGAAGGTGGAAGAAAGGCAGGCTTTAAGTCACACGGCCCAGGGCAGAACCTTAGCTTGGCCCTCTTCCATCACCTGCGATATTTGTATGAGTGGCCAAACCCTGGAGCCTCTTCTTCCCCATCTATAAAATGATGGAGGGGGGGCGCCTGGGTGGCTCAGGTGGGTAAGCGTCTGCCTTCAGCTCAGGTCATGATCCCGGGGTCCTGGGATCGAGCCCCGCATCGGGCTCCCTGCTCAGCGGAGAGTCTGCTTCTCCCTCCCCCTCTGCCCCTCACCCCCGGCTCGTGCTCTCTCTCGCTAATAAATAAATAAAATCTTTTTTTAAAAAAAACAGTACATTTATACATATACATACATGTATACATATACAAATATGCACATATTTGCCTGTATAGGTATAAAATATTTCTGAAAGCCTACGTAAGAAACATCCTCGAGGTTTCTCTAGGGAAGGGAACTGGAAGATGAGGAATGGGGATGAAAGGGAAAATTGTGAATATCCTGATATACTATTTAATATTTGCCTATATTACCAATTCAAAATAACATTTTAAATCTGGCCAGATAGTTTTTTCTTTTAAGATTTATTTATTTATTTATTTATTTATTTATTTCTTAGAGAGAGAGAGAGAGCACAACCGGGGTGATGGGCAGAGGGAGATGCAGTCTCCCTGCTCAGGTGGGGCTTGATCCCGAGACTCTGGAATCATGACCTGAGTCAAAAGCCGACGCTTAACTAACTGAGCCACCCAGGCGCCCCATGGCCAGATAGTTAACAATAAACATAAGAAGCCACAAGACATGACGTATGCTTCTTATTTTTAAATATTTTCTTGTGGTCTTTGCATAGCTAGCCTTGTGTTATTAGAAAGCTTCTTTGAAGCAATAACCACTTAAAAGATTTGAACAGTGAGGTCACAGGGCTCAGTAACAGGGAGCTTCCCGCTGTGTTTTCTTTCTACCTTCCAAGACCCGGGGCAGTTATGTATTTTTTTTCCACCCTCCAGGACCCTCAGGCACTCAGGAGGCCTCCGCTCATAGTCTGCTCTCAGCATCCCGGGGCAGATACTCCTTCAGGTCCCTAGGCCAAGGGCCTAAGATGAAAACAACATCACCTGCTCGAGTTTGGAAGGAAGGCCTTTCCTTAGCCCACTGGTCTTCCCAGAACAGTGAAACCAGAACCAGGAAAATATCCTTTGGGGTTCGCAGGTAGGGAATTTGGGCTGGGAATGGGAGAGTCCATCTACTTTTGCTCTGGATCATGTTCCCAACCCCAGGGCCTTGGCACAGGAGTGGAAAGTCCCACTGCTGACAGGGATCAAGCAGGTTAGAGATGAGTGAAGTGGGCCAGGTGTGAAGAAAAAGTAGGTGTAGTGATCAATAAACAACAACACTCAGCCCCAGGATCTGGTAGACAACAGGGGTAGTCAATCCCTCCAGCCCTGGAGGCAGACAAACCTTGCCTGGGTCCCAGCTCTGCCCACTTCCAACAATAGGACCGAGCACAGCTGAGCCTCAGTGCCCTGGTCTCTGAAATGGGGTAATAGCCTCTGTTCGTAGGACCGTTGGAAGGATTACATGAGTAGCAGCTCAAAGGAGTCGTCCCAGGGCCAGACTTCCCGGGTTCAAGACCCACCTATTTCTCATCAAGTTATGTAAGTTTCCTAAGCCCCCGTTTATCTGCAAACACGAGACTAAAAACAGTGTATAAAGAAAAGAACAGGAGTCGCCATAACAGTATCTTGGTACGAACGCGTAACACGGTGAATTTTAAATGAACAGCAGCTACCATCAATATTGTGGGGGTAACGAGGCTCCTTTGGGGGTCTAATGAAAGCAGAGACCCCTGCCCAGAAAAAAAAATGTACATATGCCCAAATGTCCTTAAATCTTTGGAGGCTGACAAACTCCTTAGTGCCCATTTACGGGAACTGAGTATGGAACACGTTCTAGGGGGAAAAAACTTTTTTTTTTTTTTGTAAGAACACTCAACACAACTGTGGTCCGCCCTCTTGACCAATTTTTAAGTGTACTCTATGGCATTGTTAACTTCAGCCACAATTCTCTAGAACATACTCATCTGCAGGACTGAAAACTCTGTACCTGTTGGGCAACACCTTCCCATTTCCCTCTCCCCAAGCCAGCCACCATTCCACGCTCTGATTGGAGCCTGATGACTTTCAATGCCTCCTGGGAGTGGAGCCCAGATTGTTCATCCTCCTGTGACTGCCTTATTTCCCTCAGTATCATGTCCCCCGGCTCTATCCAAGTGGTCACCAATAGCAGGATTTCCTCTCTTAAGCCTAAATGATGGACATACCACATTTTCTCCATCCGTGTTCATCATCTTAGAATCTAGGTCCTTTATTCGCATCTGGCTCAAGTGTGTCTTATCTCCCTCCCCTTCACTAGAAGGCAACCTCAGGGCAAGGGCTGGGCGTTGTAACTCTCAGCATCCCCCAGAGATGGAAGCAGGAGAGCCTAGAGCGTTCTACCGGACAGGCCAGAGTCTGACCCGGGTCCCTCCCCAGGCAAGTCACGTCAGCTCTCTCTCGGACAGGTCACGTGCGGGGTGGGAGGTCAGCTTTGCTCTCACCGGTGATGGAAAGGACAAAACAGGCCGAGAAGGACTTGGGACAATACCCACTACAGGCAAGCCTCACACTTTATTGAGCTTCCTCTGCCTGAACCCCTTGTCCCATCCCCCAGCCAAAGAGTAAGCACAGAGCCCACTGCTGAGTGGTCGTGCTAAGCTCCCGGCAGAGAGAACCCAGCGTCCAGAAGGACAGGTGAGTGTGGATGAGACTCGAAGTCACACACTTGTGCCATGAACAGGTAAGGAAAGAACCTGCATCTCGAGGATAAGGACACAGGACCCAATGGCTTCCATAGACTCTTCTAGAACCAAGAGGACAAGGGTCTTCATCCGAGGTGCACTTTGCAGAATGGAGGGGAAAGTTCTCTTCGTTAGCAAAGGCGAAGTCGGGCACCCTGGCTGCCTCAGCATCACCTGCCCCCCACCTGTGCCTCTTGCTTTCCCGTGCTCTCCTTCCCCTCCCCCAACTCCTTTATCTCCTCCATCATGGACAACGGCTTCTAGTTAAGCGATTAAACTGACCATAAAGGAACAGTTAGGAGTAGGTATGCGGTCACAAGGCTGAAAGGCTTTTCATCTCATCTGTCCAGGGAAGCATAGCAGGAATTTGAAGCTTTGATTCATTTTTTTTTTTAATCTGCTGTCAGATTAAATATTCTGGGTCTTGGGACCTTCATAAGCCCTTCATTTTTTTTTTTCCTGATTTCTATTTTGGACTCAAATGCTATGTCAGAGGACAGCAGATGAGATTTATACACAGGCCCACCGTCCTTGACCTCTCTGAGGGAGAGGACACATCTGAGGTAGGAGGCCCGGAAGAGCTCCATCCCCCACCCCCAGCTCCCTGAAGTCGGCCCTCCTTAGAAATGCCCATCCTGTACCAACAGCTCCAAGTTGATAATATTTCCATCCAAGGAGTGGCTCAGACAAAGGGGACTTTCCCTGCGTAGTTAGGGAAGTTAAGGATAGGCTTTAGCACTCTGAGATCAGCTTGCTCACCTGTAAAATGGGACAAGTATACTTATTCCGTGGGCAGAATGGATAATCAGTTATGACACATCTACGGGATAGATTACAATAGCCCCCAAGAAGGTATTTTTGGGGTTATAATGGAAATGTGGGAACGCTCAGCATCGACTCGTAGACGAAGAAAAAGAGCGAGCAGGCTAACCTATGTGCGCAGGCTTGTAAATACATAAACATGTACCATTCTCACAAAGCAAGAGCTCAAGAATGCACCGTTTTATCAGCTGTTACCTCTGGGGGAGGAATGATTTTTTGTGTTTGCTGTGCTTTCCTGAATTTGCCAAATCTTCTGTAATAAACGTGACTTATTTTCCTAATTAGGAAAAAAAATCTGCAGAGCACTTTTATAGAGGACAAGTCTTTTTTTGTTTTTTTTTTTTTTGTAATTTTCACGTGGCAACATGGAAGGGGAGAGCCAGAGGGCTTAATGATGGAAGCGGGGGGGGACCGTTTTCACAAGTTTGTAAAGGATCCGAGAAAAAAGGGCCGTAACAACGACATAACCAGTGGTAACACAGAGCATCCTGAGAGCTGACCATGTGCCCAGGGGCGTGCCAAGTGCTTTCTTTTGAGAGTAACCCACTCTGTGAGGTTGGTACTAACCTCTTGCTCATTTCACAGAGAAGGAAATGAAATTTCAGAGAAATTAGGTAACTCGCCCAAGGGATTAGCGCACCCTTTCTGAGAGGCAAATAGAGAAAGGCTGAACTGGAGGACCCCCTGCCCAGCAGCTTGATACCAGGGGGCCACCTGTGTCCCTCTTGCTCTGGGAGTTGGTCCGAACCCACAAGGAACCTGTGCTCCCTGAGTCACACCATCCCCCCATAACTTCAGTGAAGTCTGCTGAGCATCTGCCAGGCACCTTGGCGCTCTGCATAGGTGATCACATAGCATTTTTACACCTCCTTTATGTGGGGGAGGGTGGTTATTCCCATTTCACAAATAGGAACATTGAGGCTTCAGTAGGTCAAAGAGTTTGTTCGATGTCACAGAACTAGGTGTGAACCCAACACAATGATTCTACCTCACCATGTGACCCCCCCCCCCAACCTGTATCCCAAACACATCTCGAAAGCTCTTCCTTCCCTCAGGGGTGGAGGAGGCTTGGAAGAAGTGCCGGGCTGTCCCCCCAGATACTCACGTAGATGAGTCCTGAGAAGTATCTCTCCCTCAGGTTGTGTAGCACAGAGGCTTCGTTGAGGCACGTCAGCTCTGCCATGTCTTCCACCTTGGAGAATTTGGGTGGGTTCATCTTCTGGATGTCATCTTTGCCAACCGTGACCTTCTTGCCATTCTCCACCAGCTCGACAATCACCTCATCCCCTTTCTCCTCCTTGATGCTGGCTGCCTCGAAGCCTTGCTTCTCCGAAGGGACCCAAACCAGCTTCTTGGCAGCCCAGTCAGCCTGGGCCACTGGGCTGTTGACAAAGTTTTTGTCCACGAAGAGGAACTTCTCATCATCACTGAGCTGGCCTTTCTGTGCCATGGTGCCTGGTTGGTCCCCTGTGGAAAAAAGGGACAGCATCAGAATCCAGCCAGAACTGAGTCCTAAAGGCAGACGAATCCCTCACCTCCTATGCCTAGGAACGCAGTCTGCAGAAACATTCCGCAAAGTGCGAGGATGTTTCCTGCAGTATTGTTTACGTGGTCAAAGAATGGAAACAATCCAAAGCCCCTCAGAAAAAAATCTGCATCATTGCCTATCGTCCACCATTATGGCGCTGGAAACGTAAACCATGGTTTTTTCATACAACGAAATGCTATCCAGGGGTTACGAAGCAAGAGTAAGAGCTATGTGTATTGAAATAGGAAGATAGCCAAGTCTTACTCTTTACTGTAAAAATAAAAGAGGAGCGTTCTTTAAATAGTTAAACATAGAGTTATCATGTGATCCAACAATTCCACTCCTAGGCACAAACCCAAGAGAAATGAAAATACACATCTCCACAACAACTTGCAATGAATGTTCACAGAAGCCTTACTCACAATGGCTAAAATGTGGAAGTCACCAAAGCGCCCATGAACAGATGGAATGAATACATAAAATGTGGTCTATCCATACAATGGAATATTACTCAGCCTGAAAAAGGAACAAAGTACTGATACATGCTACCACGTGGATGAATCTCGATAAAATTATGCCAAATGAAAGAATCCAGTCACAAAAGGCTACATACTGTATGATCCCATTTATATAAAATGTCCAGAAGAGGCAGATCCACAGAGATTAAAGTAGATTAGTGGTTGCCAGAGGCTGAGGAGTGACAGCTGAGAAGGGTACAGGACTTCCTTTTGGGAGTAAGGGAAATGTTCTAGAATTTATTGTAGCTGTGGATACACAACTTTGTGAATATGTGAAAAATCGTTGAATGGTATGATTTAAACGAGTGAAGTGTATAGTATGTGATGTATAGGTCAATAAAGTTTTTATTTTTTTATTCTTTTAAAGAGTTTATTTATTTATTTGACAGAGAGAGACACAGCGAGAGAGGAAACACAAGCAGGGGGAGCTGGAGAGTAGAAGCAGGCTCCCTGCTGAGCAGGGAGCCCGATGTGGGGCTCGATCCCAGGACACCGGGATCACGACCTGAGCCGAAGGCAGACACTTAACGACTGAGACACCCAGGCGCCCCTAGGGATTTTTACTTTCTATCATTTTGTCCAGTTTTTTTTATCGCAGTAAAATATATGTAACATAAATTTTGCTATCAACAATTTTTAAGTCTATAATTCAACGGCATTAGGTACATTCATATTTGTGCAACTGTCACCACCATTCACCTTGAGAACTTTTTATGTCCTACAGAACTGAAACTAAGTCCCCATCAAATACTAACTTCCCACTCCCCTTCCCCCAACCCCTGGCGCCCACAATCTACTTTCTGTCTCTATGAATCTGACTACTCTAAGTACCCATACAAGCGGAATCATACCGTATTTGTCCTTTTGCGACTAGCTTGTTCACTTAGCATCATGTTCTCGAGATTCATTCATGCTGTCAAATGTGTAGAATCTCCTTCCTCTTCAAGGCTGAATAATATTCCATCGTATGTATATACCGTATTTTGCTTATGCCTTCATTTGTTGATAGATACCTGAGTTGTGTCCATGTTTTAGCTATTGCGAGTAATGCTACTGTGAACAGGGATATACTTTCAATTATCTATTTTTATCATATCTGTAGTTTTATAATTTGTATTAAATTTATGATCAACAAAAATAGTTATTTATTTTTTTATAAAGACCTTCAAATAGACAACACACATGAGAAAAAGATGCTCAACCTCACTAGTAAATGAGTTAAAGCAATGAGATACTGATTTTCCCCTATCAGCTTGGATGAGATGAAAACGATTGGTAATATCCAGTGTCATCAAGAGTTGTAGGGAGTGGGCCTCTGTACAAACCACCTTATGAACAGAAAACCTTAAAATCTATGCAAAGGCTTGACCTGCAATTGCATTTCTTTTTTCTAAGATTGTATTTATTTATTTGAGAGATATACAGAGAGATAGAGCACAAGCGGGGGGAGGGGCACAGGGAGAGGGACAAGCAGACTTCCCACTGAGCGGGGAGCCTGACACGACCCAATCCCAGGACCCTGAGATCATGACCTGAGCCAAAGGCAGATGCTTAAATGCAATTGCATTTCTAGGAATTTGGCCTAAGAAAACGGACAAGGGCTAACAGATGCACCACAAGGTGGGTTGCAACGCTCTGTGGAACAGCAAATCTGCAATCCCTCTAAATGGCCTTCAGGAATGCCTTAACTGGGACATCCATGCATTAGAATGGGGTAATTCCCCCGGAAATTCAGGGTGTGGACTTTCCTTTATGCCAAAATTTATCCCTTTCCTTTTAACATGTTTGTTAAAGGGTCATTTACATGCCATAAAATTCTCTCATCTGTAAATGTTCAATCCAATGACTTTTAGCAAATTTACCAAGTTGTGCATCTATCGCTACGATAAAATTTGGAATGTTCCCATCACCCCAAGAAAGGGTTCCCTTGTGCTGGTCTGCCATCATTCCAACCCCAACCCCTGGCACCCATTAATCTACTCCCTGTCTCTATAGGTTCCTCTTTTCTAGACATTTCATATAAATGGAATCATACCACAGGTGACCGTTGATCACACAAAGATACTTATGATGTATTTCTAAGTTAAAATTACGTATAAATAGAATACTCAGGGGAAAAAAAATAGACAAATCTCAAAAACATTATGCTGAACCAAAGAAGCCAGACCCCAAAGGCTCTATTGCTTCACTGACACGCAAGTCTAGAAAAGGCAAAACCATCATGACAGAAAGCACATCAGTAGTTAGCTGCCAGGGGCAGGGAGGGGAACTGACTGCTGAGAGGCACCAAGGAACCTCCACGGTGATGAAACATTCTATATTCTGATTATGGTGGTTACACAACTGTACACATTTGTCAAAACCCACTGGGCTGTACACTTAAAAGCCGGTGAATTTTTATTTTTATTTATTTATTTATTTTTAAAGATTTTATTTATTTATTCATGAGAGACAGAGAGAGAGAGAGAGAGAGAGAGAGAGAGAGAGAGGGAGGCAGAGGGAGAAGCAGGCTCCCAAGGAGCAGGGAGCCCGATGCGGGACTCGATCCCAGGACCCTGGGATCATGACCTGAGCCGAAGGCAGACGCTTAACCATCTGAGCCACCCAGGCGCCCGCCAGTGAATTTTTAAAATACTGGTGAGTTTTACTGTATGTAGATTATACCTCAATAAAGCTGATTGAAATGTTTATAACAGAATCTTTCTCGTAATTTTATATGAATGTATATACATTTTTAAAAGTCTAGTATATGTGCTGGCTCAGTCAGTGGAGCATGTGACTCTTGCCCTTGGGGTTGTGAGTTTGAGCCCCATGTTGGGGGTAGAGATGACTTAAAAAAAAAAAGTCTAGGACGCCTGGGTGGCTCAGTAGGTTAAGCATCTGCCTTCGGCTCAGGTCATGATCCTGGGGTAATGGGATTGAGCCCCGCATCGGGCTCCCTGCTCAGCGGGAAGCCTGCCTCTCTCTCTCTCCCACTCCCCCTGCTTGTGTTCCTTCTCTCGCTGTGTCTCTCTCTGTCAAATAAATAAATAAAATCTTTAAAAAAAAAGTCTAGAACACTATATACTAAAATATTAAGCTATGGTTCTAGCTGGTCCAATACAGGTGACTTTGAACATTGGTAAGAAAGATAACTGTAAGGGACGCCTAGGTGGCTCAGTCAGTTAAGCGTCTGTCTCCAGCTGAGGTTATGATCTCGGGGCCCTGGGATCAAGTCCTGCATCACATTGGGCTCCCTGCTCAGCAGGGAGTCTGCTTCTCCCTCTTCTTCTGCCCGTCCCCCCCACTTGTGCACTCGCGCTCTCTCTCTCTCTCTCTCATGCTCTCTCAAATAAATAAATAAAATCTTAAAAAGAAAGAAAGAAAGAAAAAGAACTATAAGAATGGAAAGAAGGGGTGCCTGGGTGGCTCAGTTGGCTAAGCATCTGACTTCGGCGCAGGTCATGATCCTGGAGTCCCGGGATCGAGTCCCACATCAGGCTCCCTGCTCAGTGGGGAGTCTGCTTCTCCCTCTGACCCTCCCCCCTGCTCCTGCTGTCTCTCTCTCTCTCATTCTCTCTCACTGAAATAAATAAATAAAATCTTAAAAAAATGGAAAGAGGAGGATGTTAAACCCATGAGGCATGATGATTAACATAAATTTCAATGGTCGTCCATGTAAGATGCTGGGCAACCCAGACATTCTCTTGAAAACTGGTCACGATGAGCGGAGGGGAAGCAAACATTGATTCAGCCTTCCCGATATAAATCGTTCCTCAAGGTCACTAAACAATTGGCAGAGAAAAGTCTTTATGTAAAATTTCAAGTCCTTAAATGTCCTCTCAACATGAGGAGCTCATCTGAGACAATCTTCATCCTACTCTCTAGATGTGTCCACGAGGCAGGTGCTGAGACACCAAGCTCTGATTCGGTCAGCCGGCTCCTCCCACCTGCCCCACGTCTCCCCCCACCCACTGCTGCTACGTCCCCAGGAACTGAGGCG
The DNA here is from genome assembly GCF_037043125.1 of Eumetopias jubatus. Classification (NCBI taxonomy): domain Eukaryota; kingdom Metazoa; phylum Chordata; class Mammalia; order Carnivora; family Otariidae; genus Eumetopias; species Eumetopias jubatus. The sequence continues at coordinate 81,549,613 of NW_028274818.1, forward strand.
CAGGCTGAGTTAGGATGGATGGCCACCAGGACATCCTGTGTGGTTGTTACCCCTACTTCAGCAGAGAAGAATTCACAACTCCTTTGAATTCACCAAGGTAATGCTCACACTTGGACCCCAAGTCCCATGGAGATGGGGTAACCGCACATCCCGTGAATGGGCAGCCAACTCCTGAGATGCAGACTTTACAAGGCCAAATACAGCCACTTTTCTCTTTCAGGTGTGAAAATAGCAATAAGAAAAGCCAGAAACTGATATGCTCAGAGCGGGCAGTTATTTCTTCCAAGAGTCCTGATCTAGTAGCTCACTTTTTTTTAAAGATTTATTTATTTATTTGAGAGAGAGAGCGCGAGCACAAGCAGGGGAAGCAGCAGAGGAGATGGAGAGAATCGCAAGCAGGCCCCAACTCCCCACTGAGTACAGAGGCGGACTCGGGGCTCGATTAGACCACGACCTGAGCCGAAATCAAGAGTTGCCTGCTTAACCGACCGTGCCACCCAGGTCCCCCTCTAATAGCCCATTAAAAAAAAAAAAGGTTTTATTTATTTATTTGAGAGATTGAGAACATGAGCAGAGGAAAGGGGCCGAGCGAGAGAGAGAAGCAGGCTCCCCGCTGAGCAAGGAGGCCAACGTGGGGCTCTATCCAAGGACCTCAATCCAAGGACCCTGGGATCATGACCTGAGTGAAGGCAGACACTTAACTGACTGAGCCACCCAGATGCCCCTAATAGCGCATTTTTAAGAAGGTGGAGAAATGAGCAAGTTATTCCCTAAACCTGAATAATCACTTCATCACTCAAAGAAGCGAAATAAGGAACTGCCCATGAACTTGAGTTTAACAACCCCATTTCCTACAGTTTTAAACTCTTATGGGTTTTGCGTAGGACATTATCCCAGGAGCATCCCTCTCACAACCTCACTTAACTGTTGTGAAAGAACACTCCCTCTACTTGGAAGAATTTCAGTTAACAAATGTAGAAGAAACGACAAAACTAGAATGTAGCAATTTTGGAACCCCTAATAAAATAATGGACCCTGACAATGACCATCGGTAATTGCTAAAACCATGAGACCAGCGGCTTGCACACATCCCTGGGCACCAGCCTCCCCTGGGAGGTTGTGAAATCACAGATGGCCTGGTCCGCCCCCAAAGCTCCGGAATCAGCAGGGCTGGGATGAGCCCCAGGATCTGCATTTCTAACAAGTTCCCAGGTGATGCTGAGGATGTGGGTCTGGGGTCCACACTTCCGGACCCATGGTGTTAGATGAGAACGGGATGGAGAGCTTTATCACGCGTGCATCAGGATGGTGTCACCTAAATGTGCTCATTAACCTTAATAACACAATAAAGTGTCAATCAGGTGGCAGATGGGGAGCCATGAAAAGTACCACTAACATCAAGGAAATATTCTTCCAGAAAGGAGAAGGGGAAGGGGTGGGGGGTCAAACCTGACAAAGCCTCTGGGTCTAACACCCAGGAAATGCAGGGCACAGAGAACACACTGAACACTGTTGTGGGGGATGGTCGGGAGGATGCAACGACGTCCACAGGTGGGAAGGTATAGGACAAATGACTCCGTTGCTTTAGTAAAGCACAGAAAAAGGAGAGGAACCTATAAACTAGAAAGGGGCCTTGAGACCCGGAGGAAAAATGGGAGGTGAAGACAAATGAAGACCGCCTCCAGTCTGGTCATTACCAAAGGGGAGTGGCAGGTGCCTGCGGGGTCGGGGGGGGGGTGTCCTAGCATTCTCTCTACTTGTGCATACATTGGAACATTTTCACAATGAAAAAGTCCAACAGGGATAAGAAAACACAAACGCGGAGGGAGGGAGGGAGGAAAAGAACCCTCTCCCCCCCCCAACATACACATACGAGTGCAAATCAGAAATAAGGGCACATTTCGCCTTTTTAAAAAGCCACCTCTCACGTGGAAAGCTTTTGCAAAATTGAGTGCAATTGTGAGAAAAAACAAAATTCCGAAAACCCCTCCCAAAAAGGTGGGAGATGATCAAGAAAATCTTGAACATCAACTCGATAATCCTTTATATTAGGGAATTTGTTAAATTTCTCGGAGTGACCATGGTACTATGATTTCATCTATTTGGAGTCCTTTCCTGGGTCGCCTGGCTGACTTGGTGGGAGGAGCATGCGACTCTTGATCTCGGGGTCATGAGTTCGAGCCCCACGTTAGGTGCAGAGAGGACTTTAAACAAATAAACCTTAAAAAAGTATTTAGAGTCCCTTCCTTTCTGAGACAATGAGAAGCAGTTGTAGCAGAACTGACAAGCCTGGGGTTCAGGGGTGGGTGCCTGCAGATGGGTTACACTCTTCTGTTTGACATTTGTCCTTAAAAGGAAAAATATTACTGCATAAAATTTGTATGATTCTCGTGTCGATACCACACCATCTCCCATTGGCCTGTACATCATCCCCAGGGCCAAGTTTTCTGAATACCCACAGTGTTGGTCTGAGAATTATTCTCAGACACCTGCCCCCCCCACCCTGTACAGGTGCTGGGCTGAGTGGCTCACGTGTAGGACCATCAAGGAAGAACAGCACAGCCTTAGGAATTGTGTGTTACCATCAGCACCTTCTTACAGATAGGGAAACAGAGGTTCAGAGAGGCGAAGCAATCTGCCTGAGGTCACACAGCAGAGCCAGGGTCCGAGCCTGTGTCTGATTCTAGAACCTGTGCCCCTCTGCCCCCCACCCCCCACCACGAGCCTGATGGGCTTGTCCCAAGTTCAACGGAGAATTTGCAATAAATGAACTGACCCTTGAAAGTACCTAACGCAGTGCCTGGCACATTATCAACATTCAAAATGGGACCCCAATCAAACGAAGGGAACTTCAGCTCCACACCACAGGAAGAAAAGAATCTCACACACACACTTGAATGAAGAAAGGAGACACAAAAAGGATGCACTGTGGGATTGTGTTTATCGGCGGTTCCAAACCAGGTAAAACTATCCCGTGGTGATAAAAGTTGGATGTCTTAATCTGTGTGCCGGTGACAGGGATGTGTTCACTTTGTGACAATTCATTAAGCTACATATCCATGGAATGTGTACTTTTCCGATACAAAGTATACACTTCCATGAAAAATTGTGGTTTCCTTTTCTCTTTTTGATCCTCATGATGAAACACACATAACATAAAATTGACTGCCTTAACCAGTCAAGTGCACAGCTCAAGAGTGTTAAGTACACTTATGTTAGTATGTGTAATGCAAAGTGTTTAAAAATACCTAAATATACTCAAGAGGGCCAGGGAAGTGTTTGGTTTATTCCGAGCAGCGTGACAGCTAAGTGGGCACTTTCAGGTTGTGATGTTGGTCACAGCTGTCTTAAAAGTCAGAAAACCAGCAAAAATAATACAACAGAAAAATAAAAGGACATAGGAATCCCCATCACCAGGAACCCTATCTGATCCAGGACTCAGAAGCACAAACAAGATCAAGTGCAGAGAGTCTGTCTCTATCCAAAAAAGGAGAGAGAGAAGCTAGCCTGTTTCTCACGGCTTTGATGCTTCTGACAGTTACAAAGTACAACATCTGCTTTGGTCAAAGGAAAGAGGAGCCTGGCTTCATCCTGGAATGGCCTTTCCCAGAATGTGTTCCTTGGAACCCTAATCCCTTGAAATAGTAGGGGTGGGGATTGGGTGGGATTCAGGGAAGTTGAGATACTAAAAAAAAAAAAAAAAGATTCTGTGGCTAAATCCACTTGAAAAGGGCTACCTTTTTCCACCCCATTCCCACTCTCCAAAGCTCCCACCCCCCACCTCTGCATGGAGAGACATAGCATGTATCAGGACATCCAAGACCTCGGCAGGTCCTGAATCCCAAAAGCGATTTTATGCCTTTGGACCCAGGGCTCCCCAAAACATTTGGCCACAGACCTCTTTTCCCACCAAACACGGATGAAATCCTACAGATTTGCCCTTGAGAAAATTTGGTGAGCCTAGCAAATTAATAATACTAATATTAGTAATCATAGCTGTTAAATCTTTTTTGGGTACCAGCTATTATCTCAATCCCCTCATTAACACTGAGGTACACCATTAACTCTGGCTTACAGATGAGGAAACGGGCACAGAGAGGTTGAGTAACTTCCCCATCGCGGCACAGCTAGTTATGGTGGACCCTGAAAGAAGGTGTATTTCCAAGGTGATCTTTTCTGCTTTGTTTGCCTTCTTTGAAACGGGCAGAGCACTTGAGGACTGTGGGAAATACAGATGTGCCTGAGAGACATCCCGGATCAGTGTCAAAGTCTCCCGATAAGTCAGTTTCGTCGTTACAAGGACATGCCCCAGCATGCACCCAGAGCCTTGGGTCTTCAAAATCTGGCAACTAGGCAAAAAGTCTCAGGTCAGGCATTAGGGGAGACACAGGGAGGAATAAAAAGTAGCTAGCAAAATTGCAGGAGTGATCAGGGAGCATCATCCCAGGGAGAGGATTCTCCGTGTGCTATGTGGAAGCAAAACCTGGTCCCCTGCTCCCTGCTGTGGTCCTTCATTTCAAGCAGGGGTTTTCGGCCTTGGCACTGTGGACATGCAGCGCTGATCAGTCTTTGGTGGCGGAGGGGGCTGTCTTGTGTGCTGGAGGATGTCTACAGCATCCCCGTTCTTTACCTACTAGGTGTCAGCGACCACTCCTCCTACCAGTTGTGACAACCAAAGGGCCTCTTCAAAGGATTGAAATTGGACCCATTAAGACTGTTCAGCTACTCTCGTGTGTTTTCACATCGGCTTTATGTTCCCCAGAGGAATGCGGAGGTAAAAGATCTTGCCCTTTCGCTTCTGCACTAATGAAAAATGAATAAAATACCCCAGGGCCCAAACAGTATAGGATTTGCACATCACCATGCCTGCTCGACAGCTTCCCTGTAGATTTCATTGCCAAGCTGCCAGCTCAAGAGCTGGAACCAGACACACAAACCTAAATAAACATCCCCGGAGTCAGAGGTACAATGTAGAGTGACCCAGGCTTGAGGCAGCTGGCCAGAGCCCTCTCACTCTGCCTAGAGATGGCAGTAACACCTTCCCTCCAGCTGTGGTCAGCCGGTGAGAATGTGGGCCCTGTATTGCCAGGTGGTCAACAGACCCACAAGTCTGAATTTAGGTACAAGAGAGCCACCCCCTCAAGTTAAAGCACTGCCCATTTCACGCAGACAAAACTGAACGCCCTCTGAGCCTGATCTAGGACACAACCCACCTGCTGGAAGGACCTCTGCATCAGTGAAACAAAGTCAAGGCCTGGCCCAGGTGTGGGAGGAGCCAAATGTGTGGAAGGAAGAAGGAGGGGGACCAGCCTCCCTCAGCGCACCGGCTCTCCCAGCCCCAACCTGTCCCCACGAGGCCACCAGACTCTACCTCTGTTACTAATAATAGCCACCATCATTACTGAGCCCCTTCTATTCATGGGGTATTGGGTCAGGCCATTTGTTATTTTTTTTTTTAGAAAGTTTTTTTTTTTAAGATTTTATTTATTTGACAGAGAGAGGGAGACAGAGAGAGAGTGAGCAAGCACAAGCAGAGGGAGAAGCAGGCACCCCACTGAGCAGGGAGCCTGACACAGGGCTCGATCCCAGGACCCTGAGATCATGACCTGAGCCGAAGGCAGATGCTTCACCGACTGAGCCACCCAGGCACCCCCGGGTGGGGCTATTTATTAAATACACCAGCTCACTATGTGCCCTAAATGTTCAGCAAGGTGAGCATCATTATTCCTTAAAGATTACAGAGATCCTGGAAAGTAAAGTACATTAAAAGCCTTCACTGGTAAAAGTTGGAGCCAGGATTTAAACCCAGATCTGTCTGACACCCCATCTACTCTTAGCAGAAAAGCTCTTCCTTGCCACACCGCCTGAGCCTCTCACCATGCCCCCAACAGATCACACCCCCCACCTCCTGAGGGTTCCGAGGGAGCCTGACCTCACCGTAACAGGAGAAAGGTGGGTGGTGAAATTGTCATTTCAGTGTTACTTTTGACATCTGTCTAACTCATTTAAATACTGTGTTTTTTTTTTTTAAAGATTTTATTTATTTATTTGACAGAGAGAGACAGCAAGAGAGGGAACACAAGCAGGGGGAGTGGGAGAGGGAGAAGCAGGCCTCGCATGGATCAGGGAGCCCGATGGGGGACTCGATCCCAGGACCCCGGGATCATGACCTAAGCCAAAGGCAGACGCTTGACAACTGAGCCACCCAGGTGCCCCTAAATACTGTGTTTAAAGTAACTCCGGCCTCAGCCCGAGCCACCCCGACAGGGTAAAAGGCCAGGATCGCAGGCGGGGAGGGAGGGGCGGGTGACAGACACTGGGTAGGGTATGTGCTATGGTGAGCGCTGTGAATTGTGTAAGACTGTTGAATCACAGATCTGTACCTCCGAAACAAATAATACATTACATGTTAAAAAAAAAAAAAAAAGAAGATGATAGCAGGAGGGGAAGAATGAAGGGGGGGAAATAGGAGGGGGAGATGAACCATGAGAGACTATGGACTCTGAGAAACAAACTGAGGGTTCTAGAGGGAGGGGGGTGGGAGCATGGGTTAGCCTGGTGATGGGTATTAAAGAGGGCACATTCTGCGTGGAGCACCGGGTGTTAGGCACAAACAATGAATCATGGAACACTACATCAAAAACTAATGATGTAATGTATGGTGATTAACAAAACATAATAAAAAATAAAAAATAAAGAAATTAAAATAGAAAAAAAAATAAAGTAACTCCAGAAGAGTGTTTTTAGTTCGTAGAGCGAAATTCTTTTTCCTCTCCTACCGAGAGAACTGGGTTAGCAAGAGACATCGTAGCTCCTATGGAGAACAATTTTGGGATCGAGAGAACTGGTCATTTCTGGCCCTAAAAGCCCCATTGTACTTTGTCGCTTACAACCCTGGCATAACACAGCTTACAATAAATGTATAGTCTTGAATGTGACAGACATTTCTCAATATCTATCTATTTTAAATGTGCATGCCGGGGCGCCTGGATGGCTCAGTCACTGAAGCATCCGGCTCTTGATTTCGGCTTTAGGTCATGATCCTGGGGTCGTGAGATCGAGCCCTATGTTGGGCTCCGTGCTGGGCATGGAGCCTACTTAAGATTCTTTCTCCCTCTCCTTCCTCCCCTCCCCTGCTCTCTCCTTCTCGCCCTCTGCCCCTCCCCCACCATGCTCACTCTCACTCTCAAAAAAATAAAGAATAAAAATAAATGTGCATGCGGGGCGCCTGGGTGGCTCAGATGGTTAAGCGTCTGCCTTCGGCTCAGGTCATGATCCCAGGGTGCTGGGATCGAGCCCCGCATCAGGCTCCCTGCTCAGCGGGAAGCCTGCTTCTCCCTCTGCCTCTGCCTCCCTCTCTCTCTCTCTCTTTCATGAATAAATAAATAAAACATTTAAAAAATAAAAAAATAAATGTGCATGCCCTTTGACTTAGCCATTGCATTGCTGGGAATTTATCTGACAGATAATCTCATGTAATTAGACAAAAATAGATACAAGGATGGTCCCTGAAGCACTCTTTATAAATGATGGTATGTTTCCATGAGGGGATGTTTCAGTAAAAAGCTAGACTTTCAAATAATAGAGTATTACACAGCTGATTTTTAAAAATGCCAAAACATGCTGGTACGGAAAGATGCCAAAGATCTATGATTAAGTGGAAAAAAAAATCCTAATTTCCAGACTGCCAATATTTGTGTAAAAAAAGGAAATTCGACATAGAAAGGTTTTGGAAAGATACACAAGAATACACTGGGGTTACTTCCAGGGAGGATGGGGAACAGGGAGGAGAAGGGGATCAGGGAGAAGGGCATTCTACCTTGGCAATTGTGACCCCAGGGGTCTCAGAGGTTGGCCCCTTTTGAGATTCTGCTGCACGCTTGGCTGCTCCAGGGTAAGGAAAGAATGGGTCTAGTGATATGGCAAGTTCAAGCCTGTGTTAGTGAACAAGGGATGAGTCCTGTGGCCCTTTCTTGGGGACTTTTGATGAGGGCTGTTCCTTCCAAGCTGCTGAAAAACTGATTCAAGTCCAAGGTATGGGCGGGACTCCCCATGGCAAGAATGATGGGCACCAAGAGCAATTTCCTCCATCATCTGACCCTTACAAAATTTCCTTCCAATTCCTGCTTGGCCCTCTCCAAACTCAGCCTTTCCTCCAACGTGTGGTCATGGTTAAATTCTTTACAGGTCAGGAGTGGAGGGCGGACACCCCAAGGAGCAAAAGAGCTGCTATAAAAGCCAGACAGGTTTCCGTTCACAGGTGAGTGCTTCAAGGATGCCATCGCGACCCTACATTAATCACAAACGGGCCAAGAGCACTGGAATTTGTGATGTTCCTGGCACAGGTAAAGAAGTGCGGCCATATGAAAGCAGAAGAACATTCTAGCAACCACCTTCAGGGCAAACAGGAATTGGGTTTATGAAGACATTATCCAAAAAGAAAATTAGGGACCAGTTTCTCCTTTACAGAAAGGCCACACCATAGATAGGCGTTCTGGTTCTGCCAAGTACCCGCTCTGCCACATTAAGCAAAATCCTTAAGGTCTCTGGTCAGGTGCATTATCAGTAACTGTCCACTGAAGGTGACCAGGGTCCAGGCACTGTGTTAAAGCCTTCATGGGCATTATCCCACTTAATCTTCCCAACGGGGTGATCCATTTGGCTCTAGAGTTAGAAAGAGCTAGATGTGCAGAAACTATTCCTTCTCATCAGCCAGGCAAGCTCTCTTGAGCAAGTTATTCAGAGAACAATAGTAAAAAGGGGGCAGTAATAATATCTACTCCAAAGGGTTGTTGTAAAGATGGTAAAATGATGCCAATGAAGGGCTTAGCATGTCAGTTGGCAAAAGTGCTCATTAGCTCTTCTCCACCCCATTTTTCAGATGGCAAAACCGAGGTTTGCCAAGTCCAACACGGGTGATGTCTAAATTTGCCCGTGACATTCTAGAATTCCAGGGGATTTAACTCTGGACTTGGTTTTCCAAGTCCAGATGCCTATCTGATTTCAGAATTACGTGATTGTGCCTACAACAGAAAATCCACCTGCTGGGATCCAATGTCCTGCAGAAAAAAAGAGACAACTTCCCCCCCTCAAAAAAATAAAACTGCCAGGAGAGGCCATGTGAGCCCACAGTGAGAAGGCACCCTTCTTCAAACCTGGGAGAGGGTCCTCACTGAGGACGGAATCTGCCAGCGCCTTGACATTGGACATCACAGCCTCCAGAACTGTGGCTCTTCCCTTCCTTTAAGATGACAGGTCTTCACTTGGCTAACTGATTTAGTCAATAATGAGGGCCAAGTGCTGAGGAAGGCACTCGGGTCATCGGCAGTTGACGAATAGGCAGGATTCTGATGAGCTGGTTTGGGCAAACCTTCTGGGTGCCAGAGCTCTGGGAAGGGGGAAGGCAGAGGAGAAAGTGCCGGAGGCGGATGGTGGAAGAGGGAGACAGCGGGGAATCTGCACATGAATGCAGGGACCTGACTGTGGAGTGATGCAGAAATTCATCAACGGACTGGAAAGGACTCCTCGTGGTCTGTGAAGCCTTGGAGTTACTAACCCCCGGTGCAACAGGTCTCACAAAGATAATTACCTTTTTACAGAACCAGAAGTTCTGTTTTCTATTCCCACCTTGGAAAGCAGTAGCTTAATAAACCTGAGTGGTCAAAAAATTTTTAAAAATAAATAAAACCTCCAAATAAGAAAGGAGCAGGCAAAAGTCATCCCACTTGCCTCCCCAAGGCCTTCTCCTCCAGGCTCCCCCACTTGTTCCCAAAGGGGAAGAACAAGGGCCAAGAAATCCCCAGAGTCACGACCAACAAAGCTGCAATAGAACGCTAATTTGTGAGCAAGCTGGGGATGGCCTCGTGGAAAACGCTACCATACATGGGCATGTTTGCCTCAATCTCGGCCCCCGGACAGAAAAGTAATGATAACAAACCCATAACAAATACCTTGTACGGAATAACACGTCTATTTCAGATGTGAAAATAAAAAAACATGGTGGGTACCAGGCAAACCCCAGAAGCTTCTTGCGGGAGGGCCCGGCTAGTTCATGGGTTGGACCCTCGGGATGGCCGCCCCGACGGCCCACCACCCCCACCACCGGGGGACAAACAATGCATTTTATTTTGAATTCGCAAAAGGTCAGTTTGTTGTTTTCTTCAAAGAGAAGAGGATAAACACTTGCCTTCCTGGAAGCATCTGGTCGCCCCCAGAAACCTGACTCAAGAGAGTTGTTGTAAAGACAAAAGGTGGTGGGGTCAGGGTTATAACCTTGGCATCAGACAGACCCAGGAATGGGTTCTACCACTTGGCAGCTGTGTGACGCTGGGCAAGTTACTGAACCTCTCTGAGCCACAGCTGCCTTTTTACATGATGCCTCTTTTAAAAGGATGTTGCGGTGTTCAATGAGATAAATTACATCAAACATTGCTACAGTGCCTGGTACATACATATCCCACCAGCGGTGGCTATCTCCCTGGGAAAGCTCGGAAGGAAAACACCCTCCCACAGAGATTCAACATCCTCTATTACACACTGCCATCCAATGCCTTTCAGTCCAGCATCTTCAAGAAAAGGAAACCAATCGAGAAAGACCAAACAGAACACAACTATGCACATCGGCTTACTCACAGTCTGCCCTGCTTTCCCTTTGCCAAACCCTGGCCACTTCGCAATTTCGTCCATCCGTTCTTAATACTGGTACTGAACACTCTCTGTCTTGGGCTTCTAAATATTTTCTCTGACTTCTTGATCAGCATGGCTTCGAATGGTGCCTTTCCTCAAGCAGCGAAACCCCCACCCACTCTCTGTGCAGGGAGAACACTGCAACAGGCACGCATTTTCTCCCTTTGCCCACTTTGGGCAACGAGAGCTACATTTGTAGCACCTGCTGTGCAGGCATGCCCGGCCCCTTCCTACCTAATCTACCTGCGGGTCAGGGATGCAAATTGAGCCTCAGGCATCTGTCTGGGTATCTGAAGCCCCTGGGGTCAACCTGCATAAGATTTTTTTTTTCACACTTTGGCGGGAGGTGGGGGCCGGGGGGGGGGTGCGGTCTGGAAGAAAACTGGGCTGTAAGAAATAAACTGGATCATAACCAGCCTTACCTCTGCAGGGATATCAACAAGCACATCCTCTAAACTGATGCAAAACACTCCTCTTTCTGCAGAGCATCTGCCCATGTGTTTGTAATTGATTTAACACATCATCAGCAGAATTAAGCCAGGCTTCCAAATACACCTGGAGCGTTACTTTGCTCGCCTCTGTGACTGGAAATGACTTTTCAATGAAGTTCAGGTGCACTTTATCTGTGCCTAAGATAAAAGTTAGAAGCTGAGGGAAGTTGGTCCTCTGAGATTTTAAGGGATCACATCTCCCAGATTTGCCTTATAAGAATAGTATGGGACTCCTCTTTTTTTTTTTTTTTTTTTTTCCCCTGGAGATTCTAGTGTAACTGGAGGTGGGCCCGGGCATCTGTCTTTAGTAAGTACCCATCATTGACAGCCTTGGGAGAGGCTGGTTTGGGGAAAAACCTAGGCTTGCCGGGGCAGAGAAATGAAAATTGTGAATTCCCACCTCCTCACCATAGTCCTTGAGAGGATGAAAACCAGAACATCTCGCGACTCGCCAGCCCCTTTAGGATGCCCCATGGGACCGTCAAACCCCCTACCCAATTGCGCCCACCCCCACCCCAGGACCACGCTACTTACAGATCTCCCAACTGGGGGGACAGCGGAGAAGAAACTGGGTGGAGAGCTCAGATCTGGCACACCTCCCAGGCAGGGGAGTCCAAATCTCCCAGTTCGCTCGGGACGCCTCGCTTTATAGACCCGGAGCTGCCCGCGGGTGGGAAAGGGGAGGCGGCCCGGGGGGGGGGCGCAATGCGGGGGGAGGGGGTCCCATGCTGCTCCCTCCGCAGCTCCCCCTGCAGGGCCCTGAAAGCGCAGCGTCTGTGCGGGCCCTAGGGCGCACCTGCGGCCGCGCGGGAAGGGGGGGGGCGCACAATGGGCGGGAGCGCAGGGGGCTGCGGAGCCTTGGGGACAAGTGTGTCACCCCCCTCCTCCGCTCTGGGACAGTTACCGAGACTCTGATTCCCACAGAAAGGGGTCAAGCGGCCAGCGTCTAGAGGGGATGCTTGAGAATGGCTTCGCTGGGTCAGTGCAGTGCACGGATTTTAACCGCTTCCTCCCCACGGGCGGGCGGGGGGTGGCGGTGTGAGGGGGTCTGAATTGTCACCTCCCCGCCCCACTCTTCATTTTATTCGCCTCCCACTGGCTGGACACGGGGCCAGCCGTGCCGCATGAAGGGTTGAGAAAGGGGATTTTTTGAACTTTGCAAAGTGCGAGGCAGGAGCCCTTGACTGCTGGGAATTATTCGTGAAAGGGAACTTTTTATTTTTCCCAAATTGCCATCCCCACCTCCACCCCCAAGCAAAAGAAGAAAGGAAAAGAAAAAGAAAAAAAAAAAAAAAACCTCTGCTGTGACTTAAGGCCTGGCTGTGCCTTCCGCTGCCTGCCTGACCTCAGGCAAGTCATATCCTTGCTCTGAGCCTCAGTGTCCGCAGCTGAAAAATGGGTGCGTGCGTTGGGGCGGGTACCTTTATGTAATTTGCAAGGTGCGTGTCAGGATCCAAAGAGAAAGTGGGTGCGATCCCGCCCTTGCAAGTTCCCAACCGTTCCTCTCCCGCCCAAGAAATTCTTGCAAATGAAGAAGCTGCTTAAAACTTCACTTAAAACTTAGGACCTCTCTCCCCTCCTCCCTCCGCGTTCGTCTGTCTATCCCTCCTGTATATCTGACACAGATCCATCATGCATTTTGTCTTGCGGTCACTCTGTATGTCACTGTGTCCATCACTGTCTCTCACTTTGTCCTAAGTCTCCCTGTGTCTCAAGCCCGGTGTCTCTCCCGCACATCTCCCTGTGTCTCGAGCCCGGTGTCTCTGGCTCCAGATCTCTCTGGCTGGCTCTCTCCCTGGCTCTCCGGCTTCTCCCGCACGCGCACAGGCCATAAAAGGAAGCTGAGGCGGTGGGCTGGCCCCGTGCCAGGCCGCGGGGGCCGGGGGGGGGGGGGATGACCCGCGCGCCCAGCTCCCCGCCCCGGTCCCCGCCCCGCACGGGCTCCGGCTTCCCGGGCCGGTCCTCCTTCCCGGGGCGCGGCGGGGGGCGCAGGGCGGGCGACAACCCAAAAAGGGCAGGCGCGGGCTCCTTCCTGCAGGAATTCCCAGCGCCGCATACCAGCCCGGGGCTGCCCGCTCCCCCTGACTAAATATGGTGCCGAGCGGCGTCCCGGCGCGGCGGGCGGGGGGGAGGGGGCCCTGCCTCTCGTGGCTGCGACAGCGGCGCGCGGGGACAGCCCCCCGGACCCGCGCGGGCTCCAGCTACTCCCAGCGGCCAGAGGGTTTGGGGAGAGGGTCAGAGGCGGTGGGAAGACCTCTGCCAGGCTCTGTGCCCTTGGTCCACAACCCCTCCCCTGGTAACCAGATCAGGTGGGGGGGGCGGCTGTATCAATACCCCCATTTTGCAGGTGAGAAAACTGAGGTCCTAGAGGTGTGCTGAGATCTGCCCAGGCTCTCGCTGGGACTGGAGCCCACCGTTGCCAGGATTCACTTCCAGGGAGATTTTAAAGCGAAATGCCTTCCCAGGGTGAATTGGCTTATGGGCTAAAGACAGGTCTCTGAGGTTAGTGGCCAGTGCCACTTTCTAGCTGTTCCAGCATGGACCAGTCCCTTAAAGGCTCCGTGACTCAGTTTCCCTACCTGGCTGTTGGTAAACAGCCCTTGAGATGATCCATGCAAAATGAACATAATTGTGCTGTTTCCTGGTAGCTGTTATTATTCTCAACCAACTTGAAACCAAGTAGGGTGGCACAGGCCTTGGGCGCGTGATGGTGAGTGAGAGCCTGTCCCTCCTGCAGGGTCCCCGCCACAGGGCTCAGCATCTCAGACCCTCTTGGTCACTTCCTCATGCTTCCAACGTCCGGCTCTCTTCCTTTCTCACCCCTGAAAACACACGAGGGACCGAAATCAGAGTCAAGAACGGCCAGAGTTCTGCTGACTGCACAGCTAGGGGTAAAGATCTTCAGAAAATGATGGATAAGTTGCTCCTCCACATGCCTTTTAGTGTCTGCACTGTAAAAGGAGTGGAAATTGTCCCTGCGTTGGCTGGTACGGACAGGGTGCAGGGCAGAGGGTGATGGAAAGGGAAGAGTGAAGTTGACCCCCACCTTCCCGTCCTGGAAAGAACCCAGAGCAGGCTGTCAGAATCGAACTTGTTGGCCTCAGAGTAAGAGCAGGTACCTTGACTGGAGGACTTAACACTGGTACTTCAAAGGGGTTTTGCATTTGACTCCTTAAAGAACTTGTTCGTAAAATTTAAAAAAGAATCCTTATAAGCAATTATTAATAAATGGAGGGTTTTTTTATTAATAAATAAAAAAACACTGAATTTTACTGCATTCTCTTTCCTCTTCCTTATAACAACCCTATGAAGTAGGTACTTTATTTTTTCCAAGATTTTATTTATTTGACAGAGAGAGCACAAGCAGAAGGAGAGAGAGGGAGAAGCAGGCTCCCTGCTGAGCAAGGAGCCTGATGTGGGACTTGATCCCAGGACCCTGGGATCATAACCCCGGGCCGAAGGCAGCCACTTTAACCGACTGAGCCACCCAGGCGTCCCTGAAGTAGTAAAAAAGATTTTTTTTCTTCCCATTTTGCTGTTGACAAACCAGGTTGGTGAATTAAGTAACAAGCCAAGGTAGCATAGCTATCTAGTGCTGGAGCAAGAATTCCAACGCCATATGTCTGATCAAGTCCAGGTTAAGTAGACGGGAGGTTTACACATGATCTGCGAGGCACCAGACCGGAAGCCACAGGACAGTCAGTGAACTGGGACTGGTTCTTCTCAAGGAGGGGGGCAGATGAACAGAATCTTTGCCTCAACTACTTTACTGGGTTGTTAAATATGATGATGCACGTGAGGGCCTTATATAAAGTATTTCATACCTTTCTGGTACATTCTATGAGTGCTCAGGGACAGTATGTGTACATAACAGTCATTCATTCAATATCTGTCCAACGCAGAAGTTCAGATGTTTGAATCTTCAAAAGCGCATTGTAACAATAATGAAGTCAAATGCCTGTTTTATTTCTCATGGCTCAAAAAGCCAGCTATTTTAAGATCAAGGGGGAAAAATACTTTTAAAAAAGTGTTACTTTGAGAGCTGTCCAGTAAATTTCCTTGGCTTGTCTTCTTTGTGAGGTGCTGTGTAATGGGAATTTCCATGAACTCATGAAACAAGATGGCAAAGGGGAAATTTCTCTCTTGGAGTCTTTCCCTCTTTATCAAATAGCTTTGTATTCGCTTTTGGCTTCAAAAAGCTCCAAAATGTGATTCCCTCCAGTTTTTAATAATATCAAAGATTGGGTCCAAGCATGGTTCACTCCTGTGTGTGCTTCACAATCTAATTATTTAAAAGTGTACCAACATTCAAGTCCTCCAGCCCAAGATTTGCGCAGTGCTGTGCCTTCTTGTGAATGAAGGGACATCATTCCTGGCCACAAGCCCAGCTCAGCTCTATCTCTTGCACAAAGGCACTTCTGTTTCACTCATGATGGCTCCACACTTCTCCAGGACAAGACTGCATGGGAGACGGACTGGCAATGCTCTTTCCTTCATCAATTTCCGACTCTGGTGTCTTGGTAACTCCAGATTCTCTACCCTCCATTAGGAAGGGTCCTAAAATTCTCAAAAGTAGTTTTACAGTGTCTTACAAAACGAAACATATTCTAAACATACGAACCAGCAAATCATACTCCTCAGGATTTACCCAAATGAGTTAAAAGCTTACATCCATGCTAAAGCCTGCACTTGGGATGTTTAAAGCAGCTTTATCCATAATTGCCAAATCTTGGGAGCAACCAAGCGGCTATTCAGCAGGTAAATGCACAATCTGTGGTACACTGAGGTGATGGAATATTCTTTGGTGCTAAAAACAAACAAGCTCTCAAGCCGCGAAAAGACAAGGAGGAATCGTAGGTGCGTATTAACCAAGTGAAAGAAGCCAGGCTGAAAAGACCACATCCCGTAGGATTCCAACTATATGACATTCTGGGAAAGGCAAAACTAAGAAGATAGTTAAAAGATCTGTCGTTGCCAGGGGTTGGGGGGCTGGAGGGATGAATGGGCAGAAGTTTTTTAGGGCAGTGAAAGTACTCTGTGTGGTACTACAATGGTGGATACCTGTCATTATACATTTGTTCAAATGCATAGAATGGACAGCAGCAAATATGAACCCTGATGTAAACTATGGACTGTGAGTGATAATGATGTGTCCGCGTAGGTCCACCCATTGGAACAAATGTGCCACTCCTTGGGGGGGGGGTGCCATGAATTGGGGGAGTGGATAGGAGGTGTATAGAAACTCTGTACACTACACTCAACTGCTGTGAACCTAAGGTTGTTCTCAAAAATAAAGTATATTTTGGGGGGGGGCGTATGGGTGGCTCAATCAGTTAAACGTTTGCCTTCGGCTCAGGTCATGATCCCGGGGTCCTGGTATCGAGTCCCGCATCAGACTCCCTGCTCGGTGGGAAGCCTGCTTTTCCCTCTGCCTGCCACTCCCCCCTGCTTGTGCTCTGTCCAATGAATAAATGAAATCTTTTAAAAAATTAAAAATAAAAAAAATGAACAAAGACCATACAATCTTTGCAGAATGGTTAACAAAAATCAAATACCAAGTGGCTGGGAAGCATTGTCCCAAATGCCTTTAAAGGCATATTCTCACAATGTTAATCCTTCATGTACACTTGGCTTTAGGTTGAAAGAACATATCAAATTTTATATAATCATACAGGCATGTGAGTCATATACAATTGCATTCTTGCACATAATTATAAAGCTATCAGTTTACTCTGTGCAAACATATATGCTAAGCTAAATTTATCATCTTCAAACACCACCTCTGCTCCTGCTGGGTTTTTAGACTGCCCAGGTTTTATATTTCCACTTTTCCTAAACCCCTCTTCAGTCTCAATTCACATCCTATTTTTCTGTAAATCCAAATCTTCTCCTGAAACTTCTCCCTATTTCTGGAGGAGAACTTCTCCCAACAACCCCATGAAAACCACCAGCAATGATGTACTGATGTAGTTTATGGGGTATGCGAATAGTTCAATGGGTCCTCTGTATTTCTATTTGTCTTGTCTTTCCCTCAGTTTTTTTTTAAATGTCTCAGCCCGTGCACCTTTTTCAACAACTGGCTTATAAATTAATTGACACCGTTCAAAAATCCTGAGTATAAAAATTTCTAGAGCAGATTTTTCAACCGAAGGTCCTTTGAGGAAATCACAAAAATCTCAGAGTTTTGAAAATAGGTGGTTCTTCTCTTTTGCAAATAGAAAAACATACTAGTAAATATGCTTTTTCGAACCCCTAAATGGCCCCCCAGGTTACAATACTGTCCCCCTGGAGACTGACACCATCAGCCTCCTGGATGAAGACTAAGTGTTGCAGGGTGATGTGGCTGATGCCAGGGGCCCACACACGAGGAAATTTCCCCTCCCTCCACCTCACACTATACCCTCCAACAACTAGGCCGCTGGAGATCCTGAAGGCCAGCCTGGGGAACCACCTCCAACATTCTTCCTGTCCTGGTGCCCACCCCTTGGTGACAGAAGAGTCACAGGAACACCCTTTGCACAAAGGCGAGTTGATTGTTTTTTATTAATACATTGAAAGTATAAAAGTTGCCTAGGTACAAACAAGTTATAGAATAATGCATACAAATGCGCTATGGACTACACGTGACAATTCTGTTTAGCAGTAACCAAAATTATAAACTCCAGCATTTCTTCTTAATCTAGTCCTGCATGATTGTAATTTCTGAGGTACACTTAGCATCCACTGCCAACATCCTTGGATGTAAACCAAGTCCTCTGAGAAGAATACAGATACTTATATTCCCACATACAATACAGTGGAATTTGTAATTGTTATCAGATACTACAGATTTGATTTGAAAAATGGAAATGAGCCCTTATAGTACTTCTACGCCTCTTCTGTAATCCTAGCTCATCAACAGGGCCTCTCAAACTCCTCTCACTTGTAAAGTATGGCTTAAGGGGATTTCTTTAATAATTTTCTGCATTCAGATAAAAATTCTTCGTTCATCTGTAAGGACTGAACACTGACCAACACCAAATATACACTCAAAAGTTTCAAAAGACAGAACAGAATCGACACTCTGAAGAGAATGCCAATTCTGCCACCTACAGCCCTTCTCACTTGCCCTGTGGAAAACATTCAAGTTAAATGCTGTCGGTATGTGGGCGCCTGGGCAGTTTTGCCGAATACACTTTCTGACTTCTGCCGATCACATGCTATTATCATGGCGGCTGTCAGTGCCATCTGTCTGGAGACTCCACTTATAAAAATGTCTTAGTAAATATCAAAATAGCATTTTAGAGATAGCACAGGAAGAGCTCTTACCATTTTTCTATCCCAAGAATAAAAAACTGACATACAGTGAGTCCAGAAAAGTAGGGACTGGCTCTTTTAGAGCTCACCTTGTGATTGCACAACTGAAGGCCACATGGAGGTTAAACAATGCCATCTTTTAAGAGGTGCTTTCTGGTATTTCTCCTAAAGCCTGTCTCTTCATGCTTATTCCACATTCTTTATATAATAAAATAAACTCTTTGTTTTACTTACAGCAAAATTAAAAGAATTATTTCCCCCTCTACCTTTTAATTAAATCTTCCAGTAGAAGCCAAAACGGTCTAAGGAAAGAAAAACCACTTGTTACCTAGTTTAAAAGTTCAAATTTAGATAGAAATTCAGATATTCAAACTGAATTATAAACGGTTATCTGAAAAACCGCTATCATAAACAAAAAACCAAACTTCACAGGAATTTTTTCTGGCTTTAATGTTCTTTTAAGTGTTTTTTAGAAACGTAAATGAATTTTTCTACAAATCCACATAATTCCAGCCTGAAGGAAATTTAATTACTGTAGCCTTGTTAAAGAGCAGAGCATATGGCTATAAAGACCTGAATTTTCTTTTTTTTTTCCAAGAATAACGGGGTACTAAAAAATCCTTCCAGTTCTCACAAATTTAAAAACCTTTCAAATACTTTCTAAAAACAATGTATTTTCTTTCGAGTCAAATCCAGGAAGCTAGACGACAGAGTTAGCCTTTATTCACAATTGTAGCCAAACAGGAGGGGCTAAATGTTTTGCAGAAACTCAAATTTCTACAAAGGACAAATATTAGTGATGTATGTTGGTTATGTTGAGAGAATAAATATGTCAATTTTAAGACTAAAGATGCCCCAAATGGAAATGTCATCTCTTCACCGCTTGAGAAACAAGAGGCTCTTCAATGTTAGCACTATTCCCCTTCTCCGTTCTTAGGTGGTCATCTGAAATGAACAGAAACCAATGTCAGTACTTATCCCAAGTCAAAGTAGGCAGTGTGAAGACATATCCACACATATTTTTGGATGTTATGTATTTAATATTGTAGGAGTTCTTTAGATGGCTTAGAACAATGAAATAAACTCACCATTTTAAAAACATTATTGAAGTCAGAAACATTTAGTACTAAAGACTCACTGTCAAGTGTTTTTAAGGGAACAGAGAGCACTGTGGAGTAAACCCATGTGTAAGGAGCAGTTACAAACTTCTCTTACATGATATGTAAGGAATGGAATGAGAGAAAGGACAGGGTATTCAATTAACATTTTGAGGGATGCCAAAGTTCTTCAACTAAAAACAAAAAACAAACCACCTTCAAACAGACATGCCTCTCAGCAGCACCCTCTTGTGGCAAGAAAAAACTAGCAGAGTTTACATTTTCCTACCCACATCAGAAAATATCCAAGAAGTTGTAGAAAATGTTCTTCAGCCGAAGACACAACAATAAAGCTCCGTGAGAGTTCAGAAGAGCCCAGAGCCCCTGTGACCACCCTCTGTGCTCTGGTAATAGAAGGGGTCCTGTCACTTCTGTTGAATTTTTGTCATGGGGAGAAAGGGCTGGAAGGCAGAAGTGCCTTGGATTAAAAGAACCTGAAGAGACTTAATATCCAAATGCAACAAAAATGCAAGGCGAAGACTAAATTCTGAGAAACCGTGAAAAACGGAAAATATTCCCTAGACACTTTTACACTGGAAAAACCCATTTTTGTGATTTTGATGACAGGAGAAAAAGAATACAAATTTAGACAGTTGTTAGAAACATGCAATTTTAGCACCAAAAACACACCCTGGATTTTCTAATTCTAAAGACAATCTGATTCTAACCCAGGCCTGCTAGTCCCTGGCAGCTGATCGTCCTCATAAAGACTAGAGACTGCAGGTCTGGATCACGGAGGACTATCTCCCTCGTTTTTAGGCAGCTTTGCTGGACAGAACAAAATTAACAATATCCTAAGGCCACAGACATTTTAGGTTTTCTAGAAAAGCATTACTAAGAAGTATGTGATGCATGCACTTCACAGATGTGTAATAAAGTTACACCGCTAATGATTTTCTGTTAAAAAATATCTGGTCTTTTACTTATAGCTAGAACCTACTTTGCCTGCAGTCTCTCAAGCACTGACCTCAGCAGCCCTAATGAACTGGTTACCATCCCAGAGGCAAGTGTGTCTACAACCGTTCATTTTTTCCAGCTCTTTGGGAGCTGTGATAAAAGTGCTTTGGTGTTGGCATGCTTTAGACTCATGTTCACACACATGACAATTTCATCTTAGTGTGTTATATCTCAGTTAGATGAGCTTCTGTAGAGATCAGGTACTGTAACATAATATTTTACTATTTTCATAACCTTTCCATGTTGTCAAAACAAAACATGTTTCTATCAAACAGTAAGCTAGGACTGAGAAAGATGCTGAAAGTAAATGCTGATGTGTGTTACTGGGACAAAATGCCATTTGTGGCTACTAATTCTTCGCAAATCATTGCACAAAGAGTTCACCATTATCAAGAAAAGTTTTGATGGTCAAGAAAAACAGTTTGCAAAATCCCGGTTCTTCTATTAGTTCAGCCGTCCTCCTCACCTCTGAGCCTGCCAGGGAACTTCCCACAGAACACACACCCAAAGCTCTACTGACTTGAACTGGATTCTCTGATGTCTCTGGAGGCCCCAAACCAACTAGTACACCCTCTCTCTCTCTCTCTCCCATGCACACACACACCCACGCTCCAGCCCTCCCACCTCCATGGTATAAAGCTACCACTAGCTATTCTACCCACATCTCAAAAAAGAACAGAACTGGGTTAAGAAATACTCTGTTACTTGTAACTTGGTTATTAGTCATTAGCCATGAATGAGATGGATTATAAAAAGCTTACAAGCCATGCAATGACATGGATGGAGCTAGAGAGTATCATGCCAAGAGAAATAAGTCAGAGAAAGACAAACACCAATGACGTCACTCATATGGGGAATTTAAGAAACAAAACAAATGAACAAAGGAAGAAAAAGACAAACCAAAAAAACACTCTTAACTCTAGAGAACACACTAATGGATTACCAGGCGATAGGGATTAAGGAGGGCACTTGTGATGAGCACTGGGGTGTTGTATGGAGGTGCTGAATTGCTATATTGTACACCTGAAAATAAATAAATAAAAATAAAAGGTTTGTAAGCCAGAAAAGTGATTTCTCAAGAAGTTATTTTTGCTTATGGGACTGAAACTACCCATGTCATTGGTTTGCTGTGTTACCAGGTGTCCACGTGTACAATATCCCCTGGTGGCAATTAAATAGAGAAACTGGTATTAGCATATATTCTTGGTAGGTAAAGCCTTTTTGGAGGGGAATTAGACAATATCTACTACATTTTTTTATATGCGTATGCTTTGAACCAGCAACTGTACTTCTAGGCATCCACATAAGAGAAATACTTATGTGGACAAAGAAGTAATTCTATATTGCAATACGGTAAACTTAAAAACATAAAAGTTCATCAGTAAGGGATGATTAGCAATACTATGCAATACTACACAAAGTTAAGAATGAGGTCGAAGTAGATCTACACATATTGACAAGACAAGGGAAAACAAAGCACATGTCAGGATAACATGTCGAATAGCAGTACATATAAATTTACATGCACAGAAATGAGTCCGGACGGAGACTCCCCCCAAGCTGCTAATAGGGACCTTCCACGGAAGGGAGGGAGATTGGGGAGTTAGGGAGAGACAAGGGGGAAGAGATTCAAGAGGATTTTATGTTGTATTATATGAATGCTTAGAGATTTGTCTACTTGTGTGTTTTGTTTTGCTTTTAAAGTACTTGTCAAATAGTAGCCACTAATGACAGTTCCTTACCAAGCCCTGAAAAGGGAACTAGGAAAACTTCTTCACATTCTTTAAGTGTAAAAGTGTACAGGAATGGCACTTGCAGATGCTGATTCTGCTAAAAATGATCAGCTGTAGGCTTTAGAGGAGTCACTTAACCTCTCAGTACTGGTTTTCTCAACTGTAAGGTAAGGAGGTGGGGGTGATTTCTTTTTCAATGGTCCATTAGCTCAGCGTTCTAAGATACACAGATGAGTAACTCTTAGCGAAATCAGAAATAACCCACAAAAGAAGTAACCTTGCTTCACAAATACTTCGTTTTCAGATCTTAGGAGACACAGCAAATATTTAACGGAATCAATACTGCTCATAGCAGTTTATGAAAACTACGAAAGACAATTTGTATTTTAGATGTTTCCTAGAAGTTTATTTCAACATTCAAGATTTAGATTTGTTCTGCTTATCTGCTGCCTGAGCCCCATCTCTGACTGTCCTTAGAAAGGGATCAACTCTACCAAGGTTGGAAAGAAGGAGCTATAAACCATTCAGTTCAGATTATCAAATTGAGATCCTATTGCTGATGTGATCACAGCAACTGAAAGCTCATTTAAAGAGTGAACATTCTGAAAGAAATAGGGGCTATTCTCCTAGGAATATGTTATCTGTAGGTAACTATCAGTCTTCCACCAACAGTATCCAAAAAATGCAAAGAATATAGACACCTGTGACTTCTCTATCTGTATTCAGCAATCTTGCCTTTCTTCAGTCTTGGGGGGGAAAAAAGTGATGATTTGATAAAAATCTCTTTACCGAGTATGCCAATGATCTAAGCTGTCCCAAAGAATACAAATCTATGTGAAAATCAGGTTTTTCCATACTTTGGCATAGAAACAATATCTAAGAATTTTGTCCAGTCATTCCCCCATCCCCTCAAAATTCTCTTTCCAAAAACCATTTTGTTTTTTGGAGGATAAGTAACACAGACTCAAACTATATTAGATGTAAGTAGAATTAAACTGTGACTCAAAAGCCCAGGAAAAACTATTCCTGAGAGAAAAAAAAATTTTTTTTTAAAGAATTTATTTGAGAGAGAGCACAAGCAGGGGGAGAAGCAAACAGAGGCAGAGGGAGAAGCAGGCTCCCAGCTGAGCAGAGAGACCCACATGGGGCTCAATCCCAGCACCCTGAGATCATGATCTGAGCCAAACGCACTCACTTAACCGACTGAGCCACCCAAGTGACCTGAGAGAAAAATATTTAAGAAGAAAAAAATACTCGGAGCACCTGGCTGGCTCAGTCAGTGGAGCACGTGACTCTTGCCCTTCGGGTTGTGACTTTTATTTTTAAAAATAAAATCTTTAAAAAAAATTAAAAAAACAAAAGAAGAAAAAATACTTGTTGACAGCTAAATGGTGAATCCCAGGAAATTCATACCCCTTTGCTTTCTTCTGCTAGGTTGTTCGCCAAGATTTGGGTTTGGAGGCTGAAGTGAAGACCGTCTCAGAAATGGATTTTGGAGGTCATCCTTAGTTCCATGCAAGAAATGAGCTAAAATTCCATATAAAAGAGGTCTGTAGCAGGAAGAAAAGCAAAATCAATTAAAATTGCAGATAGAGGAAAAGCTTAAAATCTCTCTTCTTTAAGGCAGCCTCTGCCACCAAAAGGGCCAGGTAATTCTCCAGACTTAAAAGAAAGAAGATGCACAGTTACTATCCAAATTGCAAACTATTCATGCTTTTCTAAATCGAAGAGTACCATTTAACTCGAAAGACAATTTAAAAACCCAGAGAACCCATGTTAACAACTTAAACATCATCTAAACTGAAATACAAGGTCCATCCATCAATACACAGGAATTCCGCCTTTCAAGTCCAGTTGAGATTTCCCAGTGCCTAGCACTGTCTGATATATAGTATTCAGTAAACACTTACTGGGTGAATAAATCCTTACCTAAAGAAGGTCATACGGCTTGAAAGCCAGACTGCCTGGGTTCAAATCCTGGCTTCACCACTTGACCTCAACAAGATTCTTAATGTCCCTACCCTGATATATGTTTCTTCCTCTATAAATGAAGGTAAGTGTAGCCCTTACCTCCTAGGGTTGCTGTGGACTAAATGAGTTAATAAATATCAAGTGTTTAGAACTGTGCCTGGCACATATTAAATGGTATATAAATGTTAGCTATTCAGGAGTTGAGTAAGAATTAACATTTAATAAGCTATTTTTAGGGAGGGAGGGCAGGTTAAAAAAAGGCTATTTTTACAGTTTACAAAACACTCTAACCTCTTTCCTTTTTTTTTTTTTTTTAAGATTTTACTTATTTATTTGACAGAGAGAGACACAGCGAGAGAGGGAACACAAGCAGGGGGAGAGGGAGAGGGAGAAGCAGGCTTCCCGTGGAGCAGGGAGCCCGATGTGGGGCTCGATTCCAGGACCCTGGGATCATGACCTGAGCCGAAGGCAGATGTTTAACAACTGAGCCACCCAGGCGCCCCAAACCTCTCTCCATTTTATCCTCTCCTTGTGAATGTCCTAATCATCATCCCACCACAGCTCAGGGAAGATTTGCTGGAGACTCCTCTGTAAGTAAACAAACTTTCTACTTGAATTCCAAGTCCCATACTCTTTTCATGACAATAATCTGCCTGGTGATTTCTATTAGTATCCCAGCACAAAGGGAAGCTACTTGCTGACAATGAAGAGAGGTCCAACAGAAATGTTTTCTTCGGGGCGCCTGGGTGGCTCAGTTGGTTAAGCGACTGCCTTCGGCTCAGGTCATGATCCTGGAGTCCCGGGATCGAGTCCCGCATTGGGCTCCCTGCTCAGCGGGGAGTCTGCTTCTCTCTTGGACCCTCTTCCCTCTCGTGCTCTCTATCTCTCATTCTCTCTCTCTCTCAAATAAATAAATAAAATCTTAAAAAAAAAATGTTTTCTTCGTTTCTAATCTCATCATTGAAAATACTATTTCACTGATTTTTTGAGCTATTTATTAGCTAATGTGATAGTTTAAAGTATGATATTCCTTTCCCTTCAAAAGGTGGAGCCTAGGGGCGCCTGGGTGGCTCAGTTGGTTAAGCGACTGCCTTCGGCTCAGGTCATGATCCTGGAGTCCCGGGATCGAGTCCCACATCGGGCTCCCTGCTTGGCGGGGAGTCTGCTTCTCCCTCTGACCCTCTTCCCTCTCGTGCTTTCTCTCTCTCATTCTCTCTCTCTCTGAAATAAATAAATAAAATTAAAAAAAAAAAAAAAGATGTTTAAAAAAAAAAAAAAAAGGTGGAGCCTAACTGCCCTCCCCTGGAGTGTGGGCTCAAGTCACTTCTATGGACCAAGTAAGGTATTAAGTGACAGCACTGTGCAACTTCCAAGACTAGGTCATAAAGCACTGTGTACCATGGCCGCCTCCGTGCCTTCTCTCTGGCCACTCTCTCTGGGGGAAGTCAGCTGCCACGTCATGAGGACACTCGAGTTGTCCAAGGGAAAGGTAGCCATGGAAGGAATGGGGGCCTGTTGCAAGCGGCCATGTGAGCGAGCCACACAGAAGGGGATCCTGCAGCCCCAGGGAAGCCCTTCAGATGAGGACCTCCCTGGCTCCATTGTAGCTGGAATCTCCAGCTCTCTGCTGAGCACCAGAACTGCCCATAGATTCCTGACCAACCACAGATAATAAATGATTGTTGTTTCAAGCCACCAAATCCTGGGGTGCTCAGTTATGCAGCAGTAATTAACTGCTTGCATACCAACTTCTTTAGACCATGACAAGAGCAGGAAAGTAAGTTTCTCTATTTAAGGTGCCTCAACTCTTAGGAAAGCAATATATCTTTTATTGTAACTCTTAGATCCAGGAATGTAAGATCCATCTTTTGTTTAATTTTAAACCCATGTTTCCCAAAGAGCTAACTGGTTCAAGATTTTGTTTTTAAAGATTTTATTTACTTATTTGAGAGAGAGAGTGAGAGAGAGAGAGCCCAAGAGGGTGTAGGGTCAGAGGGAGAAGCAGACTCCCTGCTGAGCAGGGAGCCCGATGTGGGACTCGATCCCAGGACTCCGGGATCATGACCTGAGCCGTCTCTTAACCAACTGAGCCACCCAGGTGCCCTGGTTCAAGCTTTTTAAGTTTGAACAATTTTGTTCTTAAATTAACATCAATGAAGTTTTAAGATTTAAAATTTTTAAGATTCAGATATTTTTAAATGTTATTAGAAAATTTAAAGCTTGCATATTTAATCCACAAATTCATGGATGTTAAGATTTTTTTTAAATAAAAGTTAAAAAAAAATTTTTTTTAAGTTCAGCCTTACCATAACCTTATTTGCAATGGTGAAACACAAAAACTCTGAAAACTAGTTTTCTTTATAAATTTGGCACAAACTCATTTGGTGTCACGGCTTGACCTAACTAAGGCTGTTCTAGACTTTATCCTACTTTGTGTGAAAATTCTTGTTTTCCTGAAAAATAATGTATTTATGGAGAGGCACATTATGTTCACACTGCCACATGTATCTAGTATTTGCTTTACTTGCTGTATTACTTCTTTCCCCCCAGCTTTATTGAGGTGTAATTGAGAAATAAAATTGTAAGGTATTTAAAGTGTACAACATGATTTGATACACACACACACACTGCGAAGGGATTCCCCTCATCGAGTTAAGTAACATACCCATCACCTCACCCATTTACTTTGTGTTACTTTCATGGGTGAGAAAACATTTAAGTTCTACTCTCTTAGCAAATTTCAAATATACAATCCATATTATTTTTTAAAATCTGAAAACTTCACAATGGAGATGTTTTGTTTTGTTGTTTTTATGGATGTGGAGCCCAACATGGGCCTTGAACTCAAGACCTGAGCTGACATTAAGAGTCCGAGTCTTAACCGACTAACCAGCCCAGGCAGCCCTACAATGGAAATGTTTCAAACAAAGCAGTAATTGTCTTTTAGAAAGCCCGCTGCTGGCAGTATGAAGGTAAGTTGGGAAAGAAAGTGACTAGAGACAGAAGAGCAGACAGATGGCTTCTGAACAGTGCAGAGGCAGAAGTCACGGAGCCCGCAGAGTGGCGGGCAGAGAGAGGGAAGGAGCCACAACTGTACATGGACTCTGAGTTTAAGACCCAAATGGCTATATGAGGAACCTACAAGGGGGGTTTAAGGAGGTGAAAATAACACATTTAATTTTTGGACACACTGAGTTTGAGATGCCAGCAGAAATGTGGGTCCGTAATTCAGAGGATCTGTCAGATTTAAAGTAGAGTCACCAGCATGGAGGCATCGTTAAAGACTCAGGCATACTTAGAAAAGCGGGTAAGGGGACAGGAAGAAAAGTTTTGTTAAGGACAAAACTTGGAGAGTGCTCATGATTTAAAGGAACCCTAAAGGAGCCAATGAAGAAACTGAGAACACTATTACGGATAGAAAAACCTAGACAGTAAAGGTTCATAAAAGACAAATGACAAAAAATGTTTTAAGGGAGAATAGTCACTATTACAAAATGCTACAGAAACTCAAGTAAAACTGAGCTTCTCAAATTGGAAATACAGATATACAACCACTCTTGGTGCCGGGGACTTGGGACAAAGTACAGGATAAAAGTGGCATATGATCCTGGAACATTAATTGTACAAAGATTTGTGGGAGAGTTCAATGTAATTGCTGTATCAGTTATAACATTTTTATGGTAAAACAGACAATTATACCATGAAGCAGAAAGAAAAAAATTCAAGAAATTTTTAGAAAGGGAAAACGCTCAAGACTTCAAAGAAATTTCTTGCCCGGGGGGGGAAGGGGAGGCCCTGCTTTGAGTGTCCTAGGTACATTTTTTTTTTTTTTTGCCATTCAGGGATCCTCTGGAAAAAGTTTAAGCAACTTCAAGGTAGGAATAGAACTAAGAAACTACTAGAAAGTGGTCACCCTTCTTTTCAAAAGCATAGTTTCAGTATAAATGGTGAAGGAAGAATTTAATATGCAAAGAAGGCAAAAGAGGGGAGAGTAACAAAATGAATGCAGATGGTTGGTTTTCACTAAGTTCGGTGGTAAAAACAAGTTCACTGGTTTTTTTTGGAGATCTGAGTATATTCCTAAGTTGAAGTGAAGGAAACAATCAGAAGGAAGAGTTCATCATGAGGAAGAAAACAACTGATAGATTAAAGCCTCAGAAGAAAAAAAAGGGATGCATCAAGAAGCCAAGAAGAGTGACCCTTAGTGAGACAGATGCTCAGTTCTCTGAAACCACAGGAATTTTAGCTCCAGAGAGCAGAGGCCTTGTCCTGTTTATTGCTACACACCTTGGATTTGGTGCAGAGTCAGACGCATACTCGAACCAAATAAATACCTGCTTAATTAAAATGAAATAAAACCACTATGTGATTACAATTCCAATACAATATCCAAAAACTTACTTTTAAGTTTTTATTTTTAAAAAACTTTACTTAAAAAAACTTCTTACATTGTATTATCCTTTGATTCTTCAAATGCATTTAGTTCACGGATGAGAAACTGTCTGTCCAATGGAACTACAGGTTGACCAGATTCTAGAGGAAAAATCATGAGTCTTTATTCACCTAAAAAGCACATCTGATTTTGGTAAGAACCACTTACCAGTTATACAGACTTTTCAGATTTTGGAAGAGTGATGATGGCACATACCAAGGCAGATCCAACTGTATGTGACTTTATGATTTTCAAAATATCATTTTATGTGTAACTTAACAGAGCTTAACATAAATTCATTTTTTAAATCCCCCAATTTTTGCTTGGGAACATATGTTCCTGCATACTGGACTTCAGAAGTCTTTTTTTGAAGAAGCCTACAAATTAAACACAGGACAGTAACAATATCCATTTGGTGGCAATAACTCTATAAGTAAAATTAACCCAAATATCAAGTGCTGGCAAGGATAAAGGGCAACTGTATACTCTCATCCTTTGCTTTGCTAGTAGGAGAGCAAAATGGTACAACCACTTTGGAAAACAGTTGAGCCATTTCTTATAAAGGTAAGCATGTACTTATTAGCACACATAACCTAAAATCCCACTCTTAGTTCTTTACCCAAGAGAAGTGAAAGCTTACATTCACACAAAAACTTGTGGTGAATGTTTATGGTAGCTTGATTGATAATTGCCAAAAAATATACACAACTGGCCTTCAAATGATAATAGATAAATTGGCACAGCAATACAAAGGAATGCTGATATTCGGGGCGGGGGGGGGGGGAACCAACACAGCTGAATGTGAAATGCATTATGCTAAGTGAAAGGAAACAGACTCAAAAGGCTACATCCTGAATAGGCTCATTTATATGACATTCTGGAAAAGGCAAATGACAGGTACAGAAAAAAACAGATCAGTGGTTGTTAGGGGTTGGGGTAGGTGAAGAAGTTGACTAAAACAGGGCACAGAGAATGTTTTGAGGTGATAAAAATATTCTCTGTAGTGATTGTAACTGAGGTGGTAGTTACACAACTGTATGCATTTGGCAAAATCCATAGAACTGTACACTAAAAAAGGTATATTGCATTGTTAATTATACCTCAGTTTTTTAAAAAAGCCAAGACACTTAACATGAAATTTGACTATTGTGACTACATTTCATTCTAGGGAAGCCCAGGTCCAAGACTTAATTCATTATATTTTCATAATTTTCTTCTTTTCTGAGTGTTAATAGTATTATATAGCCATCTATAACAGACTGAGGAAAGTGGAGGCTGATTCTGAAGATCCTTAAACCACTAAAACTCACCAGTCTTATTCAGTTAAGGTATGTGCTTAACATTAAATACAAGATATAGAATGTTAATTTAAAAAAATCTATTAAATGGAAAAGTTCCAACATCACCAAGAATTCATTCTTTCTTCCAAAATCTACTTCATGGTCTCTTTTTTTTTGATGAGGCATGAAATAGTCTTAAAGCACAGATTAAACCTTAAACAAAGCAATCCTTCCAATCTCATTTCTCCCCCAAGCCCAGAGGAAAGTCTATCCTGATTAATGTGCATTCTTTTCAGTTACTTACTTACTTTCTTCAGAAATAAAATATGAGATAAATATCTCTTTAACGGCCCACCTCCTCCCCCCAACACCACTTCTCTCCCTTCTATCATTATAGTGAGTTTGGAGTTTACCTTCCCAATCCTTTTTAAGTGGGTTCCGGGCCAAGCGCAGAGCCCAACTCGGGGCTCAAATCTGAGGCCCTGAGATCAAGACCTGAGCTGAGATCAAGAGTCGTATGCTTAACTGACTGAGCCTCTGAAACTGTATTTTTAAAGCATCTACACAGAAAAAGGCTGTCAGCAAACAAAATGTAAACAACTTTTTATTTAGTATCAGGAAACACAGATGACTTTTCAAAGTATGCACCTAGTTTAAGTGTTTAGGTATTTATTTTCCCCTACAATACAATAAGCCCCATGAGAACGTATTCAAGCTATGGAAAAAGCCCAGGAGATTTTTATGTCCCAGTCACCTGGATGACACCGTGTGGTAATGGAATTAGATTTTCAGCCCAAATATTTTCTGAGGAGTGAGGGAAGGGAAAAAGCAGATTTTGTTTCAGGCAAGTAGTAATAACCTCTTACCTGATATGAGGACAGATGCTGTGTACTTATATTTGTTGAATTCCAGATACTCCCGAATTAGTTCATTAATTAGAAGGTTTTCATGAGACAATGATGGTCGGGGTTCGCTTTCATCATCTAGGGCATTGAAAACTTCAGCTCGGATCCTTGCTTTTAAATGCCCTAATACTCCCCTTTTCTCCAACGTGTCCTTTAAAACTGTTAAACATAAAACATTAATGCTTCAATTACAGATTAAATTTGGTCATTCTTAGGCATACTTTGAAGAAAACTGTTTAAAAGGTAAATGGCCTAGTAGCCATTGTTTTGATCTAAACAATGTGCTGAATGGAAGTTATCCGATTGGCATCATGTTTGTAATAAAAAATAAAGTTCTCAAGTTGCAATGATTTGCTGTTTTAATATATTTAAGCAAATTCAAGTTTCTCTTTCCAGCATCATCATCGTGGGAAGCTATAGTCTGGTATGCATCTTCAGGGAGGGAGGAAAAGGGAGCACAGAATTATCCTTGGCTTACTGCGGCCTGAAATTTCCCCTGTCTCCTGTATTTTCAAGAGCATTTATCACTGCAGACAGGTCTGTGTCACTAAAAACCTCTGGTCTAGAAAGATGGTTAAAGATAACAAGTACATCCCATAAAAGGAAGGAATTTGTTGTCTTTTGATAAAAACCTGATACCCAGATAACCCTTGGGGAATGGCCCATTCTGAACAAAAAGGTGCTTCTTTGGGTTTTGTTTTTTTAAAGACACTTATGAGTTAACTTCCTAAAAAAAAATCAGGATTTTGAAATTGTAAGCCTAGACAGAAATCTAACACGTAGCTATATCATTGCCATCTTAAAGAATCAGGGATATATATGCTGAATGTAATCTAACTTGTTCTTGATGAGCAAAGGTCCTATTACAATATCGGTTGTGATAATGAGATTTAGCCATAAATACCAGTATGGACACTGAGGGGCACAGAGCTGAATTGGCATCATTCCTTGCAGTGGTCTGGAACCTCTTTTTTCACATTGTCCCTAGTGGCTAAATAACAAACCCAGACAATCAACACATCTCACCCACAGCGCCTAGAACATAGTAAGAGCTCAATAAATGCTACCTGGGAGCATTATAATACAGTGCTGAATACTATTGGTATAATAAACATAGTTTAATACTGTACTGTGCCCTGCCAAAGGCACCAAATAACTACACCAAAATAAAGAAAAATTAATAAATGGAGCCCAAGGAGCTTATCCATGTAGGCATAAACATAAAATCCCTTTAAGCTTTAAGATACACCAACAAAAACCTGGGTGATATGATTACAGAGACACAGTGTAGACTAAACTTTAACCTTTCTCGCCCCTTGTTTTTAAATCATCCCCTCAACCTTTTTGGCGGGTATGCAAGTACAGTTATCACCCAATCAGACTTTGTAACAGGCCCATAAAAGGAAGGTCCAGCCTTATCATATTCTTGGGATCATAACCAAACCCCGGTTCTCTAACTCCATCTTTGGAAATTAGATGGAAGAGATTTGTTTCCCTGGCCAGGATCCTGTCCCAAATACTCTGAATTAGCACACAGCACAGCCTCAAACTCAGCAGAGAAGTGAGAATTAATGAAGCTGGAGTTAGGAAGCCTATCCTTTCTCATCACCAGCTCACGCCTCAGCTGCCCTCTCCAACATAATGAGTTCTACCTCTTAAAGGCAGAACCAAGTGAGGTGGAAAAATGTGAAAATGTTTTAATAAGGTAAAACCCCAGGGGCACCTGGATGGCTCTGTGGGTTAAGGACTGACTCCTGATTTTGGCTCAGCACTAGGCTCCAAAGTGGGCATGGAGCTAACTCAAGATTCTCTTTCTCCCTCCACCCCTCCCCAATTATCCCAAGGTGTGTGCAGGGGGGTAAAAGCCCATACAATGTAGGATAATTGAGCGGGAAATACATTTTCTCTGAACACAAAGCATATTCAGAACTGGGAAATGCAGAAAAAACAAAGGGATACATCTGCGTAGGACATTCCTAATCCCCAGTTCTATTTTCTTTTCAGGTTCCATACCATTTTGCCCTTCCTTTAATTATGCTTAAAAATCTGTACCGTAAAAAAGAAAAAAAAAATACCTAATAATTTCTTCAGAAAGAAGTTCTTAACCTGGCCTAATATCCCAAAGTATCTTTAAATCCTCTGAGGCTGATGCAGTATTACATGTATTCTGTATTTCATGCAGGGAGGGTGCTCAGATTCACCTGAAAGTCTGTTCTTGTGGATAAAGGCATGCCTTTTTTATGACTGTTCATCATCAGCCCAGTGCCCCAAATACACATTTGTATCAATGTTTACTGAATCCTATTCTCAAAGGGATTCAACCCTTCTCTGTCAGATCTTTAAGAACTACTGATTTAGAGTGCAAGGTCCCTGAAAACTGGAACTGGTTTCATTAAGCAGGTAGCAGTATCACCCTGCGATTAAGACCCGGGGTTCAGGTGCAGCATATCCAGGTTCTCACGCACTGCCTCCTTCTAGCTAAGTTACTTTGGGCGAGCTATTTCACCTCTCTGCATCTCAATTTCCCAATCTATGAAATGGGGCATAAAGTTGTCACACAGACTATTAGGTGACACAGGGGCTGGGCAGTGTCTGACATTTAAGGCTCACTTGCAACTATGAACACTATTATTTGCCTGGATATCTCCGTCAAAACCACCGGGCACAAGCGTTACCCGTCTGACTCGCACCTTTTGTGGAGCTGAGTGAAAAACACAGGAGAATGGCCAAGCCAGGAAAACTTTTCTACCTCCAGGTTTTCCCAATGGAGATCGGGACCTACCCTACAGGTTACAAGGATTCCGTAAAACAAGTAAGCAAATGGTTTAGGGGTTGCACCTAACCCCAATAATGGATGTGGGTACAGTAATCATCAGTCCCAAACGAAAGCTGCGGCCCAAAGCCTCGGCTCGAGCGGGGTCCGACAAATGCGCCAGAGGCCCAAAGTGCAGGACTATAGACCTCTCAGGACCCTGCGGGTCCTGCAGCTCCTCTTCCAGCTCACAGCTGATTCCCCAAAACTGCCCCTGCGCGACCGCTTCCCTCACCCAGGGCCCCGGCGAAGCGGCCGCCACACCAGCCGGACGCTCTGCAAGCCCTGACGCCTCAGAACGACCCCGAAAAAGGCTGGTTCTGTGTTCCGCGCGCCCTCTTTTCGTTGCATCCTTTTCACAGGCGGAAGGCCAAACGCCTCTCACCCGGAAAACTTCCCACTCGCACTCACCAGCCTTCAGCTCGGCGACAGTCGCCATTTTTCAACCGCCGTCAGGGGCGCGCCTCGCCTTGCGCACGCGCAACCCCGCCCCGCTATGCGGCGTGGTCTATAGCCAATAGGCGTGCCTCTCTCGCGGTGCTGGGTCCCGCCCCTTTCAGTTTTCGCTCTCCCGGGTTGGGTGGGTGGTGACTGTCCGGAGGGACCTCACCAATCAGCGAGCTCTCTAGGTGCTGAGGGAGGAGGGGGGAGGAACCGGGACTGAAACAGGTTAGAGCCCTCACCTGTGGGTGCTGCCGTCAAGTTAGTGCTGAACTTTAGCTTATTAATCCTTCCATGATCTGCCCACTGCTCATCTCTGCAGCCTCAGGGACTAATTGTCAATGGTTACCATTTATTAAGCCTGTGGTTCTCAAACTTGAGCGTGCCTGGAAGACTTGTTAAAACAGATCGCGGAGCCTCACCGCTGGGGTTTCCGATTTAGTCCATCCAGGGTGCGATCCGAGAACTACATTTCTAACAAGTTCTCGGGGGATGCTGGAGCTGCTGTTCTGGGGATCACACCTTGACGCTGTCAAGTGACACTGGCTCATTGATTTCTCTATTATGTCTCCCATGTTACAGAGGAGGAAACTGAGTCTTTGATGACTGATGAGGCTTAACCAAGATCATCAACAGATGGTGGAAGCGAGATTTGAATCCAGGCAGGCCTCTTAATAATGGGTAGTCTAATGGCACTTAATAATGGGTAGTGCACCTAAGGAGTCCAAAAGCTATTTGTGAATAATTGAGGAACGAATAAACTCTACCATTCCAAGGAAATGAAGAAGAAAGAACATGGGAATAATCTAACCAAAGCTGAGTGTGAGATTCTGTGCTTCCAATCAGGAATCCAGTTCGGTGATTCCTTCCATTGCCAGGAAGACCAACACCTGTGACCTAGATGCTAGAACAGTGCCCTTTAAACTGCTAATCTTAACCCATAGTAGGTTTTGAACTCTATTTATCAGTGGCTCCCAATGAACGTATTTTCAATGAAATGGGATGGAACAAATAGAAAACAAGTACTGGGGTTTGGAGGGGAACTTTTGTTTTGGGTATGAATGTGTGTCCTGATTCTTGGTGTATTTCTCAAAGTGGGTAGCAGTGAAAAGAAAGTTTGAAAGCCATTGTAACCTAGAGGAGTCCATTCCCATTCCAAAGTAGATTAATTTTGACCTTGTGGAACACAGATCTGTTCTGTAAACTTGGAAAGGCCCTATTCTGTCCCACTTCCTTATTCTGTAAAACCCACAGAGCCTGAATTCCTGACCAACATCTGAAGAGATTTATAAGGATTAACCAAATTCCATAGGTAAAATGTTTGAGCTCCTCAGAGAAAAGCACTCCTGGATATATTGATGAGGAACTAAGAGAGAGAGAGAGAGAGAGAGAGAGAGGCAAATAATAATGTGATTGATTGATTAATCGTGGTAATCATACAATAACATCCTTTAGCACTCTGTGTGATAGGCATGGCTCTAACGCTTTACTTCAAGTCCTCACCAACAACTCACACAGCAATCACGTAATAACACTGTGTTGGTGAGGATGTGGGGAAACAGGCATTACCATTCCCAGCTGGTATGTGTGTATATTGGCCCCACCTTCTCAGAAGGCTTTTTGGCAATATCTAATCAACCTTTCACACCCTACGATCCACCAATTCTAGTTCTAAGAATGTATCTAATGGATACACTCACATCTAATCACCAAGGATATATACATAAGAATATTCACTGTAGCACTGTTTATAGTAGACAAAATCTATATGTGCCTGTCAGAATGGCCGAAAGAAAAACAAGTGACAATGACAATATCAGAGGCTGGTGAGTATACATTCATTGCTGGTAGGAAAACAAAGAAATCAGTTTGGCTAGTGCTGATTAAGCCAAGCATATACTCACCGTACAACTCAGTAATCCACTCCTAGGTGTTTACCCAGGAGAAATAAAAACTTATCTCTACACAAAGCCAGTATGAAATAGTAGCGGATTTATTCATAACTGTCCCACCTGGAAATGACCTAATGTTTTCCAACTGGTGAATGGATATAAATTAGCTGTGGTGTATGTCTGTACCATGGCATAATAAAGGCTCAATAATAAAAAGGAGTTGGCCACTGATACATGCAACAACGTGGATGAATCTCAAATGCATTGTGCTTGGTGAAAGAAACAAGACTCAAAAAGCTACATCCTGTAGGATTCCACTTATGCAATATTTTGGAAAAGGTATGGAAAGCTCATCAGTGGTTGCCAGGGGCCGGGATAATGAAGGGGACTGTCCATAAGGATGCACTAGGATGATTTTTGGAGTCATGGAACTGTCTACATCTTGGTTGTGACTACACAATTGTATGCATGGATCAAAATTCATAGAGCTGTCCAGTTGGAAGAATGAACTTTATTGCATGGATACCTCAATCAACTTGACTTTTTCAAAGTTCCCGGAAATACCAATATCATCAGTAGAGAAACTGGTTAGTAAATTAAGGTACAGTCATAAATGAAACACAATCATTTGAAAGAAGAGTGAGTTCTAAACATATACATATGTAATTATCAGCAATATGCATAGACAGAAATTTTTAAAAGCGTAGTCCAGTAGACAGTATGCAGTGTGTCACCAATGGTTCAGAGAAAGTAAAAATACTAAGTATTTGTTTGCCTACACATGGGATGCCTCTGGAAAGATACACAAAAAAGCAAAGCAAAAATTGTCCGAGAAGGAGGACTGGATGACTAGAGGGTGATGGTCAGAGAGAGACTTCTGTCTTAATCCACAGACTAATTTTGATTTAAATTTTGATTTAATTATGTGTATGCATTACTGTGCATAACCAGGTATGTGCAGGGGTAACCTGTTCAAGCCTCCTCTTGACTGCATTAAGTACCTTAACATGCTCAGTTCTGGAAAATGTAAGGGATTTAATACTTCCTTTGACCAAGGGGAGCAAGTGGATAATCCACATCTCGGGTGGACATTCCTTATTCATTCATTCATTCATTCATTCATTCATTCATAGCACAAGCAGGGGGAGGGGCAGAGAGAGAGGGAGAATCTCAAGTGGACTCTGTGCTGAGTGTGGAGCCGACACAGGGCTCGATCTCACGACCCTGAGATCATGACCTGAGCTGAAAGCAAGAGTGGAACGCTTAACCAACTGAGCCACCCAGGTGCTGCTTGGGTGGACATTTCTGAGACATCTTCTACATAGTTCCTTAGGGGATCTCTATTGGGATAGCCCAGGGCAGTAAACATCCCCATAACCCACTCCTGCATTGGCTTCTCCCCCTTCACTATCCCCACTCCAGTTTCCCGGAATTCTTCCCAAAATAAACTATTTGCAAATCAGCCCTCGGCTCAGATTCTGCTTTTTGGGGTTAAACCAAGCTAGGGCAATGACCTTCCTATATATATATTCATACATAGAAAGTCCATGCAGAGTCCCTGCATGATGCCTCATTACTGCAGTCAGTTTTCTGACACAAGATCATGGCAACTGATCATTTCAAGTGGAGTAAATGGCTGCTTATGAGCTTCATGGAATCTGAATCATGAGGTCTTATGATGACAAGATGAGAATTTTATCGTTGTGTCTCACTTTTTATTTCATTGTTAGGTGATATCGTAAGCCGATGCAGATACATGGAACTGGTATGTACACAGAGCATTCTGAGCAAGGCAGGGAAAGACACCCGAAATGTCTCCTTCAACCACAGAAACTTGTTTTGATGTTTTAATAATATAGGTTCAGCTATTGGCATATGGGACTGCTGCCTGTTTCTGGAAATGGAAGTCTTACCAGAACGCAGCCCCGCCTGTTTTCTATGCATAGGCTGTGCTTGTTTTCATGCTGTAAGAGCTGAGTAGTTCCAACAGAGACCACATGTCCACAAGCTTAAAAATACTGAATCTGGCTCTTCAAGAAAAGGTTTGCTGACTCCTGACTCCTTGTTCTATAATTTTTCCAGGAAAGGGGTATGCAATTAACAGATAAACCATTACTGGGGGCACCTGGGTGGCTCAGTCGGTTGAGCGTCCACCTCCTGATCTCAGCTCTAGGTCTTGATCTAAGGGTCCTGAGTTCGAGCCCCGTGTTGGGCTCTGTGCTGGGGGTGAGGCCTACTTAAAAAAAAAAAAAGCAATAAATAAATAAAAAAAAAACAGATCAACCATTATGATTCTCTGAGCAATAGCCAATAATAAGAAATGTGACACCTAACACTTAGGAAACCCTTACTATGTGTGTGTTATTTCTTGTCATCCTAAAAACAACTGAGAGGCAAGTTGTATCAATCATCCTTGTTTATACAGAGAAACTGGTGTTTGGAGAGTTTAAGTAACTTCCGAGCACTTGGCAAAGTCAGAACTGGACCCCAAGTCCAGTGATCTCTACGTAGCTATTTTTGGTTACCCTGAAGTGAGAAACACCTCTCCCTCCTCCTCCCCCCTCTCCCTCCTTCTCTTGCTGCTGGGCCTTGGCACATGTCCATCCCTCAGCCCAGAAATTTCCTCCTCTTCCTCCCTAGTTGATTCCTGCTCCTTTGTGAGGTCTCAGTTTATACTTTGGCTCTTCCTAAAACTTCCCTGGCTAGATTAGGCTCCTTTTCTCAGATCTATTTTGGGAGGTGGGAGGGGCTGAGAAAAGGGATGGGTATGGAGACAAGAGAAAGCTTCCAAGTGGAGATGCACCACACCCATGCCCCCGGCACCCCCCCAAACCCAGGGTCATAATCCCTCCTTGGGGGCAGACCACTTCCGGTGCCCGAGCCGTGTTAGGGTCTAAAGGTCCAGCCTCCTTACCCCAGATTGGGACAATTCTTTGGGATCTCCTCGACTTCAGAGCTTCCTGAGGGGGGGTAGGTTGAGGACTTTTTTTCCAACTTCTTCCTCCCCTCCCCTAAGACCCTTCTCTAGATGTTGACCCCAGTGGCCCTCTCTAACACAGTCAGCTTCCCAAGGAACTGTGACTTGATCCCGGAAAACAGTGATAAGTCTGGTGGCCTCTGGTCCCCTGCCTGCTCCACTCCCCCAGGTTCCCGAGGGTGACTCATCACTCAGCAATTCCAGAGCAGAGGGTGTTCCCCATACTGCACCTGGAGGGCGGCAGGAACGTTGAGCAAAGTCATCCTTACACAGTTCCAGAACTCCCCCACCCTCCACCACCGCCATGACAATGCTGCCCACATGCACTGGGCTGCAATTCTATTTCACGCCTGGTGCCCACACGGATCGCTTTGCAGGACAGAGACCTTGCTTATTGTGATCATCTCTGACACACATATCTGTAGAATGACCAAATGAATGAAGGGCTGCCAGGCAGCTCATCTCACAGATGAAACGGACATTCAGAGAAGTAACCGGCCCCAAGCAAGTAGACAGTGTGGTGGAGCTGGGATTATAACCTCGTCTTGCTCTCCAGTGACTGAGAAAATGCAACCCATGGGAATTACAGGTTCCAGCTTTTTTTTTTTTTAAGATTTTATTTATTTATTTGAGAGAGAGAGTGAGAGAGAGAGAGAGAGAGAGCACATGAGAGGAGGGAGGGTCAGAGGGAGAAGCAGACTCCCTGCTGAGCAGGGAGCCCGATGTGGGACTCGATCCCGGGACTCCAGGATCATGACCTGAGCCGAAGGCAGTCGCTTAACCAACTGAGCCACCCAGGCGCCCACAGGTTCCAGCTTCTGAACTGTGGCATAGACATGGTTCTCACATTGGAACGTTGATGCGTGGGAGGTTTTAATGTGGAATTTTTTGTGTGTGGTGGGGAGTTGGGGAAGGCAGTGGATAGTAATGTCAGCCCTTTGGAGGAAGTAAAATGGATTTGCCGGGTAAAATGAGAATGCCACTTTCTAAAGGTCTTTTTCAGAGGGATGAGCTGTACATTTATTCAATGCCTTATTTACAAAAAGAATTAGGAATTAAGCAATTCTTGAGGTAACTCTTGCTGAAATATGTTTTATTAGAGGAACCCAGCTGGACAAAGTTCAGTTCAAATGAGTCAAGTGTCTTACTGAGACTTAGTCACCTCCCTCCTAGTAGGCATTCCTTTTCTTAGGACCTGCAGCAAGAGGTTGTAGAGATTAGGAAGAAAAAAGATCTGTAGATGGAATTTTACAAATTGGAGACAACTACATTATAGAAACAGTATCTCCTCGTCAGATAAGTCAAGGCATCTTTTGAAAATATGACATGCCTCCACATTGGCCACATGGCCCCTAAGACTATGGCAACCAAATCCAAACCGTTGATTCAAAGGGATGGGTCGGAATCCCAGGGGAATTCAAATTCTTTCTGCATTTGTTAAGGGAGAAATAGCTTCTGTCTTTATGTGCAATATCGTTGCACTGAGCACATTCCAAAAAATAGGAGTGGCTGTTGTTTTTCACACATCCCTATCCTAGGTACTGTGTGAAGCATTTTGCATGCACCATTTAACTTATTCCCAAGAGGTAGTTGCTATTGTTATCCTGGTTTAAGGGTGAGAAGGGGAACGGAAGGCTCAGGGGGGCAAAGTGACCTGCCCAAGTTCAGACAGCTGGGCGGAGACTTGGCACCTTCACAGTCTGATGCCACCTCCAAGGTTTTCCATTTCATTTGCCCAGCAAGTGGACAGATTATTTGATATTCCACTTGAACTGGGCAAATCTATAATGTGTGGTTGGTTCAGTGAACTCACAGATCCACACAATAAGGACTTTTTCATGCTGGAAAAGAATGTAGGATAATATTGATGCCCTCCCCCAAAATCTCCTCCAATTTTCCAAATTTTTGTCGCAGGTAAGACTTCTCTTTCCTCTTCGACCTCCAATCGTTATGATAATATACACGCTAAACCCGAAGGAGAGAAGGGTCAAGCACTTGGCTCAAGGTCACATAGGGGATGGGTGGCAGAGCCAGTCTTGAACCCAGCCAGGGAAGGTTATGTCTGGGTGGGTCACCGCTGCTGCCCTGGCTCTTGATGACATTCTTACAAACACATCCTTGGCCCCTTGCGCTCTGACTTTCCTACCTATGACACCACTGCAGGGTCCTGGTTATCTGCTCAGCTTCACTGTCACTCAGAAGTGGGTGTGAATGCTGACAAGTTATGTGTGCCTCAAGCATGAAGCCGAAGGAAGGCAGAAAAGATCTGTACCAGCCCCTGCTTCATCTTGGCTAGCTCTTACCTTGTGGGCTCCTCATTCTGAAGACTCTTCTTGTTCCCAAGCAGGGTGATGTGTGTGTCGGGAAAGAAATGCTTGACTTCCAGAGTCTATTATTCTCAGATTTTTTTCTAAACTATCGAGACTGTCAATGGAGAAATACGTCAGTAGA
This sequence comes from Eumetopias jubatus, assembly GCF_037043125.1. Lineage (NCBI taxonomy): Eukaryota > Metazoa > Chordata > Mammalia > Carnivora > Otariidae > Eumetopias > Eumetopias jubatus. The sequence goes on from NW_028274818.1 coordinate 81,591,094, forward strand.
ACGTGAGTGTCCAGGAAGGAGAGGAGCCCTCCGGTGATCCTAATCTTCCTGCCCAGCTGTGTCCCACAAAGCCAACTCCACCTGCTTTCCCTCTACTTCGACATCAGCCACATGGTTCTTGAACACTGCGGGTACATACACCTTTGGGGACTGGTTCTTGCTAAAGACACTGCACAGAGCTTACTGAGGAAGACAGAATTAGTCAAATATTTCATTACACACTGCGATAGGAACTATAATAAATACAGAGATAACAGGGACCCTGCCCTACACTGAGGAGGAGGCTGGGGGAAAGCTTCCATATCAGCATCAGCATCCATTCTTCTGTAACAAAACTATCCTCAACCTTAGTGACTTAAAACAGCGGCATTTATTTTTGTCCACAAAGCTGCAGTTTGGGCAGAAATGTGCCCGGACAGCGAGTCTATGTTCCTCATGTCGTCAGCCAGGGCAGTTTGACTAGGACTGCTGGGTCTGCTTTCTTAAAGATATAATTTCCACACCATCAAATTCACCATTTGACACGGCACAACTCAGTGGTTTTGAGTAGATCCACGAGGTTGTGTCATCCTCTTCACGATCTAATTCCAGGACATTTTCATTCCCTTAAAAGGAAATCCTGTACCCATTAAAAGTCACTCCCCATGCTTTCCTCTCCCCAGCCCCTGGCAACCACTACTCTACTTTCTGTTCCTATAGATATTAACATTCTGGGCATTTCATAGAAATAGAAGCATACGATATGTGGCCTTTTATGTCTGGCTTCTGTCACTTGATGTTGTCAAGATTCTGGAGGATCCACTTTTAAGATGGTTCATCACAGGGCTGGCTGGCAAGTCAGTGCTGGTTATCACCTGGCTGTCACCCAGGGATACGAACCAGGAATCCCAGTTCCCCTCTGTGGGGGCCCTGCCATTGCTACTTGGGCTTCCATACAGCATGGTGGCTGGGTTCCAAGAGTGAGCCTCCCAAGAGAGCCAGGCAGAAGCTTTTCACCTTTTATGAAAGTCACATAATGCCACTCCTTCCAAAGTCACGCAGTGGCACTCTGATGGGAGTCTCAAGCTCACCTGGATTCAAGGCAAGGAAACACAGACCACACATCTCATGGGCAGAGTGTCAAAGTCACCCTATAAGAACAGCATGGGCTATGGGAGTTACAGTTGTATATATAAAATGGCCACAGCTCCCCCAGGGAAGTGATGTTTGAGCTGAGAGCTAAAGGATAAGTAGGTGTCGGCCAGGCACGGTGGTGGAAGAGCATTCCAGGAACATGGAACAGCGTGTGGAAGGGCCCTGAGGTGAAACAATGAGCACATCTGAGAAACTGAAAGCAGGCTCAAGTGACAGGGTCAGAGAGACAGAGAGGCACAAAGGGAATATGAAAGGGCAGATTGCATAGAGCTTCGTCTGTCATGTGCTTTAAACATTTGTTACTTCTTGGGGCACCTGGGTGGCTCAGTCGGTTAAGCAACCGACTCTTGATTTCTGTTCAGGTCACGATCTCAGGGCTATGAGATGGGGCTCCGTGCTGGGCGGGGAGACTGCTTAAGATTCTCTCTCTCCCTCTGCTCCTCTCCCTCCCTCTCTAAAAACAAACAAACAAACAAAATCCCCTAAATACCTGTTGTCTCCACTCAGCTTCCATTGTCCATTCTTCTAAGGACGGCACCCTAAAGTTCCATTGGGAAACTGTTAACTCCCTGCTCCCCAATCCTTTTAGTGGGGCCGTAGGAGTGGGCATAAGACCCAGGTTTAGCCTGAATCTACTAGATTCTACTCACACCCACCTCAGCGATTGGCCCAGGAATGGACATGTGCCTTCGGCAGGGCCAATGAGATTCAAACCCAAGACATCAGCTGGAGTTTTGGACAAGGGATGTAGACTTTCTTTGGGGCTTAGTAGGAATAATACAGCTGAAAGTGCTGGGTGTCATCTCTGACCATGAGTTGAGAACCAGGCTGACAATGTCACCAACAAAGAGAAAAGCAGAACCAAGTAATAGAGGCTCTTGAGCTCCTGGACCATGATTGAAGCCAAATTTACCACTGGACATTTTATTTTATTTTGTTTTATTTTTATTGTTTTTAAGACTTTATTTATTTATTTGAGAGAGTGTGTACGAGCAGGCGGAGGGGCAGAGGGACGAGCAGACTCCCTGCTGAGTGAGAAGCCTGAAGCAGGGAGGCGGGGCTTCATCCCAGGACCCTGAGATCACGACCAGAGCTGAAGTCAGACGCTTAACTGACTAGCCACCCAGGTGCCCCTTATTTTATTTTAGTCATCTCTACACCCAAGGTGGGGTTCAAACTCACAACTCGAAGATCAAGAGTCTCATGCTCCTCCGACTGAGCCAGCCAGGCGCCCTACCACTGGACATTTTAGATACGAGAGTCAAAAGATTTTGGTTTAGGGAGATTAGACTTTTTATGCAAATCAATTCTCCCTATTGGTAGGAAAAATTAATGTTAAACACAGCTAGACGTACAGATTCTTAGCAGGTTTAAAACCTGACTTGTGCCTGGGTCCCTGGCCCTCTTTCTTTATATTTTATGGATTGCTCTAGGCTGCTGCTGGTGTATATATGGTGGCCTTAAGCAAATTAGTGGAAGGACCCCTCCAGGCAACTTTTTAAAAAAACATCTCCTTCCTTGAGAAGACTCAACCACATCCCAAGAAGAGCACAGGCTGAAAACTGCAATCTCCAACTGCCTACTCGGTGGGGAGCATTTATTTAGGGCACAGTGCCAAACTGCATGCCAGTGAATACCCTCATGCCCTCCCCATAGATGGACACCATTTTTTAAAGGGTTGATGAGATGACCCAAGTTGTTTCAAGGATCCCATTCAAGTACCACAAAGGCCAGAGGAGAAAACAACTTCCAGAATCTCTCCCAGAGATCCAGAACTTGCCCAGAAACACTTAGCAAAACTCTCCTCATATCCCATTCATCTAAGTTGGGTCTCGTTTCTATTCATCTCTTAACTGATTGGGGTAAAATTCACATAACATAAAAATCACCATTTTAAAGGATACAAGTCAGTGGCCTTTAACACCTTGACCATGTTGTGCAACCACCACCACTATTTCAGAGAATTTACATCACCCCAAGGGGAAACCCCATCCCCATTAAGCAGCCATTCCCCACTCTCTGCTTCCCCACCCCCTGGCTTGCCAACCACTAACCTACTTTCAGTCTCTATGGATTCACTTGTTCTGGATATTTCATATAAATAGATGAATCTAATATGTGGCTTTCTATGCATGGGTTCTTTCACTTAGCATGTTTTCAAGATTCATCCACCATGTCGTGCATATCAGTACCTCACTGCCTTTTGTGGCTGAGAAGTAGTCCATTGTTTGACTAGACTAGACATTATTTATCCAGTCAACCATTGATGGACACTTAGGTCATTTCTACTTTTGGACTGTTATGAATAAAGAGGCTGGGAGCATTTGTGTACAAGTTAATATTTGAACACTTCTTTTCCATTCTGAGGTATACGCCTAGGCATAGAAGGGCTGGATCATATGGCAGGTTTGGTTTTTCTCATTTTGTTTGTTTGTTTGTTTTTTGTCTGTTTACCTTTTTGAGGAGCTGCCAGACTATTTTCCACAGAGAATACACTATTACATTCCTATCATGTAAGCCTCCCAGTTTCTCCACATCCTCACCAAAAATTGTTATTTCTTTTTTGTTTTTTCTATAGTCATCTTAGTGTCTGTGAAGTGGCATCTCATCGTGGTTTTATGTGCATTTGCCCAGTAACTAATGATGTTGAGCCTTTTGTCATCTGCTTGTTGGCCATTTAAATATATTCTTTTTTTTTTTTAAGGTTTTATTTATTTATTTATTTGAGAGAGCGAGTACGAGCTGGAGGGAGGGATAGAGGGAGACGGAGATGCAGACTCCCCACTGAGCAAGGAGCCCGATGGGGGGCTCGATCCCAGGATCCCAGGACGGTGACCTGAGCTGAAGGCAGACCTTAACCGACTGAGCCACCCAAGCACCCCATGTGAGTATCTTCTTTGAAGAAATGTCTTTTTGAACGCTTGGCCCGTTTTAAAATGGAGTTATTCATTTTTCTTGCTCTTGAAAGAGTTGTAATTGTTTTAGGGTTTTGTTGTTTGTTTGTTTGTTTGTTTGCATATTCTGGATACCAGAGACTTATCAAATGTATGATTTGCAAACATTTTCTCCTATCCTGTGGGTTGTCTTTTTACTCTCCTGACAGTGTGCTTTGGTGCACAAATGTTTTCAATTTTGATAAGCTGGAAATTATTATTTATTGTTATTATCATCAATCTATTATTGTGGTTGCTGCTGCTTGGGTTGTTGGTGTCACATTTAAGAAACCATTGCCAAATCCAAGATCGTGAAGATTTGCCTCTAGGTTTTCTTCAAAGTATTTTATAGTTTCAACTCTCATATTTAGGTTGTTGATCCATTCTGAGCTAATTTTTCTAAATGTGAGTTCAAGATCTGAGTCCCGTCTTTTGCATGTGGCTATCCAGTTGTTCCATGACCATCTGTTGAAGAGATTATTCTTTTCCCCAATGAACGGTCTTGGCACTCTTGTGAAAATCCATTAACAATGGATATATGGGCTTATTTCCAAAATCTCGGCTCTATTGCATTCACTTATATTGTCTATAATTTATGCCAGTGGCAAACTGTTCAGGTATTGTAGCTTCGTAGTAAGTTTTAAATCATGAAGTGTGAGTCTTCCAACTTTGTTCTTTCCCCAGATCCTTTTGGCTTTTCAGGGTCCCTTAAAATACCATATAAATTTTAGATTTGGCTTTTCCATGTCTGCTAAAAAGGACGATGGGATTTAAAAAAAAAAGGATTTATTTATTTACTTGAGAGAGAGAGCAGGGTTGGGGGGAGGTGGGGAGGGGAAAGCAGAGGCAGAGAAAGTCTTAAACAAATTCTGTGCTGAGTGTGGAGCCTGACAGGGGGCTTGATCTCATGACCCTGACATCATGACCTGAACCAAACCAAGAGTTGGAGTCTTAACTGACTGAGCCACCCAGGCACCCCTTATAAAGTACCTTTTCAATGGTAGTCATCTCCTGATCTGTTAGACTCACCATACCCGAATAATTATAAATCCTATATTGTAAAACATTCAAGTATAGTATTGAATAGGATTAGCAAAAGTAGAAATTTTTGTCTCGTTCCCAATCTTAGACAGGGAAGCTTTAAGTCTTCCATTACTGCATGTAAAGAGGGTTTTTCTTGTATGCCCCTTATCATGTTGATGTAGTTCCTTTCCAGTCCTTCTTATGGAGTATTTTGATCATGAAAGGGTGTTGGATTTTGCCAAATGTTTTTTTTTCTGCCTCATTTGGGATGTTCATGTGATTTTTCTCCCTCTTCATTCTGTTACCATGGTGTTTTTGAGTGGAATGTTGTATATAAGTCTGTTAGGTGTAATTGCTTTATGGTGTCAAGTCGTCTCTCTCCTTGTTGATTTTTTATCTAGTAGTTCTACCGATTGTTGAAAGTAGGGTGTTGTAGTCTCCCAACTATTATTGTTGGATTATTTGTCCTTCAACTCTGGTAGTTGTTATTTCATGTATTATAGGGCTCTGCTTTAGGCACATATAGATTAATCATTGTCATATCTTCTTAATGGATTTCCCTTTTTATCATTACATAATGTCCTTCTTTGTCTCTTGTAACAGTTCCTTTTTTTTTTTTCCAGCGTTTTGTCCTTTTATTGAAGCTTACAGTTTCACTGAACTTTTGGCCCCGAAAGAAAAAAAAAAGCACAAATAAAAAAAGAACCTTGGCAGTGGGAGGTGCCAACTGTCCCCTGGGGATTAAAGCCAAGCAGAGAATGGCAGGCAAGGGAGGGTTCCAAGCTGCAGAGGGGGAGCCTAACCAAGGATGCCCAGAGAGCAGCCTGTCTGAGCTCCCTGAGCAGGGATGGCACCCAGGCAGTGAGAAGTCAACACGCGCAGATTTGGGGCATGGGGCTGGTGGAACCCAAGCCACTTGGTCCCGCGGACAAACCTCTCTCATGCTTGGTTAGCTTCCACTTTGCAGAAACTGGGTTCATCGGACAAGACAGTATGGGTGAAGGGGCTCAGTTGCTAATGGCAAGAGGCTGATGAACACTCACTGCTGGTGTCAGGGTGCAGAAGGGACAGCTAGAGGCTGGAGTCCAACTGACTGACGTTACTCACTCCACTGCAGTGACTAACATCTCCTGCTCCTGGCGCAAGGCTGGGCCATTCAAATGCTCGGGGCTCTAAGGACATTCAACTTCCAGGCCTCTCTAAGGTCAGGCCGCTATCTGTGTGGCCTCAGCCCAGGTCCCCACGGTTTGGTGACAGGGAGACTCCTGGCCCTCTTTGGAAACAGTGCTGCATCAGGCAAGGGAGAATCTTTTTCTAGGAGGGGCAGGAAAAGAGGAGAGGTCCACACGCCTCTCCCACTCTCAAGAGCCAGGAAAAGTCCCTGGTACACTCCGTTCTCTCCAGAGGGACTGGCTTAGAGCATCCGAGAAGCTGTCATGGTGACGAAGTCCTCGAAGCTGAGTCGAATGTTGCCCTGCATGGTTGTGTCCTTCTCCCGGGAGGCCTCGGTCAGCACCTGTAGCTGGGTGCACACCTGGATGAAGTGGTCTAGCTGCATGGCAGGGTTGGCGGAGCTCGGGCAATAGCGGAAGACCAGGAGTTGGGTGAACTGGGGGCTCAGGTTGTAGCCCATCTGGGACAGAACTTTCTGCAGCTCCATGTAGCTGATGGAGCCGGAGTGGTCCCGGTCATATGCTGGAAGAGGTTCTTCCACTGCTGGATGAACTTCCACAGGGCTGAGAAACCATAGACGTCGATGCGGCCTGACTTCATCTTGTCAAATATGTTTATCATCATGAGGATTGTCTCGTCATTGGAAGAGGACCAGTTGGAGTTGACCAGAGCCTGCTTCAGCTCCTTGAAGGAGATGTAGCCACTGTGATCGGCATCCACTGACTGGAACCAGGAGTAAGCCTCAGGATCCACATTGGGAGGAACGCCACCTGGAGGAGGTCCCTGTCCATAAGGCCCAGGATGCTGGGCACCGTAGGAATTCAGAGGCGGCTGACCATAGGGGCCCCCTGGGGCCGCTCCACCATATAGTCCTCCTGGAGTTCCAGAGGGGAGTCCCCCAGGGTTGGGGTGTCCATAGGGTCCCCCACGAGCTGGCTGTCCATAAGGCCTTCTGGGGGCAGGACCCCCTCTATAACCGCCACCGGGGGTACCCCACTGCCATACTGCCCTCCACCATGGGGGGTGTCCAGGGTAGTAGCTGCCCGGAGGGGCTCCAGGAGCTTGTCCTCCAGCTCCTGGGCAGCCCTGCCCATACAGGTAGCTGGCCATGGCAACTCGACGTCACCACAGTTCCTTTTTTTTAAAGATTTATTATTTATTTTACAGAGTGGGGAGGGGCAGAGGGAGAGAGAACCTCAAACAGATTCTGTCACACTGAGCACAGAGCCTGACTTGGGGCTTGATCCCTGAGATCATGACCTGAGCTGAGACCAAGAGTCTGACGCTCAACTGACTGAGCCACCCAAGCACCCCTGTCTCTTATAACAGTTTCTTATTTAAGGTTTATTTTTCTGATATCACTATAACCATTGCAGCTCACTTGACCACTATTTGCATGGAATACCTTTTTCTATCCTTTGTCTTTCAGCCTATTTGTGTCTTTGGATCTCTAGTGAGCGTAATATTGGTTCATGTTATTTGATTATTCTGTCAACCTGCTCTTTAATTGGAGAATTTAATCCACTTACATTGAATGTGATTGCTGGTAAGTAAAGACTTACTTCTGCTGTTTTGCTATTTGTTTTCTCTGTGTCATATCTTTTTGTTCCTCAATTCCCCCATTACTGCCTACTTTTTTTGTTGTTAGATAGATGTTTTCTAGTGTACCATTTTGATTCCCTTATCTCTTGTACTATATATGTTCCAGTTGTTTTCTTAGTGGTTGCCCCGGGAATTACAATTAACTTCTTAATTTATAACAAGCTGGTTAGAATTAATACCAACTTAGCTTCAGTAATATACAAAAATTTTACTCCCTCCCAGGCCTCAGTTTCCTCACTGGACAATGAGGGTCAGATCAGAAGAGGAGGTACATCTAGCACTCGGGGGACATGGTAATCAATCAGTGGCAGTTGAGTATTGTGGTTATTACTATTATTATTGGTGGTGCCACAAATGGGCAATTTAGCAACCTATCTTTGCCTCTGCTTCCTCAGAGAGTTGGAATATTAATATACTTTCTTACAGGATCAGACAGAGTAGAAAATGTTTTGAATGCTGCCGTGCACATATAAGTGCACAATGGATGTTAGTTATTACTGTTATTTATTCTTTCCTTTGTCACTATGCTTTGGACGAAAGGAACTACTTAGAACAGCTTGAATATGCTCCACTGTCAGCAGCTTCCATGTGTTTCCTTAACTGTGCCTTCTGCCTAGGACACCATCCCCCATTTCCCTGTGTCAAAAGCCCAACTCTGTCTTCTCTGGTCCCACCAGCAGTGTCGTTGGTGTGAGCAAGGCCTTTTCTCATCCCTGCATTGGGACTTTATTGATCTGTCTCGGGATACTTATTTCAGGCTTTGTGTAAAAATCCAGCTTGTCTCTTCTCCCCTTGAAGGAGCTGCTTTCTCTACGTCAGATAACATGTAAAGCAAAGCAGACCCCATTAGATACTTGTTACTCTAAAGGGGCCAGAGCCAATTTTAGAAGGAACCAGATAGGGTCTGCTTGGAGTCAGAGGAAGCAAGCAATTGATCCCTTTGGTACCACCCCTCTGTTGCCAAGTCACAGAATAAATGTATTGATAGGGACCAACTCCTGTGGTCTAAGGACCTGCTGACTAGTGACCTCCTGTGCGGGGGAGAGATTTTACCACACCAGTGGCTTCATCATTGCCTAATGGAGGAGGCCCTGTGGGCCTTTATCAAGGACAAAGGGAGCCGAGGAGCCTCCCCAGACAGTTAAACTGATGGAAACACAATGGGCCGATTGCTACAAAGGAAGGCAGGGAAACAGGATGCACAGGCAGGACCTTTCCCTCCAATGAGATGTTTCAATTCCCTTCTTGGAAGCAGATAAGACAGTCACCAGAGCCCAAGGCCTCCCACTCTTGGTTTGCAAACTGGAATGTTTTTAGGCATCTTCCTGAGATAAGAGCTCTGTGAGCTCTTTTTAATTTCAGGATTAAAACGAACAATAGTCCTTCCAAGGCCTGCTGGATGCCAGGCCCATCAAAGGGGTTATCTCGGCAAATTTCCCCTTAGGATGAAGGAAAGGGGCACCTGGCTGACTCAGTGGTTAGAGCATCGACCCTTGATCACGGGGTTGTGAGTTCAAACCCCACATTGGGCCAGGAGCCTACTTAAAAACAAAACAAAACCTTGAAAAAAAATTTTTAAAAAGAATGTCAGGAAGGGGCAGGTGTCCCACTGAACTTCAGGTCTTTCTCAGGTGTCACCTTCTCAATGAGGCCTACCCCAGCCACCCTACTTAAAATTGCACCCTGCCCCCACCTCCACCCCACATTCCCAAGTTCCCAACGCAGCCCCCACGAATCTCTAACTGTGCTGCATGATTTAACTTATTAAAGATGTTTGTTAATTGTCTGATGCCCTCCCACCCCCCCTAAGGGCGATATCCTCAAGGGTCTTCATCACTCACAATATATCAATCCTATATCATCCAGTTAATCTGTTCTCTGATACACACATAGGTTGTTGCCAATCTTTTGCAATTATAAGCATACTGTGGCAGACACCCTTGGGCGAATGCTTTTGCTCATCTATGTGCTTATATTGTAGGACAGATTCCTCCATATAGAATTGCTAAGTCAAAGGTACGAACAGTCTAAATATTAACAGATACTGCCAACAGGTCTTCCAAAGAGTCTATCCCTTCAGGCTCCCACCCATGGTATATGAGAGGACTCAATAAGGATTCGTGAGACTGGGGTATGGGTAGGGAGGATCCCACCTACCCTATACTGATGAACTGCTCATATTTACAACTGTGGACTCTTCACGTCCAAGGGACATGAAAGTTCAACTCTTTCTCATCCGAATCTCCTCCCAAGGCAGCAAACCTCTCCAGCAGAGCCTTGTTTTGAATTCTTTTCTTGTCAGCGGCTGGGGTCACATGCCTCTTCTTTGGTCTTCAGGAGAAATTGTCACTGCCAGGGATCTTGTTAGTCCCAGTAAATTCAGTATCTCACTGGATCGTAATCTACTTTCTGGCAACCTCACTCCACCTATGCTAACTCAGTTCTCAGGAACAATTCAAAACCGGGCTAATCTCTTTCCATGTGACAGCCCTTAAGATATTTGAAGACTGCATGAAATCTCTTCTAACTCTTCTCCTTCTGGCATAAACCTCCCCAGCTCCAGCCAGACACGTGCCCTGGATAAGAAAGTGCTGAGCTGGAGGTCCTTTAGCTTGGTGGCCACGCAGGGTCCTCCAGGCCTGGGTTCAAGTCCCTGTTGCTACACTTGTCCAGCCATCTGACCTTGGCCAAGGCACTTGAGTTTCCTCCCTTGGATAATTTGTATAACAGTAGTACCCACCTGGTAGGGTTGCTGGTGGGGCTGCATTCCTCCATAAAAAACAATGTAAAACTATATTTTATGATTGCATTGTTATAAAGACAAATATAATAAAGGCCGGGTTGTATTTATCGTTTTCTTCTGATTTGAAAAGAATTAAAGTATTTTTCATGGGGTCCCAAAAGTAAGTATCATGGCCTTAGGCACTGTGCCTTCTGTAACTGGATGGGTACGTGGGCTCTGGTCGCTGGTGAAGATGAGAAAACAGGTCGAGTATATAAAGTGCTCAGCAGAGCACAGGGCCTGGCTCTTTGTAACTCAATAAATGATATTCAAAAATTTAAAAAGGCTGTTCAGAGAACAGAGTGTAACAGTGGGGAACGCCTCTCCAGGGATCCCTTTATCAGAACTTCTTGGGATTTGCACACTCAGCTTCTTCTGAATGCAGCCACCAGTCCCTTGTGGTTTTGCCTTGCCTGCGAGATTTTGTCAGAAAGATACATCATCTACGGCATTTGTTTTGAGAAGAGAGGTGTCTTAGTCCACCCAAGCTGCCATAACAAATACCACGGACTGGGTGGTTTATAAAAAGTAACAATTTATTTTTCACAGTTTTGGAGGCTGAAGTCCAAGATCAAGGTGCCACCAGCAGGGTTGAGTGAGGACCCTTTTCTTGGTCCATAGTGCTCACGATGTGGAAGGTTACAAGGGAGCTCTCTGGGGTCACTTTCGTAAGGGTTATCAGTCTCATTTATGGGGGTTCCCCTCTCATGACCTAATCACTTTCCAAAGGCCCTACCTACTAATGTCATCACATTGGGTGTGGATTTCAATATATGAATTTGGAGGGTACCACAAACATTCAGACCATACCAAGAGGAAATATAGATTTATGGGTGTGTGTATGAAGGATTCTGGAAGGGGTGCCTGGGTGGCTCAGTTGGTTGAGTGTCCAACTCTTGATTTCAGTTCAGGTCATGATCTCAGGGTCATGGGATCAAGCCCATGTTGGGCTCCCCGCTCAGTGAGAAGTCTGCTGCTTCTCCTTCTCCCTCTCCCTCTGCCCCCTCCCCCTGCTTGTTGGCATGTGCTCACTCTCTCTCTCTCAAATAAATAAATAAATAAATAAATAAATATTTTTTGAAAAAGAATTCTGGAAGGATAGACAAGAGACTAAAAATAACAGTTACCTCTTGGAAAGAGTTGGGGATATGTAAATGGATACAGGAGTGGGAGAGAGACTTCCTAATGTGTACCTCTTTAGAGTTTCAATTTTCAAGCAATGATGATATAGCACGGATTTAAAATCTAAATAATTTATTCTGAAAAATATATGCATATGGTAAAAAAAAATTTCACACAGTTCAAAAGAGTGAAAAGCAAGCCTTCCTCTTATACCCAAGGAGTACCTAATAAAAAGATCCAACATCTCACAAAAGATGTACAAAACCTCTTTGAAATACTGTAAAAGATTTTTGAGGGACATTAAAGTAGACCTAAGTAAATGAAGAGTAATACCATGTTAATTGACTAGGAGATTCACGATTGAAAAGCATCAATTCCCCTTACAACGATTTATAGATCAAATGCAATCCCAATCAAAATCTCAGCTTTTTTTTTTCCCCAAGAACTTGATGATCTGATTCCAAAATTTATATGGGAATGGAAGAGGCAAAAAATAGCCAGACGCTCTTGGGAGGGGGGAAACCAAATGAAAGATTTGCTTTACTGGATATCAAGACTTACCATGAGACTTAAATAAAACACACAGAGCACTAGCAATAACGAAATACATTAAGGGTGTAATGAGCCCTGGGTGTTATATGCAATTGATGACTCATTAAATTCTACCGCTGAGACTAAAAAAAAAAAAAAAAAAAAAGGAAATACATTGAGGGGCGCCTGGTGGCTCAGTCAGAGGAGCCAGAGGACTCTTGGGGTCATGAGTTCAAGCCCCGCGTTGGGTGTAGAGGTTACTTAAATAAATAAATCAAACTTAAAAAAACAAAAGAAAGAAAGAAATTGATAAATTCAACTGAACTAAATTTAGAAACTCTCTTCATCAAAAGAAGGTTAAACACACACACACAGAGGAGTAGAAGATATTTGCTATCTATATAAATGACAAAGAATTTATACCTAGACTGAACAAAGAACTCCTTCAAATCATTAAGAAAAAGACGGACAATTGGGAGAAAAATGGCAAAAGACTTTAACATGCCCTTACAAATAGTAAGAAATCCACAGGGCCAATAACATAGAAAGAAGTCCTCAGCTTCATTTGTAATCTGGGAGATGCAAATTAAAATCACAATGGGATACCACTACACAGGCTACATATATTACGTGCTTTTTCTGTATGCATGTTGTATTTTATCAAGAACATGTGTTTGAAAAATGTATACATGCACAAGGTAAAAAAAAATGCAAACAAACAAATGCGTGCAAAGTAAGTCTCCCTACCCCTGGACCCCCTGGCCCCTCCCTCCAAACATCCTACCGTTACTACTGGCTGGAAGAGTCTTTCAGAGATGTCCCATGTGTGCAGTACCATTGAGGAATACATGGCCGCCTTTCCTTGGGTAATTAGTACCAACCTTACATCAATTAGGGTTGGATCAGAGAAGTAGAATCAGTGTGAGTGGGATGTGTTATTGAGATTAAACTTTACACAATTGTGGCAGCTGGTGGAGAATTCAGTGGACAGCTGCTACCTCTCTATTGGATGGAGGACGTCAAGTTGCTGTAGGATCTGCAACATCAGCAGTTGGGGGAACAAAGAGCTAGACATGGAGTTGGGGAAAAGGAAGACAAACTAAAACCCACATCTGTTTTTGTTGCTTTTTATACAACCGTTCTAGAACACACAATGTGGTATCTTGGTGTGGTTTGCTGAAATATTTTAAGATAAATTTACAGAGGTCATGATTCACCTTAAATACTCCAGTACTGGGGCACCTGGGCAGTTCAGTCAGTTAGGTGTCCGACTCTTGATCTTGGCTTAGGTCTTGATCTCAGGGTTGTGAGTTCAAGCCTACTTAAAAAAATAAAAATAAAAGGTGCCCTGTTCTTGTTTTAGGAATGATATATCATCTGTTATCTCTCCACAATATTTACAGTAGCCTTTGGGGACTTATTACCCTCATTGTCATTGTTTCTCCAAATCCCTTTTTGCTAATTGTTTTGGACTTGTCTTTCATAATAAAAGCTTTTCTCGGGTATCTGGAGTCTTTGGCTACCTGTTCATGTTTTGGAGTGAGGAGCTAAAAGCTTCTGGAAAGTTCTGCCATGAAGAGAGTTTTGTAGACTAGCAAGCTTCATTATAGGGAGATGTGAGGGACCCCCACCTATCATGGAGAGCTCCAAATATCAGTATCTGAGGCTCTTTCTCTTGAGTTACTTAGTTTCCTCGAGAAGAATTCCACAGTCTCTCCCATGAAGACTGTGGTAGTAATTGGTTTCTTTTACCATGTATTTTTAGTCTCCTTCCTTTGAACTATACCTAATCCCTTGAGGTTGGCCTGGACCATGTGGACAGTTCGAACCATTGGCCAAGTGATTTTGATAAGGGTGCCAAGATCATTCATTGGGGGAAAGAATAGTCTTTTCAATGAATGGTCCTGGGACAACCAGATATGCACATGCAAAAGAATGAAGCTGGACCCTTACCTCACACCATAAACAAGAATTAATTCAAAATTCATCAGTGACCTAAATATAAGAGCTAAAACTATAACATTTTTAGAAGAAAACATTGAGGTGAATCCTCATGATCTTGGATTTGCCAATGGATTCTTTAAAAGAAAAAAGATTTATTTTAGAGAGAGAGAGAGAGAAAAAAAGAGAACGTTTGTGGGGGAGGGGCAGCGAGGAAGGGGGAGGGAGAGAATCTCAATCAACTCGTCACCGAGCATGGAGCCCAACATGGTGCTCGATCTCATGACCCTAAGATCATGACCTGAGCTGAAACCAAGAGTCAGATGCTTAACTGACTGAGCCACCCAGGCACCCTACCAATGGATTCTTAGAACACCAAAAGCACAGCAACAGAAGAAAAATAGTCAAATTGGACTTTAACAAATTAAAAACTCCTGTGCATCAAAGGATATTATCTAGACAGTGAAAAGACAACCAACAGAAAGGGAGAAAATATTTGCAAATCATGTATCTGATAAAGGCCTGGTATCCAGAATATATGAAGAACACTACAACTCAACAACGAGGAAGCAAACACCCCAATGAAAACATAAACAACAGATTTGAATAGATACTTCTCCAAAGAAGACATGCAAATAGTCAACAAGTACAAAACAAAATGCTCTGCATCATTAATCATTAGGGAAATGCAAATCCACCCACAAAGATAGCTGCAATGAACAAACCAAACAGAGAATAACCAGTGTTGGTGAGGATGTGGGGAAATTGGAACCCTCATACATTGCCAGTGGGAATGTAAAATGGTGCTACTGATGTGGAAAACACCCATTCCTCAAAAAGTTAAACACGGAGTCGCCATATGACTCAGCAATTCCACTCCTAGGTAGATATCGAAAATAATAAAAACAGGTGCTCAGGGCACCTGGGTGGCTCAGTGGGTTAAGCGTCTGCCTTTGGCTCAACTCATGATCTCAGGGTCCTGGGATCGAGCCCCACATCGGGCTCCCTGCTCAGTGGCTAGTCTGCTTCTCTTTCTCCCTCTGTGATCTCTCTCGCTTTCGCTCTCTCTCAAATAAATAAATAAAATCTAAAAAAAAAAAAAAAAGAGGAAAAAAACCCAGGTACTCAAACAAATGCCTGTAGACACATGTGAATAGCAGCACTATTCACAATAGCCCAAAGATGGAAACAGTTCAGATTTCCCTCAACTGTTGCATGACTAAATAAATTGTGGTATATTCACACAATGCACTGTCATCCAGCCATTGAAATGATGAAATTCTGACACATGTTGCACATATTACAGCATGGATGAACCTCAAAAACATTATGCTAAGTGAAAGGAGCCAGACCAAAGGTCACATAGTATGTAATTCCATTTATAGTTGAACCTCATTATTCATGGTAGTAATGTTCAGAAAAGGCACTGGGAACACCGAATTAGTGCATACTGAATTGTTTCTAGGGGAAATACAGGTCCCATGAGCCACTGACTACAACGTTTTTTATGAACTCATCAATACCTAACCCCTTGGGGCTCCTGGGTGGCTCAACCAGTTAAGCGACTGCCTTCAGCTCAGGTCATGATCCTGGGATGGAGCCCTGTGTTGGGCACTCTGCTCAGCAGGGAGTCTGCTTCTCCCTCTCCTTCTGCCCCTCCCCTCTGCTCATGTGCACACACTCTCTCTCTCTCTCTCAAATAAATTTAAAAATCTTTAAAGTCGTTTTTTTAAGATTTTATTTATTTATTTGACAGAGACAGACACAGCGAGAGAGGGAACACAAGCAGGGGGAGTGGGAGACGGAGAAGCAGGCTTCCTGCTGAGCAGGGAGCCCGATGCAGGGCTCGATCCCAGGACCCCGGGATCATGACCTGAGCCAAAGGCAGATGTTTAATGACTGAGCCACCCAGGCGCCCCCAATTTAAAAATCTTTAAAAAAATACACAACCTCTTGATTTATGTGTGTTTCTTCTTAAAGAAACCATGTTGGATATATATTGTTCCTTCATTAACATTGAACTCACAGCCCACGGCGTTATAACCCATGCTTGAACAAAGCTTATCTAACACGTGTGCTTTCGTAGCACATGAAACAACACCCCAGCATTATACTTTGGACCATTTTAAAAGTGAAATCACCGACAAAAATGCAAAATACATGGCACCAAATATACTGCAGAAAAGATACTTGTTGAGAGTCTGAGAGTTGGAACAAGAAGAGTGTTGCCTTGTTTGACCTTGGTTGGGAACACTCTAAGCAACTCAAATTTTTTGCTACTCTGTGCATTTCCACGAATGACCCTGAAAGCAGCCACAAGTATTGATTGTGAGGTTTCAAGTACATTTTGGAGAGTAGGCAAATTCAGAAATATGGAATCCACAAGTAATGAGGATTCATGTATATGAAATACCTGGACGAGGTCAATCCATTGAGACATAATGCAGACGGATGTCTGCTACAGGCGGGGGGAGAGGGGTCTGCGGAACAATTGTTTATGGGCACAGGTTTCTTTCTGGGGTGATCACAATGTTTTGAACTGAATGGAGGTGGTGATTATAGAACATTGTGAAGGTACTAAATAGCCCTGAATAGTTCATTTTTTAAAAAGATTTTTAAATTTTAAGTAATCTCTACACCCTTGTGGGGCTTGAACTCACCCCCCCCAGATCAAGAGTCACATGCTCTTCCAGCTGAACCAGCCAGGCACCCCAAGAATTGTTCATTTTCAAACGGTGAGTTTTATACTATGTGAATTTTATCTAAAAAAATGGTGTGTTGCTCCAAGTGGAGCATTTGATGACCAATGCGGGAGCCTCTGAACCTCTCTTTTCCCTTCGGCATGGCGATCATCCACCTCTGAGATCATGACTGCTCTAACAGACTGAGGACATGAGGACACGAAGCTTGAGCAAAGAATAGACCTTAGTCATTCTGAACTACTGAGGTTCAGGTGTTTTGGGTTACCACAGCATGACTTAGCCAATCTTGACTTTTCATAGGTCTTAGCCTAACTGTCATCATTTTGGGAGCAGATTGGGGATGGGAGCTTGGGGGTCTCACCTTTCCTAGGTACCCTCTCCCTTAATCCTCCTGTCTTCAGTCCTGAGACCCACTCCTTCCCACGCTGGGCCCCTTCCCACATCCAGTTCCGCTAACACTTCTTGTCTTATGCTGTGGCTGGGGAAGATGTAGTCACCTGCTCTGTGGGGTGGGAGGAATCGAGACTTTCCTTCTACTGACTTCTGCTTTCCATGGCAACTCACGCAGCCTCCACACGTAACTGGTTTCTCAGACTCCTCTGGCCTCGACCGCGGGGATTGGCTTTGTTCCTGCTGGCCTCCATCTCTGTGTTCTGCTAACTCACTTACCACTTGTTTTCCATCTGCTAAAATTGTGTCCACCTTCCTCATCTGATGTTTCCTCTCCTGTTCTCCTTGTCCTCGTTAACTTAAATCTTTCTTATTCCTCGATGGTCATTTCAGAGGTTATGGGGAGGGAGCAGAGATAAAATGTGTTCAGTCTGCCATGACTCACTGGGGTCATGAGTGTTTTCCTGCTCATCAGCTGATCAAGTGTAGACCAGCATCACCATTTCTGGGGGCTTTGTAGTATCCCTTTATAGGGATATGTGCACCTAGAGGCTATTTGGCAATGTTTGGAGACATTTATGGTTGTCACAACAAGGAGTGAGGTGGGCTGCTACTGGCATTTAGTGAGTAGAGGACAGGGATGCTGCCAAACATCCTACAATGCTCAGGACAGTCTCCCACAACAAAGACTTACCTGGACCAAATGTCAATAGGGTGAAGGTTGAGAAACTCTGTTCTAAAGGATTTCAATTGTCTTGGGAATAAAATTCAGATGGTATAGCACAGTTTACAAGTCCCCTGCCTAAGTTTTCTATACTCCCTCTGGGTCACCATACTCCAGCTACAGGCATCTTCTTTTCATTCCTGCCACAGGGCCTTTGTACTTGCTGTTTCTTAAGCTCTCTTCCCCAGATTTTTCTGGTTCCTGACACCTTTGTCATTCAGGTCTCAGCTCAAATGTCTTCCCCCCTCCTCCCCCCGCCCCCGTGAGACTTACCTTGACCAACTCATCTGCCCCTCTCCCCTCAACCCTCCCCCCTCCCCCGCTCAAGGAACTGGTACATTTATAGCTGACCCTTGAACAACAGGGGTTTGAACTGTGCAGGTCCGCTTTTATGCGGACTTTTTTCTTTAAATCCAGTACAGTACTGTAGTTGTATTTTCTGTTCCTTATAATTTTCTTAATAACATTTTCTTTTCTCTAGCTTACTTTATTGTAAGAATACAGTATATAATACATATACAGAATCTATTTTAATCGACTGTTCATGTTATTGATAAGGCTTCTGGTCAACAGTAGGTTCTTAGTGGTTACATTTTTGGGGAATCAAAAGTCATTGGCAGATTTTCAACTGTTCGGGGTGGGGGATGGGTTGGCGCCTCTAATCCCTGTGTTTTTCAAGGGTCACCTGTATTATGTTTCCCAAAGTATCAATTCCTGAGACTGGGTTGTTTTCTCCTTTGTTTTCATTTGTTT
This sequence comes from Eumetopias jubatus, assembly GCF_037043125.1. Lineage (NCBI taxonomy): Eukaryota > Metazoa > Chordata > Mammalia > Carnivora > Otariidae > Eumetopias > Eumetopias jubatus. The sequence continues at coordinate 81,609,904 of NW_028274818.1, forward strand.
ATTACTTACTAGATGTTAGCTCCATGGGAGCAGGGACCCTGTCAGTCTTGATTTTGAGTATTTTGCCTGGTACACGGGTACTGCTCAGCAGGTGGACCGAGGTCTTGTTTAGTGATCTTCAAGTATTTTCCTTATGTTTCTCCTGTAAGAACTTCTAAGAACTATGTGCCCCTTGCACATTTTTAAGTCAACAATTTGCTCATCATAAGTTTATTTTTTTTAAGATTTTTTATTCATTTATTTGAGAGAGAGAGAGACGGAGAGGAAGAGAGGGAGCGCACAAGCCGGGGGAGCGGCAGGCTGAGGGAGAAGCAGATTCCCCACTGAGCAAGGAGCCCCACCCGGGACTTGATCCCAGGACTCTGGGATCATGCCCTGAGCTCAGGGCAAACATTTAACCGACAGAGCCACCCAGGTGCCCCTCTACTTCACACTTTTGAATATACCTGCCATCATTCATAAAAGACAAAAAAAAAAAAAAATCCATGAGCAGAAGCCGCTGGTCTGGTGCCACCAGCCTCGCCCAGCCATGGTCAAGGCAGCCCCTGATGGCCAGCCCTTGGGCCACGTCTCCTCGGAGCTGTCTGCGGACAAAGTTCCAAAGACCACAGAACACTTTTGTACTCTGCGTGCTGGGGCGGAAGGATTTGGTTCTCGGGTGCCCCAGCGTTCACAGGATCATTCCGGGATTTGTGCGCCAGGGTGGTGACGTCACATGCCACCACGGCCTTGGCTGCAAGGCCCTCTACCGAGAGAAATTTGAGGATGCGAATTTCATCCTGAAGCACACGGGTCCTGGCATCCGGTCCACGGCAAATACTGGACTCGACGACAAGCGCGTTCCCAGCTTTTCACTGACGCTGCCAAGACTGGTTGGATGGCAAGGTTGTGGTCTCTGGCAAGGTGTGAGAGGCCCTGAATATTGTGGGAGCCCTGGAGAGCTGTGGGTCCAGAAAGGACAAGAGCAGCAAGAAGATCGCCATTGCTGCCTGGGTCCCTTTTCCTTACTCCCCCCCAAGTCTAGATTGCAGAGGGAAGTTTATGATTATGAAATAAAAACTAGACAAAACAAAACAAAACAAAAATCCATAAGCAGAATCACACAACATCATGAAAACAAATGGAAAACTTTGTAGCGGGAAAAAAAAAAAAAAGAACAGGCTCTGAACAGTGAACACTTTATTTCCCTCTTTTTTTCCCTCCTTGAACTCCTATTTCCATTTGTCTCCCCCAACAGATTTCTATCTTAAGGTAATATACTCGAAAGGCTTTTTTTTTTATTATTAATCCCCTGATCATACTTCTCTGCAACAAAAATGCTTATGTGTAGTGACATTTATTTATTTATTTTTAAAGTCCTGTTTCCCCAGGGGTCTAATTTTGAAAACTGTCCTGTGTTCTTAAGGCTGTAAGTGCTAAAATTTTTCTCTGAATTGTCACTACAATTATTATCTGAATATAATTGATCAGAACAATATAACCATACTACATTGTGATAAGTAATTGTTATTATATTAAAACGTTTTATTCTTGGGGCGCCTGGGTGGCTCAGTCATTAAACGTCTGCCTTCAGCTCAGGTCATGATCCCGGGGTCCTGGGATCGAGCCCCGAGCCCCCTATCGGGCTCCCTGCTCCGCGGGAAGCCTGCTTCTCCCTCTCCCACTCCCCCGGCTTGTGTTCCCTCTCTCATTATGTCTCTCTCTGTCAAATAAATAAATAAAATCTTTAAAAAAAGTGTTTTATTCTTTTGTTTTGTTTTATACTTTAAAAAAAAGTTTTAATTTAAATTCCAGTTAGTTAACGTACAGTGTCCAATATATAAAATGTTCCATTCTAAATAAGTCTTTTAATGAGGTGAATGGGGCTGGCTATTTTTATATATATTTTTTTCAGGTTCATCTACCTGTGGATGCATATTATTCATGGCTAGAATGGGGCAGAGTTTAGAATAAGTGCTAGTCCAATGTTTTGTTTTTATAGAAGTAAATACTGAGAAATGTTTTTCACATAAACAGGAGACTAGAATGGAAATTTTGTCATTGCTAAGTGACTCAAGGTCACACTGTTTGAACTCCTATGCAATTTGCCACATATCACATTATAATTCATTGTCAGAAATTATTTGTAGGGGCGCCTGGGTGGCTCAGTCAGTTGAATGTCTGACTCTTGGTTTCAGCTCAAGTCATGATCTCAGGGTTGTGGGATCAAGTCCCACATCCAGCTCCACGCTCGGTGCAGAGTCTGCTTGAGATCTCTCCCTTTCCCTTTGCCCCTCTCCCTGCTTGTGCTCCCTCTCTCTCTAAAATAAATAAAATCTTAAAAAATAAATTATTTATAGTCACCTATGCTCAACAAGCCATGCTTACCCCATGGGGATTGAAAGCAAACAGGAAACCATCTGAATTGCAAAAGGATTTGTCATCTGGTCCTTGGATCATTCTCTTTCCTAGCCACATACTATGATTTCACACAATGCCTTTGTTTGGCATCCAGGTTTTTATATTGCAGCACTACCAAGTTCTCAGTAAGTTCTGAAATGAGTGAGAAGTATTGCCTTACTTTTGTGAGATGGAGGAAGAACAATTGTAAAGGAAGGAAAACCTTGGACCTCAGACACTTTCTCAGGGATATTAGTTTTAGGAGAGAGAACACACAGAAACAGAGACCTAAACAGCTTTCCTTTTCCTCCTCCACCGAGATGTAATTTATACACAATAAAACACGCCCGTTTAAAGTAGCCACTGTGATGAGTTCTGACAAATGTATATGTCTGTGTCATCTCCACTGTATGCAAGATACAGAAAGGAAATGTCCATTATTCCAGAAAGTTCTCTCATGCTCCTTTGCAGTCAATTCCTCCTTTCCTAGGTTCCAGGCAGTTAGTGCTCTGCTTTTTGTGACTATGTACAGCAGGTGGCCCTTCTCGGCTGGTTCCTTTCACTCAGCCCAATGATTCAGAGAGGGATCTAAGGTGTACTTCCTTTTCCTTGCAGAGCGGTTATTACTGGATGGATATATTGCAAATTGTCTCTCATTCACCTGTTGATGGAGATTTGGCTTGTTTCCTGTTTGGGGGCTATTATGAATAATGCCCATCCAAGTACAAGTCTTTGTGTGGACATCCATTTTCATTTCTCTTGCTTGACTATCTAGGAGAGGGCTGGGTGCTCAGCCTACGTGGAAGACAGATCCTCTTAAAATTGTCCTTGCCAAGCCGTACCCATTTCAGAAAGTGTGTTTACTAACCTGGATCCAATGAAGCTTTCAGATCCAAAGTTCACAGAATAGGGGCACCCAGATGGCTCAATGGGTTGAACACCCAACTTTTGATTTCGGCTCAGGTCATGATCTCAGGGTCGTGAGATTGAGCCCCGAGTTGGGCTCCACACTCAACAGGGAATTTGCTTGAGATTCTCTCTCTCTGTCTGTCCCTCCCCAACTCCCACGCCCACTTGTGCGTGCACACGCTCTAAGTAAACAAATAAGAACAATTTAAAAAAAAGCAAAGTTCACAGAGTATATAAGAGACAGAGGAACAAATCAAACCACTCCAAGGAAGAAATAGAAAGAGAAATCCGGAACGTGTGACATTCGGTATAATTGGCTTGTTCTCTTCAGCAACAAAATATTATTTAAAAAAAAAGTGGAGGACTATCCTAGGTGGAAATACATTTAAGGGACAAAACAACGAATGCAGTGAATGATCCTTGGTTGTGAGCAAGCGAAAATTAGACCGAGAGAGGAAAATCTCAGCCTGGCCATTCTTCTGGCTGGGATAACAGACCCAATAAAATTAATTGATTGCAAAGGTAATAAGAGGCAGTATTTCTCCCGAGGATACACTCCACCTTTAAGATGCCAAAGTGACCTCCTTCTTTGAGCAACCGTTCCTTTCTTACTTGCTGAGACATTTTGTTCTCTAACATTGTAGAAAATTTGCAGTTTGAAATTCTATCAGTACCAAGGAAATACCTTTCTCTCTCCTCGAAGATCTGTCACCTGGACGCGGAGAAGCTGCTTCATTTCCAACCTTGGTACAGAGCCTCAGATAATGAAGGGCTTTCTGAACACAACAGTCCACGGTAAATTCACTTTGTTGTTTCAGGGAAACAGGACCCTGGGTCCACTTTGCAGTCAAGGCTGATATTGGCCCCATTATTCACAGACCTGTTTTGCTTTGATCTTATCACACCCTGTTTCTACTGCCGCTCTGGCTGCCAAGCCCACCCTCAGTCTGTTCTCCACGCAGCAGCCAGAGTGACCTGTTAAGACCTAATCCAAGTCACACTGCTCCTCCACTCAGTTCCCTCCCATGACTTCCCGCCTCACTCCAAGAAGAAGCCAAGTCCTACTTCCCCTCTTTGGTCTGAGAGGCCCTACCTGATCTGGCCTCATTTCCCCACTCCCTCCCTCCTTCCACTCCAACCCTGCTGGGTTCTCTGCTGTTCCCCAAAGTTGGCTATCCCTGTTGCAACTACTCAGCTCTGAGGCTGTAGGGCTGAAGCAGCCATAAAAAAATGCATGAAGCAGGGGCATCTGGGTGACTCAGTCAGTTAAGCATCTGCCTTTGGCTTGGGTCATGATCCCACAGTCCTGGGATCAAGTCCTCGCATCGGGCTCCTTGCTCAGCAGGGAGTCTGCTTCTCCTTCTGCCTGCTGGTCCCCCTGCTTGTACTCCCTCCCTCTGACAAATAGGTAAATAAAATCTTTTTTAAAAAATGAACAAAGCAATGTACATAAAGCAATGTATGGGACTGTATTCCAATAAGACTTTATTTACAAAAAAACAACGGGCTAGTAGTAGTTTCCCAGCTCCTGCCTAGGACACCGCCTGATGCTCAATAAATATCTGTTGGCTGAGTTCCTGAAGGGAAACAAGGTCATGTCCTTATCCTAGAAGGAGAGAAGAGCCTCTTCTTGTAGGGGCGCCTGGGTGGCTCAGTCAGTTGAGTGTCTGACTCTTGAAAATTAAAACATTAAACATTTTCAGGGAGTGTTAAATGCTATGAAGAAAATAAAGCAGGTGATGAGCTAGAGGGGATGCGGTTACTCGGGGTAAGTTCTTTTTTTTTTTTTAAAGATTTTATTTATTGGACACAGAGAGACAGAGAGCGCACAAGCAGGGGGAGCAGCAGCCTGCTGAGCAAGGAGCCAGTCGCAGGGCTCCATCCCAGGACCCTGGGATCACCACCTGAGCCTCCTGGGATGCCCAGGTGCCTCTACTCAGGGTAAGTCCTTTAGGGAAGGCTTTTCTGAGGAGGTGACACTGGAGAGACCTGAGTGAGGAGAACCATGGGCCACTTGAAGATCTGGAGGAAGAGGGCTCCAGGCAGAGGGATCAGCTGGGATAAAGTCTGGAGGTGGGAATGAGCTTGGTGTGTTCAAGGAACAGAAAGCCCTCCGTGTGGCTGCCACCCAGGGGCCTGAGGACAAAGGTGTGCAAGACGACTGCTGGAGATGGACAGGAGCCTGGTCACAGAAGGCCCTGTCGGATTTTTTTTTTTTAAGCCACTCTACTTGTTTTATTGTTATTTCTTTGATGGTGGCAAAAATATACGTAATATAATATTCACCATCTTGAGCATTTTTGAAGGGGACGGTTCTGTGGCATTAAGCACATTCACACTGTTGTGATGTGTGATGTTGTCAATGTGCTCTTACACATCCCTCCCCAGAGTGCTTTCCTTCTGCAGAGAACTGGAGCTCCACATCCATTGAACACCACCTCCCCGCCTCTCCTCTCCCTGCAGCCCCTGCCAACCACCATTCTCCTCTCTGTCCCCGTGAAACTTGACTACTCTGGGAACCTCACGTAAGTGAACTGTCGCAGTGTTTGCCCATCTTTGACCGCCTTCTCTCACTTCGCAGAGTGTCTTCAAGGCTTGGAGTTTGTACCACGCCTTGAAATTTCCTTTTTAAGGCTGAATAATTTTTCCATTGTGTGTATCTACCACATTCTGTTTATTCATCTGTCTGTGGACGCTTTGGGGTCGCTTGCATTTCTTGGCTCTCGTGAATAATGCTGCTAGGAACATGGGGGTGCAAATATCTGTTGGAGTCCCTGCTTTTTGAATCTTGTGGGTGCATACCCAGAATCGCTGCCTCCTATCTGGTCGGGTCTTGTACAAAGCACAGTGCGAGGCTGTGGCAGGCTTTAGGCAGGGGGTAGCACTCTTGCTAGGGCCCCTCTGGCTTGCTTTAGGACCCCTTTCTTGCTTTCAGGACCCCTCTGGCTGCTGTGTAGAGCTCTGATTGCAGTGGGGAGGGACAGGCGCAGGGCACCAGGAAGGAGGCTGGTGTAGCAGTTCACGTGAGGGATGGCAGTAGCTAGTACCTTCCAGGACTGTGCCTGAGGAAGCCTCTATGGAGCAAATAATTAGATGACTGCAAATAGTGATAAGTAAACAGGAACAGGATGCTAGGATTCAGGGAGAGCCCAAAAGGATCTCCCTACCCTTCTTGTCTGCTGGGTCTGCTGGATTCACTCAATCACCGTCTACCCAGGCGGCCGGTGCTTAAAATCTAGATCCTGCATTTTCATCAACAGCTATTTTGTTGGTTGTCAGTCAGGTGGATTTGGCCCAGGGCCCAGAACCGCTGGTCTCGGGTGTTTCTCCTTGTACAGGAGCCGAAGATGGGGAGGAAGGGGAGGGAGAGAAGAAGGGAGGGCCTTCCGGGGTCCCCGGGTCTGCTGCGGTGGTGGGAGGAGCTTGGGGAGCAGGGGAGGGCTGGGCCTCTCTAGGCCACATCCGAGCTGTGGGAACTTTCAGGTTACATCATGTCACTTAACCCTCAGTTTCTGTTCTTGGAAAATGGTACACTCGTTATTTATTTATTTTCTGGTTTAAATGTTTATGTAAGGTGTATCTCTTATAGAGCCAAGTACAACCACCTTGAATGTCCAGCTCAATGAATTTTATTTTACTTTTGTTTAAAAGATTTTATTTATTTATTTGAGAAAAAGAGAGAGAGAGAGAGCACAAGCAGGGGAGAGGGGCTGAGGGAGAGGGAGAAGCGACTTAGGGCTCCATCCCAGGACCCTGGGATCATGACCTGAGCCGAAAACAGATGTTTAACAGACTGAGCCACCCGGGCGCCCACCAGCTCAATGAATTTAAAATGTGTGTTGGGGGGCGCCTGGGTGGCTCAGTCGTTAAGCGTCTGCCTTCGGCTCAGGTCATGATCCCAGGGTCCTGGGATCGAGTCCCGCATTCTCCCTCTACTTCTCTCTCTGTCTCTCATATAAATAAATAATATCTTAAAAAAAAAGTGTGTGTGTGTGTGTGTGTGTGTGTGTGTGTGTGTGTGTGTGTGTGTGTATAAACCATGTAACTACCACCAGATCCAGTTATGGGACATTTCCAGCTCCCTAGCAGGTTCTCTTGTATCCACTGCTAATGAATATCCCCTCAAACATACCCATTGTTCTCAGATCAACGTCTACTAGTTATGCCTTGCTTGAACTTCTAACAGATGGCATCCTGAAAAAATGTACTCGTTTGTGTCTGGCTTCGTTTGTTCCTTACTATGTTCGGTGACATTCCAGTCTTTTATATTGTTACATGTGTTAGTAGTTTGATTTTTTTTTTTTTTTTGAGAGATTGGGAGAGAGAGAGAGAGACTCTAGCAGACTCCTGGCTGAGCATGGGATCTGACATGGGGCTCGATCTCATGACCCTGAAATCACAGCCTGAGCCCAAATCACAAGTCCGATGCTTAACCAACTGAGCCACCCGGGTGCCCCTGATTCTTTTTTTTTTTCCTTTTTTTTTTTTTTAGAGAGAGAGAGAGCACAAGCAGGGGAAGCAGCAGAGGAAGAGGAAGAAGCAGACTCCCTGCTGAGCACGGAGCCCGATGCGGGACTCGATCCCAGGACCCTGGGATCATGACCCGAGCCGAAGGCAGACGCTTAACCATCTGAGCCACCCAGGCGCCCGGTTCCCCTGATTCTTAAAAAAAAAATGTTTCGGCTGTGTAGTGATCTACTGGGTGGGATGCCACAATTCTCATCTTTTTTGACTACTGATGGGCTATTCCCATTACTTCTAGTTTTTAGCTATATGAATAAAACTTATGGACATTTCTCATAGATATTTTTCGATGCACATCAGTGCTCCTCCCCCCATCCCCCAGCCCCAGGAAGGAGCGAAGTTGCTGTGTCACCACGAAGTCGTGTGTTTAGCTTTGGCAGAAAGTACCTAGCAGTTTTCCAAAGTGGTTGAACCAATTTACACTCCCACTAACGGAGTAGGAGAGTTTTCCTCCTTCTGCATCTTGGTGGAAACTCTGTATTTTCAATTCAGTCACTCCAGTAGGTTGTCATGGCTGGGGCTTTATTTGCATTTCGCTGGTGACTAATGATGTTAAGAACCTTTTCATATGTTTGCTCAATCATTACTTGTTGAAAGAATGAATGAACAAAATGTGTGGATGAAAACGGAAACATATCTGGCCCTGTCTTGCCCTGTTGAAAACCTACCGGTGGCTCCCCATGGCTCTCAGGGCCGAGCTGAAAGCCCTCCCTTGGCCAACAAGATCCTGCAAGTTCTGGCCCTTTCTGATGCCTCAATGCCCCAGATGGGTCCCTTCTGCTTCTGTCTCTGGATTCCTGCCACCCAGACCATCTTGCGGTTCTTCTGAGGAACTGCTCTGTCCTGTTCTGTTTTCTGCAGGCCCAAGATCCGACTCCTCACTTGTATCTCAGCTCAAAAGCTCCATCCTCCCAGAAGTCTTCCTTGACCTCCACTGCCAGCAAGCCAGGACCCTTGTTGGCTCTCTCCCACTTTTCTGCCTAGCTTCTACCACGGTTGTAAATGGCCTTTCTTTATGTGATAATTTAATTACCCTGTTCCCCTACCATTAAAAAAAATACTTGAAAAAAACCTCAACACTGGGGCACCTGGCTGGCTCAGTCAGTGGAGCGTCCGACTCTTGATCTCGGGGCTGTGAGTTCAAGCCTCATGGTGGGCATAAAGATTACTTAAAAAAACCCACCACCAACAATAAAAACAACCCTCTTTCTGCTCCATAGGAACAGCAGCTTTCTCTCGTTCCTACCAAGACCTGGCCTATAATAGATGTTCAATAAGTATTTGTTGAACGTTAAATCTCAAAGCAACTACCCAAGGAGCATTATCACTTGAAAGTACTTATCCCTTAAAAACTCACTCTCAGAGGAACCTGGGCCAATTAAAAAAAAAAAAATCACAGAGGGGCGCCTGGGTGGTGCAGTCGGTTAAGCGTTGGACTCTTGGTTTTAGCTCAGGTGGTGATCTTATGGTCATGAAACCGAGCCCTGCGTCGGGCTCAGCAGGGAGTCTGTTTGCAATTCTCTCTCTCCCTCTCCATCTGCCCCTCCCACTCATGCTCTTTCTCACCCACTCTAAAATAAATAAATGGATCTTTAAAAAAAAAAATCATAGAAACCAATCCTATCTCCCTCCCTAGGTCCGTGGGGGTCTCATATTCAATCACTCTTTTTGTTTTATTTGGTGCCCCTGATGTGTGTGTGTGTGTGATGGAAACTATACATCTGGCAGGGGATTAAGGAGTGGAGGGAAGAAAGGTGTTGCAAGTATCCACAGTGAAAACTCCCAGGCCCCAGCCCCAGCTCCTGTGTCACTGACTGCCTAGACATTAACCGGTTCTGAGGCGATATGGCAAAATGGTCAGTGTTACAGATTCCTCTCTTCCCAACCAGTCTGCCCGAGTTCAAAGTGTGATTTAGCTACCTACTGTCTACATAATCCCTGACAAATTACTCTGCCTCTTTGGGGCTCAGTCTCCTCAACTGCAAAATGGGGATAATCATAATACTAACCTCATGGGGTTGTTGTATTTAAGTTAATTCATGTTCATTGCTAAGAACACAGCCTTAGGAAGTTCCATGACTCTAAATGCCTGTTAATTATGCCTACAGATGGTCCCAGACTTAAATGATGGTTTGACTTAGTTTTCGATTTCACGGTGGTGTGAAAGCTGTACACATTCTGTAGAGACCGGACTTCGATTTTTGAATTTGGATGTTGTCCCGGGCTAGTGAGATGCCCTATGATACTTTATCACCATATGCAACAAGCTGCAGCCCCCAGTCAGTCACACAATCAAGAGCCCCTCTGATACACAGACAAATATTCTTTCACTTTCAGTATGGTATTCAGTAAATTACAGGATGTATTCGACACTTTATTATGAAGTAGGCTTTTGTGTTAGATGATTTTGCCAACTGTAGGCTAATGTACGTGTTCTGAGTCCATTTAAAGTCGCCTAAGCTAAGCCATGATGTTTGGTAGTTTAGGTACATCAAATGCATTTTCAACTTAGGATATTTTCAACTTCCATGGGTTTATCCCATGTAACCCCCACATGAGTTGAGAAAGGTTTATATGTCTCCAGGCCTCAGTTTCTTTACCTCTAGGGTGATGATCAATAACATGCCTGTTTGTTGAGTGCTGCTCAAAGATGATGGAGAAAATGCCAAGGTGCTTTGTACACACGTGGGGGTGACAACTGTTTGGGAGGTTGGGAGTCTTCCAGCCAGGAGTGCTGGGAGTCCAAAAGGTCGTGGGTTCAAATCCCACTTCTGTTATGGCAGCTGTGTGGTCTTGAGCAAGTCATTTCACCTCTCTGAGCCTCAGGTGCTTTGTACACATGTGGGGGGCGACCACTGTTTGGGATGGAGATTGGAGTTTTGGGGGCCTTGAGTGCTCTGGCGTCAGATGGGTCATGGGTTCCAAATCCCGCTTCTGCTATTGGCAGCTGTGTGACCCTGGGCAAGCCACTTCACCTCTCTGGGCCTCAGTTTCTCCATCTGTGAAGGGTTGACTCCGAAGTGTATCCACCTCCTACTGTCTCCGTGTCAGCTCTGGGTATCAGCGGGCTGCGTTGGCCCGGTGGCCCTGGAAAAGCCACTCAAGCTCCGTGCCGCTAGCGAGGATCCAGTGCTAAGCCGTTTGGCACTCTCCCTGGCCCAGGGCTCAGTACCTGGTTTCTCCTGGTGTTACTATTACTGTTGCTGTTGTCGCCGCCACCGCGGGACTGGAAAACGGGTGGCAGGGTGTCGCCGCTCCCGGAAGGCACGCTCCTCCGCCCGGGCCCCCGCCGGGCTGTGGAGCCGGAGGAGGGGGGCGGCGGGCAGGGCGGCGAGGGGCGCAGCGCAGCCTCCCCGCGCGCCCGCGTCCCCCGGCAGGAGGGGAGCGGGGCGCCGGGGCGGGGCGGGGCGGGGCGCCGGGGCGGGGCGGGGCGGGGCGCCGCATCCCCGTGACGCGCCGGCCAACCAGGCGGCGTTGCGGCCCCGGTCCCGGCCCCCTCCGCCGCCGCCTCCCGCCCTCCCGCCGCCGCCGCCGCCGCCGCCGCCGCAGCCAGCAGCCGCCAGCCGCCGGGCCCGTCCGCCCGCCCGCCCGCCCGCCCGCCGCATGGCGCTCCGCGGCTTCTGCAGCGCCGATGGCTCCGACCCCTTCTGGGTACGTACTCGGCGGCCGCCCGGGCCGCGTGGTGCCGCCGGGAGGGGGCAGCCGCCGGCTGGAAGCCCGGCCGGCGAGGAGAAGCACCCGGAGGGAAGGGCCCGGCCCGCAGCCCCCTGAGCACCCGCGGCCGCGCGGACCCGCGTTACCCGGCTCTGCAGCCAGCCCGGGGAGTGGGGGTGGGAGGTGGGGGTCCGCGCCCGGCCCCTCGCGGCTGCCGCTGATTTTGGGGGGGGTGGAAACTTGGGCGGCTCAGTTCCCGGGAAGCAGGGCGGGGGCTTTGCATGTGCCCGGCTCCCGGGCTTTAGGGGATACGTGGGGGGGCCACAGCCTGGGGGAGAGGGCTTCCTGCTTTGCGGCTGCCCCCTGCAATTAAAAATAACCTTCCGCGGAAGGGGACGCCAGGGATGGGGGGGCGGGCAGCACAGGGGGTTGTCTCCTGGATTAAATTCTCCTATCTCCTTTGTGGAGTGGGGTCCCCCCTTTTCACAAAGAACGCCCCCTTCCCAAAGGTCTGAGCTGGGAAGAGGCTCGGGGGCTGTGGGAAGGGATATTTGCCCTCTTCGCGGTTGTGCTGCATCAACATGACTCTTCTGTGGTTACTTTTTTTTTTTTTTTTTGCCGTTTTTTACTTTGCCTCCTTAATTACTGTAGGGGAATTTGGGGAACAGGCGGGGAAGAACGTAGGGCTACTCACCGCTGCCATGTCTCACCTGATCCTTGGGTCAGGTTTGGGGTCCCCCCCCCAGGATGCCCCAGGCCCTGGTACCTTTGTCATCCCACCTCTGTAATGTGAGGCTCCTGTCTGTGGGGACGCATGTGGCTTTTACCCTGGCAAGTTTTCCTCTGCGTGTTCATTGCTGCGCCTGGCCCCAGCTCCGGAGTCCACTTTCGGTGGTTTAATCCCCACTGTCTTGGGCTTTAGCTTCCTTGTAATGCGATTTACCCCTTTGTTCCAGGAGGGCACGTCAGTGTCACACTATCTTGATTACTGGTAAACACAATAGGCAAATCTGGACCTGATAGTTTTTTTCCCCTTTTGTGTAGGACTCAGGAGAGAAAAACAGCTTTGGCTCTTTGGAGCTGGTGATTAGCATCCAAAAATACCTCCTTGTCCTGTTTTATGGCCCTTTCCTTCCTTGCAGACTGCCTTTGGAGTTTTGAAAAAGTCATCCCTGAGGGCCTCAGGGGAAGGCTTTATTTTGGGGGGTATCAACCAAATACACCTCAGTATGTCTCCAATTTTCAGGCCGGTGGGATCAGAGATTTATTCTTGGGCTGGAAATCGGAGAGATGCTTTTGCATTCAGGGTTGGGGGGGGGGATTGGAGAACAGAGCATTTGCAAAGTAGGACTCTGGAAAAACCTGTGGAGTTCCTGCTCCCTATACCAGGTGTAAGTAACAGCACCAAGATTATTTATGCACAGACCCAGAGAGGGGTCTGGTCTAGTGTTGCTGTGAATTTTGGAGTGTTTCCTTGTTTATTTCCTTCTCCTGGGTTACACAGGGGGAAAAATAGGCCACCATAAATTAGATTTTACATCAGGATGTGCTTTATTGATGACTGCTGTCAGTCCATGATTAACGAGGTTTTCCAAAGCAGAGTGTGTGTGGGGGTGCTCTCCGTTGATTTCGCTTAAGAAACTCACCCAGGAAAACCAGTTGTGTTTTTTCCTCTTTGGACTCTTTGCTACAGAAATGATCAGGTGGTGGTTTTGCCTGGGGAGGCAGTGGCTAGTCTTCATGGCCAGACCCTCTTCACTGTCTTTGACCTTGCAGATTTTCCTCTGTCTTTTCTCTTTCTGGATTCCTGGATGCCCCAGTTTTTGGCAGGGGTTGGGGGTGGAGCCTGGAACCAGAGTTGGAGAGCTGGTGGGAGAACTTCCAGGCAGCAGGAGAAACCAAATGGAACAGAAAGAAGGTAGCTTCTGTGTTTTCTAGGATGGCATACTCAAGGCCAGCCTCCTAGCCAGTTAAACTGTGTGACCTTGGCCAAGAACGTTCTGTGCTCAGGTTCCTCATCTGTAAAATGGGGGCAGGATGCAAAAAACAAAAAAAGCTAAAAAAAAAACACCACCCCACAAAACACCCAACTTTGGGGGCTTTTTATGGTTATGGTTGTTTGAAGAGTAAAAGAGATCATCCATGTAAGAGGCTCAGCCTGTGCCCTGAACAGAGTTAAACAATGCTTTTTTAATCATTCTTTCTGAAGATGAAGTTGTAGGTTTCCAGTTGCTTGTCCTTCCTTTGGACTCATTTTTTCTTCATTTGGTGGGGAAGGGATTGGGCTGCACCCCCCCCCCCCGCCCGCCACAGCATGCCAGGCTTCTCCCTGACCAAGGTCGTGTGTTCAGAAATTAAAGGGACTGGCCCACGTGAGACTCTTATCAGAGCTTTGTTCCTGGGCCCTTGCCTGCCTCTGAGCTTCAGGAAATGTCCAGAAAAACCAGAACGTGGAAATGACCCACGATGAGGGTTCCAGTGACTTAACCACCTTCACCCAGGCAGATGTTTTGGGATGAGAAGAGAGGAGCTTCATTATCCAAACAGGTGCCGAGTTCACCAACACTTGGCTTGTTTTTTTCCATCATTGCTGGCAGGAGGGGGCTGTTTTGTGGCTGGTGTTTGTATGATGGTTGGGAGAATGGGCCTGGGCCTCTCCCTGGGGGTTAACTTTTAAAAATTATTTATTACGTTGCAGACCCAGTGTAGAGAAATTGGAAACCTGTCAAAAACTGGGAAAAAAATATTAGCAGTGCAGTGCCTCAGAGCAGAGTGCCTGTGTCCCCTGGCTTCAAATCCTGGCTCTGCGGCTCAGGAGAGTTGCTTCTCTGCATGCCTCAGCTTCCCTATGTGGAAAATGGGGGTGATAAGACAGTATGAAGCAAAGAGCAGTGATGTAGGAACAGATGAGTGAGTCCTTGGCAGGTGCGTAGAATATTGCTGCTTGGTATACACTTAGCGCTCAGTAATTGTAAGCGGTCGACTCCAATTGGAATTCTCTAATTAGTTTTTGCTGCTGCACCTGCTGTGGCTGGGGGTGAACGGAAGTAGCAGGTCCGTGTTGCCGTTCATGGAATCTTGCTGGTATATCACCCCTGAGCTGCTATTTGCCTCCGAGAATTCAGTAAATCTCTGAATATTTGAATCGGCAGCCAAGGGGTGGGAGAACAGGAATATTTTAGAAGCTATTAGAAATTCTCCCTGGGGTAAGATCTGGCCTTGACGTCAATGTAATTTGTCCCCCCCCTTTTTTTAAAAGATTTTATTTATTTATTTGACAGAGACACAGCGAGAGAGGGAACGTAAGCAGGGGGAGTGGGAGAGGGAGAAGCAGGCTTCCTGCTGAGCAGGGAGCCCGATGATGCGGGGCTCGATCGGATCCCAGATCCCTGGGATCATGACCTGAGCCGAAGGCAGACGCTTAACGACTGAACCACCCAGGAGCCCTGTAATTTGTCCCTTAATAGCTCCTCCTGGCTTCACAACAGTCTTTGAAGAGCCCAGTTCCACCCCCAACTCCCCTACCCCCCCCCCGCCCCCCGCCAAGTTTCCTGGTGGTTTTCAGACTCATCCCTTTGCGTTTCTCCACCTTCCCGTCTTCTTCCCCTTTTTGCTCACCCCTCTTTCCAGTCTTCCCCTCTCTCCCTTCCTTTGGATGGTTAGAGCTGAAAGGGACCCTGGAACTAATGGGGTCTTCCCCTCACCCCACTTCCTGCATGAATGCGGGAATCCAAGGCCGGGAGTGGCAGTATGATGGGCCCAAAATAAGAAAGTAAATGGCTTGGGGAGGAGAAAGGGGGAACCTTTGAGAGGACAGGGCAGGGCAGCAGCTAATTCGGGGTTCCCGGGTTGCCTTACGGCTTTGCCCTGTTCTCCTTTCCCCAGCTGGACCGGCTCCATTGGTGTTACTCTTGGAGGTGACTTGCCTTTTGAATGTGGTGGTGGACTCAACTTTCCAACTGGAGAGGGGGGGAGTGTTCCAACCTAGCCTGTCCCAAGCAGAACTTCGGACCCTCCTGATGTCAGTTAATACCAGCCCCGTTCTCCGAGGCCCAGGCCCCAAACCTGCAGCATCCTTGACCCTCCCTACCCTCCCATTCCCCATCTCAGCTGTCAGCACATCCTGTTGCCTTTTTCTTCAAAATGTTTCCAAATCTGCCAGCTTCTCCCAGCCTCCCCCCCCACCCCCCCCCCCCCCACCATTCTGGCCAGAGCCACCACTTGTGGATCGGCTTGAACATTCCCTCCGTACTGCTCTCCCTGCTTCCATCCTGGAGCCCTAGAGTCTTTTCTCAACCCAGCAGCCGGCGGGGGCCTGTTCAAGACACAGGTCAGGTCTTGTCCCCTCTTCTGCTTGAAATCCTGTATTGACTCCAGACTTCGCTCAGATAGAAGCCAAAAGGCTTAGGCCTGCAAGAGTCGGGGGAATCTGGTCCCATCGCCTCTCTGAGCTCCTCATCTGCTACTTTCTGTCTCACTTCACGCCTGCCACACTGGTTACTTGACTGCCTCAGGGCCTTTGCACTTGCGTGGAAGGCTCCTTTACCTTCAAATATTTGCTCAGATGTCACCTTAGGCAGTTTTTCTCTGACTCCCTGCCACTTCCTTGTGTCCCCAGTCCTTCCCTGCACTCCCTCCTCTACCCTTCCCCCCCACCAATCTGATACATCAGATATTTATTTTGTTTATTCTCTGTAAACTGCCACCAACGGGTCAACTCCACAGGAGCAGTGTTTTGTTTTGTTGTTTTTTTTTGGCTTGTGTTTATTTATGGCCACAATCCTAGCACATCGAATGGTGCCTGGGACCTAGTAGGTGCCCAGTAAATATTTCTGGAAGGAATAAATGACACGAAGCACTGGAATGGCTTTTGAGCTGGGCTGCAGCCTCTCTCCAGAGGTCTCTAAGGACAGAATAGTCACTGACCTGTCTGGAATGGATACCCAGGGAGACCCAGCCCTCTGGCTTCCACGCTTGACAGCCTAGAGTCTCCCTTGCAAGGGTCAGCACTGAGCCTTGGCCCTCCCTCCTTTCCCAGGACCCAGTGCCTCAAACAGAGTAGGCTCAGACAGCGTTTGAATTTGAGTGTGAGAGGTCCAGATCTAGTCTAGTGTGCTGGCTTGGCTTTATTTAGGTTATGAATTACCGTCATCGCTACGATTGACTGATTTTTGAGAGTTCACAGGAAAACGTGGATTTCTGACTTGTGAAGAATCAGATCTGAGAGCAGGGGGGGCCTGCATTTGTATGTGGCCTGGGCAACCGGGGCTGCCCTCCCCAGAACAGGCCTGCAGGCTCCCATTTGCTGCGATTTCCCCTCCACGTTGTGGCTTCAATTCTAGAGCCCGGTGCTGGTCGCTTTTTTTCCATTGTGCTTTCTCACCTGGTCCGCTTCCTTCATTGAGGGCACTCGCCTGGCACCTGTGGTCAGTTGGCTGCGGGGACATCCCCTGCCTCGAAGCCTAAGCTTCTGGTGAAGTGCCTAGGGCCCATCTGACTCATTAGTTTGCTGGCACAAAGACCACTGGCTCCATCAAGGTCGTGTTGGCTGGTGGGGGTAGGTCGGCGGGGGCCGGGGGGAGGCGCAGAGAAACTAATCATGGCTGCCTAAGGAATGTGAAGCGTCTTGTGTGTCTGTTGGCTCTAGATTTTCATGGTGGGATGAGATCTAACTTTTATTATCCTATCTTAATGGTTAGTAAAACTCCAGCCCATCCAAACTTGCCTGAACCTTTTGCAAAAAACAGAGTGTTCATAAAAGGCATTGGAATAATGACAAGGGGTTGACCATCCTGTGGCGAGGGCTTCCCCCAGCATGGCATAGAAACTGGGACAGCGTCTCTTCTGATGGACGTATGGAACCTGTCCTTACCTCTTGAGGGCTGAGGATTGGGGCGGGGCTTTGAGGAAGCCGGTTTAAGGGATGGTGGGTGGTAGGTGTGAAGCAGTTTGTCAGCCTCAGCACTTGGACATTTGGGGCCAGAAGATTCTCTGTTGTGCCCTGTGGGCTGTGGAGCGGTATCCTTGGCCTCTGCCTACTGGGCTCCAGCGGCCCCTCCCCGTGTTGTTCCAACATGGACGCCTCCAGACATCACCCCATGTCCCTTGGGTGTTGAAGTCTCACAGTCATTGGTGTGTAGGAATCTGGAGAATAATCTGGGGCAAGACTTGCCCGCGTCCTTGCATTTTCCCATGAGATTTGAGGCCGTTGAACTCGTTGGCTTCCCGGGGTTGCCTTGGAGAAGCTTAATTAGACCGCTGGGAGGTTCAGCTCCAGTTACCTGGAGAGGAACTTGCTGGCTTTGGCGTGTGTGTTTGCCTCTTTCCATCCGACCCTGTGTTTCTCTGTGCTCGTCCATTCTAGCTGGAGGGTGTGTAAGAGAGGTTGGCTTGGAAAGGAAGCTTCACTCCCTCATTTTAAACTGCCCCAGGAGAGGTGGACAGTCACAGAGTGGAGGTTCTACTTAAGTGTCCCCTTACCTTAATTGTGGGGTTCATGCCTTCGGGCGAGGTTGCCAACTCCTGGAAAATGGGTCTAGATGACTGGGGAGGGTAGTAATTGATGTTTTATGGGGCTTTTCCCTTTCCTCTCTGGGACTCTCAGTCTAACTTTTATTGGCCTCTTAGGTGGCTACTTGACTGGGGGTGCCCTCCTTTTTGGAGAGCGTTTTATTTATTTTTCCCAGTACGGAGGACTTCAGAGTGGTCTTTAAAAACACGGGATTTGATCGCCTGTTCTTGCCACAAGCGTTTCTTATTCATTTAGTCAGTCTTTTGTGAATGGAGCATCGACTGTGTTCTAGATACTGGGAATGCAGCCATGAATGAGGTAGATGAGGTGCATGTGCTCATGGAGCTTACACTAGGAATGACCAAAACAATTTTGGGTAGTGGTAAGTGCCATGGAGACACAAACTGGGAAGAACTTGGGTTGGGGTACAAGCTATGATAGAGGGATATCCAGGGACAGCCTTTCAGAGGGGATAACATTTGATCTGTGATCTGCATGGTGAAGCTGGCCGTGAAGGGACTAGGAAGGAAGTATTAGGTAGAGACAACCGCAAGTGCTAAGGCCCTGGGGTGCCTGGAGTGGTCAAAGTAGCACAGAGTTTAACTCAAAGGAACTACAGAACCCATCCCATAAAAATCTTGCCTGCAGCCTTCTACAAAAATGCATAAAAGCACAAATAAAACAGCTTGTGGTAATAAGGGGCTGAAAATTCCAAAGGAAGCTTGGCAAGAAATAGAGCCATACTTGCAGAGGCGTGGGCTTCTGATCCATTTATGTTGGAATGAGTCTCAGGTTTTTTACAATTAAATTCAATGTGTGTGTTTTTTTTTTTTTATGAGTCTCATCTGTTTCTGATCCGTAGCTGAAAACCCTTCAGGGTCAGACCAAGTTGGGATTCCCCGCTCCCCAGCTGCCCGTGATTCTCTTCCAGTGGCATTTCATGACCGGTTAAGATGACTTCCTTTAAATTGCTAGGAAACTCCTTCTTTTAAAACTAGATGTTGAGGGGCGCCTGGTGGTCTTAGTCAGAAGAGGGTGTGACTCTTGATCTCAGGGTTGGGGGTTCGAGCCCCCATTGGGTGTAGAGATTACTTAAAAAATGATAGAATCTTAAGAAACAACAAGAACAACAAACGATGTCGAAATGTTCTGGCTGATTGCGTGAAGATCTTGCATGTTAACTGTTTTGATTTTGCTATTATTTTTTATTATTTTTTAAAGATTTTATTTATTCATTTGAGACACAGAGATAGAGAGAAAGCATGAGCAGGGAGAGAGGCAGGGGGAGAAGCAGGCTCCTCGCTGAGCCAGGAGCCCGATGTGGGGCTTGATCCCATGACGCTGGGATCACGACCTGCGCGGAAGGCAGACGCTTAACCATCTGAGACACCCAGTCGCCCCTGATAGTGCTATTATTTTTAAAAAGGTGAAGAGTCTAGGAGAATACAGAGGGAAAATAAATGTTTGAGTACACCCCCCCTCTCTCTTTTTTTTCTACGTTAAGTCCGTGCAAATGGAAAGAAAAAGGAAGTAACACTTGGTTATAAGCCACACATCCTTCTGTTCTGTGACTGTGCCGTACATTTATCTCAGTCCCTCCTTGGTCGGTGTCAGGGTTGGTTCCAGAATTTTGGCACGATACACAGTGCTGCCTGGAGCATTGCTGGATATTCCTCTTTGCCTATGTATGCCAATCAGTGTAAATGACTCAGCAGAATAAGTTCCTCCTTGAGGAATGGCTGGGTTGAGGGATCTATGCTTTGAAAATCTGATAGTTCCGATTGCCCCGTGGTTGCTGTCCGCTAATGGGTGATGGGCATTAAGGAGGGCAGGTGAGGGCGCCTGGGTGGCTCAGTCGTTAAGCGTCTGCCTTCCGCTCAGGTCGTTGTCCCAGGGTCCTGGGATCGAGCCCCGCGTCGGGCTCCCTGCTCCGCGGGAAGCCTGCTTCTCCCTCTGCTTGCGTTCCCGCTCTCGCTGTGTGTCTCTCTGTCAAATAAATAAATAAGATCTTTAAAAAAAAAAAAAAAACACGTGATGGGATGAGCACTGGGTGTTATATGCAAGTAATGAATCATTGAACACTACATCAAAAACTAATGATGTACTATATGTTGGCTAATTGAATTTAAATAAAAAAATAACTTATTCATAATTCTTTGATATTCCACATTATATTTGGAATTATATATATATATATCAAATTTATATTTGTTATAATTAACTCATCTGTTGGAAAAGAGCCCAGTCTGACCCCTGTTAATAACCACTGCTTGCATTATTTCCCATTTTTTGTTCCTGTGAATGGTGCTCTGGTAAGCATCCTAGTACATAGGTCAAAATTACATAAAATTTTTTTAATAGGTATTAGCTGGTTATTTTCCAGAAAGGAGAACGTAGCGAGTTCATTGCTGCTGACAATGAATGAGAATTTGCGTTTCTCTGCATCTTCCTGAGCACTGGGCGTCGTTGAATTTAATTCGATGGATTAAAAAAATACCTTATTTTCATTTGCATTTCTCTTTCGGTTAGAAGCTGAGCATCCCGCAACATATTTCCCAGTGATACATGTGTTCTTTTCTGTGCGTCTGTTTCCTGTGTCTTTTCTGCTCATCTTTCCACTGGTTTTGCCTTTTTCCTGTCAATTTGCAGGAGCTCTTGATATATTGGGAATCTTGCCCCATTGTCTGTGATGAGTGCCACAGGTATTTTTTCCACAGGCCACTGTTTGTTTACTGGCATGTTAACATTTGATTCTTGTCAAGATTTGTGTGTACTTAGGGCGCCTGGGTGGCTCAGTTGGTTAAGCGACTGCCTTCGGCTCAGGTCATGATCCTGGAGTCCTGGGATCGAGTCCCGCATCGGGCTCCCTGCTCAGCAGGGAGTCTGCTTCTCCCTCTGACCCTCTTCCCTCTCGTGCTCTCTGTCTCTCATTCTCTCCCTCTCAAATAAATAAATAAAATCTTTAAAAAAAAAAGATTTGTGTGTACTTAGCAGGGGTGCGCTGGACAGTGCAAGACCATTTTCGGTTTTCATGGTTTTCATTTACTGGTGTAAGAATTTTCCCACGTTGCCATAAACTTTTTAAATTATACAGTGTCATAGCAATAGTTCCTTGTATTGGTGGACTATAATTTACATAATTATTACCTGTGGTTTGACATTTAGATGGTTGTCTCTCCTTTCTTTTTTTTCTTTTAAAGAAAACATTATAATGAGTATCGCATGGAGAGTGCCTGTTGCCTGAGTCCTTAGAGCATGTTCTCAGGGGTGGAGTGAGTGTCTCAGAACACTTGAACAGATTTTGCTCTAGCTTGAGCCTTGTTTTTTTTTTTGAAAAGGGATTGTTTACTTCACCCTTATTGCACGGTCTAAGGATACCCATTATTATGGTTGTTTTTATTACTGTGGGCAGATGATGGGTGCATACTAATAACAGTGTCTTCCCTGATCCCTCCTGTCAGCCTTTGAGGCTCGAGACCAGTGGCCCAGAGGAAAGTTGGAGCTGCCGGTTGCTGGGAAGGTGACCTGGCTGTTCTAATTTTGTTAGATTATCTAGGAGCCCTTTGATGAGGCAGCCTCCTCAAGATCATTAAGTCACTTAACAAGGTCAAAAAGAAAAGACACATGGTAGATTAGACTCTGTCTGAGGACTGCTGTTGCCGTGTCATGGGGCTCTCTCATCTTTTTCGTCCCACGGAGATCTCTGGGGTCTGGGTGGGTCACACCACACTCGGTGTTGGGGTCTGGTGGCTCACCTCTAGTTTACTTGCGTTTTTGGCGGGGGGAGGGACTGGAGAAGGGGCTCAGCCCCGAGTCAGACCTTCTTTATTTTCAGCAGGGCCACAGGAGGGACGAGCATTGCCGCTGAAGGCAGGGGGCTGGCTGCCTGGACAAAAAGGTACAGCTCCACAGAAACCCAGGGAGGTAGATGGCTGGGGTCACAAGGCCAGTTTCAGGAGCTCCAGTTTGCACATCGGTCCTGCCGCTTCCCAGCATGTGACCCTGAGCCAGTTACTTAACTTCTGGGAGCCTCAGTTGATGGACCTGTAAAGTTGTGTGGGGGGGATCGTGATTATGTTGCATGTCTTAAGTAGTTGTAAGGAAGAGGGAAGTCATAGAGGATGCTTAGCAGAGCGTGAGCAGATGCTCCCTGTGGTTGTGGAGGAGGAGTCTGGACAGTAGGGGACAGTGTGGGCAGTCAAGGGCGGTGGAGAGGGCATTTCAGGTGTTACGCTTCTCCTGGGCCCAGGCAGGCCTTGACAGAGTTGGAAAAGAGCCCAGTCTGACCCCAGGGATTCAGACACCTGTCCCCAGGATCTGAGACAATTCAGGGTAATTGGCCTGGTTGTTACCGGGTATCTGTGATGGTGTTACCAGGTGTCTGTAGTGTTTTCCAGGTCTGGGTGAGGCATGCCCGGGTATTGGGTATCAGCTCTGAAATTGGGCTGATGTGTGGAGAAATTCGCTTTCCCCATGGTTTTCTTCAACGGTTTAGGAGAAGACTTGATTAGGTATTTAAATCGATGACATACGAGTGAAGTTGTGACAATTCTGAGAGCCGCTGACATTTGCATACTTGGAAAGTTCTAGGTTTTTGGTACCATTAAACATGGCAGTGATTAAATTATTTAAAGGGACTTTTTCTTGGACTCTCTTCTTGGTTTGAGATTGTAAGAGATAGAGTTTTATAAAATGAAACTGTACAGGACGAGTATAGTAAAAAGTGAAATTCTTCCATAATGACACACTTCTGGAGGTAATCTCTTATTGGCAGATTGGTGTTTTAACTTTCAAATCAGTCTGTTTTCTCCCCTTATGCTAAATAGATAGTCTCTTTTAAAAAACAAGGTGGGATCCTGTAAAAAACATATTCATTTTTTTTTTCACTTACTGGTGCATCTTGGATATGACCCATTTTTAGTTAACATATTTACTTGATGAAATGTCAACATGAACCTCATTAAGTAATTTGCTAATAATTGTTCCCTCTTGAGGCAGTTGGTCACAGCCTTGTTTCAGCCTCTGCACAGGGAGCTCCTGGGGAAAACGTGAAGCAAGTCTCGAGTGGGTGGGTGTTGGAGGGGCATGTCATAGACCCCCTTGCAGGAGACCGAACCTTTGAGGTTCAGTGCTTATCGGACTGGGCCCTCACCCATGGCCTGTCCCCAGTCAGTGCTCTCTGAGGGTCTCCTGAATAGCCTTGTCCTGGGCTTGACCATCTCCAGTTACAGGGTAGACAAGAGCAAGTGAGCATTTGGTTTTGTGCTTTTTTGGTGGGAGTAGGGAGTTGGGAGAGGCTTCCACATACTTAGTACTTTCCTTTAAAACAATTCACTTTTTTTAAAACCTAAATCACTGTATCCCAAACGCAGTTGCCTATCACTTTAGAAGTTTTAGAATGCGAAGTCACAGTGTGGCCATATTCGTGTATTTACTGAATAGGTCTTAACTAGGTCATTACTAAAATGAGAAAGAGGGTATTCGAACTGCCCAGATCTGAGGCTCTCAGCACCTGGTGATTCCCCCTCCCCCACCCAGGGGACATTTGTCAATGTCTGGAAACATTTTAGGTTGTCACAGCTGGAGGAAGGGTACTCCTGGTATCTAGTGGGTGGATGCTGCTGCAGTTTCACAAGGCCCAGGGAAGGGGGTTATCAGGGACTTATCAGGGCCCACACGTCCCCGATGCTGAACTTTAGAAGCCCTCGCCTGGATTCAGGCCACGTGCTGCGGCTTTCTGGGTCATGTAATGGTTTGCTAGTTGGCTAACTCTTTGTGCAATTCTGTCTTTTCCGGGTGACTGGTGACCGTGTGTGCGTGACACTGTATATGGCTGGCCATGGCCTGCTAGTGGTTTTCAGGCCTGACCCCACACCTGATGTCAGAGCTCCAGTAAGCCTGTGCGGGATGGATGTGAACGGGAATTTACATGCGGATGTGAATTCAGGATACTGTTGCTCCCCACCCAACCCCCCCACACCCCGAGGACCGTACGGACATTGGGGAGAAGGGAGCTTATGGACCCTGAAGTGGCTGAAATTCGTAACCCTTTTGCCAGGCAAATCCTATTCGAGTATGGGTGTCAGAAAGCACACTGTGCTTGCAGAGAGGATTTCTCTCTCTCTCTCTTTTTTTTTTTTTTTTTTAAAGATTTTATTTGAGAGAGAGCACAAGCCGGGGGCAGGGGAGAGGCAGAAGGAGAAGCAGACTCTCTGCTGAGCCAGGAGCCCGACGTGGGGCTCGATCCCAGGACCCCGGGATCATAACCTGAACCAAAGGCAGAAGCTTAACGACTGAGCTACCCAGGTGCCCCGAGAGAATTTCTCCTGTGGGGCCAGGCAGAGACCGTGGCCTGTGGGTGACCATGCCCATTGGAAGTGGCTGTACTTTGTCAATTAGGAGATTTTATTGCCTCTGCCCTGGCTGGCTTTGGCAAAAACAGCCTGGCCTGGGGACGGAACCGTGGAGACAAGAAGGCAGTTGGCAGGGGGACATGGTCGGATGTGCAGTTGGCAGCTCTGCCTGAGCTGGCCTGGTCAGGTAGCTTGACAATTACTGCCGCCCCTCCCCCCGCATCCCTCCCCCCATTAAAGTTAATTGCTGTGTTGTGGAGCAGTAGTGAGGGGTGGGGTGGGGGTGATTGCCATCTCTGAGGGCATCTTTCAGTTTTCCTTCTTGATTCTGGAAACTTTGGAAAAAGCCTCTTGCCGTCCCCCAAGGTGGGTTGGATGAGAAAAGGGTCCGGGCGGTCCTGCATTTCATCGACTCCAAAAGGCCAGCAGCTGTGACATGCATCCCAGTTTCAGAGATGTCATGCTGTGCAAACGGGGCCAGCGCAAGGTTGTAGGATGCACGGATTGGGAGAAACTGATATCACAGGAAAATGTGAAGAAACGTGGGATGGATTTATTTATTTTAAAAAAGAGAGCGAGCGAGAACACAAGCTGGGGGAGGGGCAGAGGGAGAGGGAGAAGCAGAGTTCTCACTGAGCCGGGAGCCCGACACGGGGCTCGATCCCAGTCCCTGAGATCATGACCTGAGCCGAAGGCAGACGCTTAGCTGAATGAGCCACCCAGGCGCCCCAAGACGAGAAGTGGGCTTTACTATCGACGCATTATATAGCTTCCAGTCCCTCCCTCCCTTCTTCCCACTACTGTGAATCCTTTTACTGCCGTAGGTCTGATGCTGGGAATCCATCCCTGGTGAGTGACACAGCCTCCCTGTCTCACGGGAACCACAGTTGTGAAGATGCTCAGAGGGACGTAAGAGTGTAGGTTGCCAGTGTAGCTTCCATTCAGATCCCGGTTCTGCTGCTTGCTGGCTGTGTGACCTTGGACATGTCACTTGACCTCTCTGTGCTTCGGTTTTCTCATGTGCAAAATGGGGCTGTTAGAAGTGCCTCCCTCATAGAGTTGTAAACTTAAAAGGGTTCAAGTATGACCAATGCACTAGCCCCGTCTCTCAGTGCGGTTACTGTTACTACTCCTCATCCCTTGTCATTGTTGAAAGTGTCCTCATCATCAGTACACAGCAGTCCCTTGCTCTGGTCCAGAGGGGGGAGTCCGAGGATCCTGGAGAATGCTGAGATGGGAAAGTACCAGATGGTGATGTGGGTCTAGGTTGTCCCTCCCCCATCAGCCTCCATTAACTGCTTCTGCTTCTCTGGATAACACGGCCTTCTTGGCTCAGGTCAGGAAACCCTTGGACTCTGTGCCTCAGTTTCTGTGTCTGTAACATGGAGAACAGTAGTAGTACCTGCGTTCTCAGGTTTGTTTCAGGTATTAGACAAGACGAGACGTGCACAGTGCTGCAGCCTGTGCCTACAGGCTGTGGAAGGCTTTGCAACGACGGTATCCAAACCTCTTGAGGAAAAAAATCTACCCCCGTCCCCTTCTGCCTTAAGCACTGTTTCCTTGATCGGAGCCTTCCCCTAACCCCGCAGCTGGCTCTTAGGCAGTTCTTACTTGTAGATGGTGTCTTTGCCCTAGTTCTTAAGTCTAGAACGTGGACCCCAGGGGGCCGGTGCCTGCCCCTCGTTCCTGATGGCCTCTCCAGGGGTGGGAGCGGCCCCTCGCTTTGGTTCGTGACAACTGGGTCATTTTCAACAGGATCCTCTGCCCCTGTTTTGGTTTGCTCTCGCCTGCCTGGGAGCTTCCTGGTTTTGGCTGTGAATGGGCCAGCGTGTCCAGATTGTTCCTTTTCTTGCTCTTGGAATTATTTCCTTTGGACCCATGCCCATAACCGGGATTGTTGGGTTTCAGGTGGGACGGAGTCTCTGGCTTTTCTTTGCGTGTTTCTGGGTTGCTCTTCAGATAGATTTATTCATTCCTTCTTTTGCCTGTCGAGCAAGTATTGAATGAGTGTCTGCCGTGTGCAGGCAAATTAAAAGGACGTGCGTGGTCCTGCTTTGGGGAGATTCCAGGTAGGAGGGAAAGAGACACTAGGAGCTCTGCAGGGAAAATAGTTGAGAGCATAGACTTTCAGAGCATGTCCTAAGTGCCAGGGAATGTTCTAGATGCTTTATGATGTTTTCATCCCGACAGTAAATAACCTATGCATGGGGAAACAGGCACAGAGAGGTGAAGTCACCCAGAGTCTGGCTGGGAACCCCTGCCCTGTGCTATAGGAACAGAAACACGGGGGTTGCTGTGGGGAAATAACATGTTTGGGTCTTGGTGAATAATGGCGGAGAGGGGCACTTCAGATGGGTGAGGCCTCTCCCCACCGGCTGGCATCTGAGGCCTCCACGGAGGCACGAGAAGGAGCTGTCCAGGCCGGGGCACAGATAGGAAGAAGCTGGGTGAGATAGAAGAGCCTCGAGAGACCTTCCCGGCCAGAGCATCAGAGGCTGGGGGAGGGGGTCGTGGGCTGCCGTGGGCACACGACCATGCCTTGCAGGGCTAGGTTAAGGCTGATAACCTAGTTAGTATTAACTCACACTCCTGGTGCTCGTGAGTCCCAGGCCCTGTTCAAAATGCTTTCCATTGAACCCTCGAAACAGCCTTATAAAGTGGATAGACCATTGTCCTCATTTTACAGATGGGGTACCCGAGGCCCAGAAAGGTTATTTACCTTGTTGAAGGTCCCATGGCAGAGCTGGGACAAAACCGTGGCCGTTTGGCCCAGAGGCCAGGCTCTTAGGCGTGGCACCGTCCTGCCACCGAGATTGGGAGTGTCCCTAGTGGCCTGTTTTAAAATAGCCGTTTGTGGGTGCTTCCAGGTCAACGGCAGGACAGGAGGGCGGGGGGAGGGGGTGCCGGGGGTGGGGGAGCAGAGTGGAGTCTTTTCCAGCAGGCTGTGCCCAGTGACTCTGGCCGAGTCTCTTGGGTGGCTTCGGCATTGTGGCACATGGCGTACTGAGCTGTCGTGACCGCAATAACAGTGGCAGTAACAGTGGGGTAGAGGTGGCAGAGGTGAACTTGGCCCCCAGCGGCTACCCCCTCCCCCAACACGGGAGGGTTCACAGTCTGGGGAGAGGTGGGTGACTGAAAGTCAGACAGGTGGAGCGACTTCCTCAAGGGCACATAGCCAGGAAGTGCTGTTGACAGGGCTCGAGCCCAGGTGTCAGCGCCTGGATACAGCCTGTCCCCGGTCCGTCCCACCCCCATCCCCGTGACCCTCTCTGGCACAGGATGGGGAGCATGCCTCTGGGATTTCCATTTGGAATAGAGAGACCTTGGGGTAGGGAGGAGGGCGAGCTCGGACGCTCTGGGGCCGGGGCCCGGGGCGTCTCAGGGGACTTTTGGAGAATGATGGTGGCTTTCCCAGTTTCCTGTTTTGGGGCTGTCCTCCAGAGAAGGGACTGAGAAGAGGGAGCCAGAAACTTAACGCTCTCAGTTTCACAATGCCCAGGCGCTTTTGCAACGTGTGGGTGATGCAGCACTTTCCTGGTGGGAATCCCACACGGAGCTTCGGTTTTCCTGTGCTTAGCTCGCTCCGGCCCCAGCCTGTCCCCCGGCCCTGTGTGTCACCCGATCCCCTCCTGGCACTTTGTTCTGCTTGTTGATGGGCATACACACCCGAAGCTTGTCCAGCGACCTTCTTGGCTTCTGCTCTGCGCTCCCTGTCTCCGCTGCAGCACATCTTGGCATGTTTACAGCCCTTAGGTTTTACCTCCTTCGGGAAACCTGTCCTGAGCTCCCAAGTGGAAACAGCGATGAGAGTGACTGCCACTAGTGGACCGGTCACCAAGTGCCCATCTCTTGTCGCCTGCTTGACTTCTCAGGGAGGCATTAGTTGGAGTGGTGAGCCAGCCCGCCTGTGTTGACGTCCACTCCTACTTCCAGGCTGTGCCACCTTGGGCAAGTTGCTTTACCTCTCTGTGCTTTGGCTGCTTACTCTGCAAAATGGGAACATCCCACTGGGGGATGAAAATGAAATAATGTAACGTGTAGATGTAGTCCTCACAGGTGACTCTGAGAAGCAGGTGTTGTCCCTGCTGTGAGGATGAAGAACCTGAGTTTTCTTCCCCTTTGCTTGGTGAGTTAAGGGGTCTCTGTGTGCTCTGGAGATCTCTTGTCACTTATGTGTAACTCTTCAGTGACACTTGGTGCTTTTAAAATGTTTTGCTATAGCTATTTATGTACCCATCCTACCTCCTGGACCAGATGCTAAGCTTTTTGAGGGCAGGATACAAGGGTGGATGTTATGGTTCAACTGTTACAAAGCAGGGCTCAGTAAATGTGTTAAATGAATGGACAGGCAGGTGCATGGTCTTTGGAGTACTAGGTATCTGCTTCTCCCTCTCCCTCTGCTGCCCCGCCCCCCCTCGCTCGTGTGTGTGTGTGTGTGTGTGTGTGTGTGTGTGTGTGTGTGTGTGTGTGTGTGTGCGTGTGCGCGCGCGCGCTCTCTGTCTTGCTCATTTTCTCTCCCAATAAATAAATAAAAAATCTAAAAAAAAAAAAAAGATAGCGGGTCTCAACTGGAGTGATTGTGCCACCCCCCCTCCCCCAGGGACATGGACACTTTCTAGAGACATTTTTGTTGTCCTGACTTGGGGGAGAGGATGCTACTGGCATCTGGGGGGTAGAGCCCAGAGATGCTGCCGGACATCCCGCCATGCACAGGACAGCCTCACAACAGAATTGTCTGGTTTCAGATGTCAGCTGTGCCAAAGGTGAGAAATCTCGGGTTAAGGGGACTTGTAATCTATTTATAAGCAACATAGCCATGGTAAAAAGACATTGCATTCAAATTTATTTATTTTTAGCAAATGCAAACGAGTCCTGTCTAGATGATGTATTTTCTTACTGAGGTGATGAAGCGGGGTCAGTGTGTAGTTTTAGAGGGGGATGTTAGGTTTCAAAGACAGCATATGGGAGGTGAGAAGTCACATAGTTAACTTGACCCTGGGTCTTATTCATCTTTTTTTTTTTTAAGCGCTTTATTGAGATATAGTTCACATACCATATTCATGCATTTAAAGTACACAATTGGGTGGTTTCTAGGATAGTCACAGAGGTGTGCATCCATTCCCGCAGTTAATTTTGTGACCTTATTTGTCTTTGTGTCCTTTAGACCTGGCCGGCCGTGTGCCTTGTGTGATGGTCGCACATGTTGGCCGCATCCAGTTTATAGTTTGTGGAGACGCTGGTGTCTGGTCCATAGCTTTCACAGGTGCTTCTGAGTGCCTGCCATGTGCCAGGGGCTGCAGCAGGCGGGAGGTGAACAATCCAGGAGCACCACCTGGGCATTCAGTGCCCCCACAGAGTTGGCAGCCCGAGGGGAGGGCAAGATAGGGAAAAAAAATCATGTTTGAGGTAAGTAGCATCAGATCAGGTCATATGAAATTACTGACCTTCAACGATTTTTGACCTATGGCCCGGGTTGGCAAAACGTTTTCTGGGAGGAGTTAGGTGGTAAATAGCTTAGACTTTGCGGACCAGGGCGAAGTCAAGCGACCACGCTTGGCATCAGGCAGATCATCTGTTTTACATTTTATATTTAATAATGTGAAATCCATTCCTAGTTTGGGGGACGGAGCAGGCAGAGGGTCAGATTTGGCCCATGGGCTGTAGTCTGCCAACCCATGACCTATGCAAATGGCCATTTGTATGGTTTTTGTTAGTCACAGGTATGACGCATAATGTATTATATACTGTAGTGCGTATCCCATAACATATATAGCATTAGAGTATTAAGATAGTATGTAAAACATCAAGTAGTATCTGAAAGAAATATTTAATGACCATATGGTGAGTGCTCTACTGTAAGTGTACGGAGCTTCGTGAGGCGGTAAAATGAGGAATTGGATGTGCTTGATGGGGTGGGGAGGGGGCGAGCCTCCGTGAGGAAGGGCTGCTTCTGCCGAGGCCCGAAGGCTGCCTCTGAGTTCAAGCCAGGGCAGTGAGTGGGGAAGGGCTCCAGGCAGGGAGGACAGGTTGTACAAAGGCCCTGAGGCATCGAATGGTACAGGAACAGTGAGTGAGGGGCTTCTGGCAGCCTCAGGATTGGGTTGCAGTTTGAAGCTATCCCTTTGGCTCCGGGGTGGAGGGGAGACCAGCAGCCAGTTAGGAGCCTGGGTAATAACACGGGTAACCCAAAAGATACTTGGGAGGTGTGGAACGGATTGAACGAATCCCCTGTCTTCTAGTGGCACACCACTTTTTACTTTATTTCATGTTAATAAAAGGACCTCATGTTTATCAAAAAGATAACAGAGGTCCTGGTTAGGTTCTTTTCAAGCAAATCCCTGTGCTCTCATTTCCTGTTGATTTCTCTACCATCCACTGTTTGGACCGGTGCCATCTGATAGAAATAGAATGCAGGCCATGTTTGGAGTTTTAATTGGTTGCCACATTAAAAAAAAAACAAAATAAAAAGGTGAAGTGATTTTAATGATTTATTTATAAAGATTTATTATTTGAGACAGAGCGTGCATGAGTGCAGGCAGAGGCAGAGGGAGAGAGAATCTCAAGTAGACTTGCTGCTGAGCGTGGAGCCTGATGCAGGGCTTAATCCCATGACCCATGAGATCATGACCTAGCCAAAACCAAGAGCCAGACGCTCAACCTACTGAGCCACCCTTGAGCCACCCGGGTGCCCGATA
The DNA here is from genome assembly GCF_037043125.1 of Eumetopias jubatus. Classification (NCBI taxonomy): domain Eukaryota; kingdom Metazoa; phylum Chordata; class Mammalia; order Carnivora; family Otariidae; genus Eumetopias; species Eumetopias jubatus. The sequence continues at coordinate 81,640,929 of NW_028274818.1, forward strand.
TATTTTAACTCCATATAGGCAATATGTTAGCATTTCAACATGGAATTAATGAGATACTATATGTTTTTTTTTTTTTTTTTTTATGCTAACTTTTTCAGATCCAGCATGTGTGTGTGTTAGAGCCTGTCTCCGTTTGGTCTAGCCTCATTTCAACTGCTTGGTAGCCTTGTGAGATAGCGTATTGGACGCTGTAGGTTTAGATGGCTTCTGACATTTTGTTAAAAATCAAACATTACATAATAATAATTGGAGAGCTGGGGTACCTGAGTGGCTCAGTAGGTTAAGTGCTTTCAGCTCAGGTCGTGATCCCAGGGTCCTGGGGTCGAGCCCTGCGTCAGACTCCCTGCTCAGCTGGGAGCCTGCTTTTCCCCCTCCCCCTGCTGCTCCCCCTGCTTGTGTTCTCTCCCTCGCTCTGTCAAGTAATTAAAATCTTAAAAAAATAATAATAATATTTGTAGAGCTATACGCTGCCAGGAATGCATGCTCCTGCATTTAGTGATTTTTTTTTCCCCCAGCCTTATTGAGATGTTGACATATCACATAAGTAAAGTTCAGGTGTATGATGTGAAGGTTTGATAAATGTGTATATTGTGGAGTGATGGTACAGTAACGTTAGCACCTCCATTCCCTCACATTATTATCTTTTCCCCCCTATTTAGTGGTGATAATTTTTAAGATCTACTCTCGTAACAGCTTTCAAGTATATGATACAGTATTGTTACCTGTCATCACCATGCTATACGTTAGATCCCCAGAGCTTACTCATTTTATGAGTGAAGGTTTGTACCCTTAGACCAAGGTCTCCCCATTTCCCCCACCCCCTAGCCCCTGGCAAGCACTGTGCTCTGTTTCTAGGAGTTTAGCTTTTTAATTTTTTAAATTTTTATTTATTTTTTATTTATAAAGATTTTATTTGAGAGAGAGTGCATGCACATGGGCTCATGCGTGGGGGAGGGGCAGAGGGAGAGGGAGAGAATCTCAAGCAGACTCCCTGCTGAGCGTGGAGCCCCACATGGGACTCTATTTTAAGACCCTGAGATCATGACCTGAGCCGAAACCAGGAAGTCAGTTGCTCAACTGACTGAGCCAACCAGGCACCCCTTTATTTTTATTTTTTAAAGTGTATTTTTTTTTTAATAATCTCTACACCCAACGTTGGGCTCGAACTCAGGAGACCCCGGGGATCAAGAATTGCATGCTCCACTGACTGAGCCAGCCAGGTGCCCGAGTTCTGCTGTTTCAGATTGCACGCGTAAATGAGAATACAGTATTTGTCTTTCTCTGGCTTATTTCACTTAACATAAAGCCCTCACGGTCCATCCATGTCGTCGCACACGGCCGGATGCCCTTCTCTGTTAATGTCGGGATGATACTCTGTCGTGACCGTATACAGCACATTTTCTTTATCCCTCCATCGGCCAGTGGGCGCTGAGGTTGTTTCCGTGTTTTGGTTGCTTTGAGTGATGCGGCCAGGATCGTGGGGGTGCCCGTCGCTCTCCAGGATCGGGATCCCATTTCCTTGATCCCATTTCCTTCTGATGTACTTCATGATGTTGTGTGGACTGGATTCCCACAGGGATGACCGGGCCAGCGTTTATCACCGCCTTTATGATTCTCATTGTGTATCTCCGGGTTATTAAGCTTAACCCGCACCACCTTGTTTTCCGCCTGTGAGGCTTTAGTAGTGATGAAGCGAGGCTGTTGACCTTCGGGTCAGGCTTTCTGTGTTTTCTTCAGCTTGAGGAGTAATTTCTAAGGCGATCCCTCGCGTCATTGTTCGGAATAGCAAAAGATTGGCAGCCACCCAAGTAGTGGGCCTGGTAGGGGCCTGGGTAAATAGACCGGGTCCTGCCCATTCCGCGGGGGATTGGGGATGCTTCCAGAAGAAGGTAGAAGTGAGGACAAGGCTGGCCTCCAAGATCCATTTATTTTATTTTATTTTTTTAGTGAAAACATCAGGATACAGTTGTCGTATTTGGTATAAAACCTCTCGGGTAAAGAAAGGGAAAAATAAGAGTATGTAGTTGTATTTGCTTAAAGAATTCTAGAAGGGTACTCAGGAAACTCAAATGTGGTTGGGTTTGTATACAGGGACAGAATGCACGGGACCCTGCAGAGGGTGGGGAGAGGGAGGCAAAAGTAACTTGTTACTATTTGACACACACACACACAGAAATATACACATGTGTCTGTACACACACATATATTTAAATCAGAGTCTCGTACTGCCTATTAAAATCAATTTAAAAAGAAGTTGATATTTTCTGTTATTCCTAGCTCCTGGCATTTAAAAAGTTTTTGTTTTTTAAAGATTTTATTTATTTATTTGACAGAGAGAGAGTGAGAGCACAAGCTGGGAGACGGAGAGGGAGAGGCAGGCTTTCCGCTGAGTGGGGAGCCTGATGCGAGGCTCGATCCCAGGACCCTGGGATCATGACCTGAGCTGAAGGCAGACGCTTAACCCACTGAACCACCCAGGTGCCCCTCCTCCTGCCATTTAATGGTATTTCCAGAGCACCTTCCCTGCAGAGGAGGCAGGGATTGTCCTTCGGAAAGTGCCCTGGGTGAGCAGAGCCCCTGGTGCGCAGAGCAGGTGCTTTGGGGGCTGTGTCAGTTCAGGGCTGGGCAAGGGCAGGATGAGGCGGGGGCCATGACCTGCCCAGGGGTATGGAGGCATGAAGGAGTGTCAGCTTGGCTCACGCACAGCCAGTCCTGCCTCCTGCTGGCTCTATCCATACTGCCTGCTGTATGCGATACCATGCACCCACTGTAGCTTGAAATAATAATATTTTGCATGTAACTCATGAAAAGGTGGCAGGGACATAGGAAGAGGTGGATCTGGAAGTAATCCCAATAATAGCCGTGACATTTATTGAGTGCCTACTGTTTCTCCGGCCTGTACTTAATTGCGGGCCTGTTTGCTTCATTCCGTTGGTATCTGCGCTTTACAGCTGTGGAAACTGAGGCTTGGTTGCTTGCCCAGTGTCACGTGGGGAGGAGCTGAATGATAAGGGGCGTGTTTGGGGAGTATGGATTCTAAACTTGATGAGAGGAAGGACTCTGTTAAATGGGGTTTCTTAGCCCCAGCACTGTTGCTCTTTAGGGCTGAGCACCTCCCTGTTGTGGGGCTGTCCTTGCATTATGGGTGTTTGGCAGCATCCCTTGCTTCTGCCCGCAAAAGGCCTAGAGCATAAGTTTTACCCTTGGTAGTGACACCAGAAATGTCTCCGAACATTGTCAGATGTTCCGTGCAGGAAAACTTGTGGAGGCGAATTTCCAGAGAACCACTCCATGGAAAAAAGAAATCAGATGAAGGCATGAAATCCATGGTCCCCACATCACTCAGAGTGAAAGTTAAAAAATGCCTGTAATGGCCTGTGAGTCCTGCATAGTCTGCCCCTCCCCGCCCCTTGCCTTCCTCCCTAATTTCCCATTACTGTTGAGTCATATTGACCTCTCTGTTGTTGCTGCAAAATGCCAGATGTGTTCCTACTGCAGGACCTTTGCACTTGCTGTTTCCTGTGCTTCCCCCCCCCCCCAATGGCCTTTTGGCCTACTCCCTGGTTTCTTAAATGTGTTACTGAAAGACACCTTCTCAGCAAGGTCTTCCCACTTCTCTGAGTCCTTTTCTTATAACACACCTGCACACATACACACACATACATAAATGTGCATGTGTGTATATATATATGTATTTTATATGTGTATATTTTTTCCTTTTATCTTGTTTACTCTCTGTCTCCTCTTACAAGGCTGTCAGCTCCAGGAGGGCAGGCCCTTTGCCCTGCTGTTTACAGCTAGGTCCTCAGCAGCTGGAAGCAGTGCTCAGTAAATGGATGAATGCTGTCTGTCCTGTTGACTGCTGTGTCCCCAGATCTATTCTTCTGGCTGCCACATGCCTGACCCCTCTCCGGTCCCTGGAATGGGACCACATGGAGGATTCTGTGAAGCTCCAGGTTCTGATAGAGGAGAGGAAGTGGCTGGGGACAAAATCTGCAAAAGTGGTCGGGCCAGATGGAGACCATGAGGGCAGGTGTGCTTTGTAGGGCAGGGCCTGTCACGGGGAGAGTTGGGGTCAAGGCACGTCAGAGCACGCTGTCTACTGCTGTTGACATTGAGACACTTGTGACAGGCAGCCATGGCTCTGTTTTCTGCTTGGCAGTCCTTTTAAGACAGGAGTCTTGGCTTGGCAGGTCACCCCCATCCCTGTCTTGCTAAGATGTTCAGTTCTGCACCTTGGGTGTCAGAGTTCAGTGAGGATTTGGGGCTCTTGCTTGCAAAGGGTCGTGCCCTGCCTTCCTGGGGGCTGGGGGTAAGGTCTGGATGTGGCCCTTCCATCCCCCCCCCCTTTAATATTTCTGGGCTTTATTCTTAGCTCTGATGAGTCAGAGGCTGAGGACAGGCCACAGCTCAGTCCAGGAGCAGGCAGGGGCCACAGTGGCCTGCGTGATGCTGGCACCTGCTGTCCCCCCCCGCCCCCCCCCGGTCCCCGAACACCACCACGGGCTGCACCGGCCTCTCGTGGTACAGCCTTAGACCTACCCGGCTGTCTCTGGCCTGTGCCGGGGAAAGCGGAGGCCTCATGCCGTCCCTGTCAACAGGATTAATGTCCACAAGCCCAGCAGGCCTCGACCAGACTGACCTGACTACCGGCTTCCCCATGCTCCTTTTCTCTGCTTGCTTCTGCTTCACAGTTCTCCCTTTGCCGGGTATCTCACACTTGGATTGGTTCTGAGTAAGGCTCTGTACGTGACCAGTTACCTCACCTCTGTGCCTTAAAGACAGGGCTCATTGCTTGGTTTGGTCCCACAGATTTCCTTCTGTGCCTTTGCTGGGGCTCTGAAGCCGGCCGTCTGGGTTTGACTCCAGGTCCCACCCATGTGCCTACCTGCAAGTCTTCTTGCCCCTGTTTGCCTCTGTGTCCTTCTCTCTAAAATGGGGATGGTGCAGGAACTGCCTCATGGGGCATGGCTCTGATAATGAACAGAGCAGTGGACGTTCAAGCAGGAGCATGGGCGCCTGGCTGGCTGAGTCGGTTAAGCAAGCGTCTGACTCTTGATCTCAGCTCAGGTCTTGATCTCAGGGTCGTGAGTTCAAGCCCCGTGTTGGGCTCCATGTTGGACATGGAGCCTACTTAAAAAAATATAAATAAAAAATAAAGCAGGAACACAGTGCCTGGCACACCATTTGTGCTTTGTACGGGCTTCTGTCCTGTTAGTGCTCTGATTAGCCTGAGCTGCAGCCCCCATGGGGTCGCTCTGGCTTCGTGGCCAGTGTGCCCTACACCTGCACAGACCTCAGCCCATGCTGTCCAGAGCTGGTTAGGCATCTCCGAGCAAGCTAAGCCCTTGACCCTGCAGTCTGCACTGCAGGTTCCATTATTAGATCTATTTGCAGATGAAGGAGACCAGGGCCGGAGAGGTTAGCTAATTTTCTGAAGGTCAAGGAGCAAAAGTGAGCCTTGGCGGCTGGATTCAAACTCAGGCCCTCCGACTCCAGGGTCCCTAGTTTTGTTGCTCTTTCTTGTATTCATCTTATTTATTTTCTCCCTCCCCTCTGCATTTTTGGAAAGGTGCATACCCACACGGCATCTTCTCCATGCCTTTGCCCCCGCTGCCCCTCTGCCTTGGACGCGCTTCCCCCCACCCCCGATATTTGCTTGCCTGTCTCTTTCTGACGCTTGTGCTCTGCTGAAATGTCACCTTCCCAGACCCTCACCTTGCTACTTGCTGTCCCCACACCCTTCCCTTTCCTGCATAGTGAACACTGCTCTTCGCACTTATGTGTTGTGACCTATCTTTAGTGTGAGTCTCAAGAGGGCAGGACTGTGTCTGATTTATCCCCATATCCCCTTGATTAGTCCAGAGCTTGGCACAGAGTAGGTACTCAATAAATACTCATTGTGTGAGGGAGAGAGTGAATGAATGAATGAATGAAAGAAAGAAAAAACCAACCAACCAACCCTGTGTTTTATTGATCAGTTTCTTGACCAGGAACTGAACCTGGAACCTTTTGGGTCATGTCATTTAACCCTCCTGATTATTCTGTAATGGCTGGGTTCTAGAACTAGTCTCATTTCACAGATAAACTGAGGCCTGGTGGGTCCACTGCTTTAGGGTGGTAGGGACAGTTTTTGCCTCCTGGGGGGATATTTGGCAATGTCTGGAGACATTTTTGATTGTCACAGCCAGCTGTGTATGCTGCTTGTAGGTTGCGGACCTGAGTTTCTGTGAAATGGGTTTATAGGACCTGCCTCCTAGAGTTGTTTGTGAGGATTAGATGGGATGTGTGCTTACTGGCATCTCTTGGACAGAGGTTAGGGACACTGCTTAACATCCTCTGATGCACAGGGTAGCCCCCTCAAATCAAAGAATTTTCTGGCCCCAAATATCATTGGTGCTGAGGTTGAGAAACCCTGCTTTCAGGCACATCTGTGACGGGGTGGAAACTGGAACCTAGACCCTCCAGTCTTGTGTTCTTAACCACCCCCATGCACTGCGCACGTTGGGTAGGTGGGTGGGGGGTAGTTGTAGCATATTTCCATGTCTGGGTCAGAACGTTGCTTCTCTGTTCTGCAGAGATGAACTTGGACTCCCTAAGGCCTGAGGACATCTAGTTGATGCCCTGCCGCAAAGAATGTCACCTTCCAAGCGGCCTCAGGCTGGGCAGTGAGGCTGTGGGCCTTGCAAATCCCCTAGAGTCGCAAGCACCTGGCTGAGAGGTGGTGCAGCCTGAGAGGTTAGGGCTCACTGTCAGACTCTGTGGGTTCAAAGCCTGGCTCTGCCTCCTCCCGGCTCTGTGACCCTCAGCAAGTTCCATAACCTCTCTGGGCCTCATAGTCCCCTGGTCCGAAAAGGGAGAGTTCTAAGAATCCTGATTTTGTAGGGGTTTGAATGGACTCGTGCTTGGAAAACACTTAGCACCGTGCCGGACATTTCAACTTTTGGGCGTCCAGTAAATATGTGCTTTCTCTTTGTTCCCAGCTCAGCATTTAGAAATGTCTACCCTTAAATTCCTGCTGTCACTGTTTGTTTATTCAAAGCGCGAATTCCTTTTGTTATTATTAGTTTAGGGGTAATACATGCAGAGTGAAAAATCCAAACAGTGCTAAAGATACTAAAACAAAATGAATAGTGTCTTCTTAGCAGCTCCAGCTCTGCCCTCCCCGGGGATAGTCCCGGTTAGCTTTTTGCTTTTTTTTTTAATCTTTCTAAGAAAATTTCCCTGCCTGTAGAAGTATCTGTATACCCTTTTATGCTAATTTTAAATGGGAACAGTAGTAGATGCATGTGATTTAAAAAAAAAAGCAAACAGAACAACTGTCTAGGTATGCAGAGGCATCTGCACTTGGATTCAAATTCCCGGCTACCCATGCTGCTTTCAGGTTATGTGACTTGGCCTCAGTTTCTGTTATCTGTAAAATGGATTTCATTCTAGGGCCTGCCTCCCAGAGTTGTTAGTGAGGATTAAATGAGATGTAAGGCATGTAAAGTACTTAGCTTGGTCCTGGCACAGGCCACTAAGAACCTTCATAAGCCCTCGGTCTTTTGGTTTCTGTTGATGGAGGAAGGTGCCATGTAATTGCTTACCTGCAGGTCTTTGCTCGACTGTTATTCTGGCCCAGAGCTCTTTTCTGTAATAACACCCAGACCCCACCATTATTCTCTGCCCGCCCCTCCCCCGCCCCTGTGCTCTTCTTTAGGGCATTTGCTGCCATTGCACATGCATATAGCTGTTAATTTATCTATTTCATATTTGCCTGTTTTAATAGAATGATCCTCTGAGAGTAGAAACTTGACCTCCAAATGTTATTGGAACACAGTAGTCTCCTGATACAGAATTGTCCACTGAGTGGTGGAAAGCTACCTATCATGAGTTACTGAGGTGATCATATTGTGGAAAGGGCCTTCAGGCCCCAGTGGGATGCCAAGTTCAAAGGAGGTCCTTGTAACTAAATAGGTCAGAGCAACCCTCACTCCCAGATGCAAGTGACCCAGAGCCCTGGTCCAGATTTGTCATCGCGTACCCGGCTGTTGTTGGCCGTTTGCTTGCCTTCCCCTCTGGAGCTACCCCTCCTGTCCCGAGGTCAGCCCGTGGGGCCCTGGGCGGGGCTGTTTCCCTCTAGAAGCTGTGTGGGCCAGGTCAGAGCGGCAGGCTGTGTGGGGAAGCCCCATGGGGCCCCCGCTGAGGAGATACCCCAGCATACGGTGCTTCAGTGACCGGCCAATGGAGTTGAGAGGGCCAGTCAGCCTCAGGACCACTCCGTGTGGGGCTTGGCAGCCCTGGGGTGGCTTCTGGACCTGACCCAGCAGAGGGCAGCGATGGAGAGCCGTTGAACGGAGCTGAGGAGGGGGTGCCCCTGGCCTGGTCCCCAGAACCCGTGAATATGGGATGTTGCACAGCAGAGGGGAATGAAGACGGTAGATGGAAATATTAGGCTACCACTCATAGTTGACCTTGAGATGGGAGGTGTGTCCTGGCTTATCTGGGTGGGCCTCCACATCACGGGGGTCTTTGTCAGTGGAAGAGGGAGACGCAAGAGCACAAATGAGGAGAGGTGGCAGCCTGACCAGCACTCGGTCTGATGCTCTCGGCTTTGAAGATGGCAGAAGGCGCCGTGATCCGAGGAATGTGGACGGCTTCTGGAAGCTGGAAGAGGCAAGGAAATGGGTCCTCCCTTAGAGTCTCCTGACAGAACGCAGCCCTGCCCATACCTTGATTGTAGCCCACCGAGACCCCTCTCAGATTCCTGACCCCTACCACTGTAGGATTCCACAAGTGAGTTACTTTAAGTCACCAAGTTGATGGTGATCTGTAACTGCAGTCATAGGCAGTGAGTAGAGGGAATGGGTTCTGAACTTGGTGATGATTGGAGGACTCACATTTTTTTCTTGGCCCAGATTTTTCATGGACACAGGCCCAGCTCCAGAAGGCCCAGCTCCTAGTCAGGCTTCCTATGTTTGAGTCCCAGCCTTGTCACATACAAGCTGGGTGACCTGTGGCAGCTTACTTGTCTTCTCTATTTCCGTTTCTTCATTAACAAAGGAGCATCAAAGTAAAACCTCCCTTCTAGGTAATCGTGGAGGTTAAATGAATTAATTCACTTGAAATGCATAGAAATAGTGCTGGCACATAATTAGTGCTCAGTTAATGCTAGGTGGTATTATTATCAGTAACAATATAAGATCACCATCTTGAGAGTATTAATGGTATAAACTTCATTTATTTTTATTACTGACGTAAGAATTAAGATTACTGACAATAGTCCTTTATTGAGTGTGTGGGACCCTGTGTGTATGTAATTTTATTTAATCTTTGGAATGGCTCTAGGAGATAGGTGTTCTCAAATTTAGAGATGAGGTTCAGAGAGGTTAAGTAACTCGTCTAAGGTCACAGAGCAAATAGAGAAGAAAACTGGGTCTAGGAGACAAGGGGATAGGTAGTCTTTTTGGGAAGATGGGGTGGGGTGATGAGAAGAATAGAAAAAAGGGAGAACAGAAGGAAAGAGGTAGGCTCTAAAAAAGTCAGCTGAAGAGGTTGTATATAATAGTAATAATCAACATTTATATGGGTTTTTATGGTCTCCTGGGGAGGAGATGGTAGTAGCCCCATTTTGCTGGTGGGCTATTTGAACCTCAGAGAAGATCAGTGATTTACCCAGAAGTATGCTACTGGTAATGGTATAAACCCTATTCATGCATGTCGAATTCTGAATCATAATTATGTAAAAGTTGACTCAGTGGATCAGAATTTGTATCATTGGGTGCCTGGGTGGCTCAGATGGTTAAGCATCTGCCTTCGGCTAAGGTCATGATCCCAGGGTCCTGGGATCGAGTCCCGCATCAGGTTCCCTGCTCCTTGGGAGCCTGCTTCTCCCTCTGCCTCTCTCTCTCTCTGTCTCTCATGAATAAATAAATAAAAAGTTAAAAAAAAAAGAATTTGTATCATTAGGATGCTTTGTATTGTGAGAGCAAATTCATTTTAAACTTGTGTAAACAGTTAAGTGAATTTATTGGAGAGGTCCACTGGGAAGGAGGACTGCAGGTTAAGTTTGATCCAGCAGCACCTCCCCCCCCCCCCCCGTTGGTACCAAGTACCAGTTTCTTTCATCTCCACCTTTTATAATGTCCACTTCGTTCTCAACTCTCCACAGAGGTGACACTCCATCCTTTCCCTCCCAACTTTTGGTGCTTCCCTTGTAAATAGCTGAGACCCCTGTAGACCCCACATCCTCACCCTGCATCACTGGGGCAAGAGAGTAGTGTCCTTGCTGTGATTGGGTTGATTTGGGTCAAGATAGTCTTAGTTCCTGGTGCCTTGGTTTCCTCATCTGTGAAATGGGCATAGCAGCACTGCCTCTCCTTGTGAGGACTGAGGGACATGCCTGGTACATTGGTGCTCAGAGTGTGCTGGTTGTCATTATTCTTCCCTGAGGGAGAGGGATGTGAGATGACAGCACTCAGTAGAAATGTTATGAACTCCCAGAGCTCGTGGGCCAAGCAGCCTTGGACTTGTGCCCCCCTCCATCCTCAAGCATCAGGGCTGAGGGTAGGGAGGGGGGACACATAAAAGGGTGGCGAAGCTGTCGAGGTGTCCTGTGAAGAGAAGCCTGGGTTGGGGGAGCCAGCGATGCACTTTCTGTATCGAGATTTTCTCGGGCCAGGTTTTCCATGGTGTGCTGCCTGGATCAGCACTGGTGACTGTTTTCTGGACTCCTCCCAGGGTTGAATTTTTTTTTTTTTTTTAAGATTTTATTTATTTATTTGAGAGAGAGAGAATGAGAGCCCGAGAGGGAAGAGGGTCAGAGGAAGAAGCAGATTCCCTGCTGAGCAGGGAGCCTGATGTGGGACTTGATCCCGGGCCGGGACTCCAGGATCATGACCTGAGCGGAAGGCAGTCGCTTAACCAACTGAGCCACCCGGGCGCCCCCAGGGTTGAATTTTGTCACCAGTATTGGGCCGATGGGAGAGAGCCTGGTTTCTGAAGCTCACGGATCCAGAGCTGCTGGAAGGAAGAGCAGGGTAGCTGTCTGCCCTGGGGTCGCAAGCGGCAAGTAGCCAGCAGACTCTCCATGAATCATTGCCCTTCCTTAAGGCTTCCAGTGGCCCTCTGCATTTGCTGTTTCCTGCCCAGACCCCAAACAGCGGGGGTCACACTGCTGGTCTCCAGGGGTGGCCGAGGGGATCTCTCTGCACAGAAGATCCTTTAGGGTCCCAGCCAGTGAGGGACACACTGGAGGCCCAGATGCTATTGTCTTCACTCTGGTGACAGTGGTCAGGGCCGCCGTCGGCTGGCTGAGGCAGGGTGAGGGCAGGTGGCACACTGGCTGCCTCCTGCAGCCATGAAATTTCACGTTCACAAGCGGATTTCCCCTTTCCACATGCCCCCCTCCTCCTCCCTCTGCTCCTCCCTCCTGCCTCTCCCTCTGGGCCAGGGCCTGTGGCTTAGAGCAGGAAGCTGCTTTCTGAGGGCCTGGCTCCTGCCTTCGCTGAGCTGAGCGTTTCCTCGGCCTCTCCTTGGCCAGGAGTCGCGTGTCCTTAGATGCTCTCCGGTTTCCTCTTGCTTACTTCCTAATTCGCGCCTTTACCTGTCCTCTAAGCCTCCCGAGTCTGGGCCACGCTGGTGGCAGTGGTGGGGATCACGGTGAATTCTTGGCATCGTCAGCTAAAGTCACCCCTTGTCTCTAGAGCGTGCCGGTCCTGTGCGATGCATCTCTCACACACTGTGCCGTTTGCTACGGGCCACAGCCCCTCCAGGCCCTTGGTTTTCCTGACCACTTTACTGGGGAGGAGACTGAGCTTGAGCTCGGAGAAGTGAAGTGACCTGCACAGGTTTACATGAGGTTAGGGCCGGAATTTCAGTCCACCTCTACCTGACCAGGAAGCCCAGGGTCATAGCCAGGTTCTACCTGGATGGATTGTTACTTTTTTTTTTTTTTAAAGATTTTATTTAATTATTTGAGGGTGGGGGTAGGAGCAGACTCCCCACTGAGCATGGAGCCCAACGTGGGGCTTGACCCCGGGACCCTGGGATTTTGACCTGAGCTGAAGGCAGATGCTTAACGATTGAGCCACCCATGTGCCCTGGATTGTTATTTTTTTAAAAGCAAAGTAGGAAGTAATGTTGGGGAGGGGAAGCAAGGCAAGGGGAGGCATGGCATGAGCCAGTTACTCAATAACTTTTGGGTACGTTCCAGGTGAAGAGGCTCGGAGTCAAGAGTAAGTACACGTGGTCCTAGCACTGAGGTCCTTGCATGGTCCTTGTAGGACAGAGGTAGTGACAAGTAAGAAAACCATCACAAAGATTGGGGGGTGGGCCTGATGATTTGGAGAGTGGGGAGGACAGCTTCCTAAAGGAGATACCCAAGTTGGATGTATAGGAGTTTGTTATAGTGGAAAGACATTGCAGGGAGAGCATCTAGGAAGAGGTATCCCAAAGAACCATTCATTTGACCGGCAGCTAGGGAGTGCCTTGAAAGCAGGGACCACGGCCCTCCCGAATCTCCAGTACCTTGAACAATGCCTGACACATGCATGGTAAATGCCTTATTGAGTGAATGCCTGAGTTGACACACTGGGGAAGAGGGTGGGAGAAACTGTAGGAGAAACAGACGGAGCTCAGACATGGAAGACCTCATGAAGCACAGCAAGGATCAGCTTTTGAAGGTGATAGGGAGCCATCTGAGGTTGCTACCCAGAGGAGAGAGGGCAATCCGATCTGTCCCATTTCTTAACACAAATATTTAAGTCTGTGAATTTTCCTCTGAGCGGGAAAATTTTCCTGCTTTTAAACACATGTGGAAAGATCTTCCATTTTCCTCATTATAACGGGAAAAGAAATTTAAACTACAGTGAGATGTTTTCCACTACCAGGTCTGCAGAGATAAAAAAGCTTGTAATACATGGTGTTTGGGAAGGAGTCACCCTTGTTCCTTGTAAGGTAGAGTGTAAACTGATACCCCCTTGGAGGGCAATGTCTAAATTTTAGATGCATGCACCTTTTGTCCCAGCAGGTTTGTTTCTAGAAAGTGATCTTATAAATATGCTTGTGTGTGTGTGCAATGAAGCACTTACCAGATTATCAGTTCACTGCTGTATTATTTGTCTGTTAGAGCAACCCAGTGCCCTTGTCGGCAGGAGGCTGGTCAAATATAGTCGGGTCCGTCATACAGCGGAATAGCAAGTACCCAGAACAAAGAATGAGGAAACCCTTCCTTTGCAGTGCAGGATGACCTTTAAGGCCTGTTATTAAGAGAAAAAAGCTGGGCACCCTGATGGCTCAATTGATAGAGCACGTGACTCTTGATCTAGGGGTTGTGAGTTTGAGCCCCCGGCTCGGTGTAGAGATTACGTAAGTAAATAAACAAACTAAAAAAGAAAACTTAAGAAAGAAAGCAAGGTACAAAACAGTGTGAGGAGTATGCTTCCTTCCATTTGATAACAGAAAATACACACACACACACACACACACACACACACACACACACACGCATAAAATATTTTCTGGAAGGACACACAAGAAATCAGTAATGGGTGCTTCTAGAGACAGGACCCTGGGGGGTTAGGGACTGGGATGGGAAGATGGCTTGTCACTTTTGCCTTTATTCAAAAGAAATACAGTTAAGTTCTCAAGAATAAAACATATCTCTGTTACTGAAAAAATCGGTTTCTAATATTAAGTTAAAAAAGCAAGGTACAGAATGGACTATGTATTGTACTTGTTGGGGAAACAAAATTGATAACACTTTATCTGGAAGATATTTGGAAGAATACACAAGATGTTAATAACGGTAGTTTTGCCTTGGGGGTACGATGGGGGGTTGCAAATTCAGAGAGGGAGTCTTCTTTTTTCATTAAAAGTATGCCATTTTGTGTAGTTTGAAAAAAATGTTAACACATAAAATTTATGACCTATTAAAAGTAGATTAGTAGAAACATGGATGAATGAATGCCTGGTTGGTTGGGTACATGGGTGGGTAGATGTATGGATGGGTTGGTGCATGGGCAGGTGGATGGATGGATGGATGAGTTGGTGCATGGGTGGGTAGATGCACAGATGCATGGATGAATGGGAAGAGAGTGGGTGGATAGATAGATGGGTAGATGATGGGTGGACGCGTGGGTGGGTAGCTATATATCTATGGACGCACGAATGGATGTCCAGATCAGTGAGATAACTTTGGCTGTAGTGGGGGAGGACTGAGCGGGGCCAGGAGGGCTGGAAGCAGGGAATGGTTAGGAAATGATTGTAGTAGTCCAGGCAAGGAATGACTGGGGCAAGGATCAGGTTGTAGAAATGTCTCACACATGAACCAAGCTTCTGGTATACATAACTGCATATATTAAGGCCCAGCATTGTTTTTACTAGAAGGGCAAATTCCTTTGGAATGAGCTTTTTCTGGCAACTGCTCAGAAACGGTTCTGTGTATAATTAACCACCAACAGTTTAATCCCCTTTTCCACCATCACCATAAGAATTACAAGTGATGTGAAACCAGTTAAAATAATCAGTCTTTGATATAAACCACACTTATTCTTATTTATAAGACCGTCTTCCAAATGCCCAAATCCACAGAGGTATGACCTTTGTCCTTTTTTAGGGTTTCTTTGTGTCTAGAAGTTTCCCAGCTAATCCCTTTGTGTGTGTTGACCTTTTAAAGTTTATTTTTCAATGATTTCCTGTTCTTGGTTCTGGAGAAATAACTGTTTATATCACAGAATAATTACACCTCTGAAGAACCAGTTTAGGTACCTGGTTAAGACCTAGAGCTCACTCACTCCCTCTTTTTTAAAGTCAAATCCTTTCTTTCCTAAACATCTTAATAACCATTTGGAAGTCTACACTTCAGGAGTGTTAAATATACTCACATTGTTGTGCATAACTAGGTCTCTTTTTCTGAGAAGCTCAGAGCATGTATTTTGATCAGATTGTCAAATGTGTTTTTTAAGTGAAATGATCTTTTTGTTCCCATTACCTTCTTATCTTCAATGGTCTTGAATGTGGTTTGAACGCTTGATACAGAGTCGTAAGATTCCAGGTTCCTTGGAGTTCCTTGGTGGTCTCACTTAACCTGATTCTTGGGAGCCTGTAGGGATCAGACATAGCTGGAGCTTTCTAGAGGACTCACTGACTAGTGATGGGAAAAAAATGCTAGGAGGGAGGTAGGCTGCATGGGCCCTGGGGCCAGCTTGAAGCATGTGGGCCTCGTCCTGAACTGTGTTGCTCCCCAGCCCCTGCTGATGGTTGTGAAGCAGGAATTTGGGCCCAGTGCTATCAGATTTTTTAATTTTCTTTTAAAGATTTTATTTGTTTGTCAGAGAGAGAGGGAGAGAGAGAGAGAGAGAGAGAGTGCAAGCATGCGCGCACAAGCAGGGGGAGTGGCAGAGGGAGAAGCAGGCTCCCCGCGGAGTAGGGAGCCTGATGCGGGGCTCGATCCCAGTACCCTGGGATCATGACCTGAGCAGGAGGCAGACAATTCACTGACTGAGCCACCCAGGCGCCCCAAATTTTCTAATTTTCTAAGAAAAGTCAGATCTAAACTTTTATATGAAATTTTCTGATTTTATTTTTTAAATTTTTTATTGTTATGTTAATCACCATACATTACATCATTAGTTTTTGATGTAGGGTTCCATGATTCATTGTTTGTGCCTAACACCCAGTGCTCCACGCAGAATGTGCCCTCTTTAATACCCATCACCAGGCTAACCCATCCCCCACCCTCCTCCCCTCTAGAACCCTCAGTTTGTTTTTCAGAGTCCATCGTCTCTCATGGTTCGTCTCCCCCTCCGACTTACTCCCCTTCATTCTTCCCCTCCTGCTATCTTCTTTTCTTTTTTCTTAACATATGTTGCATTATTTGTTTCAGAAGTACAGATCTGTGATTCAACAGTCTTGCACAATTCACAGCGCTCACCATAGCACATACCCTCCCCAATGTCTATCACCCAGCCACCCCGTCCCTCCCACCCCCCACCACTCCAGCAACACTCAGTTTGTTTCCTGAGATTAAGAATTCCTCCTATCAGTGAGGTCATATGATACATGTCTTTCTTTGATTGACTTAAGAAATTTTCTGATTTTAAATGCTGGCAGCGAACCTCAGATTTTTTTTTTTTTTTAAAGTGTGCTGAACCAACAGCAATAACAACAAACCACTGTGAGCCAAATTGGCCCCGGTGGGGGGGGGGGGGGCACGTGTGTCAGATCTCTGACGTTATCTGACCCAGTTGTGGTAGAAATAGGAAATTAAAACTGTAAGATAGGGTAATAACTTTTCCAAAGTTGTAGAACTGGTCAGTGGTCATTCACTTCTCCCTTTACAGAAGTCCTAAACGTTGGCTTTAGTTTATTCTTGGACCGATATACCCGATCTATTTATTATGTCTCTGCTTATCTATTTGGCCCGTTTCTAGTGAAACACGTGCGGGTTCTTTAAAAAGCAATTCAAACAAATTTGTTTCTGAGGCTGGGTAACTTAGTGGGTCACCATAGGGACTTCAGAACCAAATTGTCTGAGTTCGATTTGGGCTCCAGATCTTACCTGCTATGTGATCCTGGAGCAAATCACCAATCCTCTCTGTGCCTTTGCTTACCCTTCTGAAAAAGGGCTGACGGAGCACTCACAGAATTAAGGGGGATAATGCAGATGAAGCACCTAGAATAGAACCTAGCACAGAGGACTACAATTTGGTCGTTATCCATGATGCTGAGGCTGCTAATGGTGGTGATGGCAGTGACCATGATGGTGGTGGTGGTGCTGATGGTGGTGATGGGGGCAAACAAAAAGACTTTCTGAAGTCCTCAGGTGACAAGATGGTAAAGTAGAATGATGCATAATGACAAAAGAACTCTGAAGTTGACAGGGGAATACCCTTCTGGGTTTCTTCAATGGCAGATGCCATCTTTTGTGCGACGGTGAACTTGCCCCAGATCCCAGGACTTAGCTGTTCTGTGAGACAAGACCTACCTTCATGCCTTATTTTTGTTTCATAGTCTTTCTGGCTCCTGATCTTTCCAGTTTGCACGTTCTACCCGAGAGGGCCTCGGGTGTAGGGTCCTGTCTATTTTCTTAACACGGTTTTGATCGCCACACAGACGCCTGTCCCTCCTTGGTGTGGCCTGTTGACCCTGCATCTCTTTCTGTCCTCAGGCGTGGGACGTCACGTGGAACACCAGCAACCCCGACTTCACCAAGTGCTTTCAGAACACGTTCCTCATGTGGGTGCCTTGTTCTTACCTCTGGGTCTGCTTCCCCTTCTACTTCCTCTATCTCTCACGCCATGACCGGGGCTACATTCAGATGACCTATCTCAACAAAACCAAAACTGTAAGTCACTTGGGATTTCCTCGTGGTGGGGGAGGCGGGGTGTGCTTGCGTTGGGGACCGGTGGTTGGTGAAGACCGACATGTTTCTTCTACCCAACCGAGTTCCTTTTTCTAGAAGGCAGACATGACGTCGTGGTTGAAGGCTGAGGCTCTGGTTTTAGACATGGGTGCAGATGCGGGCTGTGCCTCTTCCTAGCTTTATGACCTTGAACACGTGTTTTGACCTCCCTGAGCCCTGGATTCCCCACCATTACAGTGAGCATGCGAGGCTCGACCTTGAAAGATTATCAGGAGATAATCAGGAGGTCTTCCTACCTGGCCCGAGGGTATCCTTTTTATTCCCCCCCCCCAAAAAAAAAAAAAAAAAGTTTTTACCTTGAAACAATTTCAAACTGCGGAAGAGTGGCAAGGAGGATCCCAGGAACTCCCCCCAGCGCTGAATACCTGTTAACTCACAGTCACCAAGTTCTAACATTTTGCCACACTTTTTTATGATTGGCTCTTCCTCTCTCCGTGCACACATATGATTTGTTTTTTCTGAATCATTTGAGAACCAGTAGCATCAGTGTCATCTTTACTTGGCGTGTCTTTTCTCAAAACGGGCATTCTCTTACATGACGACAGCGCAGTTATTAAATTCAGGCAATTTAACGTGGACACGATACTTTTTTAAAAAATCTGTCCATATTTCAATTTTGTCACTTGCCCCAATCCTGTCTTTCCTGGCACTACTCCCCCAGTCCCATTCAAGATCCAGTCTGGATTCATGCATTGCTTTTATTTTTTATTTTTAAAAAAGATTATTTGAGAGAGAGTGAGCGAGCGGGAGGGAGATGGAGAGAGAGAATCTGAAGCAGACTTCATGCTGAGTACGGAGCCCAACGTGGGGCTCCATCTCACCACCCTGAGATCATGACCTGAGCCCAAACCAAGAGTCAGACGCTTCACTGACAGAGCCACGAAAGGTGTCCCTCATGTGGTGCCTTTAGTCCTGCTGTCTCTTGGGAGACTTTAATCTGGAAGAACACCTCACCTTCCTTTGACACTGATGGATTGGAAGAATGGGGACCAGTTGTTTGGAAGGGAGTTGCTCAGCTCGAGCCTGCATGATGTGTCCTCATGATGTGGGTAACGCATGTCCAGTTGGAAAACCACGGAAGAGGTGGTGTCCCTTGGGGGTATTACACCTAGGGTCGTGTGGTGTTCATCGACCCCAGATTGAGGGGGTTCATTTTTTTTTTTTTTTAAGATTTTATTTATTTATTTGAAAGAGAGAGAATGAGAGAGAGCACGTGAGAGAGGGGAGGGTCAGAGGGAGAAGCAGACTCCCCGCTGAGCAGGGAGCCCGATGCGGGACTCGATCCCGGGACTCCAGGATCATGACCCGAGCCAAAGGCAGTCGCTTAACCAACTCAGACACCCAGGCGCCCCTGAGGGGGTTCATTTTGATTGCTAGTCAAAGTGTTGCCTGGTATGTCCACCGTACAGGGACCGTGTCTCCCCTTCAAGAATAAGCTTTCTCAAGGAAGACATGAGGAGAGCAGCTACGTGTCACACTCCTCATTCTACTCGCTCTTCTCCACTTAGCAAGTATCTCACTTCATTTTTAAAGCCATGTTTCCCAAGACTTAGTGCCCCAAAACAGGAAAACCTGAGTGTTTTTACTGAAGCTTTGCCTATAGTGACCCCATCCAGACGTGTCTTGTTCATGCCACACCAAATGCTATCCATTTCCCTATCCTCTCCAGATTTAATGTCTTCCTCTCAGACCTTTGGGAGCACTTTGTACTTTTTTGGGGGGAGCAACATCTCCCTTTAAAATGTAAAACAGATTTTACAAAGAAACAAACAAACAAAAAGCCTTGCTCAGAAAGCCTCCAGTAGCTTTTCACCATAGGGAATAAAATCCTCACCCACCGTGGCCCAGCCTGATCTGGTCCCAGGCTCCTCCTTAGCTATCTACCATACTCATCACTCCTTCTACAGCAACCATAAACCTCTCACACATGTTCCCTACCCCAGGGCCTTTGCACTTCCTGTTCCTTGGAACCAAATTGTTCTTTCCCTCAAATGTCCATATTTGGCTCCTTACCTGTATGTCACCTGATTGCAAGGGCCTTCCCTGACCACCCTGTGTTACGTGTTTTCTTTTTCCTCCTGTCACTTATCACTCTCTGGCATTATCTATTTTTCAGTTTGTTCCTTGCCCATTTTCCCCCCACTAGAATGTCTGCTCCATGAAGGCAGGGACTTTTGTCTGTTTCGTTAATTGTTGTATCCGTGGCACTTTGAAAAGAGTGTGGCCATTAGCAGGTACCCAGTGAATGTTGTTGAATGAATGCTTACCGTGTGAGGTGCCTCATACAAGTGTCCAGTGTAGCAGATGGAGGTAAGCTGTAGATCGAGCTCTTGAATTTTCCGGGGATGGGAAGACCAGGGACCAAACAGTCATGCCCTGGGTGCGTGGTTACAGGCTAGTGTGTGATGGTCCAGAGGGTGGCTCCCCCTACCTAGGCCTTGTCCATGCTCCAGAGGCTATGTGCTGTATCTAAGGACCGCAGCTGATAGTTTAGGGATTGACTGGTCCCTCCTAGGCTGAGCTTTTGGCAGGGGTCTGCTGGGGGAAGTTCCAGTGCCATCCATCTCTTGTAAGACATATATGTCCTTCTCTTCCAGGCCTTGGGATTTTTGCTGTGGATCGTCTGCTGGGCAGACCTCTTCTACTCTTTCTGGGAAAGAAGTTGGGGCAAATTCCTGGCCCCAGTGTTTCTGGTCAGCCCAACCCTCTTGGGCATCACCATGGTAAGTGGGAGCTAGCTGCCAGGCACCGTGGAGGCCAAAATTAGTGGCCAGAGTGTAGAAATGAGAACATCTCACAATAAAAATCCAAAAATCTGGCTTTTCTTGAAAAATTCAAAGACGGCAGCCCCCGCCTCATAGTCTTCTGGAGCAACAGTCAGCCAGAACTGAGAGATGAGTGCAGCCTTTACAGGGGGCATCACTTGGCCGCAGTTTTTCCTGTGCCCTGTTGCCCTCCTTTGCCACTGAGGCTGATGGTGGGCACCATCTTTGTTGTGCCGACTGTGTTCTGTTCTTGTACTGGCTGGCTCAACCATTTATATTAATTGTCTGGGACCTGACGGCCCCTTGAGCTTTCAGCCTCTGGCTTAAGGGCTGGGATGCCAAGCTGAATAGGAAACTATCCTGCCCCACAGGGGTCCATTATTGTGTGGGAAACACAGCCAGGGTAACAGCTTTCTTACAGCTTAAGTCCTTAATGTGTGCCTGGAACCATTCTTGGTGATTTACATGTCTTGAAATTAGAAATTAGAATTCATCTATTCTCAGAACAACCTTGTGCCCCTTTGGCAGGGGAGGAGACTAAGGCATAGAGGCATCAAATGTCCTCAGGGTCATACAGCTAATACATAGCTGAGCGGGAGGGTGGTCGCTGCAGAGGCCATGGTTTTAGCGCCCGCGTGCCACAGTGATGTGCTCGAATTAAGGGCCTTTCCTGCATATGCACCCCATACCTTGGTCCTCGGAGAAACCTGGAAAGTTCTCAGCGAGCCTAGCCCTTGCATGTTAGAGAATGAGGAGGGACACAGGTTCGGGGCACGATGTTTTGAGCTGGGAGAGCAGTGTGTCCAAGGAAGGGCGAGAGGCTGGGGATGAAGGAGTGGTCATCTGTGAAGTAGGAATGTGGAATGGGGCTTTAGGGGGTGGACAGCAGAGGTGACAGAAATTGGGAAAGGCAAGGCAAGTTGGACCCAGACTACGGAGGGCTGTGGATCTTTTTTTTAAGATTTTATTTGAGAGAGAGAGAACATAAGCAGAGGGAGTGGGAGAGGGAGAGGGAGAAGCAGGCTCCCTGCTGAGCAAGGAGCCCGAAGAGGGACTCGATACCAAGATTCTGGAATCATGACCTGAGCCAAAGGCAACTGCTTAACCGACTCAGCTGTCCAGGCGTCCTGTGGGCCGTGAATATTTATTGTACTTGTTAACAGTCCTGATCCCTTTTTTTTTTTTTAAGATTTTTTATTTATTTATTTGAGAGAGAGAGAGAGAATGAGAGAGAGCACGAGAGGGAAGAGGGTCAGAGGGAGAAGCAGACTCCCTGCTGAGCAGGGAGCCCGATGCGGGACTCGATCCTGGGACCCCAGGATCATGACCTGAGCCGAAGGCAGTTGCTTAACCAACTGAGCCACCCAGGCGCCCCAGTCCTGATCCCTTTACATATTAACTCATTTAGGGATTTTTGCTCGTGATTCCTATGTTCATAAATAAGCACGTTGAGACACAGAGAAGTGAAGGAACTGACCCAGGGTCACACAGCCAGTAAGTGGCAGAACCGGCTTCACACCCCAGGGTCTGCTCCACTGTTTGTGGGGTTCTTTGCCAAAACCTGGCTCTCCCTGTGGCCTTTGTTCACCTCTCTGTCCCCATAGCCGGGCACCATGCCTCGCATGTAATAAGCACTCCATAAATGTGTCAAGGGAGTTGGCAAATGAAGAGCTTGACTTTGCTGGCCTGAAATTTGGGCAAGAAGGTGTAAAGGCAGACTGGTTTTGGCTGGAGTGGCTCATGGTTCCTAAATTTTCCCTGTTCCCGGTCTTTTGATTCTTCATTCAGGAGTATGTCTGTGATGCTGGGGACCCAGGTGTGATGAGCTGAGGGTCACCGGGCTTTATGCCATTTGAGGCTCTGGGCTAGCTAAGAGGTGAACTGGCCTGTGAGAGGCTCAGTGTCTCTCTTCCCCTGTGGGCTCCATGACGGAGTGAAGGGTCGGCCCTGCTCTTCATGCCGCAGTGACATTTTCTCTACACCCCCGGGGGCAGGGATATACAGGCACTAGGACTATGGGATGAGAGCAGCCAGCAGATTGCCAGGAATTGGAGATAGGATAGACACAGTTCCTGCCCTCATGGAGCGTATGTCCAGTTGTGCAAACAGGTACTCAACGAATGATTCCCCCAAAAGGCGCAAAGTGTTTGCTCTTGTGCAAAGTGCCACAGGGGTGAAGTTTGGCGAATGTGTTTGGTCTGGGGGCTAGGGAGGAAGGCGTGATGAAGCTGAGGCTAAACGATGAGCATGATGTTAAAAAGTTGAAGAGTCTGGGGGCAGAGGACTGTCCAATTGGAGAGAATAGCATGTACAAAAGTCCTGGGGTCAAAGGGAGAAATGGGGGGGGGTTGGCCTGTGTGGCTGAAGGAGAGGGAGTAAGGAAGGGAGCGGGGACGGCAAGAAGGGCAAAGGCCTGACCCCGTGGGACCTTGAGCTTCAGGGTGAGTGGGTTTGGTTTTGTTTTGTTTTGTTTTACATTCCCAAACGTGGGTTCTAAAATTTTTTCTGTGCCATGGGCCCCTTTCTCCTTTGCCAGTCAGGTCTGAGGATCGTGTTCCTAACATAAATACAAAGGATCGCAAAGGAAACCCAGCATACACACACGTATGAAGATTTTGTGATGACATCCCTGTTTTTACTTGAGGTGTAATTTAGATATGGTGTAAAATTCACTTTTTAAAAAAAAAAGATAAGTTCATGAGTCGTGATAAACCCACACTGTCATGTAACTACCAGCTCCACAGTTGAGATCCAGAACAGTCCCATCCCCCTAAAAAGTTCCCTCGTGCTGCCCCCGCTTTGTGGTCAGCCCCTCCCTCTACACCCCCATCCCCTGGCAGCCGTGGGTGTGTTTTCTGTCCCTATCACTTTGCCTTTTCCAGAATGTCACATGAATGGCACCATGCTGGCTGGGGCTGTGTGACACTGACTTCTCAGACCTGCAGTTCAGCCGCCTTGTGTGTGTCCAGAGGTGTTTTGTTTGTTTGTTTTTAAGTTGCTCTGTGTGTTTGATGGCATGGTTTCACCACACATTGTTTACCCATTGTTCAGGTGCAGGGCCCTGGGTTTGGAAAACCAACTGTATTTAAACACAGTTAGCAAAAGATTAAAAAAAACAAGGGAAAAATATCTGTGCACTTCAAATCAAGATCTACCGAGTAGGAATGCTTCTTAATTTCCAAGTCGTGATGACCGTACGTGATCATGGGAGACATCTTCACCTATATATTTTCAGATATGATTTCTAATGGTGACAGAGCCCCAGGTACTGCTAATGCTGTGCGGTTTATTACCTTCACTCAATGACCGGTGGTGCTGATTTGAGTGAAAGCGAGGATGTAATTGTTCTCCCATCCAAGTTCGCCGACCTCTGGGTTCTAGCCACAGCCTGTCCTTGGACCCCAGGTTAAAACAGGGAGACGTTTGGAGCAAGGGTGTGGCATGTCTGGCTCTACGTATCGAAAAGCCGACTGTAGCCTCTGAGTGGAGAACAGATTGTATTATTGGGGCAAGAGGGGAAGCTGGGAGGCCAGTGGGGGGGCCCATGGGGTCATGCAGTGAGAGGGGAGGGGGCTGGGGCCAGGGGGAGTGGTGGGTAAACTGAGGATCAGTCCTGGTGGCAGAGCCAGTGTGAGCTGCTGATGGATTAAATGTGCAGAGTGAGGGAGATAGGGGGCCCCCCAAGGAGGGTGGATGAAGACAGGTGGATATGCTTCTGGGGAGTAAGGGCAGGTACCGTGGGTGACCTTTAGCTCCTCAGAAGTCTGGCTCATGACCGGCTTTGGGGATGGGCCTCGGGAGGCCAGCTCTGCTTGTCCGGGGAGTGACTGTGACCTTTCTCCTTCTTTGTCTTTCTTTCTCCTCCTCCTCGATTATTTTCTCTCCCTGATCGTTAAGTCATGTGCGAAATGGAGTAAGAGCCTCAGGTATCAGGAATAAAAGAAAATTCCAGCCTCCCCCACCCACCGTCATTCCAATAAAGTTTCCTGCAGATGAGATGTATAAATGTAGGCAGATGACAGAACCTTCATCTCCTTATGAAAGAGACCAGTCTTCACTGTTGCCCAGAGGAGAATAATTAGTCTCTGTCAGGGCTGGGAGTACCTGTAAATGAAGGGTTGGCCCACTGCCTGTTTTTGTAAATAAAGTTTTATTGGCACTCAGCGATGCCCATTCATTCAGGAAAAAGTGTGCCTCTCTCTTGTAAACTGAGCTTCCCTCCGACTCTGCCATCCTGTCCCACATCTATACATAGTCTCCTTAAATTCCCACCCCTTTCACGTTACATGCTATATAGTTAGAGGCTTCGGAGTCTCCGAGGAGGTCAGTGACTTGTCCAGGGTCACCCAGCAAGGGAAGAGCAGGGCTGGTACTGGAGCTGGGTCCTCCTCAGGCTGTTTTTTGGTACTACTGAGCTGAGGGCAGCCCTACTCCAGGCCTGACATCTTCCAGGACTGTGGGGGCCTAGGGCTTGGTCTTCTGACAAATCCTGTTTTGTGCTTCTCTCTTGCAGCTGCTTGCTACCTTTTTGATTCAGCTCGAGAGAAGGAAGGGAGTCCAGTCCTCGGGGATCATGCTCACTTTCTGGCTTGTAGCCCTACTGTGTGCCCTTGCTATCTTGAGATCCAAAATCATGACTGCCTTAAAAGAGGTAAGTGGTGGTCTTATTCCGCATCTTCCCGCAGCGGCCCCTTGGAAGGGATGCTTCCTCCTTCCAGCTTACGTCGCCATGGGAACCAGAGGATGGGTGCTACCTGGGCCCAGCTTCTTAACCAGGGATTTCTCTAGCTTATCCAGCCTTTGTTCTAGAACCTTCTTTCCTCAGGGCTCCACTTATTTATGTAACTTCAGGGGCCCAGGGATGGGAGCCACAGGCAAATGCACACCGCTCTCTGAGCCTCTGGCGGTAGTAAACAGCAAGGCAAGTCAGCTCTAATTACTGTCAGTCTGGAACAGAGATGAGTGGGGAGTGGTGTTTGCAGAGCGGCTGCCCCCGCTGCGGGGCCCGATACCCGTCCCTGTGTTACCTCGGTGCCATCAGCCGCCACTCTGGCTGAGGAGTGGTTCACATTGGCTGCCATACGCCGCTCCCAGGAAATTGGAGGAGCGTGTTTTTTTAGACGCTACCCCGCTGTTCTCTGCCACCTTCAAGCTAGTTGGTATCTTGAACATTTATTGAGCACCTGCAGTGTTCGGTACAGGCGGTCTTTGTACTCAGGGCAGCTGACCTGTATTGAGGTCATGTTCCCAAGGTGCCAGGCAGGGACGAAGTTTTTTTTTTTTTCCCATGAGTAATCCTATTGATGGCTCACAATTATTCTCATGGGGTTTCTGAGCCTCAGCACTAATTAACATTTTGGGCCTGAGACGTCTTTGTCGTAAGGGGCTGTCCTGGCCTTTGTAGGATGTTTCGGGGGTGGGGGGTGGCATCCCAGGCCTCCACCCACTGGGTGTCAGGGGTGGCGCCCAAGTCACGGTGAACAGAAATGTCTCTAGATATTACCGGGTGTCCCCTGGGAGGCAACATCGCCCCCGACTGAGAACCGCTGATCCGTTTATAGAAACTGAAGTGCAGAAAGGTTGAGTGAGCTGGCAACATCGGGGGCCGGTACAAAGAGACAGGCCTTGAATGTGGGCCTGCTTCACTCCCACGCCCGAGCCTCCCCTCAGCACGTGGGCCACCCTCACGGGGTATCGGGGACCGCACCGTGATGTAACCGCCTCTCTCCTGTTGGGGGAGGTAGCTCAGGGCAGGAGAGCTTGTTTCTGGGTCTGCAGCCCGCTCCCCCACCCCGGCCTCTGCAGGCTGCTTTCAAGAAAGTGATCTTCTCTTCCTCCTTCCTCGGCTCACGTTTAGGATGCTGAAATCAACGTGTTTCGCGATGTCACTTTCTACATTTACTTTTCCCTCGTGCTGATGCAGCTTGGGCTGTCCTGTTTCTCGGACCGACCGCCCCTGTTCTCTGAAACCATCCACGACCCCGTAAGTGTGATCAGAGGTGTGTGTGCGCATGCGCGTGTGAGAAAAATATCGCACCGTGCAAGCTCCCGTGGGTTAGACATCTGTTCTGTGCCAATATCGTCCATCTGGGATCTCATTCCATCTTCCCCAAGGGCCCAGAGAGAGGTTGTATCATCATCCCACTCTACAGATGGAAAAATAGAGGCTTAGCTGTGGCTGGGGGGACTTAAGGAGGGAATCGAATTTATAATTGTAAACCGCTGTGTCTTGCAGGCATGTAGGTTTTCTCATTTGATTGCCATAGTGATTTTAGAACGTGAGCAAACATTTAAGTTAGGAAATTTCCCATAAATTCTAACTCTGCAGGGTTTCTAGAAAAATGAGAAGTTCTGGCAGTGTTCGGACCATTATCCCCCACAGTAGCGGTTTGACCTCAGCTGGGGCGCATGGCTACCCAT
The DNA here is from genome assembly GCF_037043125.1 of Eumetopias jubatus. Taxonomy (NCBI): domain Eukaryota; kingdom Metazoa; phylum Chordata; class Mammalia; order Carnivora; family Otariidae; genus Eumetopias; species Eumetopias jubatus. Next base: position 81,667,521 of record NW_028274818.1, read on the forward strand.
GGCTACTTTACCGCAATCCCCATCGCTCCCTCTTGTGTTATATAGTCTTGCTTCCTTCTTTCACGGTCTGTGCCTGGTGGCCCCTGGGGTATTTGAGTTGGAGACCCTTGGTCTGTTCTGTCCGTTGGAGGCACATGGAGATCCTGTATGTACCCGGGGATTTGAGTGGGTGGGGTGGGGAAACAGCCAGTCTTCCTGCTGATGGAATAAAGGGGGACATAGTCCTTTACCACGGCTGCCTCTGTTCTTCCTCCCTGCTTCCCTCTCTTCCTTCCTCCTTCCCCGTCTCGCCCCTTCTCCCCCTTCTTCCCTCCCTCTTTCCATCCAGTGCCACGTACCAGGCCCCTATCTGGGCACAGGACTGTGACAATGAATAAAGCAGTTCTTGCCCAACTGACGCCTGCGTCGTCATGGGGGTGGGTGGGAGAGGGGCAGACGAACAGTAACCCAGGAGCCAAGTATTATCAGTCAGGTGGCAGTAAATCCTGAGGAGGAGAAGAAAGCCTGGAAAGGAAATTGATATGTTGGTTGAAGGTCATGGGTAGTTTCGAAGTGATAGGAGCCATCAGGGAAGGCCGGCCTCCCTCATGAAACCCTCACTGGAGCGAGGGAGCGAGCTGAGCAGATAGCAAGAGGAAGAGGGGTCCAGGCAGACGGCTGGCAAGTGCAAAGGCCCTGGGGAAGGAGCTGCCATGAAATGTCAGGGGAGCTGCAGGAAAGGCCATTGTGGCTGGAACAGCGAGAGGCCAGAGACGGCTGAGACACGGCATCTCACATGTGGGGACAGTTGCCTGCATTCGCCTGAGCCACTGGATTTTATTCTGAGTGGGAGGGGAAGCTCTGGAGCATTTATTTGACGCTTTTGTTTGTGGTTAGTCAGCTGTTAACCGGGGGAAATTGCAGCAGGAGCAGTTTTCAGCTGCTGTGGTTCTGTTGGGTTTGGCCTGCGCCTCAGCAAAAGGCCGAGGCTGCCTTTGTGGGTGGTGAAGGCACCTGTGGGGAATTGGCGTGGAGGAGGTTGACACTTGCCAACGTGTTTGTTCGAAACCAGTGTCTTGGTGTGCGTACTGAGAGGCCCCAATCTTGGACTTCCCGGCTTAAGGAGGAACGGTGTTGGAGAAATTTGCAGTGTGTGTGCATGCTAGGTGTGTGTGCAGGTTTTTGTATGTGTGCACGCGCATATATTTTTGGTCACATGTTTGCACGAAAATGTGTCTGTGCATATGTGCATTCGTGTGTTCTTACGCATGTGTGTGTGTTTGCGTGTGTATAAAGTTCACAAGGGCAGCGACCATGCCTGGGACACCCATTGGATCCCAGCTCACGCCTGGCACGGAGGAAGGGCTCAGATGTCTATGGCTTGGGGTCTCCTGTGCCTCAGTGTTTGTGTACATGGCCGTGGCCTGTCCCCATCAGGAAACGTTTATTAAACGTCAGGCTGTGCTTTCAAGCTGGAGAGCGCACGCAGAACAAGTCAGACCCACCCAAGTGACTGCAGACCCCGGGTTGCTCTGAGGGTCAGCTGAGCCTGAGAGAAGCTGGCAGGGCGGCCTGGAGCTTGCCTGTAAGACCTGAAAAGCCACCCTCCACAGGGGACGGGGTCTCAGGTGCTCTATGGGGGAGGGAGTTTCTGATTTCTGGTTCCCTCTGGGGATTTGGATAAAGTTCCTTTAGGTTGTTGCCCGGGTGCTCGCAGAGCTGGCTTCTTCATCCCGTTGTGTTTTCTGTGTTCCCAGCAGCCGGGGCCTGGGGCCTGCTCTGCCACACCCGGGGCCTGGGACACCCTGACTCTTGTGCCCAGCCGTTCTTTTTTTCATGAGGAATCTAAGCTTAGAGAAGATGGTCGGCCTGTTAGACCCTAACTTTACGCCCTGGATCTGATGGTGGAAGCAACAGGGTGTCACGGAAGAGGAGCCTCCGGTTGGGGTTGGGTAGACCCTGGGCTCCTTTTAGCCCTTCAGTAGACATTCATTAAGCATCTGTTGGATACTGTGCTTGGTTCTGGGGACACAGCAGGGTGTGAAGTCGATGTAGTTCGTGCCTCGCTACAGTTATCTATGACTCTTTGACAAACCACCTTGAATTTGGTTCCAAAAAACAATAGTTTATTATTAGGTTTCATAGTCCTGGGTGTTGCCCGGGCCAGCTGGAGGCTCCCCCGCGGGGGTCTCTCTGACAGTAGCCACCCTCACTCACGTGTCTGGTGGTTAGCGCTGGTCCCTGGCCCAAGCCTCCGATGGACTTGACAGTCCATGTCTTGGTGGCCTGGGTGACGTCACGGTGGGGCTGCTCACATCTGAGAGTGAGTGTTCCTAGACAGAGAGCCAGGTGGAAGCTGTGTCACCGCTTATGACCCAGTCCCAGACATCCTGTAGTGTCACTCCTGCCACACTCTCTCAGTGGAGGCCATCCCGAAAGTCGGCCTGGGTTCGGGGGGTGGGGACACAGCCCCCACCTCTAGATGGGGAAGAGGTCAGGTCTCGTCATAAGAAGAGCTTGTGGGATGGCACATGATGTCTGGCCGTCTTTGGACAGTGCAGTCTACGGGGTACCCTCAGGAAGCTTGTGGCCTTGCAGGGGACAGCCATCGAGCGGGCGAGCGGACAAACAGCCGTGTAACTCCTGTCGCGAGGAAGCCTGGGAAGCCTGAGAATCAGGGTCTAGGACTTAGATTTGTGACGTCAGGCAAGTCCCTCCTCCTTCAGGACCTCAGTGCCCCCTTCTTGAAAATGGGTTCTGGCCCCATTTGGAGGCTCCATTTGGCGCAGCCCCTTCCCACTGGGATCTGAGGCCTGTGATCAGGGGAGGGACACTGTTAGGTGCTTTCTCTGCCTGTGTCCCCTTCCTCCTCAGGGCTTGCATCACACTGGAGCCCCAGAAATGCGGATTGCCTAGCCCCAGCTGCTCTCCTGAGGTCAGGGCTGTGGTCATCATTGCTTGTCCTCGGAGGGAGCGGTCAGCCATGCCCCCAGGGTGGCCTGGGTCAGGCGGGGCCTCCGCGGGAGCCGGCAGTGCTGGGCTTCTCCGGGCTCTGTCTTGCTGAGTCACCGAAGCCGGCGTCCTCCCCAGCTGGCCCTGTGCCCTTTGCATGACTCAGACGTCTGTTCTGGCCTTGGTTTTTTTGGCGGGGCTGCTCCCCTCTCTCCTCCAGGCCCTGGGCTGCATGGAATCTGGGAGTGGCTGACCAAGCCTCACAGGGCTCTCTTGTGGTTCCTGTCTGGTCCCTGCCAGTGATCCTTCCCGCTTGCTGGTCCCGAGGCTCCTGCTTGGGGTGGGGCGGGCGCAGGAGGGTGTTTCCATTTGCACTTGGAGGTGTCAAGGGCAAATGTGGTCCTAGCGTAGACCCCCCCCCCCCACTTCTCACAGTGGGGTCTTCGGACCAGCTGCATTAGCAGTCCCCAGGTGCTGTTAGAAATGCAGAGTCTTAGGCCAGTTGAGCCCTGCTGGGTCAGAGTCTCGTTTTAACAAGATCCACGGGTGGTTCACGGTTGAAAAGCATTGGTTTAGCACATTCAGGAAAGTCGCGCAGCTCATTTGGCGTAAGAAGTATTTTTAGCCCTGTCCATAAATATGGAATATATTTTCCCCCCGATGTTTTGCTGTGAGCGTATCAAACTCACAGAAAAGTTGAAAGAATGACACAGTGAATACCCATCTACTCACCAGTCCAATTTCACAGTTAACATTTTGCTAACCTTGCTTGATCACGTATCCGGCCGACCGGCCGGCCGGCCGACCGGCTAATTTTTTTTGGTATCTGAAACTTACCTTGAAATCCTTAGTATCCTTCTCCCAAACACTTCACCGTGCAAACCACGAGCTAGAGTTCCGTGTCTGTCTCACGGTTCTGTCTGATTTTCTTAAAGCAGAATTCACATAGTGAAATTCCTGAATCTGAGGCTACCATTTGATGTTTGCTGACAGACGAGTCACCCAAGCCCCTGTTGAGATCTAGAACATTCCAGGGCCCCCAGAAAGTTCCCTGCTGCCCCTCTTGGTCAGTCTGTACCCCGCACAGCCCAGAGGCAGCCAAGGAACTTGGACTGTTTATGAAAGCATCATAAACTCTGTGTTGCAGGCTTTTCTCCTTTATGCTGTTGGTCGTTAGTAAATCGGTGTGGGAGGGGGGCAGGTGGTGCTCGGTGCTCACCCAGACTCCGAGGGCTGAAATGAACAAACCTGACTATTGAGGAGAGGCCTTTGTCCAAGAAATGAGAGGCCATTGGACAGGCCAATAAGGCTGCGCGGGAAGGTGCTCCCGGCAGAGGACCAAGCATGTGCAGAGATCCAGCCATATATAGGAACTTGTGGGTGTTTGGGAAATGCCTGGTCTGCTTGGCGGGGCTGCACGGGCCAAGGAGCCGAGCGTGCAAAATCAAGGGTAGGATTGTGTGTCACCATGAGGACTTGCGATCTTGAGCCGATGGAAGATTCTCAGCGTGGGGAGTGACACGCTCAGGTTGGAGGTGTTTTGGAGGACCCGCCTCCCCCCGCCCCCCCCCCCCCACCGGCTGAAAGGAGGAGGGTGCGTGGGACACAGGGAGGCTGGTGACACAGCCATTCCCATGGTGCAGGTGGGTTAGGAGGGAGGCTGAGCTGCCCGCACAGTGACCCTCTATGGTGTTGTGGTTTTTTTGTTTTTTAACTTAGTCCTTTCGAAGCATCTTGATGAGGCAGGACTGTGAGTCTCCCCTCATTGTACAGATGCGAGTATGGAGGGCCAGAGTGGTGAAGGGTCTTGCCTAGGATCAAAAGCCCTTCTTCTGGGTTAGCACAGCTGAGTGTGCATCACCTGGGAGGCCTGGTAAACCACGGACTGCTGAGCCCCACCCCCAGAGGTTCTGCATCAGTAGGTCTTGGTGGGACCCAAGTCTTTGCTTCTCTAACAACTTCTCAGGCACTGTGGCTGCTGGTGATGGGGGGGCCACATCAGAGCACCCCTGCCCTAAGCTGTGCTACTGTATCACACCCCCCCTTACTGCTGGGCATGAAGGCAGTGCAGAGTGGGAGTTCGCCAGCTGGAAACAACAACAACAAAAAAAGGCAGAAATTAACACCAGAAAAGAGGTGTGGGGACCCCGAGAATGTGTGACAAGAAGGCCAGAGTGCCAAAGGACCCAGACAAGGTCCCCAAACTGCCCAGTGTGAGCTCATGAATGACACATCCTTGAAGAACCAGTGCTTGGGACTCGTGTACCAAATCGGTTTAAGCCACATGGTTTCTGGCCAAATCGGCCAGTGCCAGATACAGATGCCAAGGAATGTAGCTTTCTCTCTATGTTGCGTATATCAGACGTTCTCCTCCCCCTGCCCTTCCTCCATGGCTTGTCTGAATTTTTCTCCTTTCTGAGTGAATGGGGGACCCGTTATTTAAGTCTCCTCCTTCCTGGGACAGGAGTTACTCTGCTCCAGCCTCAGTGGCTGGGAGGCCCCGAGCTGGCAACTTAGAGAATGTTCTGCTTGGTTTCGGTTGAATGGGATGCCCTCTGGGTTCTCATCCAGCACCTGTGCCCTTTGTTTTTCTTCTTCAGTTATCAGTTCTCTACTACTTGAGAATTCGAGTTGTCTGTGATCATATAAGGCCTTCCTTCGACGTCACATAGGGACTTCCAGAAACCAGCTCTCCAACTTAAGAGATTTCCTTCTCTGTGCTGGCAACGCGGGCCGTCTCTCCGTGTGACATCTCTCAGTGTGATGTGGCTTCTCGTAATATGAAAATCCCTGTTTGGACGCCAAGGAGGGAGGAGGCGAATTGGACAAAGCTCTTGGAGCGTGCAAATTAGAAACTGTGAAATGTTTTTGTTAATAATGCGATCTCATTGCGTTTGCTGGGAGAATTTTCTTGCCACAGCTGGGATTTTTCCTGGCCAGAGTAAGGATTAATCTTTTCCCTCTGGGCTATCGTTTCTTAGGGTCTCAGGGGTATGACTCCATTTGTATCTAGGAGGGTGGGATGCCTTCGATTCCGCAGTCAAAAGGTTGCTTCCTTCCTGCCCGGGGCTGGAGTTGCCAGATTTTGAGAGAATGCCAGGATTTGGGGACCTCTCCTGTGTGCATGTGCTTAACATCCTGCTGTTTGCACCGTGTCTCCTTGCAAATGAGAAAAAAATGTACCACGTGTGGGTGGATGAATTTGGGCACGGCCCTGCCTCCTTCAGGCTGATGCAGCCCCTCACAGGCATAGGACTTGGCGGTCTTGTTGAGCTGGACACGGGCTGCATCTCAGCCCCCAGCTGCCCCTCTGCTGGGCATCTCTGTGCAGAGTTTGTAACTCGCACAGAGATGCTCCATGTCGATGCCAAGACTGAAAGAAGACCGGGTTTGGAGGCAAAGGGCCGTCATTTAAGCTCTGGTTTCTGCCTTAGTGACCCGTTTCAGGGTGTTGTGAGCTCTGATGTGAGCAGAGCTTAACCAGCTTTCTCTGTAAAGAGCCAGACAGTAAATGTTTCTGGCTTTGTGGACCCCGTAGCTTGTGTTGCAACTACTCACCTCAGCCGTCGTGGCTCAAAAGCAGACAATATGTAAAAGTAGATGGTATGTAAACGAGCGGGCATCACTGTGTGCCAGTCACACCTTATTGACAAGCCGCCAGCCTGTGGGCCTTTCTTTGCCAACCCTTGTGTAAAGCACCTGGGACGGTGCTCGGTGTGTCGTGGGGTTGCGAGAAATAGAAGACGTTATTATTCTGTTTCGGATTTTGGCATTAATACTCTTAATACCGTTTCTTCCAGCTTTCACTCTGTGTCAGGTACTATTCTAAGGAATCTTATAACATGCTTCATCTCATTTAATCTCCGCACCAGGTAACTTGGCCAAGGTCCCACAGCTGGTAAGTGGCAGGACTGGGATTCAGAGCCTCCCTTTGATCTCCTTGCTGTTTGCTGCCTCACGCATAAGCAGGCCCCCGGCCCCCATCCCTCTCTGGCACTTTCATTTCTCTTCTTTGTTGTGACTCTCCCATTGATACTTAAATATTTATTCCCATCGGTTTGCTAATTGTCCATCTCCCCCTCCCCCGGTGGGAAGTGGTATCAGGTGGGGACCTTGCCTTCTTGTCTCATGCATAGCTCTGTCCCCAGCCCTTAGCTACCTCCTGGCATCTAAGCAGGCCCTCCCTAAATATTTGCTCAAGAAATAAATGAGTTCATTGTCAGCTGTGCCCCACCTTCTTCCGTTTCCCCTTCCCCACTGGAACCCCACCTTTTCACACTGGGGTGGAATTGGGCTACAGTTGAGGTCCATTTGAAATTGACCTGATAACCCACCCACCACCAGCCTCCAGAGCAAATGCCCCTGCCTCCCCCTCGAATAATGTTGCCACCCTGGGTTGGGAAAGTTCCAGCTTACAACACAGTCCCATGGACTCATTTCACTTGTCCCTCCTCATAGTCGTGTGAGGTAGGCTGAGCACCCAGACACACACCGCTCCCATCTCCCAGATTCGAAAACCTAGGCTTTGAGGTGGAGGGACTTGCCCAGGTCATTCAGCGAGAAAATGGCATCCCTGGGATGTGAACCCTGGCTCCAGAGTCTGAACTTACCTGCTTTAGGTTGGTTTGGAACACAGGTCTTTGAGGCAAACAGCGTCTGATTTCCTTATTAAAAATGTCCTGAGGCCAGGGCCCCAGCCCAGAGGCACTGATTTAAGCTGGTCTGGGGTGGGACCCTGGCCCACCCATGTTCAGCAAGCTCCCCTGGTTGGACTCTGGTGCAGGCAGGGCTGGGAACCTCCTCACAACCTCCTGTGGCCCCAGAGTGGAGCCCAGTGGTTTTGGGCCCAGGATGCATGTTTGTGTCACTGGCGAAGCTTTTCGTTTAACCTTTTATGATGGAAGCTTCCCCCATATGTATGGAAGTAGCAGCGTATAATAGACTGCCACAGACTCTTTCTTTACTCTTCCCCCCAATGTGTAAACACTTCAATACATATCTCTGAAAGATAGGGATTTAAACATATTTAGTAGCTTTTTATTTTGAAGCAACTTGACTTACCAAAGGTTGCAGAAATAGTAGAATTCCTGTCTGCCCTTCACCCAGCTCTCCCCAGTGAGAATATCTGGAAGATAAGGATTTTAAACAATAGAACAGTGACACTAGTCTCTGGCCTAAAAGCATTCATAATAATCCTTGGGTAACTCCCAAGTATTCCAGTAATCCACTCTGGTTGCAAAATGGCGCATTGTCTTAATGTTCTTTCATTCATTCTTTGTTTATTAGCTGGACTATTTTTTTAGAGGGGGAGGGGCCGAGGGGCAGAGGGAGCGGGAGAGAGAATCTCAAACAGGCTCCATGCCCAGCGCACAGCCCTATGTGGGGCTCGATCTCATGACCCTGAGATCATGACCTGAGCCGAAATCAAGAGTTGGACGCTTAACCCACTGAGCCACCCAGGCGCCCCGGTTAGACTGTTTCTATGCAAAGACACTTGCCCTCATCTCTTTGGTCACCCTGTGGTGAAGTTCATTTAGAAAAGGTGGGGACGTGCTTTTCTCCTGCCCTTGCTCTGTTTTCTAAGGTAGCAGCTTGGTTCACATGTGTCTTTTCATGAACGACACCAAGGGGTTGCCCTTTTTTTTCTTTTTTTCAGTGTCATTGTGAGATTGTGTCTTTAAACATATGTGATTGTCACAGTCCCTTCTACTTACTGTCCTGACATCACGTGGCTCACGTCGTCCCCTTTTGGGCAAGTTGGGAGCCACTTCTGGTTGCTTCTGAGGCTTTGTGTCTTTAGCTTCCATGGTAACAGGTGTGACAAGACATTCGAAGCTTATCTGGGACATTGCCTTCCAAGCCACTTTGCCAAGGAGACTCTGGAGGTAAAAAAACAAACATAAAAACTTGATGCACTGGTCCCACCCCATAGTAGCTTGATCGGAATCTCTGGGAGGTGGGGACCAGGTACGGTGTTGTTTTTAAAGCACCTGCAGCCTGGATGGAAAACCACTGTGGTAGAACGTGTGCGCTAGTTGGGCTCTCCAAGGCCGTCTCTGAAAAATGCTGGAACATGGAGCGGTCTCCTCTGTTAGAGATCTCAACACTGCGTGGTGACCCCTACCCCTTCACTAAACGTGCATTTCAGAATATAGCCCTGCATGTATCAGCGTGGAAAGTCAGCCCTTGTGTGTGGTCTCAGAGGCTCCATGTTGACATCCCTTTTCCATGTGTGTGTATGTGTGTTGGAGCTCCTCTCTGTGCCTCTGGGAAAGAGGTTCTTTGAGAGCTTGCTTGGAATGTGTTGATGATTTCCCTTTGCCCTTGTGATGAAGACCAGAATCCCTTACACGGCCTCCAGTGTGGACTGCTCAGCCCCTTCTTGATTCCCAGAGTAGGTTATTCTCCCTTCTGCCACGGGACCTTTGCACGCATGCTCTCACTGCTGAGACTGCCTTGCTCCTCCCCTTTCCTTGTTATCCTTTAGTCAGTTGTCAGACCCCAGCTCGGGGACTCCTTCTCTGACCTTTGTCAGCTGGATCAGCCTCCATCCGCTTATTGGCTCTCCTGCTGTGATCTCACTAAGATACCAGTGACCTCACCGGTACCCTGACCTAACTTCAGGGGACGAGCCTCATCGCACTTGTGGTTTTGTGTTTGCTCATAGGACCATTTGATTAATGTCTCTTTCTGAACCCTGTTAGGGGTCCCAGTCTGTGTGCACTGCTTCTAGCTGGGGGAGCCTGGCAAGGTCATTCCGGTCTCTCTGCTCGTCTGTTTCTTTAGCTCCAAAGTGAGGATGATGCTTTTAACTACTTCCTGGGTGGTCTCATTAAATGAGATGATTTGTGTAAAGCACTTACAACAGAGCTAGCTAGTAGAGAAGTTAGCAGGTATTACTATTACTCCAGGACACGTCCGGCTTCCTGAAGGCGGGGATTATGTCTGCTTAGATTTATATACATGGTGCTGGGCACGTAGCAGGTGCTCAGAAAATGTTTGTCGAAGGAATGAATGAAACAGAAATAATAGTAATTACCAGCCTCGTAAGGTTCTGTGAGGATATAGGATAATGCTGGCACTTTGTAGAGTGCCTGGCACATAGTTGGTGCTCAGACAATATGTGTTGAATGAATGCAATCAGTGAATGAAGGGGGTAACATGGGGGGATATGGGCCGCACCACACTCACCGGGTTGCTGTTGGAATGAATATAATGCAGGGTGGGTAAGTGGCACACTATACCACTTTTGCACATAGTAGACAGGAAATATTTCCTGGATGAAACTGGGGAGCTGCCATGTGTTTCTTGGGAGGTTCTTGGGGATCGGGAGAGAAACCCTCCTGGGGTGAGTCATCGGTGTGCAGTGGCTGCTGGTCCTTTGGAGAGTAAGACCGCTCTGCTCAGCTGCTTGTTGCTGAGCACTGGCCTAGATGAGAAGTTTAATCGATCATTTCCTGTTTGCTCCCACCCTCTGTGTTTTCTCCACTAGAATCCCTGCCCGGAATCCAGCGCCTCCTTCCTTTCCAGAGTCACCTTCTGGTGGATCACAGGGTAAGGCCAGGCCGGTGCGTCGGGCCCGCTGTCCCTCCGTCACTCCTCACCCGTGTGCTGAGCGTGCCTGCCCTAGGCCCGGGGCTTAGACGCCGACCCTCTGCCCGCGTGCACGGACTCAACATGCGAACCACAGACGGCTTGCACCTCTGTGCATGGCTTCACCCGGGGCACTTAGAAACTGTGCCCTGTTGGTTTTTGGATTTAGGTTTTTGTTTTTGTTTTTTTAACATCAGTGTAATTACGGTTGTTGGCGTTGTTTCAGAGAAATGAAATTGCCATTAGAAAAATAATACCCGTGCCCCATAAGAAATGTGGGTAAGAGAAACATGCATAGATCCACAACCAGAAACACCTGAGGCAACACTCATTTTAAGCTCTCTTGTCCGTTTTGCCTGCACATTTCTTCCTGCACATCGTCAGCATCTTACCCAAGATTATATGAATCCCTTTTCCCCCCATAAGCACGGTTCCTTGTCTTTATAAACTTTGCACATTTTTTTTAAATTAAATATTATTCAAATTAACAGTTAAGGAACATCTCTGGGGCGGTTGGGGTCATTTGAGTGTGGTCCGCAGGTCATGTCATCCTTGCTCATATTTCTGATTTTAATGACTCGCTCTCTGGCTTCTGTGAAAGCATGCCCCTTTTTTGGGGGGGATTCACACTAACATTGAGGGCTGCAGGTGTGTCGAGTCTACAGCCTACTCTGAAGCGGTTCAGAAAAAAAGTCTGTATGTGTATGTTGATGTTAGAGACAGAATAATATGGCAGATGTAGCAAAATGTTAGCAGTGAGCTGCGGGAGGTAGGAATTCTTTGTGCAATGCATGTGATTTTTCTGTAAGTTTGGTATTATTTCAGAACAACAAGTTAAAATGATAGGTTTACTCTCTGTTACGAAAGTGTCCAAACACGTAGAAAGACTAGTCTGATCAAGCTCAATGAACTTATCACTCAGATTTGACAATGATTAATGCTTCGCCCCTGAGTCTTGAAAACTTTTTTTTTTTTAAAGTAAATGGGAGCCATTGTAAAAGCTGTATCAGGAATATCCTGTGTCTTTAAAAAATGAAGCTGGGCTTCCTGGATGACCTAACAGAATTAGCAGTGATGACATAATGTGCCCAAATGTCCCTTGCGTATTGCGATTTTCCCAAGTGCGTGCTGCCATCTGTGGCAGTGGGTGTGGGCAGCGAGGGTTGTGGTCCTCTTCCTTCCGACTCTCATCGCCTACCCCCTGCTCTTTTGGCCCCAGGCTGATGGTCCGGGGCTACCGCCAGCCCCTGGAGAGCACTGACCTCTGGTCCCTGAATAAGGAGGACACATCAGAACAAGTTGTGCCTGTTTTGGTAAAGAACTGGAAGAAGGAGTGTGCCAAATCCAAAAGGTAAGTGTGAGCCTCTTGCCACTTGGCGGTCCCTAAAACCACGCGGTCACCCCTTTCCTGCCACCACAGAATGGTGGCAGCGTCACCTCTTATTAGCTTCATGGTCCTGGGCGAGCTGCTTCACTCTTCCCAGCCACGGTCGGCTCATCTGCGAGATCCAGGAAGAGTCTTCCATGTAGCTAAGCAGTGGATGGACAAGAAGAGCGAAAGATGTGCATCGAGAGGCTATTGATGCCGTTTGCTCGGGCCCTCGGCAAGTGCGTGCCTGGGGCATGCGACCCCGCCCTGCCCAAGACCCCGCCACCTTGCCTGTCTCACTGAGAGTGTCTCGCATCCTGAGTTCTTGCTCTTCTCTCTGTTTTGGCTTCAACACACCAAGCCCCTCAGCAGGTGTTCTGCCAAAGAAGCCCCCACCAAGGGTGCTTTTGACTGTGCTGGATTTAAGAATAAAATAGACTCTAGTTTTTAGAGCAGAAAGCACAGAGAGCTCTGTGTACCCCCTGCCTCCACACGTGCATCGCCTCCTTCATTTTCAGTGTCCCCCAGCAGAATGGGACGTTTGTCAGAAGTGATGAACCTACGCTGATGCATTATGATCACCCCCGAGCCCATAGTTTGCATTATGGCTCACACTTGGTGTCCTGAATTTTATTTATGTATCTTTTTTTTTTTAAGATGTTTTATTTATTTATTTATTAGAGTATGTGCACAAGCAGGGGGAGTGGCAGGCAGAGGGAGAAGCAGGCTTCCCGCAGAGCAGGGAGCCTGATGCGGGGCTCCATCCCAGGACCCTGGGATCATGACCTGAACTGAAGGCAGACGCTTCACCGACTGAGCCACCCAGGCGCCAAGGTATCCTGCATTTTAGACACTCCTCCCGTTGTTAGCTGCGTGCCATCGCGTGACATCTGTCATCAGGTTATTTTGGGAATTAGGCCAGGGCCTCCCCAGCACATACTTGATTTCATCAAATCTAAGACGTCCTCAGTTATATGAAACAGCATTGTGTTACGTGCCGGTAAGAAAGTAAAGTGGCTGTTACAGGAGGGTAGGTCATTGGACTTGGCGTGTGTCCTGTGTCGAGGAGGCAGCTGAGAACTTGTGAGTGACGTGGGGACGGTAGAGGTTGGTAGGAGGAGCAGAACCAAAAGTGGCTGTCATTACTCCTGCGGTTTTATGGGGTGGGCCTGTTGTTGACCTCTTAGCACTGGCTGCCAGTGGGACCAGCCTGGTGTGTTGGATCTCCCACAGAGCAGTTGTCCTTCCAGGAGAAAAACCTTGGACCTGAGGTCCAGTTGTCAGAACACCCAGGTTATAGATCTTCTTCTATCAGGCCTGGCTCGGGGGGTGGGAACTGGGGACATTCGTACTGTTCGCCACTAGGACACCAGTGGAGGCCCTTGTGATGCTGAGCTGGTGGCCCTTTCGGGGTGGCCACAGACACAGGAGACATTGTCTTAGGGGAGGCAGGTTGAATGTCAGGCTCTGTGGGCGGGCATCATGAGATGGGTGGTGTTCCGTGCACATAGAGCTCCACCTGAATCTGGTGCCCATGACCCGGTTGGAGGTTCTCAGGCAGAGGTGGCTCCCTGGTTCTATTCCCAGCCTGGCCGGTGGCATCCTTCTTGATAAGCAGGTTGCTGCAGATGGTGTGGGAGAGGTTGCCCCAGAGGCTCCATGGAAGGAGGACCACGCTTGAACAAGAAGCCTTGGTCTATCCCCAGCCTGGCCCTTAACTGATTCATTCAGCAGATTTCATGTCTCCTGCTACTGTGTGGTCTGTTCAGGCCCTCTGCGTTCAGAAAGTGGCACCAAAAAGGCTCCTTGTTGGGGGCCACCTTACATTCCATATAGGAGACAGACAGGACGGCAGTCGAACATAACGCTGACGGGGAAAGTTTTGGAGAATGTTAGGTTTTAGGAGATTATAGCAAGGAGGTGGGACAGGAGTGGCTGAGGAAGCTGATAGAGACGCTGTGGTTGGGGATGGCCTCTCACAAGATGACATTGGAGCAGAAGTTCGTATTGAAGGAGGTAGTGAGCTGCATGTGTGGGAAGGGCTTTATGGTTAGAAGGGACAGCTCATGCAAAGGTCCTGAGGTAGAGGTGAGGCTGGCGTACTTATGGAGAAGGCGGGGGTGGGGGGTGGGCAGCGTGGCCTGAGTGGAGTGTGTGAGGGGCAGAATGGAAGGAGGTAAGGTAGGAGAAGCTTTTGTAGGGATCTCATCAGCCGTGCTGGTGAGTTCAGGTTTGATCCTAAATGTGGTGAGAAGTCAGAGGTGGATTTTATGTGGGCCAGTGGCCTGTCCTGAGTTTTGTTTTATAACCAGCGGGGCTGCCCTGGGGAAAGTGAGAAGGGGGGCAAGGAGACCAGGGTGGGGGGCCTTAGGGGCTGTGCCTCGGGTCCCTTAATGCCCCAGAGCCTCTGTTTTCTGCTCAGAGGGTTTTCTGACAATTCACTGAGATAAACATCATCTGAGAAGCCCTGTCATGGTCCTGGGTAAACCCTGGGCAGGTAATACCATACAAGTTGTGTTGATTCATCTGGATGCGGAACCAGGCTGGGCATTCCCATCTTGCCTGGGAGGACGGGGTGAGCCCTGGCTCCTCGGGTTCCAACATAGGCCACCCCTAGAGGCACTGGCTCTCTCAATACCTCTGCCTTTAGGGGTTCTCATCTTGGGGGTTCACTGCCTTGGGTCACTGGCAGATGGGTCCTTCGCTCTGTCTCCAGAGGCACAAGCCAGATCTGGCACCTGTAACCCCTGTGGACATGGTGGGCGAAGGGAAAGTCCTGTTCTCAGCTGGGATTTCTTGGTGTGGCCCCTTGTGGCCAGGCCTCTTCACTTAGCTAGAGAACAGCCTGCAGGTGGGAGGGAGAAGTTACGAGGGGCCCTGGCAGACCTTGTTGGGGTGGGGGAGTGGGAGGGTGGATATGTTTATTACCATCTTGATTTTGTGGACAGTTTTACAGGTGTATGTATCCATATAGGTCAAAACTCATCAATTCGTATGTTCCCAAAATGTGCAATTGAGCATACATCGGTTATACCTCAATAAAGCTGTGTGTGTGTGTGTGTGTGTGTGTGTGTGTGTGTGTGTGTGTGTGTGTGTGTGTGTGTGGCAGAAAACGTGCTTAAGGAAGGGGTGACCGTTTTTTTTTTAAGATTTTATTTATCCATTTGACAGAGAACACAAGCAGGGGGAGCTGCAGGGGGAGAGGGAGAAGCAGGCTCCCCACTGAGCAGGGAGCCCGATGGGGGGCTTCATCCCAGGACCCTGGGATCATGACCTGAGCCGAAGGCAGATGCTTAACCGACTGAGCCACCCAGGCGCCCCCAGAGTGGCTAATTTTGTTTACTTGTCTCTATTTAGTGAAGAAATGCAGACAGAAAATAACAAAAAAAAAACAAAGTACCAGCATGCACGGTGCTGAACAGTGGTTCTGAACCTTGTAGATTCACTGTTGCCTTGAATACAAAGATTTTCTGACATCAACACAGGTACTTTAAGATAATGTATCAATAAAAATAGCCCACCCATATAGCTAAAATTTTAAAAATTAGCAAAATGCTCTCACTAGACTTTAAGGGAAAATGGAAACAAGGGATTTGTAATGAGACAACGTGTATTTCAGTGAGTAAATGCTCAGGCATGCGCTGGGAGAACAGAATGGAGGGTCGCGGCTTTTCCCAAAGTGGAGGGCTCCCTGTGACAGCTGCAAATCCCTCCAGATCTCCAGAACCACGGTCAGTCGCCCTCACAGAAGAGGTTTTGCAGAGTGGTGGCTAATGCTTAGCAAAGTTCTGAACGAAACACAGTCTCCCCTTCATTTCAATAATAGTTGCATTCGTGAAAAAAATTCAAGGTGTATTTAAGCTTGCAAGAACAACAAAATACACACTATGGATTTATGTCTGAAAACGGAGTTAGATTCCAGACCTGGGTAATTTCGGGCAGGTTTTTTAACCTACACAGATTCTTGTTGGGCTCTTTTTTGGGGGACCGAAGTTCCGTAGGTCACAGAAGGTCTAGTATCTGGCTCAGTCTTGACAATCCGAGAATGTGGCATTTGCAAAACAACCCTCTTTGAGAAGCTCTGTTTTTGAGGAACAGAAAGCACTGAAAAAAAAAAACTTGAGAAAAGGGTAGAGTAGTGGGGGAAAGCTTGAGTCATTTGGATTCATAAGCAACACATTTAAAATCCTGCCAGGGCTACGCAAGGGCCAGGGTGGGGTGGGAGGGGGTCCCTTGCCACTCCCTCTGTGGTTCCAGAAACTATCATTTTGTATATCCTTAGCGCTAAGCAGAGTGAAAATATGCACCAAGTTTGTAAAATCCATTCTCTGCAATTGTAGGTCAAGTCTGCCCTTCCATGTTATATTGGATATTTATTATGGGTCAAAGGCCATGATGCTCAGAAGACATCCAGAAATGTAGAAATTTCAGTTGCGCTAAGACTTTTTTAAGTTTGAGATTTGGCCTTTCCTAAAGCCTTCACGACACATGACAGTCCTCAGTAGCGCCTCACTGCTCTTCCGTCGGTTAAAGCCTCCTGCAGTCTGCTCCCAGTCCTGTTCAGGTTACCCTGAGGTTCTCGCCTGTTCGAGAAAGGGCTGCCAAACCTCATTTCCAGTCTTTAGTCCCAGGCCTTGCTCATCCTGTCCCCCCACCCCCCCAACCTGGATCACCCTTCCCTTCTCCTGATTCTCTCATCCTACAGGGCACTGCTTTGCTGTCACCTCCTCTGGGAAAGCCCCCATGGTAGCACCAGTAAGAGTATTGTGAAGTCATGTTTGCTAATCCTTCCCTCTCATGAGGCTCTGTGATGGTAGGGCTCTGTCCAGAGTTTGACCCAGAACATGTGTTTAGGTCATTAGTGGACAAGTGACTGATGGGCATCTCTGCACACTTTGGAATCTATCTACTCAGAAAGGCTCTTTTTCTCCCCAGCTTTCAGCTTACCCACCCTTTTCTGTTCCGTTGCTCTGGACGGTTTTCCCCTGACTCAGACTTTTTCCCTCCAACTTTCCTTTCCCCTCCCAGCCAGAGCTTACAGATGCCCAGCCTGCTTCCTCCCCCCTCCTGGAGCACTTCCCTCCTTTGTAGGCCTCTTGTTCATGGGTTAGTTTTCGTTCTTGACTTGGCCTTAGCTGATCCTTCCCAATGTTCTTTTTTCTTTTTTTTTTTTAAGATTTTATTTATTTATTTTGACAGAGAGAGAGAGTAAGCACAAGCAGGGGAAGTGGCAGGCAGAGGCAGAGGGAGAAGCAGGTTCCCCACAGAGAAGGGGGAACCCGATATGGGACTCAATCCCAGGACTCCGGGATCATGACCTGAGCCGAAGGCAGTCGCTTAACCAACTGAGCCACCCAGGTGCCCATCCTTCCCAACGTTCTTGACCTTGTCCACCCAGGCCTGAGCTTTCCTCCTCTCTGCTTGCCCGAGACCTTCTCCCTGACCCTTTGGCACCTGTCTCTTGGCCACTGGAAACAGCCGTGGGTTACCAGCAGCCCACACCGGCGCGGGGCCAGGTCTGGCTTAGGAAGTGGTAGAAAGAGTGGACGGGGAAGGCTGAGCCACTCCCTTCCTCCTCGCCTGGCCCTCTGTCTTCCTTGCCAAGGAGGTCTGTGTGTGCTAAAAGGAATTATATGAAAAATCCCAGTCAGAAAAGGGCAGCTTTAGGGCAGGTCATTAAAGAGAGTAGGGAAGATCGTGCACGGTGACCTTGGCAATGTGGCTGGTAGAATAATGCACACACAAAGATGTCCATGTCCTGGTCCCCAGAACCTTACATCGCAAAGGCAAAGGGCCTGATATGATCACCAGGTCCTTGTAAAAGGAGACAGGACGTTGGGGGGGTGGGGCGGGGAGTGCTCTGCAGCCGCAGCTGGCTTTTAATTGGAGGGAAGGGGCCACAAGCCTGGGAATGTAGGAGGCTTCTAGAAGTAGGAAAAGACCAGGAAACAGAAGGAATGTAACCCTGTGGGCCGCCTTCAGATTTCTGACTCCCAGAACTATGAGACAATAAATTTGTGTTGCTTTAAGCCACTCAGTTTGTGGTAATTTGTTACAGCACACATAGGAAGTTACACAACTTCACACAGAGTTTAGGTTTTTTTCTGGATGCATTGGGAAGCCATGAGTTGAAGTAGGGGGATAATGTGTTTTTAGGAAGGTCCCACTGGCTGCTGTGCAGGAGCTTGGCTGTCAGGGAACGAGAGTGGGAGGAAATGAGGGAGCAGGGAGGAGGCCCTGGTGGTGGTCGTTTGCATGGGTCACAGGCTGTGGACATGGACAGAGTGGACGGATGGGACACACACCTGATCAACCCCAGAGCCTGGAGGAGATTCCCATGTTTCTGGTCCTTTTCTGGGATGGGGAGTGAGCTGAGGCAGATCGGAAGGCTGTGGTTGCCAAGAGAAAGTGTCAGGTGGTTTAAATAGTGAAGTGTGTGGCATCGACATGACAAGGGAGAGCCTTCTGAAATTGAATGCAGTTCAGTATACTTATGCCATGGAAGGATCCTGTAAATTGCTAATGTTTGGTTAGGTGAGGATGAAGCATGTGTTTTGGTGGTGGAGCCCACGTCCGGCCATTTGAAGATGTTAACTTTAATTTGGGAGACAAGAGCTAGGAGGTATGTCTGTTGCTGCATAATCCATTACCTGCAACCTAGCAGCTGAAAATGACAGCGAGCATTTACTATCTCACATAGTTTCTCTGGGTCAGGGATCCAGCCTAGCAGGGTGGTTCTGGCTCAGCGCCTCCTAAAGTTGCACTCAGCATGTCAGCTGGGGCCACATCATCTGAAGGCTCGACTGGGACTGTAGGCCCTGCTTTCAGGTTGCACATGGCTAGCTAGTAAGTCAGGGTTGGCTCTTGGCAACGTCTCATCATAGGGGCTCCTCTGGTATCATCCTCACATGGCTGTTGGCTTTGTGTGGAGGGAATGACCCAAGAGAGGGCAAGACAGAAGCCACTGTGTTTTCTGTGACCTAATCTTGGAAGTGGCACGCACTCCATTGTTTCTGCTATATCCTCATTGAGTGGGAGGGGACTCTGCAGGGGCCAGTGCGAGGGCTCCAGTTTCTCACATCCTTGCAGACACTTGTTATTATCTGGCTTTTTGATGATACACCTTGTGGGTGTGAAATAATACCTTACTGCGGTTTTGGTTTGTGTTTCCCTCATGAAGAATGATGTCAAGCAACATTTCATGGCCATTTGCCTATCTTCTTTGCCCCTTTTTTTAAATTGGTCTTTTTTTTTTTTCCTTATTGTATGGTAAGAGTTCTTGACATGCTCTGGTTACAAGTCCCTTATCAGATATTTCATTTGCAAATATTTTCTCTCATTCCGTGGGTAGTCTTTTCACTTCCTGATTTTGTCTTTTGAAACAGGACATTTTTTTTATTTTGACAAAGTCCAGGTGATCTTATTTTTTCTTCTATTGCTTGTACTTTGGGTGTCATATTTCAGAATCTGTTGTCAGATGCAAGGTCATGAAGATTTTTCACCTATCCTTATTTATTTATTTATTTGTTTATTTGGGAGAGAGCGAGAGTACGCATGCATGTGTGCAAGCTGGGGGAGGGGTAGAGGGAAAGAGAGGATCTCACGCAGACTCCCTGCTGAGCTTGGAGCCTGACGTGGAGCTCGATCTCACAACCCTGAGATCATGAACTGAGCCGACATCAAGAGTTGAATGCTTAACCGACTGAGCCACCCAGGTGCCCCTCACTTGTTTCCTTCTAAGAATTTTGTAGTTGTAATTCTGTGTGTAGGTCTTTGACCCATTTCGAGTTAATTTTTGTATATGGAATGAAATAGGGTCCAGCGTCATTGTCTGGTTTCTCAGCACCATTTGTTGAAAAGATTGTTCTTTTTTTTAATTTTTTTAAAGATTTTATTTATTTGAGAGAGAGCATGAGCAGGGGGGAGGGGCAGAGGGAGAGGGAGAAACTCCTGCTGAGCAAGGAGTCCGACGTGGGACTCGATCCCAGGATCCTGGGATCATGACCTGAGGTGAAGGCAGGTGCTTAACCAACTGAGCCACCCAGGTGCCCCAGAAAGATTATTCTTTTCCCATTGAACGGGCTTGACACCCTTGTCAGAAATCAGTCAGGTTTATTTCTGGTTCCGTTGATTGTGTGTGTGTGCACGCGCGCGCACTTACCTTTCCTTATGCCTATCTTCATTACGGTTATCGGAAAGTGTGCATTCTCTAACTTTGATTTTCTTTTTAAAGATTGTTTTTGCCATCCTGGGTCCCTTGAGTTTCTGTATGAATTTTAGAATCAGCTTGTCATTTTCTATAAAAAAGTCAGCTGGGATTCTGAGAAGAGTGCACATGGATGGCGCGAGCCAAGCTACTCATGCTGTTTGACGATGTCCAAGTATGAGGGACAATCCTGAAAAATCAGGAGACTCCACAGCTGGCTCCTGCTACTTCCTTTCATTTTATTTGCGGCAATCTTTATAATCAATTCTGGGGTTTCATGATAAAATGATTTATAAATTTAGTTATGTCTATGCAAGCAATCATAATGAAACTGATTCCAAAAAGGCCCACGATGGGCCAAGAAGTAAAAATACCCAACGTCCTCCAATCTGTAAGGGAGCTGTCGGATCCAGGCCCAGTAAAAATTCCTTTTGATGGGATTCCTCAGGCACCTCTGAAACATTAGGATTCTAGGAAAGAAAAATCTCATGACATTCCACAGTACAGGAACCTCCCTATGTTGTATACAAAATAGGAGGCCACCTTTGGTATGCCCCTCGAGGCAAGCCCCTGGTGTAGGATAACTTCCTTGCCCCTACTCCTCCCATTTCTTACGCTGGAGTTGATAATGAGGACATAAACAAATGGTATAAGATTAAAGGAAAAAAGGGTGCGGGCATCATCTGACAGCCTCTGGGAAAGGAGTGATCCTCCGTGGTGTCTAGGGACCAAGGACAAGAGACGGAAAACTATAGAAATGGAATAAGTACTTTGATAAGATAGGGTGCACACATTGTCAGTTGCTTTTGGAGAAAGAATAAACTTTAGATAACCTTTAAGCAAGAGTAAAAGAATGGAAAAACAAGGAAACATTCTAATGAATAAAAAAGGTCCCTCCGAGGCTCTCAGGGAGATGCTTACAACCTGATCCTGTGTCCGTGTGTCCTCACTCGCCGACGCCGTCCTTTCCTTCAAGGACCCTTCCCCCGCTGGAGCTGGACTCTGGCACATCGACTCTGTAGATCATTGTGGGCCTGGTGGTTTTCAGTGCCCTTCGTGGGTATTAACCCATTTAATCTTCACAGCAGCCCTGTGAGCTGGATCCTACTTATATCCCCGTACAACAGGTGGTGAACCTGGGCTGGTTAGGGAACTTGCCTGAAAGTCACACAGCTGGCTGGCCAGGGTCCTGAGTCTGTGCTCCTAAGCAGTGTGCTAAGCTGCCTCTCTGCAGTGACTGGTTTTCTTTGGCCAGCCTCCCCGAGGGGTGGGGTGCTCTGGGCCTCTCCTCGGGCTGGCTGGCCCAGTCTCCGGAAGACCCCACAACCGCTCCACACTCTTTGTGTTCCAGGCAGCAGGCAAAGATGGCGTACTCCTCCAAGGACTCCGCCAAGCCGAAAGGGGGCTCGCAGGTGGATGTGAATGAGGAGGCTGAGGTTTTGATTGTCAAGTCCCCCCAGAAGGAGCGGGAGCCGTCTCTGTTCAAGGTGTTATACAAGACCTTTGGACCCTACTTCCTCATGAGCTTCCTATTCAAGGCCCTCCACGACCTGATGATGTTTGCAGGCCCAGAGATCCTAAAGTAAGACCCCTTTCCCTCTCAGCGGGGCAAGTCTTTTGTGTCCTTGACCTTCCGCTGGCAGTACTCCTAACCTCTGCCTTGGGGTCACCCGGTGTGCCCCCCCCCCCCGCCACTGGGGTTAAAGCCAAGCCTCTCTGTCTTCACGCACTTTGCCTCATGTTTTGCTTTGATAGCATCTGAACTCAGGCCACTTGGATTGCAGGTAACAGAAACCAACTTCCCCTGAAGCCAAAGGAGGGAAGAGAGAGGAATGTCTAGGGAAACCCAAGCACAAGAAAGTGAGCCAGACTGCATCAAACTGCAGCCTGAAAACAGAAAGTCACAAAGGAGGTCCCCTCCCTCCTTTCTCTGTTTACTTCTCTCTGTGTCTCTCGGGGGCCACATGCTCCTTCTCTTTGCCTTACTACCTTTGCCTCTCATATTCTCTGGTCACCTCTGGGTGACTGGTGATGAGCCAGAGCAGTCCGTACGAGAGGCCTAAGGCTCAGGCACCCTGATGGGACCCATCACCCCCGTGGGCTTGTTATTCCATGCATAAAATGGAAGGAATAACGCCTGCCTCACCTGGCTCGGAGAGAGTGGAAATGCGGAAATGGAAGGACTTGTTCCCTGTGCGTGTGCGTCAGACTCCCGTCCTTCTGTCCTTGCTCCCTCACAGATTGCTCATCAACTTCGTGAACGATCAGAAGGCCCCGGACTGGCAGGGCTACTTCTACACTGCGCTGCTCTTCGTCAGCGCCTGCCTCCAGACCCTCGTCCTGCACCAGTACTTCCACATCTGCTTCGTCAGCGGCATGAGGATCAAGACGGCCGTCATCGGCGCCGTCTACCGGAAGGTGGGCGGGTCAACCGGAAGGCGGGTGGCGTCTACCGGAAGGCGGTTTGGGTCAACCTGAAGCTGGTGAGGGCTGGGCCTGAACCCCGGGGGCTCACGTTGATGTCTCCTGCTGTAGCCTCAGAATCTGTGACTTGGCTAGGTCACCGTGGGGCCACCGTAAGGGTTTCAAGCCCAACTTGTGAAGCAGTAGTGAGAGGGTGACCCACGTGACCGTAACTGGGAAGGATTGACCATCGGGCATGAGATCTTAGCAAAGCTGACATGTAGTATCTCCTTGACGCCTGTGTCAGCCGTGCAGAACGGAGTTTCTTAGGTGGCACTCAACTTGGGAAAATACGGGTTCACATGGTCACTCTGCTGTTGATAACCCCCGAGCTTGTTCTCACTCTCCATTGGAACTGAGCAGGTGGTCCTTTACCTGGACAGTGGGAGTATTTAGCAGACATTCATGCACATCCAGCTCTACGGGAATTTCTGGATTCCTTCAATTTCTTAGCTTCTGGGGCAGAGACACTGCTTGGGCCGATGGGTTGAGACGAGACTGCCTAGCAGATAGTGAGGACAGTGGGCCAGTTCGTTGACCCTCAGCCCTGTCTGTAAGTCGGACTCGCCTGGGGAACTTCAGCACTTCCCACTGTGCAGGCTGCACCGCAGACCGACAAAATCAGGATCTCTGAGGGTGGGACCTGGGCAGCTTTATTTCTTAAATTCCCCAGGTAATCGTGTGAAACCGTGTTTGAGAACCAGGGCAATTTCATCCTTCCAGGGGGATGTTTTTGGTTGTCCAAACTGGAGGTGGTGGCATCTAGTGGGTAGAGGCCGGGGATGCTGAAGAGCACCCTGCAAGGCACAGGCCAGTCCCACAAAGACGTATTCAGCTTCAAATGTCAGTAATGCCAAGGTTGAGAAACCCTGACCTTGACCTTCCTGCTTGAGTGTGATCTGCGGACCAGCAGCATCTGCATTATGTGGGAGCATATTAGAAAAGGCATCGTCCCAGGCCCCACACCCCGGTCCTACCACATCTGAAAGACACTGTAACATTTCCCCGGTGATGTGTGTGCACCCTAAAGTGTGTGAAGCCCTGGTTTAGGTGGCCTTGGGGTCCCTTCCATATTGCAGAAGTCAGGATGAGGCTGTGAGGGTCATTGATAAGAGCTGGGGCTTTGTGATGGGACATATGAGCTGGGAATGCAGATAAGGCAGCAAGGCAGGAGAAAAGAGAGTGGGCTTTCCGCTCTTGAGCTGTCTTCTTCTTCCACATGGGCCTGGAGGGAGGGCTCTTGCCTGCCACACTCACCTGCCACACTTTCTCTCTCCATTGTCCTGCAGGCCTTGGTGATCACCAACTCCGCCAGAAAATCCTCCACCGTCGGGGAGATTGTCAACCTCATGTCTGTGGACGCCCAGAGGTTCATGGACCTGGCCACGTACATTAACATGATCTGGTCAGCTCCTCTGCAAGTCATCCTTGCTCTCTACCTCCTGTGGCTGGTGTGTGTTTGACATCGTTCCCATCTCCAAGAGGGAGGGACCACCTCACATGGGCAGTAGGGGTGAGGGAGTGGGTGTCAGTGATAAGAACCTCTATAATTCACTGGGTTTATTTTTTTTTCTTTTTTCTTTTTTTAAAAGATTTTATTTATTTATTTATTTGACAGAGAGAGAGAGGGACACAGTGAGAGAGGGAACACAAGCAGGGGGAGTGGGAGAGGGAGAAGCAGGCTCCCCGCTGAGCAGGGAGCCCGAAGCAGGGCTCGATCCCAGGACCCTGGGATCAAGACCTGAGCTGAAGGCAGACGCTTAACAACTGAGCCACCCAGGCATCCCTGGGTTTATTTTTTCTTGACATCAATCACATTTTATTTTGTAGTCTGTTGGATAATTCCTGGGTATTTTATCTGTTTCCTTGGTTGTTGGATTTATGCTCTGTTTGCTGGCATGATACTTGTTTGCATTTGTCCTTTTTTTGACAGTGTATATAATTAACAACCTTATAACTTACACAGCATATTTCTCCCACCTTATCCTCCCAAACACCAACCAGATTCCTTTATTCACTAGTCTCGAACTGTGTTGGTCAAGATTCTCTGAGTTGTAAGGGATAGAAATCCATTTTAAAATAGTCTAATAAGCAGAGTGCCTGGGGACTTAGTTGGTTAAACATCTGCCTTCAGCTCAGGTCCTAATCCCAGGGTCCTGGGATAGAGCGCTGCATCAGGCTCCCTGCTCAGCAGGGAGTCTGCTTCATCCTCTGCCCCTCCCCACTGCTTGTGCTCTCACGTGTGTGCACACGCTTTCTCTCTCTGTCAAATAAATAAAATCTTAAAAAAAAGTAGTGTAAACAAGTAAAGGGAATTTTATAGGTATATATAACTGCAGACCACAGGGAATGGTTTCAGGCATGGATGGATCCAGGAGTTCACGCAGTGCTTTAAGGACTCAAGCTCACTCTTTCATCATTTCTTGGCCCTGTTTGCCTCTGAGGTGACTTCATTCTCAATGGGATTTCCCTCGGTGGCTTCCATAACCTTTGGGCTTTTATCCTCTTTCCTGAGAGCAGTGTCAGAGAAAAGAGAATATTGCATTCCTCATTTCCTCAGCCAGAGTCCCACGGAGCCCTTTGCTTGACCAGGCACACTCCCAGTCACATCCCTGTACCAATCACTGTGAACCAGGAGGCAGAGTTCTCTGATTGGCCAGCCCAGGTCACACGCCCTCCCACATTGAAAGTGTGGAATTGTGATTGACAGCCCCTCCACATGAGGAAGGGCAGTTGCCAAAGTGAAAAGTTGATGAGATGCTCATGGCCTAACACGTGACTTATCCTTTGTCACCTCTGAGCTTTTGCCTGTGTCTTTCTTTCTGCCAGGAATTCCTTTCCCTTCTTCTTCGCTAAGGATGAAGTCCTGCCCATCTTTAAAGGCTGTGACAACTGCCACATTCAAATTGCTTTTCCCTCTTGATTAGATGGATTTCTTCCTTTTTTAAATCCCAATAATATAGTATAGGAGCTCCTTTGACATTATCTTCTAGAATAGTATTTTTGCTGCTCAGTATAGCTGCCCCTCCTCTCCTGATTAAGTGTGTTGGTTACTCATGGGCTTAGTTTCTTTTTTTTTTTTTAATTTTTTATTGTTATGTTAATCACCATATATTACATCATTAGTTTTTGGTGCAGTGTTCCATGATTCATTGTTTGTGCATAACACCCAGTGCTCCATGCAGAACGTGCCCTCCTCAATACCCATCACCAGGCTAACCCATCCCCCTACCCCCCTCCCCTCTAGAACCCTCAGTTTGTTACTCAGAGTCCATCATCTCATGGTTCGTCTCCCCCTCTGACATACTCTCATGGGCTTAGTTTCTTGATTTTTTGTTTTGTTTTGTTTCAAAGATTTTATGTATTTATTAGAGAGCGAGCGAGCATGAGCCGGGGGAAGGGGCAGAGGGAGAGGGACAAGCGGATTCCCTGGTGAGCACGGAGCCCAATGCGGGACTGGATCCCCGGACCCCGAGATCATGACCCAAACCTAAGTTAAGACGCTTAACTGACTGAACCACCTAGGCCTCCCTTAGTGTCTTGTATTTGCTTTATTTTTCATTTCCCATGAGTGTAGTCCCAGCAGGGCCTGGTACCTAATAGGTACACAGGAAATTATCCATGAATTTGACTGTAGTTTTTTTTTTTTGTCTGTTTATACAGCAGAAGATGAGTGATTATAAATTGTTTCTAGAAATGAAACTTAGAAATAAATACCAGAATCTAAATGTATTTTGGGGCCGACACCTTGGGGTATCCACTTCCCCAGAAATTTCAGCCACGGGTGAAATATTTTTGGAACACTTCTTTTAGAATCAGCCTCCAGGGTTGATATATGAACCATTAAGAACATTGTTTTGTTTTAGATGAGGGTTGCTGAATGTATTATTGACTTGTGGGGCCAGATAGTTTTTTGTTGTTGGGGGGCTGTCCTGTGCACTGCAGGACGTTTAGCAGCGTCCCTGGTCTGTTCACACTGATATCAAGAACACAACCCCCTCCCTCCCTCCCCCTGGCCAGTTGTGACCCGGATGTCTCCAGACATTGCCCAGTGACCCCTGGGAGCAATTCTTCCCTGTTTGGGAACCATTGGTTTGGATAGAAAATAGAATTTCTCTTTGTGACCATCAAAACCACAGTATAGGATAGTGATGGTTTGTGGGCTCAGCGATGAGACTGCCTGGGTTCAAATCGTGCCTCTTCCATTGATTAGGTTTGTGACCATATCACTTAATGTCACTAAGTCTCACACTAAGTGTGTCCTTATCAGCAAATTGGTGATGGTAATGGTACTTCTCATCATGGGGATGTTGGGGTGAAGGAATGAAACAGTGCAGGTTACGTTCATAGAACGGCACATGGTGTGTAAACACACTCAGTATCTTTTAAATACTGTTTGCTTTCAGAGTTCATTCTGAGTGCTTTAAATTGTTGGTAGAAATTTCCTTCATTTTCCAAGGTGGATAAATCGTCTGTGGGTGGAGATACTTCGCAGAAACCATTATAAGCAGTGGCAGCATTTTTGGGGAGGCTGGGACTGGTGCCCCTATGGGTCATGACTTGGAAGAGAGGAAGAGACGAGCACTCCTGGTTTTCCAAATGCTTAAGGGGGAGGAAAAAAAAATCACATTATAGTTCCATTCATGTGTATCCGTGGGGTACATGCCCTGAGCCAGTTTCTCAAGGTGTCTCTTTGTAGGTGTCAAAATTAAAAGATGGAGATCTGTATCTTATCTTGGTCTCTTAACCTCTCTCGGGTGGTTTTCTTATCTGCAATTAGGATAATAGAACACGTCTACAACCTCTTATCTACAAATCCCCAAATCCAAAAGCTCTGGAAGTTTTCCTTAACTCACATGGTGCCATAACCTGACCTGACCTGAACTGAGTATTTATGATCTTGATTATCTTCTCAGTGCGAATATTCCTATTTTGGTGCTGAGAAATCAGTACCTTTGATGATGGAGTGCTGTACTAGGGCCCCAGGGAGCATGTAAAGCAATATATGGCCACACCTGTGTCAGCAGTCCCGAAGACCACGCCGGGTGGATGAGTTGCTAGGAGGACTCACGGCTCTAATTTATTATAGCAGGAAAAGCAAAGGGTAAAGACACGGGGGGAGGAGTCGGGGAAGCAGGTACAGACTTCGAGAGTCCTCTCCCAGTGGACTCACACAGGATGCACTTAATTCCCTAGCAACAAGTTCTGACAACGTGTGAAATGTTGTTAGCCAGGGAAGCTTGATAGAGACCCAATGCCCTGGGTTTTTATTGGGGGTTGGTCACACAGGTAGCCTCTGCCTGGCACATACCAGTCTTCTAGACTCCCAGAAGACAAAGAGGGGGTTCAGCATAAACCATATCATTTATACAAAGAGTTGAGGCCCAGTGAACCACTCCTACCAGTTCTGAGAATGGTGGGAGCCCTCCCTAAATCCAAGCTCCCAGATGCCAGCCAAGGGCCAAACTTGTAAGCAGGCCTTCAAACAAGATAAACTGTCAGGCTGGCTGTGTTAACTCTTTTCTATTCAATGCCTTATTACTTTTCTGAAGTTCTTTTTAAAAAAAAAATTTCAGAGAAAGCACGAGAGCAGGGGGAGGGGCAAAGGGGGAGAGAGACAAGCAGACTCCCTGCTGAGTGGGGAGCCCCACACAGGGCTTGATCCTAGGACCCCGAGATCATGACCTGAGCTGAAATCAAGAGTTGGAGGCTCAACTGACTGAGCCACCCAAGCGGCCCACCTTTCTAAAGTTCTAATTTCCGAAACTCACCTGGCCCCTTCGTGTTTTTGTTTTTTTTTTTAAAGATTTTATTTATTGATTGGAGAGAGAGTGAGAGAAAGAGAGCCCAAGAGGGGGTAGGGTCAGAGGGAGAAGCAGACTCCCTGCTGAGCAGGGAGCCCGATGCGGGACTCGATCCCGGCACTCCGGGATCATGACCTGAGCCGAAGGCAGTCTCTTAACCAACTGAGCCACCCAGGCGCCCTGCCCCTTCATGTTCTTAAAAGGGTTGTGGGACCCCAAGAGATGCTCACGAATAAATCCGAATATTCTTAACAGCCTGTCACCGTGTAAGGGTGATACAGCTGCCATGAAGGCGATCAGCCAGGTCTGCAGGATCGGCTGGGGTGGCTCAGCCAGGGAAGCCCCCTTTTGAAGGCCTCTGTTCTCTTTCTTCCCTAGAACCTGGGTCCATCCGTCCTGGCCGGGGTGGCTGTGATGATCCTCATGGTTCCCCTCAATGCTGTGATGGCCATGAAGACCAAGACCTACCAGGTAAGGTGTCTGTCTCCTTAGGGCTCCAAGCTGGGCTCTTGTCGAGGCCTTTCCATTTGGGTTTTAGCTAAGTTCTTTCTGCGCAGGCCCCAGAGGTTCTCCGCCCTGCATGCCTGTTGGAATCCCCTGAGGAGCTTTCCTAAATGCTGATAACCTGGGCTCCATTTCTGGGATTCTGGTTCACTTCGTCTGGGCATCAGTTTTTAAAGCTTCCTGGGTGAGTCCGATGGACTGCCAAGGTTGAGAGTTCCTGAAATAGCTAGACCTCCTAGGCCAGCGACCAAAATCACATCTGTGAGCCTCTGAGAAATTCCTTATTTCTCACAGAATTCAGTCATTTATGTGTTTCCTGCGCATTTTCGAGAGTTGAGTAAAAATTACTCCCTGACTTTTTTCACCTCTTACGTTTTGCTAGGCATAGCGTTCAACTATTTTCAGAAGTGTTTTGTACTTCTTAAGTTTTTAAATAGCCAAGTAACAGAGCTCATGCCTTCTCCTCATAAAACATGTTCTGTTGATAGAAAAGAGTATAGATTAAAAGGGGATATCCCCTTCCCTATCGTCTCCATGTCAGTGAGCACGCTGAAGCAAACGCTTCTAGAACTTTCCGTGTATTTATAGAGAGATCTGATTTTACAGTTAGGTTTGGTGGACCTACGTGTGTTTCTTCGTGGTGTTACCACCATGTACATTTTTATAGGCATGGGCCCATTTGGCAGCCTGGTCTTATCATTTGACACCATGTCTCAGAGATCTTTCTGTATAATCTGACTTCATGCTCTTGAACTAGCACCAAATGGTTCATAACGGAGAGGTGCCAGAGTTTATTTCTCTGCTCCCCTGTTGATGGCTATTTATGATGTGCCTGTGGAATTGCAAATGAGAGCACTTAGCCGCACTGAAGATGCAGGAGGGGAGATGAGTCCCAGGGCGTGGGCCTCTTGGAACGAGGCCTCAGCAGGTACAGGTGGGAGGAGGTTAGGCAAGGAAGGGGCCCTGTCACCTTTCATCCTCCTGATGCTATGTAGGCTTCCCTGAGTGGCTCGCTTTTGAAACATCATCAGTCTCTGGCTTCGATCTGATGGGACTTAAAAAGCATCCTCATCCGTGACCAGGAATGACCAGAGCCCTCAGTGATAGGGTTCTTGTGAGCATGAGGTAGCTAGATGTGTGTCCAATGCTTTAGAAAAGTGCTCGGCATCTGGAAAGTGCTAGATGCTGTCTAACGGGCAGTATGGCTCAGTAAAGAAACTAAGAAAACGGAGCGGGGAAGAAAAAAAACAAAAAAATCCCCAGCATGGTTACCTGTCTTGTGTTTGGGTCAGTAGAGTAGGGTCCCTGCCCCCCTTCCCTGGACACCTGCAGGGCTGTTCTTGTTTCTACTTCTCAAATCTAAATTTAATAGGTGTCTCCACATCTCATTTAACGTGACCCAAAGCAGGTTTTTTCTCGTGGTAAAAGGGTCCTTGGTGCTCTCAGGGTCAAGGGGAGGAGGGTTCATAGGGATTTCAGGGTTGGCTTTCCCACCCTTTGGAGAGCCCCCCTTTCCGATGGGGATGTTGTGTGCGGGCCTGCTGCCAGGGCCGGAAGTGGGTCGTCCCCCCCCCCCGCTGTGGTGTTGACTGTTCTTGTCTCTGAAGGTGGCGCACATGAAGAGCAAAGACAATCGGATTAAGCTGATGAACGAGATTCTCAATGGGATCAAAGTGCTCAAGCTTTATGCCTGGGAACTGGCCTTCAAAGACAAGGTGCTGGCCATCAGGCAGGAGGAGCTGAAGGTGCTCAAGAAATCGGCCTACCTGGCAGCTGTGGGAACCTTCACCTGGGTCTGCACACCTTTCCTGGTGAGTGAAGCCACGTTCACCCTGGCCTACCTCATTGGGGGTTTTGGTGTGTTTTCATACCTGAATATGTTCAAAAGGTCACAAGTTCAGCAAGGCCTTCTCCTTTGAAAAATGGCCACCCACCCCCCTCTCCCACTTTATTTTATTCACAGTACTTAGCAGCTTCCAGCCCAGGGATACTCACAAGTAGCCAGTTCCAGGAACTGCTTGTTTATAGGTTCACAATGAGATAGGAAATTTGTTCCAGAAGGTCAAGCAGGTCCCTCTGCTTCCTTCATGGAGAAAGTCTTGGTAAGAAAAACACGCCAGCAGAACTAAACTCTGCTCTTGGTGCCGTAGTTGAGTGACATTACGGTGTCACCTTCTGATCTGTTGCCGACCGGTCACAAGGCAGGGATTTGGCCATTGCCAAACACACTCTGAAATGTATTTTCTGTCTGTCTGTCTCCACTAGAAAGGCATCTCCAGGAAGGCAGGGATTTTGTCTTCTCTGTTCACTGCCATACCCTCAGTGCCTAAAACAGTGCATAGTAGGTGCTCAACAAATACTTGTCATTCGTTGTAAAAAAAAAAAAATTGAAACCATATAGAAAGTCATCAAATGAAAAGTATATTGTCTTCCCTTCCGTCTGTCCCTTTCCTCTAAAGTGTTTGAGAAACACTGGTAAAAACCAGAAGTGAGCGAACTTTGTCTCCCAAGGACCAACTAGTGAACATTGTAGACGTTCTGGGCCATACGCTCTGTTTTGCATCTCCTCGTTCCTGCCAGTGTGGCCGTACCTAATACACACGTGAATGGGTGTGGCTCCATTCCTGTAAAAATTTCTCTATAGATACTGAAATTTGAATTTCATATAAGCTTCCTGTGTCATAAAATACTGATTTTTAAAAAAAAATACCTACTTACGTAAAAGTATGCTAAGCCTACGGGCCGGACATCACCAGGTGTGGACACCTGGCTTAGAGGTGGGGTGCCTGCTGAACTTGGCTGCCAGCTCACAGAGTGACCTGAGGCCGGTCAGTCCACCTTCCTGCCTCTGGGTTCTCGTGTATGGAACATGGAAGGGTTGGGCCACGGGCGTGTCATATAGGCCCCTGCCTGCCCCCCACTCCCGTGCCTGCACTAGACATCCACAACCTGCCGTGGGGTTCTCTGCCACTGAGTTCTGTTCAAGCCACCCTCACGGTGACGCCTGTCAGCTGACTGGAGCTGGTACATGAAGTGACATCTTTTAGCAGGTCTGGGACTCTTGAGTTCTCTTAGATTCTTTCCGGCTCACATACCCCAGTGTTCGGGGCTAGAAGGTTCCGCCAGCTCGTTCTCTGAGAACACTCTGGTCTCCCCAACTTTCCCCAGATCTCTGATGGCTTTCTTTGATTTTTAGAAGTAAAAAGTATCAGAAGACTGGATGGTAGTTATGTAGAGTGTTCATTTGATTATTTTCCTCTAAACTGTTAAATAGTCTCAGTGTGTTTAGAACTGTTAACTATTCTCCTTTGTATGTGTGATACATTTTATTTTAAAAATAATGATGCATTCCCGTGGTAAAACTAGTTAAAGCTATACCAAAGGGTCTAGGATGGGGTTTTTCTACCTTGGCACTTTTGCCATTTGGGACCCGATAATTCTTTGTTTCTTTGTTGGCGGGGTTGCTGTCCTGTGCATTGTAGGGTGTTCAGCAGACTCTCTGGACTCAACCCAACAGAGGCCAAGTGGCACCTCTCCCCCGCCCCCCACGCCTCCCCAGTTGGGACAATCAGAAGTGTCTCCAGACATTACCAGGTGTCCCTCCAGTTGAGAACCGCAGGTCTGTCTTCGTCCTCAGACTTTTGTCACCTAGCTTCTCTCTCTCTACCCGTTTCTTCGTATTTCCAGGGAAAGCCTGCACATTCAGCAGCGTAACAGTGACTATCCATCATCAATGTAACTAAACTTACGTATCTGTTTTTACTTTGACGCACATGATGGCAAGTCATACAGAAGTCCGAAGCATTTTGGAATTGCATTTTTTTTTAATAGGAAGAGCTCTGCAGCCAGAGGGAGAAAGTGACAGGGTTTAATACTTGGGTTGTATTACACTTGGAGTGGGGGGACCTTTTCCCATAACCCCTGGCTCTGCACATTGGGTCCTCTGACTGAGTGTCCAGTTTCTAGCTTGTCACCTGAATGTGCTGGCCCTTCAGTTAACATCTCCTGCCCCGGTCTCCATTAGGAGGCTGTGGCAAGAGATGCCTAAGAGCGTGACAGGCTTTTCTTGACCTTGAATTTGCCACTCAGTATGGGGGGAGGGGAGGGCAGGGTCAACGGGCGTCCAGAGATGGAGTTTGTTAAGCTGTTTTGGCATGAAACAGATGAGCCTGGGTGTCACTTGGGGACCTTGGCCCTGGCCGAGACACCGAAGCCTCTGACTACATTAGGATAAAATATGTAGCCTTTGATTCCCTTGAAAGGTGTTTGCATGTTCTTTCCACTGGCGAATTCCTGCGCTTCAAGGATGATGAGGTGTTTACCCACCGGTAGGTGTGATGGAAGACAGGCCTGGGGAGGTCAGACAAGAGTGGGGATGCCATTTTGGTGGGATTGATGGCATTGTTTTTCTGAAATACAGAGCCTGGCATCTATCATGTACACTTAATGCACTTTCCTAAAATAGTATCCCCAGGCAGCCGTCAATATTTATAGCATTTTGAGTCTTGGAAGATTTGCGAGCTTTTCGTCTTCTACTTACCCTTATTGCCCTTTGTTAGGATAATTATTCCATATGGTAAATATCCATTGTGTACTTCTCTGCTGATCAGATCGTATGTGGACCTTATCTTTTTTTTCGCTTGTATTCCTAGAACAGGGCACTTGGCAAATGGTGCCCATTCAATAAATTTTAATCTAGGGGAATAACTGAATGAGTAAAAGATTTGAATAAACTGTGTTAATCAGGAACTGTGTTGCAGTTGGCAGAAACCTCACTCAAATTGACTAGATTAAAAAAAAGAAAGTGGGATTTTTGAGTCACAAAACTGAAAAGTAGGAAATTGCTGGTTTTGAGCATGACTGGGATTTCAGGCATGGCTGGATCCAGGTGTTCCAGAGGGAATGAAACCCCCCCCCCCCCCCCGGTCTCTCAGCTCTGCATTCTCCATGGTGTTTTCTTTTGTCAGGGAGCTGCTCACCATATAATTACAGTTCATTCTGTCACCTGGGGAGAGGGCCCATTAGTCCATTTTCCCATTAGTCTCTACAAAGCTGTGGGATTGGATCTCACTGTGGCATTGCTGTTGGCCACATGCTTATCCCTGAATCACTGGGGCCAAGGAGATGGGATGCTTGGATTGACAAGGGTTGTGTGGCTTCTGTGGGAGCTTGGGGTGGGGCATAAGCAATTCCTCTATGGCTGAAGCTCATAGGCTGAGATTGGGAAGGCTTCTGTCACCCAAAAGAAAATTGGAATATTGTTACCAGAAACAGGAATGGATGTTGAGCAGACTGAACAAACAGATGTCCACACAAAGAGACATCAGGGTTTTTAGGAGTTGGGCTGGAGTAGATGGTTCATTTCTTTGCTGCATTTCTCACCATGGAGGCGCTCTTAGCTCTTGGGATGGGACACTTGTTCTTCATTGTTTGCAAAAACTCGTCACATCCTTGACTCTCACCCATCGTGAGGCTGTGGCGAACCCCAGCCCCGCATTTGCCTACAGCCCCAGTCTTTTGGCTGACCCCACTCACCTCCACCCACGTCCAAATACCCCCTGTTGAAGAGAACTCACTCAGTACCTGTTTCCCCTAGACCGTGAGTCTCAGGAACGCCAAGCCTGCCTTACTGCTCAGCGCACGGTGCTGGTACACAGTAGGTGCTCAGTTAACCTTTGATGAAGAATGGCCTGCACTTCCTGGAGAAGCCAGGGCTGTGGAACTGATGGGCCACGTGCTTTGTGTTGCCAGCCGCCGTCCCGATGATGGCGCTCGGGGGCCTGGTGTGTTCTGGTGGCGAGTTGCCTGAGGCCTGGTTTTCCCCACTGCTGAGGAGACGCCTCTGAGTGTATGCTCTTCTGCCCCCAGGCACATCCAGCCCTACCCACCCATCTGTTCATCTGTCCATCTGTCCATCCATCCACAAACATTTACTGAGTATCTGGCCACGATCCAGTGGCCTCATGATGGAGTGGTCATTCATTCTAATCGGGAGAGACAGGTGATCCACAGTAGACATAATAAATATGCCGTATAGCATACTAAACGGTCGTAAGT
Source organism: Eumetopias jubatus (assembly GCF_037043125.1). Lineage (NCBI taxonomy): Eukaryota > Metazoa > Chordata > Mammalia > Carnivora > Otariidae > Eumetopias > Eumetopias jubatus. Next base: position 81,702,448 of record NW_028274818.1, read on the forward strand.
GCTAGGGAAAAGAAAAAGATTCGGGCCACGGTGATAGGGAGGGCTTGCAGTTTTAAATAGGGTGGTTGAAGGCCTCACTGAGGAGGTGACACTTGAGTAAAGGCCCAGTGGAGGGGCGGGCTTCCACCAGGGAGTGGGAGGAGTACGTGCAAAGACCCTGTGGCAGGACAGTGCCTGCCTCATAGAGGGAATAACCGTGGAGGCCGGTGGGGCTGGAATAGAAGGAGCTGGGGGGGAGAATGGTAGGAGAGGAGGTCAGGCAAGTTACAGGGAAGGGATTTTACAAACCAGGTAGGCCCTGGGCCTGGGGTCAAGACTTTGGCTTCTGTACGAAGTGAAATGGACTGACTTTAGAGAGGTGGGTTTTTTTGTTCTTACTCTTTACCGAGCTATAATTTATCATTTTAAGGTGTATAACCCAGTGGTGTTTAATATATTCACAAGGTTCTGCAACCATCAACACTATCTAATTTCAGAACATTCCCATCATCCCAAAAGGAAGCCTTCTGGTCATTGATGGTCACTCCCCATTCCCCCAGCCTGGGCACACACTCATCTGCTTTCTGTCCCTGTGGATTGGCCTGTTCTGAACGTATCATATCAATCGGACTCACACAATACATGGTTTTTTTGTGTGTTCTGGCTTCTCTCTCACTGAGCATCATGTTTTCAAGGGTCATCCGTGTCATAGCTGGTGTCCGTGCTGCACTTCTTTCTATGGCTGAATACTGTTCCTTTGTGTGGATGTATTGGGGGTGTTCTGAGTAAGAACATTTTTAGATGAGGGCGCCTGGATGGCTCAGTCGTTAAGCGTCTGCCTTCAGCTCAGGTCATGATCCCAGAGTCCTGGGATTGAGCCCCACATCGGGCTCCCTGCTCAGCCGGGAGTCTGCTTCTCCCTCTTCCACTCCCCCTGCTTGTGTTCCCCTTCTCGCTGTCTCTCTCTCTGTCAAAAAATAAATAAAATCTTAAAAAAAAAAAAAAGAGAACATCTTTAGATGAGAGGCTGGTGCGTCATCCAGCTTGTTAATGTCAGAACCAGAAAGGAACCAGCTGTACTCCACAGCGCCTTGGTCTTGGGACCCAGTTAATAGATTCTTTGGAAGAATGGACCAAGGAGTTTGGACTGAGTCCTGTAGTCAGAAATAAAGACAGCTGCTATATATTGCATTTTGCTGTGCCCCGGGCAGTGTGCTAAGCACTTTGCATGAGTCCCTGATTTCTTGCTGCCAACAGCCCTGTGAAGGTATATCCTGATTCGCATTTTGTAGATAGGAAAGCAGAGGCTTGCTTGGAGAGGGGAGGTGACGTGCCCAGGGTCATAGAGCTGACACACTGCAGAGCTGTTGATTTTAATTTTTAAGCTATGTTACCTTCCAGTAGGTAACAAGGAAATGAGGTGACTCTGACCCTGCAAATGCACTGGGCCACAGCCACACCGAAGGCAGGGCTCAGACACCAATATCCTGACTTCTGGACATGCTGCTCTGAGCTCAGAAAGGCAAGACCTGGGCAGTTTTGTTTTGATTTTTTTTTTTCCCCCTGCAGGGAAAGCCTTTAATGACTCTGGGATCCTGGGGCTAATGGGGTTAGGGGGCGGGGACTTGTGTGCGTCTGTCGTTGTCCAGATTTCTTCTGATAGCATGTTCTGGGTGATCTTGCGGGACGCGTGTTGTTAGCCTCGCCTGGCGACACCTGGCACCTGCTGTCCCTAGCAATATAGGAGAGGCACGGGAGTCCGCCTGTTACTCTCCTGCCTCCCCCCCAAGCTGAGCAGTCCAACCCTGGATTATTGAGAGTGTCCTTCATTTTTCCTGGCAAGGGAGGAGAGGAGCTGCTCTCTCAAACATCCGAACCCAAATTCCGGTAGGCTGGGAGCCTGCGTAGTTAAGTCCCAGGAACCACCGCAGGGCTTAATGCAAGTCTGACTTGGTGAGGAAGGCAGTACCTTTGCCTGTTAGTTTTTGCTTGCCGTTTCTTTTTTTCTTTTAATGTTCCTTTCCTGGGGGTATAAAAATCATATATTCTGTGAGCTGGAAGGAATTTTAAATAGTGCCATTAACCATCCACTTCCACCCCCATTTCATGGATGAGACATGTGAGGCATGGGGAGAGGAGGTAACTTGCCCAAGGTGTTCCTGTGTGCCAGGGATTGTTCAAGGCCCTGAGGATACCGCTGTGTACAAAACCAAGTCCCTGCCTTTGCGGAGCTTCCGTTGTAGTGCAGGACACAGGCAGTCTATATGTACAGTACGGCGGTAAAAGGCCATGTTAGTTGCTGTGAAGAGAAATAAGCCAGGATAAAAGGAGAGAGAGCAAGAGCAGGGTTGTTTGGAGTGGAGATGTAGGGCAGCCACTCCGAGGGGTTAGAGGGAGGAACCAGGCCACCGTCCAGATGGGAAGGTTGTTTCAGGCAGGGGCAAAGGCCCAGAGGTGGGATTACACTGGGTGGTGTTGAGGGATCCCCAGAATGTCCAGTGTCTGCACCAACCTTGGAGAATGTTGGTGCAGAGGCCAGCGACACCCGGTCGCTCATTTACCTGGTTCGTTCTTTGGGTGTTTAGTGAGTGTCTGCTGTGTGCTGGACGCTGCCTTAGGTGTTGCCCGCTGCCTCCAGCCACCTGTTGTGGGACAGGTTCGAACACACTGGAGGCTTGGCGGGGGGCATGCGGCTGCTCCTACGGTTGTGTCTGATGCAGGGACACAAGTCAGTGCTGGATGCTCTGCTTACAGGTGGCCCTGTCTACCTTTGCTGTCTACGTGACCATCGACAAGAACAACATCCTGGATGCCCAGAAAGCTTTTGTGTCCTTGGCCTTGTTCAACATCCTCCGATTTCCCCTGAATATTCTCCCCATGGTCATCAGCAGCATCGTGCAGGTACAGGCGGGGCTGGAGGGACCTGAGGGAGGGGTCCTCTGCAGACAGGAAGTAAAAGGGCACACAGGTCCCTCCTCCATACAGCTCGCTCTGCATTACCCGTCCCACTGTGCCCAGTTGGCTGGACGAGGCTCATATTGGTGGCTTTCTTGCTATTTTGGTCATGCCCCAAAGAAAGGAATACGTGTAACTTCTTGACAAGGAGCTCACACTTGAACGTACAGAACAAAGACTGCATGCAAGCAGGCTTTCCTGAGCTCCGTAAGGTTCTGAAATGTTCGTCCTGTCCCGTTCTGATGCAGTCTGTTCCACCCTACTCTAGCTCACTCTGCTTTTTCAACACTGCATCTCTTGACTTACTCAGCTGACTTCACAACCCACTGATAGGCCTCACCCCATCATTGGAAAAACCCCAACCTAGACCCCCCGGAAATCCTGAAGTCCACAGCAGTGACCCTGTAAGGTGAGGAAACTAGCCACTCGGTCACACTTTTACTCTCTGTGAAGCTCCTACACTTTCCAACTGGTGGTATTTTCTCATATTTTTCTCCCCAGCGTTTGGACGCATTCATACTGAGAACCTGATTTTCAGCCACACAGACAAATGAACCTTAAGATTTGGTTGTACAACTCTGCTTGTATGCTTTCATTAAAAAAATAAATAAGCAAATAAAATTCCTTTTGGTTATGAAAAAGTTCAAACGTACACAGACGTAGGGAGAGAACAAACAGTATAACAGCGAACTCCACATAGCGCTCACCCAGATTCGACGTTTTGCCGCACTTGGCTCATCGAATGCTTTTTCTGTCTCCCCCCCTCCACCCCGCTTCCTTTCTTCTTCCCTTGCTGAAGAATTTTTTCCTTCCTTCCTTCCCTCCCCCCTTTTTTTTTTGTTTTTAAGTACTCTCCCCATGCAACTTAGGGCTCAAACTCATCACCCCGAGATCAAGAGTCACATGCGCCACCAGTGGAGCCAGCCAGGCGCCCCTGGAGAATTTTAAAGCAAATCCCAGACCTCTTGACATTTCACCCATAAATACTTCAGCGTGCATTTCTTCGCTGTTGTTTTGCGGGGTTTTTTTTTTTTCTCAGTTTATGTTTATGAGAGAGAATCGATATGTAACATTGTGTAAATTTAAGGTATCCAACGTGTGTGGCCAAAGAATGACCACAGGAGTGTCAGCTAATGCCTCTCACATCACGTGATTTTTGTTTCCTTTTTCTTTTGGGAACCGTGAAGATGCTATCTCTTAGCCAGCTCGCAGCGTGTTGATCGTAATCACCCTGCAGTAGATCTCCAGGACTTCTTTCTCCCCTGGTTGCAAGCTTGTACCCTTACATAGGGCCCCTACGTTTGGTTATTGTTTCTGAAGTCCCTTGTCATCTAGGACAATCCCCCTACCCTCTTTTTTTAATACCTGTGGTGGGCTTTGAAAGGAGAACAAACAAGAACCAAAACCTGTTCCGGTTCTCCTTCTGAGGCACACTCTTCTAGGAAACACAGACCCGCCAGAGATGAGGGAGGATGTGGGCTCCTCGACACCCAGGGGAAACCACCGAAAGTTAGTCTTGGTCTGTTTTTTTGCAAAAATACTTTTAATAATAACTGCACCTTGCGATTGCTTTCTGTGTAGGCGAGTGTCTCCCTCAAACGCCTCAGGATCTTTCTGTCTCACGAGGAGCTGGAGCCTGACAGCATCGAGCGAAGGCCCATCAAAGACGGTGTGTGCGTCGGGTCCGTCTGTGCCATGAAGGTTCCCCTTGGGTTTGGCTTTGAGGCCCCAGGGAACAGGAGCCCTGCAGCGCCGGAGGGGGGGGGGGCGGCGTCGGGCCTTATCTTGCACATCCCAGGCGGGTGAACTTCAACTTCTATTTTCTTGGTGCTTTCCCACTGAGAGGCAGCCGGCGGATGAGGCCTCCCACCAAGGGGCCCGTTCCGGGGCTCAGATCTTGACTCTGTTCTGGGCAGATGGGCAGGCACAACAAGGGCGTTGGAGACTGACCAGCTCCAACCCAGCAGCTCTGTGTGCTTGGGAGGGTCACTTGCCCGTTCTGAGCCTCAGTTTCCCTATCTGGGTAATGGGAATGAAGGTGCCTTTCTTTGTCAGGGTGTTATGTGGATTTTTATTGGTAGGCTGCTTTCTTTTGTAGCTTATTAATTTGTCCTTTCCCAGTCAACCTCCCCGAGTGGGGATCTTATTCCCAATTATGTCTCCAAGCACTTGATAGTAAATATTAATGCATGACCAGCAGTGACTACTTTTCACTTAAACAACACTCCCGTCATGCATGTTGTGTTTTAAGGACGTCCATGCTCAGCATAGCGCACAGAGGGGCTGTGGAAACCCCCTGCTTTACAGATGGGGAAACCGGCCTAAGTCACTTGCCTGAGATCGCACAACTAATAAGAAGCAGAGGCAGGATTCACACCCACAGCCAGTTACTGGGATCTGCTCTTACCCACTGTACAGTGTTGCCCTATGGAGATTGAGCACCTACTATGCACCTAGCCCCACAATGTATGGGGTGCATCTCGTTCTTACCGGTCCTGCTTTACCGACGAGGACAGTAAGGCCCAGAGAAGTTAAGTAACTTGCCCAAGGCTGTTTGGCTAGGCAGTGGCCGCACGGGGGTTGGAGAGCCCAGTAGATACGGTCAGAGGAGCGAATGTGTGTGTTGTATGCACTGGTTAAAAGGTCTGAGCAGTGCCTGGTACCTAGTGGGCTTTCAGATCTCCCTGGTGGTGTGTCCAACATTGAGCGCAGTGCCTGCCCCTTAGATGTGGTGGCTGTGGCTTCCCTAGTGTGAGAGAGAAGGGGTCTGGGACGTTGTCAGCTCAACCCTCGAGGGACAGTTCCTCAGCCTTGGCGTTGCTGACACTGGAGACCCGAGCGTTCTTTGCCTGGGGGGACCATCCCAAGCATTAGAGGATGCTGAGCAGCATGCATGGCCTCGGCCCCCTAGATCCCGGTAGTACCCACCCTGATTTTGAAAAACCAAAACTGTCTCCAGACATGATGTCCCTTTGGCGGGGGGGGGGGGACAAAGTTGCCCCCAGTTGAGAACCCCTACTCACGGGATGCTGGAATCTTCTTCCCAACCTCCCTGGCCTTTGATCATCGGTTTGTGCCATCCCGAGGACCTAGTCTCCCCCACTACCCTGTAGATTTTCTGGTGCCGTTTCCTCCTGGGTCACATTTCTTTGCATAACACAGGACTGACATTTGGGGCAGCCCATGGAGGTTTCAGGTTCCTGCAGCTGTTCCCAGCTCCCTGCCAGGTGTCCTATTAGAAAACCCTCAGGCCTTCTGCTGCGGTCCAGGCCTCAGCACCCCCTTCCTAGGCTGGTTGACTTTTTGAGATGTTTATCCACACTCCATGGGTGTCAGATGGGGCCACCTTGGCAGCTCCCGGTCACGTGTGGTGGTTTTCTAGCTTGTCTGACTCAAGTGGCTTTCCTTAAAGTACTTAAATAGCACCTTCCCATTTCCTCCTTGTTCTGTCTCCCAAGGGGGCGGGGGATGGGGCCCGGGTGAAGGAGGGAAGGTCAGGTTAACCAGTAACTGCCTCTTGCTACGGGTTTTTGTTTCTTTGGTGTGCAGGGGAATTTCTGTCTTTCTTTGAGAGCTTAAAAACACGCTCGTCTTATCTCTAGGTGGTTTTAAGGAGGCTAATAATGAAGAGTCAGAACGTTTTTTTAAGTGAGGGGCATGACGTCAAAGGACAGGAAGGGGAGGGAAAGTAAATGAAGACAGCGGGGCCGGGAGCTTAGAATTGGGCGCCGCTGTTGGACGTAGAAAGCCGGCTTTGTCTTACTGTTCTTCCCTCCCCTGATGCCCCACATCCGGTTGCATAGCCTGCTTTTTCACAGTGTATGTGACTGGTTTTTCGGAAAGATTGACCTGCTGTGATGTGAGCAGGGCGGGAGAGGGGATGCAGAGAGAGGCGTTAGGAGACAGCCCTACGATCCAGGTGCTTTGACCTAGGACCCCACCTTGAACATAAAGGGAGGGCTGAGGGGGTGGTGAGGGCCAACGGCCAACGGCGGCCTGATGCAGAGAACTGCTTGTTCCCCGTTGCCCTTGCCTTCTGCTCAGTCCCCCAGCCGGAGCTGCCCGATCCTCCCAAGATGAGGTGAGGGAGACCCTGGAGCCTTGAGTAAACCCCAAGGGGTTCCCCCCACCTCTGCCAGATGGGCGTCTGGATAGCGCGACCTCCTGGCATTCAGGGCAGAACCCTGTTGTGGTTTCTGTCTGCTTTGTGGGTCTGGTTGGGGTTCTTCAGAAACGAGGAGTGATGTAACGAGATAATGCCCTGGTGCAAGTGTCTAGCATCTGGCATTGAACTAACAAACATTAGGAAAAAAAAAAAAGTGAGAGCCTGCTGACGCTCAATCTCGGGACTTCCGCCTTTGCCTGACATGTTGTTGCTGGTGCTTTTCAGGCGGGGGCGCAAACAGCATCACTGTGAAGAACGCCACGTTCACGTGGGCCAGGAGCGACCCTCCGACGCTAAGTGGGTAAGCCTGCATGTGGAGAGAGCCACGAGGCGCTGGTCAAATGTGGGTGTGAATGCCAGCCACACTCCAGCTCAGTGACACTGAATAGGCCACCTTGCCTTTCTGAGCCTCAGTTTACCCATCTGGGAAACAGGTCCAGTCATACCTGTTTGGGCTGCAGGAAGGAGCAGGTGAGAGTTGGCTGGCACAGAGGGTTCCCTTGGATTGTAAATGACAGAAACACTGCCCAGGTGGGCTTAGACAACAAACGGAAATTTTGGGGTTGCATCACTGAGATCCACTCAGGTACAGCGTGATCCAGGGACTCAGTGCCATCAGGATCCTCTCCATCTTATCTTTTTTCAGTTTCCCTCTGTGCTGCTTCCTTCTCGAGCTGCCTCTCCCTTCATGATGGCAAATAGCCTCCATCAGCCGGGAGTGTACCTCTTACCTGGGCTGGAGACCCACCTGCCTCTTACTGGTTCACATTGGGTCATGTGCCCCTCCCTGAGCCAATCATGCGCCAGGAGAGACAGAGCACACGGATTGGCCAGGTTGGGGCTGAGGCAGTGGTGCTGCAGGTGGTGGCAGACAGGCCTGGGTCAGCTGAAAGGAATTCTTATCAGCAGGGATTTGCTGTCAGGATGGAATCGCTCTTCTCCATCCCTTCCAAGGTCCCCAGCTGCCTAAGTCACCCTTTCTTGCCATCTCCCCGTCTGGGACCCTCCCCACCCAGCCCTTATTTTCCCAAAGCACACAGTGTCCGGGGAGTTGAGCTGGTTGCCCAGGCCACTGGTCAAGTGCCTCTTACTCCTTTCTGAACTGGGGAGGCCTTGCTTGGTGGCTCTGTGAGGCTCCCCAGAGGAGTCCTCAAAACACAGGGCCAGAGGGACCTTTGCAGGGACCACATTTATCCCCCAAGCCCCTTAACAATTATCCCCTCACTGGGTGGCCACTTACTGCTGTGTATTAACTCAGGAAGTGGGGGTCGGGGGACAGACTCTCTAGAGAAAAGAATCTTTGTAACCCCTCCCTTGAAAACCCCCGGTGGGACTGCATGCTTGGGAAGTTCTTCCTTACGTCTCACTCAACTCCTGCCTGCTTCAGTTTTAGCTTTCCTCTCTCGTCTGTCTCTCTTGCCTTCTCGTTCTAGTCACCCACGCCCCCACTCCTGCCCTTGAACTCCCAAAGCCTTTCCCAATCCAAACCTTTCCTCAGCCTGTAACAGTATTTGATTCCCACCTGGACAGTCACAGGAGCTGCCTCACTGGGCTTCGTGTTCTGTTATGGCCCCATCGTCCGTTCCCCCCCTCAGCGCAGGAACGAAAGCGTAATCAGAGGGACCATGCAGCAGCTTCACAAGCACTAAACAGTGACCACAAACTCTAACAGCATTTCCACTAATAGGCTGAGTCATGATCGCATCCGCTGAAAAGCACAGCCAAGGAAGTGATCCCAGCAAGGCCCTGGGCTCGGGTGCCTGCCCCTCCCTGGGTGCGCGGAATGAGCCCCGACTTGGCAGCACGCGACGGCCCCCCGTCCTGAGACGGGCAGTCTCGCCGGCTGAGCGTTGAGCTTATTGTACTTGGTGCAGCGCCATCTGTGAGACCTGTTTCGCAGACTCAGTCACCCACGTCAGGCCCCCCTCCAGACCCCAAGGCTCCCATCCGCGAGGTGTGAGTGTCTTAGCACCGCCAGCTTTGGCCTCTTCGGGTGTGGCTGCTACCTGCCACCTCTTCAGGACTGGCCTTACGCCTCCCTGCCTCGTCCTTCCTTTTCCCTCAGAGTTCACGTTGAGGTGTCTGTCCCTCAGGGCACCTGCTTTGTTAATACTTCACTGTCTGGCTCCCTCACGGTGACCTGACCTCGCCCCCCCACCCCCCCAGGGGTCTCCCGCTGTCTCGGCTTCTCTGAGACACACACGTGTCAGGCGCATCCCAGCACCTACCTGGGGCCTCACACACCTCAGCCCACTGACACCGGCCACTGAGCTCAGCTTAGCGGGGGAAACGGCAGGAATAATTTCCAGACCTTCAGGGCTCGTAACAGCCCTGCCTTCCGCCCCTCTCCACTCGGGGGACATCCAGCTGCGGTGGGCCGCCATCTGTTCAGGTGAGGGCGTGGCTGAGGCAGAGCCCTTGTGTCATTTCAGCATCACGTTCTCCATTCCGGAAGGTTCCTTGGTGGCCGTCGTGGGCCAGGTGGGCTGTGGAAAGTCGTCTCTGCTCTCAGCACTCCTGGCCGAGATGGACAAGGTGGAGGGGCACGTGGCTATCAAGGTAGGACGAGGACCGGGCGGGTGGAGGGCTGCCGGGGCGCTGCTGGCCTCGGTGGGGGGGCGAGCGCGATGCTGTGTTTTGTTTCGAGACGGCCCCTGTGCAGGAAGCGAGAGGAGCGAGCAACTCCCTCCTCCTCTCCCATTCTCTCTACTCTTCTCTGGGCCCCCTGGAAGGCAAGAGTTGATGACCCTAATTTCCTGCTGTATCCCAGCACCGCGAATAGTGCCCAGCAAGTAGTAGGCGCTCAGTAAATACTGAGTAAACACATGGATGCTCCCTGGTCCACTCGCGGTCTCTCGTTCTCTCCCCCATCTATGGCCCTCTCTGTGCATCTCCTGGTCTCTCTTAAAGTGCCAGTCTTTTTGGCTTGTTCTTTCTGTACGTGGATCTCTCCGTGTATGTCTGTTTTATAAATGTAGCAAAACTAAAATTTTTTGTGTCTCTGGGATATTTTCTTGGAGAATTCTTTTTAAAGAGGACTTTTTAAATCTTGAGCATTCCTTGGATTCTTAATGTGGGATCAAAAGAAGGACTGCACTTTTTATTGGTTTTTAAATATACAGAGTACTTTGAACTAAGTTGGACTATTCCTCAGGAGAGAATTTAAAAGGCTGCTTTAGTCAATAGATGAGTCTCATTGGAAATCAAGAGCCTCGTTTTTGCATTTAGCTTATTCCCCATGAAGGAGTTCCCTGGTGTAGAAAGCTTGCCTCGAAGTTTTGTTAACACAGCATATGCTGGAGCATGGTCGACAGCAAACTCATCTTGCAGTTGTTTGGGGAATAGAGAGTTCTGGGCTCGAACAAGTTTGGGAGATACTGCAAACTCAGATTCCCTCCCTCTCGGAGACTTAAAATAAACATTAGTAAAGTAAAGGCTCTGAGAAGTCCTGCGAGGAGAAGAAAACTTACTTAACTTCGGTTAACCCAGTGTGTCCCAGACGTATTTGCCCATACTCTTCAGTATCTGTTCAACTATTTGCCTCCCCAGAAGTAATGTCTCCCGGAATCTTCTCTTGGGAATGCTGGTTTATGCAGCTGTTTTTAGAGCAAAATCCTTTGTTTGTATGAGGCCCTTTAGTGGGTATGCATTAGTAGAGAAATACATGTGGTTATTGTTGGATTTAAACTAATGACATTTAGCTGTTATTTTAAGAAATGTCCCATTACTGCTTTCAAGTACATGTCACTAAAGTAAGATTAATGAACAGTGAGACCTCGCTTGATGGGAAAAAACCTCCGAACCATCCACCTTGTGAGTTTCCACCCCTGCAGCACTATTGACCTTTCAGGCTGGATGATTTTCTGCTGTGGGGGGCTATGCTGTGCTTTGTAGGATGTTAAGTAGCATTCCTGGCCTCTATACACTAGATGCTGGTAACAACCTCCAGTTGTGACAACCAAGAGTGTCCAGACATTGTCAGATGTCCCCTGGAGAGCAGAATTGCCCCCCAGTTGAGAATTGCTGTTTTAAAGTCAAAAGCCTTTAAATTCAAAAACGATGGATCTAGAAGTGGCAGGAGGGTGCACTGAGTATTTGGTTGATGGGTTGACAGATTTCTAACTGGTTGTTTTGCCCTGCAAAGGAGCATGCTAGAAATGTGCTTAAAGTATTAATTTTTTCCAAATGTTTTTATTTGGTGGGGCTTGTGCACACCATGCCTGAATTCTCTCTGGGCTCTGTGGTGAGGCTTTGTGACCTTTTGGCCTCTTGTAAGTTAGGGTATTAGAGTCAGAAGTTCACTTATTTATCTGAGAGTGGAGATTAAGATGGGGGACACCTGGGTCCCACTCCCAACCTTGTCCCCCTAGAATTCCCTTAGGTAAGAATCTTCACTCTTGCCCTTCCAGTAAAGCCCACACTCCTCACCAGGACCCCTGGCCTGGTGTGAGCTGGCCCCTGCTCTCCTGCTCGTTCCTCCCCGTCTTCCCCTTCACACGATGTTCCAGTCATACTTGCCTTCCTGTTCCTTGGATGCGCCAGGTTCTTCTCGCCTCTGGACCTTTGCCCATGCTGTTCCCTCTGACTGGAATGTGCTTCCACCTCCTGTTTGTCACACCAGCGTATCCTCACCTGTCCATCCTTGTTTAGAACTTTCTTACTAAAATACACGAAACAGATGCCCTCACCCTAGCCCTTATTCTCGTCACATTCTTGGCACTTTATCACATGGAAATGAACACTAAACTCGAACCGGATGATTTTGATACTGAAGTCCTTGCTTACATTTCATCAAGGGAATGTCCCCAAGGAATCCTTCCCCGATGACCCAAACTAGGTCTCCCTCTTTAAAGGACTTCTTGAAGGACTCATATATTTTTGCCTCTTAGCATTTAGCATGACTGTAATGAAATAATTTTTTTAAAAATCATGTCAGGGACTTCTTATTCTTGAGAAGCTGGAGTTTTGTTTGCTGCTAGAGGCATTCAATGAATAGTTGGTAAACGCAAAGCTATAATCTCACCAATGTGGATTTCCACTCTTGAATTCCTGATGTTAGGGTCCCTGACTGACCTAGCGTGGGGTCTGATCCCAGCTCTGGCATCCAAGACTGTCGTGACTCAGTTTCCCCCCTGCTGAAACAATGGGTGTGATGAAAGTATCCTGGGAAGTAGGGCCCTCCTGGTAGGTGGGCTGGCTGGCTGGCTGGCGTCTTGTTAACCAAGGCTCTCTGTCTTGCTGCCTTCTGTACACGCCTCCTAGGGTTCAGTGGCCTACGTTCCGCAGCAGGCCTGGATTCAGAATGATTCCCTCCGAGAAAACATCCTTTTTGGCCGCCAGCTACAGGAACGGTATTATAAGACCGTCATCGAGGCCTGTGCCCTCCTCCCAGATCTGGAAATCCTGCCCAGTGGGGACCGGACAGAGATTGGTGAGAAGGTCAGTACGGCTGCAGCTTGGCCGCTGTATCAGCCACAGAATTCTGGGGCCAGATGTTAAACACTTAATCTCGCATTTGTGGGTGTGTGAGTTGACCGACGGTGGCTGTACCCACACTGGGCTCAGCTGGGCAGCCCTGCTCCACAGTGCAGACCCGCCCAGCTCTGTTCCAGGCTGTACGGTTGGCTAGGGTCTGCCCCACACACCTTCCTGCTGAAGGGACAGGAGCTCTGCAGGGGGAAGCTCTTCTCGTGGTGACAGCAGAAGCCCAGGAGAACAAGAACAAAACCCCCAAACCCCCCAGGTGATGTCCTGTAAAGCATATTGTCGTTTTCACTTGATTGAACTGAAAGATAAGGGACCAGGAAGTGCATGCTACCTTAGCAGTCACGTGACCTCAGAGTCACATGACAGGGCACTATACAAGGGGGAGAGGTATCCGTGAGTCAAAGGGCCACAGTCCCTTTCAAAACAAGGATAATAGTAAAAATAATGATACAGTAGTTCACGTTGTTCAGCATTAACTGTGTGCCAGGCCTTGTGATAAACATTTTATATGCATTCCATCCTTACAGCAAGGCCGTGAGATGGGATTTACTGTTATTTCCATTTCGTGGTTGAGGAGGAAGAGGCATAGAGGGGCTAAGTGACTTGCCCAAGCCTCTTCCCACCTCAGGGCCTTTGCATGTGCTTTTCCTCTGCCCGGCCAGCCTGTTCCAGCATCCCTGGTGGTTATCTGGTGTGTGCTTGGGGAGTACAACTGTTCCACAGCAGCACCAAGGAGCTTCCCTGTCTCCAGTTACAAGCCGGTGGCCCCACCAGCTTCCTTAGTTGCTGAACAATTCCATTTATTTGAGGGAAACCTACAGCTCATTGGAAAGAAAAAACAACTGTTAGCAGGGCTCTTTGGATTTGCAGTTAGCAGAGGAGCCTGGGCTAGTTGTTGTTTTAACCCAAGTGTCTGCTTCTGCCCCTTGGGAGACTCCTGATTCTCCTTGTCTAGGTCCCAGTGCCAAAATCTAGAGCAAGAGGCTATGATTGGGTCTGGTGTCTGCCCCTGGGCCCAAGTGCTGTGGCCAGAGGGGCCATCCAGAAGAACCCTGGCTGCCAGACCCCAGCTCGGTGCCTAGGGAGGGTGGGCATCTCTCAGGAGAGACTGGGCAGTTAACAGGTGGGGGTTCCCCTTTGATTCCCCAGCCACATATGGAAATGACGTTTAGTCATCTGTTGCCAGACGGGGGGCTGGGACTGCTGCTCTGTGCTCCGTGGAGTGCTCCCGTGTAAATTAGAAATCAGTGCCCTTCCTCCTGGTGAGCGGGGCTGGACTTCAGCACCCCCAGAGTACAGCCTGCCGCAGCTCTGCGTGGCTTCACAGTGAGTGATAGATCAGAGCAAGCTCACAAGAACGTCAGCTGTTAACAACTCTAAGGGCGGCAGCCAGGATAGGATCATTACTGCATCTGCAGGTGCCTTCCTCGTGGCCCCCCAGCATCTGCTCCCCCCAGCCAGCCTTTGCTGAATCGCCACTCTGTGCTGGGTGCCCGCTCAGCAGCTCCCAGAGGCTAGACCCCATGGTGGGCCTCGCACCCAGTTCACGCAGATACCATCTTATGCCTTTGCGTCCTGCTCCAACAAGAGGAGGCGGTGTAGCGCCGCAGGGCCGCCGGCCTGGGTCTGCTGCCTCCTGAGCGGGGTTCCCTGTCCGCAGATTGCAAGGCTTCCCAGGAAACCCACTCTTCTGCTCTGTTTCTCCCCAGGGCGTGAACCTGTCTGGGGGCCAGAAGCAGCGAGTGAGCCTGGCCCGGGCCGTGTACTGTGACTCCGACATCTACCTCTTCGATGACCCCCTGTCGGCGGTGGATGCCCACGTGGGCAAACACATATTTGAAAATGTCATTGGCCCCAAGGGGATGCTGAGGAGCAAGGTACCTGCTAAAGGGGCAGGGCTCGGGGGTGTGGCGTCTGGCATCTCTGCTTAAGTCAGAATGTGTCCCCTGGGGGAATCCTTCATTTCCCACTTTCCAGAATTAGGTTTTTTTTTTTTTTTTTAATTGGACTTAACACATTTCTAATGCTTCCCTTGGATACCTTCCCAGGACAGGCTTCTTGCTCTTTATAGCAGGAAGTCGTTGACACTGGCTTGCAGTCCTTGTCTCCACATGGCCGACGGAGGCCCCTCTTCCTGATTTAATTACAGGGGTGGCCTCGCAGAGGGAAATCCCATCCCCTCTGACTGAGCAGGCAGCTCCCCCTTCCCTGCTGAGGTGGCCGTGGGCTGAGGGACAGAGATTGGGAGTGGGAAGCCTGCCTTACCACCATAACGTGATAGGAAATGAAGATGGCCCAGCGCTGATGAGGGGCGCCAGACATGCGCCCTTCTTGAAGATGATGATTATTTTTAGGGGAATTACAGGGTGGTTGGGAGGGAGCACTGGTTCTTTTTTTTTTTTTTTTTTCCTCCTTCTGGAGAAAGAAGTAACACACATGCCCATGGGGAAAACAGGAGATTCAGAAAAATACAAGTAAGAAAAACACGTAAGCAGTTGTGCCCAGTCCCACTTCATAGAGATTTTCTTTCTTTCAAGCCTTAGAAGGTTTTTTAAGAGGGTCCCCACATATATATATGTATGTATATATAGTAGGCACCGTGCCACTTAACCTGTTGTAAGCATTCCCACACACATCCAAAAATTCTGTATAAACGTATTTTTTAAAGAAATTTTTGTTACCAGAATGATACATGCCTGTGGTAACCAAATCAAAGGGTATAAGAGTATGGGGAAAGTGAAGAAAAAAAAAAAAAGGCCCTCCCTTCTCCTACTCTCTAGTTCTTGTCTCGAGAGCAGAGGTCAACAGTCTGGCTTGCTGCCTGTTTTTGGACTACCCTTGAGCTAAGAAAGGTCTTCACGTTTTTCGGTGATTGGGAAAAAAATCTGAAGAAAAATAGTATTTTGAGATCTCTGAAAATGAAAATGGCATTGAATTGAAATGCCGGTGCTCCCACATAAAGCTTTACTGGGACCCGGCCAGATCATCTTTTTCCATCTTGTGTATGGCCACCTTCCCGCTGTGGCAACATAGTCTGGTCGTTGCCATAGCGACTGGAGGCTCCAGAAAGCCGAACGTATTTACCATTTGGCTCTTTAAGGAAAAGCTGGTCACCTCATGCAGTTTGCTGAATGTCCTTCCCAACCTTGACTTAATTGGATAAAACATATACACACGTACAAATTTTGAGGTGGTTTTTCATGGGGGCGGGGAGTTACTTTAAAAAATGAAGCCGTTGCATGCAAATTGTTTTGTATCGGGTTCATTCTTTTATTCATCCACAGTGCCTCCCCCTCCCCCTTCAAACTGCTGTTCACAAATCGGCTTCCCCATCACCCTTGTTAGGATTGCAACCCCCACCCTCAGCCCGTCCCCTTTGCTTCGTGCAACAGCCAGCACGCACTCTGTTGTCCTTCTGTCCATCCTTTCTCCCCGCCTGGCCGAGGAGTGTGAGGCGGGGACCCTGTTTCCCTGCCCGCTGCCCCCCAGCTCCTGGCAGGCACGGGTTGAATGAAGGCACCCACAGATTGGGGCGCCCCAGGCGCTCAGGCTCAAGCTCGGCCAGTGGGGCGTCGGGGCATGCCTGTCGCGCCCGGGTGCTGACCCACCGGCCCCCGCTCTGCCCGTAGACGCGGCTCCTGGTCACGCACAGCATCAGCTACCTGCCCCAGGTGGATGTCATCATCGTCATGACTGGCGGCAAGATCTCGGAGATGGGCTCCTACCAGGAGCTGCTAGCCCGGGACGGCGCCTTCGCCGAGTTCCTGCGCACGTATGCCAGCACCGAGCAGGAGAGGGCCGAGCCGGATGACGGTAGGGCCCAGCCCCGCAGCCTCCTGGAGGTTCCCCTGGCCCCTGTCTGGCGCCCCTCATCAGCGCTGGGCCAGCCCCTTCAGGAACCCTGTGGAAGGATCACCTGAAGGCTCTCAGGGCTGACTTGAGAGGGGGTCCCAGTGCTTTACGGCCGGGGCGGCGGACCTGGGCTCAGGTCTTCATCCTTTGCTGCGAGGTGGCTTTGGGCCTGCCGAGCTTCAGAGTTCTCGTGGCAGGAATGGGGACAGTGATCATCATAGTCCTCCCGGCTCTCAGGAGGCTGTGGAAAGCGGTGACATATGTGGCGTAGTCCAGAACAGGTGCTGGGGTTGGGGGCGGGACGCATGGTGGCTGAGTGTGCAGGCTGGCCGTTGGCGAGACCTGGGTTCGAGTCCCACTGCTCCTCTTCCCAGGGTCGTCCAAGCCCTTCTGAGCCTCAGTTTCCTCACTGATAAAGCAGCATAGTAACAGGACAACCTTCTGGTGTTTGGTGGAGATTTAATGTGCTCAGTTCCATAGAGCCTTGGGCACAGTGCCCAGCACAGAATGTTCCGTATGCAACAACTGCTCTCATTACTCCCCTGGGAGGAGTGCCCATCGTTTACCCCCGTGCACTTGGCACCTGCCAGGTCACTGCAGACCTGCCTGCTCCCCAGCCACCACACCTGGCGTGTTCTCCCAGGCCAGGGCTCCGAAAGCTGGGGCCTCACCCTGTCCTTACGTGAAGGCTTCTGTGGCGAGACTTTCAAGAATCTTTTCTCTCTTCTCAGTTGGCTTAAAATTCAGGGGATTTGTTTGCAACCTTCAGGGTGCCCTGTGTTTTCATTAGTCAGACTGGAGCCTCACAGGCTCCTCTGCTCCCCTTCTTGGAGTTTTGACCCCACAGAGAGGGAAGAGGTCATCTGACACCTTTTCTACTTTGCCTTCAGCTGTTCCTGAGAGATGTCACCAGTCCTGCCCTGATCTCCCGCCTCCTGGAGCTAATGACAGACTCCCCGAGCCTCTGGGGCATGTTCCTTTCATACTCCGTCCCCAGGCAGGTCTCAGACTGTCCACAGGGGCAGGGCTTGCCCCCTCGGGTCATTCGCAGGGGTGCAGGTATTCTGGAAGTATCTGTGATGGGAATCTAAGACATAGCCGGTGTTTGCTGAGGGCTAACCGGGGCTCCTGTTCTCTGCAGGAGTACCTCCTTGACTCCTTCCAAAGACTCAGGGAGTAGAATTGTTATTCCCAGTTCTCTGGTGAGGAAGCTGAGGCTTAGGGAAGCTTGTCCCTTCTCTGCCAGGGACAGCCAAGTTCCCGTCTCTGTGAATGGCGCTGGTCCCTAAGAAACAGCCATTTACTGTTCATCAGTGTGGTCGTTCAGCAGAAATTATTGAGCATTTACTGTGTGTTAAATGCTTGTGTTACTTCCCTAGGACTGCTGTGACAACGTAGCACAGACTGGCTCACACAACAGAAATGAAATCTCCCACAGTCCTGGAGGCTGGAAGCCCAAGACCAGGGTGTTGGCAGGATGGGTTCTTTCTGAGGCTCTGAGGGAGGGTCTGTTCCATGCCCCTCCCCTGGCTTCTGCTGGCCTGGTAGCAGTCTCTTGCTTTTGTTAGCCCGTAGAAGCATCACCCCAATATCCGCTTTCATTTTCACATAGTGTTGCCTGTGTGTGTGTCTGTCTCTGAATTTCCCCTTTTTCTAATGACACCAGTTATGTGGGATTAGGGCCCCCCCGATGACCTCCTTTTAACTAATTGCACCTGCAAGTAACCTGTCTCCAAATATGATCACGTTCTGAGGGACTGGGGACTTCAAACTTCAACATACGAATTTGGGACGGGAGTACAACCCAGTCCATAATAGTTTCAGGTAGACAGAAGTGAACGACATCTAAATAAATCCCTACCCTCGTGGAGTTTAGAATCTGGTGGGAGAGAAGGGCAAAAACGAATCAAGAAAGAGTTTCATGGAGCATTAAGCACTATAAAGAAGAAACTGCAGATGATGAGCTGGGGAGTGATGGGGGTGGCATGAGGCCACCTAGGTGGGGTGGTTGGAGAAGCCCTTTCTGAGGAGGTGACAGTGGCCTGGAAAGGAGCCAGCAAGGAGAAGATCTGGGGAACAGTGTTCTGATGCTGGGAACAGTGTTCTGACCCAGGGAACAGCAGGTGCACAGGCCTCAGGCCTGGTGTGAGGTCAGTTTATGGAAGGAATGAAAAGGAGGCCGGTGTGGCCAGACCACAGTGGGCAAGGGACAGTGGTGGGAGATGGGCCTTCAGGGTGAGGAGTTTGGGTTTTGGTCTCCATGCAGTGGGAAGCCACTGAATGTCGAGGGGGAGCAGCTTGTCCAAGGACACACAGTGGCTGCTGGTGGGGTCGGGCCCTCAAGTCTGGCCTCTAAGCTTCAGTCCTCTGCTCCTTCCTTCAGTCGCCTCTGCATCTGCCCGGGGTGGGGGTGGGGGGCGCATTCATTCCTCTGCTCTGGTTTGCTGCGGGGGTCCTAGTGGTTTGTAGTAAGTGCTTTATTGAGATAGAATTCACATAGCATATGGGTCACCCATTTAAAGTGTTATAATCCACTGATTTTTGGTATGTTCTGTGTTGTGCAACCATCATCAGAATCACCTTCAGAACATTCTCGTCGCCCCTCCAGGAAACCTCGTAGCCTGTTAACAATCCCTGTGCATTTTCTCCCGGTGCCCCGAGTCCTAGGCACCCGTGTATCTTTCTGCCTTTAGATTTGTCTGTTCTGGACATTGCACGTGAATGGAATTCTAGACCGTGTGGTGCTCCGTGCCTGGCTTCCCTCCCTCCATGTGAGGTTTTCATGGCTCACCTGTGAGGTAGCATGTGTCTGCGCTTCATGTCCTTTGGTTGCTGGGGAATACCACGCCACATTTTGTCTGTTCATTCATTGGCTGGTGATCGTTCGAGTTGTTTCCATGTTGTGGCTGGTATAAATTGTGCTGCTATGAACCCTAATGGTTTTAAAAGCAAAGCATTTCCTTTTACCTGCATGAGGCAAGAAGTCCCTTTAGCCTTTCATTCCTGATCAGAATGAGTTCCTGCATGTCCATGCTCTCGTGGTTGGCAAGTTCTGTCTTAAGTCTAGCCTGCTTCCCTCCTGCTGCAGAGCCAGCACCTTCTGATGGTCAAGCCAAGATCACACGCTGGGTGGGGCAACCTCAGGAGCACTGTATCTTACAGACTTGCTTCAGTTGGGTGAAAATGACCCCAAGTGCTTTCTCAAGTGACACGTATGCATTCAACTAAATCTTTTTCCCAGAACACGGTCTCTCCTTTGTCTCCAGGTGCACAGGGAGCGTCCTTAAACTCTGTTGACCACAGATGGTTTTTTTCTCTTCCCTTCCTCTGCCGCTGCCAGCAGATCCGAAGCAGTTGATGCAGAACCACAGAATGCTGCCAGTTCCTTTTTTTTCTTTTTCCCCTTTTCTTTTTTCCTTTGGCCACGTCAGCACTTAATTTGGCAATGAAAATGCCATCCGCCACCCTCGCACTGCCGTGTGGTCATTTTTCCAATCCAGCCACATGGCCTCGCACACAAGTCCTCAGCCTGTGGGTCTGAACTCAGACTGGGCAGCCCCTCCTCTCTCCAGCTCTCTTGCCGCCTCCCCCCGCCCCCCTCCCGCCCCAGTGATACAGCTTGGCATCAGGGTCTACTCTTGATCTGCTGTAGCCGACTCCCAAGAGCCAGTGACCTTGGATTTGTTTGAACCACATTTTTGGCTTCTCCTAAAGGGAAACTTTCTTTTTTTTCCCCTTGTTGGATTAATCAGGTCTATTTTAGAACACCCAGGCTGAAGGGGGAGAGTGCTTGGTTTGGGGGTACTCTTTCCCCACCGGGTAGAGAAGTGCCGATGCACCGGGAAATAGGCATAGGATGGGGAGATACTGACCCCTTCCCAGGCGTATTTATTACACTGATGGGTCAGAAACTTCTTTTTTTGTCTTTTTGTCTTTCCCTTTTTTTTTTTCCAGGTGGCAAAGAGTTACAAATTGACTCATTAACCTTTGTACTTAGAAGGTGAAGAACATTTCTATTTACTCTGGTTTCTGTATTAGGAACCTAAAGTGTCGAGCAGTGGTCTTTATCGGGGGACATTTGTGCCTCCTGGGACATGTGGCAATGTCTAGAGACATTTTTGGTTGTGACAACTGGGGTGAAGGGTGGGGAGGCTTAGGGTTGCTGGCACGTAGAGGGTAGAGACCACAGATGCTGCTAAGCAGCCTACCATGCACAGCAAACCCCCCTACCCCCACCAGAAAACAGAGCATCATTTGGCCCCCAACGTCCCTAGTGCCAAGGCTGAGAAAGCTGCCGTGCCCCGGCTTCACGCTGTCCCGGTTCTTCCCTGTGGTCTTAGGAGAAAGACCGTTATTCCAACAATATGCCCACTTCTCAGATCCATGCTCAGTTCATCTCTCAACCTCATGACTGATTTTCTCCATCTTTCAGATCTTTGCTGAGAAGTTTTTTTTCTTTTTTCTTTTTTTTAACCGATCATAAGATCAGCATGTGCTCGCTTTAGACCACTGGAAACTTGCAGAACAACGCAGAGAACCAGGAAAAAGAATGTCTGTCCACTGGCCCACCCACCAGAGGGGCTGTCTGTGTCTGTCTCTACTCGGCCTTCCTCCTGAGAGGAGTAGCATCCTACTGTGCTCTCAGCCATCAATGCTGCTTGCTTTCTTTTCTGAACAGTGGGTCGTAAGCACCTCCCCCTATTACAAAAATCTGTCACAAACACCGAACAGCTGCTGGAGAGTCCGTCGTACACACAGCACATTCCTTTAGGCTGTCTTCAGGGGCTGTATTTCTTCCACTTGAGTATGGAGAACTTTCTGGTCCTAGGCGGGTGGATCGGGCTGGGTGATGCAGCTGGTCACTTCCGTTTTTGGTCAAAACGAAGCGTTGACTATAAAGCAGTAACTTGGATTCTTCCCTCGAGGGAGGCTGGCCTGCTGGCCCGTGCCCAAGCAGAGTTCCAGAACCTTCTTGAGAATAAACAGCAAGCTCTGAGTGGCTTTGAGGGCCACTCTTGGGAGTGGTACTGAAGAGGTCCAAGAGCAGGGGTGGTGCCAGGCTTGTCAGCACAACAGCCCCATACCTGCTACCTAGAGGCACTCGAGAAACGTTTATTAGATTACAAGTTTCGGGGCTTTGCTTAAAAAAAAAAAAAAAAAAAAAAAAATTCTTAACTGTTTTCTAGCATCTCTCAGCCCCGGCCACCTTCATTTTTACCTTCCTTTGCTTTAGTTTTCTTTGTAGCTCTAAATATTGCCTGATGGCTAGTTCTGGATCTAGACTTTTGTGTGTTCTCTCTCTCTCCCTTGTAATTTAAGCTCCACGAGGGCTTTTTGGACACTTCTCTATCCCCAGGGCTGGAAAGAGTGCCTGGCACATAGTAGACGCTCAGTGTAATCTGTTATAATAAGCAAATGAGTACATTATGCCTTGCTTATTTAAGACATGTCCTACGTAAGCTTTGGACATTAACACAGCTGTACAAATATCCCAGGTTAGAAGAAAATAGGCGCTAATTTTACCCATTTCTCTAGGGCTGGTTTAGAAACCGGCTTTGTGGGTATGGGCTTCTGAGATGGCATCTTGGTGGCCCATGGGGTGCCTGTTCTGGCACTGGAAGGTCAGCTCTGGTTGTTCACTTGGCCATTCGTCTGTTAATCTGTACATCTGCATATCAGGTGTATCCAGAGCGCCTGCTGGGTGCCTTGGAAACACCTGGTACTTGAGCCACTGTGGGGAATGGTTCCCCCTGGATTGTACAGTGCATGTCCTGTGCAACCACACATGATGTGGTTGGTGCTGATGTGCCAGGTGCTGAGAAGAGAGTGGTGGATAAGACCTACTCTGTGTTCTTAAGAGCTCACAGTCTTCAGGGTGTCTCCCTTCTGTTTGGGAAGACAAATGCCAAATAATCAAGGGTGTGGTGGTGCTAGATGCAGTGATGGAAGCGAACCTGGGGGCCTGTGAGAACCCCAAGAAGGCATCCTCATCCCAGCCTGGGAGGGGCCAAGATGAAAATGAGCCAGGTCACCACCTCTTCCCTTTGTCTTGGCTCCATGTGCGTCTGGCTCACAGTAAGGCTGCGTGCGGCCCAGGCCCCTCTCATGAGCAGCATCTGTCCTCAGGAGCTGAAGGTTGCAGGCTGGAGCCGAGGTCTGTGCTGTCTCCCAGCCACACCTGCTCTGCCCGGCTGTAACACTTGACTTTTTTCCCTCTGCTGCCAGGAAAATAGGCGTAGAGATAGAGGGTTGGCCTGCATTTTTCTAGATCTTCTTATGTTTAAACACGTTTATAACCTTTAGCAAAAGAGCTGGCCCCGTGCGGTGTGCTTGTCAGGATCTTCCCAGCCCGAGTGGGATGGGGATACGGAGGTATAGGTGCATCAGGTCCCTCGGCCGTCTCTGCCCCTCATCCTTAGGAGAGGACCTCCATCCATCCACTCTGGGCATTTAACTGGGGGTTCTGGGAGGGAGGGTTGCCTTGGTTCTTAACACTCTCCTGGATCTTGTGAATTCTCAGGTGGCAAAGTGGTGGACGTGGAGGGGGAAGGTCAGTGACACATGGGTTAGAAGTAGCTGTGCTTGCAGGGGGAGGCTGCAGACGGACCGGGCCTGTTGCTACATGCTCAGAAAGAGGCCCTCCGCCGTCTATTTCTACCCCCTTTCGTTGTTCATCCAGCGAACATTTTTTGGGGACCTACTGTGTGCCAGGCTTTGCGGTGGGCACTTGGGGAGATAGTCTGAATCCCCAGATCTCTTGTTCCTCAGCTGGGTGGCCTGGGCTAAGCTATACTGTTGTGTAGGTCACATGACCTAGCATGCCTTGGAGGAGATCCTGTTTGCAACATGCTTGGCACATAGTGGGTGGCCAGTGAGTGGCCCATGGTTTGTCACGATCCCACCCTCACCTCCTGGGCATGGTCAGGACGTAGGCAGGCCAAGGCAGTACAGGGTGATGTGTGCCTGACAGAGTCACTGCAGGTGGCTGTGGGCGCCCAGAGCGGGGATGTCTTTTAGCAGAGTTTCACCGTGGAAGGCTGCCCTGGCTCCCTCTGGTGAGGTACAGGCATGAACCAACCGCTGGACTGGACCCATCCCTCCCTCCTGCCTTCCTTAAGCAGTGTGGCCGAGGGTCCAGACAAAGGGCTCTTTTGTAAGCCACGGAAGCTGACTCCTGCCACTTCAACAAGGGTGTTTACTGAAAGGGGAAGCAGATCACTCAGAAATCAGAGGCCAGACCAAATAATCAGGACTCAGGAAATGGGAACTCTGGGAATCAGACTCCTTTAGGACGGATCAGCTGGAACTGTCTTTGGTCCTCAGGGGGCCACTGATGGTTCACAGTCCTGGGGAAGGGGTTTTGATGGGCTGACCTTGGGCAGCCCCCCTCCCCCATCCCCCCACTTCCCGCCCGTGGTCTGCCAAGACTGTAGGAAGAGGGAAGAGCTGACCCCTTGCAAAGGAGACAGACGGAGTGGTGGACCAACCCATGTTCCTGTTGCCTTCTAGGACTCTTGGTCCCTCCCCTTACAGAGGAGAATTTTCCAGGTGGCCCCGCCGGTGTATCAACCTGTGGGCTAATTGGTGGAGAAGGGGGCCACGGGAGGCCACTGTGAGGTCTCCCATCCAGACCTTAGGGCTCATCCTGAGTGGGGAGCAGAAGGGAATTCTGAAGCTTACTGAGGCTGGCCTGCATAGCCATGCGGGAGCGAGGAGCTGTCTGAAGCCCCTGCCGTAGGGCTGTGTCTCTGGGAACATTTTTAAGCATGCCTGTCCCGGCAAAGAGGGAGTTGGTCAAGGCCAGGCCTGGGCCTCCAGTGCTGTGTGCGTTGATGAGCCCTGACTGCATGCACCTGCATGGAATGCCCTGCTTATTATCATTCTTTTTTTTTTTTTTAATATAAGTAAAAAAGATGCTGCCATTAAAAGAAATGGTGTAAAGCAGTGATTCTCCATCTTGGCTGCAGCCCAGAATTATCCGTGGAACATGTATAAAAAGGCGAGTACCAGCTAAGCACCACCGTGGTCTGTCACTTCCCAAGCACCATGCGTGGCCTCACTCATCCTCCCACTTAGGAAGGGAGCGGCAGTGGTCATTCACCCTTTGCAGATGGGGGAGTTGAGGCTCAGAGACGTTTATTGCTTCCCTTGTACACACAGCTAGGAAGTGAGAGAACACTCCATCCCAGACTGCACTCTAACTCAGCATGGGGACCCGGCTTCCCTGCAGGCGGAGTCCTTGCAGGGACCAGAGCTGAGCCAGGGGCGTTCCCGGGTGCATTGTGCATCGTTCACAGCCAAGATGGAGAATCACCAGCTCAGAGCTCCCCTGCCCCCAACCCCAGAATGATTCCCCGCCCCGCTCTGCTGTCTTCCATTTCTCGCTGTGACTGTCATGGTCCGAAAGAGCCATTTGGTTTCAGTTCGCGTTCTATCAGCGTGTTCCCAGGATCACCCTGTCACTGCCAGAGCTGCATATTAGTCCCTTTCTGGAATGTCTCCCCTGCACACCTTCCCATCCTCTTCCGGGCCAGCCCCGGGGGAGCCCTTCGCCGTGTGTCTCTCCTGCAGGCTCGCTCGCTCTCCTGGCACCAGCATGAGATCAGGGCCTGGGGAATGATAACGCATCACTGAGTAGTCGGGCAAATGAAGGGGGATGATGTATTTCAACACAGCATGGGGCCACCACTCATTCAATAAATGGTAGCCACTGAGATTATGTCATGTCATCCTGTCATTGAGGTTATGGTGATTAGTGTTGATGTGGGGGGCGTAATTCCTGGGACTGGGGCAGCTGGCTGGCTGGCGTGCCTCAGGGTGGCCATACCACTTGTCTGGGGTAAATGGCAGTGCTCCGGGTACCCCCTACTCCAGACCTCTGGACCTCCTCACGGTCCGGGTTAACTCTTGGCACTGGGAGGTGGGGGCGGGGTGCTCTCGGGGACTCCTCCTGTTGGCTGATGCCCTTGTCAAAACTGATTGTTACTTATTTTGAGTTAGCACCCTTTCTTGGCATGCATGGGGACCAGAGGGCTGTGCGCTGTTCCCCACCTGGCTCCTTGCATCTTGGCCCCTTGGGCTAAGTTTCATGCAGCTCTACCCCAAGGGAGCCAGCTGGCTCCACAGACCTGCCCCTGTGCCGGGAACCTGTCCGTGGCCTTAGCCACGCACGTCTTGCTTTCTGAGCTTCCTGGTGGCCAGGTTATCTGCCATGTCCCATCCAAGTGACCGGTTTTCCTAAATGCCTTTGGTCTTGGCGTCCAGCTCTGGAAACTGCAACTTCCCCCTTTCTTCTCTTGTGCCAGGGTTAACAAGTGTCAGCAGCCCAGGGAAGGAGGTGAAGCAGATGGAGAATGGCATGCTGGTGACCGATGTCACGGGGAAGCAGCTGCAGAGGTATGAGCAGAGAGGGAGCCCCGTTCGTGTGGACTCTCCAGGCACCCTGTTTCTGCCCCCTGCCTGGGGGGAGAGAAGAGGAACAAGGTCAACAACAAGAAGGGGAACAAGCTGCTCCCCGGGGTCATGGAAGATGGGGGCTTTCTGCCTCCTTTCCCAGATTGCTAAGAGAGCTCACGTTTCAGGGCCCTGAAGAGGGGTGGGGCCACATTGCTCTACCAGGGGGCACAACTCACACAGGCCTCAGGATGTAACCATCCGTC
This sequence comes from Eumetopias jubatus, assembly GCF_037043125.1. Lineage (NCBI taxonomy): Eukaryota > Metazoa > Chordata > Mammalia > Carnivora > Otariidae > Eumetopias > Eumetopias jubatus. The sequence continues at coordinate 81,728,545 of NW_028274818.1, forward strand.
TGCACTTGGTGACGCTCAAGTTCCCTGCAAGATGTGGGTCTTTGCTCAAGTTATTCAGAGGAGCCTGCAATGTTCAGGCCTTAAGAGCCAGCAGTTGAACCAAAAGAGTCACAGTAATAGTGACCTCGATGTTTTATGCACCCTCCGGAGCCAGGCACAATGGCAAGCCCTGTGCAGTGTGTTGAACCTGGAGGTGGTTAATCCTGTCTTCCCATTTTATAGGTGAGCAAACAGAGAGCTCTCCCTAAGTCATGCAGCCAGACAGAAACTGAGCTTGGACTTGAACCCAGGCCCTGCTGCTGAGCCAGCACTCCAAAGTTCTGTGCTTTTGCTGCTTTAAAGGAGGTTGCTTTTGGCTAGATTGTTTGGGATTTAGAGGAGCAGCATTCTCTGGACTTTGTTGCTTAACCTCTCTGTGCCTCAGTTTCCTTACCTGTCAGAAAAGGTCTATGGTGTGCCTACCGCAGAGGGCTGTAGTGGGACAGACTCCACGTAGTGCGTGTGAATATGTGCGTGTGAAGCACTTAGCACACTTTCCTCCATCAACACCCAGTAAAGAGCACTCACTTATTACTGCATGAGCTGGGGCTACCTGCAGTTACTTCTCTGGCGTAGGGAGATTTCACAGAAATGAGGCTGGGAATGAAATTGGTGTGAGCAGCTCTGCCTTTTAGAACACTGCCCATGGTATCCTCCTAGACTCTGATTTTTTTTTTTTTTTAAGATTTTATTTATTTGAGAGAGAGCGCGTGGGGGGAGGGCGGAGGGAGAGCGAGAATCTCAAGCAGACTCTGCGCTCAGCATGGAGCCCATCGTGGGGCTCAGTCTCACCACCCTGAGATCGTGACCTGAGCTGACACCAAGAATCGGACGCTTAACCAACTGAGCCACCCAGGCGCCCTGACTCTGATTTTTATTGTATGGGACAGATGGAAATATTTCCTGCTCTGTTGGTGCACCTGTTGAGGTGGTGAGCTAGGTGTATGTGTGTAAATCACTTAGAATAGGGCCTCGCCCTATAAGAATAGGGCACTGCCAGGGTTCAGGCAGATGGCCAGTGTGATCAGTCATGGTTGCTGCCCTCTGAGAATTTGCTGGGACAGCTGAGACGAGGTAGCACCTGCAGGTGGTCCTTGGACATAGGGGCAGGTGACGGTGGGAGGCTTGCCAGGGAGAACCATGGGTGGACTGAGCAGAAGCATAGAGAACACTGGGCGTATCAGTTGCTATGCAACAGATGACCTCAAAGTTCGTGGCTTGCAAAGTCTGGGCACAGCTTAGCTGGCTCCTCTGCTCCAAATCTCACACAAGCCGCAACAGGTGTCTGCCGGGCTGGGGTCTCATCTGAAGACTGGGCTGGGGAAGGATCCACTTTGAAGCTCACGTGGCTGTTGGCAGGATTCCGTTCCTCGGGGGCTGTATTACTGTCCTCAGTTTCTAACTGGAGTCCTCCGTTCCCAGCACCCTGGGCCTCCAGCCTGCATGCTTGCTTCCTCGATGCATGCAAACCACGAAGGCGATATGGAGCGTCAGCAAGCAGGATGGAAGTCACACCCCATCCCTTTGCCCGTTTGGGTCTGAGCCATGGCTGAGAGAGGGTATTCCCGCACATAGGTCCACACTGTGTGCACACACAGACATGCACACACCCATCCACCTGTGTCATTCTCCAGGGTTACAAGTTCCCAAGGGAAGGGACTATGTCGAAGAGGTCTCCAAAGAGAGCTTGGGGCCACATGATCTGTGATAATGTGTCGTGGTCCTCATAAAGCTGATGACCACTGCTGGCGAGCAAGAGGTGCTTTCTGAATCACGCCTGCGTGAAGGAACGGTTCCTCCGTGGGGCCGTGTGTCACCGATCCCCTCCGCGTGCCACAGCTATAAAATCAGAAGATTGAGCTAGTTTGGCGCATAGTTGCGGTGAGGCTTCCATTTGGTTGACACCGTGTGCCTTGGTTTCCCCAGACAGCTCAGCAACTCCTCCTCCTACAGCGGGGACATTAGCCGCCACCGCACCAGCACGGCCGAGCTGCAGAAAGCCGGGGCCGAGAACGAGGACGCGTGGAAGCTGGTGGAGGCGGACAAGGCGCAAACAGGGCAGGTGAGGGCCGGCTGCCCCGGCGAGGGCCGTGGCCGGCGTCACTGTGCGTCGCTGCGGGCCAGGTCCTGTGCAGAACGCTTTGTTGATGTTAAATCGTGTCTTTCTCTCCTCGGGCCTCTACCAGTGCTGCCCGTTTTCCAGCGCCGGAAACGGGCAGCAGAGCCTAGGTGACTTTCCCGAGGTCGCCGCCAAGGGGCAGCAGAGTTAGGATTGGGACCCCGGCCGTCTGACTCCAGGGCTGGCGTTTGGAGCCTCGGCTGTCCTCAGTGCCACCTCCTCTGAGTGGCTGGGGGCTTTTGTTGGCTCTGGGTGACCCGGGTGCTTTAAATCACACCTTTCCACTGCGCGGGAAGTTGTAGATCAGAGGACGTTGTCTACACGGTAACACCTCTGTCACTTCCCCTTGTGTGACGGCGCTCGCGCGCGTGCGTATGTGCAGTGGGATTCGTTTCTTTCCATTTCTCTTTTAGTCCTAACGATTCCATCATGAGAAAAAGTCTGAGCTTCGTGCCCGTTTATCTGTCATGCTTGTCTCAGTCCATTGGGGCTGCTCTAACAGAAGGCCACGGGCCGGGTGACTCAGAAGCAACCCACTTCCTGGAGGCTGGCAAGTCCGAGATCACGGTGCCAGCCCCATGTGGCGTCTAGTGAGGGCTTGCTCAGAGGGAGGCTCCGACACTGTTGTCTGGTCCCTGTGTCCTCACTGTCGGGAAGGGGTGAGGGAGCTCTCCGGAGCCCCTTTGTTAAGGGCACTAATCCCGTCGTGAGGGATCCATCCTCACGATCTGATCGCTTCCCAAAGGCCCCTCCTCTGCGTACCATCGCACTGGAGGTGAGGATTTCAACGGGCGAACTAGGAGGGACGCAGTGTTCAAGTCCATAGCTCTCACAAATCGCCAGCTTCTCTCTGTCACAGGGAGAATCGGTTTCAAGGTCTCGTTTGGTTGTATGTGTTTTACAATCTTCTATTTTGGGCACGTGTCAGTAATTTTCCGTTCATGGTAATGATTCAAAGTTTATTTTATTTTTAAAGATTTTATTTATTTGACAGAGAGGGACACCGAGAGAGGGAACACAAGCAGGGGGACTGGGAGAGGGAGAAGCAGGCTTCCTGCTGAGCAGGGAGCCCGATGGGGGGGCTCGATCCCAGGACCCTGGGATCATGACCTGAGCCGAAGGCAGACGCTTAACCGACTGAGCCACCCAGGCGCCCCTCAAAGATTATTTTTAAAAATATATGTGGTATGTTTTTAAAAAAAATAGGGAATGGAATTTTTAAAAGAAGAATAAGTACACACATGAACAAGTCACCCGTGAGAGGTGGTGCAGAAACGAGAGAGGTCGGGACACTGTTCTTTTGGATCTAGCTGGATGCATCCAGAACCTCCCAGAACCCTCTGTTCCAGGCTGCTTCTCTCCTCTTCCCCTCACAGCCGTGGTCAGGGGCGGAGGTGCCTGTAGTGCATCCTCCCTCCTTACTCTCGCTGGTCCTCGGCAGAGCCAGAGTCAGGACCACAGATCAAGGACCAGAGAAGCAATGTCAGGCCTGTTCAGTCCTCATGTAATCCCACACTGCCCGGAGGAGATGGGTCCCAGTGTTACCTGCCTTTTCTATAGCAGGAACGCAGGGGGGCTTGTAACTTGCCAGAGTTGGACCAGGAGTGGTGCTGGGTTGCAGCACACACACTCACAAATTTCGGACTCCCACACCTACCATGTTTGCTGCTCACGAGGAGCCCCTGAGTCCTGCAGTATAACTCCGGGATCTGTAGGTCAGCGGGCTGCTTGGCTTTGCAGCGAAGCCAAATGGTGACAATAAACATTGTAATTCTGGGACACTCCCCCGCCCCCCACTATTTCAGTTTGAAATACAGAGAAAAGTCAGAAAGAAACGCTCAGTTATACAGGAGACCTCTGGCCTTTCACCTGTTACCTTTTAGCCAGGCTGCAATTCAGACAAATGGTTCTTATGACCCAAAATTCAGTGTGAAAAGCTTGAAATGCCAGCAACCGCACACACAAGGAAGGATACCTGGCGTTGGCTGAAACCAAGCTAGGCAGGTGGGGCATAGGGCTGGCCCAAAGCAGGTGGCCTCGGCCCCTGGTGTGGAGATCAGGCCACCCTTCGGATGACTACGCATCATCATTTAGCCCTCATGGGGCTCCGCAGGGAATATGGGGGTGGAAGAAGTCCTGTCGCCCCATGGAGCTGGGGAGTAGGCTAAGCGGGCGCCAGCCAATGGGAAGCCAGTGGAAATGATGCGGAATTGGTGTTCGCTGTTCAGAGGAAATGGGGGGAGGCAACCCTGGGGTGCTTGGCAACATGTCACTCCATCCCGTTTGCTCTTTGATGGCTTCCTAACGGTCCTAGACTAAAGCTCAGAATCCTAAACAGGCTCTTCCAGCCCGTGTGGTCCGACCACTACTTCTTCTCCAGTTCAATCTTGTTCCAACCACCTTTGCCTCCTTTCATTTCCTGCCACATGGTGCATTCCCTCCTACCCCAGGGCCCTTGCACATGCCGCTCCCTCTGCCCTGAGTGCCTTTTTTCCAATTCACCTGGTTAATTAACTCTTTGTTGTCACTTCCTCAGAGAAAACCTCTCCGGTAGGTCAAGCTGCCCACTTTTATACTCTCGTGGAATTCTGCACTGCTCCAGCTTTTCTCTATAATTACACATTTATCTGGGCACCGAAAGCCTGTCTTGCCACTTGACTGGAAGCTCCATGAGGGCACAGACCTTGACTTTCTCTCCCGCTGACTTTGTTGGTCAAATAACTAAGGGGAATGTGCCATGAGTATGAGCATAGCTGGTGGGGGACAGCATGGCCCAGCTGCTGCTGGAGTGCTTGGCCTCGGGTGGCGGTGGTGGGGTCAGCCTGCAAAGGGCTTTCTCTCCCCCGGTCTGCAGGTCAAGCTGTCCGTGTACTGGGACTACATGAAGGCGATCGGACTTTTCATCTCCTTTCTGAGCATCTTCCTTTTCCTGTGTAACCACATTGCTGCTCTGGCCTCTAACTACTGGCTCAGCCTCTGGACTGATGACCCCATCGTCAATGGGACCCAGGAACACACTAAAGTCCGGCTGAGCGTCTATGGAGCCCTGGGCATTTCACAAGGTGGGGGCCCTCCCCTTCCCGCCCTCCCCTGCCCGCCCCATCTGGGCACTTGAAACTGCTTCTTCCATGTCTTATTATGGAGTCAAGTCCCTCCATTTGTCAGGGCTTTGTGGATCCCCAAACTAAGCCCAACTCACATGAACAGTACCTATCCCTTAGTAGACACTCAGGTACTTGTAGAGTGAATATTTCTTGAATGCTTTGTTTAATGGGGCCCTAGGAGATGGAGAGAAGCTCTTAACATGCCCATTTTACAGATGAGCAAAGTTGAGGGATGGCAGCACCCCCCCTCCCGCCCCCCAAGCATTGGTGAGCAAGGGCCCTTGCCCCTTGTTGCTCAGTGAGGGTGATGGGGCTCCTGTAAAGTCTCATTTGTGGACTCCTATCTGCTGTCTGAGGGTGGGAATTGGTTTATGCTGGTGGTTCTCAGTGTAGACTGTGCTGTCCCCCGGGGGACATTTCGCCACGTCTGGAGGTGCTTGGAGCCATCACAGCTTTAGAGAGGGAGTAGTGTTAGGGGCATGCAGAGGCCAGGGATGTTGCCAGACGCCCTGCAGCGCACAGCACAGCCCCCACAACAGAGAATGATCTAGCCTCAAATGTCAGCAGTGACGAGATTGAGAAACCCTGTTTGCCCTTCCTGTGGGCCCATGAAGGTCCCCAAACACAAGGGCATTAATAGTAAGAGCCAATGTCCGCTGAGCCCTTCCTTGGTGCCTGGTTAGCTTCTAATCCCTTCTGTGTGTTTTTGCAGCACAGGGCCAAGAGGTGGCAGCTACTGTTTTCCCCATTTTAGAAATAGAGACTCTCAGGCCCAGAGAGGTTAAGTACGTTGCCCAAAGCCACACAGCAAGTGCATGGCGGAGCTGTCATCGAACGAGGCATTCTGGCCCAGAAGCCTGTGCTCTTAGTCACTGTGCTGCACAGTGCGTGAGCTGTGTGTTCAGGTGCTCATGAAAACAGTGAGCGTCTCCACATACATATGTGCGTTCAGTGTCTGTGATGTGTAAGTATAGACAATAAATCTATGTGTATTTTTGAGTGCTTTCGATACACTAAGCACATGGCTTTTTACATCCGACAGTGCTGCAAGCTAAATGTCATTGTCCCCATCTCACAGATAAAGAAACTGGGGTGCAGAGAGGCTGAGTGACTTGTGGGAAGGGCCCACAGCTGGGAGGTGACACAGGATTTGGCACTGTTGGCTTCAGAGTCCATCGTTTTAGCCCTTGCTTCCTTGAGGAAGCCTGTCCCTCCCTATGAAATCTGTCTTCGAAGAATGGGTGCCCTGCTCTGGGCTGCGTGGAGGAGCCACAGATGTCTCATGATCTCCAGGAGAGAGCTTTGAAAGAAAACCAGAAGAGCAGAGAGGGATTTTTTTTTCAATTTCTTAATCCCTAACACCCCCTCCACCGCCCGCCCCCCCCAGGGCAAAGGGCTGGCCTCCGCATGATCACCGAGGGAAGGTGGGGGACAGGGAGGGTGCGATGTTTACCTGGGCTCACACGACAGCAGCATCTGTTCTAGGAGCCGAGCCGTCCACTCTGGTAGCCACTAGCCACCTTTTAAGTGCTCAGTAGCCCCACATGCCTAGAGGCTACCACATGGGACTGCGTAGATACAGAACATGGGCGTCATCACAGAAAGTTCTGTCTCATGGCACTGGTCTAGAGGAGTGTGGTACATGGATTAAGAGCATGACCTTGGAGCAGGCTGCCTGGATCGGAAACCCCAGCTTTGCTTCTGATTGGCTGATTTCTGTCCAGGGCAGAGAGGTTCACCTGTCTGACCTTGAGTGTCCTTCTCTGTAAAATGGGTGCTAAGAGGAATGATAACAGAGTCAGTGTGAGAAGTAGATTCATGTCAAACTCTTGCATAGGGTCTAATACATAGTGAGTTCTCAGTAAAGAGTAGCCACTACTGTTCTCCTCCTATTCAGCCTCGTCATCATTCTTAGAAGCTGAGAGTCCAGGCCCGTTGCATCCGCATGGCCACTTCTCCCCACCCCCAGCTTGGCCCATGTCCCATCATGGTGTTGACCGTGAGAGTGTTTGTAGGTATCTCTGTGTTCGGCTACTCCATGGTGGTGTCCATCGGGGGGATCTTGGCTTCCCGCCGCCTGCACCTGGACCTGCTACAGAACGTCCTCCGGTCACCCATGAGCTTCTTCGAGCGGACCCCCAGCGGGAACCTGGTGAACCGCTTCTCTAAGGAGCTGGACACGGTGGACTCGATGATCCCGCAGGTCATCAAGATGTTCATGGGCTCCCTGTTCAATGTCATGGGCGCCTGCATCATCATCCTGCTGGCCACTCCCATTGCTGCCATCATCATCCCGCCACTGGGCCTCATCTACTTCTTCGTCCAGGTGAGAAGTGGGGTCTCGGGGTGCAGGAGGGGGCCTGCTGTGTACACTACTTCCATGTGAGTTAAGGGCTCACTTCATCTGACCATTTCCCCAGCGTGGAGCTGTTGGGGATTTGCTGGAGGAGGGTTGAATTTGTTTTTGTCAGTTTTAAATACCTGTCAAAGGGAGGGGGAAAGCTATAATGATTTATAATAACAATAACAACTTATAGCAATAATAATACTGTTAAAATTGAGAGAGTTTTATGAAATTCTTTAGGTCCTAAGCCCCATGCAGAAAGTGGGGATGTGAATAACAGCACCTTAAACAGGATAGACATCTGTCTTTTTCTCTCATGGTAGGAACGTAGAGGTGGGGCCGTTCGGGGCTGGTATGGCAGCTTCACAAGTCTGTTAATATCCCGGACTGTTAAACTATCACTGCTTTTTTTGTTGTTGTTCTCCCGTCTTTGCATAAGCCTTCGTTCTTAAGTTGATCTTATGGTCCAAGATGGCTGCTGGAGCTCCAGCCATCAATCTGTAGTTCAGAAAAACGAGAACGAGGAAAGGGAACAGAGCCAGAGAGCATGTGACAGCCGAGTGCTTGTGGTCCCTTAGGTTATTGCAGCATAAACTCTGCTTGCGGCTGTAGGTGAGCATGTCAAGGGCCAGGTGGCGGAGCTGGGAGTGCCAACTCACGTCTGTCTGATCCTAAAGCTTGTGTTGGTGACCACGATGCTGCGCTGCCCCTCTTTGCCCTGAAAAGCTTAGCTGCAGCATAGTTGCCGGTGGGGACCAGTGGTTTAGATGGGAGCCTAATGACCTCAGCACAAGGTGAGAACCGCCAAGTGTTCCCTGCATCAGGCTGCACTGCGGCTGCTGGTCCAGTCAACCAGCCCCCAAACTCCACCACACTGCGGCCCAGTGGTCAGTGAGCGCGAACTCAAGTGGGACCAGAGCGAGCTGGTCCGGTTCCCGCACCCTCATTGTGTTCTCTTTAAATTGGCGCCAGCGTTTTTGGAAACTCGTCCTGCTGCATTTGCCAAAAATACGACCTGCGTTCGTACCCTAGCTACACATTTCCCCGAGGGACCCAGTTCAAAAGAACAAAACAGGCCACGTGCTGCGTTTGTGGCTCCCATAGCTGCCCCCAGCAGGACCTTGGGCCCGCGTGCAGTGATGCCGTGGCGGGGTCTGTTGTCTGTTAACAGGACGATGAGGGAGATGCTCTCGTAATGCCACCGATACTATTTTTAAACAACAAGGACAGTTCATCAGAGGATCCTGTTGTATATGCACCGTTAATATAACTGAGCAAGCATAACGCACACGTGCACGGCTGGAAAGGGAAGCAGCCAAAGGGAAACACTGTGTCTCTAAGGGTTGGGTTTATGAGAGAATGTGGGTTTTAAAAAAAATTTTTTTTAAAGATAATATTTATCTTTTTGAGAGAGAGAGCGTGCAAGTGGGGAAAGGGGCGGGGTGGGGGGAGAGAGAGAATCTCAAGGAGACTCCCCACTGAGCACAGAGCCCGGTGTGGGGCTCAGTCCCACGACCCCAAAATCATGACCTGAGCTGAAACAAAGAGTCGGACACTTAACCAACTGAGCCACCCAGGTGCCCTGAATGTGCTTTTCTTTAATGGCTTTTAACTAAATATACCCTTATCCTACAACCCAGCAGTCTCCTCTCAGTGTATATGCAAAAGAAATGAGAGAATGCATCCGGGGCGGGGGGGGGGGGAGGAGGTGCTAGAATGTTCTTAGTATCTTGGTTCATGATAGCCCCAAACTAGAAACAACTTGGGGTTTTGACCCAGAGGACGCAAGAATTTTCTGGGGTGCTGGAGATGTTCTAGATTTTGATTAGGTAGTGGGTGTGCAGGTGTAAATAGATGTGAAATTTATCAACCTGTGAAGATTTGGTGCATTTTCCAGTGTAATGGAAATGTATGTTATATCTTGATTAGAAAGTGGGTTTTAGATGTACATGCATTCTCTCTCTTTCTTCAGAAAAGATCTAAAGGTTATACACTGAGATTGGAATAAGTAGTGCTTATCTCAGAGTAATGGATATAATTTTTAAAAAAAGATTTATCTAGTTATTTTAGAGAGAGACCGGGAGGGAGGGGCATAGGGAAAGGGAGAGGGAGTCCCAACCAGACTCTACCCTGAGCACAAAGCCCAAAACGGGGCTCCATTCCACGACCCCGAGATCATGACCTGAGTTGTAACCAAGAGTTGCGTACTTAACTGACTGCACCACCCCGGCACCCCCGTAATTTAATTTTTATTTAATCTTTCCATTTGTATCCCCCCTCCCATTTTTAAATGGATATCCATTACTGTTTTAATTCAAAAGCAAGTCCTTTTTATATAAAGGGGATGCAAGAGATAAGATGATGTGGAATTGTGTTGGGGCTTCCTTGTAGCCAGAAGGAGGCATTTCTGCTTTGTGGAATATTTTGGCGTCCGTGAAAACCTCCTGGCCACAGGTCCGAGTCCTTAGCTCGCAGCACGCTGCATGGCTCAGGCAGGCGCGTATTGAGCCTTATTTTTATTCACGAGCATGGGGCACTTGGTCTCTGAAAGAGTAAGGTGAGTCCAGGGGGTGGATTATGTCTCCTGGAATGAAGTTTAAAAGGGAAGCTAGTTTTTTTTTTTTTTAAACACAAATACTGAGCTTCCTGTAGTAAATAAAATTCTGAGCGCATGTGAAGTGGAGTAAGTAAGTTGAGCAGGGAAAACTCTTGGGAACGATTTCCATCTGGGATGTTTAGAAAGAAAGCCAGGGAGAGGAGGCATCATGGCTGAGGGTAACAGGACAGATCCCGCAGGGCCGAGGCCTCCAGAGTTTGTTCACAGCCGTGAAAGGACACCTGACCTGTCCTCAGGGACTGGCAGAGCCACCGTCCTGGGACTGCCCGGGTTGGTGTGGTCCTGGGCTAGCTTACAGAGTTGCGGGGGCCCCAAAGGCCGCCCAAGTGTGGGTTCAAATTACCATGTGTGCTGCCATCCAGAAGGAAGCTACTGACCTCAGGGCCCCATTAGAGTCCCCTGTTAGGTTTCCTGCTCTCTGTGGAAGGTCTCTGCCCCAAAATGGCCCGGGGGAGGCAGGGAGGCCGTGTCCCTGACCACCCTGTGTTTCTGGGACTTGTTCATCTGTCTGGCTCTGCCGCTGGTGGGGCGGCTGCATTTACGTGAGGTCCTGAGCACTTCTGGAATGAGGAACCTCGGTCTGTTTGTACTGACAAGGAGACTAAGGCCACAAGAACTCAGTGTCCTCAAATGACCAGTCTGTCCTCTGTTCGTGGCTCCTCGAGGCTTCCAGTGGGCGAGTTGCTTTTGTTCCTCCGTCTGCCCTGGTTAGGGCAGGAGCAGAGCAGATGGGCGTCTGCCCACGGAGTCAGGTGGAGTTGGGGTTTGAACTGAGGCCTCGTTGTCCTCAAAACCTGTACAGAGAGCCACGCCGCTGGGGCCATAAAACCCTAGAGGTGAGTGGCTTCGGGGAGGCTGTAGAGGGCAGAGGTCAGCCTCTTGTAGCCACGTGACCTTAGGGGAGAGGTGGGCGAGCCTCTTTGTACCTTGGTTTACTGAGCATCAGCGGGAATGAGCACCTGCTGGATTTCTGGTGAGAGTTCAGTGAGCTGGGATGTCTGTGAAAGTAGTTAGAACTCTTCTAGGATTGGGGCGTCTGGGTGGCTGAGTCAGTTAAGCATCTGCTTTCGGCTCAGGTCATGATCCCAGGGTCCCGGGATCTTGCCCCACATCGGGCTCCCTGCTCAGCAGAGAGCCTGCTTCTCACTCTCCCTCTGCTCCTCCCCAGTACTCATGCTCTCTCTCTCAAATAAATAAATAAAATCTTTGAAAAAAAAAATTAAGAACAATTCTGCTAGGATGGCAGGCTCTGTGTGTGCCCGAGTGCAGGCGCTTGTGGAGAGCAGCCGGGCTCCGACAGGCCGCCTCCCGGAGGTATCGTGCAGCTCCAGGCTTTCTCCAGCGCGGCCCCAGGGACGCGGCAGCATGGGAGGGGCTGTGCCTACTCCGCGGCCTGCTCTCTTCCCGCAGAGGTTCTACGTGGCCTCGTCCCGGCAGCTGAAGCGCCTCGAGTCGGTGAGCCGCTCCCCGGTCTACTCCCACTTCAGTGAGACCTTGCTGGGCGTCAGCGTCATCCGCGCCTTCGAGGAGCAGGAACGCTTCATCCACCAGAGTGACCTGAAGGTGGATGAGAACCAGAAGGCCTATTACCCCAGCATCGTGGCCAACAGGTGGGTGCTCGAGGCCCCGTGGGAGGAGGTGGAGGACTAAGAACTCCGCCTTCGCTCCTGGAGGAGGAGGGTGTGAAGCCAGGCTCGGGCCCCCCCATGCAGGGTGGTTAGACTTGGCAGGAGGACAGGACACAGTGACCATTGAAAGCAGACAGGAGGGACACCTGGGTGGCTCAGTTGTTAAGTGTCCTCAGGTCGTGATCCCGGGGCCCTGGGATCGAGCCCCACATTGGGCTCCCTGCTCAGCGGGGAGTCTGCTTCTCCCTGCCCTCCCTGCTTGTACACTCTCTCTCAATCTCAAATAAATAAAATCTTAAAAAAAAAAAAAAGCAGACAGGAGCGCTGCAGCTCCAAGCGTTGAGTAAGAGCTGGGACCAAGTTGTTCTGGAGTCAGAAAATACTGCTGGAACTATCCGTTAGCTGTTGTCCTGTTGATACAAGATCATCCGTGACGGGCAGAGTCAGCTAGTATTTTTGTGTTCTGGTTCTCGGCCGAGGGGTGATCACCCCCCACCCCCATGTGATGAGCCTGGGAAGCCATTCCCCAGTCTTAGGTTGGCCCACATGAGGTTCCCCTGCCCGAAAGATCATGAGCACATGAGTAGCATCAATCGGAAAGAAGGGACAGAAGTTTGCTCCTTGTTGACTAAGTTCAGAAAAGTGTCTGATTGATCCCTAAAAGGGTACCCTCCTCACTCATGTCCTGATACGTGTTTTGAGATGTGGGAGAGAAAATTCTGGGGAGGGGGTGACAGCACCCTGGATGACCCTATAATGTCAGACTGGGCAGGGAAACCATGAATTGTTGGAGACCCTGCCTGCCTCTGCAGAGTTCTCAGTTTATCAAATCCGGCTGTGTTTGGGAGAAGCTACACACCCAGGAAGATCAGCCACGTGAATCTTAAGGGCTGTAGTGACGGAAAGATCAACACCCTCATCTCCCCAAAATGCTTTACACCTTGGAAGGTTAATGTTTCTAATGCCATGTGGTATCTTACAGAAGTTAGCTTTTAACCAATAATCTGTTTAAGAAGTAAAACAATCCATTTTAACATTTCTGAAAGGAGGATCTCGCTCTGGGAACATTATAGCAACATTGAAAATAGTCGCTTATCTCTCCCTTCCCCCTTTACTGCCAAGAGAAGGTTATTTTAAGTAACCTCTACACGCAGTCTGGGGCTTGAACCCACAGCCCTGAGATTGAGAGTCTCACGCTCCCCTGATCTCGCTCCACAAGATCACCAGCTAGGCACCCCCAGGGGAAGGTTATTTTAAATCATTGGTGCCTCTTAACAGTTGATGACTTCTTAGTATTTAGAAATTTTCCCGGACATCATTTTAAAGATGGGTATATTTTAAAGCTTCCAGTGAGAAAAAAGTTGGTTTTTAACAAGGCAGGCTTTAGTTTCCTGGGAAGTCGGTTTCTGGAGAACTCCGTTTTAATCCCTGGGGTTGTCAGATTGATGAGGAAGCAGCGAGGCCGTGTCCCTTTGGCTGTCCTTCCCCTGTGACAGGGCCTTTCTCGGGACCTCGCAGGGAATTCTGGCAGTTAGCAAAGTGCCCCCCCCCCCCCCCCCCCCGCCGCTTGAACCAGACACTGGATCTCTGGAAAACTGACTCCAGGTGTGTGTGTGTGTGTGTGTGTCTGTCTGTCTGTCCGTCCGCCCGCCCGCCTGCCTGTGTGTCTGTGGGCAGGTGGCTGGCGGTGCGGCTGGAGTGTGTAGGCAACTGCATCGTCCTGTTCGCCGCCCTGTTCGCCGTGATTTCCAGACACAGTCTCAGCGCCGGCTTGGTGGGCCTGTCTGTGTCGTACTCGCTGCAGGTAAGGGGGGTGCTCCTCTCGGCCAGATTTTCTCATTCTCTTCGTGGGGGAGTCAGTCCTCAGGTTCTTGGTCCTTTGCTTTGAATCCGGGCAGGAGCTGGGGGAGCGGATGGGGTCGAGCGGCACTGGAGAAGCCCGGTGACCCACTGGTGCAGGGGCGGGGCGGTGAGACACGTGGCCAGGACTTCCCCACTAGTCAAGGCAAGCCGGCAACAGCCGACAGGGCGCCTCCAGCTACAGGAAGAATGCTGTCCTGTGACTTTCCCTCCCATCACGGCTTTCGCTGGGGCGCCCAAATTTGGATGCATGGTATTTTCCTCTTACCATCTAGTTCAGAATATTTTCTGGTGCCCTTTCTGATGACTTGTGTGGCCCCGGGGGTTATTTTGCAACGTGTTTCCTTACGAGGTGCAGTGTTGGCCGTCCGGGTGATGGCGGTACGTGAGGCGGACGTTTTCTGGACCTGTCTTACCTAACACATTTCGTAATTCGTAATTACTTCCCAAAGATAAAGCAACTCGTGCTCACTCTAGAAGCTCCGTGTGACCCTTCCACCCGCAGGTCACCACGTACTTGAACTGGCTGGTTCGCATGTCGTCCGAGATGGAGACCAACATTGTGGCGGTGGAGAGGCTGAAGGAGTATTCAGAAACGGAGAAGGAGGTAAAGCCAGCCCCTGGCCTGGCCTCTCCTGACCTCTTCAGTGTGGCTTAACCCGCACAGTCCGCTGAGCCATAGCCTGGGTGCCTTCGACAGGCGGCCTCTGTTCAACAAGAATTGTCTTCCGTTACTTGTCACGTATTTGTGTGGGGGACTTCTGTTACGGAAAACGAGACACTCATTTTCTCTTTGAAGTTTAAAGATTAAGTACCCGTGAGTTGATTCAGAGCATGGAAAGTCACTGACAAGAGGCTCAGGATGTGCCTATTGTAAAAATGGTGACGGTGGTCAGGATTTGACCCAAGTTTGGGGAGACCTGCAGTTATTCAACCAAAGTCCCCATTTTATAGATGGAGCGGAGGGTGGCCTAGGGAGGGACAGTGGCTGACCCGAGGTGGCACGTGGCCGGAACGAGTAGGACCCCAGTGGCCAGGGTTCAGTGCCACACTGTCCTCAGAAACTGCCTCCTTCCGCCTGCACACCACCACCTGTAGTGATGGTAGTGACAGCAGCGATCACCTGGGGAGACACCACCATCGCCACCACCACCAGGAATGACAGCGACCCATATTGTGCCCTCGGAGGGGCGTCAGGCCCTGTAGCGCACATCTAACGTGTTGTAATTCATATAGCCCTCCCGTAGCCTCATAACGCCCGTTCCGCCATGATCCCCATTTTACAGGTGAGGAAACGGAGACTGAAGGTTAAGTTACTTGCCCAAGTTTACAGGGCTGGTAAATGGCTGACCTAGAATTTGCGTCTGGGCCATTGGCACACTGCCTCCCAAGAAGGTGCCCTTTGGGAATGAGACCAGGGCCCTGGTTAAACTGTCTTGAGGGATCTACAGAGGTGAGCCATGCCCCATCCTTAACACTCTCACACAGGTGACCCAGGTCCCACTTCGTCAGAGAGCGTTATTCAGAGTGGTGTGAGCACCCCCTGTGGAAATGTATGTGTTACACCAAGGGTTCTTCCCACTGCACTGAATTTTTTTTTTTAATTTTATTTATTTATTTGACAGAGAGAGAGAGCGAGAGAGGGAACACAAGCAGGGGGAGTGGGAGAGGGAGAAGCAGGCTTCCTGCGGAGCAGGGAGCCCGACGCGGGGCTCGATCCCAGGACCCCGGGATCATGACCTGAGCCGAAGGCAGACGCTTAACGACTGAGCCACCCAGGCGCCCCTGAGTTTTTTTGTTTGTTTGTTTGTTTTACAACAGCTTTTAAGATATAATTCACATGCCATGCAGTTCATCATGTAAAGTATGAAATGAAATTGATTTTTTAAGAAATTACCATGTTTTTTACTTCTAATTGTTTTTATGTTTTTAGAATAAGAACATATTTGAAAAATACAAAAGAAAGTAAAGATTATCCAGTGTCTTATCACTACTAGAAATACATGTCTTTGTATAGAATATATTTTCTTAGAAAGTTCCGTCTACTTCTCTCCAGTGCCCTCATGTTCTTACAGCTATCCGTTCATTTATATACCTAAATTTATAAAAGGGAAATATGCTTGTTGTAAAAAAATTAATATAGCAAGTTTATGGGGGAGAAAGGATGAAAGCTTTCTTTTGTCCTCTCCATTCCTTAGCTTTCCCCAAGCTAGCGCCAAGCCCGGCCCAGAGCACATCCAGTTGTAGCGCTCAGGAAACGCTGAACTGAACTAAGAAGCTCTTCAGAAATAAGAGCTGTGTGACCTTGGGCAAGTTACTTACCCTCTCTGTGTCAGTTTCCTCCCGTGCAAGGACCCCACTCATGGGACCGTGGTGAGGATTAAATGAGGTCACGTGACCGTGCTCTTTAAAAGCATTAGCCATTGCTTTTATAGTTGTCCTCCACACGTAGGAGGCGTTTGGAGTAACACCTCTACCCTTGTGTCCGTCCAGAGAAGACCACTCATTGATCGAATCAGTCCATAAATATTCATGGAGTCCCTGCTGCGTGCTGTAGGGCCTGGAGTATGGCACTGAACAGTGAACGAACCTGTCTTCATAAAGTGGACATCCCAGGGGGCATGGGGAGCAGAATAAGCAAATAAAAGCACACCTCAAGCGCTGGGAGGTGCCACGCGGTGTGAGGGAGAACGGAGCAGGGGAGGGGATAGAGGGCACAGAGCCAGGGGGTGATCTCAGTGGCCCGAGGGAGCATGCGCAGAGGGGAGATGGGGGAAGAGCCTTCCAGGCAGGGTGCAGGGCCCCAGGAGCAGGGTGTGCAGGTGCGTTTTAGAAACAGTGCAGCCGCGTGGGGAGCAGAGTGAGCCAGAGGGAGGGAGAGGGGTCAGAGGGGATGTGCAGCCGGCTCGCTGGTAGCCTTAGGCTGCTGAGACGGACCGAAGATTCCTTATCTTGCCCCATCACAGGCTCCTTGGCAAGTCCAGGAAATGACTCCGCCCAGCACCTGGCCTCAGGTAGGCCGAGTAGAATTCCGTGACTACGGCCTGCGATACCGAGAAAACCTGGACTTGGTTCTCAAGCACATCAACGTCACCATCGATGGAGGGGAAAAGGTGGGTGCGCCTCCTCCCCCTGACTCTTCACAGCGGGGCATCGCTTGCAACCAGGCAGGTGCAACCAGGCGCATCATTTCCCCAGTTTATCATGGTCTGATTCCATGGGGTAGAGTGGCCTTTCCTGAGATGGGCTTGTGGAAGTAGAAGCTGCTAGAGTGTCCCAGCCGCATTGCATACTGTTAGCAGGGAGCCGGATGAGGCCCGCAGGTATGTTTTGAAAAAAATCTGAATCTGTTGCAAATACTGAAAAATCTGCTATGTCTTATATAAAAATTCATTTCCTGCCCCCCCTTTTTTTTCTTTTTTGAGCGAGCGCGCGAGCATGTGCACTGGTAGTGGGAGGAAGGGCAGAGGGAGGGAGAGAATCCTAAGCAGGCTCCACACCCAGTGTGGGGGCTCAATCTCATGACCCTGAGATCATGATCTGAACCGAAACTAAGAATTGGATACCTAACCGACTGAGCCTCCTAGGCACCCCACTTGCTGCTTTTCTTGAAAGAGCAAACATCTAACAACACTGGGCTTATACTCCCTGCCTGGTTCTTTGTAGACAAGATGAGAGCCTCAAAGCTCACCCAGTCCCTCCCCATCTCACTTTTGTGCCTACTTGGCCCCTGAAGGAATTCGAGTTTGCCGCCTCTAGAATAGAAAGATGCTGTCGTCACTACTAGGGACGGCTCAGTGAATGTGTGAAGTTGTCAGAATTCTGGAATATATCCCTAGTCCCAAGCTGTTGCTGGAAGATGTCCTTGCTGTTGAGACCCTTAGACCCTCAGGAATCAGACGAAGAGTCTTCCTGGCTGTCTGGCAGAGGACAGAGTCTCTTTCGTCTCTGAACATAAATGTGTTTGCTAAACTGTTCCTACCCCAAGGCTCAGAATGTTTCGTTCCCATGAGATAATTTCTCTAACTTCTACCAAGGGGAAGAACAGAGTGGATTGTGTTCTCACTGAGGCTTCACGGCTTATGTTCCATCATGAGACTCTGCCGTGTGACATTTCTGTTGAGGCTGGAGGAAGCCTGCCTTTCAAGAGCCCAGACGAGAAGGGGAGAGTTGTAATTGGATGTCAGGAATGTCAGTGATTGGCCACGGAGCAGGGAGCCCCGTTCCCTCAAGGGAGGATGAGTGAAGACTGGGTCCTGTCCATAACCTCTCGTTGCTCCTGCAGCTGGGCTGGAGGGAGGACGTACGCAGGGGTATCTGCTTGAATCTTTAAGGTACTTCGACAGCTCAGGATGGAAAACTCAACCGTCAAAGGATTGAAAAACAGTATGGGGGAAAATACCCAATTATTAACAATATCTAGAGTTGAAAATAATAGGGCTTTATTTGAAAATCCCTTCTCCGTGAGCTCTGTCTCTTTGGGAGGTCTGTACTAACTTATCAGAAGAACTGAATATCATTCTAATTTATCAAAAGAGGTGGCACAGAGAAGGAAGTCCTTCTTGACCCTTCATACAGCCCCTGAAGGAGCGTCCCTGAGAAGCTGCTGACGGGGAGGAATGTGGTGGGCGTCAGGTCGACCAGATGACTGAATTGCTTTAGGGCAGACACCTGAAATGTGGGCCTTGTGTGGGGGGGCAGGTGGGAGGGAACCCCCAGACAATGGCATGCCCACCTCACCCTGGGCCCTTCTTGTCCCACAGGTCGGCATCGTGGGGCGGACAGGAGCTGGGAAGTCGTCCCTGACCCTGGGCTTGTTTCGGATCAATGAGTCTGCTGAAGGGGAGATCGTTATTGATGACATCAACATTGCCAAGATCGGCCTGCACGATCTGCGCTTCAAGATCACCATCATCCCGCAGGTGGGGTCTGGGTACACCAAGGGCATGAGTTGGGGGTGGTGAGAGTGATGTAGGTATGTTTTCAGGACAAATATAAATGTATTCCTACTTTATTATTTTCATCATTCTCATTGAAATGATACTGTTTCTTCGCCACTGAATCTCCCCTTAGCATATGAGTAACAGTGGGAATTAACCGGGTGTCATTCCTTCACTCCTGCTGGCTTCACTCAGGACAAGAACAAGCCTCTCAAGAGCCAGGCGAGAAATAGGAATTTTCTAGACTGATTTCTGTAGCTGGGATTCCCTCATGGGTTACCTTGTCGTGTTATCTTCCCTAAAATTTTTTTCTAAGATTCTCCTTTGGAGGCAGGGAACAGGGAGGAATCCACAGTACTTTATAATTAGGAATTACCCATGCTGCTTCTCCCCACCAGAAGGTTCCGTGTATTGGAGACTCTGGGAAGCATTCCCAAAAGAAATTTTATTTCACTTAACCCAGGATTTTCCAAACCTTTGCCCCCCATTACTAACATCTCCAGAAATAGTGATTCCAAGGAACTCTGGAACCCCATCTTGAGCGATTCCGGCCAGACTGTTCATGTCGCACCTGTTTGCCCCGGGTGCAGGCATCATGACATGAGCCTCACCTGCCGTCTGCCATCTTTTCTCGAACAGGACCCTGTTTTGTTCTCGGGTTCCCTCCGCATGAACCTGGACCCGTTCAGCCAGTACTCAGATGAGGAAGTCTGGACGTCCCTGGAGCTGGCTCACCTGAAGGACTTCGTGTCCGCCCTTCCCGACAAGCTGAACCACGAGTGTGCGGAAGGCGGGGAGAACCTGAGGTAAGCAGGGGTGTGAGGCCCTGACGGGTCTCCTCGGCTCCGCCTCCGTCGAGGTGTTTGAAGAGTCTGTCCTCCTGCATCTGTGTCAGGCCTGGGTTGGAGTCCCAGCTCTGCCACGGATGAGCCATTTTCTCTTCACTTCTTGTAGCCTTGATTTCAGCATCTGTAAAGTGGGCTGTAGTCCAGGCTTGTTGTACCATGAGGTATAAAACCAGGATGGCCAATGTGGTTCTTTTCTTACACCGGGTTTAGTCAATTGAGTGGGACTGTTAGTTCAGCTATTGAAAGGCTTCTCTCTTGGTCAGTAAATGGCACTTTTCCGAGCCCTTCGAGTCACCACCTGCTGCCCCAGCTGCCCTGGCCCTTGTCCCAGGATCCCCAGGATGCGCCCATGACCCAGCAACTACAGTGTGACTGCCCGGCGCCGCAGGGAACCTGAGTTCTGCTCCAGTGTCCTTCATGCCTCATCCATCCCTGTGACAGCCAACCACCAATCCTCAGATGCGTTCAGCTGCTCAGACCCTTGGGGGTGGTCAGCCAGGCGGCCCTGCTGTTCTCGGCTCCCTCATATGGCTGGGGGTCCGCTGGGGCAGTTCAGGTCGGCTCCATCCATCCCTCATCCCCCCGCGGACCAGCCCAGGCATGTTGTCATGGCCATAGCGGAGGTGCGCATTCCGTCTGCGAGCCTCCGCGGGCCTCGTTTGCCGGCATCTCGTCGACCAAAGCAAGACGTGTGGTTGAGTCCAGAGTCAAGTGGGAGGACCTACAGAAGACACAGATACGGGGTCATTTTGTTACCTGTCCCGTGGCCCATGCTGAGCTGGTCACACGTTTTGGATATCCCCGCCGAGTCCAACTCTGGCTCCACAGCTGGAACGTCCTGAGCAGTCACCGGCGTCGGGCACGGGGAGCAGGGAGTCGCAGGGCGCTCCTGGCCTTGGCAACACCTAGTGTCCCCTTCCCTTCTCCCAGCTCCGGCCTGGGCTCAGGGTCGGGGGGTGGTTTTGACCCTCTGTCCCCTGGTCTTTTCCTCCTGGTCCAGCGTTGGGCAGCGCCAGCTTGTGTGCCTGGCCCGGGCTCTGCTGCGGAAGACCAAGATCCTTGTGTTGGACGAGGCCACGGCGGCCGTGGACCTCGAAACGGACAACCTCATCCAGTCGACCATCCGGACGCAGTTTGAGGACTGCACCGTGCTCACCATTGCACACCGGCTCAACACCATCATGGACTACACGAGGTGACTTCGCCGGCACGGATGCTCGGCACCGTCCTGTGTCTAGGGACAGCCCTCTCTTCCCCCTGGGTATTTCTGACATCCCTCCATCATGTATTCAGGCCACACACGGGTGGAGCGCCCGCCACATTCTCGGCCCTATTCTAGGCACTAGGGTCTCAGCAAGGAGGTATCAGACAGGGAGCCTGCCTGAGGGACCTTCGCGGTCAGTTGGGGGCTGGGTGTGGAGACAGACAATAAGCACATGAACACACGAAAGCACACGGTGCTGGGAACGAAGTAGAGAACGTGAGAGCCCTTCCCGGGGTAAGCATCCCAGGACTTCGACCGGAAGGGATCAAGGATGGCAGCCAGTTGGAAGGCTACTGCAGGAGTCCTAACAGAAGGTGTTAGGGTCCTGACCCAAAGCAGGGATTTGTTCGGGTGGCTCTTTGGGGGCACAAGATGCAGACCCCTTCCCTTCCCCTCACGTCTGTGTCTCCTCCTCTTGCAGGGTCATCGTCCTGGACAAGGGAGAGATCCGGGAGTGCGGCCAGCCCTCCGACCTCCTCCAGCAGAGAGGTCTTTTCTACAGCATGGCCAAAGATGCTGGCCTGGTGTGAGCCCCAGAGCTGGTGCATCTGGTCAGAATTGCAGGGCCAACACGCCAGCGTCGGGATGACGTTCTGAGGCACCGTCCTTGGGAACCCAAGCGTCCTGTATACTGAAACCAAAAAAAAAAAAAAAAAAGAAAAAAAAAAAAACAACCCCCAAAACCAAAACTCACAAAGCAGCCACCGTCTGGCCCCCGAGCTGGAATTGGCCGTGAAGATGCGGGAGAGACCCAGAGATGCAGCCCACCCAGAACACTCCCGCCCTTGCCTCCGTGGCCCCTGCAAGACGCACATATATTCTCAGGCCCCCGGGAACGCACGCCCGTGCTCTTGGTGCTCTGTGAGGAGGTTTTGGCAGCCAGACTGCCAGAGAAAGGGGTTTCATAAAATAACGCTAGTGACCAAATCCAGCCAACTGCCTCAGATCTCTCCAGCCAAAGTCAACGGATTCCGTCTTCAAGAGGCTCCCCGCCCCCCCGACGGCTGTCCCCAGCAACCCCCGGTGTGCTTTGTCTCCTTGGGGCTGCAGGTGGGCGTGAGGGGCCTGGGAAGATTACTTTCCCCTCAGGCAGTACCCTGAGGGCCACGGACACTCCTCTTCCCAACCATCTGGTCTTCCAGGCGCTCAGACGCTGGGAACCCGTGTCCCAGCCCTGCTCTCCCGGTACTCGCCTCCCAGGCCAGGGGCAGCCTCCACGGCCCCGGACTTCTCACTGACAGGACTCGGTGGGACTTGCGGGCTGTCTGGACCTGGAGAGCATCTCAGGACCGACTCCCCAGCCCGGCCGCTCAGCTCCTCATTGCCTCCAGTCTTCTCCTTGCTTTCCTTGCTCCCTCTTTCTGCCCATCACTAGGATGGCTTTCCTGCCCTAGTCCCTGAGAGAGAAGACCTGCTGATGGTGATGAAGCGGTCCAGGCCAAGAGTGCTAGGTACCTCCCAGGTATGGCCGGTTGGGACTGAAAAGGGCCGTGTGGAGTCTCCTCCGTGTGGTTAGATGATTTTTTTTCCTCGCCCCTGGCATCTGGGTGGCTTGAAGGATGGCAGTGTGGAGAACTCGGCGTTTCGTGACCGAGTCTCTTCCAGGACAAGGAAAGGACCCATTCACAAATATGAGTGATGGCTTTTTCTTTTTCTTTTTCTTTTTTTTTGGTTTTGTTTTTTTGCCTTTAAGTGCTGCTCCGGGGGGAAAAAACAGTCTAAAGAGTTTAATTTCTTGGGAAGAGGTGTTGGTTGAGGAGCGGCATTCCCAGGGATTCCCAGCCACGTTGGCCGGCGGGTGACGGGTGGTCCACACGTTCCTGGAAGAAAATGGAGAAGCAGAGTCCTTCGTGGTTTCTCAGAGGCCAGAGCGAGACCCAAAACGCAGAGGAAGGTCACTGCTGCTCCAGGATTCATACTCGCTATGAATTACATTGCTGACTTCACACCCAGAGAAGCATCTTTCTTCTTTTAGGTGGAAATATATATTTATTTTTTTGTAAGTTATACCATTCTTTCACATTGGATAAACCAAGTTTTTCTTGGGGATGTTTTTCTAATGACTTACACTGGAGACGTGAACATTTGCAAGTAATTTACAGTAAAAAAAAATATTTTGTTTCTTACTGAACAACTGCTCTGTTTTCTTTGGGGTGTTAGCTGCGGGTTCTGCCATGTCCTTCAGAAGTCAGGACAGGGTTACCCTCTTGCCTGCTTCTGTTCTTTGTCTTTGGCAAACCCATTGTCTCCAGTGGGGGCTCTTGTCCAGGAACGGGACCTGAGAGGTGAAGACACAGGTGGGGTTCAGTGGGGAATTGGCATGGCACCGTGGACAGAGCCTGGGCTTGAACCCTGCCCTTGCGGTTTGCTGACTGGGTGACCCTGCACGAGTCCCTGGAGGCCGTCTTTGCCACAGCTGCCTTGTCTGTAAAACAGGGCTGATCATACCTGCCCCGCGGGATTGTTGTGCTGATGAGCAGTGATGTGTTTGTGGCACGCACGACCTTGGTCATCTAAGACACAAGCCGGGCAAAGGTCCCATGTGGCCAAAGTTAGCTGAGAAAATCTCTTTGTGTTAGGTAGGCCAGGCTGTGCTGTGGTAGCAAATTAGCCGTGAACTCTTAGGAAATGAATACCTGGGTTTATTTCTCACTCAAGGCATTTTTTGATGAGTGCCAGATCCTCTCTAGGGTCTTCCTGTCTTCCCTGCAGCAACAGAGAGACCCAGGCTGTTGTGGTCTTACAGCGTCACACCTCCCAAGGGCTGGCTTGTGGAGATCGGCACCACGGGGGAGGGGAAAGTGGGCAACAGGATGACGCACCCCCGTTCTTAAGTGTCCCAAACCGGAAGTGATACAAATCTTTCACTCAGCCCAGTGGCCAGAGTCAGTCATGTAGCCCCAGCCCCACTGCAAAGGAAGCTGGGAGATGCAGGGGGAGGTAAGGAAGAGCAGTACCTCCCCTAGTGGTCATTCTCGTGGTCTCTGAGTCGTGTCTAGCGGGGAAGTGAGGCTGGCGTGTTGGGTTTCTGAGTTTGCGCCGGGTGAGTCTTGCTCGTGAAGAGTTGCCGTGTTTGGGGAGCAAGCCATCCATGCTGCACCCTGAAAGCAGGCTCCTGAGTAGCCGCGCAGAGCGGGCATCTTGCCATGTCACCCGGAGCATGGACGTGCTCAGTAAAGAGAGGCTGGTCAGCTGGTTCCCCTTGGAAGGGAAGTATTTGGATATGCCATGTGGGGGGTCAGTTTTAGGGGTGAGGTCCCAGGCCAGATCCTAACCAGGTGTCCCAAGTGTGCGACCTGGTGTGTGCCTCGTGGGCGTGCGCCGTGGGACAACCGGTGCTCAGGAGGGTCGCGGGCCTGGGTTCAAGCTCACACTGCTTCCTGAAGAGGAGACTGCGTGCGGCCTTAATCTCGGAGACGGTGGCATCCGAAGCCCTGAGGCTGGGGCAGGGGTAAGCGCTTCAGTGCCGTGGAAGGAGCAAGGGGGGCCCCTCCCGCGTGCCCGGCCCTGGGCTCGGTGCTTAGCCTCGCTCCCGTGGGAAGGGACCCCCCCCAGGCCAGAGCGGAGTGGGGAACAGGCGTGATGCTTCCTGCGTGGGTCACACAGCACATTCCAGCAAAGCACTCGGAATCTGACCACTTCTCTGCCCTCCAGTTGCTGCCGCGCGGGTCCGTGTCGTGCCCCTGTGACCGCCACCTCAGCGATCTCCCTGCTGCCCTGGCCATCCCCCCTCCCCCCGGTACAGTCTTCTCTACCCGGCAGCATCGTGTGCCTTTAAAAACCCTCCATCACAACCCTCTGGTGGTCCCCGTGTCTGGTGGCAGCCAGCTTCCCTGCACACCCCGGCTTCCCGTCCGTAAGCTCTGCCTCCAGCTCCCCTCTGGCCACCTAGCAGGCCCCTCCAGCCACAAAGCCCCTCTGCTGTCCTTCCAGCATGCCGGGCACTGTCCCGCCCCTGGGTCTTCCCTCTGCCCCAGATGTCAGCATGGCTGGTCGCTGCCCTCTTTTCTTTCACAGTGGCGGCTCCCCAAGAGCAAGGCTCTGATTGCCTTACTCCGTAATGAATGCCCACCCTGGGCCCATAGCTCACCCCTGGTGACTGCCTTCTCTGATCCAACACCGACCGCGCCATGCCGGGCCCTGGGCCAAGTGTGACGTCATCGGGCCCTCTAGAACCTGCCTTTCAGGAGCTGTGGTTTCTTCATTGGTACAGCTGGGATTGTTTTGTCCATCTGGCCAGGTGGGTGTGAGGATGGAAGCCGATGCAGGTAAAGCACCCAGCGCCACGCTTGGCCCTCCGGACACCATCCAACATGGTGATGGCTTTCATTCATTCGTTTGTCCATCCAGCCATCCCTCTATCCAGCCATCCATCCCAGCATCCATCCAGCCGTCCGTCCATCCACGCAATCGTCATTTATTAAACATTGCCACGTGCTGTGCACTGTGCGGGATGCTGGGAGACACAGTGAATGCATGTGAACACATCCCTGTGTCAAGAAGGAAAGGAGCCCATTCCTTCCCTTCTCGGGGGGGGGGGGGGGGGGCGCGGTGCTGCCAGAGTGGAATTCAGCTGTCAGCGAGCTGACGTTCTAGAGCTAAAGGAGTGTGCACGAGGCGGCTCAGTGGTTAGGATGTGGGCTCCGGCTCCAGGCCACCCGGGGTTCAGATCCCTGCATTTTCTCATCGGTGAAAGGGGCCTCATGAAAGTGTCCTAGTAAGGTGCTAACCCTGGTCCCTTCCTCCCCCCATTGTAAGGATTCACTGAAAGGCTGTGGCAGGCATCGGGGCAGGGCTTGGTGTGTGTCAGCAGTGATGCGAGGGGACATGGGAGGAGGAAGGACCAACCGAGACGGGCACTGACCACAGGTCTGTACGTGACTTTCCCTGTAGCTGTCTTCCCCACGAGCCTTTGGCACGGTCTCCGGGGATCCGTGGTGCGCGCCCCCCCACAGCACCCTCATTAGTGCTGGCTCCCATAGCACCCATCCCCTCTGTCCATGAAAAAGCCTTGAAGGACCCCGAGTGCGTTTGCCAAACACACAGCGGCTCCCACTTTTGCCTGCGGTCCATGTGGCCGGATGTCAGGGGCCCCGCTCCAACCAAAGTGCAAAGTGCTGCATCTGGTCCCTTCCTGTCCTTCCAAGTTGGGCAGGATCCCCCAAGCGATGCCT
The DNA here is from genome assembly GCF_037043125.1 of Eumetopias jubatus. NCBI lineage: Eukaryota > Metazoa > Chordata > Mammalia > Carnivora > Otariidae > Eumetopias > Eumetopias jubatus. The sequence continues at coordinate 81,754,482 of NW_028274818.1, forward strand.
TGGGCTATGGTGTTAAGTAGACCCAGGACAGAGCCCCCTCACCCCCGCCAGCCCGCTCTGCCGCTTACAAGCCCGGTGATCTTGGCAAGCCAAGGTCATGTGAGCTCTCTTGGGCCTCATTTTCTGCATTTCCGAAACGGAGTTGGTAGGTGCTAGTAATGGTGGGGCCAGCCCTTCGGAGGCAGGACTGGGGGCTGGCAAGGGATGCAGCCCTCTGACCCCACTTGGAAGGCATCCAAATGAGCTTCTGGCCACACCTTGGCGGAGGGACGTAGAAGCTGCAATTAGATCTAGATTTAGTTTCCTCCGGGCTGAAAACCCTACGCTGGATAGAACAGCATAAGGTCCCTTGACGTGGCTGGGACAGGGTGGGTGGGTGTCCACAGGCCCTTCCTGATAGAGCAACACAGCTGCTGTCCGTGTATCTGGGTGAACGGTGGGTTGGCTTAGCCCAGTCTCTCTCAATCAGGTGACTGATCCCCCAGGGGACAGTTGGCAGCATCTGGAGACATCTTGTCACAACAGATGACGGTATGATTGGCATCTAGTGAGGAGAAGCCAGGGATGCTGCCGAGCATCCCACAGTGCGCGACCCAGAATCATCAACCCCACGTCAGTAGTGATGCGGTTAAAAAAAAAATCCTGGCGTGTATACCCTCTGCCCCACGGAGGACCCAAGGAGCTCCTCCAACAGAACGGTATTGACACTAATAATGAAAGTTGATTGAGCACGTACTTTGTGCCCAGCTCAGCTCAGACGCTTGCATGTATTAACTTTATCCCCGCAGCGATGCCACGAGGTCACGGCAGAACCCTGGGCTGCCAGAAAGTTCTCATCCAAGGCTTGGACTCGTTCTCATGCCGCCCTTCACCGCAGCGTGTCTGTGTGACCTCAGGTTTGGCTATTTTAGACTCTGGTCCTTCTTGGCCCACGCATGCAGCCGGCTTTAGCCACGCCGTATCAGGTTTCCGACTGCGGAGGGAAACAGGCCGAGCCCCATAGCGCGCCATGCTGGTGCCTCCCCTGGACGAGTGAGCAAGACCTGGCCCAGCTCTGCCGCGGACCTGGGGCTTCCAACAGTCTCCCGAGGACACTCTCCGACTGATGCACCTGCTGGTGGGCCTCCCCTCCCCCCACCCCCCCACCCCCCACCGCCACCCGCCTGCCCCCAGGAGCTAGAATTTGGTCTTTCACACATATGCAATGTGTGCCCTGAGCAAATTCTCTCCGTGGGGGGCCTAGGAGTCCCTGGCTCCGCAAATCTTGTTTTTGGCGCTGAAGGTGCTGGTGTGGGGGGCGGGCCTGTTCTTGGTAGGGGGGTTGGGGGGGGCTCGGCCTGTGTGTCGGTTCAGACAAGATGCTCCTTGGGGCTCACCTATGAGGGTGGAGGGGCAGCAGCAGGAGGTGTGGAATTCCCTGGAATCCTATGGGGAGCTTAAAAAAAATACCAGAATGGAGAGCGCATCAGCGCCTGGTTGCGGGTGGGAGAAAGGCGGGTATGGTCACAACATGGTGACCGGAGGGGTCCTGGTGGTGCTGGACATGCTCGGCATCCCGACTGGTGGTGGCAGCTGCAGAAGCTTGCCCAGGGACACGTGCGTGTGTGTGCACGTGCACAAATCCAAGTGAAAGTGGGGAAATCCGAACAGCATCGGCCCATGGTACCAACGTCACTATTCTGGTTATGATACTGTACTACTGTTTTTCAGGATGTTGTTGTTGGGGGAAACAGAGTAAGGCTACCCAGGAACTTTCTGGATTATTTCTCATAATTGCTTGTCCATCTACAACCATCTCAAAATAAAGGGGGTAATTTGTAAAAGGACACGCTCCACTGCCCCGGCCCCAGCCCCAGGGATGTTGATTTTCAGGGTCTGTGGTGGAGTCCGGGCATGGGTGGATTTTTGAGCCCCTTGGGTGAGGCCCCTGGGCAGCCAGCGCAGAGAGCCACCAGCGACTTCAGCTTCGGGGTGGGACGAGGCTGGACGAGCCCTGATCAGACCGACCTGGGCCTTGCTGGGTCCTCCCAGGTCTGTGACGGTTGGCCACTTCTGCCATTTTCCTCCCAGAGAGCAGTGCCAACCAGTGATGCCTGGGTCCCTGGCACCCCCAGGGCACAGGAGTCTCTCTGGACTGGTACAACGAGGCGAGGGTTGAGGGCTCAGACCAGGCCTGATTCCTGTGCCAGCCTGTAAAACAGGCCCTTCTGGGCCAGCAGCTGGGCTGGGCTGCCACTCTCTGCCATCTGCCCCTTGTCCATGACCAGCACCCTGCAGGGTAGAGGGAAACGAGCGGCTCTTAACCAGCCCAGCCGTCCTGGGCGCTCTGCTGCCGAAAGCCCAGCGTGTCTGTTCCGGAAGAGTCTGGCCTTCCCTGCAGTTTCCTGCCCCGGGCAAGCAGGGTGGAAGCATCAGCTGGGCTTGAGTCCTTGGCCCCTCCCTTTCCCTCGGGGCATCAGTACTGCCTCCTGTAGAGTGTGCACTCTCTAATCCATACCAGCGCCCCTCGGGCTCTAAACCCCGCCTGCTTCCTCTGCCGCTGCAGGGGTGGCGGGGCCGGGGGAGCCCCTGAGGGCCAGCCGGGAGAGGGGTGCGTACCTGGCGCAGTCCATCACAGAGCACAGGCGGTGGGCGATGAGCAGCACCGTGCACCGGGCGAACCAGCTGCTGAGGGCAGCCTGCATCTGGAGCTCCGTGCCCGGGTCCACGGCGGCCGTGGCCTCATCCAGGATGAGGATCCGGGTTTTCCGGAGAAGGGCCCGCGCCAGACACAGGAGCTGCTTCTGGCCCACGCTGGGAATGAGTGGGAGGGTCAAGCCGGACACTGGTGTGCCTGCACGTCAGGATGGGCAGGGTCTGCCCACAGATGGGGCTTCCCCCGACAGCTGCAGAAGTTGGGGGAGTGTGTGTGTGTGCACATGCACGTCTACACGTGGGTCGGTCCCAGGTCCACAGAGCTGGTAGGAATCCCCATCCTGCCATTTTTGAGCAGGGTGACTCGAGGCAAGTCATTCAAACCCCAGTGCCTCAGTTTCCCCAGCAGTGAAACGGCTATTTCTGTTTCTATTCTGGGGTTCTCACCTGGTGCCAGACACACGAGTGAGTGCGTGTGCATATGCTGGGTCACTTCTCACAATGATCACCAAGGTGGTTACTGTATTAACGAGTCTTGTGACTCCTGAGGGTGTGAGGACAATACAAGTCACATAAAGTGCTCAGTGGTCTGCTTGCCCCAGAGAAAGCCCTCAGCACCCGGGAGCTTGTCCTACTCTAATTACAGAGAGGGAAGTTGAGGCTTGAGAGCACACAGTCTGTGAGACCCCGCACCCTGGAGACCCAAGGGTGTCTGGGGCGCTTTCTTGCCATGCTTAACCAACTGAGCCACCCAGCCGCCCCCAAAATGTCTTGGTTTTGAAAAAAAAAAAAAAAAAAGCACACACCATACACCTGGCAGCATTCTTCACAGTAGCCAAAAGGCGGAAGCAACCCAAGTATCCATCAATGAATGAATGGATAAAAGAGATGTGGTCTATCTGTACAATGGAGTATCATTCAGTCTTAGAAAGGAAGGAAGTCCTGACACCTGCTACAACGTGGAGAACATTGTGCTGAGCGAAATAAGCCAGCCACTTAAACGAGATACCCAAAGTAGCCAAATTCCTAGAAATAGCAGAATGGCGGCTGCCGGGGGCTGCAGCCTGGGGAAAATAGGGAACTGCTTCTTTAATGGGTATAGGGTTTCAGTTTTGCAAGATGACAAAGTTCTGGAGATGGGTTGCACAATGGTGGGGATGTACTCAACACTACCAGTTGTACATTAAAACATGGTAAAGATGCTCAATTTTGTGTGAATTTTACAATTAAAATTTCTCTAAAAAGGCATAGGCCAGGGACACCTAGGAGGCTCAGTCGGTTAGGCGTCCGACTCTTATTTGGGCTCAGGTCATGATCTCAGGGTCATGAGATCAAGCCCTGCCTTGGGCTCTGCGCTGGACGTGGAGCCTGCTTGAGATTTTCTCTCTCCCTCTCCCTCTGCCCCTCCCCCACCCCCCACTCGCACGCGTGTGCTCTCTCTGTCTCAAAAAAAAAAAAAAGCATAAACCATATGTTACTCAATACTCCCAGTGAGCGTGTGGTTAAACACCAAAATCAAACACCATACTTTTGCAGCAAAATAAATGCTGAGTGGGATAAAGAGAGACCATAAGTAGCCTTGTGTGGGTAAAGGTTGGGTTTTGTCACCCAGACACATTTAGGGACTGAATTTAGGAAAAAGAACCTGTCTACTCAGAGCCTGTGTTGGCGTTTGGGATTGCTGATAAGCGACGGGTTCATACCGTGAGTACTGACTGAATGGGGCTGACTTCCAGGGCACATTAGCCCGGGGCTGACCCCAGTCAGGGCGTGGGGGGCAAGCCTACCTCAGGCTGTGACCTTGCTCGGCACACTCATACTGCAGCTGGCCCGGCAGGCTGGCCACCACGGCTCTGAGCTGCACTGTCTCCAAGGCTTCCCAGATGGCCTCGTCCGTGTGCTCATTCAGCATGTCCAGGTTCATCCGCAGAGAGCCGGGGAACAGCGCGGAGTCCTGGCCGGAAGCGGGCAGAGGGTCAGAGCCGGGCCCGGCCGTGCCTCTCACCTCTGCCCACCCCGTTCCCCCCAGACCTCACCTGGGGGATGATGGTGATCCTGGACCGTAGCGTGTGCAGCCCCACGTGGGCGATGGGGACCCCGTCGATCCAAATCCCCCCCTCAGCCGCCTCTAGGAGCCGCAGGAGGCCCCCGGCCAGGGAGGACTTCCCGGCCCCCGTCCTGCCAACGATGCCCACCTGTCAGGGGATGGGAGGCGAGGCTCATTCTGACCAGGCCCGACCAGACGAAGGCAGGCGACGGGCCGGGGGGTCCCCGGGCATCTCTGCGAGGTCTTTCCCCTGTGCCCAAGATCCATCCGTCTATCCATCATCCTTTGAGTGTCCGTCCTTTCTTCTGTCCCTCTGTCCTTTCATCTGATTACCTTTCCATATACCCATGCCATTCTATCCAACCTTCTTTCTGGACATTATTACCTTCCGCCCCCACCGTCCCATCCTCCATCAGCATTTACTGTTGCATTCTCAGTGTCTGACACTCCGTGGAGGTCCGGCACGATTTGTTTTAAGAAGTGAATGACGCGTGTCACCCCTTGTAGGACAGGCACTGTTCCAACCACCAGGAATACAGAAATGAAGGAGTCCTTGCTCCAAAGAGCTCCCTGTGTGGTCTGGGAATAGTGCAACGGAGCATACTTCATTTGAATACAGTGGGATGAACAAGCCCCCTCTATAATCAAACTCTGGACCTGAAGCTGCCCGGGATGGGGGTGGTTAATGGGGTAATCAGAGAAGGCTTCATGGTGGAGGGGATTCTTGAGTGACAGCTTGAAGGATGAGTAAGAGTTTGGGGAGGGGGAAGATTCCAGGTCAACCACACTAAGTGCCAGACTGTAAACTCCCCGAGGGCAGCACTGGGTGCCCGCCTGGCCCAGTGAGGTGGCTACTCCACGGTGTTGGCTAAGCCCCAACAGGGCAATACATGGAGACTTGGGCACAGCCTCGAATGCCAAGCTCAGGAGTTTGGGCTTTCTTCTAAGGGAAGCTGGGAGTAGACGGAAGGTCCCAAGCAGGGGAACGACATGTCCGAATAAAGATCATAGGAAAACAGATGGGAGGTGGTGAAACGGGAGGCTGGGGGGCTCGGTTAGGGGCCTGGAGCCGTCCAGGGGAAGGCGGGAAGGAAGTGCGCCTGGGTGGGGAGTCCATGGGACTAAACATCTGTAAAATGGGATAATCCTAGTGCTTCTGCCTAGGGTTGTTGTCAGAGTAAAACTGCAAATGATAATGAATAAAAGCACTGGTAAACATTTCTGCAGCCCTGGCGATGTGCCAGGCCCTGTTCCAGACAGTGTCCCTACGTATTAACTCAGTTAAGCTTCACAACAGCTCTAGGAGAGTGACATTATGATTTCCAGTTTTACAGATGGAAAAACTGAGATGAAGACCTGAAGCGACTTGCCCAAGGTCAGCCATGGCAAGGCTAGGAACTGACCCCAGGCCAACTGGTTAAGGTACGTGGAGCATTCAGCCCTCTGCCCCGGCACACAGTAGGTGTTCAACTAATACCAGAGGCAAAAAGAAAGAAGGGAGTCGGGGAGATGCCTCCTCGTCTGGGACACCAAGGTGGGCGGGCAGTGCGCCTCACCAAGATGGCGGCAAGTTTGGGGAAGACTGTAGGTTCGGTTAGGGTGTTGGTGGGTCTGCAGACCAGGGGAGCTGAAGCGGGGTGTGGAGGAGGCATTGCTCATGCTGGACCTGGCCTCCGTGAGGAGGAAGACGTGGCAGAGCCGCTCACCTTCTCTCCGGCGTGGATCTTGAAGGACACACCCCGGACAGCCAGTGGGAGCTCAGGTTGGTATCTCAGCCCAAAGTTCCGGAACTCGATCTGCCCCCCGTGAGGCCAGGGGGACCGGGCTGCACAGGTGGGCAGCTTCCAGGGCGCCTGGGGCAGGAGGGGACACGGGGTCAGAGGAGCCTCTCTCCGAGGTGTCTCACGAAATGGCCCACCTCTTTGAGGTTCAGTTTCCTCTTCTGCAAAATGGACATATTTACTGCTTTTTTACAGGGTAGTAGGGGGCATGGAACACAGCAGAGCGAAAAACAAATGATATCTGGGATTATAAAAATAATGCTGGTATTGGCTACTCTATTATTATTATTATTATTGGCCACTATTAATTGTCAAATAATAGCCTCTCTTCCTCTAGAAGGGGTAGACACGCCCCTTCACCTTTGCGAGGAGGACAAGACTGTGCCGTAGGGGGCATTAGCTGCCGCTGGCTCTTCCCGGGACCTTGAACGGGCCCTCCACCCCCTGGAGGTGTCAGGGGGTTCGGTAAGAGCAGTGGGCGCGTATCGAGTGCCTACAGTGGGCCTGCCCCGCCGTCCTTCCCTGCGGGGTCTCATGCCCGCCCCCGTGCCCGCACTGTGGGCTTCCCCTGTGGCTGTGATCTTGCTGGGACGTCTCTGTCATGTTGCTAGCATGCTCGTGTCCTGCCGCTGTCACTCATGGTCCCCCCCCCACCACTCAGAAGCAGGACCTGCTCTGCTCAAGTGAAGAAGCCCAGGAACCAGGATTTGTCCTGGTTCCACACGCTCTGCTCTTAACCGGTACTGCTGTGTTGGCCCTGACTGCAGGTCCAGCCCATGGTGCTCGGGGCTCGCACGCCTGGAGCAGATCTAGACCCGGGCCCACCCCGCCCCCTGTCTCCCTGCCCTTCCCCCCCTCCCCAGTCACCTCCTTGGGCGTCTGGTCGTAGTCCTTCATCCGCTCCACCGACATGATGCTGCTCTCCAGGTCCGTCCAGCTGCGAACAGCCCACTGTAGTGTCTGGGTCATCTGGTGGGAGAAGGCATGTCAGGCCGGCTTCCGCAAGGCCGCCCCACAGGCTTGCCTCAGGGCCCCCTGCAGACAATCCCCCAGGTCCTGGGACAGACAAGGGGATAGGATTCGACTGCAGCCGCCAGGACACCCCCCCTGCCCACTTCCTTCTATGCGGAGTAGAAAGGAGCCTGTCCAACCCATCTTGGTACAGGTGGAGAGATAGGACCAGAGAGGGCGCATGGCCCTCCCAAGGACACACAGCAGGACCCAGGCCCGCTGACTTCTGTTCTGAGAGATTTCTATCTCCTGATTTTCCCATCATTTTGCCTCATTGTAAAATGAGGGTAATGAGAGGATCCCTGATGGGGTTGTGGGCAGAGTTAAATGAGTTAATATTTGTAAAGCTGTGAGAACAATGCTTAATTCATTAAGAATGCTACTTAGATACATATTTTCCCCTCATACATATGATCTGACATTAGGTATTGTTATTAATAGTTAACAAAATTTAGCAAGGCATTCTCTCTCTATATATATACCTTATCTCTCTATAACATTTCAACTAGTCTTTACAGTGTGTGAAGAGATGACGGCCCCATTTTTCAGATGCGCACACTGAGGCTTTGTGAGGGAAGACTCTGGCCCAAGGTCCAGGAAGGTCCCCCCAGCTAAGCTTCTGTAGAGCTATATTTTCCTCACTGGTTGGTAGTTTGGACTCGGCTCCTGGAAGGTCCAGTTGGCAGGGGTCTGTCTGTCTTGGGTGTTGGGAGTACCTGGAGGGCGGTGGACACCGAGAAGCCCACGAGGCCGGCGCTAAGGTGGGCCTTCCTCAGCACGGCACACATGGAGGCTGCCAACACCAGCATGTTTCCCAGCAGCTCTATGTTGGCAGCCAGCCACCTGCGAGGGGAGGCAGGTAAGAGCCTGGTCAGTGGGGGGCCCTGTCTGCAGGACTTCCTTCTCTGGGCACAGGGTCCGGTCATCCTGCCAGCTTGAGTCCTACAGGGGTCCCCAGCAGTGGTCCCCTCCACACCCCAGACCCCACCCAAGCTCAGTGGGTGGGGGCGTTTGATGATTGCCCGCCTCACCTGTGCCCAGCTCAGAGCCTGGCACACATTAGGTGCCAGTTTTCTGTCCCTGGGATACGCCTGGCCATATCCCTTGTGCTCCCCCTGCCTGAACCCAACCTCCATCTTATCTTCTTGCCCAAGTCGGCTCGAACGTCGCCTCCTCTAAGAGCCCTCCTGGACTGCTCCCTCCTTTCTCTCTCTCGCATGTAACTGATAACTTCATAACAGTTACCATTCTTGATAATAAAACCATTTACTCAGCCCTTGACCATCAGTCTCCATCGGCAGGTTGTGAGCTCGGCGTGGGCATTGGCTTTGTCGCGTTCATGACTCTGTCTCCGGTACCTAGCACGGGACCCAGCACATAGTAGGTGCTCAATGGCGAGTATATTGAGTGGATGAATAAATATGCAGCCCCTCCTACTGGACTCCCTACTCTACCATTCATTCATTCAACAAACAAGTATTAAGCATCTACTGTATGCCGTGCATGCCGGAGGCACTGGGGACACAGTGTGATCCAGTTTTAAAATCCCTGTCTTCAGGGAGCTCTGGGCTTAACTATATATAATCTCTTGTTCTCCAAACAACCCCCCAAAGTGGGGTTGTCCCCATTTGACAGGTGAGGACACTAAGGCTCAGAAGAGTTAGGTATACACATTAACAAGTCTTTGAAGCCACATCACCCTGACTGATACCAGAAAGCATGAACCTTTTCAACAGGTCATGGGTTTTCAGTGAAGCAGCCAACAAATGAATAAATAAGCCACTTCCTAGACGGCTGACCTTGAGACAGTCCCTTTGTTTCTTTAAACTCCAGTTTACCCATCTGTGGAATGAGGTAACGTCTGGCTCCTTACAGTTGAGAGGATTAAATGAGATGTGCCATATGTAGCACGGAAATCAGGGGGCCTTCCACATAGTAGGCGCTTTCTAAATGTTCATAAGTTCTTTCCTCCCTAGGCTGGGGCCCCAGGAAGAGGCAGGCCAGGTCACCCAGAAGGCGTATGAGAGTGAGACATTGCCCACAGCCACCCAGCCTGAGAGCATCAGCTGGCCAGGGACCTGGGTCACAAAGGAGGAAGGAATTCGCATTTACTGAGTACCTACTGTGTGCTTGGCCCTCTCCACACTATGGCACCTGGATTCAAAGCCTGAATCCACCACATATTTGCTGCGCAGCCCTGGGCAAGTTCCTAAATCTCTGTGCCTGAGATTCACCATCTCTAGAATAGTCTCTGCCTCGTGAGTTGTTAATAGGGCTAAGGGAATAAATCCATGTAGAGTGCCCAGAACAGTGTCAGGCATGTAGTAAGCTTGTTACAAGTATTAGCTGAATGTATTTACTGAATCCTGATAGCCACCCCGTGAAAGCCATCCCACTTTGACAAATGAGGCTCAGAGACGTATGTAACTTGCCCAAGATCGCCCTATGTAACTTGCCCAAGATCGCCCAGCGAGGAAGTTGCAGAGCTGGGACTGGAGCCCAGGCTCTCTGTGCTCAAAGCCTGCATTCCCGAAAAGAGGCTGAGGAGGCTTGTAGAGCTGCTCTCTCACCAAGGCAAGGGTCCAGTGGCCTGACCACAGAGGCTTCTTCCCTTTTGCTGGCATCTCTCCCTCCTGCCCACCTGCTCCTGGGGACTCGGCAGGCCACGTTTCATCCGCTCACAGCGCAAGCCGAGTGCACCCATGGTATGCAGCCTCAGTTTTATCCCTGCCTTGCTGTGTGGCCTTGGGCAGGCCACTTGATCTCTCTGGCCACACAGTATGACCCTTGGTTCACTCTCTGGGGACAGAGATGGAGTACAGTGTCCTCTCTAACCCCCAGGCTTGTCCTACCTCTCAGCCACCAGCCGTGGGAAACTGACTCTCTGGCTTTCGTCCACGTTTGTGTCATTCTGAGCCACAAAGGGGCCCTGGGCCTGGAAGGCTCTGACCACTGCTTTGCCCTGGAAGGTCTCGGCCACATGGGAACACACGCGCGAGTGTCTGGCTGACTCAAGGCGTCTGAGCTGGCATAGGCTGGCCACGTACAGGCTCTACATTGGGACAGGTATGGAGGGGAGAAGTCACAGACACTGATGCGAAGTGTGAGAAGCACAGGGAGCCCCAAGGACAGACTTTCCGACCAGGCTCTGCTACCAGCTTGCTCTGTGACCTTGGGCTAGTTGCTTCCCCTCTCTGGGCTCCCATTTCCTTGCAGGATCAGAGTTTCGTGGTTCTTTTTAAGATCACCTGGGAAGCTCTAAAACCCTCCCGCGGCCCAGCCCAGAACGAGTAAATCGGAATCTCTGGCAGGGTCACCTTGGCCCCAGTATGTTTTTTAAAAAACCTTCTGGGTGATTCTCATGCACAGCCAGGATTGAGAAATCACTCCCCTGGTGTGAATGTCTCATTCCCAGCTCTGAGGCCACCTGCTTCCCTTAGGGCCCAGTCACTGTGGGAACAAAACCATAAAGGACACGGAAGGCAGTTGGCCAAGTGGAACTCATTCCCTTAACTGGAGCTTCCGTGCCAGGCGCCGGCAACATAACAATGCGCAAATAATATGCAGTGTTACTTGGTTTGAGTTGCCATTTGTGTGCAGGCAGGGAGGACTGGCATTCGCTGAACACACAGGCTGTGTGCTAGGCCCTTTACAAATACCATTTATTAATGCGAGGTGGGCATTAGCGGGCTTCACAGTTTACAGATGAGAACACCCAAGGCCTGGACGGACAAAGCAGCTGCTTCAGGTCTCTACGGCAAGCAAGTGGCAGGGCCTGGATTCAGACCCACCTCTGCCTGCCCCGAAAGCTGCCCCTCCCCAAGTCAAGAGGACAGAGAGAATACAGTGGTGGGGTTGTGGTTTTTTTCTGCTCTATTTTTGATTTCCTGGGGCGGGGCTTGGGGGGGTGGAGTTCAACTGTGGGACCCAGTCACGGAGGGGGTGGCATGGCACAGCCTAGCCGATTGGAGTATATGCCAACCCTTGGGTGGCTGTGATGAGCCCCGGGGTAAACACACAACCCCCCCGCCGCCCCCCATCCAGCAAGTCTAATCTTTCCTGGGATTGACCTATGAATGCTGAGCTGGAGAGCAGGTCACTTTGGGTTGGGGCTGTGGGCCTAGGGTGGCCAGGGGCCACCAGGCCTGCCCCCGGAAAGAGAGTGTGTGCAACCTCAGGCCAAGCAGAGCTAAAGCCAGTGGTTCTCAAACATTAATTAGCATGCATTGGAAGGACCTGGAGGGTCTGTTAAAGCCCAGATTCCTGCGCTCCATTTTCACGGTGTCTGTGTGGGTAGGTCTTGGGTGGGACCTGAGAACATGCGTTTCTAACTAGCTCCCAGCTGGTACTGATGCTGTTGGTGTGAGACCACACTTGGAGACCCATGGAGCAAAGATCCAGAGAGAGGGACAGCGTCCTGGCGACCACTGGGTTTAGGAATGTAAGCCATTAGATGCCGTCCTTTCGTTTAAAGCTAATGAAACAATTGCTCGGGCAACAGGAAGAGTCAAACCTAATACAACATTCTTTGAGACCTTGCAATGCCTTCTTGGTTTCTAGATCACTGGGAAAGATGAAGCGGATTTCAGCAGTAGCAGGACGCGCGACGATAGCTACTAAGAACTTTGATGTGGACATCTGGGAGACAGAGATGAGTATAGGATGTTGGGTTGGAAACAAATTGTGGTGTCTCTGCCTCTGGGAATTCTTCTAGGGATTCTCCCCAGATGCCCACTGGGCGGAAGCTCCTACACCGAATCCTGCCCAGAGACGGGATTGGCTGAGGTGCCGTGGGCTAGCCCCGGGAACCTCCTCACTCTCTCCTACCTGAAACCCAGCATAGAGAACCAGCAGTGGCAGGATGACCACAGCAGCCAGCGGGGTGACCACCGTCACTGCCAGAATGACCTCCAGGAGTCCGAAGACATAAATCAGCAACGACCGGACTTTGTCGGGGATGTCCACATCAACAGTGTCTGTCTCCTTGGAGAAGTGATTCAGCAGGTTCCCGAAGGGGGTTCGCTCAAAGAAGCCAATGGGAGATAGCACCACATCCCATAGAAGTCTCTGGAAAAGCAGGCTGGATGCCCGGATCCCCCCTAGGAGCACCATGGCCATGGAGGCAAACAGCCCAAGGGCTGGGGAGAGAGACAGGGTGTTAGAGCAGGAGAGCTGAGGCCACCCCCCATCCACCCCATGGTGGCCATCTTATGATGTGACCACCTTCACAATCCCTTGACGGAACCACCCTGTAGTGGGTTGAATAGTGTGCCTCCCCACCCTGCAAACTCAAGGCCACCAGGAACCTCAGAATGTGGCCTTATTTGGGAATAGGCTCTTTGGAGATGTTTTCAAGTGAAAGATCTTGAGATGGTATCACCCTGGATTTAGGGCGGGTTCTGAATCCAATGACTAGTGTCCTTCTGAGAAGAGAAGACATCCAGAGACACAGAGAAGGTGATGTGAAGACAGGTACAGATACTCTAAGCTATGGATTGCTGGCCCCTAACAGAAGCTGGGAGAGAGGCATGGGACCCAGTCCTGCTGAGAGCTTGGTGGTGGGCTTCTGGCTTTAGGACTGTGAGAGATACGTTTCTATTGTTCTAAGCTACCAAGTTTGTGGTCATTTCTGTCAGCCCTAGGAAACTGATACACCCCCTTCTTCCCAATGCTGATCTGTGTGCTCGGGATGCGGCTCACTTCCCTCCCTGTCGCTGGGGTGGGGCAGATTTTATCCCTGGCCCATCCAAACACCGCAGTTGGTCTGTCCGCACCCGAGTCCTCAGCTGCCCCCAACAACTGGGGGCCAAGATCCTGCATTTATTTGCGGATGAGTCAGGTACAGACTCTGGGGGCTCCAGGAGAGGGGGAATGTGCTGTGTCCCCACTCCCTCAAGCCTTATCTGAAGGATGCAGGTCTGTACTTGGACCCAGGATGTTTGCATGGATGTGCAGGAAGGACAGGGTAAGCCAGGGACGGGAGGACCAGGGACTCCTGAGCACCTGGGAGGGGGCTGGGAGGATGGAGGGTGAGGAGGGCCCCGGGGAGGGGTACCTTGGAGGCAGCCCAGGAGCCCGAAGACCCAGCCCCGCAAAGCCGCCTGTGTCTGCCGCCCGTCCACAGTGGGGTCGTCCGCCCACAGGCTCAGCCAGTAGCTGCAGGAGAAGGAGGCCACTTGCTGGCAGAGGAAGAGGAAGAGAATGTAGAGGCAGAGGGGAGCCCCTACAGCCCGTAGGTAGGTCAGGTACATGGTGGCCTTCACCTGTAGCACATGGAGGGGAGGCAGGGGCAGAGAGAGGCCCCAGGGGAAGGAAGGGAGGAAAGACAACGTAAGACGCTCAGAGCACGTCGACAGGGCAGATGGAACCACCGTGCAGACCTTACCGGTCTTCTCTTGGTGCCTCCGGCCCGGAGCACCATCTCTCCTTCAGGCCCTACCTCGCCTCCAGAACCCCTTTGTCTGCAGAACCCTCAGAGGGCCAGTGGGGGCCGTAAAGGGAACAGGCTGTGGCACTTCCTGGCTTGGGAGTGATTTATTGAACACATACTACAGGTCAGGCATGTGTCTCTGCCCCCATCATCGTTCCCACCTGACAGATAAGGAAACTGAGGCACAAAGAGGCTAAGACCCTTGCCTAAGGTCCAGCTCCCACGAATCTGAAGTTACTCACACAGCCAGAAGTAGCCAGAGCGAGCTTCTGGAGACATCAACCGGCCCCATCTTGCTGTTGCTGTTGCTGTTGCTGACCTGCTCGTGGCTTTCCCTTGCTCTCAGAGAAATTCCAAACTTCTGGTCTATCTCTCTGACCTTACCTCCTACTATCTGCTGGTCTCACGGGACCCCCTTCTTTTCTCTAGCACCCTCGCTCCTTCCCACCTCAGGGCCTTTGCACCTGCTGTCCCCTCTGCCTGGAATGCCCCCCCCCCACTCTGTCTGTGGCTGGTCCCTTGCTTTAGGGCTCAGCTCAAGTGCCACTCTTCAGAGCATCTTAATCCAAGCAGGCTCCTGACTCTCAGTTGGTTGGTCCACATCTCATTGCCCTTCCTTATTTTTTTCTTATAGCATCTATCATTATCTGGTATTACCTTGCTTAGTAGCCTGATTGCTGTTCCCCCCCCACCACTAGTATGCAGTCTCCACCAGAGCAGAGACATTGCCTCGCATGTAGTGGGGGTTCTGTAAGTGTTTTCGGGGTGGATGAGTGGGTAGATGGTTGGGTGGGATAATGGGTGATTGGGTGAATGGGTGAATGAATGGGTAGATGCATGGATGGATGAATAAATGAGTCTGTAGATGAGTGGATGCATAGGTGGGTTAATGGATGGGTAAGTGGATGGATGGATGGATGGATGGATGGATGGAAGCGTGGATGGATGGATGGATGGAAGCGTGGATGGATAAGTGGGTGCATGGGTGGATAGATAGAAGATGGGTAGATGGATGGGTGGGTGGGTGGATGGATGGATGGATAAGTGGGTGGATGGGTAGATGGCTGGATGAGTGAATGGGTGGGAGGCTGGGTGAGATTGAGAGATGACTGAGTAGATGGGTAGGTGGATGGATGGGTGAGTAGGATGGATGGGGTGGGTGGTGAATGGGTGGAAATATAGTGGGACACGGGAATGAATGAGTAGGTAGGCGGATGGATGGGCGGACAAAGCAGCATAGAAGAAAAGAAATGGATAAGCTGCAGATGGTCCTGATTGGAATCCCAGGTTGGTCCCTTGCCAGCTATGAGAACACAAACTCTTTAAGACCTCAGTTTATTCACCTCTAAAATGGGGCTATCATCATCTAATTATAGAGTGGTTATAAGCACGAGGAAATATGAAGGGTCTACAGTTTTACTTGGCACACAGCAGGTGTTCAATAAAGGTGAGTCTCCCCGCTCCCTGCCCAGTGCTGTATCTGATGGGAGGTCTTGAGCCCCGAGGGGTGGGGGGGTGGGCAGAGGGGAGGGAGCAGCTGGTGGTTACCCTGCCATCCTGCACACTGTCCTCTCCTGTTGGCCGTCCTGCCCACTCGGGGTCATCTAGGGCAACCCCTGCCTGGGTCTCTGAAGTGGTGCTGTCCTTCCCGGGGACTAACTTCATGGACCTGCCACTGAGAGGAAAGGAGGACAAATCAGTGTCTCTGTCCACGGGCTGTGTGCGCACCCAACACTCAAGGCCACTGGTAGCCACTGAACCCTGAGGTGCGCTCTGCACTCACTCATTCACTCACTCATTCATTCTACGAGCATACTGAGCACCACGGGGCGTCATGCTCCGTCCTCCCTCCGTGGTGCCCGGTGAAATGCTATATCTTACTCCAGAGGCGAGCTAGCCTGTTCTTCTGATGCCACCTCGCTGAATGAACTTATTTGCCCAACTTTGAAACTTGGTTTTTCAGAGTCTTCGTTTTGGCTTAAGCTTTGCTACAATCATTTCGTGTGCCCCTGCAGTTTACCCTGACTTGCTAGTCCAGTTTGGCAGAATGTCAATTTTGCACAATTCAATGTTGAGGATTTCTCGTATGTCCCTTTCATCTATGGAGGAGTGGGCTACCTTAACCTTGATACCTGCTGAGTGTGAAGCCATGGGCAGCTGACTTAGCCTGTCTGTGCCTCAGCTTCTTCAGCTGTAAAATGGGGCTAGTCTATGTCTGCCTAGCTACCAATCAATCATCTACCCGTCCATCATTTATCAATCTATCATCTGGCTATATATTCATCTATGTACATCCAACTATCTATCTATCTATCTATCTATCTATCTATCTATCTATCTATCTATCTATCTATCATCTATCTATCTAATCTATCTATCTATCTAATCTATCTATCTATCTATCTATCTATCTATCTATCTATCTATCTATCTATCTATCTATCTATCTAATCTTATGTAGGATTATCGTGCACTGGGAAGACAAGCGGACTTGTCCAGTGTGTGACCCAGATGTGCTCGGGGTGGCTAGCTGGCATGGAGAGAAGCTCTGCCCAGCCTCTACTTTCCCCCAGGGACCAAGGCCCCTCAAGATCTCCCTGGAGTCCTTCGACAGCCAGCGCTTAAAGCTCACACTGCCTGGCACCCAGGGGTCCATTGTTCTGTTTTACAAAATCACTTCCCATAAAAAGGGAGAGCTCCAGGTGGCTGGGTTCCTCTGCTGCAGACAGCGCACGATGAGTCCAGCTATGGCCTGGCCGGAGGGGGCTGGAGAAAAGGGGACAGCGGGCCTTCTGGTGAACCCCCACCTGTGTGTTCTGTTCTGGCCTATGCCAAGTGATCCCATGAGTGTAGACTCAAGCCCTTTGCGCAGCAAGTCTGTCAAAGCATGACGAACAACAGGGCCAGGCAGGTCCTTAACAGCTATGGTGAGGATCTTTCTTTGGAGCCAGCCCTGCTCCCCTCTGGCAATGAGACCACCTGACAAACCATTCGTCATATCTGTGGGCACATTGGTCATTCTATGAACTGGCCACTTGGGGACGTCATCATTTTGGCCAATTGATTATCAGATGATTGAGGTGAAGAATCCCGCAGCTGAGCACCATGGCGGGCACTCAGCAGGTGTGGGGTCCAGAGTAGTTTGGGCTGCCCTTACCTGCCTGAGATGCAGCGGGTGACCCAGATACCCTGCCACACGGCCTCAGCCCATGCCCTCCCTGCGTTCAGCACCACAGCGGACTCACCTCTTGGGTCCACCCACAGGCCTCCCGCATCCAGCTGAGCCTCTGGGGTCCTCGGCCTCAGTCGTGAGTTCTGTCTCTGCAAGGTCAAAGGAGTCCTGTCACGTGATGGGGGTGAGTACTTGGGGTCCAGACGCTGGCTTTGACACCTGCTGGATATATGACTTTAACTTGTGTGAGCACCCGTTTCCTTCCAACTGGCTCCTGCAACCGCTCTCCATCCTCCCTGGGTTCTTCCGGGAACATTATTCCTTCAGTCACTCACTCATCCATTCCTTCGTTCATTCACTCAGCAAACACGGTCACACACCTGCTACAAACTTGGGGCTGGAAAGCAGGAGCAAATACCGTGCATGGCGTGACAGCCTTGCCCCAGCAGTTCCTTGTGCCTGGAATGTTCTTTTCTAGTAACTGCCAGCCAACCCCAGGAGTCACTTCCCTGAGGAAGGACCCTTCCTCCGACCATCCCCCAGGCCAGACGGGTTCCATCTCCAAACTCCAGGAGGGTGACGCTGTGAGTCAACACTTGGGATTTTTACCAGGGTGAGCCACTGCTCAACAGATGTTTGTAGCCAAGGCAGAGTCTGGGGCTGGGGGCCCCTGACTGTGTGTCCTTGCTTTGTCATGGTAGCGGGGAATCGAGGGGCAGCATCCAGCCTACTCATGGAAAATCACATGCTCTGGAGTCAAGCTGCTCAGGTTCAAATCCCAGCGCTACCACTTAGAAGCCATGTAAGCTTGGGCTAGTTCCTTCACTTCTGCGCCTCGGTCTTCTCATCTGTGAAATGGAGGCAAAGACAGCCCTGACCTCCCAGAGGCATGGTGATAATTAAATGAGCTCACGCATGGGAGCTCACTGTGGGTGGGCTCGCATCGGCGGCTTCACTTCTAATGCGTGGTCATTTTTCCAGCACACATTGTGTTTTCTGGTTATTAGAAGCCCTAGCTATGGGACACCTGGGTGGGTCAGTTGGTTAAGCATCTGCCTTCGGCTCAGGTCGTGATCTTAGGGTCGTGGGATCGAGTCCTTTGTTGGGCTCCTTGCTCAGCGGGGAGCCTGCTTCTCCCTCTGCTTATGCTCTCTCTCTCTCTCTCTCTCTGACAAATAAATAAATACAATCTTAAAAAAAAGAAGAAGAAGAAGCCCCAGCTAGCGTGTCGTGGGCTTTCTGGCCTCTAGCCACCAAGTGACCACCTTGCTCAGCCTCTGTAGCAGTTAGGAACCCAGACATCAGATTTGAACAACCCCAAAGCTCTAATCTTGTGACCTCAGAAAATCTGTCTTTGACCAGTTTGCTCATGAGTAGGGCAGCAAAGACTGCACGTGCCTCCGAGGGCTGTTGTGCAGATCTAATGAAATAATGTACGTAGAAGACCTGAGCGCTGTTCACACAAGGTGTCACTGGCTCTAACTGAGAGGATGCGTGGCCTCTTCAGAGAGCCGTCTGCTTCCAGGCCTGGGCCCCCACAAAGGCTGTGGCCAAGAGCATTCTAGTCACACCAGTAGGATCCTTGGAGCCTTCTCCCCAAGGGTGGCGGGAGCCAGGCACACACAGCCGGCCAAGACCAGCCAATACCTCCATCTCCACTGTCTTCTGGATGTCTGGCTGCATCCAGAAGGCCCACCAGAGCCCCCTTCCTGTGCACGAGCTCCTGGTAGGGACCCATCTCTGTGATGGCTCCATCTTCCAGCACCACGATCCAATCAGCCTGGGGCAGGACGTGGAGCGTGTGGGTCACGAGAATCCGCGTCTGGGCAGGGAAGGGGTAGAAATTACACTCCTGTGTTTGACCCAGTCTTCCAGAGAGAGCTGGGGGGAAGGGGTAGGCAGTGTCCTGGGGCTCAGTGTGGGGCAGCTCCCCTTCTCGTACTCCTGCCCTCTTTCTGTCTCAGCAGAGCAACAGAGGGTCTCCTTCGAACGGTGTCTCGAGACAAGAAGACACAGGCTTCCCGGGAACCCGGCCAGTGACCTGAGGTTGAGCTGGAATAGTCAAACCATGGGCCCGAAAGCAAGAATTAACGGTTGTAAGCCACTGAGATTGGGGGTTGTTTGTCATGTGGCATTGTCAGAGCCAAAGCTGACCATTGTAGGGGAAAATGAGACTTGGAGGAGAGCGCTGGGGAGACAGACAGGGGTCAGGACATTCCCCTGTCTTTGCCCTGTGAACACTGACACATTTTCCCGAACTTACCGTTCCGTGGAGCAGCCCGCTGGGCCCAATGACCTGGTTGAAGACGTGCTGGCCAACGTGGGCATCCAGGGCCGCCAGGGGGTCATCGAGCAGGTACACGGCAGCCTTCCTGTACACGGCCCGGGCCAGGCTCAGCCGCTGCTTCTGGCCCCCGGAGAGATTCATGCCCTGTGGCCACAGGAGAGGGACAGGGGCCTGGTGCACACCTGCTCATCAGAGCGAGGGCCAGCTCACTGTGCGTGTCCTCTGGGGCCAACTTCCAGCTTCAAACACTTGCAATCCAGCGGCCCCCTCAGCCTCCACTCAGCCTCACTTCCTGGAGGAGTGGTCCGCACACTCTGCACCTATGTTCTCTCCTCCCTTCCGCTTCTCCCTTGAGTCTGGCTTGCGTTCTCTTTTCCCCACCGTATGGTCCTGCCTTCCTCAGGGACACCAGTCATCTCCCTGTTGTCCAACCCAGTCCTTATATTCATTCATTCATTCAATCATTCCACTCCCATTTTCCACATGGCTACTATACACCCAGTGTTCTACGCTCTGGGGATATAGCAATGAACAAGACCCAGTCCCTGCTCTCATGCATCATACACTCTAGCGAGGGTGGGGTGGGAGACACATCATCAATAAACAAACAAGTAAAATATATCACCTGTGGGAAGGTGTTATGTGCTATGAAGAATAATGAAGTAGAATTAGCGTGTACGCTGAACCGGCATGAGCAGGGTTGCGTGCGGGGTAAGGTGGTCAGGTAAGGCCTCTCCACTAAGGGGACATTTGAGTTGAGACCT
Source organism: Eumetopias jubatus (assembly GCF_037043125.1). Lineage (NCBI taxonomy): Eukaryota > Metazoa > Chordata > Mammalia > Carnivora > Otariidae > Eumetopias > Eumetopias jubatus. Next base: position 81,774,608 of record NW_028274818.1, read on the forward strand.
GACAGAAGTGAGGGATGAGCCATGTGGACCCCTGGGAAAGAGCTTTACAAGCAGAGAGAAAAGCAGGTGCAAAGGCCCTGAGATAGGAAACATGCTTCGGGTGTTTAATGAATATCGTGGAGATCCATGTGGCTGGGGTGAAACAGAAAAGGGGGAGCAATGATAGGAGGTGGGGTCAGAGAGATAAGTGGGGCCAGACCTTGAGAAGCCTTGTTGCCAATTGTCAGGACTTTGGCTTTGACTCTGAGGAAGATGGGAAGACCTTGGAAGAGTCCAAGAAGAGGAAGCATGTGGTCTGCCCTACATTTGAACAGAATCCCTTTAGCTGCTGCACCGGGATTAGCCTATGTGGCGTGAAGACAGAAACAAGCAGGGCAGCCATGTAGGGGAGAACTGATGACAGATGATACCAGAACACTCGGTCTGCTCTGAAGGTGGACCCAACAGGATTTGCCAAGGGATCAGATGTATGGGTGTAGGAAAAAGAGGAAAATCAAGGACGACACCATGGTTTGGGATCTGAGCTCTGGAGGGATGGAGCTCTGGTCACTGGGGATGGGGATGGGTGGGCAGTTCCTGGGGGAGCACAGGTTTGGATTAGGAGGTGACAGTGGGACAGAAATGAAGGGCAACAGGCACTCCTTCCTTCTGCAACACCCTCCCTTGGCCTCCAGGATGCCCTGTCCTCCTCCCTAGACAGCCATACAGAGGATCCTCCAGACCCTGTCCTGGGCCCTCTCCTCTTCTCGCCAGGAAACCCTGTCATTCCCTTAATAGTAGCTCCTACCTTTTCACTCTCCACTCCCTAATCCAGGGCGGGGCAAACTTTTTCTGTAAGGGGCCAGACAGTAACTATTTTAACCCCAGTTCCATGACAACTGCTCATCTCTGCCCCTGTCATGCAAAGCCGCCATGCACCACCGGTAAATGAACGGGCGTGGCCGTGTCCCCATAAGACTTCATTCACAAAAACGCACAGGGGACTGGACTTGAACCTGGAGGTCATAGTTTGCTGACCCCTGCCCAATCCGTAGCTCCAGATGCATAAATCCTGTCTATTGGATATCTCTGCCCCAGACCCTTTGGTGAGGCCCAGAGAGGGGAAGCTATTTGACCAATGTCACCCCAGAAAAGCAGGGCAGGGCAGGATGGGAGCCCAGGTCTCCTGAAGCCCTGTTGCTGAAAGCCCCCTTCCACCAATCCCTACCACGCCTCTGCTTTTGTTTCTGTTTGCAGTCATTCGCTCATTAGCCTCTATTGATTGAGCTCTTCCCATGTGTTTGGCCCTGAGCGAGACCCTCTGTCTGCCCCATTTCCCAGCTCTGCTGTCTCCTCTTTGTCTCTCCCTCCACACGGCCCCACAGGCCAGGGAGACAAATGGTCCTGAGCGCCCACCTCCCATGCCTCCCTGTGGCAAGCGGGCCCCGAGACCCTCACCTGCTCCCCAATTTTGGTGTGGACCCCTGCGGGGAAGCTGCTCACGTCTGGCCACAGGGCGCAGGCCTCCAGGACCCTCTCCAGCCACAGCGGGTCCAGCTTCTGCCTGAAGCACACATTCTCTACCACGGATGTGTTCTGGACCCAGGCCTCCTGGGGCACGTAAGCCACGGAACCCTAAAATGCAAACTCATTTGGCCGTTAAAAGGCTGATAGGGATGGAGGTAGGAGCGATTTTGGAGAAGGAGGAGAAGCAGGGAGGCAGGGGACAGGGGTGGGGGGGAAGGGGAAGAGAGGGAGGGCTTTTAGGATGGGGGACATTCTAGAAGACAGGCAGGGGGGCAGCCTCACCTTGATCCTCACTGATCCCTCCACTTTTGACAGTTCCCCGAGGAGGGCAGACAGCAGGGAGGACTTCCCTGCCCCCACAGCCCCGACAACAGCCAGCAGACGACCCTGGGGCACGGTGAGGTTGATCCTGGCAACACAGGAGGGGAGACACGTCCCTGGGGCCCAGCCTGAGTCTGTGCAGGCCTGGAACCTCAGAGGGACTTTCCCGTTGGCGACTCATCCAGAGATCCTTCCCTCTCCCAGTCCGTCTGGCGACTCAAGCAGCCTTCTGGCCCCAAGCACGTGCATGTGCACGCACACACATGCGCACTCACGCGCACACGTATAAGGCACACGTGCACTACAGCATACACGCAGGCAGCCTCCCAAAGTCAGACAAACGCATGCACCCATGCGGAAACGCGAACACACGCACGGACATGTGTGCACACGTACATTTACACAGACACACGAGCACACCTGTTCTAACACACACATGCGCACACATGCTCACACCTGTATGTGCACACACACCTGCTTGCACCTATGAAGCCTTGCATGCGTGCACACACACACACACACACACACACACACACACACACACCCTGTTGTGGCAGGAGGGTTTACTGGCCTTGCTCTCCTCTAGGTTACTGCACTACGCTGCTCACCACTTGCCCTCTGCCCCTGCCCGTGGGCCATAGCCCATCCTCCACCCTATGGCCACAGGGACCTGTTAAAACCCAAGGGGGATCATGAGGCTCCCTCGGCTCAAGCCCTCCACTGCTCCCCATTTCACTCAGGAGAAAAGGTAAAGTCCCAGCAGTTCATGAAGGACGCCCAACCTCCTATTGCTCTGTCCCTTAGCCGCTCTGCTTCGGCCACACTGACCTCCTACGTCTCAAAGACTGAAGGCCAGTGGTTCTCAAGCAGGAGGGATTATGCTCCCCCCAAGTGTCATTTGTCACACCTGGTGGGGGGTTGCTGCTAGAAGCTGGTGGGTAGATACTGGAGGTTCTACTAAACATCCTGCAAGGCACAGGACAGCCCCTACAACAAAGAAATCTCCAGCCCCTACAACAAAGAAATCTCCAGTGCTGAGCCAGATAAACCTTGGTCTAGGCAATTTCCTGCCTCAGGACCTTTGTACTTGCTGTTTCTACCACCTACAAAGCTCTTCTCCCAGACACCTGCAAGCCTCATTCCTTCCCTTCATCATCACCTTACTACTCATGCCTCTCCCTCAACATCACTCCCTTACCCTGATTTCTCATTTGTGTGCCCGCATCAGAAGGTAAACCCCAAGAGAGCAGTGCCCGTGTATGTTTTCTTCACTCTGTCCCCTGGGCCTCCAGATGGAGTCTGAGCTTCCCATCTCCAGGAGTTCCTCCATCTCCAGGAGTCTTGCTTCCCCAAAACTCTCTGCCCGGGGCTGGTCCTACCAATCTCCCTTCCAGCCCCAGGGCAGACTAACCCACCCTCCAGTGCTCGGCTGTTGGAAGCTGCTGGAGCCTCTTGCATCTTCCTCCTGTCAAGGGGAAGGTAGTTGCCAGGGAGGCCATGCTGTACCTGTGCAGGCAGGGCGTGCTCTCCCGGGACCAAGCGAACGTGCCGTCTTGAATGCTGATGCAGGTCTCCCCAGCAGCTGCGGGGCGGAATGGGAAAACCAAGCCATGCTTGGTGAGTCTCATCACACAACGGTGCCCGTGACCTCTCCGATTTTATTTTCTAGCTCGAGGAACACATGGCCATGCTTATCTCCCTGGCCTTTCCGCACGAGGGCAAGGACCTGGTCCATTAAAGGGTTTGCTGTCGTATGCCCAGAGGGGCACATAGTAGGCGCTCACAAGTCGCTGCTGAACAACCGGGGAGAAAGCAGCATCACCGCCCGTTTCCACGGAACACAGCTGCCAGCCTCATCCGCACGTGCCATCCTGGCGCCAGCAGCCCGCCCCAGCTGGGACCTGGCATTTGGCGCTGCCCGTCCCGTCATCCCTCCTGCACCCCTCCTGCCGAACTCTGCACTCACAGCATCTGGAGGGACTTGAGTCCACAGCCCCAGGGTCCACTTCTTCCAGGCAGAGGAAGGCGGCCAGACGGTCAAAGGACACCCGGGCCTGGGGAAACCAAAGCCCCAGGTCAATGATGCCCAAAGAGCAAAAAAAAAAAAAAAAAAAAAAAAAGAACTCAGGCTTCGGGTGTCTGGTGCCTCAGGATGTGGAAAATCTTCCGGTCTCCCAAGCTCGATGCATTTGCCAGGCATTAGCACAAAGCTTTCTGGGTCACGCGAAACAGTGTGCACGGAGGTGGGGACCATGAGGGTGACAATGACCTCCCAGCCCCGCTCCCCCTCATTAGCATAACAGGGACAGTCGGGCTGCCATCCTGCAGGTGAGACCCAGCAGGAGGATGGCGGCTTTTCCAAGGGACTCATAGACTGTTATCAGAAATGATTCCACACTTCGTCCACCTAGGGCGGCCGTTTAAATGGGGACGCGTCAGCGAGGCAACTTGCTCTCCGTCACAGCTCAGTGTGAGTGGAGACAGCACGGGAAGAGAATCCACATAAAAATGCTGGGTATGGAAAGCGAACGGGCAGGCTGGCACGTCCCTGGGCCCCCTGCCCCTCCCTGCTTCCCTGCTCTGTCTCCCCGCCTCTTCCTCCCTCCCCTTGTCCGGCCTCCTGCTCTGCGGGCAGTGTGGGGATGCATGGAGTCGGGCCTTCCCGCTACACCCCTGCAAGGCTGCCCCCAGGGGGCCCCCCCACCCCGCTGCCTCACCTGCACCAGGGCGTTGATGGAGAACGGCAGGAAAACCTGAGCCTTGTTGAGGATGGTGAGGACCGTGAGGGTCACAAAAGCTTTCTCAGCATCCAGGGTGTTCTCCTCGGCCGTGAGTGTATGGACAGCAAACAGAACCAGTGCGACCTGGGGCGGGGCACACGGGCGGTGACGATGAGCTGGAATGGTCTCCTCCATCCACCCCTCACCCCAAATTCTGCGAAGCCCCCTGATCTCACTCCTAGTTCATGCAGATGTGTGTTTCTTAAAGAATACGAGTGTTTTGGTGAAGGGAGCTGTGTGTGCAGTCCCCGTTCTCGGACCAGCAGCTGTTGGTCCCAGGCATCCGGGGACACCGTGGCGTTTGATCTTGGTAGCATGTGGAACGTTCTAGATGTGGATGGGACTTGGGGTTCTAGAACGCCTTGGAGATGACCCTGGAGTTGCGGGCATCAGTAGCACTCGAGGGGAGGGCCCTGGACACTGGTGGCATCTGCAGTTCCGGCTGTCACTGGGTGATGTCAGTTCTTGGTGTTGGCGATGTTTCGGTTCTAGGTGTCCCTTGGTGATGATGCGATGGTCCCTTGGTGTGATGGTGACTCAGCGATCCTGCCGCGGAGCTCTCATGGTTCTGAGTGATGGTACTTGTGGTTCTGAGTGTTGTGTCAGCGACATCAGATGCCCGCCTGGCCCCCCGGGGGTGGGGGGGGGTCTAATCCTTCTAGAAATACTGGTTAAGGCCCACCTGCCACCAGCCTTGAATATCTTATGAGGAGTCTGGATTATTTATTTATTTATGCAGCAGTGAGTCACTGCAGGTTTGTCGGCAACAGTGTGACCAGAGTCAGAGCCGTGCCTTTAGGAAGGCTGATCGGGCAGCAGTTTGTGAAATGAACTGGAGAATGGGACAGGCCCCGTGCCCCGTGCGGGGCCGCTGCACCCGTGTGACAGCCAGCGTCCATGTGGACGTGGGGTTCTCCCTCGGCAGCTTCCCGCCCCTGTTGCCCCGTCCCTGTGCCAGAAGCAGCAACAGTCCCAGACGCCTGGAACCTTCTACAGGAGAAAGGCGGACCTTATTAGCCACTGCCGACTTCGGGGGCATGGTCTAAGTGGTTAGCTCACTCAACACAAAGCAAGGATCTGTGACAGAGGGAAGGATCTAGGAGAGGTACATTTTGATGGATGGGGTGGTCTGCAAAGAAAAGCTCCAGGATCTGGGGTTGGGGGGCGGCAGTGGGCTCCGCCTACCTCATCCCCGCCGAGCACTCCCTCCCTTAGTCTGTGCTCTACCGAGAGACCAGGGTGACCTCACCAGAAACGTGGACGCTTGGAAGGACACCAGAGACACAGAGAAGAGGAGGTTGGAGGTCCTCAAGGCTCCCAGCTCCTGGCCCCGGATGCGCAGGATTCTTTCTAGAAAGGCTCCCTCCCAGCCATGGGACTTGACGGTCTTCATATTCCGGATGATGCAGCTGGTGAGCCGCGCCCGAGAATCCTTCTGCCCCATGTGTTCTTCCTAGGACCAGAGGGAAGAAGGCAGAGGTCAAGGAAGTGTCAAGAATTCTCCTTCTGCAAAACCATCACACCCCACGTTCAGCAGATGCGGTTGATTCTTCCAGCACACCAGGGCCCAAGCTGTCTGCCTCTCAGCATCGCTGTCCCCACCGTCCTGGCCGAAATCACTGTCATCTTGCCCCTGGACCACAGGGGGCCTCCTCCCTCCTGTCCCCATGCTTCTGCCCTCATCGTGGGCGACAGATGACGCGCCATCACAGAGGGACACTCCCAAACACCAGGAAAGGGGTGGAAGAGGCAGAGCCCTGAATCAGCCTGGGCCTGGTGACATCCGGAAGGCTTCCTGGAGGAGGGAGTGACGCATGAGCTATGAGGAGGAGGAGGTGCTGAGCACACCAAGAATGGGCGGATGAGGTGGGCGGGGAAGATGGAAGGGACAGCATGACCCAGAGGCCAGGCAGTGTGGTCCGGGAGGGGGTGGGGGGAGGGGGAGGTGGGCTGGACCGTGGTGGGACTTGGCGGTCAGGCAGAGGAGTTGGGGCCGTGTCTCCCTGTGTCTCACCGAGGAGGGGCATCGTCACAGGGGCCAGTGTGGAGAAGGTCTCAGAGGAGGCCAGACAGGAGGCCGGAGCAACAGCGTGTGTGAGACCGACCTTCCTGCCCCTGACCTCCGTCCCGCCCTTCCTTCTTCCCTCCTTCTAAGTGCCAGGCGTCATTCTGGAAGCTGAGATTGCATCAGCGCCTAGTTCTTCCTGTGGTGAAGGTTCCAGTCGCAAGAAAGAGAGACAGCAACTGGAAGAGCCAGGCACAAAGTGACAAGTGCTACAGAACCAGACGTCACAGGCCAGGTTGATGAGCAGCTGGGTGTGAAGGGGAGGGACACGTCGCTACGGTCATCGGGGGCCAGTGAGGGGTGGGGGTGGGGGAGACTGGGACGTCTTGGGGGTGGGTGGTCCGGGCAGAGGGAACTGGAGGAGTAAAGGCCCTGAGTGGAGCTTGAGGGTCAGGGGGAGAGAAGTGGGGGAGTGGAGTGAGCCAGGGCAGAGGGCCAGGAGGTGAGGCCAGATCCCAGATGGCCTGCTGGCCACCTCAGGATCTTGGCTTTGACTCTGAAGGAGATGGGAGCCATTGTGGTTCTGAGCTGAGAGGGTGTGTGAAGAGGCCCGGGTAGGGACGAGGGCAGAAGCAGAGACCCAGGGAGCATGAGACAGGGGCAACGCTCTGGATGCATCTGTTGATAGGTGGCATGTGAGAAAAAGGGATGCATCAAAGCTGGCTTGTGGCCTGAATGCTGGAGGGGTGCAGCAAGTACCCAAGATGGGGGTACTGGGTGGAAGGTGAAGGTCTGAGTGACGGGAAGGCTCACGCCACCATGTGCCCCCTCCCCTCCTCACCTCCCTGCACCTGCACCAATGCCAGTCCCATGACCTGCCCCTTCCCACTTGCTGCCCAGCGTGGCCCTTCTCCTTCTCCCCAGTAGCACACCTGATGCTGTTTCCTCTTCTTGGTGATGAAGAAATTCAGAGGGAGGAGGCTCATGAAGACAGCGATGGCAGTGAGGGCAGAGGGTCCTAGAAGCTGGAGACAGAGCAGGTGGGATGCCACAGGACATGTCCAAGAGTGCAGCTCACAACCCCAAGGGATTTATTTGGTCAGACTTGGGTCCTAAGGCAAGGGATGCCAGGAAGCTGATGAGAGCAGTCAGTGGACACCTGCTGAGGATGGAGTCCTTCTCTGTCATGGAGGGGAACAATGCACCAGTCGTGCTGGAGTTATATTCAAGCAGGTCATGCTTCTAGACAGGATAGTGCAAGGGTGCATGCCTGGCCAGAACGGTGAAGTCGGATCTGCGGAATCAGGGTCTGAGTTCAAATTCTGACCCTGGCGCTCACTGGTGTGGCCTTGGGCAAGTTACTTACCCTCCCTAAGCTGCAGTGTCCTCATCTATGAAAGGGAAACCAAGCGTCGCCCATCACCTATACTAAGTGCCCATGTCATACAATCAGTTATTACCCTAGGCTTCATTTTACCCCTGACAAGGTTGCCAGATTTAGCAGGGAAAAAAAAACAAAAAACAAACCTCACAACAACATAGGATACCTAGTTCAATTTGAATTTCAGATGAAACAGCAAATGTCTTCTTAGTATAAGTATATCCCATGCTACATTTGGGAAATTACAATTATTTATATTAGATTAGATATATAATTTATTTATATTTATGATATTTTAATATCTATTTATATTTATATTATAATTATTATATCCCATGCTATATTTGGGAATAAAGAAATTATTCAGTTTCTCTGAAATTCGGATTTAACTGGACGTCCTGTGTTTTGTCTGGCAGCCCTACCCCCCAACCAGCTTCATGACTTTGGGACAGTTATGTTCCCTCTTGGCTTTTGTTTCTCTATCTGGAAAATGTAAATGATTTCTAAGAGGTTGTGACTGTTTAAAATTCCACTCAAGGTCATCTGCATCCAGTTTCTAGAGAAACCCTCTTCAGACCATGGCCCTCAGTTTCCCCTCTCAGCCTGTAAGGACACGAGTTCGGCATCTCCTTGACAACCGAGCAAGCCAGTTTCATTTATGCAACAATCATGCCACCCAGTGGCCAAGTGCAGAAGTGCCCAGAACGCAAACACCAGCCCCCAGCCAGAGGTGGGAAAATAATCCAAGGAGGGTGAGGGTAAGGTGAAACTCGCTCTGGCAAAAATAACATCACTTGGAAAACATGTTACAAATGCTAACTGTGGCAACTTCGATGTCCATCCTCCCCCCTTAGCCAGATTTCAGGGTGACCCTCTGATGTTGGGACCATCTGCCAAAAGGCCAGGGAAGTGATGGGTGTGTGTGTCTTCTGCCGATTTGCTGGGGGGAGGAGGGGGAGGTCTGCGCGCTCATATGCTCTGCATTTTCCTGTCTTTCCTTGCCCTCTCTCCTCCTAACTATAACATCTAACATTTATTTATTTATTTTTAAAGACTTATTTATTTATTTGGAGAGAGAGAAAGAAGGAGAGAGAGCACATGCTTGAGAGGGGGGAGGGGCAGAAGGAGAGAATCTTCACTGAGGCTCCCAGCTCAGCACGGAGCCTGACGTGGGGCTTGATTTCACGACCCATGAGATCATGACCTGAGCCGAAACCACAAGTCGGACGCTCAACCAACCGAGCCAGCCAGGCACCCCTCACATCTAACATTTATATATTGCTGGTCAGGAACTGTTTGAGGCTATGCTGGGCCCTGGACACAAGGTAGCAAGTCAGACAGGGTCCTGGCCCCATGCCCCACGGTGTCGGGTCGGGACAGTAGGAGGAGATAATGTACAGTTACCATGATGTACAGTGAGCAAATACCACTGGGTGGTATTGGGGAGTATCCCACGCTCACAGTCAATACGCCACTGATACCCCCCGCCTACGGGTCACTGAACTATGGCATACCTGCCAGAGATAGACAAAGCAGATGATCATCCAGATGACGGTTATCCAAGACCCGTTAAGGTAGATGACACTCTCCATCAGTCGCTGTACATCCACGGACACCAGGTTGACCATGTCACCCACTGCACTGACCTCTCTGGAAGCGCTGGAGAGGACCAGGACCTGGGCAGGGCGGGAGGAGCGAGACCTACGTCAGAGGGAAGGACATGACGACTGTGGTGGAGGAAGGCAGGGGGACCCGCCGCACGGACGGAGCAAGGGCACGGCAGCCTGGCAGGCCTGGGTCAAAGCTGGTCTGCCCTTGCTGGCAGAGGCAGGTCTCTGTGCACTCATCTGTAAAACGGGCCAGTAAACCTCCTAAGCCGCCCTCCTGGGGGCCGTCGTGAGAATTCAGAGAGATGACAAAAACGGAAATGCTCTGAGATCCCTGGAACACTAGAGTGATAAGTCAATAGCATAACGCGTCAAACCATATGGTTTATGACCATAATGGTGGCCCTTTGCTGAGTGCTCCCTACGTCCCAGGCCCTGTGCTAAGCAAGGAGTGTCATCGTTTTCTGGGATGGAGCACATCCCCCAGCCAGATGGAGCAGGGACCGCCGCATTTCATTCCATCTGCAATGCCATGGATAAAACGCTCAATTTTTGTATCACTAAGGGGAAAAAATAATCAATGCAATTAACTTAAAACACATGAGACACATCTTGGTTTCAGAAGGGTTAAATAAATGAGACGAGAATCAGTGAAATGCAGAATGACCCCATTTTATAGCCAAGGAAACTGAGGCACAGAGAAGCTGACCAACTTGCCCAAAGTTGGAGGGCTTATTAAAGGCTAGGCCAAGCTTGGAATCTGGGATATGACCAAGGCCAGGCACGAGCTAGACAGGGTGGCAGACCAACCCCTGTGGGCATTTCATGTGCCCCTCACACCCCAGCCTGGTTCTCTAGCAGCCTCAGATGTGCCCCGGCCCTGGGGTCACAGTGGACCCCAGCCAGCCTGTTGAATGTGAGGTTCTATTTGCAATCCTCTCTGCTGAGTGTGTGAGGGAAGAAGTAAAGGGGTGAAGGAGTGGGCCCGAATGAATGAGTAGAAAATCTCCAGAAAAAAGAAAAAATCTTCAGGGGCGCCTGGGTGGTTCAGTCGGTTAAGCGTCTGCCTTCGGCTCAGGTCATGATCCCGGGGTCCTGGAATCGAGCCCCACATCCGGCTCCCTGCTCGGTGGGGAGCCTGCTTCTCCCTCTCCCTCTGCCTGCCGCTCCCCCTGCTTGTGCGCTCTCTTTTTCTCTCTGTCAAATAAATAAATAAAACCTTAAAAAAAAACCTTCAAATCTTTATTGAGTACCTAACAGTGGACCTCATCGTGAACTGAGTACTAAGAATATAGCTGTGAACAACAGAGGCAGGTGGCTTGTTCTCCCAGGAGCAGAGTTTGAGTTGGGAAGGAAAATTAAATAAAGACTTACATAGTTCATTCTTCTTCTCTCTTTTTTTAAAGATTTATTTATTTATTTGAGAGAGAGCGAGCGCGTGCGCGTGCTTGCGCATGAGCGGGAGAGGGGCAGAGGGAGAACCAGACTCCCCATTGAGCAGGGAGCGACCCAGGACTTGATCCCAGGACCCTGAGATCATGACCTGAGCCAAAATCAGGAGTTGGACGCTTAACCGACTGAGCCACCAAGGTGCCCCATACCTCATTCTTTAATGACAATTACGAGGAGTGTTAGGAAGAAATGCTTTAAAATATTATTCAGTAATATTATTCAATTATTTTATTATTGTTATTATTATTATTATCATCATTATTATTATTACCTATTAGCAAGGTAGACTATGGGCCAGGGCCTTTATTGTGATTTTCACAGGAAGGAAGGGCCAAGCAGGGGAAGCAGGATTGGCTCGTCTGAATCATCTCTGTGGGCTCTGGGACCCAGGACCTGTCCCTCGTGGTCTAGTACCTGGCCCTTGGGTGAAGACGGCAGGTGTGTGGTGGCCCAGAGTGTTGAGAGCATCATCAAGGGGGCGACTGGGAGTGTAAGTTCAGGATTGGTTGGTTGGCACGTGAAAAGCATGCGCCCAGTGAGTCATTTACTACCTCTAGGAACTGGCTAGGCCTGGGCCGGGGGACAGTCCCTCCAAGGTTGCCAATGCCCCTGATAGCAAAGCATTGGATGTAGAAAATAAGGTTAATGCGGTTAAGGCGGAGGCAGCCGGCAGGAAGAGCCGGGGTCTGACCTCTCCAGAGATGAGGAAGGCCTCCCTAAGCTTGAGCTCGGGTGCCCTTGGTGGGGAGATGTGGGTCTGAAACCCAGCAGGCAGGCCGTCTGGGGATCTGCCCATGCAGCCATCTAGAAGCTGTTCCCTCTGCTCCGCTTCTCCCCCAGGGAACAGCGCAGGTGTGAGAGGAGACTCATGGGGACTGAGGCGCCCTGGCTCCGGTGCTCCAGACCCCACAGGAGCCAATATCTCTTATAGCGGATTGTCTTGTGGGCTTCACTTCCAGGGCTCCCGAGGGGATAAGAGTCACTGCACCAAGAGAAGCCCAAAGCTATGGCTCCCCACCAGGTATTCGTACTCCACTGACATAAGTTTCAGCCCTAATGAGTTTACCAATAGGTCGGGAGTCATTTTTACCATAAGCAGTGTTGCCTAGTAACACAGCTGACAGCCCACCTCTATCTGGTTTCTGCACAGCCCCAAGATTAGCCCCTTCTCCTCATGGGGGGACGAGGGGAAGGTAGGTACATGAAAAGAAATGGAAAGTGTGTCCAGGTAGTAGGAACAGCAAGTGCAAAGGCCCTGAGGTGGGAGGTTGCCTGGTATGTTTGTGGCTGGAGTAGGTTGAGCAAGAGAGAAGGTGTGTGATGTGAAAAAGCTGGAGAGGTCCCAGGGTCAGGTCACTCAAGGTCTTAGGGAAATAACCAAGGAGGAGAGAGTGTAGTGAGAGCGACTAGGAATGAGTAAAGTAATGAATGAGTGCATTTTCAGACACAGATAATATGATATGACTCTTCTTGGCTAGAATGTTTATATATAAATTGGGACAAGATTGCGGGGATGGGGAAGACCCACCCCTCTCCCCTAAGGCTCACCTTTCTGTACACCAGGCCTGTGATGGCCGTTCGCAGCCTCATCTGCAGCACCTTGACCCTGTACATGAAGTGCTGCTCCGCCAGCGATTGCAGGGAGGCAGACAGGAACATCAGCACCGCGAGGAGATACCCCTTCCAGGCCGGGGTCGTGGGATTGCCCATAAATTCTAGAAAAAGGCTTTTGAGAGAGGGAGGGTACAAGTGGTGAGAGAAAGCACGCGTGCCTGTCGCCTTTGCCTGAGCCTGGCAAGGTGTGGAGGATCAGACGGCGTGGTAGATAGCTTTGCCAAAAACGGCTGCAATGGTTTCTCCCACCCTCTGCACGCACTTATTTTCAACCTGATTGCTGTTCCTTTGACCAAGGGGTGAGCGTTTTATCTCCACCTGTCATGGGCTGAATTGTGTCCCCACAAGATACCTGTGCTAAGTCCTAATCCCTGGTACTTTAGAATGCACCTGTATTTGGGGCGCCTGGGTGGCTCAGTTGGTTAAGCGACTGCCTTTGGCTCAGGTCATGATCCTGGAGTCCCTGGATCGAGTCCCGCATCGGGCTCCCTGCTCAGCGGAGAGTCTGCTTCTCCCTCTGACCCTCCCCCCTCTCATGTACTCTCTCTCTCTCTCTCTCATTCTCTCTGTCTCAAATAAATAAATAAATAAAATATTAAAAAAAAAAAAAAAAAAAGAATGCACCTGTATTTGGAGCCCGGGCCTTTCAGGTAGGGATTTAGTTAAAATAAGGCTGTTAGGGTGGGACCCTAGTCCAAACTAACTGGTGTCATTCTAAGAGCAAATGTGCACACACAAGGAGATACAGAGGGCATGCACGCACAAAGGAAAAACCACGTGAGGACACAGCAAACTGAGAGAGAGGCCTCGGATATAATCAGTCTTGATATTGGACTTCCAGCCTCCTGAACTCTGAGAGGATAAATGTGTATTTTCTAAGCCGCCCAGCCCATAATCCTTTGTTATGGCGGCCGCAGCAAACAAATATGCCATTCCCTGAATCTGGACTGGTTGTACAACCAGCTTCAGCCCAGAAAACCCAGTGGAGGCGAGACGGTGTCAGCTCCAAGCCTGAGGCGTCAAGAGAAAATGCAGCTCTTGGTCCCAGTCTTCGAGCCCTGCCAAAGGGCCCTGCAAAGAACAGCCAGAGCAGAGCATATGGAGCGTGAAAGAGGATGTGGGGCAGAGCCAAACTGTCCCAGCTGAGACCATCTGAGACCAGCCAGTCCCCAGCCAGCCTCCCAGCTGACCACACTGGCACATGAGTGAACCCGACTGAGGAATGAAGAACGGCCCAGGGGAGCCCAGCCCAAATTGCTGGCCCACGTTATCATGAGCACGAGACGTGGCTGTAAAACGCAGGGCGCCTGGGTGGCTCAGTTGGTTGAGCGACCGCCTTCGGCTCAGGTCATGATCCCGGAGTCCCGGGATTGAGTCCCGCATTGGGCTCCCTGCTCAGCGGGGAGTCTGCTTCTCCCCCTGACCCTCCCCGCTCTCCTGCTCTCTCTCTATCTCATTCTCTCTCTCTCAAATAAATAAAATCTGAAAAAAAATAATAAAAATAAAAAATAAAACAAAACGCTTTGGGGCTGTTTTATTACACAGCAAACACTAACTGATACAGTCAGGTTAGAGTTCATTCATTTTCTCTCCCTGAGGTTTGTCACTTTCTTATTTTTTTTTTTCCCTTCCTCAGTAGCCTTTTCACCCATGCTCCAGGGCCCTGAGCTCTGGAGGACTAGGCAGAGGCAGAAGGAGAGATGATGCCCCCCCCAACCCACTCCCAGCTCTGGAAGGACACCACTAAGGAAGGGACCACCAGCGTCAGCAGAGCCCCCGAGGCCTGGACCCACCTGAGGAGCTTGGGGACAGAGAACCTGAAGACATCACAGATGATAATGCTGAAGGTCGCCAGGAGGAAGGTGGAGCGGGACATCTGCCAGATGGCTCTCAGCAGCGGGCCCCTCTGGCTCCCTTCTTGCTTCAGCAAGGGCTCCATCTCTGGGGTCTCTACACCACAGCTTCCTTTCCTTTTAGCTGCTCTCGCCTTGGTGTACCTTCAGGGACAGGAGAAATTGGCTCTGGGTCATTGCAACAGACTGAAGGTTTGCATTCCCAGCCCCCCCAACTCATCTGTGGGAACCTTACCCCCAGTGTTCTGGTATTTGGAGGTGGGGCCTTGGGGAGGTGATTAGGTCACAAGGATGGAGCCCTCATGGATGGGATTAGTGCCCTGATAAAACAGGCCCCAGGCAGCGCCTTCCTCCTTCTGCCAAGTGAGGACAGAGCGTGGACACAGCCGTCTAGGAAGCAGGCCCCCACCAGACACCACATCGGTGGTATTTTAAATATTCTTACAGGTGGCAGCTGAGCGTCCAGCAAGACCAGGCATTACAGGGCCGTCTTCCTGGCAAGGGGGAGAGTGGGTGTGGATCCAGCTTTGCTCCCTCACCTGTTCTTCTCCGTCCCCCAGAGGACTCCTTTGTGAAACAACTGGGCAGGGGAGAGGCCAGGCAGGTGGGCAGCCCTAAGGCGTTACAGCTGGTGATGGGAATGCACACGCACTGAGCACCTCCTGTGTGCCAGGCACGCCTTAGTCCTCCGAAGAAGCTGACAGGCGAGGTGTTATGCCCGTTTCACAGATGAGGAGATAAAGGTTTGAAAGGAACTAATCCAAGGGCCCGCAGCGGGGAAGCCGAAGCACTGGGATTTGATCCCCGCTCGGGGCCTCCAGAGCCCAGGCACCTTGCAAGCAGTTGAGGAAGCTGCCCCTTTTCCCTCCCACAACTGGCTAGCCCAGAGGTGGTTTAGAGCTGGTCTAGAACCAGTTTAGAATCACAGCTGATGTCTGTGGCTCTGGTGCTCTCGGTCTGGATGAAACCACAGGTGGAAGCTGGGGAAAGGTTCGGTGAGGGGGAGGGGGGTTGGTGGCGGTGGTGGAGACCCAGCAGGGCAGGTCCTCAGCTGCTGAGAGCCCAGGGGCAGACGACTGTCCTCTTTGGGCTTCTGTGTCCTCGTGCATGAAAGGACAGGGCTGGTACCACTCTCTGGGCTCCTTCCAGCACCCACAACCTCCGGGGTTAGCAGTAATTTCAGTGCCTGTTTACAGAGCTGGGACCGGGGATCAGCGCTTTACCTGCACCAGCTTATCGATTTTTCTTACCCTCCCTGCCTGGTGGCTGTCATGGGCTCCCCGTTGTACCTAGGAGGACACGGAGGCTCTGAGAGCGGGTGGCAACTGCCTGAGGTCACACATCGAGGACCGAGCAGGGATTTGAGCCCAGATCTCAATTCATGGAGCACAGAGCACCTCTTTGACCACGGCCCAGCTTCTTGTTTGGTTGGCGTCTCTGGAGGGCATGGCCTGCCGCCCACAAACATTTTGGTATTTGGGTCTCAAATGCCAAAAAGATGTCCCCTTCTTGTCACCTGGCCACCTCTCCCCATTGGCCCGTTTAGTTCATTGCCTTCAAAGCCACGCTCACCCTCTCCAACCCTCATCTTTATGTATTTGTCTTGGGTAGACTTCGCTTGTATTTTCCCCACATTCAGCTCCTGAATGCAGTAGGCGCTCAATAAATACTTGCCAAATGACTGGGAAAAAAACAGTTGTGTGACGGGTGCCAAGGGCCTAACAGGCGTGCCCGGTGCATAAAGCTGTAAAGATGTGTGGAAGGAAGGAAGGAAGGCAACCTGGTCTGGTGGACAGCCAGGAGCCTGAGATTCAAATGCCTGCTCTGTCCCCTCGCTCCTGAGCCTCAGTGTTTCCATCTGTAAAATGGGGTGGGCCAGGAGATGACTATGAAGGTCTCTTTCCAGCGGGTTTTTTTCGCTCCATTCTGCTCTGGCTGCTCCCCCCAGAATTCTGAATCACTGTGTTCAACCTGCAGGCTCCGTTGCCGGCTTCCTCCTTCCCAGCGGGTCTCACGTTCCAACGTGGGGAGGTCTCTAGATTGGCGTCTGGTCTTTGGTCTCTGGACCGAAGGCCTTTTAGTGCAGGGCTTGCACAAGACCACAGGGAGAGGCAGGGGATGTGAGTGAGCGGCCAGGGTCCAAGTTGGGGGAACAAAAGGGAGGGGTGCGGACTGTGGCAAAGCAAAGAGCGTGTGCCCTGTCCACTGGGGCAGCTGTTACCCAGATCCACTCCCTTGTTTCCATTTAGGGATGTGACTTGGCACTGCCAGTCTCCTTTATTTTTTCATTTTTTTAAAGATTTATTTATTTATTTTAGAGAGCGAGTGCAAGCGGAGGAGGGGCAGAGGGAGAGGAGAGAGAGAATCTCAAGCAGACTCCCCGCTGAGCACAGAGCCCAACGCGGGGCTCGATCTCACCACCCTGAGATCATGACCTGAGCCGAAATCAAGATTCGGATGCTTAACTGACTGCGCCATCCAGGCATCCCCTGCCAGCCTGCCTTAAAAGAGACCAGAATTCCAGATTTTTACATGAAGTCTCCAATGTTTTAAATGTTGGCACCTTAAAAAAAAAAAAAGTCCCAAAAAACAACAGTAAACACCACGTGGACCAAACATACCACTGTGAACCTCATCTGGTCGGCAAGTGGCTTGTTCCTGACTTGTCAGGATGACGTCCTCTCCCTTCCCCCCAGAATTGCAAAATACTTTGGAAATAAAACCAAAGTTCTCTCCATGTGTAATCAGCTCCGAAAATAACTGAGCTGGATCTCAGTCTGGCCATGCCTTCCTCCTTTCTTTCTGTCAATTGCTACGGATTCTTAAACTGTTGTGAAGAATGTTTCTGCCGCAAGATCTCATGCCCCAAGGGGAAGTGACAGCTGGGAGAGAGTGTGCAGGACCTTGAGGGTCCTTTTGAGTGAATTCTGCCACTTAAAAATCTTGTATGAGTGGAGGGGCAGGACAGCAAGATATGCCTGGAGAATGAGTTGCTGTTTTGATGTGCTCATATCATTTACCCCTTTTGCAGAATCACCCTACTGTGGCCCTGAAGGGACCGCCAAGTATGGGGGCCTGACCCTGGCTATGGTATTGGTCCCTGATTGGCACACGACTGGAGCCAGCCAATCAGAGGCCTTCCCTAGCATTTTCTATATGGATGCTAGGAGAGACGCTCATTTTGCAGGAGTGGCTACACCAGCAGGATATGAGACGGGCCATGGCCCAGACATCAGCTGAGCTGAGAGATGGAGAGAAAGAATTTGAACATTATGCAAGTTCCTGGATCCAGCCACACCTGAAGCTAGACTACCTTCTCAACTATGTGAGCCAATAGACATCTCTCTCTCCCTTTTTCTAATTTGTAGGATTCAGCTATCTACCACAACCACCCAAAATCCTAGAGTATACAGGAGAGCCCCGTGACTCTTCCCACAGAGCTAAGTCACTTTTGTCTGTCCCCTGAAACACCAAGGTCACGTGATTTGTCCAAGGCCATCAACTACGCAATGGCAAGACTGCATTTGACCCACGTTTAATGAATCCTATGTTGACCGCTCTTTTCTGTAGGTCAGAGGTTCCCAGACTGGGTTCCTCAGAGTCAGAGGGGACCACAGAAGTTTCCAGAGATGTCACAGAGGGCAGGAGTGAGGCAGAGTGCACAGGACTAGAAAGAGCTTGAAATCCTTTGGATAACGGATACTGTTTGAGCTTTTACCATTTTTGAGGTATTCACTAAATTCTTTTCCAAGATCTTTTTTTTTTTTCCCCTCCCGCATGAGCTATGAGCCAGGGCCTAATGGCATGCCCATTGAACGGATGAGAAAACCGAGGACCAGGAAACCAATCCCTCAGGCTAAGTAGTAAGTCGCTGCATGCATGTTATGGACCACCACCCAACCCTCCTCTCCCCACTCCCCACCACCCCCACCCCCCGCCTGTTTCCTGCCTGCCATCCCTCCATTCAAGCTTCCTTCTGGGGGCCCCGAGGAGCACCCGCTGTGTCCTTCGAGAGCCTGCAAAGCTCTCTGGGAGGAAACGTCCCTTGACCCTAGTCAGTTATTGCTTAGTGGGATGGGCTGTCAGGTAGGGGACTATGGCACTGGAGCCCAGAGTAGGGTCGGGGGTTGTATTTGGGGCCAGATGATGAACTTTGCTGACCAGTCATGGGGCCGCGCTCTCATTTTTCACGCACTCACCGCTGGGCCGCACTGCAGTTCCTTTTCCATTCCCTTTCGAACTGGGAAACAAGTTCTTCTGAGGAGTTTTCTCTGCTAAGCGACCAGAGGTCTTCTGGCCTCAGTGGCCTCCTGTAGCCCCTCCAGACCAGCCTGTGAAAGGTCAGCAGGGCAAGCTCCCGAGGCCATTCCCCCTGCAAGGTCCTGACCTGGTGGCCATGTGACCCTGAGTAAGTCACTTTACCCCTCTGCACCTCTGCTGGCCCCTCAGGAAAATGAAAGCAATTAACCTAACCCCACCTAACATTTGTGGGGCACTTCCCAGTTTACAAAGACCATCTCATTAAATTTCACGTGATAACTACCGACCCATTTCACAGATGAGGGAAAAAAAAAAGGCCCAGAGAGATTAAGTGACTTAAACAAGGGACGACCTGCATGGCAAGGGAAGTAAACCTCCCTAGGCGTCAGAAGTCCGGAGCTGGACACCTGAATTCTACCCTCAGCTTTCCCCATTATAAACTCCTTCCCCGAGCTTTGCTCTATAATGCTTGCTGCAATTATGATTTACTTTTTTGGTCTGATTATTTATTGAGTGTCTTTCTCCATTACCGTTGAATGGTAAGCTCCAAGGAGACCAAGAGTATTTACCTTTATTCTCCTCTGTATTCTCGCTTCCTGACACAGGGCAAAAGGTTTGTCAAGTGAAGCCACTTACCAGGTCTGTGACCTTGGGCAAGTCACTTCCCATCATTAGACCTCAGTTTTCTCACTTGAAAATGAGAGTTTCCCAACATTTGAGACGAGTACGTGAGATGATTGGAGGTGGCACAGTGATGGAGGAGGTCATGGAGGGCACGTGACCTCTGGTTGTCCCGTAAGCTGGATGGGGGCAACGGGAGTCTCCTCACCTGCCCCCTGTCCTTGGAATGGATGTTCTGCCCACTCTGCCATTGTAAGGAAGCAGCCTTGAGAGAGCAAGGTGTTGTCGAGACCAGCTGGACGGTAGAAGGGACTGAACCCTGTTGAGCCCTCCGCATAAACTAAGATTCTGGCGGGGAAGGTGC
Organism: Eumetopias jubatus; assembly: GCF_037043125.1. Taxonomy (NCBI): domain Eukaryota; kingdom Metazoa; phylum Chordata; class Mammalia; order Carnivora; family Otariidae; genus Eumetopias; species Eumetopias jubatus. The sequence continues at coordinate 81,794,372 of NW_028274818.1, forward strand.
AGAGATCTCCTCGTCTTATGGCCACCCAGGACAAGTCTCATAAGTTCCCTTGTGTATTAAAGCTGCCACCTGCCAATAGGAATGGCCTTTCTCTTTCTTCAGTCTCTCCTTGCCCTCCAGGTATGGGGGCCAGTTTGCGAACCAACACACATAGACAAGAAATTAATTACTATAGACTTCTGTAGCGGGAGTGTTGCTTCTCAGGTCTCTGTGTTCTTTCTGATAATACCAAGGAAAAGGTCTTGTTTGGTGCTGGTCCTTAGTTCCCCGTCTAAGACTTTCCAAGTTCCTCTTTCTTTTCTTTTTTTTTTTTTTTTAGAGAGGTGGGGGACAGACCGAGAAGGAGAGAGAATCTTAAGCAGGCTCCATGCCCAGGACAGAGCCCGACGCAGGGCTTGATCTCACGGCCCTGAGATCATGACCTGAGGCAAAGTCAAGAGTCGGACACTTAACCAACTGAGCCACCCAGGCACCCCTCCCAGTTCCTTTTTTTGTTTAGCTCAGGGCAAACCCAGGCAATCTAGTGCTGATCTAGAAGTTATTAACATGGCTTGGTTTTCACTGGAATTTTGGGGGCCGGAGAGCTACATGGCAAGTGATTTAATAGATTTGTCCAACTTCGCAGTGATAGAAAGTTTCCTTTTAAAAAGGTTTATGAAGGGGCGCCTGGGTGGCTCAGTCGGTCAAGCATCTGCCTTCGGCTCAGGTCATGGTCCCGGGGTCCTGGGATCGAGTCCCACATCGGGCTCCCTGCTCCGCGGGGAGCCTGCTTCTCCCTCTCCCTCTGCCTGCCACTCTGCCTACTTGTGCTTTCTCTCTGTCAAATAAATAAATAAAATCTTAAAATAAAATAAAATTAAAAAACCAAAAAAGTTTGTGAAAGTAGAAAAAGTGAGTTGATTTCCAGAAAAATGACCTTAAGTATAAAGAGAGGAAAATAATACCCCAATAAGGCAAAAAGCTTGAAGAATGGTCCATAAATGCCATGTCTGGGAGACAGAGGGCTAGGTCCTCTCTAGAGCTGGTTAGCAAACTTATATGCACTTCCCACCCATTCCTCACCCCCTAGAGCATCCTATTCTTTGTGTATTTACCAACCACTTTGTACAATACTCATTAGGGGCCAGACACTATGCCAAGTGCCTCACAAGACTTATTTCACTTAATCCTCACCACCCTGCACGGTAGATGCTATTATTATCCTCATTTTACAGGCACAGGGACTGAGACGCAGAGAGGTTAAGTAGCTTGCCCAGGGTCACACAGCCCAGAAGTGGTGGGGCGAGGATTCAAATCCAGGTGCTACCAAGATCTGACCACAGTGTGGCCGACGGCTTCTTAGCTGTTGGTGGAATGCATGAAGCCAAGTAATTGATACGATTTTGTTGAGCACCTGCTGTGTACCAGCAGTAAGCAATTTACATTTAATGAAGGTAGAGTCGTTCCCCTTTCCAGAGGGGCAAACTGAGACTCTGAAGGTTTGCCATATGGGCCGGCTAAGAGCGAGAGCCAGGACTCAAACCCAGACCTCACTCCAGTGGAGGAATGGGCATGGGATGTGGATATCGGGCACACTGAAATCTGCCAGAGAAGCACCAAGGCTGGGAGGAAGAAAGCCTGGCTGACCTCCATAGGCTTGGGGGGAAGTGTCTCGGGGGGAAAGCTGGGATGACAAATGAGGGCAGCAAATGCAGGAGGTGGGGCACCACTTCAGCCCCTTTCCTGCTACTTCACTTACCCAGAAATCCACCAGAACATGACCCTGGAGGGGAAGGAAGCTTCAGCCTCTGGACATGGGTTCTGTAAAGACGAGAGTCGGGGTGGAGAGAGGACTCGATCTCGTGTTCCATGGCCAACGTAAGGCAAGGGAACCAAGGTCAGGAAGACAGGATGAACGGACCACGAGCTCGGTACTGAGAGTGCTCATTGACATGCCCCGCCTACTTGTCGGAGGTGGACACCAGTGGGCTTGGTGCTTCCTAGCAGGCAAGGCGAAAAGGGACTATGCCACAAGGCTGCCACCATCCCCAAGAACTGTTTCCCAGAGGAACAACTGTTATTAATACTGAGACCAAAAAGTTCTCAAAGCAGGAGCATGCATGACACAGACACTAACATCCTTGACAATATCCCTCAGGGAATACAGTGAGAAGATGCAGAGGGATCTGTCCTGGGATCTTCCAGAAAATTCCCATGCGCCTACACCCTTCACCAATAGGGCACAAGACTGCCTATGTCACCATATCCTACCATTATGGCTCATTATCAATTTTCGATTTTTTTCTTCCATTCTCCTAGAACAAAAAAAGCTCTACCAGAGTTTTCACTTGATTACTCACATAGCTGAGCTTTTTTTTCTTTTTTGAAGTGATCCCTCCCTCAGAGAATTCTTTCCTGATTTCACAGGCTAGCTCAGGGCTCCCTGTTGTCAACTTTCTGTGGGCCATGAATTCCTCCTGCAGGGCCCCAGTTGTAATTTCGCACGTGTTTGTAGAATTCATGTGGTTAACGTCTGGTTCCTGGACTTGGCTGTTAGCTGCATGGGGACGGGGACTGCATCTGCTTGTTCACGCTACGTCCTCAGCGCCTAGCTGGGGCACAGAGCATGGGCTGACAGACTGCAGCCCCCTGGCCTGGATCTGGCACACTGCCTGTCTCTGCAAATAAAGTTTTATTGGAACATAGCCAGGCTCGCACCGCAACAGCAGAGTTGAATGTCAGAAAAACCATATGGCCCACAAAGCCTAAAATATCGTCTATCTTGCCCTGATCAGAAAAAGTGGGCCGATCCATGGCATAGGGTAGATATACAATGCTCATTCCGCTGAATGAAAGACTGAATGAAACATTATGAAAGGCTTGTGCTCTAGCCTAGCTTCCCTTCTGTCCCATGGGGAGACCGAGACCAGAAGTGGAACAGGGACAAGGGAGGCACTGGGTTGGAGGCACGGCAACTTACAGACTGCTGGGGGTCTTCAGGGAAGAAGGGTGGGTGATCGACAAGGCAGGACAGCACAAACTGGGCTGCCACCATTGACAAGCACAGGTGGGTCGAGAGGTGGTAGAAGGGGTCGCTCTGGAAGCCCTGTGGAAGAGAAAGCAGAAGTCCCGTTGAGGCTGGAATGCTGAAGTCCATAGCCTGAGCAGCAGTCTTCATAGGCATTGTTTCATCAAGTCCCTCCCTACCCTGACCCCAGCTGGAGTTTCCTTGTTCTGTTCACTCATGTGGAGACCGAGGCTCAGAGAAGCGACAGCACCTTGCTCAAGGGCACGCAGAGGACCTGATCCAAACCACGAGCTTTTGCTGTCACGCCACGCCATGATTGCTTTGACGTCCTTTGCCCCTCCAGTCAGAGCCCCTTAATTTGTTTTCCCATGCCCAGGTATGTGGTTTATGCAGAACTGACTCCATTCCAGGCTGGGCAGGTGACTGAGGTCTGATCAAGGAGAATGTTCCAGTCCCCTGGCTACTGTGATTGCGTTAGGAATGGATGCCGGACCCACACTGGGCGAATGAGAGCTAGAACCATCGGGAGATCCTCCATCCGGTTTGCTACACTGGCGGAACATAGGTCTGGAGCAACTGGTGGCTCTTCTTGCCACCCCATTGGGGAGCGAAGCTAACATGGCAGAGCCAAGAGACAGAGAAATGGAGATCTGGTGTCATCTGGACACCTGGATCAGCTAAGGCCAGGAGATCCCCCATTTATGAGCTAATAAATTCCTTTGGAATTTTTCTGCCTGAAGCTAGTGTGAGTTGAGTTTTTGTGGCTTAAAACAAGAGCCCTAGTTTCGAATTGCAATGCCTCTACTGGATTTCTATACCCTTCTGTTTTTGTTTTTTTGCAGAGAGTAGATAATTTGATATTCCAAGTACATTATGGCCCACTTTCTCTATACTGCTATTTTTACTACTGTTTCTATCGGGTGGGGGAGATGGACCTGGGCTCTGTGCTCCTGGGCTGTGTGACCTCAAGGAAGCCATTCACAATTCTTAGCCTTGGTTTCCTCATAAAACGGGACTGTTAGAATCCACCACAAAGGCCTTCTTGCAAGAACCCAACGAAGCCATGATGTAAAGAGCCTGTCCTGGGGCCTGGTGCGGGGCTGGGACTCCAGAGCATGTGAGGTCACGATATTATTATTTCTGCTCTTTGTCCATCAGCTCTGGGACCCTCGCTTTTCACAAATCAGTGGATGGCCTGTGGAATTTTCCCATCAGTTACAAACTCAGTTACAAAGATTACTTTGTAAAAATCTGTCCCTAAGGACCGAATGGTGTTCCTCTGCCTTTTCCCTTCAGGAGCAGGATGGAGCAACCCTTTAGCTCGAGAAATGATGATCTACAGCCTGTTGCAGTGGGTCTCCCGATCAGATGTCTTGGGTGGGCATGCCGTCTACGCGAGCAGTTTTCAACTGAGGTAAATCTGTCCCCAGGGGATGTTTGGCTATGTCCGTAGACACTCTGGGTTACCATAAGTGGGGGTGTGTGTGTGTGTGTGTGCAGTTGGCATCTAGCAGGCGGAGGCCAGGGATGCTGTTCAACACCGCAAAATGCAAGAATGGGCTCCCGCCACCCATCTCTTTTTGCCCACTGTGTCCTGGGGTTGAGAAACCCTGGACTCTATAAACCTTGAAGGTTCTGGAAGGCGGGTGCAGAGACCTACTTGTCTTGCAGCACCTGGGACAAGCCTCATAAGTCCTCTTGCTTACTAACCCTGCCCCGTACCGTCTGGAGCACCCTGCCTCTCCCTTCATCTGTCCTTGCCCTCTGTGTACGGGGCCACTTTCAGATTTCACCCGGGAAGCTCCTGCGGTTGTGAACCAGCAATGTCCCTGTGCCCCGGTTGGGGGCGGGGAAGATGTGTGAATAGATGTGCTGTGTGGGAATGTGGGACACGTGGCCCTGAGTCGTGTGGGAGCTTGAAGGCACAGATACACTGGGTGGCGGCAAACGTGGATGGCTGTGTGCAGGTGTGTGTGTCTCAGTCTGTGGTTGTGAGATGCACGAAGGGGGCATACAGGTTTGTGTCGGGGGTGCAGGTAAAGTGTGTGACATGCGCCTGTCTGGCAGTGGGAATCTGTGTCCGAGAAAAATGTATGGGATGATGGGTGCACCTGTGCATCGCTGGAGTTTAAGCAACCGTGGTGTGTGTCTCTGTTTAGACAATAAGTCCTGTGTGGAAAGGGGACGAGGAAGGACAGGACCCAAGGCTTGAAACTGCCACATCGGTCCTCCTGGGCCTCCACTTACCCCTTGCAAGGCCAGCTGGGCGGCACTGGTAGCTGGCAAGGGAAAGCACAACAGCCAGTATCCAAACAGCACCCCGGATGCCCGGACCCCCTTCTTCCTCTCTGTGTGGATCAGGAACACGGCGAAGCTCTGGACAGGAGAGTCAGGATGGGCCCCTTAAGGTGGGGAGGGAGAAAGGGAGCCCCGCTCTGCCCCACACCCTCCACCAGGGCGGAAAAAGCCACAGCCAGAAGCAAGGCCAGCAAGCCTGGGTCATCATTACCATCGTGGTGAGCCACACGGTGGGATGAATGAGGAATTCTGGGGCCTGGGGCATTCCCCGCTGGATTCTCCAAAGAGCCACAGACACGCTGGAGGTGCACAGGATTATGAGGGCGAGCCCAAGCACCTGGGAAACAGGCTTAGATAAGGCTGGTGGGCAAAAAGAAAAGTGATGGCAAACTGGACAGTGACCCCGTGCCCAACTGGACAGTGGCTCTGGATGAGGCACCTGTTAAGGTGCCGGTGTTATAATTTAACTGTGCCAATGTAAAAGATGCTTAAGAAAAAGCAGGAAGGACTGCTGCAGATGGATCTTGACCTGTAAATGTCCTATAAATAATGCACCACAGGGGTCTGAGCCAACCCAGTGTTTCCCAAAATGCAGGGGTGCAGTGGGGTGCACCAAGAGTGCACAGGAGAGATGCCTTACGTATGAAGAAGGGGCATGAAACGACATTTGCTCAGCAGGTGAAAAAGTTCCACTATCTTCGAGTCCCTTTTGAGTCCTCCTATTAAATCAAGGAGAAACTCTCTGCTGGGACCGGTATGTCTCTAGACCCTTCTCTAAGATGCGGTGGTCTCTCTTTTGAACAAGAGAAAGCGACGCGGTGCACGCAGGTGAGAAAGAAGACAGGACCTGGGTGCATTGAAGAAACTATTGTAAGCACCTCAGTTAGTCCAAAGCAGGGCTCAAACTACTACTGGCAGGCTGAGTTTGACACGCTGCCTGTTTTTGTATCACCTGTGAGCTAAGAATGGTTTTGACGTGTTTCTTTCTTTCTTTCTTTTCTTTCTTTTTTTTTTTAAGTAGGCTCCATGCCCATCGTGGAGGCCAACGCAGGGCTTGAACTCATGATCCCGAGATCAAGACCTGAGCTGAGATCAAGAGTCCAGTGCTTAAGCGATGGGGCCACCCAGGTGCCCCTGGTTTTGACATTTTTCAATCATTGAACGAAAGTCAAAAAAAGTACAATGTGTCATGACATGTGAAAAGTATATGAAATTCAAATTTCAGTGACTATCGATAAAATGTTACTTGAAACACAGTCATGTCTGTTTATTCACTGTTGCCTGTGGCCACTTTCCTGCTGCAGAATAGTTGGGGTGGAGACCACATGACCCTCAAAGCCTCAAATATATACTCTCTGGCCCTTTAAGGAAGAGTGTGCAACCACTTGACAGGTGGTCAGCAATAGGAGAAAAATTAACAAGGTGTTATGGGAATAAATGAACCTTGAAGGACATTCTTGTAGAAGTTTGGAGAAGGGGCGGATGAGTAGAAAGGCTCACAGGTGGAAAGCCAGGGTTTCTGTAACACGCGAAAACAAATACATTACAATTTTAAGCACTGGTTTTTAGAACTGCCAGTGGAGAAGCATGAAAATCAACGTGTGACTGTTAAAAAAACTTAAAAAGTTTATCCCAGCACGATCCTAAAAGCACCCCGTGGATCCCAGGAGTAGACACTGCACACCCTGGGGGAATGCCAGGCGATGGTGTTCATAAACCGGCCCGGAACGTACGAGGGTCCAGATGTGGGTGCCTGCAGACGTGTGGATTTTATTATCACGAAATCTGTGTGAGGCGGATCTTGTTCCACAGAGTTTTTCCTCTGTAGCCTCTGGAGCGTTGCTCTGTTTGATGAACAGTTTCCCCTTCTTGTCCCCACACTGTGTGTTCCTCGAAAGGAGGAATGTCCACTTCAGGGGTCTCAGCCCGGTTCCAGCCTGCTCCCCCCCACCACCTCCCAACCCTTGCCTGCTTAGAGGCTCCCAGAAGCAGCAGTTACCAGTTTGGCCTTGAAGAGCAGGGACATCCGGAGGTAGCCTCGGCCATGGCGGTGGAGGTACAGGAGGTAGATGGGGCCAAGGACCCAGAGGTACATAGGGGGCACCCAGACCCCTGCCGTTTTCAGGAAGCACACATTCAGTAGGTGGGCAGCAGTGGGCTCAGGCTCTGTCCAGTTCCAGACCTGAGGGAACACAAGGGCCACCCTGGTAATGGTACAATGCAGGGGTCCCAAACTCACCTGTTTAGGGGGCAAGGCAAACTTTTGGCCTCCTTTTTTTTTTTTTCTCAAGATTTTATTTATTTATTTGACAGAGAGAAACAGAACACGAGCAGGGGGAGGGGCAGAGGGAGAGCGAGAAGCAGACTCCCCGGCTGAGCAGGGAGCCTGATGAGGGGGCTCGATCCCAGGACCCTGGGATCATGACCCGAGCCGAAGGCAGACCCGTAACCAACTGAGCCACCCAGGCGCCCCAACATTTTGGACTCCCAACATTGACGTGAAAATGGGCCAAGCACTTTTTGGAGTACCTAGAAACTCTCAACTCCTTTAATGCTAATAACATCAACGCTAAGAAGTAGAGGCAACTATCATACTGAGTTTGCACAGAAGGAAGCGGAGGCCCAGAAAGTAAATGGTTTGGGTGATTGTCATCCAGGTGGAAAGCGGAGGTGCTGGTTATCTTTCTTGACTGCTCCCCACTTCACCACGGGCCAACACTGGGAACTTCAACCTCCCTGTGCCTCAGTTTCCTTCCCGGAAAAGGGGAGGGGCGGTGTGAAGAGATTCTACCTCTAAGGGTTGCATCAAATGGGTTAATACCAGTAAAGCACATAGTAGGATGTTGGGCACAAAGTAAGCCCTCAGTTAACATCAGCTATTATTACTGCCTTACCTACCTGGCCCCTGAAATCCTGGGAGTTGGCGACTCTCACTCCCACCCCTTGAACGTCACTCCCCAGAGTCCTTTGCTAAGAACCTGGATGAAAAGAGGAAGCCAGCCAGAGAGGCGGGGGTCCTGCAGCTTTTATGCAAATAGAGGTCGAAGCCCGCCTGCAGCATGGAGGTCTGGAGGCCCCCTTAGCGGTGTTGGGGTCTGGGGCGGAGGCAGGATCTGTTAAACGGGTCGCTGTTCTTCTGGCTAAGAATTTGGGGGTCTCTCCCCTCCCCAGGATCGCCGCCTGAGAGAGCTGTCGGAGAGATCTACCCAGCCCGGAAAAGGAGAGCAGGACAGGAGGGGGCACTTACCTCCTGTCCCACACAGGGCTCTGCAGGCGCGGCCATCGCGCGTCTCCCGGTGCCCGTCTGCCTGTCCGCCTCGCAGTGTGTCGGTCGGTCCCTGGGCAACCTCCTCGGCCAAGCTCCGGGTCCTGGAAGGGGCGGGGACTGGCAGGCTTGGCCGAGATTTGAGCTCGGGGATTGCCAAGCCCAGGGCAAGGTCCCGCCGCGCGGCCGGGGTGGGGCGTGAAGGGGTGAGTCGAGGCGATTGGAGCGGACGCTCCGGGTGGCCCGGGCCGGCGCCGGGAGGGGGGGGAGGGGATCCCGGAGCCCCAGAAAGTGCAGCTGGTATCCCGGTAAAACCCTCCAGGCCCGCAACAAGTGGGATGAACACTGTGGGGAGATTTTCAGATCATGAATAGAGTTTTTAGCACAGTGTCCAGCACACAGTAAATGCTCAGTAAGAATTAGCGATTATTAGCATTAGTGGTGTTATTTCATGCATAGGTTACTAAGCAGGGGGATCCCAGTGCCATATCAGAAATATAATATGGAAAGATGGCTGCTACATGCTAAATGAAAAAAAAAAAGAAATTATAATACAAAATAGGCTATGATATATTTGCAAAAAAAAAAAAAAAGTATATACTTAGGTTGGGGAAGGTGGTGAAGGAAGCCAAATCGTTCCCTTCCTCTTCCTGCTCCTTAAAGCAAGGTGTGTGTTCCCAGCCAGCAGCTCTTTTTGGAAAAACCCTTATGTAACCTATATGCATAGATGAGAAATGGAAATGCACTGCAGCAGTGATCATGGTTTTCTTTTCTTTTTCCTTTCCTTGTCTGTTTTTTCTTTCTGCCACAAGCATGCATTCCTTTCACGATAGAAATGAAAAGACAGCTTCTTCAGACAAACATCATCTGTTCTTCCCACGCTGCCCTGTCCCTTCTCTGCAGGTTTTTACCCCTGCCCTCCTGCATGCCCTCCACTGTGTGGGTTCCCCCTTTCTTTTTGGGTTTCCCTAACCATGGTCTGGGAGGGTGCCTTTCAGCTGTCCTGCCTGGGTCTTCTGGAAGAGCAGGGACACAAAGAGAAACTCAGTTTTGAAGCTGAAGGTGGCAGGTCTGCTGTTTACATTTATAAGTTAAGTCTGTTTATTTGAGGTGATTTTGGTGGAGGCTGATGGAAATTAGGGGGAGGCTTGAGCCCTTTCTCTCTGGAATCCTGCCTCCAAATGGTATTGCCACAGTCCTAGTGCTTTATTTTATTGTATATTTGAAGATGAATTTGAGGGGAATGGTGGAAATTTGAGGGGGAAAATTCAGGAAGTGAGGAAGAACACAGAGGAAATCAGTTGGGTGAGCCGAGAACAGAACTCAGGCATCCCAAAGCCTACTTTCCAGTCCTCTGAACAGTACATGGCTGCGTTGCAGAGCCCTAGACAAGTCCCTTCACACACACCCCCTTCCTTGGTTTCCTATTCTGTAAGGTAAGAAGTTTCCACGGGTCAGCATTGCCTAATTGGTGGCTTTCAACCCCCTGGGGATTTGCCGAGACAAACCAGGGATTCATGCTAGGGAGAAGAAAGGGGATCGGTTTCAACTGTAGTTATGAATAGTAAACCCCAGAGGTGCCTGGGTGGCTCAGTCGGTTAAGCGTCTGATTCTTGATTTCAGCTCAGGTCATGATCTCAGGGTTATGAGATCGAGCCCTACATTGGGCTCCACGCTGAGCACGGAGTCTGCTTGAGAGTCTCCCTCTCCTTCTCCCTCTGCCTCTCCCCTCCCTAAAATAAACAAATAAGTAAATAACCCCATTAACTTGTTTCTCTTTAAAACCAAAGAGTTGAGAATGCCACTGTATTTTGAGAATGCAGACTGAGAGACTGAAATCAGATGTGCTCACGATTGAGATCCTCAGTGGATGTATCATTCCACTGTAGCCATTATCAAAGTTTTGACTGTTGCGTAGTTTAAGCTCTCTGTGATTTGTAGTTGTATATTGCTGAAGTCTTAGTCACAACTAGTGGGAAATTTTCTCTTACCTGGTCATGTAGAAACAAAATACAAAAACTATCAAAGCACTTGTTTCTTTCTTAGGACAAAAGAGAAGAATTCCAGTACCAGGTCAGAAAAGCAATTTTTGTCCATTTTGATGTGGTGACATGCAGTTAAATTCAGTTTTTGTCATAGTATGCATTCAGTCTTGGGACAAAACACAACATGCTGAGATTTGAACTTATTTTCCGACGACTCATGCTTCTGGTCCCAGACAATGCAAAGTAAATTAACTGCTTGATTTCTTGCTTATGGGAGGAAAACCCCCAAATGTGTTTCTATACAAATGTTATTAGAGCTGAGATTAAAGTAAGTTTTGGGGGCACCTGGGTGGCTCAGTCAGTTACGCGTCTGCCTTCTGTTCCGGTCATGATTCCAGGGTCCTTGGATCGAGCCCCAAATCAGGTTCCCTGTTCGGCGGAGAGCCTGCTTCCGCCTCTCCCTCTACCTGCCGCTCTGCCTACTTGTGCTATCTCTTTGTCAAATAAATAAATAAAATCTTAAAAGAAAATAAAATAAATAGGTTTTAAATGTCCTTTTTTTAACATTATGCTGACTTAAATGACCTATGTATTGATTTTTAAAAAGTATTGATCACCGAGCAGGGAGCCCAATGTGGGGATCGATCCCAGGACCCTGAGATCATGACCTGAGCCCAGTGCAGATGCTTAACCAACTGAGCCACCCAGGCGCCCCAACGGGGAGTCTGGTTCTCCCTCGCCCTCTGCCCCTCCCCCTGCTCCTTCTCTCCCTCTCTCTCAAATAAATAAATAGAATCTTAAAAAAATAAAAAGTATTGATCATTTATCACAGAAAAATGCACCAACTTAAATTCCTAAAGGGTTTTTGAGATTATATATCGTCTGTGAAATATACGTGCCAAAAAGATTCGGGAAAGTTGTTGGATACTTCGATCGACAGTCTTTCGTCATTTCCAGTTTCGGCAATATTGACTTCCAAAGTATAGTTCAACTTTGGAGTTTGTGCCTGTACTGGGCACCTTGCAACTGCACCCGCCACACGGTGCGCGGAGACCTCCAGGCCTCCAGAGGGCACAAATGAGCTCGTTTTTGTGGCTGAGCATGCGCCGTGGTTAACTTGTCTGGGGCGGTGGGCTGGAGGCCGGAGCGCGCACGCGCGGCAGGGGGGGCGGGGCCTGGGCTGTCAGCCGGCGGCGGAGGAGGAAGCCGCGGGCCGCGCGCGGAGCAAGGGGCGGGACCGGGAGGCCTGCGGCGGCTCGGGCGCCAGAAGCCGGGCCATGCGGGCGTGCGGGGGCCTGGGGCCGCCGGGGCCGGTGGCGGTGGCCGCCGCTGTGGTGCTGCTGCTGAGCGGCGTGGATCCGGCGCGCGGCTCCGAGGACATCGTGGTGGGCTGTGGGGGCTTCGTCAAGTCGGACGTGGAGATCAACTACTCGCTCATCGAGGTGAGCGCTCAACCCCGCGGCCCGGGCCGGAGCTCGTCGTGTGACCCTGGACCAGTCGCTCAACCTGTGCGGGCTGCGGTGGCCTCGCCTCATCCGCCAGGCGGTTGCCACCAGCTCCACATTCTAGGAGTCCTTGCCTCCTCGAAGGGTCCGCTTTCCGCGGCCCCTCCACCATCCCGTCCCCTCCGTGTCGCGGTAGGGTGGAGGTTCCTGTCGTGGGGTCAGCTGCGGAGTGGGGTTGGGGGCCTAGAGGTGTGCGCGCAGAGGGCGTGAGGGACATTTTTGGTGACGATGTTGGTGGTTCATAACTTTTATCAGGTCGCTCAAAACGAAGGATACCCCAAATCAGGACCCCAGGTTCTTCAGAACTCAAACTCCAGAGACCCAGAATCCACATCCCAAGATGATAGGGGACTCTGACCGTCCCCCAGAATCCAGGCCCCAGATCTCTTAACACCCACTCTCAACAGGACCCAGACCCCCGATCCTCAAAACTCAGACCCCCTGAAACTTAGATTTTCTGAAAGCCGTGTTCCAGAACCTAGAGACTGCAAGCCTTATCCCCTAGCCCCACAACCTGGAGCCCCCAAAGGTTCTAATCCACTCCTCTTCAAAACCCCTCAGGGACGCTTTTAGAGGGCATTGATTCTCATCCCAGAGATCCTGACCCAGTTCATCTCTATTGGCATTTCTGGGGCTGGGAAACTGTATTTTTTAATCTCCCCCATTCCTCCCTTGGGGACTCCTTTTTCCTTTGTGAATGGAGAGTTGGCAGCTGCCCTGATTGCCTTACTGGGTAGTTACTGGAATTGTGCTAGAGATTTGTGCAGAAGTCTTTTTATTAAGTTGTAAAGCCCCATGCAGTTACATGATTATCAACCCAGTGGGATTGTGACCCAGAAAGCTTTTGTGAAGAGGGTGGTCACTTGTCAGCATAGATGGGAAGGGACCTGACGGAGCGCTGGCCTCTGTTTTAGGAGGGTACTGGTGATGGGGCAGGAGGAGCGGGTTTGCAAGAGAAAAAAGGAAGAGGCTAGGAGATGCCAAAGAGAAGGGACTGTGGGGGGACTAAGACCCCAAAGGCTGACTGAAAGCACATTTGAGCCTCTCCGGTTCTGGCAGTTGAAGGGCTGCAGTGAAGGATTAAACCGGTATGTTCTACAAATCTGGTTGCTGAGGTTCTCAGCAAATGTGGTTGAAAATCGGTTCCACAAGATTGGCTAGGTCTTTCACCTGGCCTTGTTCCAGATCCCAATTTTTGTTCCTGTAGGATGGGGTTGAGACAGAAGCAGCAGAACCCAGTACGGTGTATTTCCTAAAGAAGATAATTATCACCTTCAAGACCCGTCTGTGGCTTCTCTGCCATTTTTGATCTTAAGTCATGTGTTTAGTGAATCTACCCACTGGCAGTGGCAAAGGTCCCTAGGTTCTGCTGGGGTGCCCCTGTCACCTTCTAGATTGCCTCTCAGTGTGTGGGCACAGGAGGTTTCAGAAGGTGCCTTGCAAGGCTCTTTGCAGCTTGTAGTTTCCTGGGGCTCTGGGAGAAAAGTAAAGGCAGAGAGATGTTAGTAACGCAACACAGTAATATAGTAAAATAATAAGAATACTACTCTTTTTTTTTTTTTTTTTGAGTCGTGCTCTCTGCCAGGTGCTTAATATGCATAGAATCTGTATAATCACCAGGAAAGGGAATCTCTCTTTCCTTACCGCTGAAGAAACTGGACCTCAGGAGGTTAAAGGACTTGCCCGAGGTCGCACAGTACATAGAAGACCCAGACTTTGCTTGAACATCTTAAAAAGTTAACGGATTGCGTTTGGAAATGTCCAGGATGCAAGAGCTTTAGAGATCCTCGTGAAATGTCTTTTGATTTGTTTTTTGCCCAGGAATGAAAATAGAAGAGAAAATTGAAAGTTTCTGGATGAGTGTTACTCCCAAGTATTGGGAATCATTTGGGGTTAATAAGGCAGATCCTTGGCCCTCACCCCAACCTTCTAGTTTAGAAACAGAAGCGGGGCTTGGGGATTGCATTTTAATAAGCACCTTATTAACAGCGAATTTGAAAATTTGTTATAGATAGAAACAATGTAGAGACAGCCACTAAAAATAACCTGAAAAATATGACTTTTGGGGGTAGTCTTTAGATGGTTTCTAACCAGAAAAGTATCTAATCATATTATTTTGGGGATACTTTGTCTTTCTCTCTGTCCCTAATGCCTGGTGTTAATAGCAGCATGTGGTAGGTCCTCAGCAAACATACTAACTGAATGCATTCTGGCGTAATGTGCATAGCTAATTCTCTTATGACTTCTCTTCTTCCCTTGCTTTCTAGATAAAGCTGTATACCAAGCATGGGACTTTGAAATACCAGACAGACTGTGCCCCTAATAATGGTTACTTTATGATCCCCTTGTATGATAAGGTAAGAGAGACTACTCTAGTGGTTTATGATGGGAAGGAGTTAGTGTGGCCCACAGGCCTGCACTAACCAGAGCAGCCTTGATTAACCACATGAGCAAGAGCTGGTCTCTTTTTTTTTTTTCTTTTTTTTTTAAAGATTTTATTTATTTATTTGACAGAGAGACGGAACACAAGCAGGGGGAGTGGGAGAGGGAGAAGCAGACTCCCCGCTGAACAGGGAGCCCGATGCGGGGCTCGATCCCAGGACCCTGGGATCATGACCTGAGCTGAAGGCAGACACTTAATGACTCAGCCACCCAGGCGCCCTGAGAGCTGTCTCTTTTATAAATTATAAGTGGAATTTGACAATTCTGGCCAAATTTTGAGGGAGACAATTTATAAACTGGTTTGATTGAATACAGTGGCTCCAGGGACATTTGGCAATGTCTAGAGACATTTTTGGTTGTTACTACTGCTTGGGGTTGGGGGAGTGCTGCAGTATCTAGTGAGTGGAGGCCGGAAATGAAGCTGGACTACCTATCAGGCTGCACAGGACGGACCAAATGTCAGCAGTGCCAACGTTGAGAAACCCTGATTTAATAGGGTTAAGTTTGCAAGCAGCTTAAAATATTGTTTAAAAAAATGATACAGGTGGTACATGAATTTATGAGCTTTGTGGAAAACAACAAAACAAGGTCCTTAGAAGTATATGAAGTAAATTTAACCTTTACCCCCCAATTTCTCATCCTTCTGTAGTGATAACTACTGATAAAAGTTTGGTGTGTATCCTGAAAGACTGCCTTCTCTGTGTTATATGATTGTAAAGATGCCCATATATGTGCACATGTGGAAAGATGTGTATCCATGCCTACCCCTACTTGCACCCCCCCACCCCCGTTTCCCCTCCCCATTTCAGCTCTTTATTTGGAAGCACAGATTTGTAGCATGTTGCAGAAATAATCTATATGCACACACGTTTTGATTTGGGGTTTTTTTTTAGTATCAATTGGAATTAAACAATAGGAATTGCTCTGCAATTTGACTTTTTCCCCTATGATAACATCTTGATACGCTTGCAACATCAGCACGTTTGGATCTGTTGCCTTCTTTTTAATGGCTGCACAGCACGTCAGAATCAAATCAAAACCGTAATTTATGTAACCGCTTCTCTGTTGGTAGGCATAGAGGCTTTTCCCAATTTAAAAAATTATTACTGACAACACAGCACTAAATATTCCTGACCTTAGATCTTTAGGCACAATACATAGGGCTGACTTCTCTGGGTGGGTCTTAAAATATGTTGTTGTTGTTGTTGTTTTTTTTAAACCCTATCAATCTCAAGAAACCAGGGTGTGTGAGTAACATCCAGTTTTAAGAAATGACCTTTCATTTCTAAGGACATATGCTGACGCTGGCAACCTTGGGCATAGGGGGGGTTAATAGGAGACTCGCATCAGTAGTAAGTCTGGTATCAAAAAACAAGTGGCTGAATATAATGCCTTTAGGACTTTTCCACAGGTGTTAACTTGGTATCTTCCGATTGGTTGGATGGGGACTTCAGGGCACCCAGCCTCAGCTTGCGACATCTCGAGGCAATCAGGAAGCCCACAGCTGCTTAGAACACAGCATGTGCTTAGAATTTCATTGCAGGTGTAAAAATGCTAGATTAGACAGTAGCACGGAACTGTATTAAACTAGTTGAGAGGTCATCAGTTTTCATCCCTCTATCTTTCTTCCCCCCTCTTAGGGAGATTTCATTCTGAAGATCGAGCCTCCCCTAGGGTGGAGTTTTGGTAAGTTAACTGAATAACCAGACATGCTCTCTACAGGATTAGATTATATGCCGAATGTTAATTTACATTGGGGTAGTGCAGACACCTTTAAAATATGAAGGATTCATTTCTAGTGTGGGACAGGGCTTTTTTCCCTCCTCGTTACTTTAGAGTAGATTGGATTTATCTTGGACCTACTCTGAGGTTTACTGTCATCTTTCTTGGAATAGGCGTCCTTCCCTGAACCTTTCTCAGGAAGCTCTATTTTTGTAGTTCCATTCCCCAGAGAGTGGCGGCAAAACTGTATCTAGAGGTCAGGAGTGGGGACATTTTTTCCTGTCCAAGGATGGTCTCTTTGCCCCCTTGGTGCTTTTTAGGACTACAATATTCAACATTGTGAGATTTCACATGAAAATCCAGATCATCTTCACAAGAGAGATCAGAAGGTCTGGCGACCTTGGGCATTACTGGTTCTGTGATGTCCTTGGACAAGTTACCTCCTCCTGGGTCGGTGTCCAGCCTTCTTGCCAGGGAGTCCGGAGAGTGGTGGTAGCTGCCTCAGAGCCTAACCTGGAGGATGAATGGGCCAGTGTATTTACAATGCTGGGAAAGACCGGCACATAATTAGCAATGATAAATACTTAAAAGCATTCTGCACGCATATAGACAAAAGCTTCAAACTTTCCTGATGTATCTGGCGTTTAGCAGAGCCAGAGATGTGGGAATGGGGTTGTGATAAGAAGAGAGGGTTCTGCTGTGTCACGGCTTACGTGTCCGCAGGATAGATGTGCCTGATCCCAGTTCTGTAGCTTGGGGAGGAGGGTGGGAGGGCATGGTTTTTGTGTCAGGCTTCCTTGTGAGTTAGAGGAGGAAGAATTTAGTCCCTGCCATCACAAAGGGCCAAGTGAAGCCCAGGTCAGCCGACAGCTCATTTGGCTCCGTGAGAGAAGTTCTCTTTCGGTTCATTGTAGGGGGCACCTGACCCGTGCATTCCAGAAAGCCAGAGGGGAAGGAAACCCAACACAGCGCTAAAGCAGGGGTTGCAGATCATCCGCGGCCTGTGGGAGTGTTTTGTTTGAGCCTCCTCCCCTCCTGCCAGTGCTTTTTCTTTGGAGGAGCTTTTTTATTGAATCATACTTTCAGAAAAGTGTACTCGTCATAAGGGTATTACTTGAATGTTCCCCAAGTGAACGCACCCATGTAACCTCTACCCAGATCACGAGGTAGAACCAGTACCCAGTAGGGCCCCATCCCAGGCACTCCCTAACTGCTCCGCCCCACCCCGCAGGTGACCACTGCCCCCACCTCCTAAAGTTCTGGATGAGTTTTGTCTATTCCAAATCCCTTTAGGATTCTAAAGGGGTACATTTTGGTGTCTGGCTTCTTTCTCTCAACGTTGTTAATGTCATTCATCTGTATTACATGTGTGGCTTTAGTTAGCTCATTCCAATTACTGTGTGAGTATAAAGTGATTTCCCCCTTGTGTTGATGGACATTTGGGCCGCTTCTTGACGTTGGCCGCTGAGTATGGTGCTCCTATGAATTTCCTTGTTCATATCTTTCAGTACATGGTTTTGTGTGTTTGCATTTCTGTTGGGTCTATGCCAGGAGGGAAATTGCTGGGTGAGAGAGCATTTACGTGCCCAGCTCTAGTAGACAGTGTTAAATATCCAAGGTGGTTGTAGCAGATTCTGCTCTCCCAGCAGCGTGGAAGGGTTCTAGATGCCCCACAGTCTCACCAGCCCTTGGTAACACAGTGGTATCTCATTGTGGTTTTGATTTGCATTTGCTCGATGGTCAATGAGATTGAATGCTTTTTTTTTTTAATATGTGTACTGGCCATTTGGATAGCCTCTTTTGTGGGGTGTCCCAAGTCTTGTGTGCGTTTTTTTATTGGCATCTTCCCGTGTGTGTGTGTGTGTGTGTGTGTGTGTGTGTAATTCTTCATTTTACCTGAAATTCTCTTGATTTTCCCATTTTTTTCCTCTACTTATCACTCTACACTCCTCCTAACCTGTTAAAAACTTTAACCCTTATTACGATGAGCTCTTCAGTGTTTTAGACAAAATGAATTCGTTGCTGTATTGAAAAATCAGGACATGGCACATAAAATCCAGATGTCTGTGTTTTCTTCAAAAGGTTAACGTTTGGCAGAAGCTGAGTAGTGGCTTCCCCTTTCCCGTTCACCGTAGTCCCCGTGTGGCCTGTCCCCCTACTTGGTTCCTATGGGCATTGGAGTTTATGGTCCTGGTTTAATGTGGCTGAGCTCCTGCACTTGGGTCAGGGGGCCATTTGGAGCCAGGCTTTTGGAGGTTGCATTGGGGCTCTGTCACTCACAAGCTCTGTGGCTTTGGGGGGGGTCCTTTAACCTTTCCATGTGTCAGTTTAATCCTCAGTCACTTGTAGATGTCATTACCTACCTGTTAAAGTAGCTGTGAAGAGCACATGCTCTTAGCCCATGTCTGGTCCATGGTAAGCATCCAATAGATAAAACAATTTGGTGCTTACCGCATTTTCGATGGGACTCTGAGCTACAGCTCAGCCAAAAGACTGTTGTAAAAGCATATTATCCTCCACACACTTTCACTCTGGGGTGGGGAAGAGATGGGAGGGAGACTTCCCTGCATACCTCTTGGTACCTTTGGATTTTAAACCATGTGAGTGTATTAAGTTCTCAAAAATAAAGAAAATGAAAGTTAACCAAGAAAAGGTGCTTTGCCTAGACACGTTCACCTTGTCTCAGAACTAACCTGGCTCTTGTGTCTTGTCCCCTGTTCCCTCCCCTCCCACCTTCATTTCTCAGAGCCGACGAACGTGGAGCTCTATGTGGATGGCGTCAGTGACATCTGCACAAAGGGCGGGGACATCAACTTTGTGTTCACGGGGTTCTCTGTGAATGGAAAGGTTTGGCTTTGGAACATTGTTATTTTTAATGTTTGCTCTGTATTATGTACTGAGTCTTCTCTTACCTTTAAAAAAGCAGGACTCTTTAACATGGGGACTCTGAGCCCACAAGGGACCCATAGATAAGCTTCAAGAGGGTCTGAGAATGGGCAAAATTTTGTGGAGAAGGGAGCGGGTGTTTCTCGGGGTCAGATCTAGCTTACTCATCATTCCCTGTGAGGTCCGGGTGGATAACTGCCAGGGATGGCCTTGTATGGGGGTGCAGGGTAGGAAGAGCGCAGACCCCTCGACTCGAGGCCACTTGTAATCACTGTGGGTGGACGAAGCCGGCCTCTTGCAGACAGGAGTTGCATTTGCTTCAGCCACTCCCCCAGGAGCTGTCGCAATGACCTAGATTCTCTGGGAGTTTTTTGGGCCCCATTGATGGGGTGAATGTAGAGGGCTCACCTATGTGATTGGCAGCTCCGAGTTCAGATTCTCAGGAGAGTTATCATCCTTCCCTCCATCCGGCACCAGGTTTGATGCGTGTGCAAATTGCCTTGCTGTCCTTTTCTTCATGGCAGGTTCATTTCTTCTCTGCCTTCACACTGAGAGTGAGGCGCCCACTCTTGGTGAGGCAAGGTGGTCCTGCCTTCATGTGTGAGTTGCTTGCTAGCGAGGAGGATCATGGGTTATTTTTCTTACTCTGTCGATTATAAAATAATGGTGGATCTTTAGCTGATGGTGTCTTAGATTCGGTGAAACAAAGTATCATTCCCCCACTCAGCCCCTCAGCAATCCCCGGGAAGGGTATCCATAATCTGTGTACTCCTTGCGAAGGAGTCTTGACCCGAAGAAGGGTATGAGCTCCCTGCAGGGAGCAGGAACAGAATGAACAGTCCTGCCAAGACGAGAACTTTGCTGCTGGTTTGGGTCCTGACGTCCTTCTCCTTGGCAGGTTCTCAGCAAAGGGCAGCCCCTGGGCCCTGCAGGAGTTCAGGTGTCCCTGAGAAACACGGGGACCGAAGCGAAGATCCAGTCCACAGTGACACAGCCTGGTGGAAAGTGAGTTGTGCCCATGTCCTGCTGCCTCACAGCTGAGGGGAGGGAGGGAGCCTGTGACCTGGGTTCAGCCTGGGAGACCTGGGTTCCAATCCTTATTTGGCCTCTTAACTGCAGACAAGTTCATACCTCTCAGGGCCTCAAGCTCTTCCATCTGTCCCGTCGCCTCTACGCAGACAGGATGGTTAAACATGAGTTAATGTCTGTACAGCACTTACTGCAGAGCCTGGCACACAGTAGGCCTTCATTTAACAGCTGGGACTGGCTCTGGAGCCTGAAAACCTGGGTTTGAATTCTGGTTCTGCCACCTACTGGGGTTGACCTGGGGCAAGTTACTTAACGCCTTTGGGCCTCAGTTTTCTTCTTTATAAATGGTCATGATGGTGGAACCCACCCCTAAGGTTAAAAGGAAGATTAAATTAACATTATTTCAAACCATCGGTCATGGAGTACGTGCTTAAGTGTTAGCTCAATATAGATTTGCTCAATTATGATTTTTTTCTTTAATTTTTAAATTTTTCTTAGAGCGTGCATGCGGGAGGGGGAGGGGCAGAGGGAGAGAGAGAATCCCAGGTGGGTTCCATGCCCAGCACAGAGCCCAATCCGGGGCTCGATCTCACGACCCCGAGATCATGACCTGAGATCAAGAGTCAGACACTTAACCAACTGAGCGCCCCTCAGTTACGATTTTTAAAAATCATATTATCCCTGTTACATCAAAATTATTTTGTAGTGGGAACTGACAACTATTTAATTAACCTTGTTGAGTCAGATTTTATTTATTTAATGGATTTATATCGTTGAGTTGTAAGTGTTAACAGATGTGCCAAGATTAATTCAGAATAGTTCCAACTGATAATTTTGAAAGCATTCAAATCATTACTCCTTCGGTATACAAAGCCGACTTAACTGCAGATTAGAAGTTTATAATGAGTCTGTCAGTAAGCTATCTCTCCAGTTTTTCAATGAGGATTGTTGAAATTCTTTTTCAGTGTGGGGATGACATTTATTTCCACTTGCTGGATGTCTGCAGGAGGAACGCGGGGCTCCCATCTTCTCTAGGCTAGTTTGCTCTTTGCTGGGCAAAGGGACTTGAACTTGTTAAATCTCCTTCATCCGTACTGACTAAAACAATGATCGTAACTTGCAGGAGTAGAGGCTAAATCTCATGAAGGCCAGAATCCAATAGTAATTTCAATGTTATTGTAGCAAAGTGATTTCCAAGACGTGTCCAATTATGACAGGCAATATTTGATATAATAGAATACCACCACGGGAGAAGAAATTAGATGGATTTTTTGGTAGTCCATTTCACTAGAATTAGCCCTCTCGTTGTCTGGTGCTTTGCACAGTTGAAGGGTTAAGTGTGTCAGAATCCTGGTGACAGTGTTTCCAGCCTCAGCGCTCCTGTCACTCTGGTCTTGATTTGCCCATAGTTACTTAACCGGTCTTCATCGGAGTCTGGTCTGGTCTTTGTAGTTTGTGCAAGAGCCCAGAATGGCTCACACTGTAGTTTCTGATAAAAGATCTAAACTCTCCTGCATAGGATTCAAAGCTAATTATCATTTGCCCTGCCCATGTCATCAGCATCGTCCTATCCTAACTTAGGCCTCAGCCTCTCAGATCTGTTCTCTCTTCTTCACATAGGACTCTTTCCTTCCCACCTCTGTTCCTCTGGACACTTGCTTCCCTTCTCTTTGCCTAGTCATGCCTATCAACTCTGCCAAAATGCACTTGAATGTTCTATGACTGATCCCTGCTGAACCACAGTGACTGGTTTTTAAGGTCCGAAATCCTTGAGGTTAAGGGAAACATAAAGTCCCCTTCCTGTCAGTGCACGGAACACCTGTTCTGGTACACAGTAAGTACTCAATAAGTGCTCCCCAATGTGGATTTGTACAGTGCAGGATTGAATTTTGTTTATGCTCGTTTAACCAGCTAATGGCAAGTTTGTGATAATCCAAACATTATTTTCTAATGCTTCCAGGATTAGCCATAAATTAGAACACTTGGGCTGTTGAGAGAAAGTTAATTGGTATTTTGTATTTCTTAGGTTTGCATTTTTTAAAGTTCTTCCCGGAGATTATGAAATTCTTGCAACTCATCCAACCTGGGCTTTGAAAGAGGTGAGTATTTCAGTTGTGTCAATAGCTGTGCTAACAGCGTTCATGTTTGGGGACAAGCGTAGAGGGTCCTGTTTAGGGTGTGAAATGGGCTTATGGTTTTTCTGGAAGTAGATGAGAAAAAGCGTTGCTGATTGGTTCGGTGGTATTTATAAGATAAAACTCACTGTAGCAGATGTTCCTTCTGTTGTCTTTGGTTTTAGGTGACAATATTGTCTTCCTGCAGTGAAATAGGTCTGTTATTAACTGTAGCTATTTTAAGCTGAATCAACACCAGAAGGACCCAGTGAGATTTATCTGTTGTTCTTTTTCCTGTCTGAAACAGCAATCTATAAATATACTTAACAGTCTAGAAACTGTTGTATGTGTGCCCAAGGAGAACGTAAAAGAATGTCTATTGCAGTTTTGTTTGTACTAGCAAAATATCGCAAGCAACCTAAATGTCCATTAGGTGGAGAGCAGAGTGGGGTTTCGTCACACAGATTCCTGTAGGGCAGCAAGGATGAGTGAACTGGAGCTACATAGATCAGCAGGAGTACATTTGAAAACAAAGTTGAGGGAAAAAGGCAAGTTGCTGAGGGTAAGGAAACACGATATTGTTCGTAGAGTAATTAAAACCCCTCAGGGTACTTGCACTTGTGGATAGAGTCCTTTGTAAAAAAAAAAAAAGTACGAGGACATGCATGGGAGTGGCAAACACCATATTTATTATGAAATTGACCTCTATAGAGGGAGGCAGGAAGGCGTGTCGAGGTACGCGAGGCTCCCAAATTGTACTTCTGCTTTTCTTTCTTTAGCCAGTTAGAGTGTGCATGGGTGTTCTTCCGAGTGGTATTTGGCGGAAATAGTTTACGATAAAAGATCAAAAAAGGAAGAAACAGACCAGGTGAGGTTTTGTAATCACTACAGGAAAACAAATTGAAGTAAGGTTTAAAGGACATTCCGACACATTAACTTTTATATTAGTTTTGAGGCTGTGTTTCATTCTTGCTAAGGAACTATTAGAATTGTTAATTCAGTTTTTCCTGTATAGGTTTTAAGCCCTATAATTGATGGTATAGTTTCACACCTCGACTTACCTGTATACTATTTATGAGTGCAGGTTTTCGGGGGGTTAAAAGTGTTTTATTTAAAACTCATGGCTTATATATTACGATTCGAAGAAATTTTAAGGCTTATATTGTAAGTCGTATGTATAAAGGAATTTGAGTCTATTAACATAAGATTGTGTTTCCAAGTAGAGCACGCTGTTGAGAGTGAGGATAACAATTGCCCTTGGCGGCTAGTACCTGGAAATGAGTGTGAGGGGTCTTCTGGGTGCCGGTTACAGGGAGTGTTCAGTTTGTGAAGATCACTGCTCTGGACCCCTAGACTCTGCGCACTTTTTTCTATGTAAACTGTGCTTTGACAGCTTTAAAATTCCATGCACATATACCATTAAACATGGAAAAAAGTAGAGCACGCTCATTTTCAAAAATCGCAGCAGATCAAACAGCGTAAAAGAGTGACAAGGTGGAAAATTTGGAAGGTGGAAAAGTGTCAAAGAGGTAAAGTGTTAACCGTGCAAAGGAAATCATCCTGGTGATTGACCTTTTGCCACATTTCCTTTCAGTTCATTTTGCTCACAAACACGTGGTTGTGATCCTACTACGTTCCCAGCTTTCTATGTTCCTTCCCCCCATTAATATTTTATTTTATTTTTTTAAGATTTTATTTATTTATTAGAAAGAGAGCACAAGTAGGCAGAGCGGCAGGCAGAGGGGGAGAGAAGCAGACTCCCCGCTGAGCAGGGAGCCCGACGCGGGGCTCCATCCCAGGACCCTGGGATCATGACCTGAGCCGCAGGCAGATGCTTAACCGACCTGGGCACCGCGCCTAATTAATATTTTAGCTTAAGCACGTCTTCGTGGTTGTTACACAATGTGTGAGGGTTTGTTGTCTGGGAAGGTAAAGTCCCCTTCTTCTGCAGGCGAGCACCACTGTGCGAGTAACCAGTTCTAATGCCAACGCCGTCAGCCCCCTCATAGTGGCCGGCTACAATGTGTCTGGCTCTGTCCGCAGCGACGGGGAGCCCATGAAAGGGGTGAAGTTTCTTCTGTTTTCATCAGTGGTTTCCAAAGAGGTAAGTAAAGAAAAGCGGAGAACAGACGAGATTGCGGGGGCGGGGCCAGGGTGGATGTAGAGTCTGAACATTTAAGAGCATTGCGTTTCTTGGATGACTCACCAGAAGTTGGGTGTCTGTGGTGGGAGTGGACTGCGGTGGGAGGAGCCCAGTCAGAGCCAGGTGCGGACACATCGCATGCCTCTCGCTTGCTGTGTGGGCCAGCCACTTGCCCTTCCTGGCTCCATTTTCTGGTCTGCAGAATGGTGACCCGTTGTAGGGAAGGACAATCACGTCCTTTTTTTTCCCCCCAAGAAGACTGTGCCAGTTTTTAACTTCTCAAAACTTGAGTGTAAAAGTTGTTCATTTTATCTCCACTACTATGCCCTGTTCAGAAATACGTATTTTGTGACATGAAACTTGGAAGAATTTCCCTATAGTGTGGCTGTTTGATGATAATCAGCACATATGAGGGGAAAAGGACCTCATTTTCTCTCCCGGCATAGGATGTCCTGGGCTGCAGCATCTCACCAGTGCCTGGCTTCCAGCCCCAAGAGGAGAGTCTGGTGTATTTGTGCTATGCGGTCTCCAAAGAAGATGGCTCATTCTCTTTCTATTCCTTGCCAAGTGGGGACTATACTGTGGTGAGTGGAGGAGACTTGCGTTCTCTGTATGTTTTAGACTCTTTAGACACCGCGGGAGTCGACGCCGTTTGGGGCGTTAAGGGGAGTAAGTGATTGCCTTACAGTTTCGTGACCATTTTATTTAGTGTAGTTATTTAGGACGAGACTGACCCTTCAGTAATGGCTGCAAAAAGTGTGGGCTTTCCTCTTTTAAGATCAGCAGCAGTTAGGATTAGTAGTTTCTCTGGGCTTGCCTCGAACCCCTTGTCGCTTATGACCTGCTGGGCCAGTTATTAATATTGACTCGTGTGGTTGGCTCTTAGTAACGCACAGACCCTTCCTTCTAGATTCCCTTCTATAGAGGAGAGAGGATTACCTTTGATGTCGCTCCTTCCAGACGCGACTTTACGGTGGAACATGACAGCCTGAAAATTGAGGTGAGACCTCCCTGCCTTCTGGAGGGACAGGTGTTCGAGTTTCCCATCCCTGGGCACAGGTGTCGCAAACATGTTTGAGAAGAAAACAACTAATATTTTGTCTAGAAGGGCTGGGCTGCTGGAAAAAAACCAGACTCTCGTGCTCAGTTCCACTGTAGCCTGGGATCCACTCTCACGTAATTTCTTCACGTGGAGAAAGTGGAGTCCAGTTATAGCTACTTCGTTCAACGAAAGGTATTTATTGAGTGCCAGTCTCAGACGATTCAGGTACTGTTCTAGGGGTGGGCGGACAGTGGGGACCCCAAAAGGCACACATTTCTGTTTTCCTGGCGCTCCATGGCAGAAAGAGACAGTACGCTTATGAATAGGTAAATTAGGTATATTAGAAGGTGTTCTGTAGAAAAATAAAGCAAGAAGGGAAGTGACACACTTCCCAGGTTGAGATGGGTCACAGTTCTCCCGGGTGCTCTCCGGAAGTCCTCGCTGTGAAGGTGATGTTTGAGCAACCAGCTTCTGGGGGAAGGGGAGAGGCGGGGGCCTCACTGACATCTGTGGGAAGAGTGTTTAAGACGGAGAGAGTGACAGGAGCAAAGGTCCTGGGGCCGGAGTGTGCCTAGAGGGCATGGGGGACCCCTAGGGGGCCAGAGTGGCTGGCATGGAGGGAGTGAGGCAGGGAGAGATGATGGGGCAGACTGTACAGGACCCGGTGGGCCACTCTGGGTGTCTGAGCGGGAGAGGTGTGATCCTCTGGCTGCCATGCTGGGAAGAGGTTGGCAGGGGGCAAGGTGCAAGCGAGGGACCAGTTGGGAGGCTGTGGCCAGAAACCAGGGGGGAGCTGAGAGCTTGGGCTGCAGGGATGGGGAGTGAGAGGTGGGGTGATGGATGGCCTGACAAACTCCCTGGATCCTAGAATAGATAGCAAATGTGTTTTCCATCGCATTTGTATCTTTAATTACAGAAACGGATAATGGTTACTGTAGAAAATTTGCCAGATAGGGCAAATCCCCCAAAGAAAATAACAGTCTTTCATGAATGGACCTCCCAGTGTTCCAGTTATTGAAAAAATTAGATTTTAATCGCATTCTTTTAATGTTGCATTTAATGTTGCAGTACTGTGTTGAAGTAGCTGCAGTTGGTAGGAGCAAGCTTTTAGGTCACATGCTCAGTGGGGTTCTGATGGCTTTTTAAGATTCCGTAAAGCTCTTGATGGTTTTGTGCACACTGGAGGTGGCTAGGGGTGAGAAGGTGTCCTTGCTTCCTTCAGGGGGCTTGCACAGAAGGATGGGGCAGGGGAGCGGGGAGGGGCATTCCCAGATCTCAACCAAATACCAGTTTCTAAGCAGAGACATGAATGAAATTTCAGAGAGCAGCCTGTAAGCTGCATGAGGTCAGGTGCATTGGTTATGTCTCGTTCTTCACGTATTTGTAATGTGACTTAGCGCCTGGCACAGAGTAGGTGTCTCGTAAAAGTAGTCGTTGAGTGAATAGAGGAATCAGTACGTGGATAAACCACATCTTTTCAGAAGGATCAAGAAGGACTACCTGGATTTTTAAAAAGCCAGTTAATTTTTTAGAAATTCTCTCAAACGCTTTTGTGTGTCTGCGTGCATTCATTCATTCATTCGTGAGTGAGTGACTGAGCAAGTGTTTTACTGAGTACCTACTGTATACCAGCTGACTAAGACAGGAAAGGTCACTATGTTCATGGAGCTTATATACTAGTAGAAGGTCGACAGACAAATCAATCAAGGACATTTCAGTTATTGGGCAAAGTTTGACGAAGCTAACAAGATAGGCTAGTGTGATTGTGGAGTGGCTGGGGTGGGAGGCAGGGTCAGGGGCCCCTGAGATGGGATGGATAGGGAAGGCTTCTCAGAGGTAGCAATGGTTTGAGCTGAAACCATTCAGCTCAGATGGTTTGAGATGATAAGGAGCGGCCCCCTCCCCGAACTTCTCCAGATGTGGGAGAGAATGATCCAGGCTGAGAGGGCAGTTGGTATAAGAGGCCCACGTGAGGAGTGCCTGTGGTGCACGCATGTGATCAGCTCGAGTACCCAGAGATCAGGGTGGCTGGACCACAGTGACTCCGGGAAGAACAGAGCCACGGTGCTCACGAGCGGGGGCACAGACATGGGTAAATCCGGCCCAGAGCGGCCTAGGCCAAGTGAACAAGGACTTGAATTCGGGCTGTGGTGGGAACAGACGGGCCCCCTTGCGGGGGTGGGGTGGGATGCATGGGATTTGAGGTCGGAGTGTGGGGAGGGGTCCCAGGTGACGCTGGGGTTTGAGGTCGGGAGACGGGAGGGTGGTGCGGTTCACCAGAACGGAGGCATCTGGAGGGGAGGAGGCAGGATGGGAACAAGGGTAGGGGGGCTGCCCTCTCAGGTTTGACTCTGTGATCTTTAACTGGGCGGGGGGGGGTGTTGGTAAGCCGATAGATCTTTTTTATTCAGTTATTTGACACACATCCATGGATTGGGAGTATAAGCATGCAGACAGAGTCCGGGAAAGGTGTAGCGGTGTGGGAGCAGCACGAGCTGGGGGAGCTGGGGAGCAGGGGGGAGGTCTGGCTGGCCTACCGGGCTCCGGCGTGGGCGTCTGAGCCGGGCGGCGGCGTGCGCGAGCGGCGGCGTGCGCGAATAAGGAAGGCTTTTGCACTCGGGCACCTGTGAACCTTCTTCCTGTTCTTCATCTTCCAGCCCGTGTTCCACGTCATGGGATTCTCTGTCACCGGGAGGGTCTTGAACGGGCCCGAAGGAGAAGGTGTTCCAGAGGCAGTAGTCACTCTGAATAACCAGATCAAAGGTGGGCAGCCGCATTGGCCCCCGGAAACTTTCCCAGTGCTCGTTTTTGATCACGGAGAGAAGTGGAAAGGAAACAGTCTTAATGATTCTGTGAAAATATGCCAGTTTTTTGCCTCAAGCATTCTTGTGTCGATGGAGGGGATGTACGGTTGTGTTTGGCTCATCTTCCGTTGGCATCTTTTTGTTTTATAGTCAAAACAAAAGCCGATGGCTCCTTCCGCCTGGAGAACATCACGACTGGGACGTACACCATCCACGCTCAGAAAGAACACCTCTACTTTGAGACTGTCACCATCAAAATTGCACCGAACACGCCTCAGCTGGCTGACATCATTGCAACAGGGTGAGGTCCTCGTGTCCGGGTCTGGAAGTGCCAGTGTGGACGCTGGAGGACAAAATTACCTTCGATCTGACTGTGTCTTTCTGCCAAGGATCCACATCGGGCTTTAGATGCCTGTGAGAAATTCAGGCTGGCCCCCTGAGAGAGATTAGTGCTAAGTCTTACAAACGGAAGGTACTTACTCGTGGCTGCTTAGGGAGCGTGGTCTTGCTTCCAAGTTAACATGGGTCTGAGTTAGAGGAAGACCTCTCCCATCTGACCTCACATCTGTAAGACCTTGCACGGCTTAACTGTTGAGGACTTTGGAAGATAGTACAGGTGCCTGAGAGAGAGTTTGTTGTAAGGTGCTTCCGGTCCGTGGGGCAGCTCTTCCGGCTTTGCTGTACGTACTGTGAGGATGTGAAGGCACATGCGGTGGTTGAATCTGGGTGGTTTTATCCTACGGGGATGCCGCGTGGTGCAGAGGACCCAGGCCTCGGCATCGGATCTTGGGTCCTTCTCTCAGCTGCGTGTTACGTCACCTCTAGCATGGGGGTGCCGCCCTCTCTCTCTCAGACGGCACTGGGTGCTCACTGAACTCTTAGCTTGAACGGAGCAGGGCGGGGCCTCCCTGGGGAGAGGCGGCATGAGCAAAGGCACGCAGTCCAGAGCCCCACAGCGTCTGTGGATGGGAGCATATGACCTGGTGTCGTGGGGCAGGCCAGGGAGCGTGACGGGGCTGGAGGGGCCGGGCTCAGAGGACCTCGTCCCACGCCATTGGAAGAATGGGGCTTTCTCCCCCAGGGGTCAGGGGGCCAATGATCAATTTTCAGCATGGAGGTGACATGCTTAGATTTTTGTTTGCAGCGAGGCTCCCTGGCAGCCATGGTGGGGGATGAACTCCAAAGGGGACAAGACTGGGGTGCAGGGGGCGTGAAAACAGACTTGATGAGGGCTCGCCTGATAAGGAAATCAGGGGTGGGCTGGAGAAGTATTTGGGGGTTTCCAGTTTGAGGAGCAGGATGGCTGTGGCGCCCCTGCGATGGGCGGGGAGAGGAGCCTGCTGGGTGCCCAGGGTTCAGCAGGGCCACTAGGTGGTGCTCTTCGACAGATGCCCGGACAGACTGGGACTCGGGGAGACAGGGCGGGGTGGCAGCCAGAACCTTAGATGTGTAAGAGCAGGCAGAATTAGAACAGCAGGCCGGCGTTTGAGGGGTGGCCTCAGTAGGATCCAGGCAGCAGGTTTTAGGTATGAGGGCGTGCCTGACGGTCAGGGAGGCCCAGGAGCTGAGCACCGAAAGCATGCTCTGTTGGCTTGGTTACTGACGAGGTGTAGGTGACTTTCTGTAGACAGGTGGGGGTCAAGGTGAGGGATTCTGTGACAGCTGGGTGATTAGGAAGTACATCACCGGTGGAACCTGGTACTTTGTCTCTGTCGCGATAGAGCTCAGAAAATCATTTTGGATTCGCACCCTGCCTCCTTTTCCTTCGTAAATGTTTTTGAGCAACTGCTCTGGGTGAGGTGCTGTGACAAAGACTGGGTGTGTAGCAGTGAACCCAACTAGTGTGACAGAGATGGGGCTTTCATCTTCCTGGGGAGACAGACTCGAGCTGAGTAACTTGGGATGGTAAGTTCTTCCGGTACGTGTGCAGGAAAGAGTGCCGGGGCCCTGGGAGGGCCCTCACTGGGTCACTGAGCCACAGGGACTCGCAGTTAGCTAAGTGAGGCACTTCCCGTGCAGTGGGAACAGCATGTTCCGAGGCCGTCAGGGGACGGCAAAAGAAGTAGGTGGGTTTGACAGATAATGTGGGGAGGGAGTCAGCAGGCCTTGTGCTGTGGGGGTCCCAGATTTCTTATTTGAGTAACTGTGTACATGGAGGAGCTGTTATTCATGGAGAGGGGGATATGTATTTGTATTTATTTTTTTCCTTAAAGAGGAATATTTGGGTCAAAGAAAGAAAAACAATACTCGTTGAGCATCTTTGGGAAAATTCATCTCCCTTTTAGGCCAATATAGCACATTTGCCTTTTAATTAATTCATATTTCTTACTTAAAAAAAATTCCCCATTTATTTGAGAAGGAAATGCTTTGACTTCTGTCTAAATGGTTATGAGAATAATCTCGCAATGCACCAGAATTACGAATTTCTATCCATACATGTATTAAACCCCGATGAAGGAATTTGTTGACACAAATCACTTTTTAAGGGATTCAGCATAACAAAACACTGTCCTGCTGGCTTTTTAGTTTAGTTTTTTTAAACTAAAACCAATAAACATTTGAGGTTTGGGGTAGCTGGACACTTCTCTTTGAGAATATGAGCTAAAATAGGCCGGATGGTTAAAATATTAGAGAAGCAGAGAGGTTCAGCTTGGGACAAATAAGGTGACATTCCCTGTGATGTGTACACAAATCAAGAGAGAATCTGAAAGGTCCTTAAGGATAACTCATCACTATTCCCTTTCTGCTCTTTTACTCTGAAAGTGCCCAGAAAGGGGGAAGTGAGAACCAAAATGTGTGCCTTCAAATCTAGATCAGAGGCCTGCACACTTTCTCTGTAGAGGTCCTGAGAATAAATATTGTAGGCTTCCCACGAGCCATACGGCCTCTGTGACAAAACCCAGCATAGCCAAGTCATAAATGGACGGGCATGGCTGTTTTCCCATTAATCTTTATTTAGAACCCTGAGATGTGAATTTCATATGGTTTTTATGTGTCATGATATTATTATTATTTTGATTTTCTGTCCATCTTAACCCTTGAGAAGTATGGAATTAGGGGTGCCTGGGTGGCTCATTCGGTTGAGCATCTGACTCTTGATTTCGGCCCAGGTTGTGATCTCAGGGGCGTGAGATCGAGCCTTGCATCAGGCTCCTCCCTGAGCAGGGAGTCTGCTTAAGATTCTCTTTCTCCCTCTGCCCACCTGCCTCTTTCCAAAAAAAAAAAAGGTGGAAGTAAAAGTAGGAATAGCATTCCTAGCCCACGGTCCATACAGAAACAGGTGGCTGGCTGGCCTGGGCACGTGCGGACCCTCATTCCTTGCCCCCTGCTCAGGATTGTGGCTTATGGTGGCGGGCTAGTCACTTCGCTCTGAAGAGATGACTGGCTTGTCCTCATTCTCAGAGTTCACACACACAGTCTCCCACCCCTTTTTATTTGCAGCAGGGTGGGTGTTCCAAGCCTCGAGAGTACCCCTAATTATCCCACATCGAAACCGCCTTCCCTTACCATCTTTCTGTCACAAGAAACAACTGATTTTTATCCAGAATGATTCTTTAAGATTAGAAAATATACCCTTTCGTCAGCTGAGGATGCAGTGACGGCCTCCAGCCGTGGTGCCTTATTACACTTTAACACGTCAGGAGCTCAGAAGTGAAGAATGTCACTTGAGGCTGACGGTCTTTGTTGCCCTTTCCCAGCTTGGGGATGCGCCTCTCACGTGCTGCTCCATGAGCCCTTTGGATCAGCGTGCACACTGCTTATCGAGAGCCTCCGATCCGAGTCATTACCTGAAAGGGGCCTCTCAGTCTAGGTCGCTTCTGTGGCTCCCCGCTCGTAAGGAGTTCAGTTTTGGCTTTGTAATTATTTTAAACTTAATTACCTTTTCTGTTCCCGTCTTCCCGATTGCTTTTATCCACAAATTATATATAATCACAGGCGAGGAAGGTGTCTTTGATGCCCCTGCCCCGTTTCGCCTAGGCAATGCCATGGGTTTTTAGGCTGCTTAAAGGCTTCTGCTGCACCATCAACGATCCAATTTACCTGAAGCATTTTTTTTTTAAAGATTTTATTTATTTATTTGAGAGAGAGAAAGAATGAGAGATAGAAAGCACGAGAGGGAAGAGGGTCAGAGGGAGAAGCAGACTCCCTGCTGAGCAGGAAGCCCGATGCGGGACTCGATCCCGGGACTCCAGGATCATGACCTGAGCCGAAGGCAGTCGCTTAACCAACTGAGCCACCCAGGCGCCCCTACCTGAAGCATTTTTATCATCGACAGATTTTCCTGAAAATTGCTTCCTCAGCTGGGGCACTGCGGATGTCATGTGGAACTCACAAACCGCCCCGCTGTGGGCCTCCGCTGTGCCTTGTCCCTTATACAGAGAGAGGTTCAATCTTCCTTCCAAAGGTTGCTTTTTGAAGCCGGAGTCATTTGGGTTCTTTTCGGCCTCTTCATCAGGGTTAAACTAGTCCCTGGGACTGGGACAGGAAGAGGGATGCGTCGTTTGGGTTGGTAAGTGCCTTTCCTGTGGTAATTGAGTTCTCACGCTGGAATGAATGGGCCCGTCGTTGCAGGTTCAGTGTCTGTGGCCAGATATCAATCATTCGCTTCCCTGACACTGTCAAGCAGATGAGTAAATACAAAGTTGTCCTGTCATCTCAGGACAAGGACAAGTCTTTGGTCACCGTGGAGACGGATGCTCATGGATCATTTTGTTTTAAAGCAAAACCGGGGACCTACAAAGTCCAGGTATGATGAGTTTTGTTCTATTTAAGATATTTGGAAAAAAGAGGCAATGATTTTTTAAAGGGTTATTATTAGCCAGATTGGGGTGACGGAGCATTTCTACTCCCAGTTTCTTATTTTGAGGTCTTTACATTCCTGCATGCCACTGTAGAGCAGACAGTCACCCAGTCTGGAAATGATACACAGGCCTCTTTTTTTCCCAGGTGCGGTGTTTATTAGGAGTTTGCTCCAGGCTGCCAATCACACCTGCACCTTCTAAGGCTTCTGGCTACTATAGACTATCCATAAGTCCCCTTTATTAATGGCAAGCCCACAGTGCATGGCTTTTGGTGCCCGAGGCCAGGGTAGAGCTGGTGTTTCTCCACCTCACCCTGAATTGAAGATGGCTGGTCCGGCACCATCTGACTTCTCCACTGAGGCAGGCGGAGAAGCTGGGGGGACCCTGTATCTGTGGTCTCACCGTGAGGGTGAAGGCCTGAGCACAGGTGGGGGTGGCAGGCAAGAGAGGAGAGAGAGCCAGAGGTCAGCCCCCCACTGTGCCTCAGTGACAGGGCCCTGCCCACAGGGAAGACTGTGACTCAGTGGCGCTCAGGCCCTCACATGTCCAGTCAGCTGCTCTTCCTCCCTGACGAAGGGCAGGTGAGGGGACAGAGAGGGCTGGAAAGGGTCCCCCAAGACTGTGCTCTCCTCTAGAGCAGGTGGGATCCCCCCGTGAGGAGATTGGTTTCCCTGCTTCCACTGAACAGTGTGGTGTGTGAGCTCGTAGCTCTTTACCAGGCAGCCAGCTCTTGTGAAGTTGGCCACGCTGACAAGCCTTTGGAAGCCCTTTCGAAGTACAAGGGACTTTTCCAAGGAAGGGCAGCTTTGGGATGTCATCATTACTAGGGAGGACATAGGTGACCGCTGTGCTCTTCCCTGGTCCCTCTTCTGAGCCTAAGAAAGGACACAGAAGAAAAAGAAGAAAGTGGCCTGAGTCAGCCAGGCTGGACATCCACATAGCGTTGACAGGTTCATAGCTTATGTCGTGAGTGACCTCAAGCCAGGAGAAGTTTCTGGGGCTTAGTATGGTTTCCACCCAGGGTACAGGTGACCGATGACAGCCATGTGCCTCTGTGGTGTTATGCCGGATAGACTTCCGTGTGCTTTGTGGCAGGGCCGAAGGCTAGTTCTTTTGTATCTGAGGAGAAACACGTTTTCTTCCCATGGCCTGTTTGAGGATTTGTTGTGATTATAAAACTAGGCCTAGAAGTGAACCTCTGTCCTTCAAATATTTAGCCTTGGGCCCGGGTGAATGTTCTGGTGCCCTGTAGGCAGGGGGAGCTGCGACCTTGACGTAGACACTGACGTCGTCCTGTGTGTCCCTACCCTGCAGGTGGTGGTTCCTGAGGCGGAGACCAGAGCGGGACTGACCTTGAAGCCGCAGACGTTCCCTCTTGCTGTGACCGATAGGCCCGTGATGGACGTGGCCTTTGTGCAGTTCTTGGCATCAGTTTCTGGGAAAGTCTCTTGTTTGGGTAAGGTGTCAGGTGAAAGCGAGAATAGATAGTTTCAGAGAAGTAGGCAGTTGGAAGTGGGATCTTGGTGAGCTTTTCCCTGTCAGGTGGTGTTCAAGGTGAATGCCAAAACCGCGCCTGGAAGTGATTTTCAAATCCGTATTGCATACGGTTCTTTCTGAGTAAGCGTCACACGGCAAGTCACTAGAAATGTTTCCCTAGCAGTATTTTTTTTTTCTTTTTAAGATTTTATTTATTTATTTGCCAGAGAGAGAGAGCAAGAGAGCACAGCAGAGGGAGCAGCAGGCAGAGGGAGAGGGAGAGGGAGAAGCAGACTCCTCGCTGAGCGGGGAGCCCGATGTGGGGCTCGATCCCAGGACCCAGGGATCATGACTTGAGCCGAAGGTAGACACTTAACCAATTGAGCCGCCCAGGCAACCCTCCCTTGCAGTATTTTTGCTTTGGCTCCTAAAAGAACACATAGGTCGCTTTTTTCCCAGCTCGGTCACTTTCCAGCTGTGAGACAGTAAGCTCAGCCTGTTTTTTCTTCTGTAGAATGGGAATACTGTGTCTCTCAGAAGGTCTTAGTGAGGCTTTAACAGGGTCAGGTTAGGGAGCGTGGCACAGATGTTAAGAACATAGAGTCTGAGATCAGACTGCATGGGCTTGCACCCTCGCTGTGTGACGTGGAGCAAGTTACTTAACCTCTCTGTGCTTTGAGTCTCTCATCTGTACTATGCAGGTAATGACAATACCTGCCTCGCAGGGTGGTTGTGAGGATCAAAGGAATTAGTGGATGTATAGCCTGTGTGAGGAGGACCTGGAACACAGCAAGAGCCATGTAAACCTTTGCTCTTATGAGTAATATTATTACGATGACAGAGGACCCAGTTCTGCACCTGGAATGAAGTGGGCATTCAGTGAAATTCTGTCCTCTTTCTCTGGCTTCTGGTGCTCCATAAATACCCATTCCCCCGTTTCACCTTCCATCTGACTTAGCAGGCGCTCTGAAATCTTGTTTTCCCTCTCCTGTCTTCTGTGCTCGCACGGGGCTGTTCAATAGACGATGGGGTGGCTTTCACCATCGGTGACTCTGTTGTCTGGCACTGATGACCTGCACAAGGGAGGCATCTTAGGGCCGAGCAGATGCATGTTGGCTGGAAAGGAAACCTGCTGTCACTGCCCTTCGGGACGTAAGCGGTGGCAAGCAGCACCCCGGGGTGGAGGGTTCGAGGCTGGGCCGTGGCTGGCGAGGGCAGCCACCCGAGGCCCTCTTGTCTCTGCTCTGCAGACACCTGTGGCGACCTGCTGGTGATGCTGCAGTCCGTGAGCCGCCAGGGTGAGAAGCGGAGCCTCCAGCTCTCCGGCAAGGTCAACTCAATGACGTTCACCTTTGACAACGTGCTTCCCGGAAAATACAAAAGTAAGACCCAAAGGCGGCATCTCGCGGCCCTCACGTACTTCCTGTCTTTCAGAACTTTCCCAAGCCCAGCTCTCGAATTGCACCCCAGCTGCATACCTTTACTTGTCTTCCTCACCCCTTGACCTTGAACGTGCGTTATTTAGCAATGGGGGATAATGCAGGAATGGCTGTTCCTGCCCTCACTGCCACCTTGTCAGGACAACCCACGCGCGTCTGCTGTTTGGGGAGGGTGCCCTCATTCGTGCCATTTTTATGTCTAAGTGCCCGAATAGAGAGCATGAAATGGCACTGATGTGTCCCCCACCCTTAGCAGCTGTGTGATCTCCCTGAGACTCAGTCTCACCTTCTCAAACAGGAGTGATACGGCCTCTCTGGAGAGTGCAAAACCAAATGAAATACAGTGTGTACAGCATCTGGAAGCAGTAGGTGCTGGTCAGCATTGCTTCCCTTTCCTTCTGTTCTCGAGAAGCCACCTGTTGGCTGTATTTCTGCTTTTTCACAGCTCAGTTTAGAGCCTCTTGGTAGTGAATAGCTTATAAAGTAGGCTGTTTTATCTGGGAACTTATATTTTCTGTTCTGTCAGGTGTTGGCAAACGATGGCAGGGGGCCCAACTGCCTGTGTTTATAAATAAAGTTTTATTCACACACAGCCACACCCATTTGCTTCTGTATTATCAACAGCTGCTTATGTGCTGCGAAGGCAGATTTGAAAATTTGCACGACCTGCAGAGTTGGAAATATTTACTCTCTGGCCCTTTACAGGAAAAGTTTGCTGCCCCTTCAATATCTTACTTGTGAGCATGCTCTTTAGATGCCACCGAATTTCTTTCTTGCTGATGTTAATGAGCACGGGTTTCATTTTTCTCTTTAGTACTTACTTGTCCTGAGCATCACCAGTTACGTGTGTGCGCGCACGTGCATATATGTGCATACACGTTAAAAATAATTAAGTCCTTGTAGTTTTTACTCAGGGAGGTGATGTGCTCTGTGCCCATGTGTGTCTGTAATTGTGGCTTTTCCAGTAAGCATCATGCATGAAGATTGGTGCTGGAAAAACAAGAGTCTGGAGGTGGAGGTTCTGGAGGACGACGTGTCAACGATTGAGTTTAGGCAGACGGGCTACATGCTGCGATGTTCCCTGTCTCACGCAATTACTCTGGTATGCCTGCCTCGTGTGGGTTCTCTTATTTGGAAAGCGGGAAGGTACTAGCATACCAAGGAGATTTTAACCATTGTTAAGTCAAATATCCTTGTCTGCCCTCCACTCACCCTCCAATTCAGGAAAGCACAGGGAGCTTTTAAAACCCCTTGGCGGAAAGATGCCTTTGGGAGATTTTCTTGTCCTAGCCCCACATTGAAATTCTAACTTAGATGAGTGACTTGGGACAGCTGTCGTGTGGAGCACATTGGTTTTCTGTAGCCCTGGGATCGTAATACCCACTTCTCGGGGTTGTAGTGAAGTTTAAGGAAACTTCTTCTGTATTTGGTGTCCCCGGTGAACACTGCTATTATTATTATTAATAGGTGCCGCCGAGTCACTTTCTCTGGTATATTTATTCCGGGGCAGAGGATGGAGCGGCTCGGATCTTACGGTCTTGTCGATGGAATCTCCCTGACAGGCAGTGTGCCCCTTGGGTTTCAGGAAAGAGAACAGGTTGTGTGGGCCCGTCTTGGCCCATTCATGAGTTTTATAGAACTTTTTGGCTTCTGGCGATGGCAGATGTCATTGTCGGGTTCCGGTGGAGAAACTAAGGCAAGCGGCAGTTAAGCCACCACTCATGTTAGACCCTTGGAGGGCTGGCAGCCTGTGTTTCCAGGGCCAGTTGACTGCCCTAACTGGTTCACGACAAATGCTCCACAAGCCGTGTGGTTCCAGGAGATGGGTTAGTTGGTACTCAGTTGAGAGTAAGTAGTAGACATTTAGGAGATTGTTCCTTTCCTTCAGCTGTTCAGCGGGTTTCTGTTTCCCTTCGGACAAGATCCCCATTCCAGAACAGTGGCCAGCAAGGCCCTTCCCTCCCCCAGCCTCCTACCTCTCTCTCCACCTTGCTGCCTGGGCCCCGGCACACCAGCCTTGTTTCCACCTCCGCACCGCGCTTGTTCCCTCCTCTGGGCCTTCGCACATGCGCTTCCCTCAGTCATCTTTACCAGCGGTGCGCGTGCTTGGTTTTCTCTCATCATTCAGGCTGTAGCCCTGATGTTGCCTACTCAGGAGAGGTCCTGCCCTGAGCCCAGCCAGCCGAGATGCTCCTGCTGCGCTCCCGCTCTGTCCCGCTTCCTTGGCTGTTCGGCCCACCGCGCTATTACTTATTAGCTGAAATCTCATTTCTTTGTTGACCACATTGATTTTCTGTCTTCCCATATTAGAACGTAAGCCCCCTGAGTGCAGGAGCCACGTCAGCCAGCAGGGCCCAGCCCCGGGTCTGTCACATAGCAGGTGCTCAATAAATATTAGTTGATTGAATGAAAAAGAGCATGTTTTTGTGGGAAGTTTTTGAAGGGTTTTAATTTTCCTGTGGCACCCAACTGCTCAGATGATTAATGGGTACAACACATGACTGGTTCAGAAACAGAAATATTATTAATCATCTCGGTGTCTCCATCTCCCCTAGTAAGTCATTGTATTGGCTTTGGTCCCTTAGGAATTTTATCAGGATGGAAATGGACCTGAGAACGTGGGGATTTATAACCTCTCCAAAGGAGTCAACCGATTCTGCCTGTCCAAGCCTGGTGAGTCTGGAAGGATTGATGGGCTCTGAGTTAGAGAATGGAAAGGCACCGAGGATTGTGGTAAAGGCCTTTTTTTCCTCCCTGGATTCTCTTTGCGTCAGGCTATCAATTTCGGTTGTGGTTAGCGTACCCTGGTTTTTCTGTCTCTTTCCGCTGGAGGGAGTGGTGTTTCAACCCAGAGAATTAGAGCCAGGGGGCTGGAGAGCGTTCCTGGTCTCCGGGTTTGAGTTGGGTAGAGACAGCTGGGCCCATTCCCCTTGAAAAATACTATACCACGGGCCAGTGACCTCTCCTTAAAAGTGATGTTTTGAACATAAAAATTGGGCCATCTCCCACCTTGCTTAAAATCCTTCAGTGGCTTCTCTCCCCTTGGAGCAACTTTGTTGTGCAGTTTGCAGACCATAAAATTCATCCATTTACAACATACAGGGATTTTTAGTAAACCTACCCAATTATGCGACCATAACCGTAATCTGGTTTAGAGCATTTTCATCCCCCTGGTGATATTCTTCATGCATGTTTACAGTGAATCTCTGCTCCCAGCCCCAGGCAGCCACTAATCTATTTTCTGTCTCTATGGATTGGTCTTTTCTGGACATTTCATATACGTGAAGTCCTATGGTATTTTGTCTGTCTCCTTCAGCACATTTTTCAAGTTCCTCCTAATGTTTTGAAGTTCGTGTTGGGGCAGGTATTAGTGGTCTGTTCCTTGACATCACTGAATATGCTCATGTGGATAGATCGTATTTTATGTGTCCACTCACCGGTTGGTGGACATTTCCCAGTTTTTGGCTCTTATAAATAATGTTGCCAACAACGTTTGCGTCCAAGTCTGTGTGTGGACATCTGTTTTTCTTTTGCGTTAGATACCCAGGAATGGAGCTGCTGGATCATAGGGTAAATTTATGTGTCATTTTTTAAGAAGCTCCCCAACAGTTTTCTGAAGGGGCCGTGTGTGCCCGTGGGTGTCCCCAACCAGCAGCGCACAAGGGTTCCCGTTTTCCCGCCTCCTCACAACATCCGTTACGGTCTTTTTGATTGTAGCCATCCCAGTGGGCATGAAGTGGCAGCTCATGGTGGTTTTATTTTGCATTTTCCTGGTGAATAATTCAGTGACTTCTCTTGGTTCTCGAGATAGAATACACGCTCTTCCCCGCCGTGTAGCTGTCCCCAGCACGATAACTGGCCTGTAGTGGGTGCTGGTGCTCTGTCAACATTTGTAGGGTGAAAGAACAAAGTGAACGGAGAAACCCAAGTGTTTTGCCTGCTAGTAATGGCACAAGCACTTCCTCGGTGGGATGAAAACAACAGAGGTAGTTGGTACTCATTTCAGGTTTTTGTAGGAAGCATGGCCAAAAGGTGGGTTAGTGACCGTTGGGGGAATAAATCATTAGGCTTCACTCTGTCCTGAAACTGACTGTATTCCTCCAGCAAATGACTTAGGCGCCTAATCGGAGCTGTTACCCTATGTAGGCTTGTGGCATAAAAGTGTCCTCTGCAATCGTTCCATAAACTTCTGGGCCTTCCTCTGCTCCGTGCTCCATTTTAGGAATATTTCTAGGAAGGAGGGCAGGCTGTGGTTATCTTTTGGATCTTTAACAGAATCTGTTAAGTGGAAAATTCTCGGTCTCATTTGCGGTAGAAATGTACTTCCTGTTCTTTTTCGTGTGCACGTCCCTGTTAGCTTGGTCTGGGCAGATGAAACTAGTGTGAGTTGTTCAGTTATGGAAGATGAAATCCTGAGCTTGTGAGGGGCCATGAAATGGACCGGGTTGTTGGGAAGAAGCTTCCATAGGCAGTGGAAAAGGCATCTTGGGTCCCATTATTGCACATCTGCTCTGTGTGTGTGTTCAGGTGAGAGGTGCTGCCTGTAGATTTTCAGTGCTGGAAGTGCTCAGTGTGATAGAAACCCTCCTCTGAAAATGACTTTTGATTTCCTGGCTGCAGGTGTGTATAAGGTGACCCCTCGCTCCTGCCACCGGTTTGAGCAAGCATTCTACACCTATGACACGTAAGCTGGGTGTTCACCGCCCCGTAGTGTGTGTGAGCCTCCTCTGGAGTAGAGTGGGTGCACACTTCTTCTTCAGTTATTTCTGATAAACAAAGGAGTTTTTTTCTGGAAGAGGTAAAGTTAGGTATTAAAAAGAATTTCCATGTAAGGATTTTAAGACGCTTGGATAAATTATTATTATTATTATTATTATTATTATTATTATTAGAAAGAGTGAGAGCGTGAGTGGAGGGGGGGAAGGGGCAAAAGGAGAGGGAGAGAATCCTAAGCAGACTCCGTGCCCAGCGTAGAGCCCGACACGGGGCTCGATCTCAGGACCCTGAGCCGAAATCAAGAGTTGGGCACTTAACCGACTAAGCCACCCAGGCATCCCAACACTTGGATAAATTATTGAGGATTTGGAGCTGGGATCTCTTTCCCCAGAATTCTGTAACCCAAGATGGAAGGCTGAAGTTTTCAAGTGGTGTAAATATCATTTTGGTTAAATCTTCCAGCCCTCAGTGGTGGGAGTTTCTCAAACTCCAGCCTCCCATTTTTACATTTTTTACACACGTTGGAGGGTTTCACCAGGAATTGGAGGTGTCAAGTTTTGGAGCGGAAAATTAGTTTATTCTTTTAAACACTGATAGGTGTGTCAGGAGTTACCTCACCCCTAACTTGGAGCAATTTCATGTAGTATATTTCAGGGTCAGGATGGTTGCCCATAAAGGGTGTGTCTATGATCCTTTAAAAACAACTGGGTGATGTTGCTGGTGTTTTCTTTCCACTTTAATTTATAGGTCGTCACCCAGTATCTTGACGTTGACAGCCATTCGCCACCATGTCCTTGGAACTATCACCACTGACAAAATGATGGATGTCACTGTGACGATCAAGTAAGGCTCGTGCTCCGCGGTGATCTGAGCACGGTCGGGGGCGGGGCTGGTGGTGGACGAGGCTGGGGGACTTCTCTAACAGACACTCTGGAAATTATTTTTGATTTCTTATCTCTAGGTGCGTATGCAAACGGCCTTCCCTCTTACATGGCATAGCCGTAAATTCACCACAGCCTTGGTCCTCTCCTTTTATGATTCTGGAATTAACTGTGGATTGAGCGAGAGCCTTCTGACAACTCGTTTCTGTGCCTTAAATTTCTGTTTGAACCCTTTACACTCCCTGCCTTGGCTAAGGCGGAAAAAAAAAAATCTCTGCCTTATTCACTGTATTTCAGGTGTTTTAGTGAATTCAGAAAAATTGCCTATTTTTCTCGAGACCTTTTCTTGAAGGCTGGGCAAGTAGAGATGACACCTGATATACGCAGGGTCGTGAGGGAGAAACTATATGAAAGGCAGTCCCTCACTGAGGGTCAGGTTCATGCGAATGTCCCCTTTGAGAGGAATTTTTACAGTGTGGTGAGGTGCATCTGACACCCCAATTTTCTCGAGAAGTGAAAGAATTTTGGCCACATGAACGTCTTTGTGAGAGAGAGTGGAAACCTTGAGTAACTTTCTCCCCCTCTTATCTTACGGTAAGAGGGGGACCTTCTCAGCTGTGTCTCCATCTTTCTGTCCACCGCCTTTTCAACTCATCCACGTGTGCCGAAAATGTCTGTGGAGAGTCTTTGGTGTTCAGGGTCAGCCCCTGCCTTCGTGGGACTTAGAATCTCACAGGGGACACAGACACTCATCTGGGTGTCGCACATGGAACTGTGAGGTTGCACCTACGATGAGGGCTTTGTATTGGGCCCCCGTGAGGATTGGGGGGGCCCGCAGGAGAGGCAGGCCGGTAGCGCCAGCCCGTGTTAAGGGTCTTTGCTTTGTCACATGGACACTATGACGTGTTTTAAGTAGAGAGATGACTTTTTGCTTCAGAAAGCTCCCCCTCACTGCTGAGTGAGCAGGTAGAAGAAGCCCACAGGTGGACATCCCTTGATGTCACTGTGACAGTCAACTAAGGAGCTGATGGGGGTTCAGCCAGACGGTAGGAGCTGATGGGGGTTCAGCCAGATGGCTGGTAGTGGGCTGGGGAGCCTTGGGCGGCTGGGAGGGTTGTTGAGCAGATGGAATTGACAGGATGTGGCAACGCGCTGACCAGTGGGGTCAGGTGGGATGAGTGTTGGGGACAGCCCTCGACTTCTGACTGAGGAGAGTGGGTTGAAGGGGTACCCCATTCCCCGGGGTAGCCCGGGGTCTAGGAGATGGACGTGGGAGTGTTTCTTGTGGGCCCGGGACTGTGTCTGGTGCTGGAACAATGCCTTTTATTGTTCTCCTGCTTGGAACGTAGCAGCTCCTGGTGGGACTAGAAATTCATATTCTTACCAGTCGTGACCCCATATTACCTTATTTTCAGTCTTTATTGAATTCATTTTTGTAGCCTCAGAGGGGCTTTTGTTTGCTTGTGCTGGGGATTGTATGAGATGCATGTTCCAGCTGGACATGGCTGCCCGGATCCCTCCTGGGGATCTCGTGCTCACCGGATCCCACACTGGACTCCTGGTTTTTGGCCTCTCCAGACCCACTCTTTGTCATCTTTCTAGGTGGTCCTTGACTCTTCTTTCTCCTGCATCCCGTACCCAACCAGTCCATGTGCAGATCCTTGGCTTTACAGTTGAAATATGCCTGCCATCTTGTCCCTTCTCAGCACTTCCCCTCCATACTCTGGTCTGAGCCACTGTCTCTTGCCTGGATCATTGCCACAGCCATCCTGCCTGGCCTCCCTGTCTGGGTTCTTGCTTCATGACAGTTTGTTTTCCATGCGGAAGGCAGAATTCATCCTTTTGAAGTAGAGATCATGTCATGCTTTTGCCTGCAACTCCCGTGGCTCTCCATCCCACTCCGAGTGAAATCCAGGGTCCACACCAAGGCTTGCGAAACCCTAGTCTAACACCTGCTGCCCGGCGACCCTGTGACCCGTCTCATTCTTCCCTGGGTCCCTCTGCCCAGGCCACCTCAGTCTTCTGGCTGTCTCCCCAGGGGAGCTCCCGCCCAGGCTCCAAGGCCTTTGAACTTGCTGTTTCCTTGCCCAC
This sequence comes from Eumetopias jubatus, assembly GCF_037043125.1. Lineage (NCBI taxonomy): Eukaryota > Metazoa > Chordata > Mammalia > Carnivora > Otariidae > Eumetopias > Eumetopias jubatus. The sequence goes on from NW_028274818.1 coordinate 81,838,019, forward strand.
TGTACTCCTCCGCCGGGGAGCCCAATAAAGAACAGCACCCCCACGATCCCAGCACTCTTTCCTTCCACGCTGCTCTATTTTTCTCTGTTGTACTTAACCTGACCTTATTTTCTGTTAACCGTCTGCCTCTTCCCACCGGAATGTGGATTCCACCTGGTTAGGGAATGCCGTCTGTCCAGCTTACCCGTTCTCTAGCAGAGTGCTCTCACTTAGGGTTGAATGAAAAAAGATGGTGGCGTGCAAAGACCTCCACGTCCTACGGGAAATGAGACGTTTTCTTACTTCATCCCAGCCAAGAGCTACTTGATCCTGCTGCCATCACAAAGACGTTCAGTTTTTATTTTTTAAAAAAACGATCGGTGTGTTCAAACCAGGAACAGAGTGTGCCGCCGTGGTGGCGCTATACGGGCTTTGGTTTCTTCCTTACCGATGAGTCCTTGTCAAAATGTCATATTGCCACCGACGACAGGGATAGGTGACCACCTGCTCTTGGCTGCTCCTTCCTTTCTTCCAGGTCATCCATTGACAGTGAACCCGCCTTGGTCCTGGGCCCCCTAAAGTCTGTGCAGGAGCTGCGGAGGGAGCAGCAGTGGGCCGAGATTGAGAGCCGCAAGCAGGAGCGGGAGAAGAGCGGCAGGGAAGATGCAGGGGGAGGGAGGGCCAAGCCCCCCGTCCAGGAGATGGTGGAGGAGCTACAGGGCCCCTTCTCCTATGACTTCTCCTACTGGGCACGGTAAGCTCCCTGTCTCTGTGCTGTCCTCCGTTCTGCTGGCCTTCCCAGCGGAGGGCAGAACTAGCCACATGGAAGTATTTCCATCCTCTTAGGTCTGGAGAGAAAATCACTGTGACACCCTCGTCTAAAGAGCTGCTCTTCTACCCCCCGTCCATGGAAGCCACCGTCAGTGGAGGTAAATGTCAACTCAGTGAGCCCCAGACACATCTCTGCAACCGTTCCTCTACCTGCATTTAAAAACATATTCTGTGTCATCGTTCCCACAAAGCCGTCTCTGTAATAAGGCTCCCGAAATGCCCTTTGGCACAGAACTGTCACTGCTTGGCGAGTGAGTGAATGAGTGAATGGAAGGTCTCCATCGATGAAAGTAACTCCGGTTATTAGAATTTGGGCCATCTCTTTGGAGAAGGGCTACCAACTGTTTCCCCTGCAGTTTTAGTTTGCCACCAAAAGGCAGGTGAAAAAGCAAAGCCGTCACTTGTTGAAATGTGAGCATTAGCCATCGTGTGTCTGAACTCTTCATGGTGTTTATACTTGTTGGTAGGGGTGAGGGAGGGTCTTCTTGGGACCGGACAATTAGAAGTGATGGCTGGTGGAATAGTTGTCTTTTGGCTTCCGACCATTTCCTCTAGCGTTATGGGTTCATTAGATCCTGGGCATTTACGTGGTCTGCGTTTGGAAGGAGGGTGTACTGAATAACTGAATAACGTGGCTTTCTGGCAGGCAGCCTGTTTGGGGTAGGTCTCCGCCTCGGGTCCTGCTGCATAGCCTCTTACCTGCCAGAAAGGTCTTGTGACAACGGAGAGAGAGGGGTAGTGAGAACCCAGCCTTTGTTAGATTTATCTGCTCACATTCCCAGCCCTTGAGCAAGGCCTTTCAGGGATGGAGGCCTGGGTTGCCCAATTATTGCCGTTTCTGTTATATATTAACCTCATTTGGAACTAGCTTATCTATTTCAGGCCCCTCGTTAGTGGGAATCTCCCCAACCAGAATGCCCCCTCCCGTGACAGCTAAGTCCTGTTCTTCTGTTTGTTCCCTGTGTAGAAAGCTGCCCAGGGAAGCTGATTGAGATCCATGGGAAAGTTGGCTTATTTCTGGAAGGCCAGATCCACCCAGAGTTGGAGGGAGTTGAGATTGTCATCAGTGAAAAGGGGGCAAGCTCACCCCTGATCACAGTCTTCACTGACGACAGAGGTGCCTATAGGTAAGCCCCCCAGAAGAAGCACTTGCTTGGGACCAGGTGGGGAGCCCAGGCTTCCACGGGGCTGGCGAGGCCTCCCGCAGGTGTGATGCACAGCCATCTCCAGCATCTGCTTGCTTTTTGTCCAGTGTCGGGCCCCTGCACAGTGACCTGGAGTACACTGTGTCCTCACAGAAGGAAGGCTACGTTTTGACCGCGGTGGAAGGAACCGTAGGAGACTTTAAGGCATACGCTTTGGCCGGCGTAAGCTTTGAGGTAACACGTTTTTAAAATCATTTTTATTGCGGTATAATAATTGACATATAGTAAAGTGCACATAAAGCATATAATTTGATCATTTCAACATATGGGTACACCCATGAAAACAGTGACAATCTGGTACCCCACTAAGTTTCCTTGTACCCCACCCCTCCCTGCTGATCTGATCTGATCTGCTTTCTGTCACCGTGGATTAGTTTGCATTTTCTAGAGTTTGCCCAAATGGAATCATACAGGATGTACTCTTTTTAGGGAGCTTCCTTTCACCCAGCGTAATTTGGAGACCTATTGACTTTAGCTTGTTTGCATACCTTTTGGTGAGTGTTTTAAACTCTCATCCTTAACTGTGTCCTGTATAAAAGGACAGAATGTTTCTAGAGTGGTATTTGATGTCCTTCTGTCTTCCCTCCATCGTTCTTGGGAAGAAGCATGCTGTGTGGTGTCCAGAGTCAAGTTTGGAGGTCCTTGAGTGTGAATATTTTCAACATAGAGGTTCAAGGAAAAGAAGCACAGATGACATCACATACCGATTTCAAATTCTCTTGTGCAGGATGCATTTTAAAGCAAATTATAAAGGCATTCCAACCAGGAAGAACTCTTTATACCATAAGTAATACCCCAGATTACCAGGAATGGAAGGTCTCGCTGTTAAAATTGATAGGAAAATGACAACCCCGTAGAAAAAAGAACAGCAAAGTAGAGGAAAAGGCAATTCGCAGAAGTCATACAAGTGACTGATAAATGTACGAGAAACGCCCAACTTCAGCAGTGACTGAGGAATGCAAAGGAAGTTACCATAGAAACACTGGGTTTTAGGTTAGATTCGCAGTGATTAAGACAATGTCCATTTTTTGAAGCACGGATAGGGCCCTGCGCATGGATGATGCACAGAACTGTAAGTGGTCACAGCTACTTTGGCGTGCAGCGTGGTGGCATCATTTCGAATTCCGAGTGCACGATGTCCCAACCGTTCCCCTAGGAATAGAGGAAACCATGAGTGCACATAGGTACACATGTTCCAGGATGCTTTGATGGTCCCACCTTTTCTGTCCCAAAGGTAGGTGGCCAGTCTGCATGCCGTGGCTGGCCGCCCCCTGCTTTAGGAGGCTGTGTGTGTGAAGACACAGTACGGCAGGCAGTGTGGCCTGGCAGAGCAGGACGCAGGGACCGGTGTTTGAGGGGGCACACGTGTGGCGGGGCCCCACGCTTGAGTCCCCTGCCCTCCCCCTCCCCCCTCCGCCACGAAGTCAGTCAGCACCAGCCGTGATGCTTATTCGCTTGTGTGGGCACAGCGGCAGTTCTGGAAGGCTGCCTGCCAAACTCTTAATATGAGTTACCCCTGGGGACAAAGACTAGACTAGACTAGATCCCCAGCGGATCACAAGAAACACAACCCAGAAGAGTGACCCCTTGACCTTTGAGATCTTCTCTTCTGTGGGTGAGAGGAGTCTACCTTGCTCTGCTGTTCCTTTCTCACCCCCAGATAAAGGCCGAGGATGACCAGCCCCTCCCCGGTGTCCTCTTATCCCTCAGCGGCGGCATGTTTCGTTCCAACCTCTTGACTCAGGACAATGGCATTCTGACGTTCTCCAACCTGGTAAGGTGTCCTGTAGTTGACCGCCTGCCGGTCTTCCCCCTCCCTCGGAGCGCGGGGACACGGCGTGCGTGACTCAGGTACCGCTTGACAACGTGAGAACAGGGCCGCGGTGTGGAGTGTTTTACGTTTCTTAGGGGACCAAATGTAATTAGAGTATTGCTCTTACTAGAACTTGATGTTGCTGATTCACGTTCCCTTCCGTCGACACATCGTGTTTTCTGGCTGCCGGCTGGTCACGGCGACAGTATAATTAATGACCCTGGCTGTAGCGACTCCTCTCCTAGTCATCTCTCTGCTAAAGCGCAGCCTCGCGGTGTCGATGATGCCGAGCCTTATTTGGGAGTTAGCTTGTGTTTCTTCTGCAAACCATGGTCCCTGTGGCGGGAGGACGGCACCGTCTCGCTCAAGATGTCGTCTGGGGCCCTGACCGGTGGGGACTCGGGAAGCATACGTTACTCGGCCGTTCTTTGAGTTCTGGGAACAAAGTGACGGCTACAGGGACGTTGCCTGCAGGCAGTGAGGCGGATCTGAAAGATCATACGCTGAGCGGCGTCGAATCTTCCCTCCGCTACTTACTTTTTGTGTCGTCTCTGGGAATTTACCTGACCTCTCTGCGCCTCAGTTTCTTTATAACATTTAAATTGGTTTCTACCTCACAGAAGTACTGTGGGCACCTCATGCTGGCTGTTAGAGTTGTCATTGTTGTCGCTGTCACCCGTTTACTGGAGAGTCAGTCACCGTTTCTGTCTGTGCAGGAAGGCCCAGAGCTCTGGTGGCCACATTCCCGTCCCTCATGACTTTAGTCGCCCCCCGTTCAGCCATACCTGGAGGTGCAGCAGAGCCTCAGTGTGTGATTGTCTCTCGGCAGAGCCCTGGCCAGTATTACTTCAAACCCATGATGAAGGAATTCCGGTTCGAACCATCCTCACAAATGATCGAGGTTCAAGAGGGGCAGAACTTGAAGATCACCGTGACTGGCTACCGAACGGCCTACAGGTGCGCAGCCCGCCTGCTCCCCGGTCCTCCGGGCCTGGGCTGGGGAGTCCCACTCAGGCCTCTCTTTCCTGGGAACTCCACCTCGCCCCCGTTCAGGAGCCAGAGGAGATAAGATAGCCAGTCCAGAGAGTTTTTAACTGCTCCCTTTTTCTTCGGATTCCTAATTTAGTGAATCCGTCACAAAGTTCCTATTCTGAAATTGGCCCAAGAGAGCCTGTTTAGTTGCTTAAAAGTTTTATTTTTACAAGAGCTTGAGACTGGAATTAAGTGTTACAAAGGAGGAAATGAACTCGCTTGAGTAAGGCTTCAAAATGTTGAAGAGAGAATAAAATGTTAGCTTTTCCTCCATTCCTTGTCTCCCAGCCGCTCACATTTTCCAGTGTTTGAGAGCAGTTCCGGAGACGGTTTGCACAAATGCTGAGGTGCTAATATACACAATACACTGTATATTAGCTGTATCAGCATTATGGAGCTGTAAGTTTATTTATAGATACACACCACACACAGGTATTTGTAAAAGTATACGGAAGCACTTGAGGTGAAGATCGATTAATCAGAAAGTTTAGAAAAACGGGCCATTTTCAAATGAATATGTGGAATGAGAGAGAAACTGATTTCATTTCATTGGATGCTTCATTACTTAAAATACAGCTTAATGAAAATGAGATAAAATGGAATAAAATAAGGCTTAGCCATTTTTAATTTTCTGGAGCATCCCTTCAAACGTACAAGAAGAGAAATCGGTGACAGCCTTCCCGCTGGCTCGAGCCTTCAGGCAGGAAGGCCGGATTTGGAAAGTGACGCGGCCGGGACTGACCTGCCTGGGTCATCGGGGTACAGTTCTCCCCTGGGCTGCTTGGAACCGTAAATTGTTGGTAAACGCGGGACACTTGGCCGCAAATCCTTCACGTGCTCCAGAAAACCCCTCGACTTACCATGTTCCGTGTCTTCTCTTGTCGCTCTAGTTGCTATGGTACAGTTTCTTCTCTGAACGGGGAACCAGAGCAGGGTGTTGCCGTGGAGGCGGCGGGACAGAACGACTGTAGTATTTACGGAGAAGATACTGTGACAGATGAGGAGGGGAAGTTCAGATTACGTGGATTGCTGGTGAGACTTTGGACATTTTTTGTCAGTGGGTCTTTTCACTTTGGATTTAGAGGTGTCTTGTGGTGCCCCCCAAGACTGGTGGGAACGGGCAGGGCAAGGGGTTTGGGGCTGGGGGGTTAGGGCTCTGGAACCCTCCTGATCCCTGTTTTATCTGGCACAGTTTACCTTTCATTGAGCTGACACATTGGGTTGGGGTTTTGTGGCAAAATGAAGTTGGAAAACAGTGGGTCTGGTGCAGCTTCTGCCTGGCATTAGGCGGTTGTGGCGTAGGCCAGGGCTCTCAGACCAAATGCCTGTGGGGCCAGAAGAGGCATGTGAATGGCCAGAGGATGCTGGGTGCCCACTAGGGAGTGGTGAGGAGTGTGGTGAACTCCAGAGGGCAGGGCCCATGCAAAGGGCGCAGCTCCCACTCCACTCCAGCTCCTTATATCCATGTGGGAGGATAGGCTCAGTGCTGCCAGATCGTTCGAATTGTTAAAAGACAAGTCCGAAGTTCAGATTTCCATGTGAAAACTCCTAACTTTTAGGTGTCAACAGCTAATTAAAAAAACCGCACAAACTCACAACTTTGTTGTGTGGGTCAACCAGCCAACTCATTTGTCCTTTGCTCAGCTGCAACATTCAGTTTAGGGTTTATGGTGCTGCCTCAATTTGTATTCTTGCATTCATGCATTTGCTTAGTCAGCAGACACTGCCTGTGTACTGTGTGGTCACTGCAAGAGTGTGGGTTGGACAGCACCTGCTGGACTGGGCCCCTTGGATCGGGGGTTGGGTCCCCGGGCTTTCAGAGTCACACACACAATATTCCTAGCTGACTGCAGAGACAGGCACACATAACTCCACAGCAGGCTAATGTTTGCCCAGATCACGCGAGCTGAAATGTAAGCCAGTTTCCCAGTTTATTTAGATACATTGGAGCAAAGCTGTTCTTGCCCCAAAACAAAAATACTCATATCCAGGGCATCCCAGGGTCAGATCCTCGGGAACCTGGGAGGCAGGTTGGAAGGTTGCCTGGTGAGCTTGGGGTATTCAAGCTGAGGAGGAGGATGGATTCGGGGGTGTCTTCCCTGGCTGCGCTGAGGACTAGAATTCTGATGGTCCAGCTGGATGCACACCAACTGGGTGGGCTCTGCGCTCCCCGCTCTGCCCACCACTCCCTCCGTCTGGCATGTTCTCAGCAGAGTCGTCAAGATGACAGTTATCTTGCCATGCTTAGGAGTCTGCATAAGTCTCATCACGATGCTCCGTTCTCACTGTCCTCCGCCCTGGGGCGGTGGGGCGGGGGGGGGGGGCTGCCCCTGAGGAATATGCTGCCTTCAGGCCCGCTCCCTTCCTGTGACAGTGGTTCTACAGAGAACAGACAGGCGAGACACCATGGCCTCATGCCACTACAGCCAGGGCCTGGGGAGAGGCGTCCTGTCATGGGAGCTGGCTCCTTGGCCTCATGAGATCCATGCAAGCCTAACCCTTGCAGTTCCGTCCTTTGTTGGCTGCACGAATGACCTTCTGCTCTCGTCTGCCTGGGTGTGAATCCCGCCTCCGTCATCGCTTTGCTGTTTACGTTCAGGCAAGGGGTTTATCCTTTCTCTGTTTCGTCATCTATAGAACGAGGATAAGAGTGACGTCCACCTCGGAGGTCGGCTGTGGGTGTTAAATAGGTCAGTGGATGTGGCACGAGCAACGTGGACAAACAAAACCTTCCCCCGAGGCAGCCCTCACGCAAGCTGCCAGCTCAGGTTTTGGTCTGTAGCTTTCTGGGGTGGCAGCTTGAGAAGGGATCTGGGTGGGTGCCTGTGTAGGGCAGGAGCCTCCCTTCCTCTGGGTGGATGCTGTGTTCTTGGCCTACCTCACTCTTACGGTTGCGGGGACGACAAATCTCCATCACCTTCTTGGTTCTCCCATCGTCTCGCTGGACCAGACGTGTTCTTCTAAACTCACCAACTTAACACATTGTGTGTAATTAAACCGAAGATAGTTTCCTTCTCCGGCACAGTAGATTTCCATCTTAATTGATGCTCTGAAGACACCCTCCTCCTCCCCCTCTTCCTCTTCCTTCTAATAGGTGGTAATTTATTAGCGCTCTCAGTAGTTTTCAGAGTCGCCCTGGGGGCTCCCCACACCTTCATGTGCCAGGCCGCAAGTTCTGGGGGGACATCCTTAGCCATTCCTCAGCCAGGGCTTGGGATTCGCGTTTGCCAGTCTCCCAGAGGACACGAGGCTGAAGATCCCTTGTTGTAGGTTTCCTGAGGATCCTTGCCCCAGGCAGGACTCGTTCATTCATTTCACCTTTCCCTGCACTGTTGTCAGGACATCTTGGGCGAGAAGCTGCGGCACTAGAGTCCATGGCCAAAGGATGAGGGCGAGTCCCCGAGCCAGTCGTCCGGGCCCTGAGTGAGGAGGGGGCTGGCTGGGGTGGAGCAGCTGCCTGGACAGGCTCCCCGGTGGTCCAGGTGCGGGAGCGAGCGGGCAGTGCCGTCCCCTTTTCTGCCCAAGTGACTACTCACGTCCCTTCCTCTCTGGGGTACGAATGGCTCTTTTGAGCTGAACCCGATACTGCCAGTCCTAACTCACCTGTAAAGTCAATGAATGTGTCTACCGGCGATCATGAATTTGTTCTCAGTTTTCAAAAAAACAATAGCTTTATTGTCTCTGTAAAGGTGCCATGTGCTCATTATAAAATAGCTCATAGCAACATATCCCAACGAGCAGAGTCTTGAAAGGGAAGAAACACACCCTACAGCTATCAAAGCACACATTATTTTAGGAGACCAGAAGCCTTTTATCCATGCTAGTTTAAAAATAAACGATCACATCTTAGGGTTGTCCCCCGTTAGCTGCATATAGACCCCTCTGAACTTGGCCCGATGCTTTAGATCCTAATGTGTGAGCAGGTCAGTTGTGCTATTGATCGGAAATCGGTTGCTCTGAAAGCTTTCTTAGAGTAATGATTTATTCGGTAAACTTTATGTACGCCTGTAAAATTGAGCGATAGAGTAAAAAGCTTGAGAAAGAACAGATTTTTTTTTTTTTAAGAAGGAAATTCTCAGATCTCACTTGGCAGAAATCGTGTCCCCACCGTAAGCATTCAGGAATCATGGCTGATGTCACTCCACGTGTATATGCAGGCAGAGGGGAGGGGTGGATAGCCACGGGAGAGCAATTTTATCAGAGTAAGCATATTGTGCTTAGCAGTGTTGAAGCAGGAAGCCAAATCTAATTTTTCTTGGGGTTTGAAGGAACTGCAGACCTCCAGATACATGTTCCTTCATCAGGGTGCTTCTAAAAGGGACTCTTAGGAAGGTTAGCAGGCCGCAGACTGGGTCCGGCAGCGGGGTGGCGATGGCGGCGTGGTCGTGGTGAGGGCCATTGGTCAGAGGAGGCTCGGATGAGGTTCCGGGCAGTGAGCCCCTTTCTAGAGGCGTGATCACTGGGTTTGCTTGCAGCCAGGATGTGTGTACCACGTGCAGCTCAAGGCAGAAGGCAACGACCACATCGAGCGGGCCCTCCCCCACCACCGGGTAATTGCGGTAAGTCACGAAACTCTGCGGGCCGACGGGTGGCGGTATGAGCGCTTCCCCAATCCGAAACGCTTTAGCTCCTCTGGCTAGCTGCCTTTCCTCTGAGGTGGCGGCGGGGGGGGGCTCCGGGTCCTAGTTAAGGGTCCTCTTCGAATAGTGTCAACTTCACACGCGGCATCTCCTGTGGGGTTTTAATGAGCGGCATTGCTGTCGTGAATCCGGAGGAGAAATTTGAGCTGTTGTCTCCTCCCTCCCCCCAGCAAATGGATCATTATTCTCCAAGTTGAGGATCTCAAGGTCTAAGTGGCATTTCAGATCAAGGGAGGGTAATAAAGACAACGTGGGCTTAATTGGTGGCAGGGCCACCCGATTTTCTTATATCCAGATGACCTTGTTTTTTCCACTGGGGGGGGTGGAGTCTCTTGATATTCTGGATCACGACTTAGCTAATTGATCCGTAAAGAGGCAGCTCTCCCTCCAGGTCACGGGGAGGAGCCCGGGAATCATTTGAAGGGAAGCTTTTCTCCCACGGAGTAACTCATTTGCTAGACTGGAGGGCTTGGGTGGGACGGGGGCGGGGAGGGGCGAGGGGGGCGGGTGCTGCCCCTTGGTGGCTTGATTAGGTGGCATTAGGCATGAAGGTTATGAGGGGTCAGGAGAGGGGTGGGCCGTTTAGGACCACCTGGCTGAGAAGTGGGTTTTCTTGATGTCTTTATGGCATCTGGCATTTTAAATGGCTGGGAGGGCGGCATCTTACAATCCCATGATTCCCTGCCATGGTGGCCAAGGCCAGCGTCACGGACAGTCCTGGGGACCACGGCCTGGCAGGTAGGGAGAAAGGGACAGACGGAAGGGCACACACCCACCTGTGGGGCGGCTCTGCCTCAGCCCCTGCTGATGGCTGCCAGGCAAACACATCTCTTTTTTCCTCAAGAGGCTGGAAAGTCTGGCTTTTGGTGTGTGTGAAATTTCTCTTTAAATTGTTGTCAAATAATGGAATTTTAGAAAGAAAACATTCTGTGCTAGTCAAACAAAACGTGTCTTGGACCAGCCGTAGCCCACCTCCTTACCACCAATTTGTGCCCTTGGACTTGGACTACTGAAGAGGTGAAGTTTGCTATGAAACAGCGCCTAGGACATCACCACCTAGAGTAGAAGCTCTGCTTCCAGCTTCCTCGCCACCAACGTTGTTCCTGGTCTCTTTCTAGGTCGGCAATAACGACATTGATGATGTAAGCATCATAGTTTTCCGGCAGATCAATCAGTTTGATTTAAGTGGAAACGTGATCACTTCCTCCGAGTATCTCCCTACATTATGGGTAAGGCCAGTTTTTTTACGGTGAAAGTGTGTTCTTTTCAGCTCTGAGAAGAGTAGGAGCGGGGTACGTGGGCCTGCCCAGCGCTCGCTTGGGCGCGGACAGACGCGGGAAGTGCTGAGGGCTGAGGGAGAGATCCCGGCGTGTATCTGGGAGAGTGGTTGCTGATGGCCCAGAAGGGAAAGGCTTCATACTTTCAGATAACTCTCTGTTTAGCTCAGAAATAAGTCTTTGGAAGCATTGTGGTTGCAGCCTAACGAATGCTCCATACAACCTAGAATCTAAAGCGGAAAGGTAATTTTAAGGCAGAGTGCCTTGTAGCTTTTAAAATTCTGTCCAGGGTGGGGGCGATGGGCAGGGGACCGGGAGTCGGGCAGTCTGACCAGTGTCCTGCTCACCCCGCTGCCACGGGCAGTCAGTCACTCCATCTTGAGGACCAGGGTTTCCTCTGTGAAATTCGGGAGCTGGGACTCAGTGACCTCTCAAGATCTCTTCAGGTTCTAACCAAATCTCCTTGTCTGCAGTTAATGAAATGTTTATACCCTGCTCTAGCATCCCTCTTGAAAAGTGTCCGTGAATCGCCACGGGAGTGTGTTTTTCAGAGGCGCTTGTAATTTTATACACAATGACACGTTTGACTTGGCTGAGAATGTGCGCTGAGGGTTTAACTCCCCTCTGAACTCGCTCTTCCTTCCAGGTTTACAAGCGTGTTGTTGCCTGTGGGGACTGGGCGGGCAGGGCCCGAGCAGAGCGTGCTGGGTGGGCTGTGGGGCAACCTGCAGCAGACGGGAGGGAATAGCGCCCCCTCGTCGTCTCCACGTGATTGTTGTCCTGTTGGAATCCTGGCCCAGGGTTGGGATCATTTCCCAACTTCCCAGAGAAGCTGGAAGTTAGAGTTACTTGAAATCACCTGGTTTTTAAACATGGTCAGTGAATTCCCATTGGCTCTGAACACCGTATAGGGCACAAGAACGCATGTGTGGTCTTGGATGTGGCCCACTGGCCTCCCGTCTGTGACTTTCGTTTTAGGAAAATGCCTCGTGACTTGCGTGTTCTATATACAAGTGTCAGCTTGGGCCCTGGGGAGGGTGACTGGCTTTCTCCTGTGGCATCCAGGACTGTACCTCCTTCGCCTGTCCCATTGCTTGTGGTAGTCAGAATGAGAACAGGCCAAAGAGAAAGGCTAGAATTACAGGACTGAACTGCTCCTGGCAGCAGCCTGGACAACCAAATGCAAAAGGGGAATGTGTTTTGAGCTTAAGGAATACTCGTGGAGTTGAAGGTACAGCATATGGAGAGGCCATGCCAGGTGGGCCAGACCCTCAGTGACGTGGGTTGAACCCCAGGCGCCACCACATATAAATTGTGCAACTTTAGGTGGTGGAGGCTTGGGGCCTCGCTATGGGTAATGATGATGCCTGTTCAGAGCCAGGGTTGGTGATGACGTATGTACGAAGTGCCTGTTGCTTGCCTGGCATTCACAGCTATAGTATAAGCTGTTCCTTTTAATGTTATCATTATACTAACTGTTACCATCTTTTTTTTTTTTTAAAGATTTTATTTATTTATTTGAGAGAGAATGAGAGGTAGAGGGCGCGAGAGGGAAGAGGGTCAGAGAGAGAAGCAGACTCCCCGCTGAACAGGAAGCCCGATGTGGGACTCGATCCCGGGACTCCGGGATCATGACCTGAGCCGAAGGCAGTCGCTTAACCGACTGAGCCACCCAGACGCCCTAACTGTTACCATCTTGAGCATTAACTTAAGTTGCTGGAATCGATTTTAAAATCTTAACATTTCTATGCAGGTCATGGAATTGTGAGTCTCAGGCAATGGAGGAATGCATTATGTATTCCGGCTGGGGGCGGGTTGTTTCTCTTTCAAACATCCGTGTTCCCAAAGATCCTTCTCCTCCCCCTCCCCCCCCCCCCCCCCCCGCCAAGAGCTAAGCCATCCCGAGGAAGAAATGAAGTGTTTGAAATGAAATGTTTATTGTGTTTTAATTTCGAAAGCACGCCCTGCTTTGTTTTCTGCTCTCCAGGTAAAGCTTTACAAAAGTGAAAATCTTGACAACCCAATCCAGACGGTTTCCCTGGGCCAGTCCCTCTTCTTCCACTTTCCACCCCTGCTCAGAGATGGCCAGGTAACTAACACCCGGGGCTGCCTTCTAGCCGTGTCTTCATCTGAATGTCTCCACTTCAGAGTTTAAGGAAAGAGTTTTCTCACCCCCCGCCCAATACCTCTTTGCGGAAACGGTTGACATGCTCTCTGAATCAAGGTTGGGCTCTGTAGGGTTTATGTGTTCTTAACTGGTTCTTTATCTCTTTGCAAAAGTAATACACATCCATGGCAGGAGTTTTTTTGGGGGGGGTGGAAATCAGATACAATCCCATCATCTAGAAATAACCCCTGTTCACGTGCTGACAGGTATCCTTTGGTCTTTTTTCACTGTGTGTGCTTGTGTGTGTGTAAATGTAAGTATACACATATATTTATTTTAATAACGCAAGGCTAGGATTCTTCTGTACATTGTTTTATAGCCTGTACTTTTCAATGAAGAATATATCCGAAATCTTTTCCCCATCCTTAAACCTTTATAACATGGTTTTTCTTGGTTGCACAATAGTCTCTAATACAGGAAATGCTGTGATTTATTTAACCAAGCCCTTAATGGTGGACATCCTTTACTGATTGTGGAATGTTTATTATCAATTGTATTTGGACAGAGCAAGCTATTTTAGTTGTCAAGGTGAGAGCAAACTTTGCAAAGAACTCGATTCTTTCCTGGTGGGCCTGGCATGTGTTTGTCAATAGTGCACCTACATAGGACGTTCCCTGTCCCGGCTTCTTACCACCTGCCCCAGGGATGATAAACTATGGCCCTTTTGGGGCATGAAATGGCTGTAAAATAATGAAATAGGTTGCGATGGACGTTTGGAGTCGCTCCCCATTTCTCGAGACGCCCTTTGCAGGGGCTGCCGTAGGCAGCACGGCTCTGCAGAAACAGCATGGGCTTGGGGTCAGACTCCACCTGGGCTCACTGCCTGCTCTGAGATGGGAGCAGTAAACCCGACCTTGACCATGACTTAGAGCAGAGCAGGTGTCTGCCTCGTGCAGTGCTCATGGTGCCTAGCATACCGTTGGGGCTCTGGACGGTTCCAGAGATGCTGTGTTCTTAGAACTTGCCAGCTAACGGGCCACTTAAGTGTCCTCCCTTAAAAGTCAACCTCATTTTGGATTGAAAGCAGTCTTTCTCAGTTGGATCATGTATCTCCCTCATCAGAAGTGGCTCGTAATAACTTTCTGTATTTCATAAAGTGGGATCCTCAAAGGACCACAATTATGTCGCCGTTGAATATGCTCATACAAAAGTTCTGCAGACTTTGAAAGCTTTGTCGGAAGACGCTGTCTCCGAGATGCTGGGGACACACGGCTGTCACTGATGGAACAGCCCACTGAGCTTCCTGTTCTGAAGTTAGCGACCTTGGTTTGCATGCGTAGACCTGGGGATTTCTTTAAAAGCATAAAGTCCTTTATAAAAGTAACGTCTTCTTGCTTGTGCACAGAACTACGTTGTGCTGTTGGACTCCACGCTCCCCAGATCCCAGTATGACTACGTCTTGCCTCAGGTTTCTTTCACGGCAGTGGGCTACCATAAACACATCACCCTGATTTTTAATCCCACGGTAAGGAAAAGGGGGAGTTTAGAAACAACCGATTGGGGGGGCGAGAGAAGGAAAACCGCACAACCTGTGCTCCAGGTTATTAGTGGAGGGAGGACAGCTGTTTGAGGTCCCCCAACTCCGGGTCCCTTTTGCATTCTGGATTTCCCTAGATGCTTTTCTACTTTTGAGAGTGCTGATGCCTTCAGTTCCCTTTGAGGAGGGAGCTATCAAAGAGGGGAGGGGATGTGTGTAGGTCAGTGGCTCAGGTGTGACTTTTTGGGAGAAGGGTCACCACTATGTCGTGATTGGGGGTGTTGTGGTCCTTCAGCGGGAGGCACGGGACAGCTGACCTGCCCAAACTTCTAGAAACTGGTGCCAGTTTACAGGAAATAGGACACAAGAGCATATAAAGGGTGCTGCAGGGATATAGTCAACAAAGTGTAGGTTGCGGGAAACTGTGGGACATTAACCTGGAACCTGATTTATTTGACAGATTGCAAGAGAGAAAAAAAATCCACACGGGGGCGATACCTGTAGATGAAAAGAAAGTTGCTCATTTAAAAAATTTTATTATAGTTACTATTTTTAAAATTTTTTAAAAAAAGATTTTATTCATTTATTTGAGAGAGAGCACGAGAAGGGGGAGCGGCAGAGCAAGAGGGAGGAGCAGGCTCCCCACTGAGCAGAGAGCCCAATGCGGGGCTCGATCCCAGGACCCCGAGATCATGACCCGAGCCGAAGGCAGACACTTAACCAACTGAGCCACCGTGAAACTAGCTCGTTTTATCAGCCGCTTGCAATAAGTAGACCTCATTGGATCCTGTACCAAACAGACGAAAAAACACCAGAACAAACAAAGCACACATTCATGAGATGAATATTTAGATCAGTGCTCCCAGAGCTGGTGTGCAGTAGAATCACCTGAGGATTAAACACACAGCAGCCACAAAAATGGGCTCCAGGGCCCAACCTCACACCTGCCGGTTCTGAACTCGGTAGGTAGTGAGAGTAGAGCCCACGGATCTACAATAAAACAGAAGTCTGGCCTCTGAGCTATTGCATTGGTCACTCTTGTAGGCCTTTTCAGCGTGAAGAGTCAGAATTCTATTTTTTTAAAAAGATAACTGTGCAGAGGAGTATATTTAGCCACTCCTTGTTCCTTTGGAACAGCTGTGTTATATAGCACTCCTCTGCGTGGCTGTTCCGTAGTATGTTCAGTTAGCCCTGCTGGATGGACATTCGCATTATTGCTGATTTTCTGCTATTACAAATAACCTGTTAGTGATCGGCCTTGTGCATGCGTGTGTTTGAATGCTTGTCAGTCCATCTTTAGAATAGATGCTGAGAGGTAGAGTTGCTGGATCACAGGGTCAGTGCATCTGGAATCTTGCTGGACGGGGCCACTTGCCCTCCAGGGGGTGTCCTATTTGCATGCCCACCAGCAATGTATGAGAGCACCCTTTTCCCCAACAGAGTATGTGGTCAGATTAAAGAGTGTTTGCAGACTGGTGGATGAGAAATGGCATCTCCACGTAGCTGTCCCCTGCATTTCTCATCCTTCCACGTGGTTAAGAACCATTTTTGTGTTCCCTTTCTGGGAACTGTTGGCTTTTTTCTAGTTTGTTGGTCTTTTTCATCTGTTTTGGAAGCCCTTTGTGTATGAGGGATTCTCACCCTTTGTGGTATATGTTGTACCTATTTTTCCCAATTTGTTTTTTCATTTTGATTATGCAAACATTTACTTTTCATGTTAAATGTGTCGGTCTTTTCCTCATTGCTTCTGAATTTTGAGTCGTAGTTCGGAAAGTCTCCCCCACTCCCAGTTTTTAGAGGAGTTTCTTTTTCCTCTGGTACATGTATGGTTTCCTTTTGTACATTTCCATTTCTATCCATTTGGGGTCCTTCCTGGTGTAGGGTGTGAAGAATAGTTCCAAATTTATCTTTCCCACATGCAATCAAGTTACCATTTTGTCCTTTTCAAACACCATCCTAGATGAGAGGTAGGTAGGAATTATTTTCCGTCATCTAGAGATAAGACCCAAGGAGAGACTGAGCCGTCTAGGTCACCAGCTCATGCACAGCAGAGCTAGGATTTGAACACCGCTCTTCTGCTTTCTGCGCATCTCTGACGAGGGGCTTGTGCTCAGTGACTTGGCAAATATGATTTTACCTGAAGTAGAGTTTTTCTGATGACTCCAGAAGGAAGCACTTTCCTCGTTGCTCAGGGTGGAGACCTGGTTAGAAGGTGCCAAAGAGATGAGCATGTAGGGACCATCTGTCCCTGCGTGGAGGCACATTGCCAGCCCAGCGAGACCAGAGGGTCCCCATAAAGGGCACCGGTGGTGGCCGTCTGCAACATTCCCTCCCCCCCTCTCCCCCCCCCGCCAATCTGGATCCAGGGAGACACTTGGGACACTTCCCAGCTGGTGGCGGGAAGAGACACGCTGCTGGGTGGCGGCCAAGCAGCCACCACGCCCCATAGCTGCTGCCAGGAATGCGTCTGTCACTTCGTTGCATGTGAGACCAGGGTGCCAAGTGACAAGTGCAGAGCGTGCCCACCCCTGCCGTGCAGGGGATCCGCTGCTGATCCCCACAACAGACCTTGTGGGGACGTGCCATTCCTTGCACTTGATGGAAGCTCAGAGAGAATAAGCCACCTCCACGCAGTTAATCAGTGGAATGCGGTGGTTCGTCTCACATCAAGTGGTTTCTAGAACACTACAGCCTCCTGATGGGTGGCTCAGCATTGTGCATTTATGAGCATTCCGCTTTACTCTTCTGTTGACATGCAAACCCAGAACCGTATCATTGATTTTTTTACTCCGTATTTGATGCGCTGCTTGGCACTTTACGTAGCTAATCTCGTTGAACCTCACATTCCCCTGCAGTGGGTGCCATTCGGATCAGTGCCACTTAATGGTGAATGAACCGAGGCTTCCCGTGATTGCCCAAGGTCACGCGGCCAGACCCAAGACGTGAGCCTCATTGTCTTCATCCCTCTGCAGCGTCCCCATTAACTATTTACTTCTGGGGAGAATGTGCTGGGACCCAAGACATGTAGGCAGTGGGAGGTGGAAATCTGTTTCCACCCTGATTCTTTCATTTTTAAGAGACCATCCCATTCTGCCTCAACCGTCTCGGGTAAAATGGCCCCATAGCCCTTCTCCCGCCGAGATGCTCTCAGATGCTTTGGTTGGAGGACCCCATTACCCTGTTCAAAGTTGTTGAGAGTCTGCGAGAGCTTTAGTTTATATGTGTGTAATCTATCTTTATTTATTATATTCCGTTAGCTGTAAGAGTGACGACGTCATCACACGTAGCTTCTGGAAAAGTCCACCGTTCACTTATGAGAGAATGAGAGCGAAAAAGACACATGCTATCTTAGCATTGTCATGAAAATATTTTCACCTTAAAAATCTCCTGAAGGGGAGTTCCCAGACAATACTTTGAGAACTGGTGCTCTGTCCCCTTGTTCTATCATTTTCTGAAAGTTTCCATTTATTTGTTTCCTTTGTGCGGGTGGAGTGAGCTAGGGTGCAGGTTTGTTGGCTAGTACAGAGACCCAACATCTCAGGGGCTTTAGGAAGCTGGAAGTTTCTGTCGTCTGTCAGCATCGAGGACCGAGCACAGTCCAGGGATGGTATGGAAGCTCCAAGGTATCGGGGACCCAGTCCCCCCCTTGGGGCTTTGTCATCCCGTAGCACCTCCCCCTTCTCATAGATGGCACGCCTGGCCGGCAGGAGGGGAACACACACCACTGTCCTTTTAGGGAACAGCCTGGATGTGTTACTAAACACTTGTGTTCATGTCGCCTTGGCCAGAATTCCGTGGCTGTCCCAGCCGCAAGGGAGGCCGGGAAGTGCGTGTAGTCTGATGGCCCAGATGAAGGTTGGGGGTTCTGTTGGAAGAAGGGGCAAATGGCCACTGGGACACAAGCAGCAGCCTGCCTCCTCTCCTCACCGGGGCTGATCTCTGGGACCATGTCCTTGGTCACTGTGCACCTGAGCCTAGCATGGCGTGTTCCCTGTACTCCATTGTAGGAAAGAGCCCCTGTGTGTGGCTGGGACTCGGCCCGAGGAGGCCCTCCTCAGCCACGGGGCCTGCTTTCCACAGCACTTGCTCCCCTCAGGTAGGAGAGGAAACATGCCCGGTTACCGGCCTCGGGCTGCCCCAGAGCGGCAGAGAGCAAGCCGGGAGAGTTTGGGTAGCAGAGGATTCACCTGAAAATGTATCCAGGTCACTGCCCTCGCTGCCCGTGGAGAGCAAGGGCTGGGTCACGTGGGGGGCCAGATTGGGCCAGGTGGGCGGCAGGGTGGTGGGTGGCGGGGAGCGGAGAGCTGGTAAAGCGGTGCTCTTGGTGTCCACAGAGGAAACTACCTGAGCAAGACATCGCGCAGGGGTCCTACATCGCCCTGCCTCTGACGCTGCTTGTCCTGTTGGCCGGCTACAACCATGATAAGGTAGGAAACCCAGAGGCCTGGTGAGACAGTGCCATGTGCCGGGGGCGCCATCCGCACAGCTGGGGCATGTCCCCTGTTCCAGAAGTTAGCACATTGCAGGGCCGGAAGCGACTGCGAAGGCCTCAAGTCCTGTGCCCCAGATTGCTTGCTTTCTGCCTTTTTTTTTTTTTAATTTTTAACTTTTTATTATTCTTTTTTAATGTTTCAGGTTTTTATTTAAATTCTAGTTAGTTAATATGTAGTGTAATATTAGTTTCAAGTGTAGAATTTAGTGATTCCTCACTTAGAGACAACACCCAGTGCTCATCACAGGCGCTTCCCTAATCCCCGTCGTATGTTCCACCCATCCTCCCCGCCCGCAGCCCTCAGTGTGTCCTCCACAGTTAAGAGTCTGTTCCCTGGTTTGCCTCTCTTTTTCCCCCCATGTGCATCTGTTTTGTTTCTTAAATTCCACATATGAGTGAAATCATACGGTATTGGTCTTTCTCTGATTTACTTCGTTTAGCCTTATATTCTCTAGATCCATCCATGTCGTTGCAAGTGGCAAGATTTCATTCTTTTTGATGGCTGAGTAGTGTTCTGTTGTGTATACATGTCTATATAGATAAGTCTATAGATATCAATAGATATAGATATGTATACACAACCCACATCTTCTTTATCCATCCATCAGTTGATGGACACTTGGGCTGCTTCCATAATTTGGCTATTAATAATGCTGCTATAAACCTCAGGGTGCTTGTACTCCTCCAAATCAGTGTTTCTTTTATCCTTTGGGTAAATACCTAGTAATGCAATTGCTCGATCATAGGGTAGCTCTATTTTTAACTTCTTGAGGACCCTCCATACCGTTCTCCAGAGTGGCTGCACCAGCTTGCATTCCCACCAACAGGGCACGAGGGTTCCCCTTTCTCTGCATCCTCGCCAACACCTGTTGGCTCCTGTGTTAATTTTAGCCATTTGTCTGGTGTGAGACAGATGTCTGTGTGATACCTAATTGTAGTTTTGATTTGTATTTCCCTGATGATGAGTGGTGTCGAGCATCTTTTTATGCGTCTGTTGGCCATTTGTATGTCTTCTTTGGAAAAATGTCTATTCATGTCTTTTTCCCGTTTCTTAACTGAATCATTTGTATTTTGGGTGTTCAGTTTGATAAGTTCTTCATGGATTTTTGGATACTGACCCTTTAGCAGTTATGTCATTTGCAAATATCTTCTCCCATTCTGTAGGCTGGCTTTTAGTTTTGTGGACTGTTTCCTTTGCTGTGCAAAAGCTTTTTATCCTGAGGAAGTCCCACTGGTTCATTTTTGCTTTTGTTTCCCTTGTCTCTGGAGATATGTCTAGCAAGAAGTTGCTGCAGCCGAGGTCGAAGAGGTTGCTGCCTGTGTTCTCCTCAAGGATTTTGATGGATTCCTGTCTCACATTTAGGTCTTTCATCCATTTCAAGTCTATTTTTGTGTGTGGTGTAGGGAAATGGTCCAGTTCCATTCTTCTGCATGTGGCTGTCCAATTTTCCCAACACCATTTGTTGAAGAGACTGTCTTTTTTCCATTGGATATTCTTTCCTGTTTAGTCGAAGATGAGTTGACCATAGAGTTGAGGGTCCGTTTCTGGGCTCTCTGTTCTGTCCCATTGATCTGTGTGTCTGTTTTTGTGCCAGTACCATACTGTCTGATGATGACAGCTTTGTAATAGAGCTGGAAGTCCGGAATTGTGATGCCACCAGCTTTGCTTTCCTTTTTCAACATTCCTCTGGCTATTCGGGGTCTTTTCTGGTTCCATACGAATTTTAGGCTTATTTGTTCCATTTCTTTGAAAAAAGTGGCTGGTATTTTGATAGGGATTGCATTGAATGTGTAGATTGCTCTAGGTAGTATAGACATTTTCACAATATTTGTTTTTCCAATCCATGAGCATGGAAAGTTTTTCCATTTCTTTCTGTCATCTTCAGTTTCTTTTGTAAGTATTTTATAGTTTTCAGGGTACAGGTCTTTTATCTCTTTGTTTAGGTTTATTTCTAGATGTCTTACGGGTTTTGGTACAATTGTAAATGGAATAGATGCCTTGATTTCTCTTTCTGCTGCTTCATTATTGGCATATAGAAGTGTAACAGACTTCTGTACATTGATTTTGTATCCTTTGACTTTACTGAATTCGTGTATCTGTTCTAGCAATTCTGTGGTGGAGTCTTTCAGGTTTTCTACATAGAGTATCAAGTCATCTGCGAATAGTGTAAGTTTGACTTCTTTGCCGATTTGGATGCCTTTTTTTCTTTTTGTTGTCTGATTGCTGTGGCTAAGGGTTCCAGTACCATGTTGAATAAAAGTGGTGAGAGTGGACATCCCTGTCTTGTTCCTGCCCGTAGAGGAAAAGCTCTCGGTTTTTCCCCAGTGAGGATGATATCCGCTGTGGGTCTTTTATGTGTGGCTTTTATGATGTTGCGGTATGTTCCCTCCATCCCTACTTTGTTGAGGGTTTTTATCAAGAAAGGGTGCTGTACTTTGTCAAATCCCAGGCCTCCTTTCAAGGCCATTAACCTCTTATGACATCTTCCCTAATCCTCAGTTGCCCTCTCTCTCCCGACCCTCCCCAGTGCAAAGGTCTCAGCTTTGTCTTGAACCTGGGTGGTGGCCTGGCAGAAGAAGGAGGTATACGGAGATGTGAGGCTCCAGTGTCCCTCTGCGCAGGTGTTCTCCTGGCATCCCCTTTTCTCACTCTCTCTCTCTCTCTCTCTCTCTAGCTCATTCCCTTGCTGTTGCAGTTGACAAGTCGACTGCAGGGCGTCCGAGCTCTTGGCCAGACAGCCTCTGACAATAGCGGCCCAGAAGATGCAAAGAGACAAGCCAAGAAACAGAAGACAAGGCGGACGTGAGGAGGAAGAGGGGCAGGTGAATCTCAGTCAGGACAGGCCACCGCCAAGGGGCCACCACCCGCCCTTGGCGTCAAGGGTACATTTGACTGAGCTCAGCACGAGCTTTCTGCCCGGGCCTGCCTTCCACCCCCCCTCCCCAGCCCCTCGGTGCAATGCCATGAATAGACCCTCCTGTCACTCTGCTGAGCACGATTTATTTTCTGAGTTGAAGATAATTTATTATTATTATTTTTTGTCAAAAAGTATTTAAGCTGTGCTAGTGGTGTGAGAATGTATCTCTTAATCTTCAGCATTCGGTTTGCAAGAATTCCAGTAAACTACAGGTTTTCGGTCTGCTCATGAAGGGCCTGTCGGATTTGCCTTGTTCCTTAACTTCCCTCTGCGTCTGTGATCCCTGCTGGAAACCGCACAACCTGTAACTACTACTAGGAGGGTTTGTGAGGAGGTAAAAATCAATAAAGTCTCCCATTCATGTGTGTGTTGTAGTGCATCTCGGATGTATCTCTTCCATGACGTTGCCATAAAGCAGGGGTCACGCAGGTCCTGAGGGAAGGGCCGGCGCAAGAAAGTCCTCAGCAAGGGGGAGGTGGCCCACGGCAGCCGTCTTTGGTCTCAGCGGTAGGAGAACAGGGGAGGGAAGGATTTGTGGTGACATGAGGCAAGTGCCCACCCAGTCTAAAGGAGGCGGAGCGTCTGGGCTCCAGCTCACCTGTGCTCTGTTGGAATGTGTGTGTAGCGAAGCCAGAAAGACAACATTTTGGGTGAAACCGAAGTTTTAAGTGTTCGTGATCAATTCAGTTTATTAAAAAAAAAAAAAACACACAAACCGAACAAAATGCATCTGTGGGATGGGTGAAGTTGAAGCCTGCGCATTTGCGTAAGGGATCCACAGGAAGTCCCAGCATTTGCTGAGTACCCTGGGGATGTGAGGGTGGGGGGAGCCAGTGACACTCAGGCCGAGACCACATCTGCTTCCTTTCTTGTTGTATCCCTAGCTCTTAGCGTGTACTGAGCATGTGTAAGGAGTGAACGCGTGCATGCACGCATGGATCTGTAGGCACACGGCGCCTGTCTTCACGGAATGCACCCATCACTGAGTGGAAGACCAGCCGCTTAGGGGACAAGGACCATGTGGTGGCCTGAGGGCCTCTTGGCAGAGGAAGCTCAAGTGGCCGTGGGGGCCTGGGGGCACAGAGCAGGGGTCTGATCCCCCTGAGTGTTTACAGAGGGCTTCCTGGACGTGATGTTTAAGTCCGGAAGGATAGGGAATGGAGAGAGGAAAAAGAGCATGCAAGGTCTTGTTACGTGTCGCTTGCCAATGCAGGAAGTCAACTCTCGGAGATCTGGGACAGATGAGCTACATAATCCAATTCTTGGAGTGTTTTCTAACTCCTATTCCAAGTGGACACCCAGAAACATCCCTTTTAAATGTTAATGGGGCTTTTTATTGACATGGTGTAAAGGTTAAGAGTTTGTGGAAGACACTACTAAATGTCACTACGTTCCAGCCAGTTCCGGCTGTTGCCGGTAAGTGGCAGTGTTCCCCCGCCACTGGCCGCGGGTCACCCGGGGTTGTGCCCACGCTTCTAAAGGGCTCTGCTCCCGGTGGGGAGAGAAAGCGGATGCGTTTCTCAGTTCATTTGAAAGGTGGGCTTACTCTCTTGTCTGTAATTTTCTCATATTCGGGCACTCTCGGGAGAGAATTTCTCTGATTCCCCTGGGAGGTGGACAGGTTAATGGTGTTAGAGGATTTTGAATGGGACCAGATTTCCCCAAGAAATATATTTTTTTACCCTGGGAAACTTTTTAAGTATCCGAAACGGTGGGTTCTTCACTTCCACTGCTTGCACATTTTTGCTTATTGAAGCGGCCATAAAACTTCACTGAGGACAGCCCCAAAGACCTTCAGGGAAGTGTCATTCTCAAGTGCTGGCTTCCCTTGGCTCTTGTGGGTTTTCTTTTCTTTTTTTTTGTTTTTTTTTTTTTAAAGATTTTATTTATTTATTTGACAGAGAGAGACACAGCGAGAGAGGGAACACAAGCAGGGGGAGTGGGAGAGGGAGAAGCAGGCTTCCCGCCGAGCAGGGAGCCCGATGCGGGGCTCGATCCCAGGACCCCGGGATCATGACCCGAGCCGCAGGCAGACGCTTAACGACTGAGCCACCCAGGCGCCCCTCTTGTGGGTTTTCTTGTTTTGAATGTTGTCAAGCCACCAGCCAGGAGGACTGTTGGGCGTGGGGGGATGGGAAGGGCTGAAGGTGCGCTGGAGGGGGAGGGGCTGGCTGCTGCAGGTGGGCAGAGGGAGGAGGCCGTCCTGTGTTAACTATGAATGGTCTTCCTATGAGGAAAGAAGATTCGTGAGAGTAGGCCGAGGTAAGCGATTGCCATTCTGGGGGAAGAGCACCAGCAGGAAAGACCCACCTTCCTTGAGTGGCCACCATGTGCAGGACACCGCGTGCATGGTTCGTTGGATCTTCGTGACCTTGTGAAGCATACGTGTTTCAGTCCCATTTTACAGAGGAGGACACAGACTCAAAGATCTCACAGCTATTAAGTGGCAGAGCTGGGAGTCGAACCCAGGACAACAGTTAACTGTGAGTGGAGTCTGGGAAACTAGCCTTTGGCTTCTGCCGATCTGTCGTGCATCTTTAGAAGACAGACACCCAGGAGTGTCAGGCCTGACATCATCCCGATTTGTAGGCCCTACCGAAAGAGAACTTCATCTTGAGGCAACATGTGTCAGTGCTGGGGAAGCGGCAAATTACAGAGTCGCTGGGGCCTGGCAGACCTGAGCCATGCCTACATCATGCCATTGGCAGCCACCATGACCGGGATGCTGCATTTCCCAGAGTAGGAGGTGTTGCATGAGCAAAACCAAGAGAAGTCAGCTCCACTTTCTTTAAGACTTGATGACAAGGCCTGGTTGAAGTCACCCATGATTTGGGGCTTTATCTTTTCATTAGCAAAATGACCGAGACCTTATCATGACATAGAGGAGGGAGAAATTAATCCAACTGTGGACTTACTGTGTGCTAGGCCAGGAGGCTCCTTTCCAACCCTGGAACTTGGTGGAGTGGGGGAAGGTAGGATGTGACCTCTCCCTCCCTGCTTCTCAGTGTATCATGAAGCGTGATACAACGGTGGGATCGTGGTTAGATCATTAACATTTTTTTTTTTAAGATGTTATGTATTTGACAGAGAGACACAGCGAGAGAAGGAGCACAACCAGGGGGAGTCGGAGAGGGAGAAGCAGGCTTCCCGCTGAGCAGGGAGCCCGGTGCGGGGCTCGATCCCAGGACCCTGGGACCGTGACCTGAGCTGAAGGCAGACGCTTAATGACTGAGCCACCCAGGTGCCCCAACAATTAACATTTTAACTGTACTCCTGCTATAATGGATACCTGGGGTCATTTAAGATGCCACCTGTTTTCATATCCTTTTGGATGGATGAATTTTTTTTTCACTGTTCCACTGTGTAGAGGAAAACAGCACCCTCCCTTGCATTTGCTTTTTGGAATTTGAAGATTTTGTAAAACAGATGAATGCGTTAGAACAAGTGGTCCCCAGATCTGTGCAGAATACAGGCCTCCGGAGACTGCTGGCCGCCCCTCCCTGTCTAGTCTCTGCAGGCAAGCCGTTGGCAAGGGGAAGGAGGCCCACAGCTGTGCATTTTCACCCTGTGATGGCTCTTTGAGCTGAGAGAAAGAGGTGGCCAACAGCCGCTGAGTGGTCAAAGTTGGGATGGGCCTCTCTTGCCTCCTTTTCCTAGGCTGGGGTGGACAGGAATAGGGAGAAAGAACATTTTTCTGCCTACTAAAAATGCTTCTTTCCTTTTACACTTGCAAGAGTGCCTCACCTAAGTGATGACTCATACTCAATTATAGTGGCAAACAAAGATCTGTTCACATCTGAAGATGAGCTCTAAGACTTGGATTGGTTGAGTGCAGGGGTCTGCCAACTATAGCTCTGGGGCCAAATCTGCTTTTCCACCTGTGTTTGCAAATAAAGTGTCATGGGAACACAGCCATCCGTGTTCATTTACAGACTGTCCATGGCTACAATGGCAGAAGTGAGTGGTTGTGGCAAAGATTAGTATGGCCTACAAAGCCGAAAATCCTTACTATCTAGTCCTTTCAAGGAAAGGCTTGTTGACTTCTAGTCTAGTGGGTGCTTTGTAAAGTTTGATCATTAGGGGGAGTCATTAAGTTGTTTATGTATTAACTGAGCATCTAGCCTGGGCCTGGCACTGCTCTGTGTACTGGGGATTTAAGGGTGAGAAAGAGCAACCAGGCCTCACCTCTCCTGAAGCATAATGCTGATGGAAGGGAGGGGCAATGAACAAGTAAATGAAATTTCTTGGATAATGATAAGTGTTATTAAAGTGGAACAGGTGATGTGATAGAGGGTGACTGGTATCAGGGAAGGCCACTCTGAGGAGGTGAGCTTTAAGCTGAGTTCTAAAGAAGAGAAGGAGTCAGGTATGCCACGATCTGCAGGAAGAGTTGCTCAGGTGCAGGGGTCTGTAACTGCAAAGGCCATGAAGAGGAAATGAGCTTCATGAGTTTGAGGAACAGCAAAGAGGCCATGCCCTGGGATAGTTTAATCTTTAGAGGATGGGCAGGAGGAAGGAACTGCCAAGGAAACCAAGAGCAAGTGGCCCCTGACGGGGGTTAAATCCAGGAGAGGGTAGCGTGCAAGTGGTTGGTGCTCCATCCACTTAGTGATGAATGAATGAGTACTCATTAGTAATACTACTGGTCATGATCAATCCACATGGACTCATATGGAGACCATGTCAGCAACTCATGCTTGTCTTCTCTTTAGGATGAGCCATATGAAACTGCCATTTTTATAGGTCAAAAATGGTTGAATAGTCAACGTACCATACATGTATACTGAAATTAAATAAATAAATGGATGGCGGATGGCGGGAGGTAGGTTTCTCACTATTGGAGTAGAAGGTGACAGGCTACAAAGAGAGAGCTAGAATGATCCATGTGGGAATGGATCAGAGTTGGAGACACTGTATGAGCTCATGTTTACCTTCATATATACAGATGGTTGCACGTAGAAATATTTATACATATGTGTGTACACATAGTTTAGTTCCCTGCTCTTTCGGCTGACAGAGAGAGGGAGAGCACAAGCAGGGGGAGCGGCAGGCAGAGGGAGAGGGAGAAGCAGGCTCCCTGATGTGGGGCTTGATCCCAGGACTCTGAGACCATGACCCCAGCTGAAGGCAGACACTTAACCAACTGAGCCACCCAGGTGCCCCCAAAACGCCACATTGATGGCGGTATGTCCCAGGGACACAAGAGCCAACTGAAGGAGCTCCCAATGGTCAAAGCTGGAACAGTCTGAACACAAGATAAAGTAGCATCGGATTATAATCCAAAGTATAAAATAAGTACCTATGATTCCGTATTGATATAAATAAATGAAGAAGTAAATAAATGATAGAGAAGAGACAAATCTGTCTTGTAATAGAATTCCAAATTTATGTAGCTCCTCCACCCTCCAGGAAATGGAGGATAACCCCCACTCCTCAAGTGTTGACTTCTTGTAATGGCTTCTTCCAAAGGGACCGTGTGAAAAAGAGGGACAAAGAACACTTTGTAGTGAAGAAAACTGACACAACCTCAGCCAAGTGGTCAAGGTCAAGGTCAACAGCTGTAAGTCATCTTGGGAGTGCATACCCTTGATACGAAGTGATGTCAATGAGATTCCTCTGGGATCTTTCTCCTCAAAATACACAAGTCTCATCTAATGATAAAAATATCAGACAAATCCCAGTCGAGGGACATTCTAACAAAATACCTGACCAGTATTCCCCAAAAGTGTCAAGGTCATCAATGTGGTATCCTGGCATAGAAAAGAAAAGGACATTAGGTAAAAACTAAGAAAGTCTGAATAAATAGGCACTTTAGTTAATAATAATAATAATGCATCAATATGTGAGGCACACGGGAATTCTGTGCTATCTTCACCATTTTCCTAAAACCATTGTAAAATGAAAAGTTTAAACATTTATTAAAAAAAAAAAAGTTGAGCTCCCAGCCTTAGCGCCATCTCTTGGAAACCTCCACACCATGAGGGCCAAGTGGAGGAAGAAGCGAATGCACAGGCTGAGTTGAGAAAGAAGAGAGAGGAGGCAGAGGTCCAAATAAAGCACTAGCTTGTGCTACAGAAGCAGAAATAAGGAAAGGCCCAGGGGCAGGGACGTTGGGACAAATTGTTGGACTGCATGCTTAGTTTCTAGAACTTGATTCAATGGATCAACAACATCCATCACCATCTGAAGGCAATGACCACCCCCCCCTTTTTTTTAAAGTAGGCTCCATGCCCAGCGTGGAGCCCAATGTGGGGCTTGATTGACCCTGAGATCAAGACCTGAGTTGAGATCAAGAGTCAGATGCTTTAATCAACTGAGCCACCCAGGCTCCCTGCAATGACCACCTTTGAGACACCCACCTTGCTCATGCCAAAACAGTCCCTTTTGGTCCTTTGCCCAGGACCCGTGACTCTTGGGACTAATTCTGTTTTCATTTGTGGCTGAATGTAACACGTGTACAATAAATCATCTCTTCTGCCGTCTTAACTGAAGAAAAAAATGCATACGAACACTAGCAGTGTCATATGCTGGACCTAGTACTTGTGTTACCTGGTTTAGTTTGTGAGCATGAATTTGTATCATGCCATCTAAGCTCTGTCACCTGACCCTCCCATAGCCAATGACCCCGAAGTAAGAGACAAAAAACCAAAGTCAGGAAATGGCCCAGCATGAAGACTGCATGCATTGGTGTCCCCGAAATTGCCAAGGAAAAGAGAGGCAGGGGTTAGCAAGCTAGAGCCTGAGGGTCAAATCCATTTGGCCACCTGTTTTTGTCAATAAAGTTTTATTGGAACACAGCCGTGCTCATTCACTTCTGTATTGTCTATGGCTACTTCTGAGTGACAACTGCAGAACTGAGTCATTGCAACAGAGATCGGATGCCCCCCAAAATATTTACTGTCTGTCTGGTCCTGCAGAGGGGACCCAGGTTCTGTCATCCCTAAGCAGGGAAGGGCGAGGAATCCCCATCTCGGGACAAGTCGGTCTTTTAAAAAGAGCGCACACAGCTAGGCAAAGCCCAAGGTTCTTTGGGACTGAAATGGATCATTAATATTGAATGTTTACAACCTACTTGCTCCAGATGATTCAGTTTAATTTCTCCTGTCTGTCGTAACAGAGCTCCCATGTGCAGGGGTCAGGGCTGTATGTCTTCATTGGCTTTCTGAGGCTTCGGAGCCTATTGATTCCGCGAAATGTACATTTCTCTGAAAAGAACGTCTCTTGACATGACAGGAGATCACACATTGCGTGTTTCCTGCCCCTTTCACTCCCCTCTGAACATAATAAAATCATGATCCCAGCATCTCTGAGGGACCCTCACGTATCTTGGAGGCAGGGCTCCTTTTTGCTTGTTTTCCTTTTAAATCTCTTTCAAGCCAGTGAGGCAGGGTAGAAATTTTTACTGGCTTTAGAGCCAGCCAGATGCGAGTGCAAGTCCTGTGTCTGTTACTTCCTGGGCTGTTTGATTTTGGCTGAGCTACCTCATGTGTCTGAGTCTTAGGCTGTTCTGTAGTAAAACGGGGATGATGGTTGCAGTGCAGGGTGCTTCTGAGGATTCGGGCAAGTGATGCTTCCAGAACAACCACTACGGGGCTTGCTGCGTGGTATCATTCCTTCGCAGAGGGATGGCATTCGGCTGGTATCCGCTGGTGTAGCTGTGACCATGTTTTACAGCCAGCCATTGGGGCTGATTGGTCCGTGCCCATGTCATGACAGGTGTTCAATATCTGAGAAATCATCCCTGGGGAGAGACAGATTCTCCTCTTCCTTTCAGGTCCTCAGACAATTTCACTGGTCTACTCGAGTGCAGACCCTAGTTAGAGCCCAGCTCCCCTTTACCTGGCCACCTTTCCCTAGCTACTGGGAGCGTGGGGTGCTATGAGCTCACAGCTGGGCCCTGTTCCAGAGAATTGTCCTCTTCAGATGGGAGCCACCTCACCCTGGAGGGGATGCCATGCTCCAGTGACTAACCGATATAGCAATAGGGGTTGCTGGCCCCTGACTCATGGTGGCGCAGTCTGTGAGAAAGGGCTCCCGGGGTGGGGAGAGTGGGGGGGAGTCACACCAAGGCGAGGCCGGTTCTCTTGGTTCCTCCCCGTTCTGCTTCTTGTGGCCTTCACTTCCCTTCTCTTGAGAGCCCTCCCTTAAAAACCCACAAATGCCCAAGTCCATTTGCAGCTCTGCTTCTAGGAAATCTGGCTCAAGACCATCAGTGTCTTGTTGTTACAGACCTAGATCTTTCTGCCACAACCGTGGTGGATCCTTGGGGTCCGAGCGAGGAAGGGTCTGAGGGGTCATCTGCATGGAGCTGGTTTCGTGGGGTTTGCAGGCAGGCAGGGACCCTGTGGGGGATGTGACTGAAGGGTTTGGTCAAATATCTTTGTCTTTGGAAACATGCAAAAAAAATCTGGGATCAGACTCCAGGATTTCTTCCACACCATACCATGGCCCTGTTGCCTGTTGTGCTAGTGGAAGGCACTGAGTTTAGAAGGAGTGTATCTCTATGTGTGATATGTGAACGCAGCTATTTGTGTGTACATGCATTTACGTGTGTGGCTCTGTGTGTGTGCATGTGTGTGTGTGTGAGCCCCGCTCTGGCCCAGGGCGTCTGCCTGGAGTGGTCCAGCCTGTCCCTGCTCCAGGACTCTCAGGTGGTGGACAGTTGGCAAATGCGGAGGGCACTGCGATGCCTTGTGCATCGGGACTCCTGACCATCCCCACCATACTGGGCCTCTTGGCCTCTTGGGTACCACTTGACCTCTGCTGGCTTTGAAGGCCTGCCAGAGATGCCATCTGATCTGGGAAATGTTCTCAGCCTGGGCACAGCCCTCTGACCACTGCCTGCTGGTGACTTCTCCATCCAGGAAAACAACACAGCCTGACCTGAGTGAGCACTGGGAGGGGGCCACGTCTTGGCACAGGCTGCTTTGGGGTCAACCTGGTTTCTGGACCTGGTACTGCCACTAAGGTGTAGAGGAGATCGGGTCAGTTACTGGCCACTGGCTCCATCCTAAGCCTGACTAGGGGAGAGCTAGCCTCTCTCTGGGTTTGCCCGGTCTGGACCACCTCCGCCCAGGGGTTGGGTTGGGGGAAGACATGAATGTCTGGAGCGGTGTGGTATTAGTCAGCCCTCATGTTTGCAAGGGTTAGAGACCTAGCTCGACCTAGCTTAGGCAAACATGTCCAAAATCCAAGGAAGGGCAGGATGTAGCTGTGCTTCCGGATGGAACCCTTGGAACCAAGGACTGAGCTCCTTCTTTACTTAGGCACAGAACTGAGTTTGTCGTCTTTTTCTCTTTTGATTCTCACACTGATGAAGGAACTGAGTTTCAGAGCAGTTAGGTGACCTCCCAAGATCACACAAATCATCCTAAGTGGTGTCCCTGACCCCAAAGCCTGAGCTGTTAGCCCCCAAGCTTGTATCAAGGTATTAGTTAGGGTTGGCTAAACTGCTGTAACAAGTAGACCCAACACCGAATGCGCACACACGACAGAAGTTTCTTTCTGATGCGTGTTACAGTTCAGGATGGTTGCAGGTGAACAGGGAGGGCTTGGTCTGTGTTACACACAGTTGTGTGGGGCACAAGCTCACAGCATCTGTGCCATCTCCAACATGTGGCTTCTTTTTTTTTCAAGATTTTATTTATTTATTTGACAGAGAGAAACACCGTGAGAGAGGGAACACAAGCAAGGGGAGTGGAAGAGGGAGGAGCAGGCCTCCCACAGAGCAGGGAGCCCAACGTGGGGCTCGATCCCGAGACCCTGGGATCATGACCTGAGCCGAAGGCAGGCGCCTAATGACCGAGCCACCCAGGCACCCCAACATGTGGCTTCTAAGGTGACCTTGGAGACACAGCATGGTGGAGCACATGTGGTAGAATTTTATGGACCAGAACAGGAAGTGGCACATCGGTTCCATTCGCCTTCCATTGACTCGAGCTTGCTGTGTGGCTCCGCCTAGGTGGGCTGCTGGGAAATCTGATTAGCTGTGTGCCCGAGAGAAAGGGAAGGACCAAAGCTGATGGGTGGCCCATGATAAGTATTACCATCCTTTCTTGCTCTCTTCTTGACCTTGTTCCTAAGTAGTTTTCATACTCAGAGCCATAACATATATTCTAGTTTATTTCTTTCATTTATCATAATCCTTTTTCTGTATGGCTCCACTGAGTTTCCTAAAGATCATGGTTATGGGCTGTGTATACCAATTGTTGGACAGTTAACCTGTTCCAGGTTTTTTTCAGATAATAAAACAGTAAACACCTTTATACAAAAAAACCTTTGGTACCTTTGAATTATTTCTATAAATTCTCAGCAGTGGGGATACCAAGTTGAATGAGTGAGCATTTTTATGGCTTTTGACATGACTACCTTATTGCTTTCCAAAGGGCTCATGGCCTTCTACAATGATACTCGTAGTGTTGTCAGCATTGGGTGCAAAGTTTTTTTTTTCTCATTTAGTTGTTGTGAAATCGTTCTTTAGTTTATTATGATAGACTTTGCCAGGTCTCAACCATTGGGCAGGAATTATTGTGTGTATGTATTTGGCCTAAGTCATACCTGCTGTAATTTTAACCCTTTCTTTTGTCTTTGGGAGTGACAAGACCATTTACTCGATGAACAAAAACTTAGGGAGCACCTGTTATGTGCCGGGCAGTTGTCTAGGCCACAGGCATATGGCGAATCCAAAAAAAGACAAAGACCTCACCCTCGTGGAACTTTATATTCTAGTAGGAAGACTGACATTGGTCAAGTAACACACAGATAAATGAAACCATTTTAGTTAGTGAGACGTGCCCAGAGGAAAACAGGACTGGGTGATGCGATGCCGACCGGGGCTATTCTAGACTGGGGCCAGTATTCAGAGAAGGCCTTTCTGAGAAGGTGGCATTCAAACCTGAGCCCTATGTGATGAGAAGGAGCCAGCCATTTAAAGAGAGGAGGGAAGAACATTCCAGACTGAGAGGACAGCACATGCAGAGGCCCCAGGGTAGGAATAAGAAGGGGGAGGTTGTCAAGAGATAGCAGTTGGGACAGTCTGGTGGGCACGAGTGAGGAGAGACAAGACCAGTGACATCAATGGGGATGAGATCACCTATGACTTTGCAGATGGGATAGAGAACCAAGAATTTTCTAATGTCCCCTGGAAACCACTGGAGGACTATAAGCACAGGAGGAAAACGATCTGATTGCCATTTCAGAAGGATGACTGTGGGAGAAAGGACTGCAGGGTAGAGACTGGAAAACTTTTCCCGCCAAAGGTTAGCAACACACATACTTTAGGCCTCATGCCCCACGTCTGGTCTCTATGGCAACCGCTCAGCTTTGCCATTGTGGTGGGAAAACAGCCCCTAGATGGTACATACATGAACGGATGTGGTTTTGTTCCAAAATAAAAAAATGTATTTACAAACACAGGTGGCTGGCCAGATTTGACCCAAGGGCCATGGTTGGCAGATCTCTGCTGCAGAGGATTAAGAGCCCAGGCAGGGAGACCAGCCAGGCGGTCACTGGATTAAACCAGAGGAGACATGATGGCGGCTTGGACCAGAGTGGTGGAAACAGAAATACAGAGAAGCAGATGGATATGGGATGTGCTGTGGAGGTTGAATTGACATGAACGGCTCTGCCTGTGGGACCCTTCTGTTCTTCATAGATGACTCTGGAGAAAAGTCAGGAAAGTACAGAAAGTTTTAACATTAGTCTTTGGAGGGGGCTAATTGGGTGCTTGAAGTGTGGTCACTCCACCCCTGAAGACCCAGTAACTTGTCTGAGTCAAGCTAAGGGGTGACAAGGCTAGGAATTTGACTTCAGTCACAAGCCATGATGCCCTACCCCACCTCCCAGCTCTGGGGAGGACTCTCACCCTGTCTGACCTGCAGCTGATGCTTGGGGTTCTCTCCAGGCTGTCTGCCAGCAGGGGTGCAGCCTCTGCATGACTTGGGGGCCACACAGCCCCAAACCCTACTACTTCCTGGTAATGTAATCTTGGGCAGGTCACCCTTAGCTCTGGGCCTCAATTTCCTTAACTGTAAACCAGGGTCAGCCAAGAGTCCCACCTCTGGTGTTGTCGGGACGACTGGGTAAGCATCTAGCCCTAGGACTCACTCACAAGATGGCAGGTGGCACTTGATACTAAAAAGTCTTCTGTTGATGTTTCCTTCAAAGATGTCACTCCTTCTGAGCCTGCAGCTCCATCTTGCTATCTTATACTTTTAAAGGGCCTTTCTGTGACTTTTGAACATCTCTGTTCTGTCTGATCCATTGGCTGTCTGTTCTTACTGTTAACTAGTTCAGTCTTATTTCCAAGTCTTGGTTGGGGGTGGAGGAGTCTTCCTCTTTCCCAAGGGTTTGAGCGGTCCCAGAGCAGAGCCTGGTCTTTTGTTCAACATGGCATGCCTGGCCCCCAGCACACTGCCAGGCCACACAGGGGCTGAATGTAATCCTCCATTCACTGTGAACTCCCCAAGGGAAGCCCTCACGAGCTCAGTGACCATTGTATTCTCTCCCTTCCCAGCGCCTAGTCCAGTGCCTGGCGCACAGTAGGGGCTCAGTAAATGTCAGCAGAAGTGTTTGAACCACATTCACATTAACACTTAGGAGAAGCTTGTTTGCTTGAAGCTTGGGATCTTTGCTTTTTCTTTTCTGTACCCCACGGCATTCGGGCATGGTGTGGGCTAGGGCTCCAGGACTCCCTGAGGTGGCAGGCCAGCGATGGCTCCCGGCCCCTGCTCTAGCCAGTGCTATCAAGGTGCAGGGGGATGCTGCATCAGCACCACCTGGGAGCCTGAGACAAATGCAGACTCTCGGGCCCTGCCCCAGACCTCCTGAGCTGGAATCTCCAGGGGTCGGGCCCAGGAAGCTTCCTGGTGATTCTCATGTATAGGCAAGCTGGAGCACGGCCTTCATTTCTCAGCCTGGGGGAAGTCATGGAGCCCTGTCAGAGAGAGAACCCTGCGTGTGATGCTTCATTGGTCTGACCCAGGCCAGCATTTATCATGTAATAGTCTCCCTTTTGGTGAGTGGCTTTGACAAAAGGAGCCATTGCTTAAGTTGGTTGGGGACCAGGCACTTCATCTGCTGTATGTGTCTGATCCAGGAGCTCGCTCATTCTTCAAGTGCCTTCCTCCAGCGCCGAGTCCATCCATTGCCTTGGACACAGTGAAATGACTTCTCCTTAACAGGCTGCTTGAATTCCATCTGGAGCTGGTAACGTGGGACTCTTCAAAGGCTGGTCCTCTGTTGGAGGAGTGGTGAGCTCCCTGTGGTTGGAGTTGTGCAAGTAGAGGCTGGATGATCACTGAGCAGGGATGCTATGAGGAAGAGCCCAGCATTCAATGTGGGGTCAGACTGGATGATTTGGAAAGTCCCTCTCTGTATTAATATATAGCTCTGGCCCTCTCTTTAGCACAAGCTACTCCTTTATCTTCCCCCATGCTTGTTCATCACCACCACCTATGCCCAGCCCCAGGCTGAAAAGGAATAAGGATGAACAATACCCGCCATGGTAGAATGTAAAGACCATGGACTTGGGGTCATACCCTACTGTGTTGAAGTATCCCAGGTGTCCTCTGAATAGCTGTGTGACTCGGGCACGTGTGGCAGGCATTCCTGTTGCTCTGCATTCCTGTTGCTCTACACACATCCCTCTGGCTTCTCTGTGCGCTGGAGCAGGCGAGTATTGGCTCCCAAGAGTCAACTGGTAAATTTTCAGGAATTGTGTAAGCATTTTCAGGAATGTTGCAAGCCAATGGACATCATGTTGGTAGCTTGAAATTGGCCATCCTGGGAGTATTTATACCATAGGAATCAGCAAACATTACAAATCAGGGCTCTTCCTCCTCCCCAATCTGGAGAACCAGTTTTTTTTTTTTTTTTTTTTAAGATTTTATTCATTTATTTCAAACAGAGTGAGAGAGAGAGCATGAGTGTTTGGGGGGGAGGGGCAGAGGTAGAAGCAGACTCTCTGCTGAGCAGGGAGCCCGATGAGGGACTTGATCCCAGGACCCTGGGGATCATGACCTGAGCCGAAGGCAGATGCGCAACTGACTGAGCCACCCAGGCGCCCCTGGAGAGCCCGTTGTTAAACATTGACCACCACGCTCCTGCTCGAGCCTTGCTACACCAGTAAGGGTTGGTCAACTTCCAGGGGCTGGTATATCTGCCTCTCCTCGTCTGAGGGCTTTCTGCTGAGCTCTGGAATGCAACTCTGTCCTTGCAGAAGGCGGGCTGGCAGGATCTGGGAATTACTGTTCCTGAGAGCATCCCCCAGCCCATGACTGACAGGTGGGTAAATACCTGGCTCCCTTGCCTCACGGCTGGAAGGACTCTGAGACACGTGTTTTGTGCTGACATACCGTGTTTCCCAACACAGTGAAGCGGTAGGGCCCACAACTGGAGGTGTCTCAAGAATAGGCTTTAGTTGGCTGCCTCTCTTCCCTAGGTCTCATCTCTACTTCTCTACAGGTATCTTCTGCACCTCCCTAATCAACTACTTGTACTTGAATCCTTGCTTCATGTCTGTTTCTGGGGGAGACCCAACTAAGGCTGCATATGACTTAACCTCTCTGAGCTTTGGTTTCCTAATTTAGACACGGGGCATTAATAATTGACTCACAGGCAGGGGTGAAGGTTAACTCAGCGCAGGGGAAGTGTGAAGCTGACCCTAAAAACTGGCCTACTTTGAAGTGCCTAGAACAGTGCCTGGGGTGTGCGCAGGAAACACGATTGACAGTTCATAGTGAGCATTCAGCAAGGGTTCCATTAGCATTCCCTATGGCTCATCCGACTGGTTGCATCTCCTTCGGTTACACGTGACCAAACCTGCCCAAAGCATCCTGAAACAAAGCTAGATCGAAGTGGTTTATGGAATTGAAGGAGTTGCTGCATGCACCAGAGACTAGGGACTCAGTGCTACCACGATGCTTTGTATGTTTGTCCATCTGTCCTCTGTTGGTGTTAACATCTCTTGGTGACTTGGGTTTATTCTTTACTACCACAGAAGGGCTCCTCTCTTGGATGAGAATGAATGAGAAAAAACCTTTGTGGCACCAAGCTGCTGCTATTTGGGGATTTATCTGACACCGCAACGTAGTCATTCTCTCCCGACTAGAACTTTCTGTACATTATCTATAATTCTCTTAACTGCCTTTCAAGGCAGACATCCCTAGCTCCACTTACCAGGTGGGAAAACTGAGGTCCAGAGAGGTTGGAGAGCTCGGCCAAGATCATCCAAGCTGGTAAATAGTAATGCCATGGTCCAAACCCACTTCTGACCAATTGTAGAGCCTGCTTTCTTGCTCCACAAGCCCTGGGGGTCTTAAGATGTAAATCAGGATTGAGGGGGTGGGGTTGGAGGAAGGCAGCAGAACTGACAAACAGGATGATGTGGAAGTCAGTGTCAATTTAGCCCACCTCCTGCCAAAACTGCAACTGTGGAACGTAACAGATCACACGAGGAGTCCTGTGTTCATTCGGGGTGTTTTCAGATGAGTGGTTCTGGAGCATTTGCTAAACCCTCTGGATGTGTCTTCAAAGACCCCCTTTATATTTC
The DNA here is from genome assembly GCF_037043125.1 of Eumetopias jubatus. NCBI lineage: Eukaryota > Metazoa > Chordata > Mammalia > Carnivora > Otariidae > Eumetopias > Eumetopias jubatus. The sequence goes on from NW_028274818.1 coordinate 81,875,400, forward strand.
ATGCAGGCAGGCAGAGCAGGCTGATAATGCATGCTAATGCCCCTTCCTGGGAGTCTGGGAGGACTGTTCTCTTTAGTTCTTCATTAAAGCTGCATGTGCACTTCTGAAGGAATAATGGCCAGCATCTGGACCAGATATCAGAAGGGCCACAGCTGGGCGGGCCTCAATTCTTGGCTAACTGGCTTTTTCCCAGTGAGGCTTCCTTGCGAGTTTCCCTTGCTCTCAGGCTGAAATAAATGCTAGTGTCCCCAGCATATCTCCCTTCTCATGAGAATGGCTTTTACCCCCTTTCTCATCCTTGCCATTTTGACCCCCTATTGGGTTCCTGCTCCCATCTGCCGTTGATTGATCTGACACCAAAGCCCTGAAATTACAGTACTCTGGCCCCCTGGTCACAGATGACTGGCCCAGAGGTTGGTGCATGACCCAACCTGGGTCAATCAGAGCCCTTCTTGGGATTTCGAACTTGGACATGGAGAGTCAGTCAGTCCTTCTCTGTGGTGGAGGCTGTGAGTCGTGAGGCTGGGAGTTGTAGGGAGCCTCAGTGCCTGCCAACAGGACAGAAGCTCATCCTCTGTTAGAAGTGAAAAATTGACAGAAGCAGAGCTGAAGAGTACATACTGTCGAAATTCAAGTGCTCAGTTTCAGTTACATTTGGACACTTCTGCTCTTCCAGTTACTTTCCCTTTCATTATAGTCCAGTGGTGATGGGTGCAGCCTCTGGAGCCAGACCATTCAGGTTCAAATCCTGGCTCACAGACTAGGTGTGTGACAGTGCTTTTTGTTGTCCGTAAAATGGGAATCAATGAGAATACCTACCTTGTAGGGTGGTTGTGAGGAAGAAAAGAGATACAAGCAAAGTGCTTGGAAGAGCACCTGGGAGGTAGTAAATGCTTCATAAATGTCTCTTCTCCTTCTTTCTCCTAATAATAATAGTGATAATAATAATAAGTGTTATTATATCTACTACTAAATTCTATATAATGTTATTTCCCCCAGCTTTATCAAGATATAATTGACATATAACATTATATGTTTAGGGTATACAATGTGTTGACGTGATACGCTTATATATCGCACAAAATCATTAGCGAACACCTCCATCATGTCCCATAATTATCAATTCTTTTTTATGGTGAGAACATGTAAGATCTACGCTCTTAGCAACTTTCAAGTATAGAATACAATATTATTTTTTTTTAAGATTTATTTATTTATTTTAGAGAAGGCGGTGAGGGGCAGAGCAAGAGGGAGAGAGAGAATCCTCAAACAGACTTCCCACCCAACATGGAGCCCAACCCGGGGCTCGATCCCAAAACTCCGAGATCATGACCTGAGCTGAAATCAAGATGGATGCTAACTGAATGAACCACCCAGGTACCCCTACAATATCTCTACAGTATTATTAACTATAATCACCATGCTGTGTATTAGATTCCCAGAACATATTGTTTTATAACTGGAAGCTTGTACCCTTTGCCCAGCACCTCTCCATTTCCTCCAACCCCACAGCACCTGGAAACCACGATAATATTATTATTATGTAATAGTATGTTATTACATTTAATAATAATTATAATCTAATAAATGCTATTATTATTATATCTAATAAATAACAGTATTATATCTACTAGTAATAGTAATAATTAAAGATTTTTGGGGTGCCTGGGCGGCTCAGTTGGTTAAGCGCTTGACTCTTTATTTGACAGAGAGAGACCCAGTGAGAGAGAGGACACAAGCAGGGGGAGTGGGAGAGGGAGAAGCAGGCTTCCCGCGGAGCAGGGAGCCCCACGCAGGGCTAGATCCCAGGACCCTGAGATTATGACCTGAGCCGAAGGCAGACGCCTAATGACTAAGCCACCCAGGCGTCCCAGGGACTTGACTCTTGATCTCAGCTCAGATCTGGATCTCAGGGTCGTGAGTTCAAGTCCCATGTTGGACTCCACAGTGGGTGTGCAGCCTACTTAAAAAAAAAAAAGATTCTTCAGAATCCTATGGGTAAATTGGACTTCTATCACTTGCAACAAAAAGCACTGAGAGACTCTTCAAAGATGAAAGAGTCCTTCAAAAGAGGTTGGTGGGGCTGATACTGGAACCACTATAATATTATTATTATGTCTAATAATAGAAATAACGTCTACTAATAATCTAATAATATACTACTAATAACACTATTATTATGTCAAATAATAACAAAGTTTTATCTAATAATAACAGTAACCATTAAAGTAGTAAGAGTAATAATTACAGATTCTTCAGTACCCTACCGATGAGTCGGCCTTCTACCACTTGCAACAAAAAAAACATGGAGAGACTCTTGAGAGATGAAAGAGTCCTTCAGGAGAAGTCGGTGGGTCGAGAGGGGAACCAACTTGATCATTCATTGGCTGCAGGGCCTGACAGTCAAATACGCTCCACCAATGACACGAGGGCTGACAGCTTCCTTAGGCACGGAAATGAGCGCCGAGCAGTAGAGCCTCGGAAACAGGAAGAGGCGGGGCTTCTGCATGAGCTGGGGGCGGGAGATGAGGTGGTTCCCTGGGGGCTTGAGAAAGTGGAGCTGGGGCGCAGGTTTAAGCCCTGTGGGCTCAAAAACCCGGCAGTTCCCACAGTGAAATTCGAAAGTGGCCCCTGAAGGCAAGGAAAGGCCGAAGGAAGAGGCAGGTAGGTGGCAGTTTTAAAAAGGTGATGGAACTTACTGAGGACGCCTGGCCTGGGCGTCCCCAAGGCAGCCAGCACCTGCAGAGTTTCTCTAGAGGCCTCGGTGGGGTTCAGTCACGCCTGCGCTCCACGTGGTATCAACACCACGATACCCTTTCAAGGCTGCATCCTCAAAAAGATGAGGACAGGGGAGGGGTGAGCAGCCTGCCATTGCCCGGCTGGCCCTCTCGCCTTCTCAATGACGTCGAGTAACAAGCTGGAACGAGAGGATAAGAAGCAAGCCCCCCGCAGGGCTGAGCTGGCCAAATGAAGAGAAGAGGGTGGCGGGCGCTGAAGATTGCACTCCTGGAGTCTTTGCTCCATATCTGTCTACTCCCGTTTGCTTTTTTTTTTCCTCCCTGGCTGGAGGCATCTACTCCGTGGTTAACACCTGGGGTCACCAGGAGCCACCACGTGGCACCACCGGTGAGGAGAGAGGAGTAAAAAGATGAGAAGCCCATTCCACAGTATTGTTCAGGCTCTTGAATCCTGCTGTGCCTGAACCTAGCTCTACCCCTGGACTCTTGAAGATACCTGAAACAATGAAATTCACCGTTCGCTTAACTGGTTCCAGTTGCCTTTCTGTTTCTTTGTGATGGAAAGAGACCTGGCCTCTACCACATCCAAAATGAGCAGGCAAGATTTAAGCCAGCTGTATTTAAGCTTTTTGAGATAATCAGTTTGAAGCTTAAAAGGAACAGAAAATCCCAGGGCTGCAGATTCTGAGCACACCTCCTGGACAATCACTCTGAACCAAGGAAGAGTGTGGACTGCCAAGCTGCCATCAGCAACCTGAATCCAGAGGCAGGACTGGGCCAGGTGGGGAAGGAGGGACATGTACTGAAGACTGACAGGAATGGCAGCGGCATAAATTAAGGCTCGAGGACTGGTACCTGTGTTTCCTTGGGGGAGGAAGCGCAGTGCCTGATGGATGAGAAGGGCTCAGGTCAGCTTGAGTCTGAGGGACCCTGATTCTGATTGTTCAGCAGTGCTTCGTTTTATGTGGTGAGGTTCTTGTTGGAAAGGTGGTGGAAAAGAGAAGTTAAGAAAACTAGGTTTTATTTTCCCGTTGATGTCTGTACATGCAACAGTTTGATTTGTTGAGCCCCTACAATGTGCTAGACACTCTGTTTTGCTTGTTTCATATGGGGTATTTACTCCTTCCAACCAGGGCTGCCCTATACAGCTGTCCCTGTTGAGTACTGCACAACTCCAGGGGGAACCATTTGCAGCATAGTCTCTGACTGGTACCCGTTGGAATTGGGCAGCATGCAACCTTTGCTGCAATATGGGCTAGTCCCGTTTCCAACAAACTGTTAAGTTAGGCGATGTTATATCCCTTACTTTTTTTAATAGATGAGGGAATAGACACAGGGAGGGAAGGCGATTTGTTCAAGATAACATAGCTAGTGGGTGGGAGAATTCTAACTCAAAGCCTGGTCAAGTTAACTCACTTTCCATTTTATCATTTAGCTGTTTGTCAGTTAAAATACTGTCTAGGATAAGTTCAGTTGCATCTATATCTCAGACTTGGAATGTGGACAGATGATCTCATATTATTCTTCTTGATTCCCCCAACTCTTAGCACAGTACCTGTATCCAGTGGGCATTTGGTAGGTGCTTGTGGAATAGAATTGGCAGTAGACAGAGTGACAGCGGTCCATGAAGAAAACTTTATCCAGGAGGCTGGACAGGGGGAAAAGGATTTGGAGAGAAATGAGTGTTTTCTGGCTCCTGGTAGAAATAAATCCAGCAATATGCTTTGAACTTGTTGATGAAAAGGCTGATTTCTGCAGACATCACCAAACCTTGAGAATTTCTTGGGAGCCAGCCAGCATCTTAGTGGAGCACACAGCCAGGCCTGTCTGGCTACTTGGTGGAGACTTGTTTATCACCCTGGTGTATCCTTCACTGTCCCTAAAACATAGTAGGAACCCAACAGTGTGTGTGGAATGGGCTTCAGAAAGAATTGTATATTTGTGGGGAAATGTTTCTTGGAGATGCTTAGCTGGGGGAAGATAGGGTCTGAGGACTGCAATTTAACCTGAAGGTAGAAAAACCCATTTGTAAGACACTAGAGAGATTTGCTGTTTCTTTCTGGAGTTGGCCTTCCTATGTTTGACCTGTACACTGTTTTAAGTAAATTTGAATTAAAAACAAACATTTACATGTCAGAAGAGTTTACATTAAAAATCTGGATTTTGAGTTCCTCTTAAAAATTTGAAAAAAAAAAAATCAGACTGTGGGCCTGCATTCCTGTAGGGCAATAATCATCTGGAGGTGAGGGGCGGCTGCTCCCTTTAGACAGAGCATGGGCTCTTCAGTTCACCACTACTCCTTATTATGTTATGCCCAGACGGCTTCCCTCATTTCTGCTAGTGCCTAGTCCTTACGGACTTTTGAGTTTGGGAATCTTATTTCAGAGCCTAGACTGGAAGATCAGCCATTCTTGGTTTTTACTATAGCTTGGTTTTTTATTACCTAAAGAGGAAGTCACAGAGATTGAATAGTTTCTCATTCCTTTTTGGAGAGGAGGAAACTGAGTCGAAGTAGAGGTTAAATCACTTATATGAGGTCAAATGGCAGGATGGTGTTGGTCCTAGAGAGTCAAGTGTCTTTTTCCTTGTAGACCATGAGAACAGCTTCTATTGCTTTTTTTGACTTGGCCTCCAGGGAACTCAGATCTGCATTTTTAGATCTAGTAACTGACCTCCTGACCTATAAATCTTTTTTCTACCTTCCATCCTGTTCTTTTCCTGCCTTTACCTCTTATTCTAAATTATTTTTCTCCAAGTCCTGATTTAAAATTTATATTTAATAATTTTGTCATACATATTCCTGGAGTCTACTGTGAGTTCTATGTGGGTAGTGAATGAATAAATAAAATGTAATGAATTTTAAAATTCCAAGAAGGGCCTGAGTCACACCAAACTTCATGCTGGATGATAGTCATAGACTCAGGCTGGGGCTCTCTCCTAACCAACTGCCAGTTTTTTCTTTCTTTCTTTTTATCTTTTTTTTCTCTAGCGTTTTGCCAACAGTCCATTTTGCTTTCCTGGCATCGACATGGCCAGGCTGATAGCTTCAGCCTTGAATGGCTCTGGGGGGTTGGTCTGGTGTCAGGAGGGGGTTGGCAGACTCCATCCTCAGGCTGTGGGGGTGGAGGTAGAACGGGGGCAGCTTTACTACCTGCCTGGCATCTGGGTCTTGGTTGGAGAAGGAATTCTAAGCTCTACCGACTTCAGTTTTTTCTCCTGCAGTTGCACCGATGTGGCCATTCCTGCAGCGATCTAGAGAGAAAATTTCTAGCCAGGAGTTTCTGGCTTGTTTGATTTTGAGCTTGTTCCCTCGTATCCCCTTCTCCATCTCATTCCCGCCCCCCCCCCCCCCCCCGTGGACACTTTTTAAAGGAACAGTGGCAAGGCAAAATCAAATCCAAAAATTCACAGCAGTGGGGCCATTTTAATTTATTTTGGCCATTCGAAGAGAGGGAAGCGAGCTCACCTTTTTTGAGCTCTTCCTCTGTACCAGCCACCGTGCTACGGGCTTAGCTTGAGTGCCTGCTGGTCTTTCATTTCAGAGTAAGTTAGAGATGGCTTAGCCGACGCTGCACGCGTGGTCCTGGCTGACTTCCGTATCTGCATCTCCCTTGCTGCCTCCCGCTGGAGTGGCCTCACCTCACCCGCCCGCACACGCCCAGTCCTCCCCAGCCTGTCACTGTTCGCCCGTGCTGGGGCTCTCTGTACCGGAAGGGCTTATCCCTTCTGGTCTTTGCTTGGCTGCCTCCTTCACACCCCAGATCTCAGCTGAAATAGCCTCCGGGGCCTTCTCTGATGCTCAAGTCGATGATTATCTCACCGAAGCCTCCTTCTTCCTTCACAGCACTCGTCAGCCCTTTAAAACTCTTTATAGGTGATTTTTTTTACAAATATGTTCCTTTTTTTTTTTTTTTTATGCCATAGGCTGTTTCTTCCATTGTATTAGCAGTTTTGTGTAGGTGGAATCGTGTGTGTCTCGTGGCCTGCTGTATGCCCAAGTGCCTGGCACATAGTAGGTGCTCGTTAAAAATTTGCCGAGTGAAGGGACATTCGGTCCCATGAATTGAGTGTTATCATTGTTGTAATTATCATTAACAGCTACTGCTTATCAGGCACTGACTATGTGCCAGGCACCGTGCTGATGTTTTATGTTTAGCATCTCATTCAATTCCCACAGTGATCTTGGGGGGCGGGGTGGATCGTGTTATCCCCATTCCTCGGAAGAGGAAACTGAAGTTCAGGTCTTTTTCTCAAAGCCACCCAACTAGTTAGTGTAGAGCTGGGAGTTGAACTCAGGTTTTCCAGTGCCAAAGCTGTGATCCCTTCACTCTACCGCCCGAGTTCCTTTGCAGAGGAGGAGTCTTCTACTGCCGGGACTTAGGTTTGACATTCACTGAGGCATGTGAGTCCTATGGGGATGAAGGGGTGGGCTTGCCAGGTGGGAAGACCCTTCAGGCATCAGCTAGGCAGAAAGGCCGATGGGGAGGTGGGAGGAAGGATCTTGCTCCACACAGCTGGGTGGGCTGCATGAGCTGGCCGAGGGCTGGGCTGTGGTTGGCTTGACATCAGCTCTCTTAGCTCAGGCTGCCATGACAAAATACCATAGAGGAGGGCTTAAACAGCAGACATTGATTGCTCAGAGCTCTGGAGGCTGGAAGTCCGAGATCAGGGTAGCAGCATGGGCAGGTTCTAGTGAGAGCTCTGTTCCTGGTTTGCAAATGGCTGCCTTCTTGCTATGTCCTCACATGGTGGAGAGACAGAAAGAGAGAGAGAGAGGGAGGGATCTCCTCCTTTTCTTATAAGGACACAGTCCTATTTGATTAGGGCCCCACCTTTAGGACCTCATTAACCTTAGTTACCTCCTAAGTTCTTTTTCCGGATACAGTCACGTTGGGGATTTGGGCTTTACCATATGAATTTTGGGAGAACATAATTCAGTCCATAGTAAGACCCCAGGGGGCTTTTGGGAACCCAGGCTTTGGGGCCAAACAGCCTCAAACCCTGCTTGGCCATTTCCTAGTTGTTGGACTCTATTTTTCCATTTCCCTCACTGTGATTCGGCGATCTCATGATCTGCCCTGCCTGCTTTATAGAACGCTAAGGACTAAATGATAAAACATACATGAAAATGCACTTCTTTTTATCTGTATTTCTTATTGTCATTATCACTGTTCTTGAGCAGGCCAAGTGTAATTTCTCTCTCTCTCTTCTTCCCACCCTTGAGTTGTTTGGAAGTTATTTTTAAAAGTCTTTGAAATGTCCTTTTCTGTATTTGGCAAAAGCAAATGGAAATTGATAGCATTGTCACCGGGCGGGAGCCCCCCTCCCTCCAGCTGCCTGCCTGGGGGGAACAACTTGGGGAGGAGGGGGAGGTTTCTGTTGAGGCAGCTGGTTTGTTACTGCGTGAGGGTTTTCTGCGAGACCTGACCAGCTCTTGTCGAAAGCAATTTCTCCTTTTCTTGTTCCTCTGTGTCACATCTGGATTCACAAATCCAGGCCGCAGAAGTTCAGACCGCAGTCTGGCCACGTCCATCTGCAAAACCCTCCATTGTTCTTTCCACCCCAGGGCATTTGCACGGACTCTTCTCTCTGCCTGGAACTCTGGCACCTTATGTCATGGTTATCTCTTTCATTGATATCTCAGTCCAAGTGTCACCTTCCTAGAGGTCCCTTCTCTGACCCCCAGTTGAAAACAAATCCCCTCCTTTGCTGTTTAGTCATGGGCATAACCTCAATTAGGGTTACTGGAGAAAAACAGTGTCCAGATAAGCTTGAATTTTGGATAAACACCAAACATTTTCTAGTATTGCACGGGATTTTTATTGATTGTGGATCTGAATTTCAAATTTAACTGGATATCCTGTATTTTATTTGCCAAGTCTGGCAGCCCTGCCCTCAAAGACACGTCCTAAATGAATGAATGGGAAGCTCTTGGCACAGAGCCTGGCACCTAGCAGGCTCGAGGTAAATGTTAGCTGTCATCTTCATCCTCCTCCTCATCTGCTTGCTTCTTGGAACCACACAACCAGTCTCCCTGCTCCCTTTCCCGCTTTGGAGATGGGCAAGAAAATATTTCCTACCAGAGGGCCATCACCTGGCTCCTTAGAATAGTATAAAATATTCTCTGCCACAGCTTTGGAATCTGATTGCAGTGCTGTTTGGCAGGGAAACGCAGTGAGTTATCACAGAGCGTTCCCTCCAGTGCTGGGTCATGCAAATATTTATTGCAAGCGTTAAATAATAAATGGAACAGCCTGCCCAATGGTAAATCTGTCATGTTTGGTTTCAGCCAGAAGTTGTGACGGCTCTGGAATTGCTGCCCGTTCCACTGCCTCCGCCTGCCCTCCAGAGGGGCAAGGCAAACATCCGAGTTCTCCAGGGCGGAATCGGCGGGGCTGATGAGACAGCTGGATGCCAGAGGGGGCGGCGGGGGATGCTCAGCCAGGCATGGAAGCTGGCAGGTAAGGCTGGGCTGCGGCCCAGGAACCAAAGACGACGAGACGCCGGGCAGGCCCAGACCCTGGTCGTCATGCTGCTGCCATGGTTCTCACGGGGCACCGTCTCATTGTCCACATCTTGAGTAATCTTGCAATATTTCTCTTGATGCGCGTGTCAGCTCTACTCTGGCTGACTGGTCTGAGCTGGCCAGCTCTTGAAAAGCTCTTGAGCTAACTTCCGCCCTCTTTTCTAGATGAAGCCGGTGGGTGAGAGAGGACTGAGACCTGGTGTTAGATGCTTGGAGGCAGCAGTGTTTCCTGAGCCCATGTGTGCGCATACCCTGTCGTCTAACCCTGGTGTTACAACCTTGAGCTTGAACACGTGGGTTCTTGAGCCAGACAGATCTGATTTGGAATCCTGTCTCTGCACTTATAAGTTGTACCATCTTGGGCAAGCCACAGGACCTCCTGGAGCCTCTGTTTCTTGAGCTGTAAGAGGGGGGAAATGATGGTACTCACTTCCTGGGGTTGTTCTGAGGATTCAGTGAGATCGTGTAGGTGAAAGGCTTAGTCCCGTGCCTGGGATCTGGTCAGTGCTTTGCCATATGCTAGCTCTAGTAGTGGTGAATAAGGGACCAGCGAGGAAAAGACCTTGTCCAGACCCACAGACAGGGCTGCCTCAGTCAATGAGGCATATGTAAGTCACATCTTGCAGTATGAAGTGAATGGTCACACAGTTACATGATGGTGGAATTCAGGCTGCACCCTGGGGTTTTATGGTTCCAAAAATAATGCTCTTTTTTCTACCTCAGATCTGCCCTATCCATTGTAGGATGGTGGGTAGTGTGGCCCATATGCTGACCCCAGCCCTCGTTGCCTGGGATTGGTGGTGTCCTTGCAGTGGTGCGAGTGGAGTTGGAACTCTGGGTGGGGCTGCACAAAGTGAGGATATCACGTAGGACATGTTTGACTTCCAACTAATACAAACCCAACTTGAAGAGGCTTACACAATAATGGCAATTACAGTTTCGTGGAAGGTGACCCTGTGGTGAGTGCACCCGGTGGGATGCAATGTTAGTTGTGCAATGGTGGATCCAGTCTCTTTCCACCTTTCTGCTCTTTCTGCCCTTTCTGCCACCTGCAACAGGTTGCTCTTCTCACAATCTCAAGATGATGCAGCTCTTCCTCTTGTCCCTTTTATGATCACTGTCCCAGAAGCTCCCAGATGACTCCTCCTTGAGTCTCATTGGTCAGAACTGCATCACATAGCGTGGCGTGGCGTGCCCCGCCGCGCGTCGGAACCGGGGTCCGGTGCGGAGAGCCCCTCGTCCAGGGAAACGGAGCGCGGCCGGAAAGGGGGCCGCCCCCTCGCCTGTCACGCAACGCACGTTCGTGGGGAATCTGGTGCTAAACCATTCGTAGACCTGCTTCTGGGTCAGGGTTTCGTACGTAGCAGAGCAGCTCCCTCGCTGCGATCTATTGAAAGTCAGCCCTTGACACAGGGTTTGTTTTATTTAAAAAAAAAAAAAAGAACTGCATCACATGTTCTTTTCTCAGCCAGTCACTGGCGAGGACAATGGAATTTACCATGATTGGCTTAGACCAGCAGTTCTCAAAGTGTGACAGTGTGGTCCTCAGACCAACATCATCAGCCTCACCTGGGAGCTGGTTAGAAATGCACATTCTCTGGCCCCACCCCAGAAACTCTGAGCTGAGGCCCACAGTCCATGTTTGAATAAGCCCTCCAGGTGATTCTGATGGACATGAAGTTTGAAAAACTCTGGCTTGAACCGGGGATCTTTACCTGTGAAGAACCAGATAGTAAATATTTTAGCCTTGCAACCACAGCTTGTAGTAACTACTCAGCTCTGCTGTTGTAATTCAAAAGCAGCCATATATAGTACGTAAGTGAACCAGCCTATTTATGGACAATGAGATTTGAATTTCATATAACTTTAAAATTTTAGAAAAGATTATTGTACTTTTGATCTTTTCCAGCCACTCAAAAACGTACAAGTCATTGGTTCCTGGGCCACACAAAAGCAGATAGCTGTCCAGGTTTAGCCCACAGGCCATGGTTTGCCAACTCTGGCTAAGACTGATTGACATTCATCTCCTGAAACTGGGGAGGGCCCTCCTTGTCTTGAAACACAGAAAGCCCCAGTTTCTTAAGGAAGTTGGAATTTGGTTTATAAGGAAGAAGGGGCACATAGCTCTTGTATGTTCACCTGCAGTGTTTGCCATAGTAGGGCTCCCAAATATTGGTCAGCAGAACCATTCCTGCCAAGAGCCAGCTTACTCAGTGTCTTGCTTTTAAAGTCTTGACTTAGTTTTATTTCCTAGGCAGATTCTTCATCTATTCACTGAGGATAGTCTTCGCTGTCCTGACAAGCCTGGACATAATCCATTCTTGTATCTGAAACTCCATCTCCTCTTCCCAGGTGGCATCAGAGCCTGGGAAGGAGCAGTACCTGTGTTCAGGACACTGTTTCAAGCTTCTTACACATTCTTTGTGGTCCTCCAAGACGGCAGCTGAGCAAGGAGGTGTCAGATAGGTTAGAGGCCCGGTGTTTAGAGCTACATTGCCCTTCTCCCATTCTGCCACTTTATGCTAGTTCTTTGGGCGATTCCCTGGAGGGTTGACAGTCCCATGGTCTGGCTGCTGGCCTCCTTCTTTCCTTAGGAAAAGATAATAATCATGACAATGGCAGCAATAATCATAAATCGCCAACAGGTGATTAAGTGCTCACCGTCTTCCAGATGCCATCCTAAGCACTTCATATACATCACCTTCTTGAATATAGATCCACATTATAGGTAAAGAAACCAAGGCACCAAGAGGTGAAGTAAGCCACGGTCACCACCAGAGAGTGGGTGGCTGCCCCTGGGCCCCAGAGCCCAAGCCCGATTAATTAGTAGGAGGAGGCCCATTATTAAAGTAGAAGCAAAATAAGTCAACCAGAGAAAGACAATTATATGATTTCACTCATACGTGGAATTTAAGAAACAAAACAGAGGATCATAGGGGAAGGGAGGGAAGAATAAAGATGAAATCAGAGAGGGAGACAGACAATCCATAAGAGACTCTTAATCATAGGAAACAAACTGAGGGTTGCTGGAGGGGAAGTGGGTGGGGGGATGGGGTAACTAGGTGATGGGCATCGAGGGCATGAGATGTAATGAGCACTGGGTGTTAACATGCAACTGATGAGTAACTGAACTCTACATCTGAAACTAATAATACACTATGTGTTAATTAATTGAATTTAAATAAAATTAAATAAAAATGAATATAGAGAATACTTTAACTCTGCTAGTCTTCCTCCACCCCCTGCTTCACGTCTTTTGGATGTGGACATAACGATTTAGTTTTGCTTTCGTTGCTTTCTGCCTGGCTAATTGACATCTCATACCTCTTTTATTTATTTTTTTTTAGTTTTAAAAAAATTTTTTTATTTAAATTCAATTAGCCAATTTATATAGTACATCATTAGTTTCAGATGTAGTGTTCAATAATTTATCAGTTGTCTATAACATCCGTTGCTCATCATATCACGTGCCCTACTTAATGCAGACACATGAAAAGATGCTCCATATCACTCAGCATCAGGGAAATACAAATCAAAATCATAATGAGATACCACCTTACACCAGTCAGAATGGCTAAAATTAACAAGATAGGAAACAAACAAGGTGTTGGTGAGGATGCGGAGAAAGGGGAACCCTCTTACACTGTTGGTGGGAATGCAAGCTGGTAGGTATAGCCACTCTGGAAAACAGTATGGCGGTTCTTCAAGAAGTTAAAAATAAAGCTACCCTACGACCCAGCAATTACACTACTGGGTATTTACCACAAAGATACAGATGTAGGGATCCGAAGGGGTACGTGCACCCTGATGTTCATAGCAGCAGTGTCCACAATAGCCAAAATGTGGAGAGAGTCGAGATGCCCTTCAACAGATGAATGGATAAAGAAGATGTGGTTCATGTATACAATGGAATAGTATTCAGCCATCAGAAGGGATGAATATTTACCATTTACATTGACGTGGATGGAACTGGAGGGTGTTATGCTGAGTGAAATAAGCCAGTCAGAGAAGGACAATTATATGGTCTCATTCATACGTGGAATATAAGAAACAGTGCAGAGGATTGTACCTCTTTTAAAGAAACATAACTTTAAATTTTAGAACCAACTGTGTAGAACCTTGTCTACATAAGATGATGGGCAGGAAAGGGGAACACTTCGTTGTTTTTCTCCCTGGTGCACAGAATCCAGAATTGAAGTTTCTGCCATTTGGGACATGCCATGGACTGAATTGTGTCCCCTTGAAGCCCTAACCCCCAGCATGAAGGTATTTAGAGGTGGGGCCTTTGGGAAGTAATTAGGTTTAGATGAGGCCTTGAGGGGATTAGTACCCTTATAATAGGAAGAGAGACCAGAACCTTTTCTCTCTCCACCATGTGAGAAGGTGGCTGTCTGCAAGCCAGGAAGAGAGCTCTCTGCAGAAGCTGGCCGTGCGGCGCCCTGATCTCGGACTTCCAGCCTCCAGAGCTGTGGGAGAATAAACCTCTGTTGTTTGAGCCAGTCTGTGGTATTTTGTTGTGGCAGCCCAAGATGAGTAAGAGCATGGGAGTCTGGTCCTGCTGGGAATGTCAGACGTCTCAGAACAAAGGGTGAAAGGTGACAGCCTCCAGGCTGCCCATTTCTGCGCCCTCCATCCCTCATCACCACCAGCCTCTCCAGTTCAAGATAAGGGGTACCCCTGGCACAGAGTTGAGAAGGGCTGGAATTCATGAGAGGAGCCTTGGGAAGTTAGAGCAAATAGAGCATCATCGATAATGGTCGTCTCCCTAGAACTTGCTGGACTTGAGGCCTGAAGCTACAGGTTCCAGGAAACTGTGGTTTAAGTACATGGGTGTTTTTCTCCTATAATGAGATGTCTGGAAGTGGGGCCTTTGGGGTTGTTTCTGTGGCTCTGGTTAGCATCCCCGAGACACTCCTGGCCTCTTGAGGCCTCAAGACAGCCACCGTGGCTCTCCCCTCATGTCCTCATCCGATGAGGTCAACAGGCAGGATTGGGAGGTGATGGGGTGTGTAGAGGTTCAGATGGCTTTTCCTTGCAGGAGTTATTTGTTGCACCAACAAATTACTCCAAAATTCAGCAGCTTAAAGAACAGACATTCGGTATCTGTGGTGGTCAGGAATCAGAAGCAGTTCAGTTGGGTGGTTCTTGCTCTGGGTGTTTTGTGAGGGTTTAGTCAAGATGTTGGCTGGGGCCTGGCTCTTCAGAAGGCTTGACCAGGGCGGGAGGATCTGCTCCAAGATGCCTCACACACGTGGCTGGCAAGTTGGTGTTGGCTGTCAGCTGCAGGCCTCTCCACAAGGCTGCTCGGGTGTCCTCCCAACGTGGCAGCCGTGTCCCGAGTGAGTGATCGAGAGAGCGCAAGAAGGAAGCTGTGATGCCTCTCATGTTCTAATCTTGGAAGTCACACATCGTCACCCCTGCTGCCTTCTGTTCATTACAAGTGAGCCCCTAAATGCAGCCCACACTCAAGAGGAGGGGAATTATGTTCCACCTTTTGAAGGGAGTAGTATTGAAGAACTTGTGTACATATTTTAAAATCACTGCGCTCCTCATCAACCCATTTCTTATCAGAGGGGAAGATCTTTCCTAGGGCCCCCCCCCCCCAGATGCCCCTTCTATCTCAGTGGCTAGTTCTGGGTTCCATGCCCACTGCCCACAGGGGACTGATCCATCATTCCTGAGAGAAGACTCTCTGAACAGAACTGGGGTTCTGTCAGTTAGCAAAAAGAATTGGGGCAGGCAGGATGGCTTTTGGGTGGCTATTGACAATGTCTGCTACAGTATTTTATACATTTCATCTCTAACAACCTTGCAAAAGTATGATGACTACCCCAGATTTGCAAATAAAGAAACTATGGTTCAGGGAAGTAAGTAATTCCCCTGAGGTCACCCAGCAAATAAGGCAGGAGAACCCAGGTCCTTCTAGCTCCAAAGCTCATACTCTTTTGTCTGTATTCCTTTCAAAATACTAGTTCTCAACTGTGGGGAGGTAGTGGATATTATGACCCACAGGGGGCTTTTGGCAACGTTTAGGGACATTTTTGGTTGTCACAACTGGGGGTGCTATTTGCAGCTAGTGGGTAGAGGCCAGAGATCGCACTAGCCATCCCATAATGCACAGGACATCCCCCCCCCGCAAAGAATTATCTGACCGAAAATGTGAATAGTGCCAAGTTTGAGAACCCCTGTATTAGAACAAGTTCTTTGAGGGCAAGGATCATGTTTTCTTTGTCATTTCTGAAACCTCTCTGTGCAGCCTGATCCTAGCACACTGTAAGTGCTTAATAAATACTAAGTAAATGAACAAATGTGCTGCACTGAATTCCAGATTCAAAGAGTCAGAGGCTTAGAGAACTGCAGGGTTGTGGGGTGTGGGGAGGAACACTCCCACTCCCGATGGACTCACCCAAGCTCCCAGCTTCCCCTGGTTGTAAGAGGACTGGTGGAAACATGGTCTTGCTTTTGAACTTGGTCCAATGTAGCCTATGCCCCCCATGTGTGATGGAAGCCGACTGCTGGATGGAGTCAGGGTTGGTTACCTGTTCATCT
This sequence comes from Eumetopias jubatus, assembly GCF_037043125.1. Classification (NCBI taxonomy): domain Eukaryota; kingdom Metazoa; phylum Chordata; class Mammalia; order Carnivora; family Otariidae; genus Eumetopias; species Eumetopias jubatus. The sequence continues at coordinate 81,891,213 of NW_028274818.1, forward strand.
CTGAGATTATGGAAATAGAGGGAACAGACAAAGACACACTTCTCTGAATCTATCCTTTTCTAAATGGACTATCCACCGGGAGGAAACACAGTAATTTATTTCTCACTGCCCTTCATTCCTAGCCCTGCTCTTTGTAGGCGGTTGCTGGTGCTTCTGGGCAAAGATAATGAAAGTTCTTTCTTGTATCAAACTCCTTTCCCCAGGAGACAGAGCCCCAGCATCAGCCAAAGCAGAAGCCTGGGCTCTGGGAGCCTGGCTTGGAGGCCCAGGATGGCCATGCAGGGGCTTCCTTTGGACCAGGTTGGACTTGCAGTGATTACTAATTATCTTACAATTGACATTTCAATGCCCGCCAGCTTCTTCATCAGATGTCTCTGTATCATGTCAGGTTATGAGAAAAAGCAATTGTCTGTAATGGCTAGGCAGGCCCATTTTCTTTTTTTTTTTCTAAAAGTCAGTTTTTACAGCAAGGAAAGAGTCCTGAATTTGCTCTGAATGTGTCCCTGGGTTGGTGCCAGAAGCAGAAAACTCATCATATCTTCACAGGCTCTCAGGGGTTACTATCTCCATTTGCAGTTGAGGAAGCGGAGGCTCAGAGAGGTTGAGGGGCTTGCCAGAGATCCCACGCACAGTAAATGGTCAAGTGGGGATTTGAAGCCAGGACTGTCTGTCCTCCCGCGCCGCCCCCCCCTCCAACCCTGCAGTCTCCCAGGTCCACACTGTATTCTGTCTGCCATGCCCTAGTGGCCACCTGGGCCCCGTCTTCAAAGTCTTGGCGCTGCTGTTGACTAAATGTTTGTGCCCCGCTCCCCTCAAAGGCATGTCTGTGATGGTTTTAGGAGATGAGGTCTTTGGGAGGAGATGAGTTCATGAGGATGGAGCCCTTGCGAGTGGGATTGGTGCCCTGATGAAAGAGGCCTTGGGGAGCTCCCTCACCGCTTCTTGCCACTGAGGTTCTGTTGTACAGATACGGAAACTTAGATCCAGGGAGGTTAACTTGTTAAAGAGTCATGGAGAGTGACAGAGCTGGGATTTAGCCCCAGACATCTGCCTCCAAAGCCCGCATTGTCTACCACACTGAGACACACTGTCACAGATAGTGTCTCTTCCTTCCATGTTCAGTGGGGATGGCAGGCGGCGGGGCTGGAGGCAGGTTGGCACTAGTCTGATAAACAGGATCAAATTTACTAACTGGGTGCATCTCAGATGAGTGTAGTGATAGGCGGGCATGGAGAGAATGGAGCCGGGGAGGAGAAGCTGCCTTACCCTGGGGGACACCTGCTTGCAGGATTACTACTGTGGGCCTCCTGTATCAGTGGGTGCTCAAGCAGTCACACACCTGCTTCACTCTGAATGCCGGCACTCATGGTGCATGGTCATCTAAATCTGGATTTATAACTGCTCAGGAACCATGCAGCTGGACAGATCTGGTCATTACGAGCTGTAGCCAGAAAGGCTTCTTTAACTGTATATCAGTTTTCAAACCCTGAATGTCAAGTGATGCTGGAAACAGGAAGTCTAAAAAGTGAGGGCATCAGGACAGATCCTACATGGAATTATGTGTCCATCACGGGCAGACCACATATCCTTGGGCGTCTGCTAGGGCCCGTATCCCCATGTAGCATCAGGGAGAGCCTTTCTGTACCAGCCCATGAAAATAAGCGTTTCTTTACCTTTCTCAGTCTCATTCCCCAAGATTTACCTGAGTAGCTCTGCCGCTGGGAATGTCTTCCTCAGGCGTTGGCTTCTTTTTGTCCTATGTAGGCACAAGATCGTCAAGGATAAGTTAGTGTTTCTCCTTCCTGCAGCCCACACTAACTACACACTTGCTGTTGGTTGGCCAAGGACTGATGTGTGGGGCCCACTGTAGACACTCACTGTTGTGGGCATTGTTTCGTTGAATAACTAGTCATCACCACCACTCAAGAGAATTGGTTTAAACATCTATGTCAAAGCAAAGAATTCTGAACACAACACATTCTCACTGAGGATCTGCAGCAAGTCCCAGTTGAGAGGTTATTGGACTCCACTGTCTCCTGAGTTACCTAGACCTTACTATTGACCTTGACCATTGAGCTTACCTTGACCATTGGGCTTATCATCTTCATATGAACTTTCACCTGGAAAAGTGCTGGCGTGGTATTTGCTCAAAAAGGGAGCGGGGATTTAAGAATGAAGCTACAGCCTCTCTTTAGCACATACCCTGAAAAAGGTCAAGCAAAGTGTGAGGAGTTACATAACGTGATGGCGGTGTAAGCTAATGCTAAGGTGGGAATCATATGATAGCATATAAGTGTATCAAATCAACCCATTGCATACCTTTAACTTAATGTTATACATCAATTATATTTCAATACAAAAATTACACTTGACCAGAATAAAAAGAGTTAAATAAGGTGACATTTGTGAAGCCAAATTTGGGGTTCCACAGGCAAAGTGCCCTTTCTCCCAGAAACAGGCTCCCTTGCTGGCAAATCTCCAACTGAATAAATATGGCCACAGCCCCATGGCTGCAAAGCTGACTTTTCTATCCAGGTGAAGTACTCTTAAAAAGACCCCATGCAAATCCAGAAAGATTGGGGAGGATAGGTCAAATTATTTATTTATTTATTTATTTTTAAAGATTTTATGTATTTGAGAGAGAGAGGGAGAGCACAGAGGGAGAGTGAGAGGGAGAAGCAGATTCCCTGCTGGATGTGGGGCTTGATCCCAGGACCCTGAGATCATGACCTGAGCTGAAGTCAGACACTTAACTGACTGAGCCACCCAGGTGCCCCCAGATAACTTATTTTCTTGAAATAAGGTTACCAAAGCACAAGGCATATGAGTGATAATGAGCATATGTTTTTCATATTGGTCTCTTCACCCCTGCTTTCCCATTAATGTCTTTCCTCAGCCTCTTCCCTCAGACTGCAAGGGTCCTTCTCTGGCTTGTTAATAGGAGACATGGATGGACGAGAGAGAGCAGGCCTGTGTCTCCTCAAGGCCTGATCACACTTCTTTCCCATATTCTAGGACATTTGAACATTCAGTGGCTACCACACAGCCAGCTGGCAGGGAGGCTTAGTTTTCCTCTGACTCTCCTGAGGATATGATTTGTGAATTAGGCTAAGATCAGACAGCCCTTGGGATCCAGGCGGGCAGGGTCTGGCTCCTTGGGCTGCTGGCAGGTGCCATCTGGCTGCCCCCCCGGGGTGCCAAGGAAAGTGGTTCCCACTCTGATAGTGTCTGAGGAAAGAGTGGGCAGAGGGCTGTGTGGTTGTTGGGTTGGGGTTGGCAGGGATGGTAGCAGGTGCAGCGTGCCAGAGAGGCGTGGCCAGCTGCTTGCAGGGCTTTCAGGGCCTTTGCCAGGAGGCTGTGTCTAGATAGCTTCTCTCTGATCCTTCCTCCTCTTCCCCCACCATCCCCAATCTCATCCATTCCTAATCTCCAACAGCCTCATCTCCTAATATAACCTTGGGGGTTAGGGCTTCAACATAGGAATTTTGGGGAGGGGGCACATTCAGTCCATAACACAGATGTGTAACTCAGCTCTGTCCCATGTGCAAGGAGCTGCTAGTCTTGCCAGGAGCTTTTATGCCTTAATGAAATATGACGAAAGCTCCCTAAAATATATACTCAGGGATTGTGGGCCCTGAAGAGGTTGATCTAAGCCTGAGACCCTAGGTTGTCAGAAATCAGAGGCCAAGGTCAGGGAGTGAGGCAGGAATCTGGGAGGACCACCAGGGCAGAGCTGGCCTCTAACAGAGCCTGGAGGAATGATAGGGGTTGGATGTATGAGGAAGAGGTTGGATGTAGGTTTGTGGGCTGAAAGGGCCCAGGTAAGGCCTGGGGTGGGGGGTGGGAGTGGAGGTGTAGAAGCTGGGTTGTGTGAAGACACAGTCAAGTAGGGACCCACTGGGTGGAGATGGGAACTCGAATGCTTCCTTGCACCTTTTGTCTCTCATACGCATAATCTCCACCTAGGTGGGCTTTGGGTGTGTTCAAGAGCAGAGGAATGAAAAGCCAGAGGCTAGGGCTTGAAATCCTGCTTGTTTTTTCTAGCTATATGACCTGGAGCAAGCCACTGAATTACCAGAGCCTTAGGCTTTTCATTAGTAAAATGGGGGAATGGCCTGTAAGGCCTCCCGTGGCTCTTGTGAAGGACTTGGGTGATGATGGATGAGAAAGTGCCTTGTAATCAGTAGAGACATTCAGCTGCGTCTTCTGAGTATCAGATCCTATTGTGGGGGGTCCACAGAAGGGTTTTGGGTGGGTGGTGGACCAAAAGGGCTTGTAGGCTCATGGCTGGAGCCCCAGGCCTCTTCTGGCCTGCCCTGGGCAGGAGTGAGTAATGCTCACTCACCTCAGGCTTGGCCAGGTCATTCACTGGTCTGGTCCTTCTGCCTTTGTGGTGGCATCTTCTGATTGTGGCATTAATAATTGGAGCTATTTTGTGGGTGCTGTAGTCTCTCTGTTGGGGCCCATGGGAGGCGTTGATGGGTCTTGCCCTCCCTCTGGCTGTCCCATTGAGATGGGAAAGTGAGGAGTATTACTGTCTGTCCATCAGGTGTATCTGTCCGTCTGATCCATCTGTTCATCTACCTATCATCTTTAGACAGGGAATTTCAGGAAGAGACTCCCTTTTTGCAAGCAAGGAGACTGAACCTGAAAGGGGAACTATTTCTCAGCATAAATGACTGAGCCCCATTCTCTGGGCAGGTCCTGTGCTAGGGATTTGGGGTTGAATCCGTTTTCTCTCTGTCTCCATGTATTTCAGTCCCAGACCTGATGGGACTTCTCCCGAACCTCTCCAACCCCTGAGCTATCATGCCCACCCTTCCACGGGTGCCCCACCCCAGGTCATCTCCAGTGGGAAGGCTAACGATTGTACTGCCACCGCATTCCACCCACCACGGGGGCTCTGCCTGCCAGCCAGCGGTGGATGAGCCCTCTCCAGAGCACATTTAGAATCCGATTTCTGCGATCTTTCTTGGTATCAACTCCTGGGTTGTGTTCTTTGGAAACAGACTCTGAGATGGAGATTTACATGCAGGAAGTTTACAGGGGAGACACTATGAAGGAGTGAGGGAAGCAGGATGAAATGAAGGAAGAGGCTGGACTGCGATGAGGTGGCTGTGGAAGCCTCAGCTAATCCCACTTGGAGCTCTGAAGCTGGGGAAGGCCTCCAACTTGTGCTCAACTAATTAATCATGAGATGGGGACTTCCCCCTTGGGTGAGGCAGCTGCCTTTGGCCAAGGGGGGTTTCTGAGGAAGACTCAGTGGTGAGCTGTTAGGAGCCAACTTCCTGCAGCTGGGGAATGAGCTCTGCAGCCCTGTGGGGTGACCACCATAGTCACTCTGCTTCCAAGTCACGGTCTGTGATGTAGAATGAACTAGTGGTGGGTGTCTGGACCCAAGAATGTGCAGGACCTTACTTCTCCCCTGCAACAGCCTCCCCCTCTGCCTGACTGTGGTGGCTGCTGCTGTATTCTTCCATTTTGACCGCCTGGCCAGAGTTGCCTAACTCACGGGAGGGCATCTCAATGAAGCTGGCCCATTAAGATACCTGTCTTTATGGCCACAGGTGATTGAGTGGCTGTGGGCACTTGCACTAGGCCAGCGTAATCACAGGTCTTCCCTTGGTGGGGAGAAGTTGTGTGTAGGACAGAATATTAATCAGCACTTCCTTGAGGCTGGGAGGCCCATGATGTCAGTCTTGGGAACTCTGGTGGTTGGGGAGGAGGCCAGTTTGCAGTGGGAGAGAGGAATCTGATGTGCAGAGGGAAAGAGAGGTGAAAGACAGGGTCCTATGAGCCCTCGTGAGCTCCACCCTCTTATCTACCTTCCCCATGGTTTGGTTGTTTAACCATGCTTTTAACTATCATTTTATTAAATCCCAGTTTTTGCTCAAGTCGGTTTAAGTTGGATTCCTGTTAATGGCAACCAGGTGAATCCCAATACATGTAAAACTATAAAGAGTTGTTCTTTTAAACGTGGCTTGGTCTATCCTGATTAACCCTTTTGTAAAGTCCATAAAATTCCAACTTAACACAACCTCCTGAGTGTGGCTCTAGAGGTCCCAAGCTGGGGTCCCAAGGACTATTTCCAGCCCTCAAATGTATTTTGTCTGATCGGTATGATGTTTAAAAAAATTCAGTTGTAAATACTTCATAATTGGGAGATTTATATAGCGTCTGGCCTTTTAGTTCCTCTTAGTACACTGGAAGATCTGGCAGCGTTGGGCCTGTGTTTCCACATGGAAGCAGCTGCCAGGTACAAGCTAAGAAGCAGCTGACCCACCTTGGGGCGTGCGTCTGGTTTGCCGCAGACCCCACCATTCCCTGTTACTCTTCATTCCTCCCTCCGTTGTTTATGTACCTGCCTGTATTCTGCAGCCTTTTTAGTTTGTGCTTCCTGCCTGATGCACACCCCTTTGCTGTATGGCCTTTTCTGACCTTGTCAAACTTCAGGTTCCAGAGGGGGCCACCACAGATACTGCACACTGTGGAGGGAAGAAATGCAGTAAAGTAGGTAGGGGCTCTTGGAAAACCTGAAGCTCTCTGAAATCACAAAGCTACACAAATGTGAATTACCATCATCATTATTAATAACAACCAAAAGGACAGGAGACAAGGAAGTCAGCCCCCACTGCACCACCTCCCCAAGCCCAGAAGGGTATTTGCGCCCTCACGGTGGCATTTATCATTGGCATTGACAGTTATTATTAAACCATGTCAACTTGCAAATGCAAAATGTTTACCAAACGAACTAACGTGAGCTGGCAGAAATAGTATCTAGGCCCTGTCTACCTTTAACTGTTCTTTCTATAAATTGCTGTGGCATTTCTCCAGGGCTCAGAGCCAATGAAGAAGAAAAGAAATGACTCTTCTGGCTTGTTGAAGGTGTTACTTGTTATTCCAGCTGATCTCCTGTTTGTCCCATTGTCTCCCTTGCCACAGCTGATGTGGGGTCTTAGACTTTGGATCCTGGATATTGGTGGCCAGCTCTCTCCCCTGGTCACATTTATTAAAAAGTGGGTGAAGTGTTTCTTCCTTTTTGTTTCTCTCTTCCCCACATCGAAGCCCATTGACTACAAGGCATCGTTTTCAAGCCCAAAGTATAGGCAGAGGTTTGACAAAGCGGCTTGCTGTGATTCACCTCGAAAACGTGGTTTTCTATATCTGTGTGTGTCTGGCTGTCTTACTTCTCTTAACTCTCATGTCAGTGAGGCTTTATTTAATGCACACGTATGACCCACTGTGGCCTTGCCTGCCTGTCTGGGTCTCTGCCTGCTCTGACCTCCCTCCCTGCCATATTTATGGCTGGGCCAGGTAGGTTCACTCTTCCGTGCTGTTCCTCTGTCTGAAATAAATGTTATCTCCTGCTATGACTTGCTGCAAACACCTCCTCCCCTTACCAGACGTCCTTTGATGTTTAAGGAGTCTGCAGGACTGGAGTTTTTTGTTTTTCTGTGTGTGTTTTTTGTTTTTTTTTTTTACTGGAAGTATAGTTGGTACACAGTGTTACATTAGTTTCAGGTGTAGTCAGATTCAAGTTCTCTCTCTGTTATGCTGTGCTCACCACAGGTGTAGCTCCCATCTGTCCCCATGCCACACAGTACCATTGTGTATATTCCCTATGCTGTACCTCTCATCCCTCTGACTTACTCATTCCATAACTGGAAGCATGTATCACCCACTCATCTTCCCCTGTTTTGCCCATCCTGGGACCCAAGTTTTATAATTCTGAAACTCTTAGCTCCTGAGACCCCTGGTGGGGCAATATGGCTCAGGGGTAGGAGAATGGCTTTGGAGAGAGAATCCTGTGGGTTTGGGTCCTGGCTCCACCCCTTACTAGCTATGCCATTTGGGACAAGTTACTGACCTGTGAGCCTCAGTTTCCTCATCTATAAAATGGGGATAGTCATAGGCCCTAAATCTTACTGTGAGGATTAAATGGGGTAATGTGCATTAAGTGTGCATCATCACAATGTCTGGCACACAATGAATGATCAATAGGAGCAATTAATATAGTGTATGAGATGGATCCAAAGATGGACTGACCTGAGGTAGATCTGGGAAATCCTTTAAACTGAAGTCACATCACCTCATGTTTTGACTTCTCAGCTCCTTTTACCTGAAATGTGAGTGCAGAGAAGGATATAGCTAATTGAAGGTTTTTTTTTCCCTTTAAATTTTTTTATTGTTATGTTAATCACCATACATTACATCATTAGTTTTTGATGTAGTGTTCCATGATTCATTGTTTGTGTAATAACACCCGGTGCTCCACGCGGAACGTGCCCTCTTTAATACCCATCACGAGGCTAACCCATCCCCCCACGCCCCTCCCCTCTAGAACCCTCAGTTTGTTTTTCAGAGTCCATCGTCTCTCATGGTTGGTCTTCCCCTCCAATTTCCCCCCCTTCATTCTTCCCCTCCTGCTATCTTCTTCTTTTTTTTTTCTTAACATATGTCACATTATTTGTTTCAGAGGTACAGATCTGTGATTCAACCGTCTTGCACAATTCACAGCGCTCACCATAGCACATACCCTCCCCAATGTCTATCACCCAGCCACCCCATCCCTCCCACCCCCCCACCACTCCAGCAACCCTCAGTTTGTTTCCTGAGATTAAGAATTCCTCATATCAGTGAGGTCATATGATACATGTCTTTCTCTGATTGACTTATTTCACTCAGCATAACACCCTCCAGTTCCATCCACGTCGTTGCAAATGGCAAGATCTCATTCCTTTAATTGAAGGTTTTGGCCAGTCAGGCCTTGCTACCCTCTGACGGCTTTGTGTTGATTTTGGGATGAAGACCGAAATCCTCAAGGTGATTTACAAGTTTGCATATGGTCAAGTCCCTGCTCATCTCTCCAGCCTCATATCCTGCTTCTCACTCCTTGGGTTTGACATACTGTCACAGGACCCTTGAACATGCTGCTGCTTTTGTGGAACTACCTTAATCCACATTAGCTGCTCATTTGATTCCTATTCATTCTTCAGAACTCAGACACTATCTTTGGAGGCCTTCCACAACTTCCTGTTACCAAACCGTATCCCTTCCCTACATAGTGATTACTCGGGTTTCTGATTATATATCAATTACTGTGTTTATTTGACTAATGTCTCATTCCACTGAACCATGAGCTCCGTGAGGGCAGGGGCCAAATCTCTGTGTTGCTCCCTGTAGCATTGCTGCCATCTGAGCTAGCAGCTGGCCCGGACTGGGCATACACTAAATAATTTGTGGAATGCATGGGTGAATACATGACTTACTGTTTTAAGAATGTGTGCAGTCAAGATATTTGCTTGGGATCACAAAGTTCTACTCTTGAAGAAAGAAGGGCCAGAGACAGGGGCACCTGGGTGGCTCAGTCAGTCAAACATCCAGGTCTTGATTTTGGCTCAGGTTGTGATATCAGGGTTGTGAGATCGAGCTCTGCATGGGGCTTTGCACTAGGCGTGGGGCCTGCTTAAGATTCTCTCTCTTCCTCTCCCTTTGCCCCTTACCCACTCATGCGCACTTTCTCCCCCCCACAAAAATAAGTAAATAAATTAAAATACTTTCTAAGAAGGGCCTAAAGACAAATCATTGGAAGACAGAAAATAGCATGGTAGAGCTGGGTTGATCCTGGCACCTGGGAAGTGGACTGTTAGGATTTGTGAAGGTAGTGAGCATGCTGAGTCTCTGCTGATGGATTTCCCTCTCTCTATGGTTAGACTGGCTTCTGACTCAGGAACAAAGTTTTATTTGAGAATAGAGCTGCTGCTGGTGAGGTGTTTTTTCCCCACCTTGCCCACTTCTTGTAAATGGAGTGTTGATAAATGGTGGCCTTACCCACCTTAGGGTCTTAGGTGCTTAAAGAGAATCTTCATTTTATTCACCCAAGTACTTCTTGAGTGGCTAGCATGTGCCAGGTGCTGAGCTAGGTGATGGGGATGGTAAAGAACATAAATGTGAATTCATTTGGAACTTACACCATCCCATTTACACATACACAGTGCTTGGCACAGAGCGGGTGCCCCATGCAGGACAGCCACAGAGCTGAGCATTCATTACGTTTCTACAATCTCCTGTATGATTGGTGATTATTACCATGTTGCCAAGGTGCCAGAAGAGGCAGAGAGCTAAGTTTTTGTGACACCTCATGTTCACACAAATGCTTGCTGCAAATATATGTTGCCCCCCTTTAATATGTGTATAACTAATTGAAAGTGAGCAGTTAATGGTGTGGTATCAATGAAACTAGCGCCGCTACCATTAACTTGAGCTCTGTTACATTATTGAGCAAACTTTCCTCGGGGCATTGGGGTATATTATTGCTCCTTCAATCACATTGTGGTCTTTTGAGGACCAGCCAGTAGGCCAACTTTCATTACCTTTTGTTTTTTTAATCACAACAGGGAAATGATAGGAAGGCATTGGGAAGGGAGACTTTTCATATAAGATGAAATGAGCCAAGATTGGAAGATGACATTTTTATTTGCCTTACAAATGGAGTGGATACAGTGTGAATGGCATTGTGAATGTGATAAAGGGCTCTGAGATCAGCAAACCCGAACCATTCACCCTCCTGCACAGGCAAAAAGGATTCTGGATGGGTTGGGCTCTCTTGCAGTTAGTGGCTCTAATTTTTCTGTGGCAAGGAGTTTGGAGTCATGCATTTCATGGACAATGACAATTAGCTTTGATTCCACACAAAATATCTGGAATTTATGAGTTTTTCAAGGATCTACCAAAGTGTTTGTGACCCACCCCCAAATTATTGGCTCCAGAATGCAAAAAGAAAACAGTGAAGTTGATGGTTGTGGATATTTTAAAAAATTTCCTACACATTGTGCAACTTTGTCAATATTGCTAATTGTTAAATTTAGTGTTCATAAAGATTTCATTACATCTGAAAACGCTGGTAGATTAACATTTCCCACTTTCAAGAGCTTTTGAATATGCAAATTGTCAAGAAATCATATCCAATCAAAAATTAAGTCACATATTGCCAAATAATTTCAGAAGCAAAATTTAGAAATTTTCTCAAAAATATTTGATAGCAAAAAATCCATCTGCAGAATGTAGGTAAATATACAGTATGTTTGAAATTGTTGTTTGGTGACGCCTCCAAAAAATAAGTGTGTCTAGGGGTATACAAAATTCTTAAAAAGACCTTGTCATTGATCTACTCTCCCTCCTCACCCCCTAGGAAAGTAAATTACATAGAAGCTTTTCTAACCATGGCTCTTTTGTGAAGTGTTTGAGCTTTCTGGTAGGTTAGATTATTTTCAGTAAATATTCATTCTCTATCTCTTGACCTCACTGGTGTCCATGTAACTTTGCCCTGATGCTGAGTGTCCGTTACTTCTCCACCCTTTGACTGTTGAATTGATTGTGACTTTCTTTGGCCAATGGGATGTGAGCAGACCTAACTCTAGCAAATGCCTGAAATGTGCTTATGTGATAAGGCTTGCCTTCTTGTGCTTCTGCCTTCTCCATGAGAACAACGTGCCTTACTTAGTTATTGGACTTGGAAAATTGAGAGACCCATGGAGCAGAGTTACTCCAACATAACTGCCAACCTGCAGCCGTAAGCAGGGTTGCTCTACCTAACACACAAAAGCATGAATGAGAAATGCTTGCTGAGAATTTGTGGTTGTTTGTTATGCAGCACTATTCTGGCCATAGCTGACTGATAAACATCAATCTACTTACCATGGTGCTTGCTTAGGTTTCTGAAGCGATCGCAGTTTATTTTTAACCATATTGCTAATTTATTTGTTATTTTCAACCACAGTACAGGGGTTATAACTCTGAAACAAGCTCAGCTGCTGTGCACATACTGTTTCTGCTGCCTGAGAAGTTTGTCTCCTTGCTCTTCATATAGATGGCTCTCTTTTTATCTTTGGCTTGGGCTGTAAATATTACCTCCTTGGAATAAGCTCTTCGGATACATTATTTAAGTACCATCTGTGGTGAAGCCTATTATCTGCATATCCAAACATCCATATTCCCTTTTCTCTTCCTTCTCTAAAATAAAGCCCTTATTCTTTCCTTTTTTTTTTGGAAAAGATCTCAAACTCAGAGAAAAGTTGCAACTATAGTACAAATAATTCCCCACCCCCCATCATTTGTGAATAAGTTTCTGACATGATGCCCATATTTTCCAATACTTTACTGTATATTTCTTACAACAAAGGACCTTATCCTATATAATTATAATAAAACCATCAAAACCATGAAAGTCACACTGATACATTGCCACCATCTAATCTACACACCCCATTCAAGTTCTGCTGACTATCCCCATAATGTCTTTTACAAAGGGTCCAGTCCAGAGTCCTACATAGCATTTAGTTATCATGTCTTATTCTGGAAGAGTTCTTTAGTCTCCTTGTTACTTCCTTGACCTTGGTCCTTCTGAAGAGTACAGGCCATTTATTTTGTATAAGGTCTCTCATTTTGGGATTGTCTGATGTTTTCTCATGATTAGATTCAGGTTATAGGGGTGCCTGGGTGGCGCAGTCATTGTGTCTGCCTTCGGCTCAGGTCATGATCCTAGGGTCCTGGGATCGAGTCCCACATCGGGCTCCCTGCTCAGCAGGAAGCCTGCTTCTCCCTCTCCCACTCCCTCTGCTTGTGTTCCCTCTCTCGCTGTGTCTCTCTCTGTCAAATAAATAAAAATAAAATCTTAAAAAAAAAAAAAGCTTCAGGTTATATACCCATAGGCTTCAACACCCCCTGCTGGACCTCTGTCCCTTTTTATGGATGCTTACCTTGCTTGATTCCTTTTAATGATTTTAAGACCTGAATTTTTGAGGAAGGAAAGAAACCAAAACCCTGATTTTAATTAGAATGACATGGACTCAGCTAAAAAAAAAAAAAAAACAAACCCCAAAACCAAAAAACCCAAACCCACAGTTTCCAGTTTGTCATGAAACTAATTGCGGTCCTGTGATTTAGTTTTGGCCAATGAAATGCAAAGAGAAGGGTATATGAACATCTTCTCAGGGGAAGGGGCATACTTTTTTTTTTGCCCTTTCCTACTGCTGCTGGCCTGGGATTTGGATGCAATGGCTGGAGCTCCAGATGCCGTATTTGATCAGGTAGACAAGTCCAAATGAGAAAAGACGGTTTCCAAATTAAGCCCATGGTTTAAGAAGTAGATTAAAAAGAACATGGCAATTGATTGGTTGTTGGGTATAAGGGAGAAGGACTCAGAGATCACGTTCAGACTTTTGGTTTGGGTAACTGGGTGAATGATGATGATATTCACTGAGAAATGGGGCCAGAAATTGGAGTAAAATTATTTGGAAGGTAGAATAAATTCATTTTTGGAGAAGTTGAGTTTGATGTACCCCGCAGACATCTGATGGGGTTCTCTAGGGTCACAGGCCCTGGAAACAGATTTCAGTACCAGTACAGTAGACAGAGAGGTCAAATGATGATTCTGCTCATTGGTAAGAAGGGAAGCTGAAGGGGAGACCTTGAGCATCTTGTTCTTCTTAGAGCCAGCCACGCTTCATGTTTACTGAGCACCGATTATGTGTCAGATGCTGTGGAGACTGAGCTCCAGGGGACAATGGCTAGAGGACACTAGTACAAATTACTGGAGTCTTTATTCTAGAAGAGAGTGTGGGTGCACATCCCTTCTCTGGATTTTTAGCTTGTCTGTCTTTCCTGGAAGGTGAGGTCCACATCTTTTTTTTCAGTGAATCCCACCTGCTCCTTGTTTCTGGTGAACATGCCTCACCGTATCCTATCCACAAATCAGTTCTGCGGGGAAGGTACTCTTATCATACCCATACCCATTTTACAAGTGGGGAAACTGAGGCTTAGAGAAATGAAGTTGCCTGAAGTTATTTGAACCCAAGTAGCCTGACTTAAGAGCTTCAGCTCCTAACCACTACGTTCTACTGTCTCCTAGGAGCTCCTGCCCCGTGAATTTTTACTCCTGCTGGTGTTCCCAAGGTTAAAAGAACTTACACATCTCGGTCGCCTGTGGTTCTCACGGCAGCTCTGTGGGACAGGTAGGGCAGACCTTATTATCTCCTCAGGTGAAGGCACTGATAAAATTAAAGGACATTCCCAAGATGACCTAGCCCATGAAGGACAGAGTTGTAAGAATTATGATCTTCTGCTGCCTTCCAGAGCACTTTCCCCCAGGACCACCCTACTTGTCCTTATTAGCCTTTTTGAAAGAGATATGCCCTTTATTTAGGCACTTTTAGCCACCCAGAAGCAAATAATACCATAAGCTGGCGTTGCGATACTCATTTATTTTTTAAATATGTACCTGGGATTTTGTTTTATTCAGGTTTGGTGAGACCAACAGTTCAGAGGGCGATTCCCATTGAAAAGATAGTTTGTTGCCTATATAGTTCCCAATAGAAGGGGCCTGCCCTACTACACAGGGCTGCGTGGAGAAGCACCAGGGCCAGTCAGGACACAGGAGGAGCAAAGAGAAAGTGTGGGCCCAGGCATTTATTGTGGTTTCATGGACAAGGCAGGGTAGGTACACTGAGCAAACATGGGATTGGCTAGTTTGAATAACCTTGGAAAGCTCTGGGCTCTAGGTACCTGTCTGATACCTGGCCTTGGTATGATTTAAGGCAGAGAGATAGCGTCCCAGACTGTGGGAATATGATAAAAGAAGGTGGATAGGGGGATGTGGATTGGGGATTGATTGGTTCACATATCAAAGGCATGCTCAAAGGCAAATTGTTGGCTGTCTGTAAGAATTCACTAATCCTGGGAGGGCCAGTCCCTTCCTGGGTCCAGAAGGCACCAAAATGTCAGAGCATCATAAAATATAGAAAATGAAAAACATGATTAATCCAGTTTCATAGATAGAAAATGCAGGCTCAATGGACTGGGGAATTAGCCTCGCTTACCTAGTGTGTCTGCCTTCCCCGTGGCACTGGTGTTGCTGACCCACAACTTAGTTGTGGCAGAGGCTCTGTGTACAGTGAACCACTTCCTAGCTGGCTGGCTGGAGGTGACGGGGTCCGATAATCAAATTCCCCTAAGCAAGGAATAGTAAAAACCCAGACATTCCCCTAAACTAGAGATTATCACAAAGAAATTGAAAAAAAAAACCAAAAACCGCAAACAAAAAGAAGGAATTATAAAGGCATGCCAGCACAGTTCTTATGACACATTAAGCCAGTCTTTATAACTTCAGATTCACAAGGATATTGCAACGAATTTCCAGTTGTATTAATTAAAATTGTCCAGTCCTTTATAACAGGGTCTCTCTGACATCAAGAAATCTGTTACCTGTCTTCTCTGGATCATGCAAGGATTCATTGTCATAATAGACAATCTCAGCCTTTAAAAAATAGAAAAACTGCAAGAAATTGATTTTCATTAATTGGAATTGCATGTTTGGTGAAAACATGCTTGAGATTGCTTTATCTCCAGGTCAGTCCCTTGTGTCGACCTCTTTGTTTTGCAAGTTGTTCTGGGAATAAGGTGCAATAAAGCCTTTCTGACCTGAGCAAGCCTGCCATTTCAAGATTTCTGGTGCTCAGAAGGATTGCTGGGGAGAAGGTGCATCAATTCACACAGAGAATTTTCTAGTAGGAGATGGATCAGAGAGGCTGTCTAGCCTAGTGCTTAAAAGCTTGGGCTCTCTTGTCAGACTGCTTATCTTCAAATTGTGTTTCTGTTACGTATTTGCATATGATCTTGGGCAACGATTTTAATCTTCCTGTGTCTCAGTGTTTTTTTTTTTAATTTTTTTATTGTTATGTTAATCACCATATATTACATCATTAGTTTTTGGTGCAGTGTTCCATGATTCATTGTTTGTTCACAACACCCAGTGCTCCATGCAGAACGTGCCCTCCTCAATACCCATCACCAGGCTGACCCATCCCCCTACCCCCCTCCCCTCTAGAACCCTCAGTTTGTTTTTCAGAGTCCATCATCTCTCATGGTTCGTCTCCCCCTCTGACACACTCCCCTTTTCTTCCTCTCCTGTTATCTTCTTCTTTTTCTTTTTTCTTAAAATATGCTGCGTTATTTGTTTCAGAAGTACAGATCTGTGATTCAACAGTCTTGCACAATTCACAGCGCTCACCGTAGCACATACCCTCCCCAATGTCTATCACCCAGCCACCCCATCCCTCCCACCCCCAACCACTCCAGTAACACTCAGTTTCTTTCCTGAGATTAAGAATTCCTCATATCAGTGAGGTCATGTGATACATGTCTTTCTCTGATTGACTTATTTCACTCAGCATAACACCCTCCAGTTCCATCCACGTCGTTGCAAATGGCAAGATCTCATTCCTTTTGATGGCTGCATAATATTCCATTGTGTATATATACCACCTCTTCTTTATCCATTCATCTGTCGATGGGCATCTTGGCTCTTTCCACAGTTTGGCTATGGTGGACATTGCTGCTATAAACATTGGGGTACACGTACCCCTTCGGGTCCCTGCATTTGTATCTTTGTGGTAAATACCCAGTAGTGCAATTGCTGGATCGAACGGTAGCTCTAATTTCAACTGTTTGAGGAACCTCCATACTGTTTTCCAGAGGGGTTGCACCAGCTTGCATTCCCACCAACAGTGTAGGAGGGTTCCCCTTTCTCCACATCCCCGCCAACATCTGTCGTTCCCTGACTTGTTAATTTTAGCCATTCTGACGGGTGTGAGGTGGTATCTCATTGAGGTTTTGATTTGGATTTCCCTGATGCCGAGCGATGTTGAGCACTTTTTCATGTGCCTGTTGGCCATTTGGATGTCTTCTTTGGAGAAATGTCTGTTCATGTCTTCTGCCCATTTCTTGATTGGATTATTTGTTCTTTGGGTGTTGAGTTTGATAAGTTCTTTATAGATTTTGGATACTAGCCCTTTATCTGATATGTCATTTGCAAATATTTTCTCCCATTCTGTCGGTTGTCTTTTGGTTTTGTGGACTGTTTCTTTTGCTGTGCAAAAGCTTTTTATCTTGATGAAATGCCAATAGTTCATTTTTGCCCTGGCTTCCCGTGCCTTTGGCGATGTTTCTATGAAGAAGTTGCTGTGGCTAAGGTCGAAAAGGTTGCTACCTGTGTTCTCCTTTAGGATTTGGATGGACTCCTGTCTCACGTTTAGGTCTTTCAACCATTTGGAGTCTATTTTTGTGTGTGGTGTAAGGAAATGGTCCAGTTTCATTCTTCTGCATGTGGCTGTCCAATTTTCCCAACACCATTTGTTGAAGAGACTGTCTTTTTTCCATTGGACGTTCTTTCCTGCTTTGTCAAAGATGAGTTGACCATAGAGTTGAGGGTCCATTTCTGGGCTCTCGATTCTGTTCCATTGATCTATGGGTCTGTTTTTGTGCCAGTACCATACTGTCTTGATGATGACAGCTTTGTAATAGAGCTGGAAGTCCGGAATTGTGATGCCGCCAGCTTTGCTTTTCTTTTTCAGTATTCCTCTGGCTATTCTGGGTCTCTTCTGGTTCCATACAAATTTTAGGATTATTTGTTCCATTTCTTTGAAAAAAGTGGATGGTATTTTGATGGGGATTGCATTGAATGTGTAGATTGCTCTAGGTAGCATTGACATCTTCACAATGTTGATTCTCCCAATCCATGAGCATGGAACGTTTTTCCATTTCTTTGTGTCTTCTTCAATTTCTTTCATGAGTATTTTATAGTTTTCTGAGTACAGATCCTTTGCCTCTTTGGTTAGATTTATTCCTAGGTATCTAATGGTTTTGGGTGCAATTGTAAATGGGATAGATTCCTTGATTTTTCTCTCTTCTGTCTTGTTGTTGGTGTATAGGAATGCCACTGATTTCTGTGCATTGATTTTATATCCTGCTACTTTACTGAATTCCTGTATGAGTTCTAGCAGTTTTGGGGTGGAGTCTTTTGGGTTTTCCACATACAATATCATATCATCTGCAAAGAGTGAGAGTTTGACTTCCTCTTTGCCGATTTGGATGCCTTTGATTTCTTTTTGTTGTCTGATTGCTGTGGCTAGGACTTCTAATACTATGTTGAATAGCAGTGGTGAGAGTGGACATCCCTGCCGCGTTCCTGACCTTAGGGGAAAAGCTCTCAGCCTTTCCCCATTGAGAATGATATTCGCTGTAGGTTTTTCATAGATGGCTTTTATGATATTGAGGTATGTACCCTCTATCCCTATACTCTGAAGAGTTTTGATCAAGAAAGGATGTTGTACTTTGTCAAATGCTTTTTCTGCATCTATTGAGAGGATCATATGATTCTTGCTCTTTCTTTTGTTAATGTATTGTATCACGTTGATTGATTTGCGGATGTTGAACCAGCCTTGCAGCCCAGGAATAAATCCCACTTGGTCATGGTGAATAATCCTTTTAATGTACTGTTGGATCCTATTGGCTAGTATTTTGGTGAGAATTTTTGCATCCATGTTCATCAAGGATATTGGTCTGTAATTCTCTTTTTTGATGGGGTCTTTGTCTGGTTTTGGGATCAAGGTAATGCTGGCCTCATAAAATGAGTTTGGAAGTTTCCCTTCCATTTCTATTTTTTGGAACAGTTTCAGGAGAATAGGTATTAATTCTTCTTGAAATGTCTGATAGAATTCCCCTGGGAAGCCATCTGGCCCTGGGCTTTTGTTTCTTGGGAGATTTTTGATGACTGTTTCAATTTCCTTAGTGGTCATAGGTCTGTTCAGGTTTTCTATTTCTTCCTGGTTCAATTTTGGTAGTTGATACATCTCTAGGAATGCACCCATTTCTTCCAGGTTATCTAATTTGCTGGCATAGAGTTGCTCATACTATGTTCTTATAATTGTTTGTATTTCTTTGGTGTTGGTTGTGATCTCTCCTCTTTCATTCATGATTTTGTTGATTTGGGTCATTTCTCTTTTCTTTTTGATCAGTCTGGACAGGGGTTTATCAATCTTGTTAATTCTTTCAAAGAACCAGCTCCTAGTTTCGTTGATCTGTTCTACTGTTCTTTTGGTTTCTAGTTCATTGATTTCTGCTCTGATCTTTATGATTTCTCTTCTCCTGCTGGGTTTAGGCTTTATTTGCTGTTCTTTCTCCAGCTCCTTTAGGTGTAGGGTTAGGTTGTGTATTTGAGACCTTTCTTGTTTCTTGAGAAAGGCTTGTATTGGTATCTACTTTCCTCTCAGGACTGCCTTTGCTGTATCCCAAAGATTTTGAACAGTTGTGTTTTCATTTTCATTGGTTTCCATGAATTTTTTTAATTCTTCTTTAATTTCTTGGTTGACCCATTCATTCTTTAGTAGGATGCTCTTTAGCCTCCATGTATTTGAGTTCTTTCCGACTTTCCTCTTGTGGTTGAGTTCTAGTTTCAAAGCATTGTGGTCTGAAAATATGCAGGGAATGACCCAGTCTTTTGGTACCGATTGAGACCTGATTTGTGACCTAGGATGTGATCAATTCTGGAGAATGTTCCATGGGCACTAGAGAAGAATGTGTATTCCGTTGCTTTGGGATGGAATGTTCTGAATATGTCTGTGAAGTCCATTTGGTCCAGTGTGTTATTTAAAGTCTTTATTTCCTTGTTGATCTTTTGCTTAGATGATCTGTCCATTTCAGTCAGGGGGGTGTTAAAGTCCCCCACTATTATTGTATTGCTGTCAGTGTGTTTCTTTGCTTTTGTTATTAATTGCCTTATATAATTGGCTGCTCCCATGTTCGGGGCATAGATATTTACAATTGTTAGATCTTCTTGTTGGATAGACCCTTTAAGTAGGATATAGTGTTCTTCCTCATCTCTTATTACAGTCTTTGTTTTAAAATCTAGTTTGTCTGATATAAGGATTGCCACCCCAGCTTTCTTTTGGTGTCCATTAGCATGGTAAATGGTTTTCCACCCCCTCACTTTCAATCTGGGGGTGTCTTTGGGTCTAAAATGAGTCTCTTGCAGACAGCATATTGATGGGTCTTGTTTTTTAATCCAATCTGATAGCCTGTGTCTTTTGATTGGGGCATTTAGCCCATTTACATTCAGGGTAACTATTGAAAGGTCTGAATTTAGTGCCATTGTATTACCTGTAAGGTGACTGTTAACTGTCTGTTGTCTGTGTTCGTTTCTGCTCTTTGCTGCTTTTAGATTCTCTCTTTGCTTAGAGGACCCCTCTCAATATTTCTTGGAGGGCAGGTTTCGTGTTTGCAAATTCCTTTAGTTTTTGTTTGTTCTGGAAGCTTTTTATCTCTCCTTCTATTTTCAGTGATAGCCTAGCTGGCTATAGTATTCTTGGCTGCATATTTTTCTCGTTTAGTGCTCTGAAGATATCTTGCCAGTCCTTTCTGGCCTGCCAGGTCTCTGTGGATAGGTCTGTTGCCAATCTAATGTTTCTACCATTGTAGGTTACATATCTCTTCTCCCGAGCTGCTTTCAGGATTTTCTCTTTGTCTCTGAGACTCGTAAGTTTTACTATTAGATGTCGGGGTGTTGACCTATTATTATTGATTTTGAGAGGGGTTCTCTGTGCCTCCTGGATTTTGATGCCTGTTTCCTTCCTCACATTAGGGAAGTTCTCTGCTATAATTTGCTCCAATATACCTTCTGCCCCTCTCTCTCTCTCTTCTTCTTCTGGGATCCCAATTATTCTAATATTGTTTCGTCTTATCGTATCACTTATCTCCCGAATTCTGCCCTCGTGATCCTGTAGTTGTTTCTCTCTCTTTTTCTCAGCCTCTTTATTTTCCATCATTTTGTCTTCTATATCGCTGATTCTCTCTTCTGCCTCATTTATCCTAGCATTTAGTGCCCCCATTTTTGATTGCACCTCATCAGTAGCCTTTTTGATTTCGATTTGGTTAGATTTTAGTTCTTTTATTTCTCCAGAAAGGGTTTCTCTAATAACTTCCACGCTTTTTTCAAGCCCAGCTAGTATCTTTAAAGTCATGATTCTGAACTCTAGGTCCGACATCGTACTAATGTCTGTATTGAGTAGGTCCCTGGCTGACGGTACTACCTCTTGTTCTTTTTGCTGAGGTGATTTCTTTTGTCTTGTCATTTTGTCCAGAGGAGAATAGATGAATGAGAGAACAAAATGCTAACAGGTTTACAACGTCCTCAGCAAATATACTGTATGCCAATCAGAAAAGACCTGAAACCAGGGGAAAAGAAAGGGAAAGAAAGAAAAAAGAAAGAGAAAAAGAAAAAAAAAAAAGAAAAAAAAAGATAAAAACAAAAACAAAACAATACAAAAAAAAGCAGAATATGATCAAATATGATCAGGCTAGTGCATAGATCAGTGCCACACACTAGATTTTGGGCGTATTTTGGTCTGTTAGAAAAAAGTGCCTCCTAAAATTTTAAAGGAAGAAAGACATATATGTACAAAATAAGGGTTGATACAATGAAGGGATGGAAGATGACTGTAAAGATGAAACTTATAAAAGATTTTATAAAAGGACTTGGTAAGATAAGTTGTTTGAAAAAAGAAAAAAGATTTAAGAAAAAAAGAAAAAAAAAGGAAAAAGGGAGAGAATGTGATCAGGCAGGAGACTAGAAGAAAGCCATACACTAGTGATTTAGGGTATATTTTGATCTGTTAGAAGAAACTGTACCTCAAAATTTTAAAGAGAGAACAACTTATATATATATGCCAAAAATAAGGGTAACTACTATGAAGGGATAAAATATGACTCTAAAAATGAAAAATAAAAAAAATTTTTTTTTTTTTTTAAAAAGGGATTGATAAGATGTTGGTTGAAAAAGGGAAAAAGAAAAATAAAAAAAAAACAGTCAACAAAAATTAACTTTGATGAAATAATGAATCATGGTAAAAAAAAAAAAAAAGCCATGAATCTATGTGCAGTATTCCCCTAGCGCTGGAGTTCTCCCGTTCTCCTTGATCGATCAACTTGGTCTTGGCTTGCTGGCTGTTTGTGCTGATCTTCTGGGGGAGGGGCCTGTTGCTGTGGTTTCCAGAAGTCTTTGCCGGAGGCGGAATTGCCCCGCCCTTGTCGGTCCGGGCTAAGGAAGCTGCTCCAGTTTGCTCTCAGGAGCTTTTGTTCCCTGCAAGCTCTGGTACAGCTTTGGAGGACCAGGGTGAAAATGGTGGCCTCCCAATCTCCACCCGGAGGAGCTGAGAACTCGGGGCCCCGCTCCTCAGTGTGCCCCCAGAGAAAAGCAGTCACTTCCGTGTCCCCGGTCTCCGGCCGCACTCCGTGCTCACCCGGCCTGTGACCGAGCGTTGCTATCTCTGGCACCCGACCCCGCGCGGAGTCTCCAAACCCAGCAGATCCCTGCAGTGTGTTCCCGCACCGCTCCTCCCCGGGAAGGAAGGGGAGTCTCCCCGGATCTGCTGCTTGTTGGGTCCCTGCTGGGGGAGCCGTGCCCCGACTGGGCCGCAGATCACAGTTTATGGCAACCCCGAGCTGAGAGCCCGCGACTCTGCTCCGTCTCTGCAGCCGGCTTCCCCGCTCTGATACCTGGGAGCTCTGGCGCACTCAGGCACCCCCGGTCTCTCTGTGACCCCAAGGGTCCTGAGACCACACTGTCCCGGGAGGATTCCACCCCCCGCTTAGCCACTGCAGCGACGTCCCTCCGCCGAGCCAACTTCTAAAAGGTCCGATTTTGTGCTCCGCGGCTCTATCACTTGCCAGAAGCGGCCGGCGGAGGCCCCTCCCCCGCCGTCTATCCTCCCGAATATCGCCTCGGATTCACTTCTCTGCACGCCCTACCTTTCAGTAAGTGGTCGCTTCTCTGTTCAGAGAGTTGTTGTTACTCTCCTGTTCGATCTCCTGTTGAGTTCGTAGGTGTTCAGTATGGTTTGATCCCTATTGAGCTGAATTCCTGAGACCAGACGAAATCTAGGCCTCCTACTCCTCCGCCATCTTGCTCCGCCCCCTGTGTCTCAGTGTTCTCATCTGTCAGATGGGATGACATGGTGATGGTTAAGAGAATTTATATCTACATTTATGTAAATATGTATTCATGTTCCTCAGCATAGAGCCAGGCATGGAGTAAAAGCTTAAAAATACAGTATTTAAGTGAATTGTTACTCATTCCTCTCCTAGGCCCATCTTTATGAGATGTGGAAATCTATTTGGAGAGTTGGGAATATTCCGAACTACTGCCTGATGGCAGAGAAAGAAAACAAAACTCCAGAACTAAAATTACCTTGGAGGAGGGGTGGTGACCTAGCCGTTGACCCAATTTACACTAGACTAGGAATAGATTGGGGGATGGCGCCAACTCAGGTCTATAAGATAGGATCCTGAGGCCCTAGAGGGGAACAGATGCTGAAAGGTTTGAGTGTTTGCATGTAAGTTGGAAGAGCTGGAACCCGGGAACTGAAGTGTGGAGGACGATGGCTGTGTTCTGTGTAGGGACTGGACTGCGTGGGCACCCTTCCAAAGTAGGCAGACAGTCCTGCTGTGTGGAGCTGGCTGTCAGCAGCGACACCTTGGGGCAGCCCTGGGGACGAGGCAGATGCACACGGGGTGGCCAGTCCGCCTCTGGCTTCTCTGTCTGAAGTTTGGAAGTGACCTTTTGATTAACTACATCTTCAGGATTTTTGGATCATGGGAATGGAAATCTAGACGGAGATACTAGATTTCTGGCTCCTGTAAGCATAGTAGGAAGGCATGAAATTAATTGGTGAAATTTTGAGATGGGTCTGTTTCCTGGGCTAACAAAATGGGACATGCCTGGTGAACCCCGGGGGAGCTCATTTCACCCTCATAACAAATCTTCAAGAGTGCATTGCTATCCACATGGCTCGTGAAGCCACCTGGGCCCTGCCTGCGCTGATTCTGCCTGTTAGCTTCTGACCTACTTGCTGCAACCCAGCCACGCTGGCCTCCATTCCCTCGTGCTGTCCCACCTTGAGGCTTTCGCAGCTGCAGTGCCCCGTGCCTGGAATGCTCTTCCCCACACCTTCACGCGATGTCTCATGCTCATCTGTTGGTTCTCACACACCTTAAACGGGACCCTTTCAGGGGGTGTTCCCATTCACGCCCCTTCCTCCAAGTTAATCCTTGTCACATCACCCTCTCTGGCTCTGGAATGGCCTTTGCGACTTTGTGGTTTGCATGATTAGAGGCTGTTGTCCCCCCTGGCATGGAAGCTCTGTAACAGTGACTTTGTGAGTGTTGCTCCAGGTCACATCCCCAGGGGCCTCAACAGTGCCTGCCACGTGGTACGTGCTCCGTGAGTATTTGTGGCAAGAGTGAATGATCCTTCATTTTACAGGCGAGGTCCTGAGCAGTAGACAGGAAGCAGCTCTTCCACAGTTACTCAAGGTAGCGGGCGCTTTCAGTGCTCCCACGCATCCAGCCCTCAGTGCTTGCTTGTCCGCTGGCCCAGCCAAGTGCATTTGTGTTTCTTTGCCTGAGGATTTTCTCTGGTTGTAACCTTCTTTGCCCACCGCATGAGACAGGGACATCTGGGGGAGTTCCCCCCCACCAGGGAGTGTCCTCTCTTGGGAACTGCTTTGTGTTGTGGATGGCCCCCGCCCGTGCCCACAGTGTGCGAGGGCTGGTTGCGTGCACCTTTCCCCAAGGTCATCAGTGTGAAATTGGCCACGGAGGGAGTATTTACACCACGGAAATGGGCAAACATGACACATCAGGGCTTTTTCTTTTTCTTTTTCCTTTTGTTCTGGAGAGTCCGTTACTGCATGTGAACCAGCGCATAACTGGCTGTGTCTCCTCCCGTCCCTGTCTCCCAGGGTTTCTTTGCAGGATTCAGCTCCGGTTGTCCAGGGTGGTAACTCGCTTGATGGTTTGCCTTCCGCTTCCTGCCCTCCCTCACCTGTCTCACTTCCCCCACTGTGTTTCCTTTTCCTCCCAAATAAACCACCTGCACTTGCATTCTTGTTTCAGGGTCTGTTTCTGGGGAAATCCAAACGAAGGCGTACAATAAATAAGTGATGGAGCCAGATTTAAAGCTAGGCCCATCAGACTCCAAACCCATGCATATTTCACTAACACCCACAGATGCTCCTGTCTTCCTTGTTCTTTGCTTGTCAGGGTGGCAGACGTTCTCTAGATGTGGAGGGGCCCTAAAGGAGTGAGACAAATGCATTCTATTGTTGGAATTAGCTGGCAATTAAGAAGTTATCCTTCTTACGTTAAGGGCCACATTAATTAGATAAAACATGAGGAAATCTAATTTACTTGGGAAATTACTTTGTGTGTATATATATATGTGTATGGTTTTAAAAACATAGTCATGGGGCGCCTGGGTGGGTCAATTGTTAAGCGTCTGCCTTTGACTCAGGTCATGGTCCCAGGGTCCTGGGATCGAGCCCCGCATCGGGCTCCCTGCTCCGCGGGAAGCCTGCTTCTCCCTCTCCCACTCTCCCTGCTTGTGTTCCCTCTCTCGCTGTGTCTCTCTCTGTCAAATAAATAAATAAAATCTTAAAAAAAAATAGTCATGGTTTGCATAAAATTTGTGGGCACCAAGACAGATCTTGTTGCTCTCTTGTGTGATGGTCCACATCATGCTTGTTATAATTTACTGTTCATAGTTTCTGTTTAAAGACTGGTTTGAATCTGCAGGGGCCTCACAAGGTGGTTTAACAGATTTGACACACTGATGGGGTTAGGTAGAAGCTAAAGAGACCCTCAGAGAGGTGTTAGGTACAAATGGATAGACCCTCAGCCAAAAAGAGGCTGACGGGCAGACTAGGACGAGCTTAGGCTTTGGGGCTTTTGCATCAGTCAGGAACCTTTTGTTCAGAAATGAAGGAGACTCAGCTTGAACTGGCCCTAGTCCTTCAGGAAATCAGAAAAGGAAAAGAGCATGTCAAGAAATTGGAAAGTTCATGGATGTAGCATTAGCTTCAGGTATGGCTAGATCAGGGGTTGTTTGCTTGATAAAGTCTCTTTCCCTTGCTAGAATATAAGCTCCACGGGACAGGGGTCTTCTCTCTCTCATTCTTTGCTGTCTCTTCATTTCTTAGAACAATGCCTGACGTACAGTAATAATAATAGCAGATACTTGCATGGCACTTTGTAAGGAGATAACAGTGTTCTAAGTGACCTACACATATTAGCTCACTTAATTCTCTCAACCCAATGAAGGAGATAACTATTCCTTATGTTCTGCATTTTTCTAGATGGGGAAACTGAGGCACTCAGGAGTCATATAGCTAATAAGCAGCAGAGCTGGGATTTGAACAGAGGTCTTCTTGCTACAGAGCTGTGCTTGTGACTGCAGTGCTCTCTTCAGCACATATTTATTGACTGACTGAATGAGTAAGTGTATAATGATATAACTTGCCAGACATAGAATATCCAATGACTAATCATGATGATGTTTATTTGGGCAGCCTTTGTCATCTGTGTCCCGTTAGCTCAGGGTCCTGGCGTCTTCCATCACCTGGACTCAGCATATTTAGCCCTGACCGGGGAATGTTGGAGGGTCAGAATAGGTCGCGCTCAAGGAAATGAAGCTGGAGATATTTGTAGAATCATTTCTCTTCTGAATGAGGAATTTTGGGATCATGGATAGATAAATCTTAGCCTCGGTTTTGAGAGGTCTTAACAGAATTATCTGCTGGAACAACAGAGTCTGACAAATGGGAAACACTTGGAAGGAAAACACCCCAAACCCAGCCTTTTTAATAAGTCTTTCTGGACAATGGTAGGTAATTACGTGTCTCTTCTCCCCACCTTTGTGATGGGGAGCCAGAGACAAAGACATCTGATGTTATCTGGATGGGAATAAAATATGGTAAGGTCTTTTAAGCCCTAGGGGAGTCATTAATGGTGTTTGGCAAGCATTTCCAGTTCTCTGTCTTTTGGGCACATGGAGGATCCTCCATATCCCACCAGTGGTGGACATGACCGTGTGACTTGCTTTGGCCATTGACGTAGCACGGAAGTGATGGTTGTCGTTTTCAGGTGGAAGCTTTCAGAGCCCCTATGTGAGGCACCACACTCTCTTTTCTCTCCTGCAGATGGTGGCAGCATTCCAGGTGGTGGCTGCTCTGTATGCTTGGGTCTGGGAGTGAGGTCAGCACTGGGCAGAGCCTCCGTCTGACCTGTAAAAAACAGGTGGTACGAGTGAGAAATAGTTTTGTTGTTTTGTTGTTTTGTTGTTTTAAGTTATTGCCAATCGGAGGCAATTGTTCCTGAGGCATAGCCTTGCCCATCCTAGTTCAAAGCTGTTACACATGTAGGAAGTGGTCATTGAGTTCAGAGGCGGAGCAGTACAGGAACGATCACAGATTTTAAAATCAGAGGGATCGAGTTCGACTTTCTACTCCCTAGCTGTGTGACCTCAGATAAACTCTTTACCCTCTCTGGGCCTTGCTCCACCTTCTCATCAATGAAATTGGAGCCGTAAGAACTGCTTCATGGGATTAGTTTGAGTATTAAAATAGGAAACCTGTAACAGAGTAGATGGTGATGAATGTTAGCTATTATTTTTGCTATTATGTAGCAAAGAGTATATTACTTTGGCTATTTTTTAAAAACCTGTCAGTTAAGGATAGAGTGGCTTAATTAAGTAAACTCTGTAAGCAAACAGTGATGGATCTTAATTCTCCTCTACTCTCCACTTATGACTGGAATTTGACAGTTATCTGAAGACTGACAAGGTTGAGGACCGAGACACCTATATATAGTAGCCTCACCTTTCATTCTTCCCATCAGTATAATTAATTGTTTTAGGACATTCCTTCTAACCCATTCTCCATCCCAAAATCCATCTAGTCTGGAGCTTTTATGGCCCTGGTAATGACTTAGCTTCCCCTGAGGGTCTTTAAATTTAGACAATGGGATATTCAAAGTCAAAGCTGTCTTGGTATCAGAAAAATCTGAGATGCTCAGAAATAACTAGGATTTCTCCATAGATGTCATATGGAACATATTACTTTGGCAGAAGTGGATCCAGGTTTTGTGGGGCCTGAAGCTTACAGATCTCTCTTTAGGAAAAAGAATGCAAAATTATGAATATAAAATTAGACACAAAAGGGAATACTTGTTTAGAATGAGAAAGCAGATTTTTGGAGCCTTTGGATATTTACATTCTATTCTTCTGAGATCTCTATAGGTAATTAATCAGAAATGTGAATCTAGAGGTGCTTTATCTTGCAACCTGGCTTTTCCTTCCCACCTAGAGCTCTCCAGAGGTACACCATGTAAAGGACCCATGGAAGAGAAAGGTCCAGAAGCCTAAGCTTCATGGTAAATTCACCTCTGCTCTCTGGAGAAGTGGACAACAGAGGTCTTCTCTGAATATGGAGAAGGATATATGTGTGTCCATGTTTGTGAGATCCAAATGTGTACAGAAACCTGGCCTAATTTTCCTTTGGGGTGAGCTTGAAGCTTTGGGTTGCTGCCTTTCAGACAATATAAAACCATTTCCTAAAGTCATAAAATCTTCTGTCTCTACCTTTCCCCCCATCATCTTGCCTGACCCCAGGGTTTGTCATCTTGTGCTTCTTACACACACAGACAGACACACAGCAGTTCTGCCGTCAGAAGGTGGCTGACTCCAGAGGGGCCAACCCTTAGTTGGCAAATCCTCTACCAGTATCTTAGTACAGCTTTGTTCATTACCTGACATCTTTCCATTTCTAGGAGGTTTCCTTTTTTTTTTTCCCTTTGCCAAGATTTTAGTTAAACTATAATACAGAATTTTTTTCCATATCAAAATACAGATAGGGTGCTGGGTGACAAATACCCTATGTTTGATTTGGAAGCTTTTCCCAACTGTCAGGTGTAGATTGTTAAGAGTGACAGGGTGTTCATGTGAAACGTTTCCCCAGTGGGTTTGAAGGGCCTGGTGGGATGGGAACTGTAAACAAACCAGATTCCCTGAGTGAACAGCAATTATTTGTGCACTGCTGTCCACACAGAAGCAGCGCGCACTGATTCTCTGTACTAAAAGTCTTCGTGTGCATATGTGTGTGTGTGTATGTACCTACTGTGTGCCAGGAGCTGACAGAAGCGGTGATGAGTTACCGCATATATTTGTTTGCTGGTGCCACCATAACAAATAGCATGGGCTGGGCGGCTCAAACAACCGAAGTTTATTTTCTCTGAAGGCTGGAAGTCTGAGATCAAGGAGTCAGCAGGTTTAATTTCTTCTGAGGCCTCACTCCTTGGCTTGTAGGTGGCTGCCTTCTTGCTGTGTTTTCATGTGGTCTTTCCTTTGTGTGTGCGGGCCCCTGGTGTCTCTTTGTGTGTCCTGACCTTGTCTTCTTATGAGGACAGCCAGTCAGATTGGGTTAGAGTCCCACCCAAAGAGCCTCATTTTAACTTACCTCCTTCAATGCCCTTGTCTTGAAATGCAGTCATATTCTGAGGTATGAGGGGTTAGGGCTTCAGTATGAATTTTGGGGTAGACACAAAATTCAGTCCATAGCACTGTGGATGGCTGGAGAGAGTGCCACCCTGCCTCTGAGCATGTGAGGGATGGCTGGACTTGAACAGGGTCACTGCTCCCCACACTCCTCCCCTTGGGAAGGGCGACCTAACTAGTGCTCCTTGGAGCTCCTTCTCCTCCTTCAGTCCCCAGTTCTGTCTTCCCCAGCATGACGAGAAGAGGTCATGTGTCTGTGTTATAACATAGTGGGCAGGAGTGCGGGCTCTCGGTTTAAGCTGAGTGACCCTGGGCAAGTCATTTCACTTCACTAACCTGAGCTTCCCCTTTTGTAAATTGGGGGTTAATATAAGTATCTTCCCTCCCACATTGCAGATGGGGCTAGGTGGATTAATGGGCATAGTACCTGAAACACTGAATTCTAGCTACTATTATTAGGATTATTTTGGTTGCAAAGAACAGAAACTCATTAGAAGTAATTTAGACAATAAAAGGGAATTTACTGACTTCGGTAACTAACTCTGGGAAAGGTAGAGGTGCAGTTGAGCAGGAGGGGCAACAGGAACTGTGCAGTAAACCATTCCCCGTGCCTCTCCTATCTGTTTTTACTGTGGTGGCTTTGTTGTTTCAGATTGCTTTTCTGTACTTAACTAGAACCATGGCTCCCGTAACCTGCCTTGTTTCAGAATGGAAGAGACCTCACATGGCTACAGTGTGAAAAAATGCCAGGGAAAGACTCATTGGCTAAGCTTAGTTCACATGGTTGCCCACGTGGCCAGGTCAGAGGCTAAAATGTGGTTCCTGGAGAGCTTCATAGAGCGGGGGCTGCTTGGTAGACAAAAATAACGGATGCCTCCTATCTCATCAAAATGTTCTCCACATTGTGCCCGGCACTGGGTAGAGATTAGACAAATTCCCCCCTTTTCCCTTTTATTCTGACCTTCATACCCACTTTCTATTACACAAAAGAGTAATCCAGAAAAGAAAGGCAGCTCAGCTGAGGGACATGAGTAGTGAGGAAAACACATCTTAAAGGACATGAAGGAGGAATGGTGGCTGAGGCTGGCGTGGGCTCCAGAGGAGAGGCTCCCTGAACTCAAGTCAGGCAGGTGTACCTCTTCCTGAAGACAAGACACATTTTAGACTGTGATTCACATTTAAGTTTGGAAAGCTAATTGGAAATAGGCATGGAGGGTTTTAGCAATGCTTCTGCCCCTTGACCCCTCAAGTTTACTTCTAGAATATCAAGAACTGTGAAGGTCAGAGATATTATGCTCCACACAAGCTAGCAAATTATCCCGCCACAGTTTTCGTGCATGCAGGCAGAAGACATGAGACTCCTGGGTCAGAGACAAAGGGCGTTATTATTCCTGGCATGGTGAGAAGCATGTGCTTCATGTTTGTGCCACTTCCCCTGGACCCCTAAGCTCCTCAGGGGCTGCATGCACACAGTGGGTTTGCATTCTGGCTGAGGAATCCCAATCTTTTCATAAAGATGCCCCCCAGTTTTAGCCTTGGAGGGGAGGCACGTGCTTTATAAACCTGGTCAGCAAACAAATGTGCTTTCTGCTCTATTATGTCTGTCTTCCAATGCTGTTAGCTGAAAACATCCTTGTAAAGATAGTCGGGAACAAAAGCTGATACCAGATGTGCAGAAACATGAGAGATGCATGGAGAATTGTCTTCCAATAAGGAGACTCTTTCCTGAGGAAAATATATGCGAAGCATGAGCAAAAATTTATTCACAAAGAACCCAAAGGTTCAACATTAAGTGGGAGGTGAAGCAGGCTGTTGTTGCAAATATTGTTTCTAAAGATGTTCTGAAGATCTGGGAATGGCAAGTGGAAATATTCAACTTAAACTATAAACTGGAAAGTTCAGGCTACAAAACTGAATATGTTTTTGTTAACTCTGTAGAAAAATCTATTATAGAAAATAATTGGGAAGGAAATTTGCTGCAATCTCGGTAGTCTTTCTCTGGGCGGCGAGTCCAGGGGCAATTGTTTGTTTTTTTTTTTCCCTCTTTTGCATTAAATTTTTTTCAGTTTGTTATAATGAACATGTATTTCTTTTATAATAGGAAAAAAAATCCCAAGATAAAATGATTTTTTGAAAGCAGAGCCTAGCATTCACAATTTGGCAAAAACAAGGGAAGAAAGCATGAAATAAGCAGGAAAAAAAAAGGTTTCAGTTAAATTAGATGTCCAATTAAGCGATTTGCTTGGCTGCAAAATATCTTTTTGACAGACAATTAGTTCTGGGCAAGTCAAATGTTTCAACAGTGTGTTCTTATGGGGCAATTAAAGTAATTCATATTTGATGTGCAGAAGTGTTGTGGTAATTGGGAAACTTTTCTGAATGGCAGTTAAAGCTGGACTGGTTGTGCTTTATTTTTCTTCCTTGAAGTTGTCTTGATTGAAGAATTTAAGTCATTTCTTTGATAAGCTAGGTAGCTGGATCTGCTAAGGAGGCTGGTGGATTATAGGACAGAAGTTCCTATCTTCTGATAGGAAGTTGTGTTTATGGTAGAATACAAGGTTCAACAGCAGTAACATTAGCAACATTTGTTATGGTATCATCCACATTTGTTACAGTAACAAATAAATAGTTATCAGCAACAATCATAATCCAAATCTTGAGTGAGTGTTTATGCTGTGCCAGAACTAAGGGAACTAAGCACTTTATGTATCTATTGCTTTCTGCAACCGTCGTATGCAGCAGATTTGATTGGGGTTTCCCTATTGCAGAAGAGGAAACTGAGGGCCAGAGAGGTTAGGTGACTTGTCCAAAGTCACACAACAAGTAAATGATGTTGCTGGAATCTGAGTCCATCAGTCTGATTCTAATACCTTTGTTCATATATTCTTGGACTTATGTACTGGAATTTCTTGCAAAATAATATTATTTTATACCTTTCTCCGTACTTTACTGGATAAGGTAATCTGACTTTTTCCCCAAGGCAAACAAGGTATACTGTACCTGCTCCATTTGAGAGAGATAAAAGCTGACACCCAGAATGGGTTAGGAATTTCCATAGGCCACATAGTAAAAGAGGAGAAAAATTACGTTTTTTAAATAGCAGGGCTTTTATATCAATGCTGTTTGTAAATTTTAATCAATAATGTTTTTTTATATTCCATGAAATTGGAGGAGAGGTGAGGTGCTATATTAGCCAAGCTTTTACAGTTACATCTCGCTCCTGTTCTGCAACTCCAAAGCCCATAAACAGAACTGGACTTCACTATGGCTGGATCCAGGTGCTTAGATGATGTATTGGAATCTCTCTGATCTGGAGCTTTCAGCTTTGTTTTCATTCATGTTGACTTCATTATCAGGCTCTCTCCTGTGTCATCGGTAACTGACTTTCCTCTTACCAGCTTTGTAAAAAACTTAGAAAAGGAACTTATATTGCCAAGAGCCTTGACAGAAGCTTTGGGGCTGACTCTTGTTGGACATTTAGGGTCATGTGCCCATCTCCTCTGAACCGATTATTGTGGCCACAGAAGTAGAAGATGGTGATTGGTCAGTCCTGGTCATGTGCTCACCCTTAGTGCCAGGGGCTGGTGTCAATTCTACCCAAACTACAGGGATGAATAATGAAGGAAGGATGTTTTTGGCCTCAAAGAAAGCAGAAATCCTGTTACCAGCAAAGGAGAGGATGCTAATTGGGCAAAAGTAACAGTTGTATGTTTAGCCAGCCTGGAATATTAGAAAGAACCTTTCATAGAGGATCAGAAGAGCTGGTTGTCTCTTCCTGGCTCTGGTGTAAACTGGCTGTGTGACTGTCATCAATCACTTACCCTCTCTGGGCCTCAGTTTCTCTAACTGTATGATAAAAGGGGCTGGCCCAGAGGTCTGCTGTTTAGTCTTATTTCATAGGTTTCTGAGTGTCTGGTCTTTTGATTTGCAAGTAGCAAGATACTCTTCTTGCTGACTTCTAGCTTTCCTTTAGAATGTCAGCTTTTGTTGTGTGTCAACGATGCTTGTTGTCAGGGTGGGAAAAAGTCATTTTATTAAACCAGGTGTGTACACTGGTAGTTGAAATCAGATGCTTGCAAGGTTTTGTCCGGTTCATGCCCAGGGGTTTGAGATTGGGCCGTGCCTGTCTTGATTGTTATTTCTGGTCACGATGTCTCTGCTGCTCCCGGGAAGCAAGAGTAGCATCCACAATAGCAAATTTAATCAGCAGATGTCATTTGGCAATTGGTTGATTATGTTTGAATTTTTGCTGCTGATCTCATTCTAAAGAATAGTTTGTTTAGTTGTGATTTGTTTTAGTCTTAGAAAGAAAGGAAAGAAGAGGCAACGTTTGGGAGGAAAGGCTGCTAGCATTTATGGAGTCCCTTGACAGCTGATCTAATTTTTACATTATTCCCTGGGAGGCTGGTGGTGGTGTCTTCCTATGACAGATGAGGAAACTGAGCTTAGTGAATCAGGCTGTTAGCATATCAAATTCACATCTTTTCTTGATATTCATTCAGCAAATGTCTGCTAAGCTCCCACTATGAGCTAGGTACTATTCTAAGTGCTGATGATGCAGGAATGACAAAAAAGACACATTCTCTGTGCCCATACAGCTCACAAAATAGCTGGGAGGCCAAAACTAAATAAGCAAGTATATAAAAATTTCTCGTAGTAAGAAGTACTCTGAATAAACCACCAATGGCAACAGTGTGATGGAGAATATCTGCAGTAGGGAGTGGGTAGTGCCCTTAGATGGGGTAGAAGGATCAGGGAAGGCATCTAGGAGAATGTGAGCTGACACTTGAATGAGGGGAATCAAACAGCTGTGTGATGACCTGGGGAAAGATGTCTGAGCAGAGAGTAGAGCGAGTGCAAAGGCCCTGAGGCAGGCATAAGTGTGGGACAGAAAGAAGGGCAGTGTGCTGGAGGAGAGTGAGTGAGAAAGGATAGTAAACAGTGGTATCAGGGGACTTAGGCAGTGACCAGATCACACAGCTCTGGGAGGCCATTGTGAGGAGTGGTTAAGAGAAGGTCATCATCATTCTTTTTATGATTTAACAGCCTTTTTGAGGTATAATGTACATCCTGTAATTTTTATCCACCATAACCATACAATTCAACGATTTTCAGTTGTTCACGTATAGAGTTGTATAACTATCACCAAAATACAGGTTTAGAATTCCCCCATTATTCCTTCAGTTGTGCCTATGTTTAGCCTTTAAGTCTTAATGCTAAGTATTAGAATAAAAGGGTAAATTCTTTTTTTTCCAAACTTGATTGAGATATAATTGAAATGTAACATTGTGTAAGTGTAAGATATACAACATAATGATTTGATACACTTATATATTCAGCCATGTTGCTGACATCCCTCCAGAAGAAGTTCTTTTGATGTGCTGAATGGTTGTTTCTGGTGGTTGAAAATGGGACGGGCCAATCCAGGCACTTCATTTGCAAATTCATTTTTATTGAATGCAATTTGGATCTCACACTCCCTCTGAGAAGTGGGTATCACTAGCTCCATTTTATAGATATGAGACGGTTGCACAGAGACATTGTACAACATGCTTGAGATCACAGAGCAAGTAGCTGAGAATCCTGGACTTAAACCTAGTGTAGGCCTTCTGACTTCAAGTTCAGTGCTTTTTTCCTCCACATCCTACTACTGTGTTGCTGATTTCTGGTTACGTAAATTAACCAGTTGATTTCCTGACAGAATTGCATGTTACATCCTTTCTCTGCCTCATGGGGCACAGCCAGACCCTATCAAGGCTGGAGATGAAAGAAAGGTTCAAGTACAGAGGTTGCATAGTTTTTCCAGAAATACATCCCCCACAGTGTCTGCACAAGAAGTGGGGTGTGGGGATAAGGGATTTGGAAAATAAATAGAAGCAGGCTGTCATGAAGGCTTTCTTGTTCTCAAGGAGTGTTGGCAGGAAAGTTCAGATCGTGTCTTTGGTGAAAAAGTTCTTATGGGTGGGCACTAGAGTCATTCCAGGGTTTTATGTGTGACCCTCGTGCAGTCAGGAGAGGAGCCAAATTCATCACCCTGCGTGGAGCCCTCTGGGATGTGAGTAGAAGGTCAGTGTGGGAATCTTGTAGTGGTGTGGGGCAGGTGGCAGTCAGGACCCAGCAGTGGGAGCTCAGATGGAATTAGACCCAACTAGCCAGAGTTTGGAGGATTTAAGTGAGTGTAAACTGAGAGTTGAAAGCAGAATTTACAAGATGCTGTGTTATCTAGCTCCTCTGAGAAACAGACTCCACTGTGGGATTAAACCTGCATGATTAAAAAAAATTTTTTTTAAGATTTTATTTATTTATTTGACAGAGCAAGAGAGCACAAGCAGGGGGAGCAGCAGAGGGAGAGGGAGAAGCAGGCTCTCCACTGAGCGGGGAGCTCGATGTGGGGCTTGATCCCAGGACCCTGGGATCATGACCTGAGCTTCAAAGGTCTTAACCGACTGAGCCATGCAGGTGCCCCAAACCTGCATGATTTTTATTAAGAGAAGTGCCTGTGACAGAGACAGAAGGCTGGGAGAGCCCCCTGGGAGGCACTGCAGGTGTGACCTCCAGTGAAAGAGAGAGGGAAGGAAGTTAGGGGACAGTCACCATAGGGGTGTCCTCAAGCCATCTTTGGGGAGAGGAACCTTGTGTCTCTCAGGAAGGAGTATCCCCACCATACTCAGTCATCACAGGGAGGAAGCAGCCTGTGGAACCGTGTGGATTTCGGAGCATAGCAACCTGGGCTTCTGGTCAGCTCCACCCCCTAGAGTGGGAAGTGTGAGACTCATTCTGAGGGTCAAACACTGACCCATGCAGCATTCGGCTGGCAGAAAAGTTGATTTGGCTCACACAGAATTTACATTTAAAAAATTAGTCACCAGCATTCAACGGTCTTAATATCTTATATTAAAAATCTGGGTTTTTTGCTTATCTTTAAAAAATAGTGACAGTATGGCAATATTCCACTTCCATTACCACCAGCTCCCTGGAATGGAGTCCCTGCTGTCTCCTTACATGAGGCACGTGCTCTCCAGTTTGCCTCAGCCCCCACCAGGCCCTGTCGTCCCATCTCCAGTCTTCTTCGTTTGTTTGTACTACGCATCTGCCCCGACGGGTGTTTAAGTTTGCAACCCTGGCCTTAAAGCCGTCTGAGAAATTGAAACTACCAAAAATCAAGTTCAGCCATGGAATGGAATGGGTAAGAACAAAGCTGGAGATAGGGAGATGAGGCTAGAGATTGGCCACACAGGAACAGAGCAGGGTGCCAGAGCCGCGGAGCTCATGTGCTTGCTGGAGAAGTCACTGAGAGCTCGGGGGAAAACAAGGGGATGGAATCTCCTGGAGGAACCTTAGTTGACACAGATGTGTGATCAGATGGTCAGCCCAGGAGTCACCTTCAATGGTTGATGCTTGTTGAGAGCTGTGTTGTACCTCATCCCTCCAGCCCAGCAATGAGGCCCAAAGTAGATCTAGGTTTGTATTTGCCTAGCACCCTTTTATTTAGGTAGCACTCCTCCCTTCTGTGTGGTTCAGCAAGGCTGCCAGTCCTAGGCATCTCTCCTCTCCTTTGAAAGCCTGGGGGTCTTCGGCTGGGTTTCTGCAGAAGTAGGACCTGAGATGAGGATGTGCATGAGATGTGTTAAGGTGATTCCAAGAAGCACTGGTATGAGCATGAATGTGTATTGCGGTTCTCCAGAGCAACAGAACCAGTAAGATATATGTGTATGTACACATACTTATTTATAACATAGGAGTATATAATATAGCCTATGTATATATTTATAATATAAAACATAATGCAATATTTATTTATTTATTATGAGAAGTTGGCATACAGAATTGGGTCACACAATTATGGAGGCTGATGAGCGCTGAGATCTGTAGGATGAGTTAGCATGCTGGAGACCCAGGACAGCCAATATTATACTTCCAGTACAAAGGCCAGCAGGCTTAGGACCTAAGAAGAGGTTATGTCCCAGTTGGAGTCTGAAGGCAGGAAAAACCTGGTATTTCAGTTCAAAGACAGCCAGGAAGAATCCTCTCTTACTTGGGGGAGGGTTGGCCTTTTTGTTCTATTCAGGCCTTCAGCTGATTGGTTGTGACCCATCACATTAGGGAGAGGAATCTGCTGTACTCAGTCTACTAATTCAGATGTTAATCTCATCCAAAAACACCCTCACAGACACACTCCACTTGATCTTAGCCAAAAGGCCGAGAAGCGATTCACAGACACACTCACTCAGAATAATATTTGAACAAATATCTGGGAACTCTGTGGCCCAGTCAAGTCTCAGACACATAAAATTAACCTTTACAGGGAGAAATGAGATAAGGGAATTTAAGCCAGTATAGAGTGTGGTAATGAGCAAGCTACTTTTATGGGCACCGGAGGCTCATTTCTTTTGGTGAGTGAGCTCTGGTTGATGGTATGAAACATACCTCAGAGGGTCCCCCTGAGTAGTAAGAAAATTGAGATTCCCATCTTCCATCTCCTGTCGGCATTGCCTGAGGAATGCTGCTAGGGACTTCTACTTCCTATGACTTCTCTTGTCCGAGAACAAGTCCTCAAGTGGAGAGTCTCATGTGCTTGTGGTGGGATGCCTTTGACTTGTATGAGGAAGATGAGGGCCCAAAGGACACCGATGGGCATGGCCAGCATTTGCTATGATGGGCAGATGGCACATACCTGGTCTATCCGTCTGCTGGACCATGGGGCAGCACAGAGCATAAGCAGGGTCCATCAGGGTCTCCCTCTGGGATTAATTTATTGTGGTCCTAAGGAGGGAGGGTGTGAATTTGGAGCTGTCAGCATCTACTTTTCCTCCCATAGAGAGATGGAGAATAAGGCTGAGCAAAGACAAAGAAGAGGAATGGAGAGAAAGTCTGTGTGTTGGTGGCTGTGAATTTTGTTTCTAGTCCCTGGAGCTCTGGTTCTTATCTCTCCCTTATGTAAACTACTACCCCGGCTGGATAACCCAATGTATTCCTTTCTTGATTAATTTAGCTAGAGTTGGATTTCTGGGCATGGAATCAAGAGCTCTTACAAACAGTTATGGCAGGGTGGAAGGTGGGGGCAGTGAGAGGGAGATTGGATTGAGAGAGAGAGATTGCCCTGGGCCTAAGAGCTTTCTCTACTTATTAGCTCCCAGTGCCTGAAATTTAAGGCACTGGAAGGAAGATGAGTTTATGGTGGAAATTTGTAACCGACCATTAACTAGAATGGCACATCTAAGCCCCTGTGCCTGACCAGTTGTTAGGTCTTAACGAAACAGCGATAAAAAAAGAAATTTCAGTTTCAGTGCTTAATTAGCCATTCCTTTCCTTCCTGACTTTTAGCTTTATGACTTTAGCTTCTAGGATAGCATTTTATTGTACTCAAGTACGAATTAAGCCTAAACAAGGAGTCTCCCCATGTTTCTGCTCCTACAATTTAAATTTAGTCTTTGTAGGACGACACGAGGTGCTACATTAAATATCACATGTAAGGACTGTAAATTTTTTAAAAGAGAGACAGAAGCAAGCATTCCTCATTGTGATCCCTCTTCTAAACACTATGGGAACTCATATTAATTTAAAACAAGAAAAAAGTTAATGCTGTTTTTTATTGCCTTAAAAAAAAAGGGGGTGGTTTGTCTGAAGTACTCTAAGAATAGGCACCAAAATATGCAGTAATGAGAAGTGATAGTAGCTGCCATTTGTCGAAAATCTCTTAGTACCCGGCTAGGTCCTTGACATTCCATATCTCTAGTCATCCTGAGAGACTTTGAGGATGGTTGCTCTCCAGTTTCTGTTGAACAAATGGCGGCTCAGAGAAGGCTAAAGCACAATCACAAAGAAAACATAGGGCTGGGAGCCATTTTGCATCAAGACCGTGGGATTCCAAAAATCGACATGCTTCCCACTTGCTAAGGGTGTGTTTTATGCATATGATGGTGTAGGTGGTGGTGTATGTGATGAGTGTTTCAGTGCTGGACGTTGTGCCAGGTACTGCCCATGGTAGGCACTCAGCAGTACTTCTGTTCAGTGAATTGGAAATGTGTGGGTGAATGAGCCCCATGACACTGAGGAGCAGGGAATTCCATTATGACTGAGCAAGGGTTTGTTAAGCAATTATATGTGTGTCCTCACGGAAATTGTATTTATGCCCCTACAAAAAACAAAGATTCTTCTTTATTTCTTGAAATTGAAGATAAAATGAGGAGCCTTCCTGACATCTACCTCAAGTCCTGTTTTGTAATGAGGCAGAGTATAAATAAATCTGTAAGAAGAAGGGATTAATGGTGTCTTGCATTTGCACAGTACTTTACTGTTTAGAGAGCATTTGCTCACCGTGTCCGTTTTGATCCTCCCAGCAGGCCTGTGAGGTGGAAACAAAGGTTTGGAGAGGTTGGGGGAGCTTGCCGCAAGATGACACCACAGTCAGGTGCCCAAACCAGGACTTGAGTGGGGTTCATCTGACTCAGAGTTCACACTTCCTGAACAAGATTTTGGAGTGGTGTAAAACGCTCTTGAGAAAAACAACTGTTTTTCAGGCATTTATAGCCCACTTTAGCAGCACTCAACTGCATGCCTCTGATCTTTATGCTAATTTTGGATACGCCTTATCTCTTAAATAATCCAAGGGTATGCATGTGG
Organism: Eumetopias jubatus; assembly: GCF_037043125.1. Lineage (NCBI taxonomy): Eukaryota > Metazoa > Chordata > Mammalia > Carnivora > Otariidae > Eumetopias > Eumetopias jubatus. Next base: position 81,931,051 of record NW_028274818.1, read on the forward strand.
TTGCTTCTTGATTTGAAATCCTCATGTGCTTATAACTAATCGGGTTGTAAAGCGTGCCCCAGAATTTACACTTCCCTAATTCAGCCTGATTTCTCCCATCCTTCCACGTTAGCAGAGCTACCTCTCCCCCAGTTCTGCTCTTGATCGTCCAGAGGGAAAGCACAAAGTGAGGCGCTTACGTTTTTTCTCCAGAATGTTGGAGCCCAGAGTAGACAGATGGGAAAGAGTGGAAGAATTTGAACTAGAGGAAACATTTCTAATTTTCTCTTTTCTCGAGCATTGGAAGTTACATGCTGTCTGGAGGGTGTGTATTCATTTTACCCTCCCCCTTTTTTAAAATATAAAAGTAAGGCAAAGCAATAACAAAAAAAATGAGAGACTCTGTCTTTAATTGGAGTAATCAGCCGTGTTCTAAAGGTGGAACAGCTAAACCAGAAATCAGTGGCCAATTGCTGGGGTGCAGGATGGACAGGCAGAGAGCCAATGCCAGCTTTATGTCTGCCTATAAAAGTCATACTTGTTCACTCCAGAGAATTGGGATTCTAGGGAATTATAAAGAAAACAAATGTAAAGTTTTATCAGTCTCTTGTCAGCCATTGGGCTGGTTGGTCAGAAGTCATTACTGTTAGAGACATTAATTGATTAATGAGAATTAACTTAATCGGGAGCCATTTCCGTGATGATGATGATGATGATGATGATGATGATGATGATGGTGGCTAATATTTATCGAATGGTTGCTCTATGCCGAGTCCAGGCTATGAGCTTTACATTATATGATCTCATGCAGACTTTTACTTTCATGTTTCTCTAGGTGGAGAAACATGCTCAGAGAGGGTAAGCACTTGCCCATGGTCACAGAGGAACTGAGTGGGGAAGCTAGGGTTTGGGTTCAGACCGTCAGATGCCAGACCCCAGGGTCTTCAGCACTTTATCATCCCTGTGTCGTTCAGTGGATAGCATGGTTCACTTTGGGTTTGAAGGGGAGAGCTTGGGATAGAAGTAAAAGTTCCAAATGGGGAAACAGCAAGGAAACCAAACGCCATTTCCTGGTCATGAGCTGGAGTAACAAAATAAAGCAAAGCTGATGGCTTCACTTGAGATTGCCACTTCCAAGCAGCCACTGTTGGCGTATGTGCCTTATTCTGACGCTGCCCCTAAAGCTAAGAACATGAGCAGTCTCTTTTACCTATAATCTTTAGAATTAAGAGCATGTTGGCCCTCTGAGGGTGGATTGGATTTTAAAAAACAGTTGGGAGTCACTTGTGGCCAACTCAGGTGACAGTGGCAGATGATGAAGCCTGTTATTGTCACCTGTGTTGAAATGAAATTTACCTCATGGTAATGAAAGCAATTTTCTTGTGCAATTCTGGAGAGCAATTAGCCCAAAGCAGTGGTTTTAGAACTCTTAACAAACTACCCCTACAAAGAAAGGAGAGTGCATTCAAGCTCAGCAGAGTATAGCCTAAAACAGTCTCACCCAAGGGTGAAAATTCCTTTGAAATGTCATGTTTTATCTTAAATATTTGTGAATCCTGCATTCTGCTTTGTGCCCTGTTTTAAATTACTTATGGAGTAAAGTCTGTTGATGCTCCAGGAAGATGGTTATGTTTGTACAATATAGCTTTGCATGTCCCAGGGATACAGTAGGGTTCCCCTGGGGGTACCTGTGCCCCAGTTTGAGAAACATGGCTGTATCAGAGGGAGTCTCAAACTGTGATCTAGGCTGCCTGGAGGGCATTCTTCCCTCTCCCCCGCACTTTTTAAATTCCAGTGTTTTGAGTAGGAAATATAGTTTAAAGTTCAAAAATGAAATATTACGAGTATAGTAAAAGTCTGTCTCCTATCCCTGCTCCCCTGAGATAGCCAGCTCCCAAGATGGCCTCAGTGATCCCTGCCTACTGGCATTCACCCACTGGTGTCTTCCTCTTTCATGTTGTGACGCGGTTGGTGTTTGTAACCAGTGCCGGAGAAGTGATGGCATGTCACTTCCAAGATTAGGCTATGAAAAACTGCACCTTCTGTCTTGAGGGGTTCTTCTCTTCCTCCCTCCTTCCCCCTCATCTCTCTCTCTCTCTCTCTGTCTCTCTCTCTCTCTCTTTCATATCCGTTCCTCTGGAGGAAGCCAGCTGCCATATTGTGAGAACACTCAGGCACCCTAGGGAGAGGCCCATGTGGGGAGGAATTGGGGTGTCCAGCTAATTGCCAATGAGGAGCTGCGGCCTACCAATAACCACGAGTGAGCTCGGGAGCTTATCTTTCAGGCCCAGAAAACCTTCAGATGACTGCAGTCCTGGCCGACATCTTACTTGTGGCGTCAGGAGAGACCCTGAGCCAGAACTACCAGCTCAGTGGCTTGGGGGCTCCAGATCCACAGTGACCGTGAGATAATAAATATTTGTTGTTTTAGGCTGCAGTGTTATGATGAATTTGTTTGACAGCAATAGATACCCAATACATTACACTCTCAAGAGTTCCTTAGGTTCTTTCTAGAATTTATATATATATGAATGCCAGCAAATAGAACTACAAACTCTTCTTTCCCCCTTTACTCAAAACAGTCTGCTACACATACTATTCCATAGCTTGCTTTCCTCAATATGATATTTTTGGGAGATATTAACTACATAGAAATAGTATAGAGAATTTGTCCCTGTTTTTTTTTTTTTGTTATTTTGTTTTTTATTTTTGTTTTTACAGCTGAGTAGTAGTCCATCAAATGGCTACACTATAATTTGTGTAGCCGGTTCCTTATTGATGGCATTTCCAGTGTTTTGATAGTACAGTGTTTTTGTGAATAATCTTGTACACATGTGTGCAAGTGCACTTGTAGCATCTATTTCTACAGGGTGAAATTTCTCGGTCCAAAGGGTACAAACATTTGTGATTTCTATATTGTTCAATTCCCTTCCATAGGGATTGTACCAAGTCCCATGTTTTCTGCCCCTAAGCCCTCCCCTCTCCCCCAGCAGCATATGTGAGTTGTTGGCCGCTGGTTGGACCTGAACTGATTAAAAAATGAAATCGTTCAGTTCCAGTGAGCTGATGAAGTGCACATCCAAAGACTGTTTCACTTAGGACTAAGGCAACCTTCCATTTAAGTGGTTTTGAAATTTGGTATTTATAAGTGAGACTAGTCTGTGCTCGAGTTTGCTGAGGTTACAAAATTCAAATTTTCTTTGAAGACCAGCTGCCACATGCTATTTGTCAATAGCTGCACACACACAAAGTGGCAGCAAGAAGGGCACATGGCCACTGGAGTCTCTCTCCCTCCAAAGATGAGCTGCGTCAGTGTGCGAACATGCAAGCAATGGAGTCCTGAGGGATTCCAGAAGGATTTTCAACAGTAGCAGCGACATCAGAGTAAGTAGGTGCCTTCCCAAGGTGACAGCATTTTGCCATTTGTTTATAAGGTACCAGTGATTGCAAGTGAGATCACTGGTTTGACAACAGCTCTTTGGGGGAAAGGAAACACTACATTAAATGCTCACATTGATTGTAAGATGACTGTGTTTTAGAAATGATGAAATGTGAAAGAGCATGTAGCTTAGATTCATGGAAACACACTCAATTCAACTCTGTTCAGTTCAGCCCCATTGAATGCAAGGCTGTATTGGGTGCCTCTCCCTTACCTCTTCATTTTTTAAAAATTTTATACTGGAAAGGAGGACTTAAGTGAGTCCATTCTGAGGATAACTGATAGGACGGGGCAGAGTGAGCCTACACTGGAACCGGACAGTCCTGGGTTCGGATACCAGCTTTTACCAGTTAGTACTTGGGAGATCTTGGGCAGATTACTTATTTCACTATTTTTTGAGACTTGATGTTCTCATCTGCAAAGTAGGGACATTGATACCTGTCTCAAAAGGTTTGTATTATGTGGAATGTTTGTGGTTGCAAGCGCCAGAAGCCCAACTCAAAGTCTCTTAAGTGCAAAGGAGGAATTTAGTGGGAGGATCCTGGGTATAAGAGACCAGAGAAAGGCAGGACAGCCACCAGGCCTTGGAAAATTGCCTTTAGGATTGACACTTCTCCAGGATTGTTTTGCATCTCTGTGTAGAGCAACATTCTCCATGAAACAAATTTAAAGTGTTATAATTTATTGGTTCAGCAGCAGGAATGAGATGGATTCCTTTCTCTTGGTCCCAAGGTCCAAAATCCCACAGAATCCTTTTGCCCAGCTTGGGTGATGTGTCTGTCCCTGGGTCAAATATCTCTATCAGGGCAGGTGTAGGGGCAGTCCTTAGAAAAGAGATGACAAGGCAGAAAATACCACAGCTACTGGAACAGAGTTGCAGTGAGGATCATGTCTATAACATACCTAGCTCATAGTAAATGCTCAAGAACTGGCCAGTGTTAATAAGAATGATAATAATAAACACTGATGGCTGGCATTTACTGGATTTTTTTTCCATGTCAGGCACTGTGTCAAGCACTTTGCATGCATATCTCATCAATAAAAACCTTCACATTTTTACTCCATATCACTGGTAAATCTTTCTCCCCTCCTGGAACCATTTAAAAATCGACAAGCCATAAATGACTTTCTGAGGGCCTAGTGGACACAAAATGAGAAGAAAAGGGTGCTTGAGTCCATGTTTCCTTCCTAGAAGTGAGTTTCTGTTTCCTGTGCATGAAGGAGAGACTGTGATATTGGATAACACTAAACTCTTAAAAGTAATTGCTACCCCCCAGTTGGAAGGGAAGGGGCCACAGTGAATAATAAATGTGTTTTCTGCTTTTTTGGGGTGAAAGGAAGAGAGCCTGCATGTCTGTTGGGGCAGCTTACTGTGTTGTCTTTCTGAGGTCCAGATTTCTGGCATTGTTACGGCTTCTTGGCTCTCTTGAGCCCTGAATCTGCTTCAGAGCCAGAAAGTCCCAAGACTTCTAGGCTCTCTGATTACTCTGGGCTTTGGACGCCAGTTCCTTTAGGAGCAAAATAATTGTGGAAACTTGTACAGATGAAGGAGACACACCAGAGTTTGGGGTAAGCCTGCTGCTGGTTGATGATGCTGGTGGCAGTGAGGTAGGATTAACTTTCCAAAGAGTTTTGGCTCCTTTAGGGCTAGGAGTTCTAGGTGAAGGAGATTCTCTTAGTCTGTCCTCTCTCTGGATAGTATCTGAGCTGGATGTTTTACATTTTCCCCTCCAGATTAGCTTTCCATGCCCCACTCCTGCTGTACCCCAGGAGGCTGCCCTCTATGGACTGTATCACCCGGGCTCCCTCACTCTCTTGTGGCTGGTTGGGCTTGGCCAGTGGCGGACCCTCATAGGATAGTAGAAGGTGGGAGGAGAGAGATGTTGGGGTGTCTATTCCTCTGGCTCTTCCCAGTTGAGTTGCCATGGGTTAGCTGCCTCTCTGTGCTGGAAATTCACAGCTCCTGCCAGACAGCTCTCTCTGAAAGCTACAGCTCCTCTCCTTGGGTTCCACAACTGTTTCCTCTCCTTTGCCCTCCAGGTTAGGGGTGGGAATGGATCCTCACTGTTGCTAGTTCTGGGATAGTACAACATTCTGGTTCAGTTATATCATCAAAGACCTGGACTCTTGCCATCTTTCTGCTCTGACTTATAGAGTGTGGCCTTATGTCCCAGGCTTCAGGGTTGACAGGGTGGCTGCCACAGTGCCAAACATCACAGCCTCACACAACAGTTCCAAAGACAAGAGAAGACTTGTCTCTGTTTTATCCCTTTGTAACAGCAAGGAGAAATTTCTCCAGAGCTTCCAGCATACTTCCCAGCAGCTCTTATTGGTCAGAGGTGGTGACAGCCCTGTTCCTAAAGCAGTCACCCGAAAGGGAGGGTCAGTATTACCATGGCTGGTTTGGATCAAAATGTACTCCTTGGGGCAAAAAGGGGCCAGACTTCTTCTGAATCATATGACTGTTCAGTACCTAAAAATTGGGGTTCCCTTAACAAAGAAGAAGGGGCTTTCTTAGGTAAGCATAGCAGCATCTAACAAATGAAGGAAAAGCTTGTGAGGTATGGTGAGTTGTGAGGCCAGAGACTGGGAAGGTTCCAGAATATGGTATCCTAAAGAAGTTAGGCAGCCCAGGAATCCCAAAATGACTGTCCCGATGTCATACATTCAGTTAGTGGCCAAGGAGTTGAGGCACCTGAATGGACTCATTTTCTCCACAAATCCTTTCTGCTGAGACCAGCAACCTGTAGCTGTAGAGACACCTTCATGGAATCAATGACAGCTTAAGCCTCCTAAATCGGTGGCAGTGCCTAGAATGGGGCTGTCCTCGGGCTTTCATCTGTGATGTACTCAGCAGCGTACAGAGTGTTTCTGCATCTGTGTTCTCAATCTGCCATCCACTTCATAATGGGGAAACGGAGGTACAGAAAGGTGAAGGATCTTTTATTCAAGGTCCCACTGCTGGAAAGTGGGAGTATCTGGACTTGAGCCAGGTCCTTTAACTGAAGGTCCCGGTAATCTGCTTTTTTGCCTTTCAGATAACTTCGTAAGTTCTACAGGGTAGCTCTTCGACCATGATGCACTGAAGATGTGGATGAATGCAAAACAAAAAAACAAAAAAAAAGTTGTGCAGAGATAAAAACCCAGTTGTGACTCTCCTTCTGGGCCCATGAATAAAGCAAAGTTATCAAATAGAGATGTATGAGCTGCCAAGTAGAACTCACTGGGTTTATGGGGCTGTGTCAGGCACCTCTGACAACAGCACGTATTTACCTTGCAGATGAATGACTTCATTTCTTGTCCCAGATGCATCACTGGTGGGTAATATTTATGCAGATAGAAAACCGTTCCCCTTACTTTATTTTGTCCTGGGATGTTTGTACCCATTTGATTTTCTACCTTTTGACTTGACAGTGTTCTTCAGGGGACTGCGTTATGGGATGCATTTCGATAAACAATGCTGAAGTGACAGATTTCGGCTTTAAATGAAATTGTGTTCCATAAAGTGGGAGACAAAGGCTTATAACTCATTGTCGGCTACAGACATTTCGGCGAAAATTATCTTTCATGCTTTGATCTCCACTGTATCATTTTACTGAGTGGCCTCGTGTGCTCTATCAATCAAACCCATGGAAGGTGCAGGAGAATCACATTTAAAATCAAATGCAAGTCATAGATTCACCTGCCCAGGAGGAAGAGAAATGTGTCATGAATCCTCGTTTCAATCTTTTGTGATTACAACTGAATTAGTTTTTGAAAACTCCAGAGGACAAAGTTTTCCACTTTCCAACTTTCATATTATTATTATTTTTTTGAGGGGGGCGATATTAGATCTGTATAGAGGCAGACTAAAATGATTTAGCTGTGAGATCACAGTCTCGCCTTCCATCTAACTGTAGGTTAGGGCCTTTTAATATTCCTCTGACGGGGATTTTTCATGGAGGAAGGGATGTTAAGAAGAAAGATGTTTCCTAACAAGAAAACATTTAGACAAGGAGGATATGACTTCCCTCACTCATTCCTGCCTGCTTTCTTGGCGAACGTGGCAAACGACGGGGAGCCAGAAAGGAAATGGTGTTTGTGAATCTCCCTTCTCTTTTCAAGGTGCTTGGCACAGGATATCTCATTTGATATCCACACATCCAGGTGAGGTGGGCAATCCACAGCCCTGTTGTATAAATGAGGAAAATGAGGTCAAGAAACACACTCAAGATCAATAGAGCCGAGATGGCACCCCGAGTCTACATGATTCAGAATAACACTCTTTAAAAAAATTTTTTTTTGAGAAGGAATGTTTCTTGTTGATTGCTTTCCCCCCTCTATAATTTTAATGCCTGGCATGTTGTAGGTGCTTGAAAGTACTTGTTCAACTTCTGAACCAGGCGTCAGCAAACTTTTACAATAAAGATGCAGGTAGAAAATTTCTTCAGCTCTTCGGGCCATAAGGTGTCTGTGGCAGCTACTCATTTCCGCTCTTACAGCATGAAGGCAGGCACAGACAACATGTCAACAAATGAGCGTGGCTCTATTCCAGCAAAACCTCATTTATGAACTCTGGAGTTTGAATTTCATGTAATTTTTGTGTCACGAAATATTCCTCTTTTGATTTTTTTCCTCAATCATTTAAAATGTAAAAACGATTCTTAGCTTGAAGGCTATGTAGAAAAGCAGGTGGCATAGATGTGAACTGCAGACTATAGCTTGCCGACCCCTGGTCTCCATGATAATTACGGTACTTGAATCATTCCGCCCATAGGTGAACAAAAGCTATCGTATCTCAAAGGTCTAGCTTGGTGCGTGGCACAAACGTTCTTTGTCTATGGGGGAAAGATTCATTTTGAGAGGGTTCATAGCCTTCTCCACCTTTGAAAGAGAGCCCAGCTCTTGTCCCGGCTGGTGCCTGGGATATTTATGATATAAAATCTGAGGAAGGAAAAGAGTGAGGTTGGCTGAAAAGTAGAGACGGAGGGTTAAGCTAGTCTACTTGACAAGGGTCGGGAGGTGTTGGGGAAGGACAAAATAATATCAGCTGTTTGAGGAGTAGAGAGATCTTTTGGGGTTTGTTCTAGGGAAACCGAGAAATGTAGGTAAACCAGGGAGGCAGATAAGGGACTTTAGGAGTATCACTGAGGGTTAGGCTTTTTATGTTTGTTTGTTTGTTTTTTTAAAGAAAACCTTAGTTTAAAAAAAAAATCTGTGGTTTTGGTTGTCCTAGTGATGGGAGATAGAAGGAGATAGTTTTGTTAGATGTCCTGCCAAAAACAAACAAAAAACCCTAAATTCTGCTTGATATTTGAATGGGTAGGAACTTGACATTCATTTGGATTAGAAACCTATTTTTGATTTTCTGATTCTAGAACCTTGTGTTTTACATATAAACGCTGAACGAACACTGAAGTTTCCAAGAACAGAGCTACAGGGTACATCCAGAGAAGATTGCATTTTGTTTTGTGTGGAGTGTTAAAATGAAGGAGTTGCCATTTTGGGAAACCATGACACTTACAATCACACCACAGCGGCACATATCTGCTCATTCTTGGATTTCTGTGACTGGCTCATCTAGTTACTCCACACGTAGGTGTGAGCATCCGACTACCTCATTCTGTCTTCCTAAGGGAAACCCATACTATTTCACTATAAATTATTTCATTATAAATTCCTTTTTCATATCTCCTTTTTATTATAATTAGGGCACAATAGAAGTTGATTTGTTAAAATAAGGGTAGGTAGTTTCTACTGTCAATGAATTTCTTTTTAGGATGATAAAGAGGGCTTTTCAAAATATTAGCTAAGGTATGAGGACATTGGACCTGATGGAGCTGAGAGCCCCTGCCTTGTGATGCCCGGGAAACTGCTTTTCAATTACATGTTTCTTTGAGTGCAGAGACAGGGTTCTTGGTTATATTTGGGACCCTGAAGCATCAACTGTAGGCATTTGACAGAGTAAAAGAGATGCTTCCTTCAGGGGCAACTGCTTGCTTACCTCCTGTTTTCCTTTTGTTTGTCATGTAAGGCCAGACTTCTTGACCTCCCGCAACACTGCTATTTGCTCTGGACACAGTTTTCTAAGTGCTTCAGAATCTCTGTTAGTTCATTTTGAAGACAGCCTTCACTTCCAAATCTAATTACAGTTGGAGCTCACCATCAGCTCAGGCCACACCCAGCTCATCCTCTCTGGGAGGCTAAGGATCTTCTCTCTCCCTGGAAAATGACTGTTGTTGGTTTTCTTCTTTAGGCAGCCAGAACCATCCATCCTTTTACCCCATGGGACCTTGATAAAACTGGCATCTCAAGGCCTTCCTTCTTTCGATTGGTTTTTCTTCTCCAAAGGGCCCAGAGATATTATAAATGAAAGGTTGGCTGGGGCTGGGCAGGCATTTTATTCTGATGAAATTTCCACTGGGATTTTCTATTATTACAGTAGAGCATGGGAGCTCAAATCAGATTACCTGGTTTCGAATCCTGCCTTCACCACTTACTAGAAGCTCTGTGACTTGGTGAGAGACCCAGCCTCTCTGAGAGGCACTTCCCTTATATGCTAAAGGGTAGTGATAGTATTTTGAGGATTAAATGGTATAACACACAGAATATGCTTAGCACCCAGTGCTCAACATAAATGACCCAGTCAATAAACATCAGCTTTATAATGGCAGTTATTACCTCAGGATACAAACTCATGTTCTCTTGAATGTTCTTTAGATTATTCAGTCAAGCAAAGAACTCTTCTCTCATCTTGTGTGTGTGTGCATGCGTGTGTACCTAATATCCCTTAGTGAGTTTTCCCAACTTATTGTATGTTCTCAGGGATGTAATTCCTTTGACTTCCCCGTCTTTCCAATACCAGCAGTGGGTGCACTCAGCACAGGAATGCCCATATCTGTGAGGCCTGCTTTCTTTCACTTTCCTGATTGCCTTCCTCCAGGTGGGCATTGGAAAGGAGAAATGTTGGAGGAAGGGCCAACTGTCTATCACTGTCTTAGGCAGTTTGGGCTGCTAGAATGAAATACTGTAGCCTGGGTGTCTTAAACAGCACATGTGTATTTCTCACAGTTGTAAGGCCTGGGAAGTCTAAGATCAAGGTGCTGGCAGGTTATGTGACTGGTGAGGACTGTCTTCCTGGCTTGCAGATGGCCTTCTTCTTGTTATGTCCTCATGTGGCAGAGAAAGTGGGGGCTCTCATCTCTTCCTCTTCTCGTAAGGGCACTAACTCCCATCATGGGAGCCCCATCCTTATGACCTCATTTAAACTTAGTTACCTCCCAAAGAGCCCACCTCTGGATACCAACACTGGGGATTAGGTCTTCAACATCTGAATGTGAGGGGACACAAACATGCAGTCCATAGCCTTTTCTTTTCCAAAAATCTCCCTGAAGCCCTCTCTGTCATCCTTGGTATCCTCATTTAACAAATGAGGAAATTAAGACTCTAAGACATGAGTTGAATTGTCTTACGTTGTCCTTGGCTGCACAAGTTACAAGTGCCACTCCCCAGATAATTGCATTTGAACATGGGAGCACAATTAACCAATGCATCATACCCATCCAGGGAGCATAATCCCTTATTAATCATAACGAAGTGGGGAGACCCAGCTTGACCTTAAGGTGTGTTTGTGGTTGGGTTTCGGGTTCATTTGATTCTCAGATCTGCCACTCAGATGTTTAACAAGGTGTTAACAGCACCTCTGGTGCTCAGTTTCTACATCTATAAAATGAGAATAATAATCGTGCCTTTTGATTGTTGAGAGGCTTTTATGACATGATGCAGGTGAAATGCTTATCAGGAGCCTGATATAGTCAATGTTCGATGCATGTTGGATGTTATTAGCTAAGATGTATAATTAGCAGAGGTTTGGCTTTTATTCGTGGACTGTGTTCCAGTTGTTATTTAGGGAGAGCAGAGTCCTAAGGGGATGGAGACACAAGTCGAGTTCTGGGTTGGGGAATGTTTCCATCTAATGTCTAACCAGTGGGTAAAGCCAGGGATTCCATGAAAGCCCCTGTCTTAAAGCAAAAAATGGACATGGACAAGGAGGGGAAGATGCTTAGGGAAGTGGTCAAGGAGGCGGGAAGGGAGAAACCATTTCCAGAGTGCTCAGCAGGTGCCAAGCATTTTCCTTTTGTTGTACTGCCTAATTGCAAAACCATGCTGCAAGGTAGGTGATATTCCTGTTTTACAGATGAGAAAAAAGAGGCCAAATTAATGACTGGTTCAAAGTATTACAGTTAGAGAGGGATGGAGCCAAAACGAGAACCTGCTCTTGCCCAGACTCCAAAGCCCATGTCTATATACTGATGCAAACTTCCCCTCCAGCTAGCCTGATCAGGTAAACTGAGGCATGCTGTGACAGGAAGGCTTAAGGAGGAGATATCATGGCTGTTCCTTAAACATCCTTTCCTTCCCACTGCCAGTTGCCAACTATAAACTCTTCCAAAATGTGATAACGGTTTTGAATTTTCCTGTCATATCAATTTGATATGAGAAATTTGGGATTTCCAAAATGACAGAGAAACCCAGTTTTAAAGATGCTGGAAGGCAAACATCTGTGAAAAATCACAAGAACAATGTCAACATCTGTCCTGGTGAAAAGAAATTGCTGAGGTTCTCAATTTACAGCCAATCAATCTTGGGAGGCCAGGATGCTTGCACATTTAAATGCATGTTGGAGCTATAGGAATGGCTAATTAATTTAGTTTGCATGCCTGTAAGATTTTTCATTGTTTTCAGTTAAAAAAATTCTTTTTTGAATAGGGAATGTGTGCAAATGGCAAAAAAGTTGAAAGAATACAAAAGAAGTGTACAGTGAAAAGGAAGTCTCCTTTCCTATCCTAACCACCACAGGTTCCCCTTCCCCAAACCTAACAGGGGTTGGTGGCTACTCTTGAAACCTTCCAGAAGGTACTCTCTTTATATAGAAGAATCATGTATATATAGTCTCCTTCCAGTTTTTAGAAGAATATAGATGATAGCGTACTGTACACATTATTATGTGTCTTCATTTTTTTCACATAACAATATGTATTTGTTGCACATCTGCACATAAGGAGGTGCCTCATTCTTCTTAATGGCTGTGTAGTAGTCCAGCATATCAATTAACCAGTTCCCTTCTGGTGAGCATTCCGGATGTTTGCTGTTGCCTTCCACTGCGATTTATGCCTGGATGTATACCTCGTGCATGTATGTGCTTTCATCTGTTGGATGGATGCTTAGAAGTGGAGCTCCTGAGCACAGAGGATGTGCATTTACAATGCTGTGTCTTCCAGCTCAAAAGGAATATTTTCTTACTTACCTTGGAGGGAGCATCGCCTTCTTCAAGGAGATCAGATTGGTGGGCTCAGTGACCATCCACAGATGCGGCGACTATCTTGCTCCATCCTGGCTTCTTCATCAGCCAGAATGAAGAGCTGGAATGATGTGTGTGTGTTACATCTTTGGGGCTTTTCACTGCACCACTGAGATCCTATGCTCAGAGAAAAACAAACTCCCACATATTTACTGTTACCCCATTCCACGAGGTCTGATGTGTTTTTTCCTTTATCCTAAACTTCTTTATACTGTAGTTTCCTTCTTTATCCCAGTCCTGCTCAAGCTCCCTTTGACTCCGTGCTCATACACCCAGTCTTACCAAGTCAAGGTAAACCCAGACCCTTTTGGTTTAAAACCTAGACCTCTTGGATAAAAAGTCACTTCAGGATTCTCAAGGCAGCCTGACTTTTAACCTTTAATCATTTGAAGGTTTCTCATCTTTTTCTCTTTCCGCTTTGGTCTCGGGCTCTCTGGTGGGTGCTGCAGCCCCCAGCCCCTGTGCTAGACCACGGCGGCCCTCTTACCCCAGCTGCTGGAGAATTGGCTGCTGACATCTCAGGGCTCAGTTGTGCCTCTGCCGAAGGAAGCCTCATAGTTTTTGGGTGTCCTTTCTCCTCCCTAAGGCATCCTGTATCCAAGGACTGATTCTTGAGGGTTACAAAGGTCATGTCCCTTGCCTCGATTCAGATACCTCTGAAGGGGTGCCCCGGTTTCAAGACTCCCAATGGGATTGCCTCAGATGTCTCTAGCAACTGTTCCACATTTCACTCCTCCCTCTGCCTGGTGTGACTTTCCTCCTTCCTTACAGATACTGCTCCCCGGTAAACCTCCTGCACACAGATTTCCATCCCTGCATTTGTCTCCCTGAAACCTGACCTCTCACAGGCTTGTCCGAGCAGGGTATGGCTTTGGGGCGGAAGGCTACCCCCCTGGCCTGCTGAGAGACACCTGCCCCCAAGTGCCCCTGGGAAGGGGTAATGTTCCTGATTCCCATGAGTTAGGTCCTATGTAGGGAGGGGATGGACGGAGGTGGCCTCTGGTTCTACCTGAATGTGTCTTCTTTCAACCTGGTTCCATTTGTGTACTCTGCTACCCAGAAGCTGAAGAGTGTAGCATCTTTTGTGTACTAAAGGGTTGACTAAGCAGGTCTGGGGTGTTCAAATCCTACACATCCCAAAGAAAGGTTTGGCCCTTGACTGACTGCTGGGAGATAACCTCACAGTCCTTGGAACATTCTGCCTCTGTTTACCTGGGTCTTTGGGACATGCCAGATAGTCTATGCTAACAATGTGATATATGGTGAATGTCTCAGGCTTGGGGCCCCATGGTGGTATCTGCCCTCTGGAGGCAGATATGGAGGATGGAGACTGAGTAACTAAGACCACCCCTGAGGATGCTCTATACCTGTGTGACCAACACTTAGTATACAAGGCTTGGGTGAGCTTCTTTGGTTGTCAACACTTTGTAGGTGTTGTCACACATCTTTGCGGAGACGTAGGACAATGGGAAGCTTGTACCTGATCTCTCCTGGACCCAGCCCTATGCACTTATTTTTTTTTTAGATTAAAAAAATAAAATAAAAAAAACAACAAAAAAACAAAAAAATAAAATAAGATTACTTTGAAGCAGAAAAAAAAATTATTTGAATCAGTAAAAAAAAATTATTGAAGTTTCTAAACATTTTTTCTAGCTTTTTTGAGATATAACTGACATATAACTTTGGGTACATGTAAGGTGTACAGTGTGATGATATGATGCACAAATATTGTGAATGGTCACCATAGTAAGGTTAGTTAATACTTCCATCACCTCACACATTACCTTTGCTCTTGTGAGGAGAACATTTAAGAACTTTCAAGTATATAATACAGTATTGTTAACTCTAGTTGCCATACTGTGTATTAAGAGCTCCAGAACCTATTCATTTTTAAAAATTTTTTAAAGGTTTTATTTATTTATTTTTTAAAAATAATTGTGTATTGTTATGTTAATCACCATACATTACATCATTAGTTTTTGATGTAGTGTTCCATGATTCATTGTTTATGCATAACACCCAGTGCTCCACGCAGAATGTGCCCTCTAAAGATTTTATTTATTTATTTGACAGAGAAAAAGAGAGAGAGAGGGAGAGCACAAGCAGGTGGAGCGGCAGAGGCAGAGGGAGAAGCAGGCTCCCCACTGAGCAAGGAGCCTGATGTGGGGCTCGATCCCAAGACCCTAGGATTATGACCCGAGCTGAAGGCAGATGCTTAACCGACTGAGCCACCCAGGTGCCCGTAGAACCTATTCATCCTATAACTGGAAGTATGTCTCCTTTGACTGACATGACCTCACTTCCCCAGCCCCTGACAACCACCATTTCTACTCTTTGTTTCTAGGACTTTGGCTTTTTTTAGACTCCACATGTGAGTGGGATCATACAGTATTTGTCTTTCTCTGACTAATTTCACTTAACATAGTGCCCTCAATGCTGTTGATGTTATTGCAGATGGCAGGTTTCCTACTTTTTAATGGCTGAATAATAATTCATTATATTCATGGAATCTTATTGTCCATCAAAGAGCATTTAGATTGTTTCCATGCCTTGCCTCTTGTTAATAATGCTACAGTGGACATGGGAGTGTGGATATCTCTGTGAAATATCCTTATTTCATTTTATTTGTATATGTACCCAGATACCCAGAAGTGGGATTGCTAGATCATATGATAATTTTACTTTTAATTTTTTGAGGAACCTCCATACTCTTTTCTAGAATGGCTGTACCAATTTACATTCCCACCAACAGTGCACAAAGGTTGCTTTTTTCCACACATCCACACCATTTCTTTGTTATCTCTTGTCTTTTTGTTGATAGCCATACTAACAGGTGTGATGTGATATGTCACTGTGTTTGATTAGTGATGTTGAGCACCTTTTCACGTACCTGTTGGCCATTTTTGTATGTTTGCTCTGGAAAAATGTCTGTGCAGTGCCTCTGTCCATTTTTAAAAAATATTTTATTTATTTATTTGACAGAGAGAGACACAGCGAGAGCAGGAACACAAGCAGGGGGAGTGGGAGAGGGAGAAGCAGGCTTCCTGCCCAGCAGGGAGCCCAGTGCGGGGCTCAATCCCAGGACCCTGGGACCATGACCTGAGCTGAAGGCAGATGCTTAATGACTGAGCCACCCAGGCACCCCTTGCCTAAAACACTTCTAATGGCATTCCATTGCTCTTAGAATAAAATAAATTTTTTTAAAAGATTTTATTTATTTTTGTGAGGGAGGGAGGGAGAGGGAGAGAGAGAGTACAAGCAGGGGGAGGGACAGAAGGAGAAGCAGACTCCCCGCTGAGCAGGGAGCCTGATGCGGGGCTCGATCTCAGGACCCTGGGATCATGACCTGAGCCAAAGGCAGACGCTTAATGACTGAGCCACCCAGGTGCCCCTGTCCATTTTTATTATACAATTTTTTTGCAGGGATATAAACTTTTAGATTTATTCTCTTAGTAACTTTCAAATACACAATGCAGTACTCTTTGGCAGTGTCCTGCCCAGCTCAGGAAGGTGGGTACTCATATGCTCTCATTTCCCCTGTGGGAGAAATCACAGGCCAAGAAGATTCCTCCTGGCACTGAGCTGTGCCGCCCTGTGGGAGGGGTGATGTGGATAATGTGAAATTGTTCCTTTTACTTTCTTCAACACATCCCATCTCAGGTTTTTTTTTTTCCCTCTAGTGTTGTGTTAGAACTTCTCCCTGGAAAGCTGGACTTCCACAAAGGCTGTCTCACTCATGGGTGATTGTCTGAATTTGTGTTCTTTGGAGGAAAGATGGTAGAAAATGGTTATTTTGCCATGTTGATCTGCCCTATGCCCTCTTTCCCTTTGCTATTTTAATCTGTATCCCTTCACTTGTAATAAGCCACACCATAGTATGATGACTTTTTGTGAGTTCTGTGAATCCTTCTAGCAATTTTTCAGGCCTGAAAGTGGTCTTGGGGACCCTGAAACTAGTCACTGTAGGCAGAGAACATCTTTTGTTTAGCTTCCCAGTGAGGGAGAGGTCATAGGTGATGGGTGTGGTGGTGAGCAGAAGAACATTCCAAAGTTCTAGGTATTGTTCTAGATGTTAATGATAGAGCTATAAATAAAATTTATGGAACTTATGTTCTAGTGGGTAAGATGGACAGAAAACCCCAAACTCACAAAACCAAAAACTTGACAAATACATATTAGCATCTTGTGAAGTACTGATGAGTTTCTGTGAGCTTATAAAATAGTTACCTGCGTCTCCCCAATCCTGTGAGCTAGCTCCTGCTTGCCTCTCCAGCACATCTCTCATACCACATTCTTCCTGTCATTTTCAACATCCATTTTCCTCTGACACATGATGCTCCTTCTCACCCCGGGGCCTTTGCACAAATTATTATCTCTAAGTGAATGCCTTCTCTCACTTTCTACATGGATAACTCCTTATTGTCCTTCTACTCTTAATTAAAAGTCATGACCTCAGGGAAAACTACCTGGATCCTCCCTCCCTTCGCAACCATTTGGATCTACCATTATATACTCCTAGCATCCACTACTATTTCTTCACAACTTTTTCTCAGTGATAATGTCTTTATTTTTTTATTTCAGTCATTCTTCTGAGTGACTGGAAATTTGGATGTATTGATGATCGAGATGATCATTTAAGCGAAGTGTTATGATCCCTGTAAAAATTCAGAATCTGGCACTAGATCTTGTCTCTACTTTTGCCAAGTCACGTTCTTCTCTGTGGATGTCTGAGTTTCCACTCTAAACCTGCTAGTAGGACGTATTCTGGTGAGCAGCTAGCTCCACTGTCTCTAGGATCCTTCCTCAGCAGCTTGCCTCTTCATCTCTGCGGACCTGCTCCTCTTACTTCCTGTTGCCCTCCCTTCAGACCAGCTGACAGGAGAGCTGGTGGGAACTTGAATTGTTCCCACAGAAGATGAAGAAGAGGGGGATCTCAGCAGGCAGTGAGCCCCATGCCCATAGTTGGCAGTTGTGACTTCTAATTTTAGGCCTAGGGAGGAAGCTGATTTCTGTGATGAGGATGGCCACATGATTTACCAAGGGCCAAATTTAGCAAATACCTAAAATATGTATGAAATTGTTACAAATTTGGGTTTTCCCGGCATTTATGTTTTGAGGTTACTTGTGAGAATTTGCTATGTGGCTGCATTGCAGTATTAATAATGGGTGGCATATTAATTCTTTAAAATGACAGCCATCAGGGATCAAGGTGATTAGGGCTGATATTATGGGACTAGTCCTTTCTTGCTTGCTGAAGTTAGACAACATGCGGCTGGTGTGTTCTTCTTTGAGGCATCAAGACATATGAGGGTAGGGCGCCTGGGTGGCTCAGTCGGTTAAGCATTTGCCTTCAGCTCAGGTCATGATCCCAGGGTCCTGGGATCGAGTCCCACCTTGGGCTCTCTGTTCAGCGAGAGCCTGTTTCTCCCTCTACCTCTGCCCCCTGCTCATGATCTCTCTCTCTCAAACAAAAACAAAAACAGAAACAAAAAATCAAAAAACAAAAAAACCCCCAAAAACAGACCTCTGAGGGTTTGCTTTGGGAATGCCCAGGCCCTCCTAGCCCTTTGTGTCCCCAGGGTCTTCTCTTTGCTGATGTGGCCTTGGGTTCTCTGCTTCCTATTGGGTAACAGGAACATACTGGGGGTCCCTGATAAATATACCAACCAGCCTCCCTACATGTTCCGGCTTTCTTCCAAGGGTTAACTCCAGAAGATGAATATTTTGTTATTAACCTGACATTTTTACAGATATCTCCTTCCTCCTTCCACTATATGGCGTTTGGGAAAAATCAACTTCACCATTTACTAGGTTTATAAAATTAGGGAAACACCTTCATCTTTTTGGACTTTATTTTTGTATTGGATGCTGTTTTTGATTTGTCTGACTTGCTCTACCATTTTTTTCTAGGAAGTTTTCTCCTTCCCGTGATTCTCCTCCCTCTCTTTTTACCCTGTGGTTCCATGGGGGAACTTAGATGTTTATTCATTAATTCATTCATTGTATATTCACTGAACATTTTCCATGTGAAAGACCCAGTACCAGATGCTAGAGAAGTGATGAACAAGCAGGCCCAGTTCTACAAACTCATAGATGTATAAACCAAAACTTGAGGGAGTGTGGAAAAGGTGGTATTGTAGAGGTAGCAGATAAGGCCCAGAAGTGGTCCCAGTGAGGGAATGCACCACGTGGAGCAGGGTGAGGTAGAGGGGTAAAAGTTTACGGAGCGTAAGATTCTTTGGCTGGATCTTGAGGGTGAATAGGAGTTTGCCATGCAAATGGGTGGGGGGAAGGGCACGTCAAGCAGCTCAGTAGAGGAAGTCTATACTTTTTGCTTGTTCAGCATTCATCTGCTGCTCCCCAAGTAAGAAAAATTTACTTTGCACAATCACTGGTCCTCAGGGTTGATACTTAGGTAGCACGCACAGCCACGTTGGTTATTTATGGCCAGTGTCCACTCTGACTGGTGGGTCCCTGTGACATGCTAGTTGGTAACTATTCTGAATGTCACCCCTCTCTCTCTTTCCTGTATGTCTGGGACTTTTTCTTACCCACCTTTTTAGGGGTGGGCATGTGATCCAGCTCTGGACCATCACCTTACCCAGCATCCTAACCACAGTGATTGATTTGGGTTTGGATCAGTTGGTATGACCCAAGCCAAATGTCTGTCTGCTGAAGTTGCTAAGTTGGTTGAGTACAAGCTGAAAGTTGTTGAGGAGAGTTGGCATATGTGAGGAACTGTCTGAGAATGAAGCCCTCGCAAAGGGAAAAAGAGCTCAGAGGTGAAGTACAGATTCCTGTCTGCATCATCAGAGCTCCTGGATCTAGCCATGCCTGAATCTACCTCCAGGCATAAGTTAATAAACCATATATATTTTATTTAGGCAAGTTTGATTTTAGTTTCATTTGCATCAGAAAAAATCCTGACTATTGCAAATCATTATGCAGCCAACTGCATTTACTCTTGTTCACAGTGAATGTTCACAGTGAAAATTACAACAAACTATTTCTGAGACATCTGCTGAAAGCATCTGCCATTTTCCTGCTGTCTCCTCTAACCAGTGTTGTCTAAGACACAGCTTGGCTCAGTGGAGAAACACAATGGATTTGGAGTCAAATAGATACATCATTTACCAGTTGAGTAATCTTAGGCATAATACTTAGTTTCTGTTCCTCTGTTTTCTCATCATTAAAATGGGGATAACACAGAGTTGGCATGAGGGGTAGATAAGTTAATGTCGCCATAGTAACATGCAAGCGCATAGTGAAATACCTTATTCTGTCTGTGGCATGTGGGGAATGCGTTGGCGTCACTTCTTCCCGTCCCGTCCCTTTGTGCCTTGACACAGGAAGTCTTTGATCAGCTATGACGTGGATGACGCCTCCCACCTGCTGGGGAGATAGTGGAATGAATTCAAGGTAAGCTAAGGGGGAAGTGCTTGTTGAGGTGCTTGGCATCTCTAGCATTCCCTAAGCCTTCACTGCAGCTCTTCCTGTATCTTTTGGTTCCTGGTAACAGCTGTCTGTGAAATGCTGGGCTGGACTCACTGTGGGGGGTAGGAAACAGAGGCAAGAGCCTTGTGGGGGGCTACTGGGGCCCAGAGGACCAGTGGCGCTTCATCCATCATGCAGACAGTTTAGTGCCAGCCCTTCCCGAGATGAATCTCATCATGCCTTCCCTTCCCTCACTGTCTGCTAGCGACTGAATGTTTGTGTCCCCCTCAAAGTCGAAGGCTAAGGCTCACTCCATAGTGTGACATATTGGGAGGTGAGGTCTTTGGGAGATGATTAGGTCCTGAGGGTGGAGCCTTCATGAATGGGGTTCATGCCTTTAGACAAGAGACATGGAAGATACGCTCTCTCTCTCTCTGCTCTCTGAGGACACTTTGAGAGACAGCTGTCTGCACGCTAGGAGAGCTCTTTCCAGAACCCACCCATGCTGCCACCTTCACCTTGGATTTCCCAGCCTTTGACTTATGAGAAATAAATGTCTGTTGTTTAAGCCCCCCAGGCTGTGCTATATTTTTATAACAGCCTGAGCTTCCTAAGACAGTGTCCCTGACGCTGCATTTCAGAAATGGAGAGGTTGGACTCTACACACTAGAACTTTGGTTCAGGGGGATGAAGAACATGGACAGTATAAACCACGTTTCCCAAGATCAGGAATATAGAATTGAAGCAAATGTCACAAAACGGTGTTTTTCTGATTTCACTCTGCGTTTTCTGTGAGAATTCAGCTGCTTTCAAATTCCTTTCAGATGGTCCTGAGAATCCAGGGAGAGTTTTTCTGTTCCAGAACATAGCAGTGTTGTACCCTACCAGGAATGCCATTTCATCCACCAACTATTTTCTCAGCCGATAATTGTTTTCCACCCCCATTTCTCTTTCTTTAGAAACTTGTCCTTCCCAGAGTGCTGGAAGATTCAGAACTCTGTATATACGATTCTTTTGGCTCTGGGCATGGCCGATAGGACCAAGGGGCAAATATGGTATCAAAGCCAGGCCATGTGGACTACCTCTCAAGAGCTTGGAATTTAGAGTCTCTGAGCTGATCTCTGGTGGGTGCTTGAATGTAGAGGGAATGGAAGATTGATGACAACATAGGCATGTCTGGCCCATGGGTACCTCTAGCAGTGGAAATGGGTGAGGGGGTTGGGTAGGGAAAGAAACTCATAAACAGGGACATAGGAAGGACAGATGGGCAGTCCTAGAAAAACAGAACAGGCTGTGTTGGCCTCTACTGGTTTCTGCCATGAAGCCTTGCTGTACTTCTTTAGGTTTTCTGTGTTATGGGTTGAATTGTGTCCCCCCAAAAGGTATGTTGAGGCTCTAACCCCCCATACTCAGAATATGACCTTGTTTGGAAACAGGGTCATTGCAGATGTAATTAGTGAAGATGAGGTCATACAGAAGTAGGGTGGACCCTTGATCCAACTTGACTTGTGTTCTTATGAGTAGAGAGGAATTTGGACCCAGGCATAGACACAGGGAAGACCACCAGCATGTGAAGCTGAGGCAGAGATGGGAGTGATGCTACCTTCAGCCAAGTAATGCCTGGGGCTGTCAGAAGCCGGGAGACAAGGAAGGATCCTCCCCTAGAGGCTCCCGAGGGAGCATGGCCCTGCCAACACCTTGTTTGCACACCTCTGCCCTCAAGAACTGTGAGAGAATGAGTTTCTGTTGTTTTAAGCCACCCAGTTTATGGTACTTTGTTGTGTCAGCCCTAGGAAACTAATATGTGCTATATCCTTCTTGAGTGAGCTCTGTATCTTCTCGTGAGATTATCTCCATCTAAGGATATAAATCCAGATATCAGCCTGCACTGACATCACAGGACAGAGGAATGTATTGACCTGTATCACAAGTGAGTGATCAGCAAAGGCCAGACTGCGTAACTACAAACCAGATGCCCTGGGCTCTTTCATGGATCAATTGCTAGGTAAAGAAAGGGGTAGAGGGGAAATCTGTAGATTAAGAGAAACTCAGAAAGGTGCATCCTGAAGAGAAAGGCACCTCACCTCTGTGGTATTCTCCCCCAAAACGCACAACTCTGGTCTAATTGTGAGAAGCTGAAATCGAGGGACGTTCTGCAATATCCCTGACTAGTACTACCCCAAACTGCCAAGGTCATGAAAAACAAGGAAGGGCTGAGAAACTGTCAGAGACCAGAGATGCCTAACGAGACGTGACAACTATATGTAATGGGGTTTTGTGGCCTATGTTTTTGTTTTTTTTTTTTTAGAATTAACAACATAATTTTATTATTGTTATAATATCTGAAGGACACTGTGCTGAAATTAAAATGGTGATCAGGAGGATATTTTACAAGTTTATGTATATAAGGAAAGGAATCCAGTTAATGGTATCTGAAAACTATTTGTACTAATCTTTTTTTTTTTTATGTTATGTTAGTCACCATGCAGTATATCATTAGTTTTTGATGTAGTGTTCCATGAGTCATTGTTTGCGTATAACACCCAGTGCTCCATGCAGTACGTGCCCTCTTTAATACCCATCACCAGGCTAACCCATCCCCCCAGCCCCCTCCCCTCTAGAACCCTCAGTTTGTTTCCTGGAGTCCATAGTCTCTCATGATTCGTCTTCCCTTCTGATTCCCCCCCTTCATTTTTCCCTTCCTTCTCCTAATGTCCTCCGTGCTATTCCTTATGTTCCACAAATTAGTGAAACCAAATGATAATTGACTTTCTCTGCTTGACTTAGTTCACTTAGCATCATCTCCTCCAGTCCCATCCATATTGATGTAAAAGTTGGGTATTCATCCTTTCTGATGGCTGAGTAATATTCCATCATATATATGGATCACATCTTCTTTTTTTTATTTTTTATTTTTTTGAAGATTTAATTAATTTATTTAACAGATAGAGATACAGCGAGAGAGGAAACACAAGCAGGGGGAGTGGGGGAGGGAGAAGCAGGCTCCCCGCTGAGCAGGGTGCCTGAGGCAGGGCTCAATCCCAGGATCCTGGGACCATGACCCAAGCCGAAGGTGGACACTTACCGACTGAGCCACCCAGGCGCCCCTGGATCAATCTTTTTTATCCATTCATCTATTGGAAAGCGTCTTGGCTCTTTTTTCCACAGTTGGCTATTGTGGACATTGCTGCTATGAACATTGGGGCATGCGTGGCCCATCTTTTCACTACCTCTGTGTCTTTGGGGTAAATACCCAGTAGTGCAATTGCTGGGTCATAGGGTAGCTCTATTTTTAACTTTTTGAGGAACCTCCACACTTTTCCAAAGTGGCTGTACCACCTTACATTCCCACCAACAGCGTAAGAGAGATCCCCTTTCTCCACACAAACATTTGTTGTTTTTTGCCTTGTCAATGTTTGCCATTCTAACTGGTGTAAGGTGGTATCTCAGTGTGGTTTTGATTTGAATTTCCCTGATGGCTAATGATGATGAACATTTTTTCATGTGTCTGTTAGCCATTTGTATGTCTTCTTTGAGGAAGTGTCTGTTCATGTCTGCTGCTCATTTTTTGACTTGATTATTTGTTTTTTGGGTGTTGAGTTTGAGAAGTTCTTTATAGATCTTAGATATCAGCCCTTTATCTGTAGTGTCATTTGCAAATATCTTCTCCCATTCCGTGGGTTGCCTCTTTGTTTTGTTGACCGTTTCCTTTGCTGTGCGGAAGCTTTTTATCTTGATGAAGTCCCAAAAGTTCATTTTCGCTTTTGTTTCCCTTGCCTTTGGAGAAAAGTCTTGAAAGAAGTTGTTGTGGCCGATGTGGAAGAGGTTACTGCCTATGTTCTCCTCTAGTGTTTTGATGGATTCCTGTCTCACATTGACCTCTTTCATCCATTTTGAGTTTATCTTTGTGTATGGTGTAAGAGAATGGTTGAGTTTCATTCTTCTGTATACAGCTGTCCAATTTTCCCAGCACCATTTATTGAAGAGACTGTCTTTTTTCCATTGGATATTTTTTCCTGCTTTGTCAAAGATTATTTGACCACAGATCCATTGATCTATGTGTCTGTTTTTGTGCCAGTACCATGCTGTCTTGGTGATCACAGCTTTGTAATATAGCTAAAATTCTCAACAAGATCCTAGCTAATAGGATCCAACAATACATTAAAACAATTATCCATCACGACCAGGAGGGATTTATCCCTGGGATACAAGGATGATTCAGCATTCACAAATCAATCAATGTGATAGAACACGTTAATAAGAGAGAGAAGAACCATATGGTCCTCTCAATTGATACAGAAAAAGCATTTGACAAAATACAGCATCCTTTCCTGATTAAAACTCTTCAGAGTTTAGGGATAGAGGGAACATTCCTCAATTTCATAAGAACCATCTATGAAAAGCCCACAGGGAATATCATTCTCAATGGGGAAAAGCTGAGAGCCTTTCCCTTAAGATCAGGAACATAACAAGGATGCCCAGTCTCGCCACTATTGTTCAACATAGTACTAGAAGTCCTAGCAACAGCAATAAGAAAACAAAAAGAAATAAAAGTTATTCAGATTGGCAAAGAAGAAGTCAAACTCTCTCTCTTGGCAGATGACATGATACTTTATGTGGAAAACCCAAAAGACTCCACCCCCAAATTACTAGAACTCTTAACAGCAATTCAGTAATGTGGCAGGATACAAAATCAATGCACAGAAATCATTTGCTTTCCTATACACTAACAATGTAACTGTTGAAATAGAGATTAGGAAATCGATTCCTTTACAATAGCACCAAAACCCGTAAGATACCTTGGAATAAACCTAACCAAAGAGGTAAAGGATCTGTACTCTAGGAATTACAGAACACTTACGAAAGAAATTGAAGAAGACACAAAAAGATGGAAAAACATTCCATGGATCGGAAGAATAAACATTGTTAAAATGTCTATGCTGCCCAGAGGAATCTATACTTTTAATGCCATCCTGATCAAAATACCAATGGCATTTTTTGAAGTGCTGGAACAAACAATCCTAAAATTTTTATGGAACCAGAAAAGACCCTGAATCACCAAGGAAATGTTGAAAAAGAAAAACAAAGCTGGGGGCATCACATTGCCTGATGGCCTATGATTTTTGAGTCATACCCAGAAAAGTGGTTGCCAGATCCAGTGTCACTTCACAATAGCCAACTGACCATTGATGGATGAATGGATAAAGAAATGTCACACACACACACACACACACACACACACACACACACACACACAGAGGAATATTATTCAGCCATAAAAATAAAGATATCTTGCCATTTGTAGCAACATGGATGAGGCTGGAGGGCTTTATGCTCAGTGAGATAAGCCAGAGAGAGAAAAGCACATTCACCTGGAGATGGTGGAAGATCCCTGAGCCACAGCCTATCTGTCTCTGAGGAACTGCCTTCAGAGAGAAGGAGGTGGATGGGGCAAGATGTGAACTGTTTTAGTTTTTGAATGTTATCAAATACAGTAGAATCTAAGAAGAAAAAAAAGGCTTATCTGTATACTTATATGTGGAACCTAAAAAAGTCAAACTCATAGAAACAAGAAAGTAAAACGGTGGTTTCCAGAGGGTGGGGGAAATGGGGAGATGCTGGTCAAAAGGGTACAGACTTTCAGTTATAAGATGAATAAGTTATGGGGAGATAAGGTACAGCATGGTGACTGCAGTTAATAATGCTGTATTGTATACTTGAGATTTCAGTTGATTTCAGCTCAGGTCATGATCTTAGGGTCATGGGATCCAGCCCTGCATTGGGTACCCTGTTCAGCAGGGAGTCTGCTTGGGAGTCTCTCTCTCTTTCCCTCTCTGCTCCCCTCCGCCCCAAAATAAATAACATCTTTTTTAAAAAAAAAGAAGAAAAAAAGACACATTAAGTTAAAAAACAGGGCCAGTCTCAATGATGGTGTTTTTGGATACACACATGGGTGATAAAACTATAAAGAAATATAAGGAAGGGATGACTCTGAAAGTTGGGGCTTCCAGTGGGGGGTGGGGCTGGCAAACTTGCAGTTCTTGGCCAATGAGAGGTGGTTGCAAAGATTTTGCCTTATAATCCAATAAGCTACACATTTGTGAACAGGTTTAGATGGTGGATTTCCATGACAGTTGCTGGGTTTCTCGCTGCTATATCCCTGCTTACCTCTGCTAAACTAGTGGGATATCTGCCTAGCTGGTCACCAGCTCTCTCTTGGCCTGTCCATTCCAGTCTTCTCCCCACAGCCAGAGAGATGTTATAGAACCTCACAGCTGGTATCCGTTGGGTGTCAAGGTGAACCATTAACTGAACAAATCCAGAAGCCATCACACCGTGGTCCTCGCTCACACAATCCTGTGTTTGTTCAGGCATCAGGTGATCATGTACCTGGGGAACATGGGGCTTCTCCTCAGTCTTTGGGGTGATTCGTGCAGGCCATTCTCCTGTGCTAGCGGTTGGTCTAGGATGGACATGTGATCCTGTCCTGGCCGATGAATGACGGGGGGTTTCTGCTGCTTTAAAGGGCTCCCTGAGAGAAAGGGGTTTGCATAAGGAGAAAGAGTCCCACCCCTTCCTTCCTACCTTAGATGTGTGGTGGGAGACATGGAGTTTATGGCTCAGCCACCATCTGGGGACAGTAAGAGGAAACCTCATGACACGTGGAGGATGGCAGAGCAGGACAGGAGGCCTTTGGGTTCTTGATGACACTGCGGAGCGCCTGGGTAAGTCCTGAAGCTAAATAAATGAGAGTGTAAACTACAGGCAATTCACACAATCGCTGAGGTGGGCTTTGGGCTGCGCCAGAATGCCTGATGGGCTTTGACCCTCTCTTCCTTAGACCAAAGGGGAGGCTTCAGTTGACATACAGGTTGTGTTTGCTGATGTATTTATTTCCCTTTCCCCCTGCCCTTGATTATGAGGCTTTGAGCCTAGGGAGAGTATCTGATTCTCCTGAATTTCCTTAGCCTCTGCTCAGTGCCTAGTACACAGCTGGTGCTCAATAAATGGATTATACTGTTCACTCAGAATAGGGTCACATGGATTATACCATTTGCTCAGAGTCGGGTTTGAGTGAGGAGAGAGAGGCTGAGTCCAAAGAGGAAGGTTGGTCTGGGGAAATAGAGCGTGGGCATTATATAATAACATTAAGTGCCGTGGGTTTGGTGCTTTGTACTCGGTTCATAGATAACAGAACAAGGGCTGGGAGCAGGGCAGTGATGTGTTCAGTGAACACCAGGTTGGGCTGAGACCAGAACATTAAGCCTCTTGGTTTGCAGGCTCTCTAACTACCCTGATGTAGATGGCTTTTCCGACTTTTCTAGATTGGACACGTGTGATGGCAGGGTGGGATGCAGTAGCCTCAGACTTCATCACCTGTACTGTAGCTGTGGCTTTCTCATTTATCTCTGAGTCATGGTTTTCTCATCTGAAAAATGGTGTATCAGTTTTCTATTGCCGTTTAAGAATTAGCATAAACCTAGCAGCTTAAGATAACACGCCCTCCCTATATTTATTATCTCTGTTTCTGTGGATCAGGAGTCTGAGTGCAGATTGGTGGTGTCCTCGCTCAGGGTCTCCCCAGGCTACAATCCACGTGTCAGCTGGGGTTGTGGTCTCATCAGTGGATAGACTGGGGAAAGATCTGATTCCAAGATCACTTAGGCTATTGGCAGAACTCATTTTCTTGTGGTGGCAGGACTAAGTCCTTGATTTCTCCAAGACTTTCAGCTAGGGCCTCTGTCATTCCTAGGGGCTGCTTGCATTCCTTGCCACATGGTTCTCTCTCAACATGGTGGTTTGCTTCTTCATAGCCAGCACGGAGTCTCTCTGTCTAGTCTGCTAAGATGGAGCGAAATGTAACGAAACATAATTGGGGACATGTGGCACCTTTGCGATATTCTCTTAGTTGGAAGCAAGTCACAGGTTCTCCCACACTCGGGGGGAGAGGATTGTACAGGAGGGTCCCTTAGTTATGTCCACCACAAACAGGTTGTTACAATCAGGAAGTAAAAGGCTTAGGGACCATGCCTGGCACATACGGGACTCAGTGTGATCATGCTCATTAGTATGAAGAGGGAAGGGACAGACATCAAAGATTAATTTTGTTCAGGTCTTTGCCAAGGACCAGTCCTACCCATGCCTTTGGTTTGGGACTCACCTTAGCGAAGAGAACCATTTTTGAAACCTGCCAGCAAAAATTACAGCCCGGAGAATTCTGGGCAGCTGCTTCCCAGGCTTCAGGTAAATGATTTTGCCCTGTCCTGAAACCAGAATCATTTCAAGGGGATGGTTTTCCTCACCCTGGATCTACCAGCAGCAGATGCTCCAGTGGAGAACATGTGTCCACTCTGAGCAAGGATGAGAGAATCAAATTAATTTCTTTTATGACCCGAGGCAAGTTTGAAATTGGCTTTTCCGAGATGAAAAGGGAAAGGCAGGAGCAGCTTGAGAGGCTCCCAACTCCCTTGCTCCTCTGCCTCCTTCCCATCAGGGCTCACACAATTTAATTGGGGTGGGATTCCTTCTACCAGGAGAGGCAGTCTGCCTCTCTCACTGCAGCATCAGCCATGCCAGAGATAATTTCTCACAGCTACTTCTCTGGGCCGACTTTTGGGCAACCCCACTAGGCTGGTGTGTGCACCCCGGTGTTCCTTAGTGACCTCGTAGAAGTAGATGTGAGGGACTGTCGGCAGCATCAGGACTGGGAGAGGGCAAAAGGGATAAAGAAGTATGTCTTGCATGGGGGGTACACCTTTGTGATCTTATAACTGCCAAATGGGAGGGTGAAATGTAGCCCCCAAGTCTTAGTCTCCAGGGATGATGGTTTCGCCTCTAATTTGGATGGTGTGTTGGGGCAGGGTGATCATATGACCTGGTTTGCTCGCACAGTCCCTGGGGTGCATGCTTTCTTGGTTTTGTCTGTCTCAGAAGCATGCTGGCTTGGACAGTAAACTAGATGATCACCCTAGTAGAGGTTTTCTCGACCTCAGTGCTGTTGATCAACATTTTGGGCTAGATGATTCTTTGTCTTAAGGGGCTATCTTCTGCAGTGTACAGTGTTTGGCCGCATCTTTGGCCTCTACCCACTAGATGCTGGTAGCATGCCTTCCCCTAGGTCATTGCCAAATGTCCCTTGGACAGAGGGAGTTCTCTCCTGCCACTGTACCGTGGCCCTAGCTAGAGGGCATGGTTGAATCCTTCCTGCTCCTGTCATCTGGGGGTAAGCTGAGTACTTTGTTTTCTGGCAGGAAGACCTCTGCATAGTGATTCTCTGTTGATTTTGCCTGTTCAGTCTCATGCCCCTTTTTTTGTAGGCCAACGTCTGCTTCTCTTTTGGGGAATGTCCCCTTTTTCATTCTCAGTCTGTGTGGGTGACTCCAGGGAAAGGGGTGTCTTGCACCCATGTTGGGCAGGTCAGAGAATGCCCTTCTCCCAGGTATAGTGGCTGGTTCAGGAACCGGCATTTAGTTTAGGCCACTGAATGTCAGTCTCAGGACTTTTGTGAGATCACCACGGAAAGACACGCTCTCATTTTGCGGGGGTGGCAAAGCGGGTGCAGGGGAAACTGGGAGCTTCTGGTGGGCACCTTCAAACCCTCAAGGGGAGAGCCCGCCCGAGGATGCAGCCACAGGAAAGCAGAGCTGCAGGAGGAGAAAGCCAGCTGACCATACTATTTAAGAACAGATACACCACTGAACCTGAAGACAGATTTCACCCAGAGTTAATTAACTGAGTCAGTTTGAGTTGAGGTTTTGTCAGTTTGAAACTCAAGGAGGCTATGTGTTTCCGTGGGATATTTCCCCCTTTCCTTTTCCAATCAGTGTATTATGTCACTTTAACTCTGTTAATGGTCAATTTTGTGGTACCTCAAATGGGGTCATCCCAGAACCTTCTGATCTTGCTCCCTCAACGCTCCTGCTGCTATCTTTTGCCTCATCGTTCTTGGTCTCTCTCCAGAATGCATGGAAACAGTGTCTCCTCCTGCTCCCCGTTCCTCTTCACCCCCCTTCTGTCTCTCCAACATGACACCCCTCTCTTAACTGTTACCCACATTTACGAGGGGATCCTGTCACTTACGGTGCACCTGCACAGAAGCATCTCGTTTGCTGCAATCTCATGTACCAGATTCTACCCAGCCTCTCTGATGCTGAAGATGACTGCTGACGAAAAATCTAGAAAAACAGACAAAACTGCAAGAAGCCCCGTCCCAGTACCCAGAGTGGATAACGTCTGGATTATTCCCTTCCTTTTGTTTTTCACACGTTTCCTTAATTGAGTCTGTAGTCTACATGAACATTGATTTTCCAAAGGATAATATTATAACGTAGATTTTTCCAGTTAAAAGTTGTGAACATTATTTTTAATAATTTGAGGAGGTTCCATTGTATGAACATAGCATAATTCAAAAAATGTTTTCCTTTTGGTAGATACTTGATTTTTCACGATTTGCAGTAATGTGGTAGCATTGTTGGGCATGCATCTTTGTCCCCATACTTGATTGCTTCCCTAGAGGAAGTTCCTAGTAGCCGACTTTCTGGGTCATTTTAAGTATTTGTAAGGCTCCTGGTGTATATTGCCAAATGGCTTTCTAGAAAAATTGTAATCTGTTTAACATTTCCACTGGCAGCATGGGAGGGTCAAATATTAGAGTCATGACTGCAGTTATTGATAGAGATCCAGCTAGTTCAGTTATTGACAGCAATATTTTAACACCACCAGCACATCCACCAAAAGTAATAGTTGAATAGGCTTATTGGAACTTACACCATTCCAGCTCTCTTATGAAGAATTTTATACATTATCTCATGTAGTCCTTCCAGGAACCTATCGGTTAGAAATCATAATAATTCCTCCATTTACAGATGAGGATAGGAGACCCAATGAGGTTAAGCAACTTGCCTAATTACCATAACCATTAAATGGTGGGTCCCAGATTCAAACCCGGGCAGTCTGACTTCTGCAAGTGTTATTCTTTACTTTTTTAGCAAGACAGACATGACTGGCAGAAGGTAACCACCCAGTGGTTAGCTGCGCTGTGCACAGTTTGCTAAAGATCTAACTTGAGCAAGAGCATTGCTACACATTGCAAATAAAAGTCAGGGCTCTAGGATCAACATTTTCCCAGTCTCCTCCTCCTAAGGAAATAGTCACCCTCCCAGCGAGGTGTGTGGCTGAGGGAAAAGACTCTTCCGATTACCAGTTCCAAACAATTCCCATTAACTACATCTCTAAGCAGGTCCACTTCCCTTCAAGGTGCCCTCTCTGCAGAGGGCCAGCTGCATGTGTTTCCTGGGAAAAGCATCTCTCTAAACAGAGGTGGGTTGTTTCTCATTGTGAAAATGGGGGCTTGCCTAATAATTGACATTTTTTAGGAGGGCATGAATACTTTTTGAAAAGTCACTCACTTGATTTTTATTGCATTTCCCTGGTTTGCAGGGCTCATGCCTGGCTTCCAAATTGTGTGACTGGACTAGCAGCATCAGCATTATCTGGGAGCTTGTTAGAAATACAGGTTCTCTGGTATTGTCTAGACTCCCTGAGTCAGAAACTCTGAGGGTCAGACCCCAGAAGTCTGTGCTTTAAGAAACCCTCAGGGAACTCTGACGCATGCTCAAGTTAGAGAACTATTGCTCTAAACCTTACCTTCCTCCTTCATAGAATAGTGGTAGTAATAGTGATGTCTGTCCAGTGGGTTAGAGGGAGGGTACGTGAGCTTGTTGAGCCCTCGGCGCAGTGCCTGGCATCCACTAAGCACTTAATAAGTGGTAGCTGGTATCACCACCTCTGAACTTGTCCACGGTTAGTGTGCTGAGCCTGTGGAGTCTGTCTCTGCCCTGCATCCTCTCCTTTTTTTTTTTTAATAATTTTTTATTGTTATGTTAATCACCACACATTACATCATTAGTTTGTGATGTAGTGTTCCATGATTGTTTGTGCGTAACACCCAGTGCTCCACACAGAACGTGCCCTCCTCAATACCCATCACCAGGCTAACCCATCCCCCCACCCCCCTCCCCTCTAGAACCCTCAGATTGTTTTTCAGAGTCCATCGTCTCTCATGGTTCGTCTCCCCCTCCGACTTACTCCCCTTCATTCTTCCCCTCCTGCTATCTTCTTCTTTTTCTTTTTTCTTAACGTATGTTGCGTTATTTGTTTCAGAAGTACAGATCTGTGATTCAACAGTCTTGCACAATTCACAGTGCTCACCATAGCACATACCCTCCCCAATGCCTATCACCCAGCCACCCCATCCCTCCCACCCCCCACCACTCCAGCAACCCTCAGTTTGTTTCCTGAGATTAAGAATTCCTCATATCAGTGAGGTCATAGGATACATGTCTTTCTCTGATTGACTTATTTCACTCAGCATAACACCCTCCAGTTCCATCCACGTCGTTGCAAATGGCAAGATCTCATTCCTTTGGATGGCTGCATAATATTCCATTGTGTATATATACCACATCTTCTTTATCCATTCATCTTTTGATGGACATCTTGGCTCTTTCCACAGTTTGGCTATTGTGGACATTCCTGCATCCTCTCCTTTAAGGGGCAGCCCTTCTCCTGCCTGTCAGTCTGCTGAGATTCCAAGCATTGGTGCCTGCTCCCTGACCCTCTGTCATGGTGTGATCAAAGCACATGCATCTCTTCTGGGGATTTTGCTCTCAAGGAGAGCCTCTCAGGGATGTACAATGGTCATTCCATGACACACTGGCCACATACTTTTCAACCTTTAATCTGCTTATGACTTACCTGAGGATCCTGTGAAAGTGCAGATTCTGACCCAGATGGTTCTGAGAGTTTGCACTCCCTGGTGACAGTAACCCCCCTGGAACTGCTGGTTTGTGGCCCATACCTGGAGTAGCATCCCTAGAAGGGTGGTTCTCAGTTTTAGCTTCATATGAGAATCCCTGGGGCATCTTTGAGGTGAGACAATTAGTTTCACCCACACCAGTTAAACTCCCAACTTCTGAAGGGGAGGTCCCAGCATCAGTGGTTTCTCAGAGGCTCTTCAGTTGATTCTTACTGCAGCTAGGGCTGAGAACCACTGCTGTGGAGAGCTGGTCGGTGTTCCTGGCAGGGAGATCCTAGAACCTCCTTAGGTGTGGGTACTCTCTTTCTTTCTTTTTTTTTTTTTTTTTGACGCTGTGAGTTCCTGCTTTTAAATTTTTGATTGATTTTAATTCTGTTGCTTGCAGTCAAAGAACCTTAACTGATAGAGCCTCAGAAATCAGAAGCACAATAAAGGCTAGAGTTGTTTCTCTGGCCTCTCAGTCTACAGATCCTTCTGCAACACTCCAGGCTGCTCTGGGATGGGGTTTTTGGTTTGGTCGGGATGGCACCCTAGGGCTGTGGAATGTCCCTCTTCTCTTTGCCCCCTTTAAGAGCCACCTGGGGAGATGGCTTCTCCCTGGGACTGCTTGGCTCTTTTCTCAGTCACAGGTCTGGATGCTGGGGGTGACCTCTTTCCCAGTGCTTGTCAGGGCATGTCAGCTGCCAGGAATGTGAGCCGGCCTGCTCACCTGTCCGGTGATGCGAATGGGGACTGATGGTCTGTACCAGGCAGGGCAGCTAGTAGGCAGCACAGGGCCTTCTTCCTGTCTAGGGCATGACTTGGATGCCCCTGCCACATGGACTTCTCCAGGAGGTGACAGTTCTTTGAAGCTGATTACGTCTACTTTGTGGAGCTGATACTCTCTCACTCCAAGTGGCCTTGCACTGACCTGGACCAGCTGACTGTGATCTCTTGGAGACAGTGTTGCCAGGGAGACCCAGATGCAAAGCAGGTCTCTGGGATGCCTTGGCTGTAGCTCTGCTCCGAGGTCCACGTGTCCGGCTTGTATTGTCCCAGTCTCTCTGCTTGGAAGATGTTCTCACCTCTGAAGTCAGTGAGCCCCTCACAAGCAGAGCTGCTGCTCACCGATGCTCACCAGTGTGGAAATACTCTGTGCTGAATAGCTGCTGTCCCTGCCACCCATGCCTCCCGCCTCCCCATGACCCCGCACCTGAAGAGCTAAGGCCTGCCCCAGCAGAGAGCCCTCTGGGGTCTGCTCCCACTTGTCATTCTGCTCCTCCGTACTCCTGCCTTGGAAGTGTGTTGCACACAGGATACCGCCCTGCCTGGAGAAGCTGGTCCTTAAGGCAGAAGTACCGGGGACAGGGGAGCAGATGGATGGGAGGGTGGCAGGCTCAGCTCTGAAAGATCAGAAGCTTATGAAAGGGCTGCGAGCGCTTGCCTTTGAGGAGAGGGGCTGGCCTGGGAGCAGAGCCCTGGCAGGAGAGCTTTGCTTTTTATTTCAAGTCTTGTTTCTCATGGGCTTGTATTGCTTTGATAAAAAGAAATGTAAAAATTCTTGGAGCGTCTGGGTGGCTCAGTCGGGTAAGCAGTTAAGCGTCTGCCTTTGGCTCGGGTCATGATCCCAGAGTCCTGGGATCGAGCCCCCGCTGGGCTCCCTGCTCTGCGGGGAGTCTACTTCTCCCTCTGCGTCTGCCCCTCCACCACCTTGAGTGTGCACACTCTTTCAAAAAAAAAAAAAAAAGTAAAAATTCTTGAAAAAATCAGACGTGAAAGTAATTCCTCCACAGCCATTAGCAATAATTAATGGTACATTCTAATTTATATCTGCATACTCAGTTCTCTACGTGTCACCTGATTCACTTCTAATTCTCACTATAAGCTAGGGTAACCAACAAGTCGTGGCTGGCCCAGGACTTTCCCAGTTTTAGCACAGAAAGTTCTGTGCCCCTGGACCTTCCTCCGTCCCAGGCACACCGAATGGGATGGCCGCCCATCACCCCATCGCAACCCCAGGGGGCAGCTGTTGTAACCAAATGGAAAACTGAAGCTCCAAAAGCTTCTGTAACCTAATCGCAGTCACACACCCAGTTGGAGGTAGACACAGTTAGTAAAGGGTCATCTAACTTGTTAGTGGTAAACACAACTAAGTAAGAGTCATACTACTAGAGGTAGACACAGTTGTCCTACTGCTAGTTAGTGGCTGACACAGTTAAGGGTCACATAACTCATTAGTGGTAGACACAGCTAATAAAGAGTCATACTGCTAGTTAGTGGCTGACACAGTTAAGGGTCACATGCTTGTTTAGTGATAGGCACGGATAGTTAAGGGTCACCAGCTAGTTTCGCAGTAGAACTTGGATTTGAACCAGGCACTGCCTGATTCCAAATCCTGTGCTCTTCCTTCTACTACATCACACGTAGCCTTTGAGCTGAGATTTTAGGATCATATGTCCAACCCCTTGTTTGTACACAGGGAAACTTGGTCCCAGAGCGGCAAAATGACCTACCCAAGGTCACACAGAGAGTTGGTTTCGTGCTTGCAAGGGACCATTGGGCTGGAGGTTAGGGGAGATTTATGCCACAACGGGGACCCATTAGGAAGACTGCCAGTTGGCCCGGAGAAGAGAGCAGGGAGGAGGGATGGGCTCGGGCAGGACGGGTGTCTGGGACCCGGGGCCTGTGCCCAAGGCGGGGGCCGAGGTGGAGGACAGGCTGCTTCTCCTTAAAATTTACATAGATAGCAGCAGCAGCCTGGGGGAAAACAACCCAAACAAACTCTCAAAGGATGTTTTGGACTTAATCCCGGGATCGGAAGCAGCTCGGAAAGATAAATAAGATACAGTTGGTGTGCCTCTAAGGTTGAGCGATCATATCACTATTGCATTTGAAATATTCATGAGGGGAAGGGAGGTATGAGAAACAGCTACAGAAACATATTCTGCTTTGAAAAGGCACAATTCAAAGGCATGAAAAATGAATCAGGGGAAATTAATGTTGGGGTGGTGGGGAGGGGTGGGTTGGTAGGGGGACAGTTACTGCCCAGAAGGAGTAAGGAAGGAGATGTGGGGATGTTTCAGTCTGGGCTGGGATCAGAATTCTCTATCCTGCCTAGAATATTTGAAATGTCAGTCATCTCATATATCATTTGAAATCAACACTTGGTGGCAAAATGGATGGTTCAAGCAAGAATTTAAAAGCAGGGTGGGGTAGGGGGTATTTTAGATAGGGAGGGCGGTGCTGGGTGGGAGAGATGGAGGAAAATCTGTAAAGTGAACCAACTCTGTAAATCAGGGGCGAATTTCTGATCTCTTGGAGAGGGCTTTGTAGAGGAACAAGATGCCAGGAGACAGGAATTTCTGGCTCTGCCTAAAATCTCGGCCATTTCTTGCACATCTCTGAGCCTCGGATTCTTCCGTCATAAAGCCAGGAGATTGGGCTGGACTCTACTGCAGCATTTAGGGGCTCTGATTTTGTGATGTACTTAGCAATCAAAGTTCGCTTCAGGCAAAGTGGTCAAGGGTATTCACTGATGGTGGGGCGTGATGCTTTTGGTTCATGGCAGCTGTTGGCAGAGCCCCTCAAGTCCACACCATGTCGGTGAGTCCAGTGGGGTTTGGCCCCGTAAGGCAGGTCCTTGGAGTGTCAGCAGGC
Organism: Eumetopias jubatus; assembly: GCF_037043125.1. Lineage (NCBI taxonomy): Eukaryota > Metazoa > Chordata > Mammalia > Carnivora > Otariidae > Eumetopias > Eumetopias jubatus. The sequence continues at coordinate 81,967,696 of NW_028274818.1, forward strand.
ACAGCCATTCTGGAGCAAGCTCTGGGACAAGGGCAGATGAAGCCTCCGTGGAACACTGCCGTGCGACTGTTGCAAGACAATATCCAATGTACGTGCAGTGGCATGGACAGATCTTAAACGCAGAGTGCCCAGTGGAAAAAATTCAGGGACAGAGTCAGCTCTGCACGACACGACTTCTCTTGGTTCAAAGTGCACCACACATCAACCATCACAGTATGTTCAGAGCTCCGTGAGGGCAGGTCCTCTTGTCTCTTTTGTTCACTACTATATGCCTGGTGTGCGGTCAACAGTGTTTGATGACAAAATGCACTTCACAGAGCTACATACACATCCGAGAGAGAAGGAATATATCCAACAGGAGAGGATTTTGCTCTCTTTGATGATGCCGTGCCAGCAACCAAGGAGTAATCCACTCAACTTTTTTGCACGTGGGGCGAACTTGAAGTCCAGGCTCCCGTGGGAGGGCTGCCGGCCAGTCCGGGTTCCATTTGCGTTTGTTCCCCCGCCCCGAGCAGTGGCTTGGCTGTGCTGCCTCTGGCCCATCCAGGGTCCTGCTTACTCATCTCTTGGCTTGCCATCTTCTTGCCTGACTGCCAAGGCTGCCATGTACTTGTTTGTGTAGAGACAGACTCTCTGATGCATGCCTCACCTCGTTTCTCCTCACAACACTTCCTACACCAGTGGTTGTCAGCCAGGGACAGTTTTGCTGCCCAGGGGACATTTCGTAATGTCTGGAGACATCTTTGATTGTCACAGCTTGGGGGCAGGGGTGGCCGTGTGCTACAGGCATCCACTGAGTAGAGATTAAGGATGCTGCTAAACATCCCACCATGCTCAGGACGGCCCCCGCAGCAAAAATGATCAGGTCCAAAACGTCGAAAGTGTTGCAGGTGAGAAAGCCTGCCCCAGAGGTCAGCTGGTCTGTTAGCCCCCCTTTTACAGGGGAGGAAACGGACATGGAGAGGCTCAGTCATCCTTCCCAAGGTCCCCGAGCTGATGAGCAATGGAGGCTGGACATAAATCATGTGAGGCTGGCTCCAGGCCCTTGCTTCTAACCAGTACCTGGGATTGCTTCTCAGAAATGGAGTGCCCAAACAGAGGAGGCACGGCTTTTTCCTCCTTCACTCAGGCATGCTAGTAGCATGCCACCGGCTCTCCTGTTTTGCCCAGCTCTGACTGGTATCCCCAGGTGTGGGACTTTACAGTGCTCAGACTGGGACAGATGGCCACCCTAGTACTACCAGACTCTGAGCATCTGAGCTTGTGACCTGATCACGCTATTCAACCACCGTGTTCTACTGTTTGTTAATCACTATTGATACAGGGACCAAACCCCAGATTCATCCTTAGGGGGTTTTTGAGGTTGTTTGAGAAATAGATTAGTTGGGGGATAGTGTGGTAAAGGGGAAAGAACCCCATGGTTTGATGGTAAGGTCAGAGTCCTGTCTGGGCCTCAGTGTACTCATTTACAAAATGGGTCACTAATAAGAGCCATGACTCTGAGTAGTTACCTTGTACTGTGCTAAGCACTTTGCTTGCGAGACATGTTAGATATAAGGTGTAACAGGGTTATCTCATTTAATCCTTACTCGACAGGAGTGGGTAGCTCCTTGGCCTAAGGGACTGGCCCAGGAAGCCAGCTGGTGAGTGTAGAGTCAGGATACAGGCCCAGATTGTCCCACTGCAAAGACCACACTTTTACTGCGATGTAATGCCATCTCCTGTGGCTGTTTCCGAGGAGATGGGAAAACATGCCAATTAGGGCTGAGAAACAGGAGGTGGCCTCAAGGGCTGCACAGTTAAGTGTGTTGGCAAAGGCTTGTGTGTTTCTCCACCACCTAAGGTCCCCGAAGCTTCACTGGGGCCCCATCAGCTGACCTTGCCCTCCAGCTTCTGAACACCTTGCCGCTCCCCGCCCCCCCCCCCCCACCCCCAGGAGCGTGTGTTTGATGTGATCAGTGGATTTGAAGCATGGCTCAGGCCTCAGGAACCTTCTTTTTTCATGGAGAAGCAGAGCTCTAGCCTCCCAACAGCAGCTGGCCTGTCTCTTCTCAGCCCTATCATATGAGTCTGGCACAATCTGCAGGGTTTGTGTGTCAGCTTCAAAGGTGCCCAGGGCTGTGTCCACCCAGTGAAGGTCCTTGATCTGTTGCTGTGGTGTGCTGAAGCTTCCAAGGACAGGGGTCTGCTGGGGAGTTGAGAGGCTGATTTTCTTTTTTGTCTGCATCTGAGTGCCTCATTCTTGTATGCTAATCATTCTGAGAATAAAAGGGGCTACCATTTATCATGCACTTAATTACGTGCCAGGCATTGCGCAGAGCACTTCACATGGAATGCTTCCCTCGTCTTCCCTGGCTACTGGTTGTCCTTACCCTCTGTCGTGTTTTCACTGTTCAATAGCTAGTAACTGTATTCTAAAAACCTGGGAAAGTGCCTGGCAAATGTAGTTACTTAGTAGATATTGTTGAATGAATAAATGAATATGTGTTAGGCTCTATGCTGAGCTCATAAGGTGTACTTTTATTTTCGCTTCAATCTCACAATAATCCAATGAGATAGGCACAATTTAAATCCCTATGTGACAAAGGAGAAAATGTACTCAGAGAGGTCAAGTAACCTTCCCCAAAAGACACAGCCAATAAATGTCAGAGCAAGAATGCAAACTTAACTCTTCCTCTAGATCCTACACTAGCGCCCTATACTGTCTCCTATATACGGACATATACTTCAGTCTTCACAGGTTATATATCCTGTATAATATGTATAGGTGTAACATCTACACATACGCATGTGTAGATGTATCAGTCACTGATAGCTGTGGAATAAACAACCACAAAAAAACTCAGTGGGTTATAAAAGTAAGCATTTCTTTCTTATGCACAGGTCTGTGGTTTGGCTGAGGAGACCCTGCTTTAAACTGTAGGATTACTCTCAGGTCTGATCCCTCTATTTCCTTCTGAGGCCCAGACTGGAGGAACAGTGGTTTCCTGGTAAAGGCTGCTGGCCGCTTCCAAGGAGTGAGCAGATATAATTGATGCTTTTTAAAAAGGCTTAAGCTGGAAACTGGTACCCAGTCACTTCTGCCCATGTCCCATTGGCCAAAGCAAGCCTAACATTAATGGGGCAGGGAATTATATTCTTCCCATGGTGGAAGGAATGGGAAGGAGTAAATATTTGCTTAATGGTAGTGTACACCAATATATCATATTTGGGATGTGTCTGTATTTTTTGCTCCCATGAACCCAGCTTCCGTGAAGAGCTCTATTAGGCTCCTTACTTTTACTGGGTATTAGTTTCCTTAATCAAAAAAAGTATAAATTAGTAGCTTCTGTTCAGAATTAAGTTTTGCTATTTATTTGAGTGAAGCTAACACGCACCTGAGCTGCTGCATGTAATAAAGTGACATTGACAAGGTTTTGACCCTGTAGCCAGATTTCCTGGGTTTCGGTGGTTACCGCATGACCTTGGAGAAGCCTTTCTGAGCCTCAATTTTGAGTAAAATGGGGACAACAAGCACCCCATGCATCGGGCACTGTGAGGATTAAGTGAGAAGATGCATGGGCAAGTTCAGCCCGGTGCCTGGCTCCAGAGTGCACCCAGCAGTTGTTAACTATTGTTATTAATACTGGTACCCCTCCTCCACAAAACCAGGCAGCACAAGTGTCCTAACGCTACCCAAGCCTGTCTGTCACCTGCTGGCTCCCAGACTGTGTTCCTAACTCAGTCTGTCTCCCAGTTACAAGCCCAGCCTTTCCTTGTAGACTTGGCCTTGGGGTTTGGTCCTCCTGTTTTGGCTTGATTTCCCTCCCTAGAGAACTGTTTGGAGCCGTCTTACCGACTTGCTCCTTCTCGACTTCCTTGTCTGATCAGACCCTTGGAACACAGGGCTGGCCCCAGTCTGGCACTCCCAGTTCCCTGGGGCATCAGACGTGGCTTGTGAAGTTTCAGTGGGAGAACGGGTGATGGCAGAACCTTCAGATGGCCACAGACAGCAGTAGTGTGGACGCTTGTGCGTCGAAGGTGGTGTTCCCTTCACCTGAAGCCCCCCCACCCCCGCCCCCGGGGAGCTGTCAAGCCTAGAATCTGTAATTTAGGCAGTCTGTTTGTATGGTCTAAGGAAAATCCATTCTGCCTACAAATGTGGTGACCTTTAATATTTTTTTCGGAATTTTCCAAGATGCACATTGACTCTTCCTGTCAATGCGGAAGACTCTAATGCCACCTGGGGCAGTTACATTGCATCTGCCAGTCACCGACTGCTGTAGCCAATTTGTTCCTGATCTCAAGGTCGAGTCTGAATAATTTTAGCTGGGCTAAGTTTCTTGCATTGAATTACTTAGAGATAGACTATTAAGGGAGAGGCAGGAGGGACTATGGGGCTGTTTCTCTTTTGCAGATGTTCTTTGATTTTAGTAAAAAAGAAGTCTCCTAGCTCCTCCATTCATGACTAGGTGGCCTCGAACAAGGGAGAAGGGAGTGGACGCATATCAGGTGCCCAGTGTGAGCTGGACATGGTGCTAGGCACTTTGCATCTGCCAGCTAGTTCATCTTACCGTGTGAGGTGAACCTTAGGATCTCCACGATGCAAATGAAAACACTGAGGTTACAGAACTTGCAGGGCTGGGGCTGGGTCTGATTCCAAGGCTCACGTTCTGCCACCAGGAGTACTCTTCAGCAACACCTCTGTCAAAATACAGCAGGCTGCATTGGGATTTGTTGTGTCCCCTTCTATTGCCTTATCCTTCGGATTAGCCCCCCCGCCCCCAGTCAGGTCTGAGATGGTGTCTTGTTCACCTTTGTTTCCCTGGGCAGGGGGTTCCGTGCCTGGCATGGCGTGGGCATCCTTGATCCCACAGTGTAGACCGAGAAGTGTGCATGATATAGCCTGGTGTATAACATGTAGCCTTTGGAGTGGGGGTGCCTGGATCTGAATCCCTGCAAGGTGTGTGACTGGGGTCGGGCTCCTTCCAAGTCTGAAACCCGGATATGGGTGGGTGTGGTTTACGGAGGGAGAGAAGGGAAGGGAGGGAGAGAGGACGGGGGACGAGGGGGAGATGGAGAAAGAGCCGTGTGCTATGGACTGAATGTCTGTTGGCTGAATTTATATGTTGACTCCTACCCCACAAAGTGGTATTCAGAGGTGGGGCCTTTGGGAGGTGGTTAGGTCAGGAGGGTGGAACCCTTCTGAATGGGATTAGTGCCTTTATAACAGGGACCCCCACAGCTCCCTCCTGCCTTCTACTCTGTGAAGTGACAGCTAGGTGCTGTGTCTGAACCAGGAAGTGGGTTCTCATCAGACACCGAATCTGCTTGCTCCTTGATCTTGTACTTCCAGGCTTCAGAATTGTGAGCAATAATTTTCTGTGATTTATATGCCACACAGTCTGTGGTCTTCTGTTACAGCAGCCTGAGCAGACTAAGATACTGGATATAGAGACTGAGGCACAGCTGAGGTAAAGTACCTTGACTCTGGTCACATAGCTTGTAAGTGGCAGGGCTGGAGTCTAGTTCAGGCAGTCTAGCCCTAGAGCCTCCAGAGGACAGGAGTCCTTTGGGACTGTTCTGACTATGGGACTTTTTTTTTTTTTTTTTTTGTCATTTCTTGGTTCCTTCAATTAGCCATCTTCTCTGTCTCTGAGCCTTTGCATATTGTATTCTCTGTGCTAGAAATACTTCTCCTCCCTTTAGCCTCATCTGCTCTGGATCATCCTTTGAGTCTGAGCTTAGACTTGACCTTTTTCAGGAAGCCCTCCCGGTTATCTCCTCCCACATGTGGGCACCCCCCCCCCGCCCCCGCGTCAGAACGTCTGTGAGGACATAATGCGATCGCTTGATTGCTTGTCTGCTTCTGCCACTGAACTATGGTTCCAGAAGGATGGAGATTTTACTTGTCTCATCTATCATTGTAACCCCAGCCCCTAGCATTTTGTCTAGCACATAGTAGGTACTCAATAAATATTTATTGAGTGACTGGAGGAACATTTCAGATTCAGAACTGAAACATTGGAGGCTTAACAGAAGTTAGTTATTGTTCAGTTGAATTAAAAATACATGGACTCAATTCTTTCTGGGAAGGTGTGATAACCAAGTCCACAGCCCTCGCTGACTAGAGTCTGCTGTCGCCCCACCTGGGAGGCCTCAGGAATTAAAGAAGTTTTGAGCCGAGAGTTCTTCAGAGACTCTTCTGACATTTTTATTTAATCACTGCTCAGTTCATTTATTTAAAGTAATGAATTTATTTCTTTTCATTATGAAAGTAAGAGAATCACATTGCTGAAAATTTGGGAAACACAACAGAGAAGCCCAGCCCACCGTCACTTGGGGAGGTTCATTCCTTTTGTGTCTGCCCCTCCCCCATCTAGATGTTTTCTTTCTTTCTGTCTTTTTTAAACATACTTCCAACCAAACTATGAATATACTTTTTATCCCGCCCCCTTTTCCCCCACTTAGCAAAATGAGATTTTTTTCAGGTTTAATTACATAGCTTTAAAAAGAACCATCGCTACCTTTTCTCCTCCTTAAAATTTTTTATCAAAGTAATATGTATACATAGTAAAAAGTACAAGAACAGAAGGGCTCCTAATGAAAGCAGCGGTTCCTGGCTCCTTCTCTTCTTTCTCCCCTCCCCGAGTCCTGTCTCCCAGAGGCAATTGCTGGAAATGCTGTTTCCATTTTTAGGTCTTCTGGTGTTTATCTCTGCAACTCCAAATAAGATGCTTATGCAGCTGTTTCTTGATTTATCAATTTAAGACATTTTCTATTGACTCTGTGCCACATAAGATGAGGATTCAGCGTATTGACATTGTTTCTTTCCTCCTCCTCCTTTTCCTCCACATTTTTTTCTTTGAAAAAAGTAATACATACACATGGAAAACCCTGCCAATAGGATGAACAGATCCCTCCTACCCTGATGCTTCCGTCTTCACGCCTGTCCCCAGTTTCCTGGTGTGTGTGTGTGTGTGTGTGTGTGTGTGTGTGTGTGTGTGTGTGTGTGTGTGTGTCTGGAGATTGTAGGTGGCTGTAAACTTTTTGACACTCTACCATCGAGAAGTGGAATCTCTCTCCCCTCCTCTTGAACCTGGGCTAGCCTCTGACTTCTTTGACTAGGAATGCCAGAGAAGTGACACCATGCTGGCTCTGGGCCTAGCCTTTAAGATACTCTTCGAATTTTTGGTCTTAAAGCCCTGAGCCCACCATGTAAGAAGTCCAGGGATCCTGCTGGAGAAATGTGTGCGGAGACCCTGAAATGACAGGAGAGGGAGAAGGGTCCTGTGGAGCCCAGCGTCCAGGTATCCCCACCAAGGCACCTAGCATGTCACCCAAGCTGTTTGGACCCTGGAAGTCAACTGAATACATTGAGTGACCCCAGTGGACACCACATATTACAGAGGACTTGCCCAGCTGGGTCCTGCTTGTGTTCCTGATCCTCAGAATCATGAGCTGTAATAACCATGCATCAGGGTAGGAGGGATCCCTTCATCCTATTGGCAGGGTTTTAAGCCATTAAGTTGGGGGATTAACCAGAGCAGTATCTTTCCAAAGATACTCTGAGTCACAGATTTTGGGAGGAGTTATATCTGCCTAGCAACAGGACCTGATAGAAAGTATAAACACTAATGCTGTACTGGGCTGTGTAATCCCAAGGAAGGAAGAATGATGGCAAGAGGGAGGCGAGGCAGAGAAGGAGAGGAAGCAAATGCAAGGTGGTACCGCTGACTGAGCGGGCCACAGCTTGATGGAAACACAGCTTGTCCGATGGGACACCTCTGGAGAGATTCTGTGGACTTACTGCATCTCAGAACTGTCCGTCATGAGGGAGGAAGGGTGAGTCACTGTTCTGCTGACTCACTCCTGCTGCCTGTGTTTTATTGGTCAAAGTTTGCCCTACCCTGTACTTCTGACTTGGCCCACCCAGCCCCTCCTGGCAGCCCTTGATGAGGATGGGGAAGGCCAGCCCTTGCCCCCACACAACGGTAGACGGGGTAATTTTTGATTGGATGCCAGACACAATGAGTTTTACCCTGTTGGCTGCTGGATGTTTTTGTGCCTCTCACTGTCCTAGATGCTGAGGATCTGGCATTGAACAAAACAAACATCCCCACCTTTGTTGAAGTTTTGTGCTAGCGTGGGGAGACAATGAGTAAACAGCAAGCATAATTCACTTTTGCTGTTACTATGCTGTTACATACATATCTTTATGAATACCTATCCCAAGCAGCCCTCATTTTTAGCAGTTGCATGGTATTTGATTGAATGGCTATTATCACCGTTTAATGGTGCATTTCCCTACTGATGATTCATCAGATTACTTTCTCCAATTGGAACCATCAAAAAGCCGACAGGCTTAGGATTCTAAGTTCACCAAACAGAGGTTGAGAGTTAATTCTGAAGTCTATTGGGGGAGCAGCCACTCCTACAGCTGGGTCCAAAGATGGCTCTTTCTTGACCTGAGAACTGGAACTGCCTGGATTGAACTGTCCTACCAGATATGCCCCTGGCTAGCCAAAGAGATGGTGGAAGATTTTAGGATGGCATGAAGTACCTTAGATACTCCCTTCCAGAAAGTCTTCAGCTCCTTGACTAAAACCTTTGCTCCAGCATCTAGTATCTCTTGAATCTATAGTTTCCCCTCTGTTCCCATGTCTCTATATTCATTTGGGCTCTATTTTGCTGGCTGGCTTTGAGTTGAATCCTTTGTCTCCTATTCCATTAATCTCCAGGCTTAGATAATAATTATGTTGTTTGCATTGGAGGGTGTGGTAGGCCCTGTTGGTGCCTTGCGCATAAACCCTTGAAGCTCACTCTTCATACCACGAGTGCCTGCAACAGTGCCTGGGCTTTCTCCCACAGGCCTTTGTGGGGCAGGCTGGTAGTGCAGGGAGATGCACATGCAGGAGAGTCTACCCCAACCAGTGGGGGTGGTTGTCTTGCCTTCTCACCTCTAAGCTGAGGCATAGTCTGTGCTGGCTCCCAGAAGTCCCCGGTGGGACTGAGCTCCACTTGTCTACATTAAGCTGCTCAACGCTCCACACACCCTGGATTGGCTTCCCTGTGTCGATTCTCCTCTGACATGCCAGTGTTTCCTGGGATCACTTCCTAGATAAACCCACTTGCCTCCAAGTCCTTCTCTTAGGATCTGCTTCTGGGGAAACCTACCTGAAACACGTGAAGAATACGAGGAGCTATGAAGGTATATATAACACAGGAGGATCCAACGTCGTGTTGACAAGTGGTGAAACCTGATTTCCTTGAGCCAGTGACTTTGTTAAGCCGAGAGCTGAGGGATGAGTAAGAATTATCCAAGCAAAGCAGGCACGGGGAAAATCACATGGGAAAAATGTGCCAGGCCTAGGGAACAGCATGTGTGAAGGTCCTGGGGCAGGAGTGCTCGTATGGCCAGAGTGCAGACAGTGAGGCTCAGTGTGGCAGCTCTGTCGGGAGGATGTCTGGCCTGCAGGTGAACTTGGGTCTCTGCTTTTACATGTCTTTCTCCTTCATTTTGGTTCTCTGTCTATATACTTTTTTGAACCCCACTATGGTCTGGCTTCATTTAAATGCATCTGAAATGAAATCTCTAATGTTAACAGTGTTGTCAGATGCAAAGGCCTCATTTCTCTTTGGTTCTTTTTCACAGAACGCTGTCTATGAATTTCTGGGGAGGATATGAGGATTGTGATTGTTTTGATTGTTTTTTTTTTTGTATGACCACATTATGTTAATTTCCTCATTGTCTTAGGGTATGAGAACATAAAAGCAATAACTCATTTATATGAAGACTGAACGCACTGAGAGGTTGTCATGGAAACCAGGGCGAAATATTCACATTGGCTTGAGTAAATTGAATAACCCCTGTTAAAAGATTGAACACGGAACTTATTTACCCAATTGTGTGGTGTGTGGAAAAGATGAGAAAACCAACAAGATAAATGAGATTTTTTTTCTTTTTTTTTTTTGTGGTAGGAAGAGAGGTGAGGATGAAGAGGATGAGTGAGTACTAGGGACGTGTTATCTTTATTTAAAGAGTTATTCCCCTAGTTTTGTTGCTAAATGGGAGTGGGGTCATGGGGCAGTAGGGGAAGGGAAATGGTCTGATGAACTTGCTCCCAGGAAGGATGAGCGGACAGTGTTCCCTGACTCCCGAGGCCAGAGCCCTGTGTGCATTTCCCCCTTGGAGCATCCTCCAAAGAGTCTTGGTCAGAGCAGTTGAACAGACATGATCATTTTCAGCATTTTCCCTTTGCCTTCGTTAGGGCTCTTTACTGAGTTTCAAGCTGACTTTGAAAAGAGGACTGTTGCTTTTTATTTTTTAAAGCAAAACGCTTCAGCTCTTCCTAAATAACTGCTAAAAGAACGGACATGGAGGACACATGATCTACAGAGTTGTGGAGGGGCGCCATTCTTGCTTGTGATCGTAGCGGTAGGCAGGGCTCAGGGAGCCCTCTGAGTCTGGGGGGCAGCCTCCTGCACGTAGTTATGTACTCAGGTTGGGGAGGGGGTTTGACAGTTGCTACTTGAGGGTTTTCTTGGGCCAGCTAAGAGATCAGGTCCCAGGCTCTGGAAGGCACTGATGGTGGTTCTTCGGGGCCACCTTGATGTTGCATCCGGAGGTCTCACTCTGTGAGATGCTTTTGAGGGGCAGGTTTGTGAGCAGCAGCTTCCACCCCCAAGCACCACAGTCCTACCCTCTCACTATATCTCTTCCTTCTCACAGTCCGCTCCTCCACCGTTTCTGGGAGCAGGTAATGCAGAGCGCCGCTGTGGTAGGTTGATTGCAAAATATGTCCCAATGATTTCCCTGCCTGGATTCACACTGTCTGAGTCTGTGTGGGCTGCTATCATGAATTACCACAGACTGGGTGGCTTAAAACAACAGAAACTGACTTCTTATTGTGTCCTCACATCGTGGAAAGAGGGCGAGAGAGCTCTCTGGGTCCCTTTTTTCAGTTACTTATGTATATTTTTAATAAAAATTGTATATATTGGGAGTGCAAACATGATTTGATATACATATACGTAGTGGAATGATTATTATAGTCAAGCTCATTAACACACCATCTCCTCCCATAGGTACCAATTTTGTGTGTGTGATGAGTGCACCTGAAATCTGTTCTATTCCATTAACAAATTTCCAGTGTTCAGTGCAGTATTACTAACTGTCGTCATCATGCTGTACATTAGATCTCTAGAACTACAAAACTACAACTTTGTACTCTTTGACCGACGTGTCCCATCTCCGCATTTCCCCCACCCTCCCCGCACCTGGTAACCAAAATATTTTGAAAATGATGCCATACATTTGATATTTACAAGGGATCCTTCTCTAGTATCATCTCCGTTTGATGGGTGGGGGAAACAAGCCCAGAGAGACAAAGTGATTTGCTTAGGGTTGTGCAGCTCGGACATGGCAGAATCAGAACGAGAACCCAGATCTCCTGGTTCCTCATGTAGGACTTTTTCTTCTTTCTCAGGCAGCCCTCGCAATTCACCTCCCCCGGGGGGAGAGAGGTCCCCAGTATACCGACCTGTTCTAAGTAAACCTTACCAAAGCTCCACGTGGCATTTACTACAGGAACATTTAATTAGGAAAAAATTAGAAAGACCCTGAATGTCCATCTAAAGGGGAATGGCTAATACTTATGATCCTTCTATACAATGGAATCTTACGGTTTATAAATAATATGCATCAAGCATAATAACATAAGACAGCACTCATATTGTAATATAAAATGGGGAAAGAAAGCAAGGCGACAACCATGTAAATTCAATGCATGAAATAAAAAAAGAAAATGCACAAAAAATAATAACACAATAAAAAAAAAGAAAGTAACAGTGAGTCTCTAGATAGTATGTCAGTTCAGGTCCTCTGAGAAGGCAAAACAGGAATTAACTGTGCAAGAAATTTATTGAAGAAATGTCAATTTATTGAAGATGATATTAGCGGAGGACAGTGGAGAGGGAGCGGGGGTAGGCAGGGAGAGAGGCTTCAGGCCAGCATGCACGTCTCACGCCCATGAAAGGAGAGGAGGAGGGAAGGGGGCTTCTGCACAGTCCTGAGATATATCAGTCAGGCCAGTAGCCATTTCCTGAGACAAAGTTGCTTGTCGGACAAATTCAGCACTGGAATAGAATAGCCGGGTTCTAGCTCTCCTGCTGTGCTCAGTCACCGGCTCAGAAAAGCCTTGGGAAGGTGACCTGGCACGACCACCATGGTGGGTCCACAGGTGCAGCAGCTGGAGACTGTTGGTCAGCTTAGCTGCCGAGAGTTAAGTTCCCCGGAGGGAAGGTCTGAGCAGGGAAACTCCGAGGCTGGTGCATTATTAGGGCAGAAGCATTTGGTGAAGGCACATCACGGTGGTCTTGAGAAGCTTGTCTTTGGGCTGACGCTCTCCCCACATACAGGCTTGCCTCATTAGCACCCATCGTTTCCTGTTCTTGTGGCCCACAGTGTGCTCAGTGATTTGGACAGAAGGGGTCTGCCCATCCAGCTCCCCACAACAGGAAATTGTAACAGCTGCCACAAAATGAATGGAAGGACTTTGCCAAGTCAATCTTCTCTGATTTACTGCTTGTACCATATCCATTTTGGAAGGGACACTTAGTAGTATTGAATGGTCTAATGGTTTTAGAAAATGATTTTTGGTGAGCACGCCTGCCGAGGAAGGTAATTAAGGTCAGGAATGGGGCCTTGAATCCCCTCCCTGTGGTTTTGAGGTCTCTGTAAATACTCTATGGTTCAGAGCTCCATGAAAGAAGGAACGTGCTGACCACTGAATATCTTTACCTCAACCAATGCCTGGCTCTCAGGAAGTACTCAATACATTGTTTATTAAATTAAAAGAAGGGTTAAAAAGGAAAGGAAACAATGTCTGTGTAACTCTTAGTAAACATTGAGAGTCTGTTGAACTTGGTCCTGCTCAACACTGTCCCTGCTCACCTGCACCCCCAACAAGGCTTGTGATGGTTCATTTTATATGTCAACCTGACTGGGCCACAGGGTACCCAGATCAAACATTATTCTCTTGTGTCTGTGAAGGTGTTTCCAGATGAGATTAGTGTTTGAATCAGTGGACTCAACAAAGTAAATCCCCCTCCCCAGCGTGGGTGGTCCTCATCCAATCTTTGGAGGGCTTGAACAGCACAGAAGGTGGAGGAAGGCTGCCTCACTGCTTGAGCTGGCATATAGTAGCTCATCTTCTACCCCTGGACTGGGATTTACCCTGTCAGCTCCCCTGGTTCTCAGGCCTTCCTTCAGACTCAGACAGAATCACACCACTGGCCTTCCTGGGTTGTCAGCTTGCATATGGCGGATTGTGGGACTTCTCAGTGTCCATAATAGTGTGAGCCAATTCTTCAGAATCTCTCTCTCACTCTCTTGGGAGGTTATGATGAGGAATTGTATAATTGCAATACATGTATAATATTGGTTCTAGTTCTCTGGAGAACTCTAATACAAGGCTCTAGAAAATTTGTTTCTTCACCGCCTTCCTCTTGTACCCTATCACCTTGTCATTTTTTTGGAATCTAATGTCAATAGCTTTTGATCTCCAGCCCAACTTCTTGGCCATACCTTCTAGAGTTTGGTAGTTTTTAATTTAGTCCACCTTCCCTGGGCATCAAGACCTCCAGGCAGAGTTCTTGGTATGGAACTATGAAAAAGATAATGTTTAGGTCATCTGCTGCTGCATAAAAAACAAAACAAAACAAAACAAAAACCCTGACCTGCTCACATACTAGCTGGAAACAAATATTTGGTATTATCACTCATGACTGTGTTGACTGGGAAGTAGATGTTTCTCATTTCACATCTCTCCTGCAGTTGCAGTCAGATAGTGGCTGGGGGTGGAGACCTCTGAGGTCTTGAGTGGGCTGGCCAGCCTGGATGGGTCAGACACATGTCTGGCAGTTGATGTTGGCTGTTGGCTGGGAGCTCAGTTGGCACTGTTGCCTGGGGCACTTTCATGTGGCCTCATCACGCACTTTGGATTTCTCATAGGATAGAGGCTGGATTCCAAGAGTGAGCATTCCCAGAGGTAAGAAGTAGCTGCTCTTAACACCTGGATCTGAAACTGGAACGGTGTGATTTCCACTATATACTGTAGCTCAAAGCAATCACAGAATTCACAAGTCAAGGGAGAGGATGTAGATCCTATCTTTTAATAGGAGGAGTGTCCAAATGTGTGGCTATTTGGAAGTGGCTACAGATGGCCTCAGCTGTTGAGGAATGCAGAGTTAATATAGAGAGTGATGATAATATAGAGATGGTGATAGTAATATAGAGACAGTGGTGATAGTGACAATGTTAAACAGCAGGCTGAACAGGAGCCACCCAAAGATATCAGCTTATAATCCCTGGAACCTGTAAATGCTCCCTTGTGAGGAAAAAGAGCCCACAGGTGTGATTGAGTTAAGAATCTTGAAATAGGGAGATTATTCCAGATAATGGGAGTAGGCCGTTAATCCATTCATGGGTGTCCTTATAAGAGAAGGGCAGTGGGAGATTGCACACACAGGAGAGGAGTAGGCAATATGAAGACCGAGATTGGTGTGATGCAGCCACAAGCAAAGGAATGCCCACAGCCACCAGAAGCTGGAAGAGGGAAAGAACAATTTCCCTCTGGGGCTCCTGGGGACATAGTCCCACTGACACCTTGATTTCAGCTCAGTGAAACTGACTTCAGCCTTCTGGCCTCTGGGGAACTGGGAAAGAATAAGTTCCTGTTGTTTTAAGTCACTGAGTTTGCTGTGATTTCTTACAGCAGCCTCTGGAAACTAATAGAAAACCAGACAATGACAAGAGAGCGTGAAGAGTGTTATGGAAGAGAGAGGTGCATAGGTGTGACCTGAGACCCAGCCCAGTGGGGCCAGAAGAGCGCAGGAAATGCTTTTTCAAGACATGATTCCTCTTTATCCCTAGGAAGTATGGCATAGGGCTGGGGTGGATGATTTCTGGGGCCATAGTTTTCTGTTTGCATCTCGACTCTGCCACTCACTAGATGCATTTTTAGGTTGTTGCAAGTTTCAACGAGTAGATTGAAACTTGTAAATGCTGGGCATATAGCCAGCAAGCACTTTAAAAAAGTTGCTTGTTGTTATCATTATTCACTCTGTGATTTGGTGAAGGATATTGTTCTTCTGGTGTAGAAGTTGGTTCCTCTTTTAGCCATGATCTCTGTCTCCTTCTGGCTACTTTTTATGGTGATCAAGCCTGATTATTTCATTGTCTTTGTATCTTAACACACTGCCCAGTTCACTGCCAAGGTGCTCTGTCCTGTCCAAGAGAACCAAACAATGACCACCCATGGGGCCAAGACTTAGGGCATGCTCCTTGTCTATTTTCCTAGTATTCTAGGTTTTATCTCTGCACGGAGTTCAATTCTCAGGACTCTAGATACGAGATCTTCAGGAAATCCTCTACTGAGCACAAGCAATATTCCTTGACTTTTTATCTCCTGTAGTGAAGTAGGACATATGTACAGTAAAGTGTACAAACCCTAAGTGTATAGCTTAATAGATTTTGGCATAGGTGTAAAACTGTGTAACCGCCATGTAGATCTAGAACATTTTAAGTACCCCAGGAAGCTCACTTAAGCCCCTTTCCAGTGCATATCTCTCAAAGGTAACTATGATTCTGACTTCACTTCTTGGATCTGCTTATTCTTGAACTGCCTGCAAATGAAATCATACTCTGTGCACTTTTGTGTGTGTGTCTGGCTTCTTTTGCGCAAAGTTACGTCTGAGGTTCACTCATTTCTTGTGCATAGCCCTGCTTCATTTTTTAAGTGTATCATTCCACTGTGTGAACAAACCACAGTTCAGGTTGTTTGGGCTATTTTCAGTTTGTGGCAATTACTAGTAAAGCTGCTACAAATATTCTTATATGAAACCTTTTGGTGGATGTATGTACTAATTTCTGTTACATATATATACTCAGAAATGAAAATTGCTAGGTTACAGGGTATACATATATTCAGCTTTAGTAGGGATAGCCAAATGGTTTTCCAAGGTGGTTATACCAATCTGTGCTTCCATGAGCAATGTGTGAAAGTTCCAGTCACCCTGTTTCATTGTCGACATTTGTTATTGATAATCCAGTTGACCCTGCACCACCTATTGAAAGACCATCTTTCCTCACTGAATCATAGTGTTGTCTTTTTCACACATTTTCTGGACTTCCTCTTCTGTTCCACTGTCTCCCCTCGTGCCATTTGACCGTGAGTTATTTAAGCTTTACAATAAATGTTGATATTTGGTAGTATAAGTCTGTACCTTTGTTTTCCTCCAAGATGGCCTTGGCTCTTTTTGGTTCTCAGCATTTTCATATTAATTTTAGAGTCATTTTATCAATTCTTCTAAAAATCCTGCTGGAATTTTGAGTGGGATGGCATTGATTCTATAGATAACTGTGGAGATTTCCTTCTTAACAATATTGAGTTTTCCAGTTAATGAACTCTCTGTTGCTTGTGGCCACTTATTTCAGTCTTTAATCTCTCAGAAGTCTTTTGTACTTTATAGTACCTGACCCGGCTATTCCCTGTTTTTTTCTGTTTTGATCAAGTGGTAAGATTAATGGATGGACGTGAGCTTTATGAACTGTAAAATGCTGTACCCGTTATCAACCAGGGAAGAACACATTTGTATTTGATTTTAATAAAGTCACCTTCACATCCCCCTTTAGCTTGCGCTGACGGCTCTGAGTTACGTAATCGAGCTATCTAAAGCCTCTAAGATCTCCCCCTGAATATCAAGGAACTCTGGGCGTGTTCTGCACCATTCTTATGTTCAGTATGGCCCTTTCTACTTTATCTTTCTTTTGGAAAGTTGCTGTCCATTGTTCACATCTGTTGACCTATGCATTTGTATATTGAAATTGTATATTGTATATTACCGAACACCTGCTGTTAAGTAGGTGTTAGTTGTCTACCCAGTAGCCTTTTCTCATTCTTTGCTGAGAGGAACCTAATTTCGTTCATGTGCCAGTTTTTTGTATGCCCAGAGAAGATGGGCTCCTTCCTCCCCCATACCCCAGGGCTTGGGCCTCAGCTGGCCTAATCCAGGCATGCTTAGCCCACTGGTTTTTAGCAGTGACTCATTTGGCTTTGACATGTTCTCTGCTCTTGGCAATGAGCTGTAAGGTTCAGAACTCTGAATGCCCTGACATTATTGAATTGACCTGTCTGGACCACCTGAGCTTTTTGTGGAAGGTATAATAAACCTGTGCCATTTGAATCACTTTTAGTTCAACTGTCAATTACTTGCAGCCAAAAGTACCCCAACCAACTGTCTTATTTTGGGTTCTCATGGAAGCAGACTCTGAGGCAAGGAAGGATTTGAGTGGAAATAGTCTATTAAAATATCTAGAGAAGAGGGGATGAGGAGACAGGCTGGGAAGGGAAGGGAGCTGAAAGCTAGTATATTAACACGTTTGTTACCACTGTGGGGATCACAGAGTTCAATCTCTCTGGTTACCTCTGGAAAACGGCCTAGAGCAGGGGCTTGCAAACTATGGCCCATGGCAGATCTGGCTTGCCATCTGTTTTTGTAAAGTTGCGTTGGAATACATTCACACCAGTTCATGCCTGTATATTGTGTGTGGTTGCTCTTGCACTACAGCGGCAGAGTTGAGTGGCTGTGAGAGAAAGTATGGCCCTACTGTCTGGTCCACTGCACAAAACATTTGCTGACCCCAGGGTAGGACATGCACTCCAGAGTTACCTCACCTGAAGAGTGAAGGAGCCTTCCAGTCAGTCGCTGGTTGAATCCTACCCCCAGGGATGTATTAATTCCCCAGTGCTTCTGACCTGCCCTATGCATAGGCAGAGTGGGCCCGGGCCACCATCAATGGGTTCTGCTCCAAGCAGAGAGATGCAGATACTAGCTGTTGGCAACTGGGCAAGTGTAGACACTAATGGTAAGGTTCAGGGTGGACTGTGCGCTGACAGGACCGCCACACCAACGCACAGGCATCCAGACGTGGCTGAGAAATGCTCCTGACCTCCAGCGCCACATGGTTCCAATGCAAGGTTGGAAACTGCCAGACATTTTATAACGAAGGAGAGTAACTGTGATTTGTTTGATCCTCAGAGACCTAGGTAAAATTTATTCTAGCTAATTGGTGCTGATCCAGGGAGGGGGTTCTTCTCAGCTCTCATCTGCCTCTTGCTCTGGTACTCCCCATGCCGTCTGTTTCACCCCGCAGGAGCCCCAAGTGCAGAACTTGGCCTCTTGCCCAATGCTTACCGGAACCTACTCGCTCATTCTGAGCTCATGGGACTCCACTAAAGACTGGCACATGCAGGCTTCTAGATCCTTCTTTTCTCTCCCCAACTGTGCCCCTCCCTCCTTTCTTATGGGGCTCTAACCTTTACTCTTCCTTTACTCTTTTTTTTTTGTAAGTAGGCTCCACATCCAGTGTGGAGCCCAGTGTGGGGCCTGAACTTAACACCTGAGCCAAGATCGAGAGTCGGACGCTCAATCGACTGAGCCGTCCAGGTGCCCCAAAACCTTTAGTCTTTTTTTTTTTTTTTTTAAACCTTTAGTCTTTTATTACACAGGCTATCTCTTTCCATGTCCACCTCCCAGTTTCCTTTCCTAAATAATCCTAGGGTCTCAGCAGAGCAAGGGACTCACTTTTGATAGAGTTTAAAAAAGGGCGCCACGAAACAAAACCATTTTTTATGTTTTTCCTCTAGACAAAAACACGCTTATTTGCAGTTATCGGGTGAGGCCCCCTTTGGAAACATTTTCCTGCATTAGAGATTCCTCTAAGTTTTATCTCTTCCTTTTCCAGATGGGTTTCAGGACTCACACAGTCAAGTTAGTGGAGTACGTTTTTGGCATGCTCTCCTTCTGTTTTGCTTTCTGAAACAGAGACCGTGTGTGTCTCACCCAGTACGGTGTTAGATCTGTATAGTAGGATACTATTACATTGGGTCAGCTCCTGGGAAGTACTGTCTGTCTTGTTTTCATGACAGCTGACTAAGTGTGGTATCTAAATGCAGTCTAGAAAGTTCCTCTCTCTCTATAAAAATTCCCAAGAGTTTAGGTCTTTGCTTTACTTTTTTTTTTTCTTGAGAGGGATGGGGTGGGTGGGGAAGTAGTTGGAGTGCAAGTGAAAAGTGATTAATACTAAGAAACTGGAATCAGGTTCAGCAAATTCTATAACATGAATCGTGCTTGGAAAACCTAACCAGCAAAGTGCTCAGACTGGGAACCTGGTTCTTCCTCTTCCACAAAGAAAATCCTAGGTCAGTTGCATCCCCTATATGTAAGTGGAGAGTGCAGGAATCTGAATTTGTTTTTATAAAAATTGTTCTTTTTTATTCTTTTCAAAATGATTTCATTTTTTTTGTTGCTATAAAGTCTTTTTTTTATTATGTTAGTCACCATGCAGTACATCATTAGTTTTTTTTTTTTAAGATTTTATTTATTTATTTGAGAGAGAGAGAGTGAGAGACAGAGAGCACAAGAGGGAAGAGGGTCAGAGGGAGAAGCAGACTCCCTGCTGAGCAGGGAGCCCGATGTGGAACTCGATCCCGGGACTCCAGGATTGTGACCTGAGCCAAAGGCAGTCGCTTAACCGACTGAGCCACCCAGGCGCCCCCCATCATTAGTTTTTGATGTAGTGTTCCATGATTCATTATTTGCACATAACACCCAGTGCTCCATGCAGTACGTGCCCTCCTGAATACCCATCACGGGGCTCACCCATCCCCTCCACCCCCCACCCCCCTGAAACCCTCAGATTGTTTCCCAGAGTCCATGGTCTCTCATAGTTCATTTACCACCCCCTGGAATCCCCCCCATTTTTTCCTTCCTTCTCCTAATGTCCTCCATGCTATTCCTTATGTTCCACAAATTAGTGAAATCATATGATAATTGACTTTCTCTACTTGACTTATTTCACTTAGCATCATCTCCTCCAGTCCCATCCATGTTGATGCAGACGTTGGGTATTCATCCTTTCTGATGGCTGAGTAATATTCCATTGTATATATGGGCCACATCTTTAACCATTTGTCTATTGAAGGGCATCTTGGCTCTTTCCACATTTGGCTATTGCGGACATTGCTGCTATGAACATTGGGGTGCATGTGCCCCTTCTTTTCATTACATCTGTGTCTTTAGGGTAAATGCCCAGTTGTGCAATTGCTGGGTCATAAGGTAGCTCCATTTTTAACTTTTTGAGGCACCTCCACACTGTTTTCCAAAGTGGCTGTACCAACTTGCATTCCCACCAACAGCGTAAGAGGGTTCCCCTTTCTCCACAACCTCTCCAACATTTGTTGTTTCTTGCCTTGTCAATGTTTGCCATTCTAACTGGTGTAAGGTGCTATCGCAATGTGGTTTTGACTTGAATTTCCCTGATGGCTAATGATGATGAACATTTTTTCATGTGTCTATTAGCCATTTGTATGTCTTCTTGGAGAAGTGTCTGTTCATGTCTTCTGCCCATTTTTTGACTTGATTCTTTGTTTTGGGTGTTGAGTTTGAGAAGTTCTTTATAGATCTTGGATATCAGCCCTTTATCTGTAGTGTCATTTGCAAATATCTTCTCCCATTCCGTGGGTTGCCTCTTTGTTTTGTTGACCGTTTCCTTTGCTGTGCAGAAGCTTTTTATCTTGATGAAGTCCCAAAAGTTCATTTTCGCTTTTGTTTCCCTTGCCTTTGGAGAAAAGTCTTGAAAGAAGTTGCTGTGGCCGATGTGGAAGAGGTTACTGCCTATGGTCTCCTCTAGTATTTTGATGGATTCCTGTCTCACATTGACCTCTTTCATCCATTTTGAGTTTATCTTTGTGGATGGTGTTAGAGAATGGTTGAGTTTCATTCTTCTGTATATAGCTGCCCAATTTTCCCAGCACCATTTATTGAAGAGACTGTTTTTTTCTTAGCTCATTTAGAAGTAAAAATGGAAAGGTTAGAAAATTTAAATATTTTAAGTATTTTTATATTCATTTCCCTGAAGTCCCTTAACCCTCTCAGTCTGGTGTCAGAGTTTTGTCTTTCAACCCATCTTGTGTGTCTGCTGTACCTATTCTGCATTTAAAATGAGAGATTACTTTTGGTTGGAATTTTTAGGTTTTAGAAAGGAATTTCTCTCTCATTTTAAGTCAGAGACTCAATCTCTTGTAGGATTTTATAACCATTATATAACTGTTATGGAACTATTAAAACAGTGGATCCAGGAACCTGAGTTTATTTTATTTTTTGTTATTTCCAGCATTATTGAGATAGAATTGACAGATAACATTGTGTAAGTTTAAGGTATACAATGTGATGATTTGGTATCCTGTATCTTGAGAAATGACTAGCACAGTTAACGTTAGTTAACACATCTGTGGCTTTACATAGTTGCCTGTGTGTGTGTTTGCATACATGTGCTGTCAACATTTAAGGTCTACTCTCATAGCAACTTTCAAGTGTTCAATATTGTATTATTAACTTAGTCAACATGCTGCACATTGGATCTCTGTCACATACTCATAACTGGAAGTTTATACCCTTGACTCGTATCTCCCCATTTCTACCACCTCCCAACCCCTGGTAACCACCATTTTACTGCTTGTGTGAGTTCAACTTTTTTAGATTCTACATTTAAGTGAGATCATACAGTATTTGCCTTTCTCTGACTTGTTTCATCTATAATTTTATCCATGTTGTTGTAAAAGGAAAGATTCCCTTTTTGTGTGGCCAAATAATATTCCATCATGTGCATGTGTGTGTGTGCGTGTGCATATCACATCTTCTTTGTCCATTCATCTGTCATTGGACACTTACATATCTTGGCCATTGTGATTAATGCTGCAATGAACATAGGGATGCTCCTGATATCTCTTTGAGGTCATAACTTCATTCAGGAACCTGAGTTTAAAACATACCTCAGGCAGGACTGACTACAATTTGCAGGTCCCAGGGCAAAATGGAAACATGGGGCTCCTTGTAAAAAAAAAGTAATAGGAATTTCAAGACACCAGGAGCAGCCCCTCTAAGCCTCTATACACAGGCTGTATACCCATGGAACTGGACCCGACCTCAGGAAACTGCCTTGTGATCCATGTTTTCAAAACCTCTGCCTCAGGTTCTCTGGCTGTGACATGGATGTGAATGAAGGGGTTATAATTGGCATCAAGTGTGGAATTTGGTTTTGTTGCTTATGTGAATACAGCATGGAAGGTTTTTCGAATGGCATTTATCCAACTCTTGTTATGTATTTGCACATTACTATACATGGGTGTTTTTGTTCCCCAGGGAACATTTGGCAGTATCTGGAGCACCTTTGGTTGATACAGCTGGGGGCGGGGAGGTGGCTGCTGCTAGCAACCTGTGGGTAGAGCCCAGGGATACCCCTGAACATCCTACAGTTATAGGAGAGCCCCCCGCAACAGAGAATTACCTGTCCCCAAATGTCAGTAGGGTCAAGGTTGAGAAACTGCTATACATTACATCTTGGGCTTGTACCCACTCTCTGGATGTGAAATCAGAGGCGTAGCGGAGGTTAAGCACTTTCATTTATTATTTCTTTCTATTAAAAAAAAGTCATCTTGTTCCAGGAAGGAACCAGTCAGTAGAATTTCTAAAGATACATACAGTGTAAAATAAAAATAACTAGGAAATCAGTAGAAATGTGTTTTCAAGGACACTCTGTAGACTGAGGACAGATATTCAGGCTTAAGTTTGTCCGGTGAGGTTAGCACTTGTGCACCGGGCCAAGTCAACATCCTTTTAGTGGTGTCTTGTCTCCTTCCTAATTTAGAAAAGGCAGACCCACCTGCTGTCATGAAAAATACCTTCTAGAAGCTACTGGGTAATTGGGTGATATTTCTGGATTTGTCTCCCTGTCTAATGTACATCAGTTAAACTTTTGACTCTTCAGTGCTTTCTGGAGAAAGTAATAATCGGAAACTAAATCGACTTGGTTTTTTTTCCTCCCCCTTTGCCCCATATTTGTAAAGATTAATCTTCAGTATCTATGAGTGCTGGGTGATTTGCAGAAACTGCAGCTGCTTTATCAATATCAACCTGGCCCCCGTTGATCAAACCCTCATTTAGGTGCTTGCTGCTGGCTGCTGGAAGCAGCCCAGGGACAAGGAAGGAAGGGGAAAGGCCGCTTCAGGGGGATAGCTTGCCTTGGAGTTTTTGCTGTTTTCTGAGATGATCTTGAACGTCACTGGGCAGTACAGTCAATTAGAGAGGGGCCTTGAGGTTGGTGCTGTGGGTGGGTCACTGTGTGGGAATAAATCCCGACTACGGCAAACTCTAGTTAAGTGGTGTCTGGACTGTCCTGGCTGGATTGTTTCTCTTCTTTCTCTCCCCGCATTATATTCCCTCTGCCTGTATCTGTGATCCCTGGGGGGCTTGCAAATGAAGTGATGCATCGCCAGTTGGTTGGAGGAGGAGTTCTTTGTGTTTATCTAGAGGTAAAATAAATAAATAAAGATTGCACATATAAATATAAGATTGTACTGTATTGCCCTTCGGTGTCTGGCTTATTTCACATAGCATAATGTCCTTCACGTTTATCCACGGTGTTGCAACTAGCAGGATTTCCTTCTTTTAAAGGCTACATAATATTCCAGTATATGTATACACCACATTTTCTTTATCCGTTCATCTACCAGTGGGTATTTAGGTTGTTGGCTGTTGTGAATAATGCTGCAACAAACACGGGAATGCAGGTATCTTTTTGAGATCCTGATTTCAATTCCTTTGGATGAATACCGAGAAGTAGATCTAATGGCAGCGCTATTTTCAATTTTTTGAGGAACCTTTATACTGTTTCCCACACCGTTGGCACCATTTTACATTCCCACCAACAGTGTGCAAGAGTTCCATTTTTTCTACATCCTCATCAACACTTACCTTTTCTTTAAAAAAAAATAATAGCCATTCTAATAGGCATGAAGAGAAATCTCACTGTGGCTTTAATTTGCATTTCCCTGATGATAATGATGTTGAGTACCTTTTCATATACTTGTTGGCCATTTGTATGTCTTCTTTGGAGAAATGTCTGTTCAGGTCCTTTGCCCATTTTAAAAATTTGTGTTTTTGCTGTTGAGTTGTATGAATTCCTGTCTGTTTTGGATTTTAACCAGGTAGGTAGTTTGCAAATGTTTTCTTTCATTCTGCAGCTTATCTTTTCATTTTATTGAATGTTTCATTTGTTCCGCAGAATGGGAGGTGGTAGTCAAAGGGTGTAAAGTTTCAGTTATGCAAGATCAGTATGTTCTGGAGATCGACTCTACAGTGTAGTGTTTCTAGCTAATAATACTGTATTGCACACTTAGCAGTTGCTAAGAAGATAGATCTTATGTTAAGTGTTTTTTCTACACACAAAATAATATCGACAATTGTAATAAAGGGGATGAGAGGAAACTTTGGGAGGTGATGGGTATGTTTATGACTTCAATGGTGGCGATGGTTTCACAGGGATGTACTTATCCCCATATTCCTCGAGTTGTACAGATTAAAAATGTACAGCTTTTTAGATGTCATACCTCCATAAAATAGTCTAACAAAAAAATGATACGATGCTTATCATTTTTTGAGCAGCTACTATATATCGCTCACTTTATATAAACTAAGTCTAATTTTTCTTAGTAACTTAGGATGTCTCTGCACTGCTTCTCTCATTTGATTGAGAAAACCCTGCTGGGTGGGAGCCCTGTCTACTTTTGCAACCTTATCCTTCACCACCTTCTTCTTATCTACTCCATTCCAGCCACACTGAACTTTCTGTGCTTGAATTGACCTTGCTCACTTGTACTTTTGGGCCTTTGTACATGCTCTGCTCTGGGCTTAGAGGATTTTACTTTAATTCCTTCAACTCACCAATATCTTGCATGGGGCAAGGGGATTGCCCACAGTTGCAAATATTGGAAAACTCTAACAGTGTGGTTGGGCAGGGTGTCATTTGGCTTGAGCAGTAATAAGCTTAGCAGTAGACAGGCCATGGCTGGTAGAGTGAGTCAGAGATGCCATCCGGGATCCCAGCTCTCTCCTCTTCCTACTTTGCCATGCAGCTTCCACCCTCAGGGCTGCAAAATGGCTGCTTTACCTCCAGGCATCATGTCAGCAGGCATGGATGCTGAGGAAGGACAAAGAGTGTATGGGTACACTCTGCCTTGCTTTCACCGGTCAGAACTATGTCAAGGGTACTTTTATTCTAGTGGAGGAAGGCAGACAAGAAACAGGAAACAAAATCAATGAGTGAACTGTATGGTACTGTGGAAAGGGACAACCGCTGTGGGAAATACAGAGCAGGCAGAGGGGTTTGGGGCATGCAGTTGGGGTGGTGGTAGCTGGGCTTGGTCTTACTGAGATGGGGACATTAGTGTGAAGACTTGAAGGAGAAGAGGGAGCCAGCCAGTGTGTCTGAGTGAAAAGCATTTCTGGGCCAAGGGAATGGCCAGTGCACAGGTTCTGAGGCAGGAACCTCCTGTGTTTAAGAATAAGGGAGACTGTGGCTGGAGGAGGGTGAGTGAGGAGGAGTTGCAGGTGATTATGTCATCATGGGAAGAGCATGTTTTGGGGATCAGGAGCTCGGTTTTGGACATGTTATGCTTGAGCTCCTCAAGGACATAGCTGACATTTGGAACCCAGGCCTCCCAGCCCTTCCCATTTTGCCACATCTGCTGGCCAGGCAACAAGAAGGCCCACGGCACAAACCTGCAGGGCTGTAGGAGAAAACTTCGTTTTCCATGGACAGACAATGTGGCCACCACTTAGGATGCAAGCAGAAGTGCTTTGGATTGAGTGATTTCACATGTGATGATTGTCTTTGTCACACCCAGTAGCAGAGGCCTGCACATGAGATCATCCTTATGAAGAACAAGGGCATGCTTCGGAGTCAGGTAGAGAACTTGGTTCACATCCTGGCTCTGCTGCTTATTAGCTGAGTCACTTTGGGTGAGCGATTTCACCTCTCTGAGCCTCACTTTCTTAATCTGGAAAAAAGGAGTTAATAATGGTATCCCTCTATTTAGGGTGATGGAGAATTAGATGAACTAATGAATACACATGGCTTAGCATGGTATAGGTCCATAGGGGCAGTCATGACAGTGGAATGGGAGACCCCAAAGGGAGCCACAGAAAAGGAGGGGCTACTGAAGGAAAGCAAATGTCCTCTCCCATCATCATGGGGTGATGGGTGCATGGGGAACCGTAGAAAGTCCACACGTCCCTAGGGAGGCCTCATACTCACAGCATTTGAAGAGTGAGCCCAGACTGACTGACTTGCCAGCCTCATAGGACCCGACATCTTCCAGCTGCCAACCTTTGCATGTCATGCGCCTCATTGGAAGTGTCCTTCCTGCTCCTTGATGCCTGGATGTCCGTTCCTTTATGACCCAGCTCAGATTTCTCCACTTTAACGTGTGTTTTGTTATTGTTACAGTCTATAGGATGCTGTTTTGTCCAGCTCCCTTCTGCACTGCTTGCTGGGACCGGTAGACACACCAGTAGTGAAACTTTTGGGCAAGGGCTGGGGAGGGGGGCCAGGGCATGGACCACTCATGGGATGATGACAGGGATCACTACAAGATGGCGCTATTGAGCTATCACTGTCAGGTGGGGCACCCTACGGCCAACATGGTATTTCTTTGTTTTCATTTTCTTTCTTGATGAGAAATTTGTGACTTCCAAACTGTCCAAGAAGAAATGGAACTGTCTGGTGTCCCACAGTTAACACAGGTGTTTTCACATAGCTCTTGATAGTCCAGTCACCAACCACAATTAAAAATTCCACCCCCACATCCAGGGGAATCAGAAGGAGAAAGTTACATACCTGCCTTCTTGTGAGTAGTTTGGTACTTGCTGTTGACACTTGACATCCAAATGCTGCCTTCCCCTCCTTTTTTTTGGATTGTATTTATATCTTGGATTAGAGTGTAAATCTCTTGAGGGCAGGACATGGGATTCCATGCTAACTCAGTAGGAGCTCCATAAAGTTTTGTTGAATGTTGTCAGCCTCTCTAGGGTATAAAATCTAAGCAGCCTCTTGGAAAGCTAAAAACTCCCCCATGCTTTGAAGCACCTCTGCTCCATTTCCGTACTGATGGAAAGGAAAGCAATAAATCCTTTACGGCCAAGAGCCAGTTCTCTTCATTTCCTCCTGGAAATGCTATTGATGGTGGCTGGGGAAGTCATTTGTCTCACTGTCTCTCCCTTGGCAAGGTCCGATTACTCATAACTCTTCCTTATGTTCCCCTAGGGATGCAGGGGGCAGTCTTCAGAGGCCTAGCATGCAGGTGGGGTTTAATGCACCAGAGGAAAATTACAGCGTAAATTAAAGAAGTTGGGTGGCATCATGTGTCCAGACCTCAGCCCTGTTGTCCCGCACTCCACCTGCAGAGCAGTCCTTGAGTAGATTTGTGCGGGCAAACCTTGAAGTCAAGACGCTCTTGCAAAACACCACAACATTATTGACAGATTTGACTTAAAATAACCAAATTTTGTAATTGATTATGGCCAAGTTAGATACCACATTGCATTGGATTCTTATTCAGACAAGTAGAAGTTGGTGCCAAGACTGAAAGAAAAATCAGTGGGAGAGAAACAGAAATTTGTTTAACAGTTAAAACTTATTTATTTTAAACTTTTTCTATTTTTAGGATTTATTCATTCTTCCAGCCACTCATTCATGCATATATCTATTTAACAAGATGTTTTAAAATTATTGTTATATTGTTGTTTATCTTATTTTATTAGTTTATTAGAGAGAGAGTGTGCATGCGCAGGGGTGGGGGAGGGGCAGAGAGAGAGGGAGAGAGAATCTTAAGCAGGCTCCATGCTCAGCACAGAGCCTGACTTGGGGCTTGATCTCATGATTCTGAGATCATGACCTGAGCCGAAACCCAGTTTGACACTTAATGGACTGAGCCACCCAGGTACCCCTATTATTGTTTACTTATAGGTATTACACAGCTCAAAATTCGAAAGATAAAGAAGATTTCATATCAAAAGGTAGTGTCCACTTCCACCCTTGTGCCATCTACTCTGTTCCCTCCTGGGAATGACAACCACTGTTGATAGTTTCCTAGATTCCCTTTTAAAAGTAGAGAATACTTGTAAATGCATATCCACCATCTGTTCGTTCATCCATCCATCCACCCAACCATTCATCCATCCATCCAGCCAGCCACCCCCCCATCATCCATCCATCCACCCCCCCCATCATCCATCCATCCACCCACCCCCCATCATCCATCCATCCATCCACCCTCCATCCTCCATCCATCCATCCATCCATGCATATAGTTGGTTTTTTTTTTTTTTTTTCAGGAATGAGGAAAAGGCAAACATTACTTGATGGCAGACCAGACTTGTTCCCCTGATCCATCTTTTCTTCTCTTTTCCAAGAGATTCGGAAACACTGTCCTTGCTGTTGAGCCAGCCACTCTAAGGCTGGAGTGTTGGAATGTCAGAGATCTGTCAGTGAAGACTGGGCATTTACAAAACAGCTAGGTGTAGCTATTCAGACTTTATTTTGGTCCAGCCATATGGTCTTGTATCTGATTCCAAGGGACAGGGAAACATTCAGTAAAGGAGCAAAAGGAAAACAAAAGTGAGACAGTGAGGAATGGGTAATTGGAATCAGACATTCTTGGGTCCAGATCCCATTCCTGCCTTCATTAGAGCAATACAATGATATTATTTAACTTCTTGGAGCCTCACTTTTCCTTTCTGTGAAATAGGGATAAATATATCATTCTTTGCAGGTTAAAGGCTAGCATAATGCCTAGTTGTAGTCAGTGTTCATATGATACTGCCAATAACTTTATTAAGCACATGTGATTACCTTGGTTTTTGCAAGAAACAGATCTTTAGGTTGATGATTTAAGATATCGTGTAGGGACACCTGGGTGGCTCAGTTGGTTAAGCGACTGCCTTCGACTCAGGTCATGATCCTGGAGTCCTGGGATCGAGTCCCATATCGGGCTCCCTGCTCGGCGGGGAGTCTGCTTCTCCCTCTGACCCTCCCCTCTCTCATGTGCACTCTCTCTCACTCAAATAAATAAAATCTAAAAAAGAAAATTAAGATATAGTGTAACACAGAGTCAGATCGTTGCCAGCAAAAGGTGCTTGGTATAGGGTAGGGACTTGGAATGTGGAATGGAGGGTGGCCGGGGACAGTTGCAGCTTGAGCAGGGATGGGTGTTGAGCTACAAAGCTCCTAGAGCAACAGTAACCTCACTTCTCACTGTGGTAAGGACCTCTGCTCCGGGCAGCATCCCTACATCCCTTGTGGAAAACTTCCTATGCTGTCTCTGGGTAGGGTATTTGTGCTTTTGGCCTGGGTTGTGTCCTCACTCCTTGCAGGCTTGCTTTCCCTCTGCCCTCCCTGTTGCATGTGTTGGATCTTTCTAAAATGCTAATGTCACTTTTCACTACCTTGGTTAGAACTCCCCATCATCTTCAGGATAAATTTGAACTCCTTAGCACACAAAACCTTTGCTATGGACTGAATGCTTCTGTCCCCCTACAATTCTTGGGTTGAAGCCTAATCATCAGTGTGATGGTTAGGCAGTGTGACCTTTGTGCCCACTGGAGGTGGGAGGTGATTCTATCATGAGGGTGGAGCCCCCATGAATGGGATTAGTGCCCTTATGAAAGAGGCCCCAGGGCTAGTCCCTGGATCCTTCCACCCTGTGAGGACAGATCGAGAAGATGGCCATCTATGAAACCAGGAAGGGGGTTCTCACTAGACACCAAATCTGACAGTACTTTCATCTTGGACTTCCAGCCTCCACAACTGTGAGAAATGAACATGTGTTGTTTAAGCCCCCAGCCTGTGGCATTTTGTTAGAGCAGTTCAAGCTGACTAAGACACCTTCATGAGGGAGCCCTTTCTTACTCCTTCCACCTCGATTTTGTCTGCTTGCCTGAATGCACCTAAGTCTTGAGGTTTGGTGCCTTGGCATGCACTGCCCTCTCTCCCTGAGTCCTCTGCCCTTTCGTTAGCCAGCTCCCTCTGCTCTTCCTTCAAGATTCCCCCCCCAGACACTCCTCCAGCAAGGTTTCCATGACTTCTTCAGACCGGCACCTGGTCTCTCTTGACCTGGTGGATCACAGTGGGTGCCTCCATACATCTCTTTCAATGAAGTAGCTTAAGAGGGGGGTTAAGAGGGTGAGGGTTGGGGCTAGAGGTCTTATAAATCCATGAGGGTGGGAGCTGAACTAGGTCCATTTGCCTTTATGGCTCTTCTTGTGATAGAGTCATCCCTCAGGGTGGCAAGGCTTGCTGGGAGTGGTCAGCAAACACGGAGAACCCCAGCTTCTTCATAGGGTGTTTCCTGTCCCATTTGATGGAGGGTGAACATCCATTGTATTTCAATTAAATTTTAGTTTTACTTTTTGTTGTTTCTTTTTGTCTTTGTTGGAATTTTAAAAGATAACTATTTGATAGTAGATACAGATATGTAAATAAATAGAAATAAAAGGAGTTGCAGGACTGACATGGTCTTCTCTGCATTTGGTGTTCTATTTTGTCTTGTGTTCAGACCACTGTGCCAGGTGTATTGTAGATTAAACTTGAACGTAATTACTTTCATCAAACTATACATAATACACAGTGGAGTTTTTTATGGTATATAAAATTGAAATTCTTCTTTCTAATTTTGAAATAATTTTAGATTTATAGAGAAGTTGCCATGACAGTACAGAGTTCCCGGTTTCAGTTCCTCTAAGATGATCTCTTACATTGCTGGGGTACGTTCCTCACAACTAAAACACCGGCACTGGCTATTAACTCAATGCCAGATTTTATTTGGATTTCACCAGTTTTTCTGTGAAGGTCCCTTTTCTGTCCAGGATCTTAGTCAGAGCCCCATGTTGCCTTTGGCCTCTTGTTTCCTTAGCGTCCTCCGGTCTGTGTCAGTTTTTCAGTCTTTCCTTTTTTTTTTTTTTTTTTTTTAATGATCTCGATAGTTTTGAGGAGTACTGTATTTGAGGAGTTTTGTAGAATTGGATTTGGAGATTTTAAGCAAGGTCTGGCCACCCACCCGCCACATCAATGAAAACCTCCCTTGAAATTTACCAGTGGCATGAAAATTCCAGGTGAGTCCGCCATCTTTGGTGCCTCTGGAACACTGGAGAGACCCATCTCAGAAACAGAGCTCTCAAAAGTCGGGTGCTTTCTCTGGAGGTGATTTTGTGTGTAGGTTCATCACAGAGTTGGATGAAATTTTGGCCAAGGCCAGGGCAGCAGGATCTGTGCTAGAAAATTTCAGATCCACTTCCTTGCCATGGGAGGCTGAGTTCCAAATCCTAGTCTGTGTGCAGCCTGCTTCACCAAATAATGAGGCACTAGGTACTTTTTAAGGCGGCTGACCTTTGAAGCAAATTATCCAAGGAAATCTGATTAGCTAGTTCACTGGGTTCCTGCAAAACGGATCTTGGTGTATTTCTGCAGCAGAAATGTCAGCATAATTGGAGTTCCTGGAGCTCAAAGAGCTTCTTTCTCATTGTTTCCATCCTTTAGAGGGGAAAAAAAAACCAACCCACACCAAACAAACACAACCCAAACCCCTAAAGAATTATTCTTTGACTTATATTCTTTGCTTTTGCACAGTTCAGAAGCTGCTTCTGGCTGTGTTTACGACTTTATTAATTAGGGGAACAGCCTGAGCATCATTTAAACAAACGAGCCAAAAAAAAAAAAAAAAAAATCCGTCCTCATGTAGATGATGTGCACTTAATAGAGATGGCCCAGCCAAAGACCTAAAATAAATAAACTGACTTTAATTTGAGGGAAAGAGCATGGGGTGGTAATTACTTGAGGCTGTGTGCCATGCGATGTAACCAAATTCGAAACTCACTAATTTCATTATTTTAATGGCAGTCTGCATCCCATTCATTAGGCTGACATATGAGTAGTCATTAGTAACAGTTCATTTCCAAAGCTATGGTGGATAAAGGGTGATTGGAAATGAGTGAGGGCTAGGCCTGGTGGAAGTTGACAGTGCTCAG
The DNA here is from genome assembly GCF_037043125.1 of Eumetopias jubatus. Lineage (NCBI taxonomy): Eukaryota > Metazoa > Chordata > Mammalia > Carnivora > Otariidae > Eumetopias > Eumetopias jubatus. Next base: position 81,999,658 of record NW_028274818.1, read on the forward strand.
AAGGTAACATGTAGATGGCTTTGGTAGAAGAGGGAGTAACAAGGAGGTTTCTCAGTTTGATTGGAGGCAGCAAACCATAGAGTCAAAATAGGCCTTGGATCCGGAGAGACCTGGGTTCAGATTCTCACTCTGCCACGTACTAGCTGTTTCAAGGGCTCATGGTGGGTATTTAATTAATGGCAGCAATGATGGCGACTGTGATGCTCTTATTAGGTGACAGCTTTGCCGGGTTTGGAGGTTTTGCTGAGATTGAAGGAACTGAGGCTGATGGGGATAAAGTAAGTAGTCCCAAGTTTTCCCTCTTACTCAGATCCCTGATTCCCAATATGATGCTTTTAAAACATATTTTTAAATTATTTTATCTTTTTAAATAGGCAATTGGTTCACATGATTCAGAAGTTTAAAAATAAGATTATGCCAGGGTATCCAGTGAAAAATGTCCCTCCTCCTTCTGACACCCCCTCTCCCAGGCAGCCATTGTTAGTAGTTTATTTATTTTTGTAGAATTTCAGGCATATAAGAGCAGATACAAATATATATACATTTGTTATGTTGTGACACAGATAGTTCTGTATCCTGCCTCTTTTACTTACAATGTATCTTGCTTCTCTAGAGGTCCACATCAGTGTAGAAAGAGTTCTTTCTTCTTATTTGTAAGATCTGTTTTTCTGTCATATGGATAGACCATGATTTATTTAATTTTCCCCCTCTTGATGGACATTCAGGCTAGTTCCAGCCTTTTTCTATTACAAACCATGTTGCAGTGGATAACACTGCACATATGTTATTTTGCACAGATGCGTGGATACCTGTCGGGTAAATTTTTGAAAGTAGAGTTGCCGAATCGAAGGGTGAGTGCATTTGGATTCTGATAGTGGTCAAAGGTCCAGAGGGGCTGGGGTGAGTTAGCAATGAGCATGAGCTGCCAGCTAGTTTCCCCGCTCTCCCTGGCTTCCTATGTTGAAACCGAGTCTCCAGCGTGAGGGTATTTGGAAGGGGGCCTTTGGGAGGTGATTAGGTCATGAGGGTAGAGCTCTCATGAATAGGATTAGTGCCCTTATAAAGGGACCCAGAGAACTCCTTTCCCTTCCACCATGGGAGGACTCACTGAGACAGTGGCTGTCTATGGGCCAGGGAAATGGGCTCTCACATGACACCAAATCTGCCAGCACCTTGATCTTGGACTTCGCAGCCTCCATCTGAAAAATAAATGTCTGTTGTTTATTAACCACCTAGTCTCTGGTATTTTGTTATAAGGGCCTGAATGGACTAAGACACCTAGTTGCCAGTTAAAAAAAAAAAATCTGAATGGTAAGTTGTTGAAAGAACATGATAAGGTGAAGGCTCAGTGTTGGTAGCGTTATTGGAAAGACAGTAGATGGGGAAGCCAGGTTGTGTTGGGAAGTGAGCATAGACTTTCAAGTAAGATGGGCCGGGGTTTAATTTTGACCATGCTACTCATAGCTGTGTGGCCTTAGGTGGGTTGCTTCACTTCTCTGAGCTCAGTATCCTCACCTGTAAATGGGGATGATAGTATTTCTGTCGCAGGCTGCCAGGAGGATTAAAGGAGAACATACAGACAGCAGTTAGCACGGTGCCTGGCGCATAGTGCTCAGGATGTAACTGGGGCTTCCGGGTGAGTAACTAAGACCATAATGATTCATAACTAACCAGCATTATATTATTATATATTATATTATATATGCTATCCTGTATTATCCTATATTAGTGGGGAATAACATTTTTTGAGTGTTTACTATGTGACAGACACTATTCTTACTGCTTCCCGTGAAACATTCCTCTTACGTCTCATGACAACTCTGAGGCGTACTCTTGTTATCCTCACTTTATGGATGAGGAAATTCAGGCAGGGAAGTTGAGTGCATCGTTCAGCAAATTTTATTCAGACCAAGGCAGCCTGTCTTGGAAGGCTCCTCTAATCCCACTTCTTGTTCTCTTGATGCATGCATTATAAATAAGGGCCTGGCTGTCCCAAGAGATGGAGGACATTGTGGGTGGATCATTTATTCCCAGAGCCGGCAGCTCCCTTCTTGTGACATGGTGACCAAGTTCAGCTTCCTCATCTCTTAGGGAGATACCATTCTGATCTGAAAGGTTCAAGATTCACCTCCTGGTCAGCTTCTCCCCGAATGGTCCAAGACTGATGGCGTGTGACAAGCACGAAATCAAACGAAGATTTTTATCCTTACGTGAAGAACAGGTATGCTGCCCAAACAACTTAGCTCTTGATTAAAGATACCCAGGATCCATCCTCTGAAGGTTGGTATCTTAGGGAAATTTAAATAAGGCATGGATAAATGTATGCATTCAGGGTAAAGAAACTTTTGCCACAGAATCCTAAGAAATTAGATAGTCCTGTTGTCCTAGAAACCAGGCAATATCCATCCCTACCACGCCCAACATCAGTGACCATACATACACACATTACCAGGTAGGAGAGAAAGGGGCTACTTTTCTGGTAGGAGTTTTGATTGGAGGCATCTCTGCTTCAGGGAGTGAGGCAGGCTTTGTGAGCTCTTGGCATCTGATGATGCTTGGCAGTTACTTGTAAATGTGGAAGAATTTGAGATTTACTTAGACATCTGACATGCAGTGCCAAATCTCTAAATTCCTAAATTTATTTACCAGCAAGGGGAAGCGTATTCCCAACTATAATTGTAAGGACTCTAATCTGGTGCGAAGTCTGAAGCCATGTTTGTTTAACGAGTTACTCAATTAGCCAGCAAGAAAAGAACAAAGGAAAGTCATTATGCAGATGTATGCCCATTCAAAGCCATTATGTCTTTAGATGCTTTTTTTGTGGAAGAGGAGGAGAGATTCCAAGCCTGAAATTTTTCTGTCCCTGCTGTGTTTACTGCTAATTCTCTTCTAATATTAGATTACTAATGATTAATAATATTGCATTTCAGCACTCTTAGATTTGTCCATTTTTTCCATCTAAGAGCATATAATTATAGGTTATTTTAAAATCTGGGAAAAGGAATCAACCATGAACCACACTCTTAACTCATCTACAACCACTTTGATTTCTTTGAGTATTTTTCTACATAATTTTACATATTTGTAATCCTAGTGCATATAGCGTTCTGAGTTTTGCATTGTCCACTGATGGAGTATTACAACTATTTTGATTTCTTTTTTTTAAAAGATTTTATTTAATTGAGAGAGAAAGAGTGAGAAAGAGAGAGAGCACACAAGCAGTGGGGAAGAGGAAGAGGGAGGGGAGAAGCAGACTTCCTGCTGAGCAGGGTGCCTGACGTGGGCTCCATCAATCTCAGGACCCTGAGATCATGACCTGAGCTGAAGGCAGACACTTAACTGACTGAACCACCCAGGCACCCCAACTATTTTGGTTTCTTTCTTTAAAAAAATTTTTTTTTAACTTATTTGAGAGAGATAGCAGGAGGGGTGGGGAGGGGCAGAAGGACACGCAGCCTCCCTGCTGAGCAGAGAGCCCAATGCAGGGCTTGATCCCAGAACCCCGAGATCATGACCTGAGCCAAAGTCAGACACTTAACTGACTGAGCCACCCAGGCGCCCCACTATTTTGATTTTTATTATGAAACTTTCAAGCATACAAAAAAGGAGATAGAATGTATAATAAACACCCATAAATTCATTGCTTTGAATTAACACTAATATTTGTTTTATTTCTTTTGTCTGTGTTTTTTTCTTTTTTTTTCCTCTGAAGTGTTTTAAAATAAATTACACACATCGTGATATTTAACCCTAAAACATGGGTACTCAACTGGGGATGATTTTGACCTGCTTGGGTGATATTTGGCAGTGTCTGGAGATGTTTTCGGTTATCACAAAGAGAATGCCCCTCTAGTGGGTAAAGCCCAGGGATGCCACTGAACATCCTATAGTGCACAGGACAGCCTCCCCACAATAGAGAATTATCTGGTTCCAAACGTTGGTAGTGCTGAGGTTGAAAAACTGCCCAAAATTATGAAGAATGCCTTTTCTAAAATTTTATAATCATAGATCACCATTACTTGTAACAAAATCAAACATAATTTCTTATAAAATCATCTAATAATGAGCCCACATATTTCCAAAGAATTGCTCTAGAACATCTTTTATAGCTGATTATAGCAAACATTTTCCTATCTTACTAGCACTCTTTATGGAGTTTTATTCCACATCACTAGAAAATGGTCTGATGAATGAATTCACCAAATTTTATTCAAAGGATTCATTATATTTTGGGCGTTAGTTCTGCTTTGGGGGTTCAAAGAAATATTTATGTAAAAAACAACAGTTTACTTCTTTTCAAACTTTACGCCTTTTGTTTCTTTTACTTGCCTTTGTTCTAGCTAGAAACTTCAGTAAATATTGAACACAGGTGATGAAAGTGGTCATCCCTGTCTTGTTTCTGATTTTAGGAGAAAAAGGTTTACTGTTTTACCATTAATTATGATATTAACTGTAGGTTTTTCATAGACGTACTTTATCAGATTAAAGATGTTCCCATCTATTTCTAGTTCATTGAATGTTTTTATCATGAAAGATTGGTGATTTTTATCAGATGCTTTTTCTGCATATTTTGAGATGATCAGATGATTTCTCTTTTATTCTGTTAGTGTGATGAATGACATTTATTGGTTTTCATGTTATTCTTAGAATAAACCCTACTTGGTCATGATGTGTTACCCTTTTTATGTATTGCTGGATTCCATTTGCTAGTATTTTGTTTAGAATTTTTGTGTCCGTTTTCATGAGAGATTGGTCTGTTATTTTCTTTTCTTGTAATATCTTTGTCAGACTTTGGTGTCAGGGTTATGCTGGTCTTCTAGGTTAAGTTAAGTGATACCACCTCCTCTGTTTCTGAATTTCTGCAGAATTGATACTCTTTCTCCCTTAAATATTATGGAGTTCACTAGTGAACCGTATGTACTTGAAGTTTTCTTTGTGAGAAGGTTTCTATTACAAAATTAAGTTTCTTTAATAGGTATACGGTTATTTATTTTCTTTGTTTTCAGGGTTGGTAATTTGTGGTTTCATTTAGTTAATGTAAATTATTGAATGACTGCCATAGTGTTGTTATAATATTTCTTTATCTTTTAAAAATACTTGTAGGATCTACAGCAGTGTTTTATTTTCATTCTTGATGCTGATAAATTGTGTTTGCTTTCTCTCTCTCTTTATTGTTAAGACTTTGTATTTACACTTTACTTTAGTATTTTGTTCTTCTACTTACTTCACCTAAGATGGAAGAGTAGATTATCATTTCTTTTTTTTAATGCTAAGTGCTTTGTTTAAATTGATTATAAAAATGATGCTATGAAATGTCATTTTCACCATTTTATATATGAGGAAACAGTCTTAACAGAGATTAAATGATGTAGCCAAAATCACATATTATATTGAAACAGATTATCATTTCAGTATATTTCTTCTCTAATATAAGTATTTAAAGCCATAAACTTTCCTGTACACTGCTTTATTTTTATCCCACAAATTTTGATTTGTTGTGTTTTTATTATTATTCACTTTAAAATATTTTCTAATTTCCTTTGTGATACCTTCTGTAATCTGTGGGTTGTTTAGGAAAGTTTATTTATTTCCCAATACTTGGGGGATTTTCTAGAGATCTCATTTTTAATGATTTCTAATTTCATACTATGGTGTTCTTCTGTATGATTTCATTTCTTGATATCCATTAAAATTTGTTATATGGCTCAGAATATGGGCTATTTTGATGAATGCTCCAAGTTCACTTTAAAAGAATGTGTTTTCTGCAGTAGTTTGATGTGGTATCCTATATTATTATGCCAATTTCATTGATAGAATTGTTCAGATTTCCTTTATTGTCACTGAATACTTTGTCTCCTCGTTCTGTCAATTACTGGGAGAGGGCATACATTCTCCAACTATGATTGTGGATTTATTTCTTTTTTCAGATTTGTCATTTTTTTCCTTCATGAGTTTTAGAGCTGTGTTGTTAGGTGAATATGTATTTGTCATTGTTTTATCCTCGTAATGAATTGGTCCTTTTATCATATTGAAATGTCCTTCTTAATTTGCAGACTCTGTCTTAAAGGCTACTTTGTCTGATGGTAACAAAGTCATATCATATTTCTTAATTTTAGTGTTTTCATGGTATATTTTTCTATCCTTTTACTTGTTTGTATCTATATAATAAATTTGTGTTTCTTGAAAGCAGCATATAATTGGGTTTTGCTTTTTAGATCCAATTTGAGAATCTCTGCCTTTTGATTACAGTGTTTAGTCCATTTACATTTAATGTAATTAATGATATCATTAGGTTTATGTCTCCCATCTTGGCATTTGTCTTATATTTATTTTGTTTACTTCTTTGTTTGCTCTTGTCTTCTTTTGGGAAAAGTGTATATTTTAAAATACTACATTAATCTCCTGTGTGGATAGGTAGATTAAACCTTTCCTGTAACTTTTTAAGTTGTTGTAAAGATTACAGTGTACTTCTTCACTATATATTGTCCAATAATATTTAACTATTTCATAAACAGTGTAAAAACTAGTGCAGTATAATTACACTTATGTCCATTTCTGGGTCCGTTTCTATTGATTATTTGCTCTCTTAACTCTGGACCACATTTTTTCTTTTCCTTTTTAAAAATTATTAATGTCTTTTAATATTTGATTGCTGGACGGTTTGTATGAAAGATTAGTAGAGACTGAAGTAAAATTTACTTCTAGAAAAGACTGTGTCTTTTAGAAAAGACTGTGTCTTTTCTTATGTTAGGCCATTAGAGTGGAAGCTGAGGCCATTTGGCCTGTAGTTGAGCTCAGCCTGGACTTCATTGCAGCCTAAGTTTTTTTCAGTTTACCAGGGGTTTCAAATGTTTTGATGGTGGGATCAGAACTTTCTTTTTAATGGGTCCTGGGATCTGGGCACTGGTTAAATTACAGAAAACTGCCTGAGATTCAAACCTGAGCCATTAGCTTTTGGAACTATAAGGAACTTCTCATGTTTTAAAGTTTAGATGCCTGCTCTTGGGGGTCAGTGGAATGCTCTCCTTTTTCTCCAATCTCGCTGTCCCTGCTTTCTGAACCTTGTAAGATCTGTTTTAGCCCTGGTGCTCTGCCCCTGGGTATTCTGAAGGGGACATTCCCACCCCTCCTGGAATCCAGAATGCCTTGAGGAGATGTTCTTTTAGTTTTCTTGCCCTTCCTTCAGAGTGCAAGCCTGTTGTGCTTTGCTGGGTGCAATCCTGGAGTGCTTCAGAGCATCCCTGCTTCACTGCTTGTTCACAGTGCTTCTGGTGGATCTTTCTCAGCTCTTTTGCCTTGCCTAACTCTTTCCTTTCATTTCAGAAAAGACAGCTGCATTTCACTTTGTGGGGGATTTATGTGTTTCAGGGGGAACTCTCACTTTTTTCACTCCTGCTTTGGTCTGCTGTCTCCAAGTGTTAGTAAAGACCTGTGAGAAAGGTTCAAAGATGGGTGAAGACCTGCTCCATGACCAGGTTTCCTTAGGATGCTAATCTCTCATGCCAGCTTACAAAGAACCATTACTAGTTTGCTGGGAGTTCAGCTATTTTCTCCTTACCCCATCTATCACTGCTTTTCCTCCTGTAGGTCCGCCAGGGATAAGGTCAGTGGTAAATTTCTTCTCTCCTCTCAAATGATACATGCTTTCTGGAATTTAGTTCATTTGGGTTTATCTGTGTCCTTACCCCTCTGAAGGGTTTTTAAAAACTGGTTTTGTAGCTTATCTGGCTTTTTTTGTTGTTGTTATTTAGGTGAAAATGGCATTCTGTGGTGATTTTCCATTTCTGAATTGGTGTGGAACGCCAATCGATTATACTTCATTAGAGATCTACATTCATAAACCCTCTTAAAAGTATTTATGATAATTTTCTTAGCATAGATTCTAGATAGTGGATAAAGGGTTAAAATAGCTACAGATTTTCATGGTTATTAATAAAATGTGGTCCTGTTACTTTAAAAAAATGAAAGAAAGAGAAAAGGAAGCAACATCAACTTTCAGTGAATAACCATTTGGATTCACAAGCTTGGAGTATTAGAATTTTATTTTGCAAATTTATTGGACAAAAATATTACATAAATTCCACATCTTTAATTTCAAATATCATACAGGATCAAAATCTTAGGCTTTTTTTTTTTTTAAAGCAGGATTGACTTTACATGGAGATTAAGTGAATGCATCAAGCATCAGAGTTGTTTGAGCTGATACTAATGGCCACTGCCATTTATTGAATGATTATGGGAAAAAAAATGGCGATTTAATCCTTACAGTTACCCCTGGGGAGGTATCATTAGATTGCTTCTTTGGGAGGATTTATTCCTTATAGTGGAGGAAACAAAAGCTCAGAGGTGGTGGGACAGGATTAAATCCAGACTGGCCTGACTCCAAAACCTCAGTCAGCCACATAACTTTGATGTGCTTTTTATCATATCTGAACCCAGTCATTGGCTGTATCAGTCAGCTGTTGCTACAACCGTGCTGTACAACAAACAACCCCTCCAGTCGGACTTCAAGCAGTAGTCATTTATTCCCACTCATCTGCAGATCAGCTGCAGCAGTTCTGCTCCCAAATGCCTCAATATTCCCCTTTTAATCTTTTATTGAAGAAAAATACATCGAGTACCTCAGATTTCCCAGGCACACGTGTGGGCTTCAGGGAAGCAGCAGTGAATAAAAAGGGTAAAAATTCTACCCTCATGGAGCTTGTATTCTAGTAGAGGAGACAGACAGTAAACAAACCAGTAGAGTGCACCGTACATAGGATGGTGAGGCTTTCTAATGAGGGCGATGCAGGGGGGGAGAGGACACAGTGGGTTGTCAGGTAGAGATGGGAGTTGCTGTGGCAGTGTGTTTTTACCCATCGCCCCATTTCTCAGCGTGCTGTCAAACCCCAGCCTTCCTGTTCATTTTTATAATGTAGAGCTATTTAGCTACCTCTTTGTTTCACGGTCTCCTTCTAAACTGTGCCCTGGGGGGGGGGGCCCTCACTTTTCATAACCAGAGCTGCCTATCAAAAAATTTTTGCTAAAGAAAATATATTTAGTCTAGAGAGAAATAATGTCTCTCCCTTAGGGGCAGAAGCAGCTGCAGTCAGTAGTAGTTTTAAAATAGCATATTTTTTTTCTCTGTCACTCATGATTGCACTCTCTTCTTTATTTAAAGTTGGGGATCAGAGGTGAAGATGGCTAGGGAACTTACTAAGGAAAGGCAACTGATATTTTGGGGGCACCTACTAGGTACTGGACCAAGCAGATGTCTTCCAAATAATCCTTGAATTATACCTTATTATTCCCATTTTCCTAATGAGAAAACTGAGTCTTGTGCAGGCAGAATAATCCATCCCCAGACACTCAGCCAGCAAGTTGAGGGTGCAGTGTGTGATTCCTAAGTGTGCGCTCCCTGCTACCTCCAACCACCCTTCTGTTCCTTTGGACTACACGTGAGAGGTGTTTATTCTTGAACTGCTGTTGTGGCTAGTCCTGGGATGCTAGCTTTGTAGTCCTAGGCCTCTCTCTCATGTCATTGCTAGTCTGCATGGTATGGACCCATTACTACCGTAATGCGAGGAGGCCGTCAGGGCTGGGGGAAATGAAAGAGTTCCCAGGGCGCCAGGCAAATGAATGAATTCCACTGATCTTGTTCGGTTCCTTATGGGATCATCCATCATGATTTAACAACCTGAAGTCCAGAGAAGCTACAGGCAGGCTTCCTGCCCAAAGCCTTACAGAGACTAGTGTAATTGGTGGTTGAGAAACTGGTTTATTCTTCTGTTGATATTACCAGTCTCATGTCTATTATACTACATTCTATACTATATTATCATAGAATTTATACTCCCTTCTACATCCCTGCCATTTGCTTATGGGAGGCCTTGTTTTTCCTTGTCCCTTTGTAATTCACTGAGGAGAACAGATTCTGCGGAAGTAATGTAAGCAAATTATTTGTTGAGGGGCCCACTGTGTGCACAACAGATGCGGGATACAGAAAAGCTTTGATTTTGTTCTTGCCCTCAGGAAACCTATCCTTTTATTGCTTCATCATTTAATTTATTTTAAGGCAGTCTTCGAAACACACAAAAGAATATATATGAGGTATGAAAGTTACAAAGCAAGTTAATGAAATGAAGACCCATGAAATCACTTATTAACTAAAATTACCAATACTGCTGGATCTGCTTGGATATTACTTATCTGTACCATTCCCACCCCGTTCTTACACAGAAATCCACTAACCTTTCTTGCCTTTTTTCATTCTTTTTTGGCTTTGGTAACTTTATCACAAATGCATTATTCTCTCTATGTATTTATTTTTGCTTGTTTTTGAACTTTGTAAAAATGGTATCATACTATAAATATTTCTCCTTCCAAATAATAGAAGGACTTCACAATACTTTAATGCCCGTGTCTTCCTCCTGACTTAAATGTCAGTGTTATAATTGTTCCAATTTTGTCTGTTTTTTAAAATCTCACAAATTAGAATGTTATCATTAATATTTAATACAGGTAATGTTTTATATTTACCTAATGGTTTAAGAGTTTATTTGCTAACTATTCATTTCTTCTTGGACCCAAGACCTTTTTTCTACACGATTTTTCTTTTTCCATTTCATTTAGAATTCCTTTAGTGAAGATTTGTTAGTAGTTAAATCTCTGTTTTTGTTTATATGGAAATGTCATGATCTCACACTCATTCTTAAAAGACGGGTCTGCCTGGTGCGAGGTTCTAGAGTGATGGTTGTTTTCTTTTGAAACTTTGGAGATCTTAGTCTAGAGTCTTCTGGCTTTCATTGCTGTGGCTAAAAACTCAGTTGATGACCTAACCATTGCTCTTTGGAAGGTAATCTTTTTCCTTTTTTTAAAAAAATCTTTTTCCGCTGGGAGCTTTTAGGTCTTCTCTCTGTCTTTGATATTTTGTGGTTTCATTGCAGTCTACATGTCTGCCATCTAAGTATGGATTTCTTTTTTATTTTTCTTGTTTATATAATGTCATGCTTATTGTATCTGAAGATTTATATGTTTTGCCATTTCTGGAAAATGCCCATCAACTATCACTTTATTATTTATTTATTTATTTTTTAAAAATTTTTTGAGAGAGAGAGAGAAAATCTTAAGCAAGCTCCACACTCAGCATGGAGCCTGACGTGGGGCTCGATCTCATGACCTTGAGATCATGACCTGAGCTGAAATCTAGTCAGATGCTTAACCAACTGAGATACACAGGCGCCCCTGTTACCACTTTATATACTGCATCTCCTCTAATCTCTCCACTCTCTCCTCCTGGAACTCCAAAGAGACATGTACTAAATAGTCTGTCTTACTCTAACCTCTTCTTAGGAACCTATGTAGAGATTAAGCCTCTTTAATAGAGAGGCTAACCTCCCTATTAAGTGGTTAATAGTTTTCATCTCCCTGTCTGTGCCACATTCTGGAGAACTTCTTCAGATGCATTTTCAAGTTTCAGTTCCCTTTTCTGCTATTTTTAAAAACCTGAACTGAGTTTTAAAGTTCACCAGAGTCTGTCAGTTTTCTTATATTTTTTAACTTTTTGTTTGGTTCTTTTGCAACTACGGTCATTTTTGATCATCTTTGATTACTTTCTCATTTTCCTCTATTCCATATTTCATTTCTTTAAATTCGGATGTTAAACATAATTATCTTATATTACGTATCTGGTTGTTTCTGTGTTACCAGTATCCGAAGTTAGTGGAGGTAAAAGTATGTTGTTTATTACTTCTGCTGATTCTCACGGTTGCTTATTTCCTAGTGAGTTCAGTGGACTTTGATTGTGAGCTGATGGAGGTTTGATCTTAATCTGTGGAGGTCCTGAGGGCTTCTGTAGGAAATTCTTTCCAGCACAGGTGATTTGTGTTTGCTTCTGGGGGAAGCCTAGGGAGTACTTTGTCTCCCTTTAGAGGACTGGCCTAATGTGGGAGTCTCAGATTCTAGCCCACTTTGCTATAGCCAATAATTGGTTGTTATTTTAATAACATTCACTTATTAAATATATTTTTTTTATGACACACACTGTCCTGGGTGTTTGACACATTTTTTCTAACTCTCCCCATAACCTTGTAACCCACTTTACTGCTCAGTGAGGGGGGGATGCTCCCATTGTCCTGTCTTTTCACACAATCTCTCCTCATCATAATCCCTCATTTCCTTCAACTTGTGGCTCAAATGCTGCCTTTTCCGTAACACCATGCTTAAGTTAAGCTTAGGTCCTGTTCCCCCATGTTCTCATAACGCTTCATTTGGACCAGCTCTTAGAGTACTCATCCCATTTCTTGGATGAAGCATTTGAGGTCATTTATGGACATTTGTGGAGAATAGGCCACAAGCTTATGTGAGTGTCAGGGAATTGCTTTTGTAAATATATGCTCCAAAGACCCACTGAAAGTCCTTACGCCTTCCTTGGGCCTGCCCTGGTCCTCCGATGACCTAACATAAACAATCTTTTAAGTAGGATTTTGATCACAGATTGCACTTGGAGTGTTTTTACTGGGTCACCTTAGTGCATCACGAGGTTTTTGGTACTTTTATAAGCCAGATCTTTGACATTTTATTGACCTATAGTGTTTCTGCAAATTGTTTAAAGGGATCTTCAGATAATGTTTATTTTCACTTTTGTTTGTTGACAGAAGTAAAAATTTCCACAAACACCTCAGGAACAAGTACTGTCACGTTTTTTTTTCCCCCAAATTAAATCAGAATTGCTTGAAATTCTACCTCCTGGGTTGGCCAGAAGTCCCATATTACCTTTTTGGGGCTTTCCTCTACCATGGGTCATCTAAGAATCCAGGGTTCTATGACAAACCTCAGCCAACATCATATTCAGTAGTGAAAAACTGGAAGCTTTCCGTGTAAGACCAGGGTTCTTACATTGTTAAGCAAAGAAGTCCTCACCACTCCTAAGTAGAGAAAAAGCTCTGGGATTTGTCAGCCTGTTAACGCTCCTCACTGAGCACCGAGCTGTACCGTTGGGCTTCCCTGCTTCACTACAGCGCAAGCTGATAACTCTTAGAGTAACCCCTCTCCCTCACTTCTGCATTTGACTCGGCTGGGCTCCCCCAGCTCCAGCTCTTGGTACCACATTCTTTTCTTTTCTGTTTTTAAGATTTTATTTATTTGAGAGAGAGAGAGAGCACAAGCCGGGGGAGAGGGAGAGGGAGAAGCAGATTCCATGCTGAGCAGGGAGCCTGATGTGGGGCTCAATCCCAGGACCCTGAGATAATGACCCGGGTCAATGGCAGATGCTTAACTGACCAAGCCACCCAGGCGCCCCGGTACCACATTCTTTCTTTCATGCACAGAAGATTCTATTCCAAGTACCCTCCCCTTAAGAGGTCTCGTTCCAGATCAGGTTTGTGTATCCATCCATCACTCCCGTGCCTTTCCCAGGGACAGGGGATTAGGAAGATCAGCTCAGGGCTGGGCCATTTTTATTTAAGTGTCTGAAAGAAAAAAAATTAATTTGGTTCCCTTTTCTGGACAATAGGCATTTACTGCCTTAATTTTTTTTTTTAAGCAATATGCAGTAGAAAAGGAAGGACTAGACTTTAGATCCACAAAAAAGGCAGTCATCCTTTGTGGCAGAGAGTTTACTTATACCCTGGCATTTATTTTCTCCTATTCCTGTTTCTAGTAGAACCTCCCAAGCTCTAGCTGAGTACATGACCATCCAGCAAGAGACTCTGTTTCCCAACTTCTCTTGCAGCTATGTGTGGACATATGTATAACTAAGTAATGACCAGTGGGATGTAAGCAGAAGTGATGTGTGCGACTCCAAGTCCCATCATTTGAAAGGGAAATGCTTGCATTCTGTCCTCTCTAGTATATTCCTATAGATGGGGAGTTCACTGGGGTTCTGGTAAGCCTGTTTCATTCAGTCATGAGGAAAATAATTTGGAAGAAACAAGAGCAATAAGATAGAAGGAACCTGGGTCCATGGCTGATTGCAAAGGGCAGAAGAACCATGACAGCACCAGAATATTTACCTCTGGACCAGTATGTGAAAGAGAAATAGATGCCTGCCCTATTTGAGCCATTTTGTCTTGGGTCACTTGTTCCAGCAACTCAGCCAAGTGTCCCAACTAATATTCCCCCTAGTGGGATTGGAGAATGTAAAATCTCTATTTCCTCAATGAATCAACCTCTTTAGGATAAACAAGAGGAATTTAATGCACCTCTCTTCATAAATTAGCAACAAGCAACATACAAGTGGGGTACTCGACTGCATGTTGTTTTTGGGTTCTGAAGTCTGTCTGTCAAATGGAAGGAGGAAGAGGGAGATGGAGTGATGTGGCCTCATAGTCACACATGCATAGAAGACAATCATTTGGATAGCAGCCTGCGGTGGGGAGGAGGGCCTGGGCTTTGGAGTCAGATCAGCAGTCAGTCAGACAGGGTTAAGTCCTGTCCTCTGTCACTTAGCTGTGTAAGTCGCTACTAGCTCGCCCATAAGATGGGAATGGCAAAGCATACTTTCTGTACTTGTGGAATTAAACAAGATAATCAATCTACAGATTCTGCCACAGGGTCTGTTAAAAATCAGATGTTAAATGGAAGTAAGTTCCCTTATGTCTAGTCTTTCAGTCATTGTATCAGGCTGCGTCTGTAAGGCATGAACAGCTCTACAGAATCCCACCTACTTTTACCTCTCCAGCTTCATCTTGGGCCACCTTTCCCTGGCCCACAACTCTGTGTGACGACCTCAAGCCCCACAGCTAGCTTCTCTTGAACACTGTTTAACACTCCAAGTTCTTTCCTGTCTCTGGATCTTTGCACTTCCTTTTCCTTCTGCTTACAGCCTCTTCTCATGGTCACATCTCAGGGAGGCCCTCCTAAGGCCCGTTGTATCTAAAATAGCCCGCTGCCCGCCCTGGCAGGTGGGATACCAACCCCCCTTCGCTGGATGACCATATCAGAATCCCTGGAACCCGTGAATATGTTAGGTTGCATGGCCAGGGGGAGTTAAGATAGCACATGGAATCAAGGATACTAATCTCCCGATGCTAGGGAGATTGCTCTGAGATATCTGGAAGGGGTGAATGGAATCATGAGAGTCCTTAACAGTGGAAGAAAGAGTCAGAAGAGGAGAGTCAGAGAAAGAAGTGTGCCAATGGAAACAGGGAAACAGAAATGCTCTGTTGTGGCCCCTGAAGGTGGAGGAAGGGGCCAGGAGCCAAGGAATGCAGGTGGCCTCTAGAAGCTGGAAAAGGCAGGGGAACACAGTCCTTCTTAGTGCCTCCAGAAGGAACACAGCCCTGCCAGCACCCTCATTTTGACCCCGTGTGACCCATGTCAGACTTCTGAACTACGGAACTCGAAGATAATAAATTGGTGTGGTTAAAAGCCACTAAGTTTGTGGTAACTTGGTGCAGCAGCCGTAAGACACTAAAAGGCCGCCCTACACCAGCCCGTGGGCCGCAGTCTCTAACACATCACCCACTTTATTTCTGTCCTAGCACTTGTCACAATCTATACTTGTCTTGTTTCTTTGTCCGTTTGAAGACACCAGTCAAATGTGTGTTTTGTGGATACAGAAATGTAGTCGACCTCATTCACCAGCTCACTTAATGAATTCAGGATTTCCTGGACAAGTGCACAGGTGAAGAACTGAGTGGAGCCCCTAGAACTCATTTTTTGCGTCTCTTGTTGGGCCTCTTGTTTCAGCTTACACTTAGCATTCCCGAGGGCCACAGTGGGGATGGAAAGGTAGCACGGGACGGGGGCCCATGCGGAAGGACAAGCAGACCAGGAATTCTGACTGCCGGTCAAACCAGGTCCTAACATTCAAGTTCTGCTGGGGAATGAGGCAGGATGGAGGAGATTAAAACCCAGCCTATCTTTTTAAAAGTCTTTTTTTTTTCCAACCTGCTTTTCATCGGCTGTAAATCTTTAGTGACCATCAGGAGGGGAGCTGAACGTCCTGCATGCTACCTTTTCTCAGGGAGACTCCTCCTGCTGGGGCCCCCTCCAAGTTCTAACTCTCCGCAGCATTTGTGCTCCTGCACAGTGAGGCCCAGCCCTCTGCCATGGCGGAGTGTGTGTGTGTTTAATTAGGGCGCCGAGTACAGCCTCATCTGGTGGCAGATGTTGCCATGTGTAATATAATAAATAAAAGTCTTTATAGGACCCAGCAGGCAGCGGAGCCTTCAGTTAGCAGATGGCGAAATATTAAACTGGCAGAGCAATAACTTCACCGCCGGAATCAGCTGGTCCCTGCCCAGATTTGCTCCGACATGAATCAGCTTCATAAAGGATGTGTCACTCTGCTGTCGATTCATACCCTCACCTGCCCTCCCTCCCTTTCCCTGCGAGCACCGTTCTTTCCTTGGCATCCCATTATTAAAGTCAGCTTCCTGGGGAGTGGAATCTTGTAACCCCGTTAGCTGGTCGATGAGAGGAGCTGGCTGGGCCGGACCGTAGGGTTCCTTTATGGGGGAAGGAAATGCAATAAGCCTGGCGGATATCCTCCAGCGCCAGTTTCTACTTGGCTCCCAATTAGCCAGACATTTGCTACCTGGCCCTTGGGCCCTTGTGGTGCGGAGGACCATCCCACTTGGCTCCAGGAGTCTGTGCATTTAGGATGGGGCTGGGGGAGGGGGAGAATGGCTAAATTAGCTCAGGAGGACCCCAGTGAATTGGTGAGAACAGGCCTTTTTGGTTTGAAAGGGATTGACTGATATCTATATGGTTGCTCAAGGCATGGGGAAAGTGACATTGGATTTGTTTACCAAACACTGGGTTATACTACTCATGTTTATGGAGGGCTTGCTACATGCCTGCCAGGACTCTGGATTTGGGCTTTGCAGACCTAAGTCCATTCAATCTTCATGGTAACCCCGTGAGGTAGTAATTACAAACCCTTCTAGCATTTCCTGTGTACCACACATTGTTCTAAAAGCTCTATGTTCTAAGAGCTTTATGTACCTTATCCACTGAGCCCTCCAAACATCAAACCTTAAACCTATTTCTCACGTAGGAAAACTGAGGCTCTGAGAGATGAACTGATTTGCTTAAGCTTACACAGCTAGGAGATGTCAGGGCTGGGATGCAAGCCGATTCTGACTAATTTGGAGGTGATGTTCTTAGCAACTGTGTCATCCTTGACTCCAGGAGACTTTAAAGCACACTTTGGCAGAATATAGTGAATATATAGGCAAAATATTACCCGGAAAATGGGGTGGAGATTTGAAACGAGGAAGGAGAACACGGGACCTGACCTTTTTTGACATTTACTGAAATGAACTTGACTACTTTTTGGCAGATCTTTGAAATACATTCTCTTCTTTAATCCTTATAACAACTCTTTGAGGCAGCTACTATTATAATTTTACTGATGAGAAAATTGGGATCAGAAGAATGATTTGACTTACCCAAGGTGGTACAACCAGTAAGGAGAGGGACCTGAATTGAGAAATTACTCAAAGGCCCTCCATAGGGCTATCATTAAATAAATTATGGTATGTTCATACCTTGGAATATCATGTAGAACTTGTCTGAACGGAGCTCTCACTTTATTCATGTAGTGGTTTTTCAAAAGGCTTCTTAGAAGAGGGTTTGGAAATATGAAGAATTTAAATAAATGGAAATGAGGGAAAGGCATTCCAGACAGAGGGAACAGCATGGTCAAAGGTGCAGACATTTGGGCACGTATGTGTATTCCTGCCTGCACAAGTGGAGATGGAAATGAAGCCATTTGCTGGAGACAGGGAACTATAACCCCACGACCCAAAGACAGCCACCGTTAACATTGGGTATACTTCCTTACAGTCTCTCATGCAGACATGCACAAAGCACATACATACCTGTCTCTGTGAAATGTTACATAATTGAAATCACATTGAATATGTGATTTTGTTTTCTAGTTTCCCACCTTCATAAAATCAGTATCTCACATCATTATACCTTTTTGTAAAAATCTGTAGATACTGGAAAACACCTCAAAATAATATTAAGAGGGAAAAAAGCTGGATCCAAATTCATAAATTCAATATACTTTGTTAGCTAACTACACATGCGTGCATAATGCCCACACACTCAAAAAATTCCACATGGAATGGAAGGACATCCTCCAAAATGTTAATAGAGGCTACCCTGGGTTTGAGTTTTATTTTCTTCATGGCATCTTTCTGTATTTTCCACATTTTTCAGTAATGAATTTTTTTATAATAGAAAATTTTATATACCTGTATAATATTCCAAGATATGGACATACCATTATTTATTTAATTATAGCCCTATTGAGGGCCTTTGGGTAATTTCTACAATTTTATAATTATAAATAATGCTGCATTCGATAGTCATTTGTTCAACAGATACTCAAGAGTCTGTAATGCGCCATATTATCATGGTGCATCTATCTGCTTATGTTGTGCAACTCCTGTCATTTCACATATGAGTAATTGAAGAGCAAAGAAATCACTAGTTGGGGGCAGACATGGGTCTTTGCCTTCAGATCTTCAGTTCTGAGACTTTGTCTTTGCTGGACTCACTCTCCCAAATCTCTAGTCCCCTGTTGCAGAATCGTGGCAAATCTGGAGGATGTACTGAGTCACAGAACCCTCCATCCCACCCCCAACCCCAGCTTTATTGAGGTATAATCAACATAGAACTTTGTGTAAGCTTACGGTGTATAGCATGATGGTTTGATGTAATACACGTATATATTATGAAATGATTACCACAATAAGGTTAGTCAACACCCCCATCACCTCACATTGTTACCATTTATGTGTGTGTGTGTGGCGAGAACTTTTCAGATCTACTCTTTTAGCAACTTTCAAATATACAATATAGTATTGTCAACTGTAGTCACCATGCTGTACATTAGATCCCCAGAATTTATTCATCTTATAACTGGAAGTTTGGACTTCCTGACCAACATTTCCCTATTTCCCTGCCCCATCCCACTCCAGCCCCTGGCAACCACCATGTTACTCTGTTTCTATGAGTTTGGCTTTTTTAGATTCTACTTATAAGTGAGATCATACGGTATTTGTCTTTCTGTAGCTGGTTTATTCCACTTAGCATAATGTCCTCCAGGTTCATTAGTGTTTTTACAAGTGGCAAGATTTCCTTCTTTTTATGGCTGCATAATATTCCCCTGTGTGTGTGTGCGCGTGCGCGCGTCTGCACGCGCGTGTGCATGTGACATTTTCTTTATCCATTCATCCATTGTGGGGCACTTAGACTTCTGTGTCTAGGCTATTGTGATTAACACTGCAGTGAACATGAGGGTACAGGTATCTTTGAGATCCTGTTTTCACCTTCTTTGGCTATATACCCAGAAGAGGAAGTGTTGGATCATCAGGTAGTTCTTTTTTTAATTTTGGGGGAAACTCCATACCACTTTCCATAGTGGTTATCCTGTTTCTGTTCTCACCAGCAGTTGCACAAGGGTTCCCCTTTCTCCACACCCCCCCCCCCCCCGCAACATTCGTTATCTCTTGTCCTTTGGATAATAACCACCCTAAGAGGTGTGAGGTAATAGCCGATCTCTCTGAATAGCATGTAGAATAGTACTTACCTGGTTCCCACCTTATGCCTGGTGGCGTCCTTGTAGATGTGCCAGCCCAAGCGCGTTGGAGCCTGTACTCTTAAACCACTAACATGTCTTCATGGGAACTTGTTCTCCCTCTGCTTGGGAGTGTGCTTATCACAGGTGTGCTTTTCACAGGTGTGGCTTTGTGACACCCAGTCTATCTGACTGAGATGTTCTTTGCTTTCCAGCTTAGTGTCATTTGAGATGATTCATTTGAGGCCCAGCTCAAACGTCACCTCCTCTCTGAAGTTTTCCAGACGCCTCCAGACAATGTTCACAACTCTCTTTATGTTTCCTGAGTGCTTCATTTATGGGCCCATGTTTAGTCACATCATTCTGTGTCATAGTTGGGATTATTGCCCAGCAGATTTTTCTTCCCTTCCCCTTCCGGTTGTGGGTGGGGTTTACTTCCTTACTCCATGATTTGGGGCTTGGCTGTGACTTATTTTGGCCAATAGGATATTAGCAGGCATGACACGAACAGAGGTTTGAGATGTGACTCTTCACCTCTAGCATGGCCGTTAAGAGTACCATACCTTGAGTAATCTGCTGGTTACAGAAGAGATGCTTGGAATAGACCCGAACCAAACCCGTGGCTGCTAGCCAAGCCCTGCCTGGATCAGCCAAACCCAAGCCAAACCATAGATCAACGAGCAAGATCTAAATGGCCATCGTTGTAAGCCAGTGGCTGTGTGCTACACAGCTCTACAGTAGTTGATGATACGTGCTATTCTACTTTCTTCCTAGGCATTGCTTTTCACATCCCGTATTTTCTCATTGGGGCGCATTGTCCATGAGAAACGAGACAGTCCATTTTGTTCACTCTGTGACCTTAGCACTTAGCATATAGTAGGTGCCAAATAAGTATTTATTGGATGACTGACCACCCCCAGAATACTTAGCACAATACCTGTACCCAATCAGCGTTTGCTGAAAGGGATTGTTGAACCATCCAAATCAGTTTGTGTTGTTTCCCGACAAATATATCTTTAAACTCAAGTTGGCACATGGGCCAGAAATGGTTAGCAGAGACACATCTCTCCCCTTTCCCACTCTCCTGCCACACAAAAGATCCTCCTTGTGAGGTTACACGCTGAAAACAGATGATGTGTCAACTCAGTAATTTAAACCGTGAATCTGTACTTGCTTAAAGATGAACTTGTTTGGAAGAAAAATGGGAAAAATGCCTGTGACTGTCCAACAGAGTCCTCAGATAAGTGCATCAATTTTGGTTCTTGGCAGGTCCAGCACACATAATAAAAAAAAAAGCAAACTGCTGAGGTCAGCAGCAGAGGGAAGCCACACTTCGTATTCTCACAAACACAGTTTTAGGGATGATAATCATATCTATTAGCAAAGGTGACACCAACGTGGGCCTGGCAGAAAAATGAGCTCTCCCACATTGCAAAATGAGCAAAGTGGAGATCGATAAATCATAAAAGTAGTTGAGACATCATCTATCTTTCATGGCTTTCCCTTTATTCCTGCCGTGGTCCCTTAGGACATTTGTTGCATTCTATCATTGGGAAAACACGTCAAGGTTTAGAGGCTGCTTTCAAGTTAGGGGAGCAGGGGCAATAATATATGTCATTAATTAAGGCAAGATTGGGAGTTTCAACCCAAACTCTGGTCTCCACTGACTTCCATAAATTGAGTTTTAGGACTGCTTTTGTGTCTTGTATTAGTTCATCAAAAAGAAGTGTTATTGAAATACGCCCTGAGAGGGGAGAGAGAGAGGGACATGTCCTCTGCTCGCCTCGAAGAAGCATAAATTTAGGAACAAACCAGGTGATAAGCCAGATGCAGTCCGAGTTGTCTAAAGATTTGTTCTGTTATCTGCATGTAATTGAAGTAAATGTGGGAATCTGGAGGATACAGAACTTGGAGTATACATATGTGTCATCTAGTGGTCATATTCTTGATTCTGAGACATATATTGAGCAGATCATTAAGGTTTCTAAAATCATGGTGCATTTTTCATTTGTGATGTGCATTTAATATAGGCTTATTATTACATCGAAAGAATCCTGGAATTTAGAAGACTTGGGAGTTATTAGGTTGAATGTCTCAGTTATCGATTGCTGCATATAAACCAACCCCAAACTTACTGGATTGAAACTAATTTATTATTGTTGTGATTCTGGAGGTTGGCTAGGCTCAGCTGGCAAACTTTCTGCTCTGTGTGACGTTAGCTAGAGCTGCAGTCATGTGGGGGCTCAACTTGGCTGGAGCATCCAACATGGCTTGCTCACATGGTTGCACATTGGTGCTAGCTCTTGGCTAGGAGCTCAGCCGGAGTGCCTCAATTCTCCTCCATGTGTCTTCTCTATGTGACTTGGGCTTTTCCCAGCAGGGTGGCTAGTTTTTAATGGGCAGGAAGGGAATGCTGCCAGTTCTCTTAAGGCTTAGAAGATCTGGCACCTTACTTCCATCCCATTCTCATGCTCATAGCTACTCAAAAGGCCAGCCCAGCCTACAGGAGAGGGGAAATAGCCCCGCTTCTTCACATAAAGAATGGCATGCATGTTAGGGGTCATCTTTGGAAACTAGGAACCCAAGGGACTCTGGTGCAAAATCTAACACAGACCCCTTTTTGTTGTGGTCCTTTTGTGAATCAAAACAACTCTTTTTCATTCTTCTCTGTACAAGGAGACTGGGCATGGCTAAGCAAAAAGACCGTTTTTGCCAGAGGGGAAAGACTGTGCTCTGAAGAGAAGAACAGTGGTTTCCAATACCCGGAATAAAACCTAGACCACTTGCTATGGCCTACAAAGGCCTTTTTGATCTGGACCCTCCATAGGTCTTGCCTAGCACTCTCCCTGTTGTCACACTGGCCTTCTTCCTACTCTGTTAGATAGCCCATCATGATCTTGTGCACCTCAGGGCCTTTGCAGCTACTATTTGTCAGGCTTTAGTGATGCATCATCAACAGACCTTGCTCCTCTAGAGCTTTCAGAGAGGCAAGACAAAGAAAACCTGTCAACAAGTGGATAGATGTCAAGAGACAGCATTGTGAGGATAAATAAAGTGGGTAAGGGGATGGAGAGTAGGTGCCTCACTTTTTTTTTTTTTAGGACTTTATTTATTTTAGAGAGAAAGAGTAAGAGAGAGCACAGATGGGGTGGAGAGGCAAAAGGAGAGGGAGAGAATCTCAAGCAGACTCCCCGCTGAACCTGGAGACTGACGCCGGGCTCGATCTCATGACCCTGAGATCATGACCTGAGCCAAAACCAAGAGTCAGACACTTAACTCACTGAGCCACCCAGGAGCCATGTGAGTGCCTCACTTTTGTTAGAGTGATGAGAGAAGGCTTCTTGAGCAGGTGGTTGTGAGCAAAGACCTGAATAAACTGAGGGATGAGCTATGCAGGTATCTGGTGGCAAATGGGGCAGAGGAAGGAGTTGTTTTGAAGGCTCCAAGGTGGGCAGATATCTGCAGGGCTCAGAAATGGGGGCTGTAATCATAAAACATGCAAAAATAGGTGTCTTGAAATTAAATATGAAAGTCATGCAGCTGAGGCCGTGATGAGTTCTTTGTGGGGGGTTTCCATGATGAGGGGTCTTCCTGAGATAAGTATGCTCAAAGGAAGTATTTGTTGACTTGAATGGAAAGGGCCTGTCCTCCGCTTTTGTTCTGCTCTGCCCATTGCCTCTTGGCGTTAGGTTCAGTGCTTGACAAGGCTCTGCCAACTTGATTTCCCTGGAAGAACAGACTGCTGATATGAGGGCCAAGTGCCAGTCCTATCAGTAATGAAATCTCTGTGTCCCTTTTGACACTTCTAAAAAGGCCATAAGAATTGCAAGTTCTCATTCTGATCTTTTATTTGTGTTTTGTCACCCCCAAGAAGATCCAGCTGAAAGCTTGTGGCATCTGGGCTCAGATGGACCTGGATTTGAATTCCACCACGGTTTTCAGCACTGTGGGATTTTGATAAGAGTTGCCCAAACCTGGACTCCACGGGGTCCTTGCTGATGGTTCTCAGATTTGGGTTATTTATGCCTGGTATTATGTCTCTTTCCTTTCTGTTTTCAAAGTTTGTTTTAGTTTTATACACATAAAGCCTTTACGTATTTCCAAACTAAGAATGGTATAAAAAGGTATCCTAGGGCACCTGGGTGGCTCAGTTGGTTGGGTGTCTGCCTTCAGCTCAGGTCATGATCCCTGGGTCCTGGGATTGAGCCCTGGGTCAGGCTTTCTGGTCAGTGGGGAGTCTGCTTCTCCCTCTCCCTCTGCCCCTCACCCCGCTTGTGCTCCTTCTCTCTGTTGCTCTCTTTCTCAAACAAATAAATTTTTTTAAAAAAACTCAAAAAAAAAAAAAGGTACTCTCAGAGCATGGGGGTGCAAGGCAGGGGTGCAGAGTGAGTGGTTGCCCTGGCAGGAGTGGGATGTTCGAGCACTGATACCATTCAGCATTGCCAGCACGCAGTGGGAATAGAAAGCAGATGACCTCGAGTTGCTTCCTCCCCTCTCATTCCATAAATGCTTATTCATTCATTTGCCATTCAGCATGTCTCATATCTTTAAAAATAAACCTTTTATTTTGGAATAATTTTAGATTTACACAAAAGCTGGAAAGATAGCACAGAGAATTCCCGTATTTACCCTTCATCCAGTTTCCCCTAAGATTAGCATCTCACACATCCATGATGCATTTGTCAAAACTAAGGAAATCAGTGTTGATATAATACCACTGAATACTATTAGGCTGTATAGATTTTATTCACATTTTACCACTAATGTCCTTCCTCTGCCCCCCCCCCACCTTTTGACCCAGGATCTAATTTAGGACATCACATTGCGTTTAGTACTCAGTTTTATTATTGTATTTAAAATTCTCTACAGACAGGGCAGATTATTGGCTGCATCTGGTGGGGTGGACCACCCCACACTCCTTTCCTGGTATTCTACTCCATTCTTTGCCTCCAAGCATGACACTTCCAGTCCTGTTACTCTCTCCAGCCAAAGGGACCATTTTCTGCTGGTTTATCCTTCTACTGGGTCATTTTGCTAATATAAACAACTTTATTTTCTCATTCTCCTTCTGTATAAAATCATATACTCTCTTCTGAACCTTGCTCATTTCATTTAAAAGCTATAAATTGGAGACACTCCATATTGGGAGTATTGAGCTCTTCCTTATTCTTTTTTTTAGCATTTATTGATTGATTGATTGAGAGAGAGAGTGAGCAAGGGGGGAGGGTCAGAGGGGGAGAGAGAGAGAGAATCTCAAGTAGGCTCTACGCCCAGCACAGAGCCCAACGTGGGGCTCGATCTCACAACCCTGAGATCATGACCTGTGCCAAAATCAAGAGTCAGATGCTTAACCAACTGAGCCACCCAGGTGCCCCTTCCTTATTCTTTTCTTATGATTTTATAGCCCTCTGTTGGGTGGATGTGTGATGGTTTATATTTCCCTACTGGTAGACATTTGGGTTGTTTCTGTTTATTGGGCATTACAATACTGCAAATAATCATTTGTGGGGAAAAAGATGAGGCTGGGAGGGAGAAACGTGGTATTCATTTGAAATCCCACAGAGAATGGAATAGAAGTGCCTTTTCTGTGGAAACCCAGGGGACCCCTAATGCAAATCTGACTCTTTCCGACGGGAGTGTCCTTTGCCATGGCCTTGACTGGGAGGCAGACTGCGAAGTTGTATCCTTGGCGGTAAGCGAGGGACACTAGAGGTGAGGCATCAAGATCTGTACTCGCACTTGCTCTGCAACAGTTGCCGGGGAAAAAACATGCCAGCTCAGGAAATGGACTCCAGTCAATAAGACCTTCAGTGCAGATACTCTCCTGGAATAATTTATGAACTCCCTGCAGACCTTGTGGTCAGGCGCAATTAGAATCTTCTCCCACGGAGGCCGCGTGCCATTTACCAGGCAGGGGCTACGGCCTATGACAGGAATTGAGGAGGCCCCAGGGACGTCCGGGGACTGAGGTGGGCACAGATGGAGTGGAGGAAATAGCTCGCTGTTAGGGAAAGAGCCAGGGCCGTGCAGATGGACAGACCTGGGTTCGAATCTTCCCTCTGCTGATTTTTCAGGTCAAGTGACTTTAGCTCTTTCCCTCAGCTGTTAGATGGGGAGTAAGGACTGTTGTGGGGTTTAAGCGAGCTGAAATGTGTAAAGCATTTACTATACTGTAGATAATAAATGACAGGTAATTTGGGAAGAAGTTTCAACTCCACAAAGTGCACACACAGGGCAGTTTTTTGTTTTTTTGTTTTTTTAATCCTATTATCAATTGTGTGTTAAATCTCTCTACCCCACTGGGTGGCAGATCCCTTATCTTTCTGATTCCTTTCAGCTATGATAAATCTCAGTCAGGCCCAGCTTAAACCCCCATTTCACATCCAATGAAAAGTTCTCTCCCTTCCCAGTGGCAGGGACCCGAAGAGGAGGGGGGTGTTCAGCCCTTTACACCTCCACCTCTCTCCTCAAGGCGGGGGAGGTGGGAGAAGGAAGGGGAGGGGGAGGTGGGAGAAGGAAGCCAGCAGGCATAACCCTTCTGTAACTTGGCAAGGCCATTGCTGTGAGCCGGCATTTCTTATCTCACACCAGGTCTGTTGCGGCTCAAGACCTGCAAAGGTAGTGGCTCTGTCCTTGGTGATGGGCTGGGTTCCAGCTTTACCTGTGTCCCGTCTGTCATTGAGACCCCAAGAGAGGGCCAGCAGTGCCTCCCTTTGGCTTCTTTTCTTTTTTAATTGAAGTATAATTAACATACAGTGTTATATCAGGGAAATGCAAATTAAAACCACAGTGAGATATCACCTGACACCTGTCAGAATGGCTAAAGTCAAAAACACAAGAAACAAGTGTTGGCGAGGATGCAGAGAAGAAACAACCCTCGTGCACTATTGGTGGGAATGCATATTGTTGCAGCCACTGTGGAAAACAGTATGGAGGGTCCTCAAAAAGTTAAAAGTAGAATTGTCTTTGGCTCCTTTCATCATCCACAGATCCAAACTCCCAAACTCCTTGGCTCCCTGGATGCCTCCTAGCCTTTCACTGGCTTCATCCTGTACCATAGAGTCACGGGCATGCCCTGAAGAGCTCTGAGGGCACAGGACTGAGGGGAGGGATCTCCCTTCATCCTTTTCTTGCATGCTTTGTTTATAGCAAACGTTCTGAGAATCCTCACTTGGCTTTGCTCTGATGACAGCACTGAAGGGGCCTCATGGTTCTGTAGCTCAGGGATGGGGATGCTAGCCCCCCTTCTTGTGGCCATCCCCATGCTCAGCTCCAGGGTAGTTGACCATGTACTTTATTGTCCAAACTTAGACACTCCCGAGTGTGAAAGGGAGCAGAGAGTTATTAATAGTTATCCTAAGACAACAGGTATAAATCGGGACCATTCCGGGCAGGCATGCGGATGTATGATCATCCTCTGTAGGAGCCATTTTTCTTGGAGATCTCCTGCCCTGAGCTAGGAGCCAGCTGCTTGCCACCATCATCAATTCCAGAACAACTGGAAAATTCTCACTTGATTTCCTGCTACAGCAGCATTGATAACCAGGCAGGGCATGGTGGTGAGGATTGATGGGAGAGCATATTTTTAAAGTGCCCAGCCCAGCTACCAGCACACAGTAGGTGTTCATAGTAGGTCCTCTTGCCTCTCTTCCTCATTCCACTCCACAGAAACTCTATCTGACCAGTCTGCTCTGAATTCAAAGCCCAATGATAATAACTCACATTCATTGAACACTGACTATGTGCCGGGGCTATGCTAAGTACTTTATATATCTTATCATGTTCAAGCCTAACAACCCTAAGGTAGGTAAATATTATTATGTCCATTGTATGGATAAGACAACAGAGGCTCAGAGACGTTAACTGCCTCCCCAAGGTCACACAGCACAGAAGTGACGGAGCTGCTGTAGAAACACAGGGACTGCCTGACTACACAGTTCATGCCTTTAAGCATTCTGTTGCGTCAGGAATTGAGATAATATAAGTATAGATGGGGCTGAGCCTTTTAATTCCTGAGCAGACAAGCCAGAGACCGCAGGCCTGTCACCCAGTGGAGGGAAGTACAGAAATCGTCTCTCTGAGTTGGAAGTGGAGCCAATGCAAGAGTGAGAGATCAAGAAAGTTCTTGGATCTCTTCCCGAGGGGTCAGACGTGGTGGAAAAGGACCCAGCAGGAGGATGGATAGCACGTGGGAACTGAGATGGGGAAACCTGCCGCCACATCATCTCTTTTAGGTCCTCTGGCAGGTCTCAGATGATGGAGGGCATTTAGAACACCTGAGTGTACGTGGACTGATTCAGTTAATTGTCCCATTTTGCAAGCGTTTTGATTTTGGTTCATTGCAGCTTTTTGCGGACATGCCTCAGCTTGGTTATGTTCCCAATCAAATGCTGATCGACACGTTTACATCAAGTATCTCTAAGTGCCCAGCTCTGTGGTGGTCCTTGGGGGAGGGAGTGCAGACTGTCATGAAGGAGTCACTCCCTAAATATAAGCCCAAGATTGCTTCTGTTTATTTACTTACTTATATTTGCCATGCTTTTCGTGTCCTCTTGGAACTTCGCATGAGGGAGATGTCTTAGCTAGTGCCAGAATACTGCCCCGTAACAAACCCTCCCCCTAAACTGGCATGTCGTGCCAAACATGGATTTAGCTGGGGCTCTGGGGAGATGGCTGGGGAGGCTCTGCCACACACATCCGGGGTTTGCTCCTGCAGCTGTACGTCATCAGTGGCTTAGCTGAGCTAGGAGGGGCTCAGCTGGGTGGTTCTACAGCAGGTCGCAGGTCTGTGGATTGGCCCGAGTCAGCCCAGCTCCATGTCTCTCACCCTCTTTGGACTAGGGGGCTAACCAGGGCCAGGCCCTCTCACGGTGAAGGCTGACACGAAACACATCCAGCTGCAGAAACCCCTCTACGTCTCCTGCTTGTGGCGTGCCTGTCTTCATCCATTCTCAAGGAGTGGGGAGACACTACCGAGCACATGGCAAAGACAGTGAGGTCAGGGAGGAGAGAGGGACCCAGAAGGAGTAAGAAGAAATTGTCATGAAAGACTCCTGCTGTCTCGATGTTGTCGAGAGGGTTGCCTGCTTTGCTCCCAGTGTCTGTCACGTGTCAGCCTCAGAGGGGGTTGTGCTTCCGTTGAGCAGCTGAGGTATTTTTATCGGTTGAATGCCATGAGTCTCATGTTTCCCTTGCTGCTGTGGCCCGCAGGAAGCCCGGCATCAGATTCCAGCGCATCTCTACCTTATGGCTATAAGCACCATTTCTCTCTTTTTTTGAAGAAGAAGATTTTATATATTCATTTTGAGAGAGAGCACAAGCCAGGTGGATGAACAGACCCCCACGGAGCAGGGAGCCCGATGCAGGGCTCAATCCCAGGACCCTGAGATCAAGACCTGAGCTGAAGGCAGATGCTTAACTGTCTGAGCCACCCTGGTGCCCCTATAATCACCATTTCTGATGCTTACCTGATGCAGCCCATCTATGGCTTCATCTTATCTTCTTCTTCTAAGATCCTCTCACCTGTTCCTTTTACCCTTTTGTATTGCATATGTTCTTGTTAACAGCTACAGTTCTTCCCTTGAGTAAGGTAGAGTATAAATGAGCACACCTAAGTGCTAGATGAGGGGAACAGGTAATCCATTCTGCTAATATTTACTGCACCTCTATTGTGTGCCAGGCTCTGTACCTGGTAGGGAGGTTATGTGTTTGAGTCTTAGACCTTCCCTGCCCTGCGGAACTCATATGACAGTTGTCTGTAGCAGCGTTTCTCAGTGTTAGCCCTATTGACATTTTGGGCTAGATAATTCTTCGGGGTGTGTGGGTGTGTGTATGTGTGCAAGTGTTGTTGTCCTGTGTATTGTGGGTGTTAGTTGCATCATTAGGTGACAGTAGTCCTCGTTAGGACAATGAGAATTCTCTCTATATTTGCCAGGTGTCCCCTGGGGAGCCCAGTCACTCCCGGTTGAGAAGCACCGGGCTCTAGTAAGTACATTTGTAGGAGGTTGGGAGGCCAGGGAAAGTTTGCCAGAGGAGGTGAAGCTGGAGTGGAGGCCTGGAGGCCAGTTGGAGGAGCCAAGGGAAGGGGAAGGGAGAGGTCATTTCTGTTACATGGAGCAGCCGGTATTGGTGGAGGTGCACAGGAGGTGGGGTGGGGGGAGAGGAAATTAGAGATGCGGGGGGAGCCAGGTCCTGAAGGTAGGGTCTTATTGGCTGTGACACAGACCTTGGACTCATTCGATTCTGTAGGTCAGTGCTTCTCAATTTGCAAGATGTCTGAAAAGAGATCCTTGTTAAATGTGCAGATTCCTGGGCCGCACTCAAGGAATTTCAATCCAGGATGATTGGATATGATGAATAATGCTATTATGAACATTGGTGTATTCGTTTTTACATGGATATCTGTTTTTAATTCTCTTGGTTATATACGTAAAGGTGGAATTGCTGAGTCATATGGTTAATTCTGTGCTTCACCTTTTGAGGAAATGCCGGCTTTGTCTTCCAAAGTGACCGCACCATTTTAAATTCTCACCAGTAATGCATGGCAGTTCGGGTTTCTCCATATCTTCCCCAGCACTTATTGTGGTCCGTATTTTTTCATTATGTCCATTCTAGTGGGTGTAACATGGTATCTCACTGCGGCTTGAATTTGCATTTCTTTGATGGCTAATGATGTCAAACATCTTTTCGCGGGCTTATTGGCAAACTGTGTTGTAAAGCTTCGCAGGTTATTTTTACTGTAGAGGCAGAATTGGGAACTACTTGTCTGTGTTTAGGGAAAGCAGTGATGCTTGTGGGATCGTGTAGTTGGGAAAAGCTTGTTGCAGGAAGCTGAGCAGCCTAGAGAGGTTAGACTTGCGGCAGGATCTGCTGAAAGCGTGAGACCCCCTGGAAGTCCCCACAGGAGGGATTGGAGGGAGGAGAGCAGAGCAGAGCCAGGTAGAAGGCTCCTGCATGGGTGGAGTGGAGGAGTGTAACTGGGGAGACACATGGAAAACTGGAATAGACTGGACATCAGGCCGATGAAGTACTGGGGGCAGAGGAGAGGCGAGAGATGGGAAGGAAGAGTCAGATTTTGAATTTGTTCTATTTCAGTGGCAGAAATGGGGAAGCCATTTGGGGGAAGAAAGTGAGGATGGGTCAGATCTGGAATAGGAACAGAGGAGAGGTTGGGACATAAACAGTGTAAGTTCAGGGTGTGTCCCCTTACTTTCTTTGAGTCTCTCCTGGCTCAGAATTTGGGGTGAGACTCCTTTGTTTCTGGGTGCATATGGAAATTAAGTTTAGTGATGGATACTGCCTGGAAGGCTATATTGACATGTACTTTGTTCACACATCTAATTTATTACCTTGTATTATTACTTACATTTGACTCTCTCACTATAAGACTGTCTTATTTGCCTTTGTAACCATCTCGTGTATTTTTATAACCTCAGTGCCTGTAACTGATCAAGGCCTGATTTAAAGTTTCCTTCCTTCCCATTCTTAGCAGTTGAGCACTCACTGTGTGCCAGGAGTTGTGTATACCGGTTATGTTCCCTCTGCTTCCAACAACCCTGGAGGTCCCGCATCCTTGGTTTACAGATGAGCAAAACCAACCCTTCCAGAGTTACTTGGCTGTGGGCTGAGGAAATTTATAGGGCAGTGGGGGAAGGGAATGAAAGTTTATTGATTCTATGTTGTATGCCAGAGTATGTAGTTTTTCCTACTTAAAACTCCAATCACCCAGTAAAATGGGCATGATTATCCCCATTTTGCAGTTAAGGAGATAAGACTCCATAGTTAGTGAATTGACAGGGTCTGACTGCAAAGCCCCTGGCCCCCCACTGTAGCACATCGCTTCTCCTGATGTCTTCTTAAGGCAATGGGAGATGGGATGCGGGGAGGGGAAGGGTCCGCAAGAACTGGCAGGTGAAGCTCAAGTTTGGCACCTGCAGTACCACCCTCTGCGCCTAGATGGCGCTCAAGGCTTGGCTTCCAGGACACACCTGGGACTCCAGCCCACCTCTGGTGAACAGGCTACAGGTTTTATACAACAGTTTATTGTAAGGGAAGGAAGAGACTTAAAAAAAAAAAATTCCTCTGTTTTGTTTTTGTTTCTGCTTGCAAAAGGAATCTACTGCCTCTGAGCCTGCAGTTCATCTTTGTAGCTACGTCAGCCTCACGTGCTAACACAACCTGGGGGAGGGGCTGGTGAGGGCCCTGGTAGGGTGAGACCTTTCCAGCAAAAAATGAAGTGAAATGGCCCCATCATAGAGAGCCCCCTTCCTGACCCTTTCATCAGAGTTGCTATGGTTTATAGATGTCAGCAAATTCCCCCATCCTGGGAAGCAAGGCCTCTGCCAGTCAGAAGAAAGAATTTTGTCAGAGGTGGGAAGAGTTTCTCTTTTGGAGTCTGACCCCTCATTTTGTGGATGTAGAAGGTGGATGGTAAGTCATGGGTCTGAACTCCAGTCTTTTCAGTGTAATTTTGCTCACTCACTCCATTTGCCTTTTTCATTTTTTTTTTTTTTTTTAAAGCCTAAGCATTAGTTGCCCAGACTGGAATTTGCAAACATGGTGAGTAAAGTGGGTGACCGGTAAAGCATGGGGAGTGGTGAGGACTCTGGCAGCCTGGAGGTGCCTTTCTCTGTTTAAGGGGGCAACTGGTACTCAGCCCGCCCTATGGGGAGATACCATATTGCCTACTTAATTTTTTTTGGCCCGATTTTTTAAAATTGAGAAATCAGGATTTTTATATGATGTTTCTTCATGTTTAACAGTTCCAACGAAATAAAAGAAGGGGGTTGGTGAAAATACTCTTTGTGGTTTCTGATGTAGACAAACTGGAATGGTCTCCTACCATATCCTCGTGTGTGTGTGTGTGTGTGTGTGTGTGTGTGTGTGTGTGTGCGCGCGCACACGTGCAAATGTGAGTGTAGGAGGATTAGAAGGGAGAGATCAGAAACATACCAGGTGTTTGGAGAGACGGGCTATGGAGGACTAAGCAGATCTCTGGGAGTCTTGGGGGGTGGGTCTTAGGTGCTCAAGATTTTGTCTGGTTTGGGCAGCACCCTGAGGGGGGGAGGGCAAGGTGAGGGGCGGCCTGTGTGGAGTAGACATTGCAGGGGGAGCTAAAATGGGGCACAGTGCATCAAGTCAGCTCAGAAGGGTTTTGCCTGGTGGGTTAGGGAGGTGGATTGGCTGGGCTTTCAGCTCCTGGGACCCATGTTCAAAGGAGACACAACTGTACTGAGAAACTGAGGGTCATGTCATCTTTACTTTCTACTTTTTCTTCCTGATTATCCTTAAAGCCTAAATGTGCGAAACATGGGAACTCTCTTCATGCACGTTGTGGGTCTGGATATTATACGTCTAATTTACTCCCACTCCCCCCCCCTTTTTTTTTTGCTTTGGTAACCAGGGAGCTTGGAGTCCAGTTGGAGATGTAATATCTAAAAATGATGCAGAACCCAGATGCATTTCCTTTTGGTCTTCATTTCTTATCCCATATATATTTCCCCTGGCTTTGTCTTTTAATTACATTTTCCAATTTTATTGTGTTGTGTACCTTCTCAGAAGCTGCCTCAAGTCCTTTGTGGAATGAATAAAAATGCTTGTGTAATGGGACATTTGGATGACTGAACTGAGGGTCTAGATGCTTTTACTATGAGCAATACCTCCCTCTCCTCTGTCCCCTCCCGGGCCCTGGAGCTTTTATTATGGGAAGGAGGGAAACAGAAGGGACAGACTGGCATCTGTTTTCCATCTAGCCCTCTGTACTGTGTCTGAGGTCCTCTGATTAGAGGGACAGAAACTGACAGCTGTTTTTCAAGGGAGGCTTGGGGTATCCCAGGCAAGGTGTGGTGGCCAGGAGTTGTCACAACTGTCAGGGGGACTTTCAGTGGCTCTGGAGACAAGCAAAGCAGCTTCAGGGCCTGGGGAACAATTGATGACACAGGGTGGGTGAGTGTGCCATTCTCCCAGGCTCTGCAGGGAATCTTGCTATTCGCTCTTCTCAGGCAGCTCAACAGATTGGAAGCTTTGGGGGTATCTGGAATAATCTGTTGGTTTGAAACAGCAGTGAAGCTTCCCTCAGCCTCTTTGTGGGCAAATGTGTGCCAGAGCAGGCGTGAAAGAGCTTGGTGGACTCTAATGTTAAATGCAGATGGACACATCGTGGACACTCTTCACGTTGACTAGAGAGAGGGGTTAATCTCTGCAAACCATCCATGTAAATGAGGCACCTGTGTTGTCATTTGTGTGTAAAAGAAAGTAGGACGAGTTTCTCAGGATCTGTCAACATCAGAAACCTACATCACCATTAATCCAGCATTTCCACTTCTTGGAATCTGTTCTACAGGAGTGTTTAGGTGTATGTGGAATGACATATGTTCAAGATGTTCATTACGGCATCGTTAGTAATAGTGAAAAAGTGAAGCCGCCAAAATATTCATCAGGAAGGGAGTTGCTAAATTACAATCGAGTTCCATGTAGCTGTTAAAAAGATGAGGTAAATTTATGTATGTTAACATGGAACTATCTCCCAAATGTACCAGGTTTACTAAGCTATTGATCTATCTTTTTATATATAAAACTACATGTAATATACATAATTCTATATAACTACACATGGAGCTCTATGTAAGTAGATGTATGTATGTGTGTGCATACATATAGTATGTTTATGACTTTAGAAGGCATCTGGGTTTGTAGACTGGCTGCTGATAACTGATGTGGGAAACAAAAGCAGAAGAAAAAAATTAAATTTCCTTACTACTTACAGCCCATTGACAAGTCCTTGAAATAGAGTTACCTTCCTCTAGAAACTCGCTGCCTTGATGTTAATACTTTGCTAAGGGCAAAAGGCAGTCTTAGCCTGACCCCCCAACCAGAATCCTGTGAGTCTACTTTAACATATAAAAATTCCTTCGGAAACTTCCTTTATCTCTACACCTCAGGATATGTCTTGGCCATCATCCCCAAGCATGTGACCCACGGATATACATCTGAAGGGTCTCATGACTGAGTTTTTACTAAACAGTAATAAGTGACCTTTTCCTAACAACAGCTAGCCCCCTCACGGTCCTGGAAACCTTGTTTCCAAAATACCTTGGAGGTTTGTTCTGTCCCTAACCCTCTCCCAACTTGAACGTAACTAATCGGCCACTCCTCATGACCCTGGTGCAGCCCTTTCTGGCCATGGGTCCTCTCCCTGTGCTTTAAGAAAATTACCTTGTTGCACCACAGAAGTCTCAAAAATTCTTTCTTGGCGGTTGACTCCAAACCCCAACATCTTTCCTACATCAGTAAGTAGTTGATCATAAAAAGCCATTGTCTGTGGTTAGGGTCATAATCAAAATGTTCACCCACCCATAGGGTATGGACACTGACTCATGAGAATGGATGTTGGGGAGCATACTGGAGAACCAACCCTTACCGTGTCAGGTGTTAATCTTTTAGTTCTTAGATCAGGGTGGAGCAGGGGTCTGGGCAGTCCCAAGAGTGGCTGCTGACTAACAAGTATGAAAGGATTTCAGTATTTTAACCACTGGTATGGCTATACTGATGTTCCTGGTTAAAGATCAGCCTTGCCATTGGTAATCATATTTTAAAATTCTGTTAAGAATATGGCAGGCTTCCTATACCCTTATCTGTGACTGTCAAACTGTGGAGTGGGCTCCACAGAGGAGAAGCGTCTGTGAGTTCCCTGGCCCTGAGCTGTGGACTTGCTGCTCTGGGAACCAGATCCCTGTCCTGGACATTACCTGCAAGTCCCGCTGTATCACAGCTTGTAAGAGAACTAACCCAATCCTGCAGAAAACTTGGTATAATTAGTTGTTAATAACCAGAGCCCAGGTTCCCCACGGTGCAGATTGTTTCCGTATTGATCTCCACCTGCACTGTCAGCACTCTGGAAAGACTGAACTTTAAGTGCTTAATTCAGCCCCATTCAACCGATAATTTTGGTTTTGTCCTCCAGACAAAAGCACTGTTGTTTGTTCTTCTTTTTTCCTCCCACAAATAATAAAATCAATCAATTTCTCCCCCTTCCCCTGCCCAGATCTAGTCTGCTCCTGTAATCAATACATTTCGAAATGTCAATGTATTCCTCTGTGAGGAGCTGGGGAGGGGCTGAGCAGGAGGGAAGAGGACTGGAGCTGATGGGAAGACAGCTTCAGCATCTCCAGACAAACAGCTCGTTGTTTAAATTTGCTCATGGCAAATCCCCACCTATGTCAGATCTCTGGGCTTCCACCTCTGGATCTATGGCTTTGGAAATGGCCTTTTGGATGTGGCTGACCAAAATACACATCCAACACTTTCACATTTGCTTCATAACCTCAAAAGCAAACTGGTAAGTTTTGGCTTTTTGTATTCATCCAAGTAAACTGTGTTGGGTTTCCTCTCACCCCATCCCAGATCACTCACCCTGAGTCCTAACTTTATCCATGAAGCTTGTGTCAGTGGGAGGCTATGGGGCAAATAGGGGAGCAAGGATGGGGAGAGAGTCAGAGCTGGTCCATTGGATGAACCAGAGCTTAACTAGCCAGTCAGAAGTCCACTTTTCCAATTTAAGAATTCAATAATGTTCCTGAATGAGAGTTTGGACAAGTTGTCAGAGGTCACTGTCTGGGGAAAGAGGGAGTCACATGGAGTATCTACTGTGTGCCAGTAATTTTATAAATAGTATTTTAATTATCACAGTAAATCTTTCTGCATCACGGAGATGAAGAAGCAAATGGAGACCAGGTGAACTGCCTCGAGGTCACTTAGAAGGTAAATGACAGAACCACATTAGGAACTATATTATTCTGACTCTAAAACGTGTGTGTGTATGCACGTGCGCATATGTGATCTCTCTGTGCCTCATTTGCCTCATCCAAAAAGAGAACAAAAATAGTACCTTCTCGTGGAGTGGTTGCAAGGATTAAATGAGCTATGCTTATAAAGTGTTTAGTCATATTAAGCACTTAAAAATAGTTGGCATTGTTATTATCAGTATGATTATTCCCCTGATATGCATGAAACATTTGCTTTCAGAGATTTCTGGTTTGCTCAGTTGCAAAAACTTTTAAACATTTTTTATCCTTAAAAACATGAGTGACATTGGAAATAAGAAAGATAGAATCTCTATCCTAAAGAGATGACTGTCTGGTTCTGGGGGGATAGCGCAAGAAGAAAAAAAGAGCAAGTTACAATACTGGGTCATGCTTATTATAGAAGGAACATAGGAAGGAGGCCTTACACAGTCTGGGGAGTGGTAATCAGCAAAGGCTTATGGGGGGATTTGAACTCATGAAAGATGATGATGCCGGTGACCTGATGAAGCCAAGGACTGGGAGGGAATTGTGAACACAGAGAACTGCATATTCAAAGACATGGATATAGGAAGAGACTTTTGGGGGACTTGCAGGTAGGCAGTGGCATGTCACGGGAAGGGGTTTGCTGAGAAATGGCCACAGATAGGGCTGAGTAGGTAGGCGGGGCTAGATCAAGGTGGGCCTTCCTGGATGAGGAGCAGAGATTTTATTTTGGAGGTTTCCTGAATCCTTGAAGGTTTTTAAATGGGAAATTGGCAGATTCATAATCATGTTTTAGAGGATGACTCTGGGCCGCATGTGGGGCTTTGCTGGGTGAGACTGGAGGCAATGAAACCACACAGAGGCTGCTGTAGTGTTGAAGAGAAGATGCTCTGAGCGCCAAGTATGAGTCAGAATCAGCTGGGAATGGAGAATAATAGGCTGGGAGAGCCATTCAGACCTGGAACCCATAAAAATGGGGGATCAGTTAGATGTGGGAATGAGAGAAAGTCTAGAATGTTCCCAGTTTGGGTGGTTGGTGGAGCCACTGACCAAGAAAGAAGGCAAGAAGAGAAGCCATGTTTTAAGAGAAAGATGGAAAGTCTAGTTTTGGACGCTTTGGTTTTCAGGTATCTGGGGTATCAGGTGGAGATGAGCAGGATATATGGTGCCTTAACTTCATATGCAGAGCGCAGTGATTGGCGGCTAACAGATAATAAATATTTGAGGGAATGAGTAGACGGCTAAGACCATAATGTTGAAGAGATTGTCCAGGAGGAACATGACTCAAGCAGGGTGCAGAGGGAAGAAGCGTCCTGGGGAACATTAACTACCCCACAGACCCCCACACGGTGAATTAAGAGAAGCTTTACATTCAGAAATCGTAACATATTGATCAGGCAGAGAAGATTCGGGTATGGCAAAGAGTTGTTTCCAGTACTGGTGTTGGCCTATAAAATTTATAGACTTGCTAACCTTTTTCTTTCTTGAAAGTAATAGCCAACATTTATTGAGTACTCTGTGTGCTGGGCCCTGTGTCAAGAGCTTTCCTGTATTTCTTCATTTAGCACTCACGATTTGATGACAGGGAGATGCTAGGTTTATTCCTCTTCTAGAGATAAAGAAACTGAGGCTTGGAGACATTAAGTAATTGCTCAAGTCCTGAAGCTGGTATGCAATGGGCTTGGGAGTGAGACCCGTGCCCCCCCGCCCCCCAGCCAAGACTTGACTCTCAGCCAAGATTCTTCAGCACTCTTGTCTCCCTATATTTCCAGCCATTTAAAAATCAAGGCTGAGGAAAAGGTGCTTTGGTTCTTAAGACATTCATGTTGAGAGAATGCTACTGTTTTGGAGCAATGTGCGAAATAGAAGCTGCTATGCTCTCCCTGTCTCTTTTTGGATTTTTCCAGTACTGTACCCTCCATTTGTCTCACCTCATCTCTTATGATATTAAATTGATGGCTTTCACAAAGCTGCCAGCTCTGGGGGAGAGATGCTCAGTTTCTCAGCCATGGCCTGGAGGATTTCTCTCCTTCTGGATGATCCAGTGAGAGCACTGAAATCAAGGATGAGCTAGTCCCTAGGTCAAGTGGATGAATAGATCCTTTCTTTTGTTGGCCTGTGGAGACCAATTAATAATTATGGATAAATGGATTCGATTAAATGCCTTCAATGAACTAAGTCAATTAGGGACAGATGTCAATTCCTACATGAAATGAGGGCCTACCTGGACTCAACGTAGCCCCTTGTCCTGGCTTTGGTGGCTTCAGAGCAGCTCCTTCAAGGATCACACAGGAGAAGGTCTACCAGCACTCCCATGCATTTATTTTTTGAGCAGGCTGTTTTTCCCATTTCCCATCCTTTGTAGTAGAAAAAGCAGTCTTTAGCGTCACACACACTTAGCTTTGGCTTCTAGTCCCACTTCTAACTAAATGCATGCACTTGTGCAATGATCTTCACCTCTCTGGACCTTCATTTTTAGACCTGAGAAATGGAGCCAGCGGACCTTACCTGGCCGTTCCCTCACAGTGGACAGGATAGGGTATTTTAGGTGCTCATCATGGGGCCTGGTACTATGAAAGTGCCCAGTGTTTGTGAGCCCTTCTTCCTGAAGGGAATGGAAGGTGTACCTCCCAGATAATTTGTAGCCGGATACTTATTCCATTATCTCTGGAAATTTTGATATTTTCATCGAAATAAAATCTGATATTGAAATGATCTCCATGTTTTGTCACCACATTGCAAAAGCAGTCGGAAATCGTCCGAGGAATTTGGATGTTGCAATGACTTGCAAACCATTGCTTCTCACCAAGTGCAAGGGCACTTGATAGAACTCAATATGTGTACTTCCATATTACTTTTGCAGAACCACACGAGCTGTATTCCAGCTTAACTGAAGAACACCTTCCCCCTGAGAAAGCACAGAGGTGGTACAAGGTGTGTAAAGCCAGGCTGACATTCACAGCCACACGTGGGCCCATGGTTGAAGAGGCACAACACTAGCTGGAACGTATGCCGATGATTGTGTGAGGCTCAGACAGTTTGGGATGTGGCCACCTTCCATGGGTAGATGTCCGGGGCAGGTCCAAAGCTCAAGAAGTGGGATGTGATGTAAGGTTGTGGTAGGGACAGGTCTTTGCAGGGCAATGTGGGAAGAGCGGGTCGCACTTTGACAATGAACTCTTCAAGATGTTTTCTCATGGAGTCTTGGAATGTCAGCATAAAAGGTGTAGAAGGTGCAGAATGTCCAGAATTTAGAAATAAGGTATTCCCTGTCCCTAAAATCTAAAATTAGTAAGCGGCCGATCAGAGAAAAGAAATATGAAGTCACTATAATAACAGCAGCAGCCGAAACAACACATGATGCTAAGTGCATACTGTTTCCCTGTTGTTCTTCTAGGCTGGGAGTTCATCTAAGTCTGGGCAAACATTCTAAAGGGCAGAATACACCATAAACAAAATAAATCAGTACGTTATTTTGTATACTGGATGATAAGGGCCATGTGAAACAGAAAGGAAAGAGGATAGTGCAGTTTTTGTTTTAAGTAGGCAGTTATGGGGGGTTTCAATGAGTAAATAACACTTGAGCAAGACACTTGCTCAGATCCTGAGAAGAGCATTCCATGAAAATGGAACCCCAAAGTGCCTAGGCACCAAGGCACAGGCATGCCTGGCACATTCAAAGAAGGGCAAAAAGTCCAGTGTACCTGGAATGGAGCAAAATTCAGGCAAGAACAGGATGGTGAGAAATGAGGTCAGAGAGCCAAGGTTGAAGTTTCTTGGGATGACCGAGTTGATGTTCATCCCACCGAAGGGCTTCTTGTCATCATCATCCTTCCTGTTTTTATTACTCTTTTCCTTGCTGTGACATTTTGCTAGGGCCCTGGGACCAGCACATTACTGTAGAATCTTCTCAATCCTCATAACATCCCTTTGAGGCAGACTGTATGTTGTTCCTATTGCCCATACAAGAAATGAAGGCTTGGAGAGGTTCAGTAACTTTGTAAGTACCCCCAGCTCAGGAGCAAAGGCTCAGTGTGCATTTTCCATCATACTAGCCTGTGTCTATTTTCAAGGCAATGCTTGTCTGCGTCCAACCTTCCAGATTTTGCTCATAGCTTTTCAAATAAGAGCATTCAGGGAGATCTTGTGTATTCCTGTCATACTTCATCTTCCTTCTCTCTGCGAATGGTAAAAAAGGAACGGACAGATGCAGCTTCTTTGATCCTCCCTGTCATCATGGACTGCATGTTTGTGTCTCCCCCAAATCATATTTTGGAGCCCCAACCTGCAGTGGGATGGTATGAAGAGGTGGGGCCTTTGGGAAGTGATCAGGTTTAGATGGGGTCATGAGGGTGAGGCCTCCCTGATGGGATTAGTGCTCTTACAAGGAGAGAAAGAGACCGAGTGTCCTCGCTCCATGAGGAAATGGCTGTCTGTCAACCAGGAAGAATTTTCACAGGAACTTGAGCATGGGGACACCCTGATCACGGACTTCCAGTCTCAGAACTGGAGTTCAAGCCCGGCAATCCACGGCATTTTTTAGAGAGCGACCTGAGCTGATTAAGACACTCCCGTTCACTTTGCCCAACACTTCCTTCTTGAGTTGTGGCCGGGTGACATTGTTCGTAGCACCAAACTTCCCCACATGCTTGGTGATTCTTGGTTGTGAATCTCTACCAAATTCTCCCGTGCAGAGCGTCCCCTTTCTCTTTACTTGAGCTTTGCTATCCGGTTGCGAATTTTTTGTTTTCTCATTTTCTCTCTCCTTGGCCAGTATGTTGAGGCAGGATTTATCAGGTGGTCATTGCCGCCCCTGGAAGCTTTCTTTCTCACTTTTACGGAAGCTGCTGTGATAGGGACTTTAGATGTGCCACTCTTTTTGGTCCTTTCTCCCAGGCGGAGAATTGTGCTTCTCTGCCCGTAGCATGAGGTTGGGTTGGATCTTGTGCGTGGAAGTGATGAGTGCTGCTTCTGGGCGGAGGCATGTCAGTAGCAGTGTGGGACACCCCCAGGGTCTTTTCCCTGACAGAGGCACACCCTGAAGTGTCTGTTGAGATGGAGGTCCCATGAGCTCCATGAATGCTGAGCCACCACCAAAGGACAGTGGCCACCTGTCTTAGAAAGCTGCCCAGTCTCTAAGAAAGGACTGTTACTGTGTCATGGTTCTGTGATTGTGGGATGTGCATGTTGTCACTGTCGCATCACCTGGCCCATACGGAAGGATGCCACTTTCTCTTCAGATCCAGGTTGTCAGGTCAGGCAACACCCTGCTTTTTTTGCTCAGCAACATGGTGTGAGGTTAGAACTGGCTTGCAGGCAGACAGATATGCACAGGACGACCTTGGGCAAGTGACTTTACCTTTGTGCATTTTCTGCTTTTTGGCAGATGGAAGAGATGTAGACCCACCTTCTGAGGTGTTCATGGAATTAAGTGCAGTAACACACATAAAGTGGTGGCATACAGTAGGTGTTTAATGAATGCTTGCTTGCTTTCTTCTTTTCCTGCACTGTCATTAACTCCAAGATTCCATGCCTGTTTGTTTTCTCCCAAGGATTCCACCCCTTTCCTATCAACCTGTGTTTCCTTGTTGCCAGGATTTAGTGCCAAGTAACCATTTCCCCTGCCGTGTACTCCGACTTGTTGAAAGATGAAATCATCAGCTAGGCAAGGTGGGGATTGATCAGATGAGACACCCAGCAGATGTCCAGAGAGTATGAGTCCCCACTGCTGCGCCGTCTTGCCTCTGTGCCAGTTTTGTAATCTGTATTAGGAAAACATGGTCTGGTTGATTGCCCTGTAATAGACATTCACAACATTAGCACTTGTTTCTCTTTTTCCTAGTTCTCTGCGATATTTGTTTTCATTTCCAATTGGCATTCAGTTCAATTAGATGCTTGTTTTGACTCAGACACTGAGCTGGGCATGGGGACACAGAGGTAGATTAAGGCATAACTCCCACCTGCAGGAAATTCACTTTGGTGAGAGGAACAGATTTGTTAGTCAAGCCAGCCAAACATCCACCCAAGAGAACAAAACCCCAAACACTGTGATAATCACAA
This sequence comes from Eumetopias jubatus, assembly GCF_037043125.1. NCBI lineage: Eukaryota > Metazoa > Chordata > Mammalia > Carnivora > Otariidae > Eumetopias > Eumetopias jubatus. The sequence continues at coordinate 82,042,018 of NW_028274818.1, forward strand.
AGATGTGAGCAGGTGAATGATAGCGAGAGAGGGAGGATGGAGGAGCAACTCATGAATTCCACTTGGGGGTAGGAGTGGGAGAGGGATGAGGAAGACTTTTTCCAAAAGGTTATGTTTCAACAGGGTTTTGATGGGTGAACAGGAGTTCACCAAGTAGATTGTGGAGGAAGAGCATTTAGAAAAAAGGAACATCATTTGCAAAGGCCCAGTGATGTGAGACGTGAATAGCTCTGGGCAGTCTATGAGATTTAGTGTTTAAGAGAACCTAAAGGGCCAAGTGGCAAGTGGAAGGGGATAAGGAAGAAGGGTATGCCAGGTAGGCTAGGGGAAGAAGACATATTCGTGAGTTTATGGGTATTTATTAGAGCTGCTTTGCTTTGAGATTTACCCTTTATTTATTTATACTAGCCACAAACTGCACAGTTATTAAGATTGTATTTGTTGTCTTGCCTGATAATGGATGTTTAGCCCTCATAGGTCTGGATGGAGTAGAAGGCTCTGGAGATGTGCTGGAAAGAGCATTGAGTCAGGATAAAGATGGACTCATGTTTAATCCTGGCATGCTTTATTTGCTCCTGTTCTCCAGTGGTTACCAGAGGTTTCTAGAACTTCTGAAATCACGCCTGCCTCACTGAGCATCTGTGAGGATTAAAATGAAAGAAATACTTAGAAGACCCAGCCCAGAACTTGGCATCCCTTGGGTACTCAGTACATCTTCCATTTGGAGAAATGATTTATAGCTGGGCGCCCCCAGTCCTGATCCGCTGTTTAGCTTTCTGTGGTTTGGTGCCCTGCGGGCAGTTGCCATCCAGAAGCAGATGATCCTCCTCCTGATGTGTGGGCAGAAGGTCAGTAGTAGCCTAACAGTAGGTCACAGCGCCTATGTCATGCACCTCACTTCATGTCCTCACATGGGCATCTTATCATCTCACATCGTCACGAGAAGAAGGATGAGTACAGGACAATCCGATATTGAAAGAGAGAGAGACCACATTCACCTAAGTTTTATTACAGTATATTGTTATAATCATTCTATTTTATATTAGTTATGATTGTTAATCTCTTACTGTGCCTTGTTTATGAATTAAACTTTTATCAGTGGTGTCTGTATAGGAAAAAACATAGTAGTACGTATAGGGTTTGGTACTACTCTTAAGCATTCACGGTGGCGGAGGGGGGTCTTGGAACATAATCCCCACAGGTAAGGGGGGGACTGCTGCATTTGTATTTGGGAATTGTGTTCAGCTCATAGAAAACATCTGAAAATTATTACAGTTGATCTAAGAAAATATAATTATGCTTTCTTTCTTTTTGGGAAAAGTTTTTGATTCTTTTTCATGACACACCTTTCATTGCCCTCAAAGGAGGAAAATAAAAACTTCACGCAAAAAAGAAAGAAACTTGAAACAATATGACATTTCTATGGTAGCAAAACCTCAAAGGTCTTGCCTTGAGATTATTTTGGTAAATCATTTACATTTTTCCCTCTCTCCTCCCCCCACAAATGTCATGTGTTAGAACACACTGCTATTTTGACATCTCCATTGTGATATTTATTTTAAGCCGTCAGTAGAGTTTTAAATATCTCTGCAGTGAACTCTGGCCTTTGTGGAAGGCAAACTAATTATTTGCCAAACTGTTCCGTAAAACAAGCCCCTGGTATTTGTTTCCTGGCAGCTCAGGAAGGAAATGAGAAGCCAGTGGCTTTTTAAGGAAGAGGATGTGCAATCAGACAAGACTCAGGAATTTGGGGTCCAAGATCATCTTGGCCACCACATTTCGAGAGGAAGCTCCAAGGTTCCTGGAGAACAGCTGGGACCAGGGTTTCACGTAAATGGTTTTGCAGAGGACTCAGCCTAAACAAAAGCGGAGGTGGTAATGGGTAAAATAAAGGCTTGTCCTGGCAGACGTCAAGGGCTGACTGAGGTCTCATAGAATTATATGATGGTTCCAACAACTCTGTGAAGTAGAGAGTTTTAGTCCCCTTTTATAATTGTGGAAATGGAGGCTTAGCGAAAGTAAGTCTCCTTCTCAAGGTCACAGGTCCGGGAAGTGGAGAGCTGTTTTTTGTCTGACCCCAGACTGTGTGATCTTAACCACGTGGCGCTGCTGCCTGAGGGTCTTTATGCTGTGTGACCTCGGGCAGCTCACCTAACCTCCCTGAGGGTCTCGGTTTCTTCTTCCATCAGATAAGGACAGTGTCTCCCGCCTACCTCATAGTTGTGATGCTCAGATATAATTCCTGGGGTGGAAGCCCTTAGAGAAAAGAAGTAAAAGTAGAACATTGGGATTAATTGGGTTTTGGAATATACTGCCTTTCATGTCTTACTTGTCCCTAGCTCCCTCCTGTCCCTTACCTGGCCATCAATTTCCTGTCATAGGTGGTCCCCCCTTGGACCATAATACATGTGCCTCCTGCCCTTTATCTTTTTCTACCTCCCCATCTCAGGCTTTTGTTTCTTCCCTGACTTCTGAAGTTCTCACTGATACTCTCTTTGTTAGAGATATTATGTTCCCTGGTGGAGGTAAGCACTAGGGGTCTCAGGGTACATAGAAGAGAGGCAACTGAGTAGCATGGGGGTTTAGTGGAGCTTCCTAGAGGAGCTGACTCCTGGGGGATGGAGAGGATTTGGGGAGGGGGAGAGAGGAGAGGGTGTAGGGCATTGCAGGTTTGTGCAAAGGCACTGCATGTTCCGGGAGCCACAAGTATTTGCACAAGATAAGGCAGGTGTGGTGGAATGTCCATATTGTTTGTTAAAAATTGGATGGGTGTCTCCCCTTGTCTCTTCAACTAGACTGTTAGTCCCAGGAGAGCAAAGACTGCACCTTAATTCCATGCCCCCACAGTGCCCTACCTGGGGAGAGGTACAGAGTTAAAGACTCAGCTTATTGATTTATTATTTCTCACATGCTAGTGAGTTAGGTTGTATTGGGTGAAATGGGCAGCATAGCAGTGAAGAAAGGACATAGACTTTGGAGTCACTCAGACCTTACACAAGTCACTTCTCTCTGAACTTCAGTTTCTTCATTTGTGAGATGGGGGCATGCATACATACCTCATAAAGGGGTGGAGAGAGCAGACTCAGCATGGGCTAGTTCTTACTGTTTGGATGGCTCTTCTATGAATTGACCCTAACTGCTTCATGGAGGCTCCGACTTCACTGATGGCAGCTAGGCATGGGTGAGTTATCTAAGCAGAGAACTGCCAAAATTGGACACAGCTTACGCTTACCGCTGCTGCCACACCAGGAGAAGCTGCTTTTCCATCTCCCTGTCCTGGAGGTGGGAGTTCACTTCCGTGGCAGGTAAGGTAGAGGAGAACGCATGGATGCAGGAAACATTTTATTCACACTCCCCTCTTCCAAAGTCTGTGGGAGTTATTACGGGCTTAGAGGACCTGGGAAGTGTTCAGGCTTATTTTAGTCCCTTTCAACCACAGCCCTTGACCTCCCTGGAGATTTCACCCTTTGCCTGCCAGAAAGTATACCCCACAAGTGCGGCAATCTTTGGTTTGTATCCCAAGAGCATAGGGCAGAGCTGGGTCTCAGAGCAGGAGTTCAGTCACTGTGTTGAAACAATAAATGCACAAAGCCCTCCCAACCACTATCCTGTATTTGCCCTCAAAATGGAATTAGCTAGATCATGTTGTCTCATCCTGTTACTTCTCTCTTCATTTGCATGTTCCCGTTTTTGCTCTAATATCATTAGCATGGAAGGTGGTACATAGGCAGGGCAACGAGGAGTGGAGTTCTGTGACATCTAGACATCCAGGCAGGCCTCGTTTACTGCCTGCTTCCTTTGGTCAAACTTGACACGAGTCCTGGGAACCTGTGTCCTCTGTGGTGTTTGGTCAGAGTGCTCCCGATGTCCTGCTTACCTATGCATGTGGCTTTATTTAATAACTTGACACACTCTCAAGCAGCTGTCCCAAATGGATGGATTTCTCCTTTTAATAAAGGATCCATGTGGAACTTTAAAATTCATATTATTGATGGTCTCAGTGGCAGAATCCCTCCTGCTCCCCCCATCCTGAGAAACTGGGTCAGGTCACCAGGCACCAAGCACCTACAATGTGCACTTGGACAGAGGTACTCACTGTCCATTGCTTTTCCCTCCTTCATTGGTATCTTATTTGTCTTCAGATACAAGTGCATCTGTGAAACAGATCCATGTCTAACTCTATGCTTATATCTTAAAAGCTCTCCTGGCTGGCATTTTATTTTATTTTTTATTTTTTAAAGATTTTATTTATTTATTTGAGAGAGAGAGAGAGACAATGAGTGGGGCATGGAGAAGCAGAGGGAGCGGGAGAAGCAGGCTCGATCCCAGGACCCAGAGATCATGACCTGAGCTGAAGACAGATACTTAACTGACTGAGCTACCCACGTGCCCAATCCTGACTGGTGCTTTAAAAGACAGTTGAAATGATGCATTCATCTTGAAAATTCACTTTCATTCTGATTTTATTATTCAGCACAATATGACATTTTCTTACAAGGGATATTCTAATTTAGGAGCCAGAAGGTGGGTTAGCACTGTCATGATAAGAGTAATAACTTCAAAAAAAATTTTTTTGGAAAGAATTAGTGGATGCAACCCATCTGCCTGAGTTTTGCTCTTAATTACCACCCTGCCATCCCTCATTCCGAAGGACAGACTCATTTCTAGCTAAGCTTCAGTTTACAGTGTGAGGCTGGTGATGGGAGGCAAGCCTCACACAGAGTTAAGGACGTCGGGAGAAAGAGCTCCACTGGATGAAGCTCTTGGTGGTGGGGCATAATGAAGTGGGAGTCTCAGGGATGCGGGCTGGAGTCTCCACTGGCTTTCTGTTTTTATTTCACAATCAATAAAGCCACGAATGAGAGAGAAATATATGTTGGTTACATTACTTTAAAATAGCTTGGCAAAAATATAATTTCTTATTGATTAGTTTCCCATCGAAGGCAAGGTCTGTGGAGAACAGAAAATTGACTGTTGAAAATTCTAAAATAAAGAAAGTAAATGAGGGAAGATGTTTAAATTTTTAAAGGGGAGTAAAGGGTGTAATCGATGTCCTCGAATCTGCCACTTACAAAAGTACCGCTGGAACGGACATCTAAGTTGTTCTTGATCTGATTGACTTACTTTCATTTACGCCAATATTTAAAAATGTGAAATAGACTGACTGGCTTTGGAGAGCAAAGGACATAGAGAGATGTTTTCAGGTACCCTGGAAAGTAAAGAAATGTAAGAGTGAAAATTATTCCTGGAAATTAGGTAGGGAATTGGAGGGGTCGCTCTGCGGTCTTGACTCTTTTTGGTTACAAGCAACAGAAACCTGATTCAAGCTGGTTTATTTAAACCAGTAGTCTTCAAGTGGAAGAGATTTCGCCCCTCAGGGTGTATTTGGCAACGAGTGGAGACCTTTTTGGTTATCATGGCTGCGGCTGAGGATGGCTGTTGATTGACCTCTAGTGGGTAGAAGCCAGGGCTGTGGCTAACCATCCCAGGCAAAAAAAGTCAATAGCATTGAGGTTGAGAAATTCTGGTTTAGGAAAAATAAAGTAGAATTTATTGACCCATAACTTAACAATCCAAGGTAGAGCTAGCTGGACCCAGGTGTGCAAACAGTGTCATTGGAAGCATCTTTTTCTCACTGGCCTGCTACTTTCCCTGTAAGCTTCCATTTTTGGGAAGGTTTTCCCCTCTTAGTCCCAAGATAGGATTCAGTGGCTCAATCTAGTGAAAAAAGAGCTTGTCTTTTTCTTTGGTCTCCCCCCAAGAATCCTGAGATTGACTCTCATTTGGCCAGCCCTTGTCCCAACATTCCTGAACCACTCACTGTGGGATTAGAGTAGGTTAACCTGCCAGACCTGGGACATACACCTGCCTCTGATGTTGTGGGGGGCGGGGGGAGGGGGTGTTGTATTGGTCCCATCTAAACCACTTGAACAAAGAGGGTGGCAGGTGTTTCTCCAAAAGAAAAAGTGGGGTGCTATTTCTGGAAAGGGGGAGAATAGATGCTGAGCAGCCAAACAATGATGTCTATTCCATTTATTCTCTGAGGAAATTCAGAGGAACGGTGGCATGGGGGACACTCAGACCCCTCTCTTCCATCCCTTTCTTCCTCCATCATCCAAAGTTATTTTTAATACTCCTATGATCATCTTTCTATCTCTTTTAATACTAATGTTACATCATAATACATCTGTGTATATATACCCATCTGTTCCCCTAGACCGTGAAGTCCTAAACACAGGGATTCTGTCTAATGTGCTGTTGTGTTTCCAACACCTTGCACAGGGTAAAGCACCCAGTAGGTTAAAATAAAACTTTTTTTTCCTTAAAGGAAGGAGTAATAGCTAAAAAGTCAATTTGGTCCTTTTCATACTACTGATCATTTAAGAATCAAATGTTTATTTAGCAGCTACTGTGTGCCCAGCACCATGTCAAGTCCTGGAGATACAACAGGAAATAGGGCAGGAATGTGTGGGGTGGAACATCACTGGCGTGGCAGCCATTGGACAAGTGACCAAAAATGTGCATGCTGCAAAGTGAAGGTTCCAAGAGCTGTAGAAACCCCAGCAAGGTCCTCCGTAGAGTGGGAGTCTGTGGAAGTATTACTCAAAGAGGGTAGTCTGGGAGGTGGGTGAAAGCTCATTTTGCAGAAAGTAGGTGGAAGAGCTTTCTGTGCAGAGACAACAGCCTGTACAAAGCCTTGAGATGGTGTTGGGGTCCATGGTCATGGTTTGTGAGGTGGGGTTGCGTTTCAGTTCTGATTTTAGGAAGGGTGGCCTCAGCTCTCCGCCTTGGTGAGCCTCTCAGGCAGGGATTATTTAATTTCAAGGAACAGGAACTCATTCAAAGAAAGTAAAGTGAATGGCAGGTTTTATTGTCAGGACACAGAAGGTTCTCAGGGAATCCACTCTAGCAGCTGGACCTCATGGGACCTGGAATGTTGTTCATTGTCTCCATCTTGCTCTCTGGAGCTTGGCTCTGCACATCTGCTCCATCCTCCTCTCTGCAGACCAGCGTCTGCCATCAAGATCTCACGTTTTGCTCTTGATTGCTTTCCACTTGCCTGTGGCTCTGGCTCTTCCTCTTCATGACCTTAGTGTTCTAGCTTCTACTGTTTCACCCTCTGACCAATTCAGCCTCTGTCTCCATTGCAAATTTACAAATGCCAGAATCTGATAGGCCCAGGGGGTGGTTGGCGTCTGCTCCAGGCTCGTCAACTGAGGCCAGGTAAGGGGTGTCATATGGGTGACTCTGCCATGCGTAGGATGGAGAGGGGATGTGATGGGAAAGGGATGCAGATGGGGCAGAATTGATGGACCTTTCTGAACAGTGTGGAGAGACACTGAGGATGCTGCTGCTGCTGGTGCTCCAAATCTATCCAGCTTCTCCATTAGCTTTATACCTGTTAGCCTGTTTAGCACAACCACGAAAGATTAGTATTTTTCTCTTTTACTAAGGAGACAACTAAGATGCAGTAAGGTAGACGAACATTGCTTGCAATATTGTGTTTGTGAAATTTTAATTGCCTAGCATGTCTGGATTCTAACCTCGGGGGAAATGTCACCCCCAGATAATAATCTGGGGTGTACAGCCGCAGTAATTCTCACCACACTAGTCATTGTCTCCTCACTCAGAATACTCAAGCCATGTTGGTATTCTTCTGGTTTCTCAAACACACAGCCTTTGCACCTGCTGTTTCCTCTGCCAGAAATGCTCATCTCTCCCACTTTTGACTTGGTTGACCTTTATTATCCTTCAGGTAAGCTGAGACATTATTTTCTAAGCGAGGTCCTTCTTCTCTCCTTGAACAGTATTGGTTTCACCCTATTTTTTCTGGCTCGTGGCACCCTGTTCTTTTCTCTTAGCTTTTATCAGAATTTGTAATTTTATGTTTTGTACAATTATTCTGCCTAGACTGTTAACTCTTTGAAAGGGAGGAATCCTATCTGCCTGGCATCTGGTAGGTGCCCAGTATCGATTAAATTGGTAAAGTAAATGTAATTATCCAGAGGGAAAATCCTTTGAAAATGTTGTTTACAAAGTGTAAAACTTAAGTTATTGTTTTAAATGATCCCAGCTTTCTGTGGAGGTAGGAGAATGCCTTAAATGGGGATAACTGTGATGTTTGATAAGGTTGCTAAATTGAAAATACCCAAGTAACTCATACATGAGTTAGGAAGATCCATTCTCTGCTCTATGGTTTTTTTCTTCTGTTATTTTGGGAGGGTTCGCAGGGTCAACCTGTAGCAAGATTTGGGGAAAGTAAAGGGAAACTAATGTTTATTAACAACCTACTAATGGCCAGGCATTCGTGAAGCACTTTATAAATACCATCCCATTAAATTCTCTTGACAACCCTGTAGATGGTCTCCTTCAACTTCCATTCCAGCCTCTGTCAACTGTACCATCTGTACTTGCAGAGGCTGGGGAGCTAAAAAGCACATTTCCCGGACTCCTGCATCTAGAGTCCTGGCTATCAGGTTCCGCAGACCGGATGCGCTGCCCTGAGTCTTGTGTGCAGACTGAGTTAGAGGGGAGAAAGGCGTGACGCAGTCCACCTTGCTGGCATGGATCACCGTGGAGGCAGGGTGCTTCTGCAGCCATTCGCTTCCTGACACGGTGACCTCTAGTAGCAGTGGTGGTGGTTTTCCCAATCATCGTAAGGTAGGGAGATTTGGGAGCAGGGGTTTGTTCTTAGAAGGTCCAACTCTTCGAGTGCTTCCATTGGCTTTCTAAGACACCTTACCCCTGGTAATAAATTTCTGCTTTCTGCTTAAAGTAGCTGGAGGGGTTTCTGTTGTGTGCATCTGATCACCATGTGAAATGCTGGGTTTCCCACACCCTGCTCCCAACCCCCATTTTACAGATGAGGACATGAGGTCTCAGCATCAGGGTTTGAGTGACTTGACCTGGCTTTCACAGCAGGTGGTGGTGGGGGGCGGCGGTGGGGGGGGGACTTGAAACCAGACCAGCTCTTTCCTTTTGTGCATCTTCCCTGCTGCTCCTTTTCTCTTCTGTGGGCCCCTTTTCTCTCTTTCTCTCCTCCCATATCCTTCCCCCACACCACATTTTGTTTCAAACAGATGGGATCTGACAGGCAAACTCATTCCAAGGCCTTAGGGCCATGATGTTAACCCATCCCAGGAATTTCTGTATATTTCAGTGGGCCGAGGGGGGAGGGTGATACTCAACCCTAAGGCATGCCTCGTAAATGGAATCCCAGACTCTGTGGCAGCTGCCTGAGGAGGAGGTGAGGGGGGCAGGGGAGAAGCGTGATGGAGAGCCTGCAAGGATGGTCAGGAAGAAACTTGGGTTCTCCTCTCTTAATTGTCCTGGCCTGATTTCCTCCAGGCATATGTTAATCTTCCCAATTTGCTGACAGGGGCTTGCCCCAGGGGCTAAGCTTCCTAAAGCTTTGGATTCAGGTTTTTAAGCCTGTTGGAGCACACCCCCCCTTTCTAACCGACCCCCAAGAGCTCTCCCGTCAGATCCTAGACATGCCAGCTAATTCCTTTCTATAGATTCGCTTGGCTTTATTAGGAGTAATGGTATCGAGGGTATTTTTCTTTATAGACGTTATAATTAGTAATTGTTTTGAAGGGCAATTGCTGTTAAACTACTTATTTTTTCTTTTCCTGGAGGACAGGACAATTTCCAAGACTGATTATTTCACAATTGAAATTCCATGTCTCCCAGAGGTAGATTTTTGTAGCGGTTGGTAGAAGCAAAATCCTTTCTTTTAATTTTTTTCCATTACACATTCAGACACAGACACAGACACACACACACACACACACACACACACACACACACACACACACACACACACACACACACACACAAACATTCCTGGGAAAGGAAGTGGAAAGACAAAGCCTCCACTGAGTGTTTCAAAGGCTTTTACAGACAGTCGCCTGGCTCTCTGGCTAATGGGATAGATGATAAATGCTCCCAAGATACCATTTCAGTCAATTAATTAGTTAATGTTTTAAAGATGGAAAGTGTCATGTAGATAGAGAACATTATGAGCCTCTTAATAAAAAAGACTTAAAATAAGAAAAAATGGGAATGAGAAGATAGTGCAAGTTCTGCCTTTGAACTAGAATGTCTCCTTTGGTTCTGTAGCTGTAAGCAGCTCCTCATTGTTGTGTCCCCAAGATAAGCTTCCTTACTCAGGTGGGGAAGTTTCAGGATAGTCAGTATGGTGAGGTAACAGATTATTTTCCTGTACATGGAACTTGGGTAGGGAGTATCCAGAGCTGATGTTGTTTGGGACTCCAAAGCTGGGTTGGAGCAGTTCCCTAAAATCAGTCCTGCTCAGAGATGACCAGAAGATGGGGGCACAGCATACAGGCCCTATCTTTAGGGAGCCCCAAGTTTCAAGATGCAGAAAGTAAAATCCAATCCTTTCTTGTGAGGTTTTTGAGCTTTGAGCTGGAGACAAGAAGTAAAGCAAAGGGTGGGACGCTTGGGTGAATATGATCCCAAATGATGTTAATAAAAGAAGAAGGTTCCAGAAAAATAAGTACCAGTGGGGCAGCAGGGTCCATTTCCCATGATTTTGCATCACCCCCTTCCATGCTGGGTGGGTGGTCATTTGGGTGAGGTTTGGGGTGGGCGCAGACAGCCCGTGTCAAATACAGGCCCTGTCAGGTCCATCTGCTGCAGCCATCCCAGACAGATGCCTGCATCACCTATTCTGCTTTGACCTCATTTGCGTATTGAGAGGATCCCAAAGAAAAGGTGTGCAGTGGAGAAGCATAGGCACAATGGTTTCTTGAAATTTCCACTCGATCCAGTTATTTGACAAATTAACAATGTTTGATTTGGAAGACATGTCCCAGGTATGACATAATCATGATTGTGGGCTGATAAGAGACTTTTTCTTTCCTTGTCACAGCTGCTCAGACATTTTTCATTAACAGAAGTTGGAAAACAATTGATTAAAGCATAATCTCCCATCTTCCTACACAGTACCTAGTAGTGATAGAGAATTCAGGCTCTTGGTGTTAGGTAGTTCTGTGGTCAAAAGTTGGGCTGTTACCTCCTGGCTGTGTAAATGTGTGGAGTTGACTGCCCTGCTCCAAGCCTCAGCTTCCTTATCTATAGGTGGGGATAATAAAAATACTTACTTTGGGAGAGGATTCAAGAGGAAGTTATTTATTCTTTCACTCCAGAAAGGATATGGCTGGCATGCTTCGGCATGGGGGTCTCACGAGAGTCAAGCATGAAACTTTCTTGCTTTCATGAAGTTTATATTCTCACGGGGAGGCAGACAAGAATTAAGTTAATTAAAAGTGGTAGCGGGCTCTGAAGAAAATGAAATAAAGGAACATGGTGGAGAACGACTGGGCATGGAAAGTGGGCAACTTAGCTAGGGAGAACCTCTCTGACAGGACACCGAATTAAGCAGTGAGGGATGAAAAAGAGTGAACTGTGGAAATATCTGGAGAAGAGCATTGCCAGAGAGGGAATAGCAGGCACAAATGTCCCAAGGTAGGAAGAATATGGAGAGGGCCAGCGTGGCTGTTGCATGTTAAGGGATGTGGGAGCATGGGCAGAGAAGTCGTCAGGGGGCCAGACCAAGTAAGACCTCACAAGCTGTGGTCAGGAGTAAAACCTGCATTCTCTACCCTGGTGCCTGGCCCAGAGTCAGTGCTCAGTCATCTCTTTCCTCTCTTGATACCCCATTTCCCTTAGGTTGAATTTTAGTCAGGATATCAAGTTATCATTCTGGCTTCTTCTTCCTCTCCTAGAGCTAAAAGGATCTTTTAGTTTAGTAACAGAGAGGTCTCCTTTTCTCATCATGCCCTAGACCATGGGAGGGAACGGAGAAGGAACTTCATGTGTCTCAGAGGGAGGATGCAAGATGCTTCAGAGACCACAAATCCCCACTAAGTAGGCAGAATATGAGACATTAATCAGCTTGGATTTAGAGATCTGTAAACGAGTCTCCACCATATTAACTAAAATACAGTGTGTACAACTTGTATGAGCTGGACTTCAGGAATCTGGAACCCTCAAATAACCAAGACACAGACTCTATCCTTTGCTTTGAGGAGAAGGGGCAAAGACAAGGAATATGAGTGTTAGCAAATACTTTTTAAAATAAAAAACCCACACTCCAAAGATCCCTGCCAATTCAACCTAATTTCTAAAGTATCTTTAGTCCTCTTGCCTGCAAGATGCTCATCTCAGACTCAATTTCTTTGGGGGAATTTATTTACAGTGGGCAGCAATGTGGGCTAACCTTTTGATTCTTTTTCCAAGTAATAAGGGAGGAAATAAATGGCATTTTCAGTTTTATCCCCCAGCTAACCAGAAAAAAAAAAGCCCCTAAAACAAAACCACTGTGTGCTGAGTTCTGATTAATCAAGTTTTTGTTGTGGTTGGCAGACAAAAGCCAAACAGATTTCTTCCAAGTGTGTTGCAAATTTGGGCTCGATTTTTCTTTAATTTTGTCATTAGGAGCAAAAGGAGAAATCACATCAATCAGAGATAATTTCCCTTGGCTTCCCAGAGGGGTATGAAAAGAAGAGTGAACTCCCTGTTGCTCTGAGGTGGCAGCGAGTGACCGTCCAACAGATGAATTGAACAGATGGGAGGAAGTGTCAATGTGAAATTGATATGCACCCTGGTGATGGAAGAGGAGAAACTGCTTAGATAGTAATGCAGGGATGCATAGAGTGGAGATGTTGCCGAATACCAACAGCCTACTCTACCCTTCATTTGGCATCTGGAGAATGACAGACTATAGGGAAACATGTGGTCAATACCTCATGGTGGAAATAATTAGCAATGAAATTAATTACTTTAATAAACATTCATTAAGCATCTATATACCAGATACTATGCTTAGGTGGTAGACAGAGATATGTATTGGGCTTTTCCTCTCCCAAAGGTCTGTATTCAAGGTGATGAGGTGGGGAGACAAAATGGGGAGGGGCAAGGGACATCAATGATTAAATTCAGGGTGATAAGGACCATGACAGAGGGGACATAGGGCTCTGGCCTGGAGATTCAGAAATGGCTTTCTAGAGATGTCTGGGATTAAATATTTTCTAATTATAAGGGTATTACATGCTTTCTTAAGTTGAGATCCTGTATTAGTTATCTCTTGCTATGTAACAAGTCACTCCAAAACTCAGAGGCTTAAAACAATGCACGTTTATTATCTCATAGTTTTTGTGGGTCAGTAGTCTGTGGCTTAGCTGGGTCCTCTGCTTCATCCTTTTGCAGAAGATTGCAATCAAGTGTTGGTCCAAGGTCTCTTTCTGGCCTCATCCGAAGACTCAATTGGGGAAGTATCCATTTCCAAACTCAGTGACTATTGGCAACATTGAGTTCTTGGCTGGCTATTGGCTAGAGGCCACTCCCCAGTTCCTTGTCACATGAGTTTCTCCCACACAGCAGCTTGCATTATGAAAGCATGCAAGATGGGAAGACAATAGAATGTGCTAGCAAGATAGAAGTCATAATTGTTTCTGACCTAATCATGGAAGCCATGCTTTTCACCTTTAGACTGAGAAGCAAGTCATACTCCAGGGAGGAGATTGCACAATGTCGTGAACACAGGGAAGTAGAGATCATTGGAGACATGTCAGAAGCTGTTTCTTGCAGATCCCAGAAGTGGATCCTGGAATGAGGACTCATTTTAAACTGATGTGTGAGGAAGTGTTTCCAGGAAAAACAGAAGCAAGTGTGTGATAATGAGCAAAATCCTGCAGAAGAGAACTTTGGCTCAATCTACAGAGGAGATCTGCAGATAGTACACTTTGAATTTATCTTCATCAGGGGACAAGGGAGGTAGAGTATTTTATAACCCTGCACCTGCCATTCATTGGATAAGGGCTACTTTTGTGGGACATATATTCCCAGGAACTTGGGGCTCTCCAAGCACAAAGAAAAAGTGGGTTTCAGTAGCCTGAGGATGTTGAGAGTAATAGCACATGGGGACTGGTGCGCATGACAACGTCAGAGGGATCCTAGGAGTGGGAGAGCAGTGACAGCGTCTGCTATTCATGTTCATTGTAAGAAATTGTGAAAATATGGACAAGTATAAATAAATGGATAATTCTGCAGGAGTAACTGCTACAAAACTGAATCTTAAAGGTTGAGCAGGAATGAATCCAGGAAAAGGAGATGGGAGGGGTGATGTAGGCAGAGGAGAATCAGGGAGGGAATTATGGAGGTGAACAAGCACAGTACTGTAGAGTATCGCTAAGTTGATTACAAAAATAGATTCTAGGGGCGCCTGGGTGGCTCAGTCATTAAGCGTCTGCCTTCGGCTCAGGTCATGATTCCAGGGTCCTGGGATCGAGCCCCGCATTGGGCTCCCTGCTCAGCGGGAAGCCTGCTTCTCCTTCTCCCACTCCCCCTGCTTGTGTTCCCTCTCTTGCTGTGTGTCTCTCTCTCAAATAAATAAAATCTTTTAAAAAAATAGATTCTGAGTAAAGCACAGGGTAGGGATCCATGGACCACAGAAGGGGTTTATCTGGCCTGCGTAGTGTTTAAAAATTTTTGAGCCAGTACTGAAAAATGGCAGATCCTACCAAAAAAAATCTGAATTTCCTGTTTCATTTGAAAACTTGGAAGCACTTGCAATGCTGAGTCTGTATTCCCATTGGAAGAAAGGCTGAACCTGTGAAATTGTTCAGTTTTTCATTTGGGGCACACACTTGTTGTTTTCTTTGGATCCAAGACCCTCCGCTGTGTCCTTGTAGACCACTGAGATTGGGACCCCTGGTCTGAATGTGTCAGGAGAAAGGTGGAAGGGGAGGCTGGCATGAGCTACATCATTTAGGGCCTCAAACATCATGCTGAGTACTGAGGAACATGTCCCGGAGCACTAGGGAGCCATAGAAGTTTTCAGCAGATGACATTGTGAGATTTGTGCTCTAGAAAGCCCTCACCACTTGATCCAATTGACACACCAAACAGATCTGGGGATCAGCTATTGTCTACATCAACCACTTTAAATGGAACTCACATGTTCAAAATTAGGTTCATTAGAACCCTTGTTCTTGACATTCCCTCAGAACTTCTCTAGGAATGACTCTTTTTAATTTTCTTTAATTGTTTAAGCATTTAATAATCTAATAAATGCCCTCGCATGTTTCATCCAGCCCGGGTGCTATAACACTGACAGCAACTCACACCTATTCCTAGTTCACCTGTTTGTGGGATTTTCTCATCTTTATTCACCAACCATTCTCTATCACAGTTACTTGGTAAAGGTTAGATAAGCTTGGAAGTCATCTGATCAAGCTATTTTAAAAGAATCTCTCTATCCAGTGATGGAACATCCACTACTTCAGCCAGCAGCCAATTTTAGTTGTTAGAAAGTTGGGCTTGCCCGTAACGCCTGTTCACTGATTCTAGCTGTCCTGTCTGTTAACTTCCTTCCATTTACCTGGGATCTGGTAGACACAATCTTCATTTAACATGTATTGAGCACCTGCCGTGGATAAAGCACTGTGGGGAATACCAAGGTGGTTAAGACAAGGTTTTCTGCCCCAGTGGAGTTCATAGTTTAGTAGAGGAGAGAAGACAAATACACAAATAATTATAATACAGTGTCAAGAGTGCTATGTACTGAGGGCGGAGCAAGATGGCAGAGGAGTAGGAGATCTGGATTTCGTCTGGTCTCAGGAATTCAGCTGAATAGGGATGAAACCATTCTGAACACCTATGAACTCAACAGGAGATCGAAGAGGAGAGTACCAACAACTCTCTGAACAGAGAAGTGAACACTTACTGGAAGGTAGGACGTGCAGAGAAGTGAATCCGAGGCGATATTCGGGAGGATAGACGGCGGGGGAGGGGGCCTCCGTCGGCCGCTTCTGGCAAGTGCTAGAGCCGCGGAGCACAAAATCGGAACTTTTAGAAGTCAGCTCCGCGGAGGGACGTCGCACCAGTGGCTAAGCGGGAGGTGGAACCCTTGCAGGACAGTGCAGTCTCAGGACCCTCGGGGTCACAGGAAGACCGGGGGTGCCTGAGTGCGGCAGAGCTCCCAGGTATTGGAGCGGGGAAGCCGGCTGCAGAGACGGAGCCGAGGCGCGGGCTCTCAGCTCGGGGTGGCCATAGACTGTGATCCGCGGCCCATTTGCGCCACTGCTCCTCCAGCAGGGACCCAACAAGCGACAGATCCGGGGAGACTGCTCTTCCTCCCCCGGGAGGAGCGGCGCGGGAGCGCACCGCAGGGATCCGCTGGGTTTGGAGACTCCA
Source organism: Eumetopias jubatus (assembly GCF_037043125.1). Lineage (NCBI taxonomy): Eukaryota > Metazoa > Chordata > Mammalia > Carnivora > Otariidae > Eumetopias > Eumetopias jubatus. The sequence goes on from NW_028274818.1 coordinate 82,058,242, forward strand.
CACGGGGTCGGGTGCCAGAGATAGAAACGCTCGGTCACAGGCCGGGTGAGCACGGAGTGCGGCCGGAGACCGGGGAGACGGGAGTGACTGCTTTTCTCTTGGGGCGCACTGAGGAGCAGAGCCCCGAGTTCTTGCCTCCTCTGGGGCGGAGATTGGGAGGCCGCCATTTTCACTGTCGTCCTCCAAAGCCCTACGGAAAGCTTGCAGGGAACAAAAGCTCCTGAGAGCAAACCCAAGCAGCTTGCTTAGCCGGGAGGGACAAGGGTGGGGCAATTCCGCCTCCGGCAAAGACATGTGGGAACCACAGCAACAGGCCCCTCCCCCAGAAGATCAGCACAAACAGCCAGCAAGCCAAGACCAAGTTTACCGATCAAGGAGAATGGGAGAACTCCAGCGCTAGGGGAATACTGCACATAGAATTCATGGCTATTTTTACCATGATTCTTTAGTTTTTCAAAGTTAATTTTTTAACTGTTTTTTTAATTTATCTTTTTCCCTTTTTCAACCAACATTTATCAATCCCTTTTTTTAAAAAAAAATTTTTATTTTTCATTTTTAGAGTCATATTTTATCCCTTCATAGTAGTTACCCTTATTTTTGGCATATATATATAAGTTGTTCTCTCTTTAAAATTTTGAGATACAGTATCTTCTAACAGATCAAAATATACCCTAAATTACTAGTGTATGGCTTTGTTCTAGTCTCCTGCCTGATCACTTTCTCTCCCCCCCCTTTTTTTTAAATCTTCTTTCTTTTTTCAAAAAACTTCTGATCTTATCAATTCCTTTTATAAAATCTTTTATAATTTTCATCTTTACAGTCATCTTCCATCCCTTCATTGTATCAACCCTTATTTTTTACATATATAAGTCTTTCTTCCTTTAAAATTTTAGGAGGCACTTTTTTCTAACAGACCAAAATATGCCCAAAATCTAGTGTGTGGCACTGATCTATACACTAGCCTGATCATATTTGATCACATTCGGTTTTTTTTGTATTGTTCTGTTTTTGGTTTTAATTTTTTTTCCTTCTTTTCTCTTTCTTTTTTCTTTCTTTCCCTTTCTTTTCCCCTGGTTTCAGGTCTTTTCTGATTTGTATAGAGTATATTTGCTGGGGACGTTGTTAACCTGTTAGCATTTTGTTCTCTCATTCATCTATTCTGCTCTGGACAAAATGAGAAGACGAAAAAAATCACCTCAGCAAAAAGAACAAGAGATAGTACCGTCGGCCAGGGACCTACTCAATACTGACATTAGTACGATGTCAGACCTAGAGTTCAGAATCATGACTTTAAAGATACTAGCTGGGCTTGATAAAAGCGTGAAAGTTCTTAGAGAAACCCTTCCTGGAGAAATAAAAGAACTAAAATCTAACCAAGTCGAAATCAAAAAGGCTATTAATGAGGTGCAATCAAAAATGGGGGCACTAACCGCTAGGATAAATGAGGCAGAAGAGATAATCAGCCATATAGAAGACCAATGATGGAAAATAAAGAGGCTGAGAAAAAGAGAGAGAAACAGCTACAGGATCACGAGGGCAGAATTCGAGAGATAAGCGATACGATAAGATGAAACAACATTGGAATAATTGGGATCCCAGAAGAAGAAGAAAGAGAGAGAGGGGCAGAAGGTATATTGGAGCAAATTATAGCAGAGAACTTCCGTAATGTGAGGAAGGAAACAGGCATTAAAATCCAGGAGGCACAGAGAACCCCTCTCAAAATCAATAAAAATAGGTCAACACCCCGACATCTAATAGTAAAACTTACAAGTCTCAGAGACAAAGAGAAACTCCTGAAAGCAGCTCGGGAGAAGAGATATGGAACCTACAATGGTAGAAACATTAGATTGGCAACAGACCTATCCACAGAGACCTGGCAGGCCAGAAAGGACTGGCATGATATCTTCAGAGCACTAAACGAGAAAAATATGCAGCCAAGAATACTATATCCAGCTAGGCTCTCATTGAAAATTGAAGGAGAATTAAAAAGCTTCCAGGACAAACAAAAACTAAAGGAATTTGCAAACACGAAACCAGCCCTCCAAGAAATATTGAAAGGGGTCCTCTAAGCAAAGAGAGAGCCTAAAAGCAGCACAGATCAGAAAGGAACAGAGACAATATACAGTAACAGTCACCTTACAGGCAATACAATGGCACTAAATTTACACCTTTCAATAGTTACCCTGAACGTAAATGTGCTCAATGCCCCAATCAAAAGACACAGGCTATCAGATTGGATTAAAAAACAAGACCCATTGATATGCTGTCTGCAAGAGACTCATTTTAGACCCAAAGACACCCCCAGATTGAAAGTGAGGGGGTGGAAAACCATTTACCATGCTAATGGACACCACCAAAAGAAAGCTGGGGTGGCAATCCTTATATCAGACAAATTAGATGTTAAACCAAAGTCTGTAATAAGAGATGAGGAAGGACACTATATGCTACTTAAAGGGTCTATCCAACAAGAAGATCTAACAATTGTAAATATCTATGCCCCGAACATGGGAGCAGCCAATTATATAAGGCAATTAATAACAAAAGCAAAGAAACAAATTGACAGCAATACGATAGTAGTGGGGGACTTTAACACCCCCTGACTGAAATGGACAGATCATCTAAGCAAAAGATCAACAAGGAAATAAAGACTTTAAATGACACACTGGACCAAATGGACTTCACAGACATATTCAGAACATTCCATCCCAAAGCAACAGAAGACACATTCTTCTCTAGTGCCCATGGAACATTCTCCAGAATTAATCACATCCTAGGTCACAAATCAGGTCTCAACTGGTACCAAAAGATTGGGATCATTCCCTGCATATTTTCAGACCACAATGCTTTGAAACTAGAACTCAATCACAAGATGAAAGTCGGAAAGAACTCAAATACATGGAGGCTAAAGAGCATCCTACTAAAGAATGAATGGGTCAACCAGGAAATTAAAGAAGAATCAAAAAAATTCATGGAAACCAATGAAAATGTAAACACAACTGTTCAAAATCTTTGGGATACAGCAAAGGCAGTCCTGAGAGGACAGTATATAGCAATACAAGCCTTTCTCAAGAAACAAGAAAGGTCTCAAATACACAACCTAACCCTACACCTAAAGGAGCTGGAGAAAGAACAGCAAATAAAGCCTAAACCCAGCAGGAGAAGAGAAATCATAAAGATCAGAGCAGAAATCAATGAAATAGAAACCAAAAGAACAGTAGAACAGATCAACGAAACTAGGAGCTGGTTCTTTGAAAGAATTAACAAGATTGATAAACCCCTGGCCAGACTTATCAAAAAGAAAAGAGAAACGACCCAAATCAACAAAATGATGAATGAAAGAGGAAAGATCACAAACAATTCCAAAGAAATACAAACAATTATAAGAACATATTATGAGCAACTCTATGCCAGCAAATTAGATAACCTGGAAGAAATGGGTGCATTCCTAGAGATGTATCAACTACCAAAATTGAACCAGGAAGAAATAGAAAACCTGAACAGACCTATAACCCCTAAGGAAATTGAAGCAGTTATCAAAAATCTCCCAAGAAACAAAAGCCCAGGGCCAGATGGCTTCCCAGGGGAATTCTATCAGACATTTAAATAATTAATACCTATTCTCCTTAAACTGTTCCAAAAATTAGAAATGGAAGGAAAACTTCCAAACTCATTTTATGAGGCCACCATTACCTTGATCCCAAAACCAGACAATGACCCCATCAATAAGGAGAAGTACAGACCAATATCCTTGATGAACATGGATGCAAAAATTCTCACCAAAATACTAGCCAATAGGGTCCAACAGTACATTAAAAGGATTATTCACCATGACCAAGTGGGATTTATCCCTGGGCTGCAAGGCTGGTTCAACATCTGCAAATCAATCAATGTGATACAATACATTAACAAAAGAAAGAAGAAGAATCACATGATCCTCTCAATAGATGCAGAAAAAGCATTTGACAAAGTACAACATCCTTTCTTGATCAAAACTCTTCAGAGTATAGGGATAGAGGGTACATACCTCAATATCATAAAAGCTATGTATGAAAAACCTACAGCCAATATCATTCTCAATGGGGAAAAACTGAGAGCTTTTCCCCTAAGGTCAGGAACACGGCAGGGATGTCCACTCTCACCACTGCCATTCAACATAGTATTAGAAGTCCTAGCCACAGCAATCAGACAACAAAAAGAAATCAAAGGCATCCAAATCGGCGAAGAGGAAATCAAACTCTCACTCTTTGCAGATGATATGATACTGTATGTGGAAAACCCAAAAGACTCCACCCCAAAACTGCTAGAACTCATACAGGAATTCAGTAAAGTAGCAGGATATAAAATCAATGCACAGAAATCAGTGGCATTCCTATACACCCACAACAAGACAGAAGAGAGACAAATCAAGGAGTCAATCCCATTTACAATTACACCCAAAACCATAAGATACCTAGCAAGAAATTTAACCAAAGAGGCAAAGAATCTGTTCTCAGAAAACTATAAAATACTCATGAAAGAAATTGAAGAAGACAAAAGAAATGGAAAAACGTTCCATGTTCATGGATTGGAAGAACCAACATTGTGAAGATGTCAATGCTACTTAGAACAATCTACACATTCAATGCAATCCCCATCAAAATACCATCCACTTTTTTCAAAGAAATGGAACAAATAATCCTAAAATTTGTATGGAACCAGAAGAGACCCCGAATAGCCAGAGGCATCTTGAAAAAGAAAAGCAAAGCTGGCGGCATCAGAACTCCGGACTTCCAGGTCTATTACAAAGCTGTCATCATCAAGGCAGTATGGTACTGGCACAAAAACAGACACATAGATCAATGGAACAGAATCGAGAGCCCAGAAATGGACCCTCAACTCTATGGTCAACTCATCTTCGACAAAGCAGGAAAGAATGTCCAATGGTAAAAAGACAGTCTCTTCAACAAATGGTGTTGGGAAAATTGGACAGCCACATGCAGAAGAATGAAACTGGACCATTTCCTTACACCACACACAAAAATAGACTCCAAATGGTTGAAAGACCTAAACGTGAGACAGGAGTCCATCCAAATCCTAAAGGAGAACACAGGTAGCAACCTCTTCGACCACAGCCACAGCAACTTCTTCCTAGAAATATCGCCAAAAGCAAGGGAAGCTAGGGCAAAAATGAACTATTGGGATTTCATCAAGATAAAAAGCTTTTGCACAGCAAAAGAAACAGTCCACAAAACCAAAAGACAACCGACAGAATGGGAGAAAATATTTGCAAATGACATATCAGATAAAGGGCTAGTATCCAAAATCTATAAAGAATTTATCAAACTCAACACCCAAAGAACAAGTAATCCAATCAAGAAATGGGCAGAAGACATGAACAGACATTTTTCCAAAGAAGACATCGAAATGGCCAACAGACACATGAAAAAGTGCTCAACATCGTTCGGCATTAGGGAAATCCAAAGCAAAACCTCCATGAGATACCACCTCACACCAGTCAGAATGGCTAAAATTAACAAGTCAGGAAAACGAGAGCGGGGATGCGGAGAAAGGGGAACCCTCCTACACTGTTGGTAGGAATGCAAGCTGGTGTAGCCATTCTGGAAAACAGTATGGAGGTTCCTCAAACAGTTGAAAATAGAGCTACCATATGATCCAGCAATTGCACTCCTGGGTATTTACCACAAAGATACAAATGTAGGGATCCGAAGGGGTACGTGCACCCCGATGTTTATAGCAGCAATGTCCACAATCGCCAAACTGTGGAAAGAGCCAAGATGTCCATCGACAGATGAATGGATAAAGAAGAGGTGGTATATATACACAATGGAATATTATGCAGCCATCCAAAGGAATGAGATCTTGCCTTTTGCAACGACGTGGATGGAACTGGAGGGTGTTATGCTTAGTGAAATAAGTCAATCAGAGAAAGACATGTTTCATATGACCTCACTGATATGAGGAATTCTTAATCTCAGGAAACAAACTGAGTGTTGCTGAGTGGTGGGGGGTGGGACAGATGGGGTGGCTGGGTGATAGACATTGGGTAGGGTATGTGCTATGGTGAGCGCTGTGAATTGTGCAAGATTGTTGAATCACAGATCTGTACTTCTGAAAGAAATAATGCAACATATGTTAAGAAAAAAGAAAAAGAAGAAGATAGCAGGAGGGGAAGAATGAAGAGGAATAAGTCGGAGGGAGAGACGAACCATGAGAGACAATGGACTCTGAAACACAAACTGAGGGTCCTAGAGGGGAGGTGGTTGGGGGGATGGGTTAGCCTGGTGGTGGGTATTAAGGAGGGCACGTTCTGCATGGAGCACTGGGTGTTATGCACAAACAATGAATCATGGAACACTACATCAAGAAATAATGATGTATGGTGATTAACATAACAATAAAAAAATAAAAAAAAAAGAGTGCTATGTATTATAAAGAGAGGAACAAGTGAAGTGTTATTGGAATTCAGGGAGAGAGGCATGGGTAAATTCCCGGTAGAGTAATTTGGAACACCTTCACAGAGGAGGTAACATTTGGGCTATGGCCTTGCTGGTAGGTAGAGTTGATGGTTGTATAGATTGGAGAGGGAGGATGGCCTCGAGCTACCCAGGTAGAGGGAACGGCATGGACAAAGGCATGGGGGTCGGAAGGCACAGGGTCAGTGGCACCCAGGGATATGCTTATGGGCGTAGATTCTCATTGGTGACGAGTCCAGATGTAGAAGTCAAAAATCGAGGTGAATGCAGGGGCAGAGGAGGCCGCAGCCTTTCATGGCGTAAATTGTTCATCTACCCATCTGTCTCCCCTCCCCCGCAGCTGTATGAATTCTTCCACGTTCATCTCCCCCTCCAGGACACCTTCCACACTTCCCCAGTTTGGCTTAGGTGCCTCCCTGTGTACTCTCGAGGTCTCCCTATGTTTACCTCTGTCCTAAGCCTTAGCTCTGTCCTGCCTTGTCCTGTGTTAATCTTGTGCGTTTATGTTTTGGTCTCCTTCACAAGACCATGAGTAGTGAGGGCTGGGATCATGACTTCTGTGCCACCATATCATCAGTACTTAGCACAGTGCCTGACATATGCTAGGTATTCAATATATAGTTGTCAAGTGAATGAATGCTTCCTGTTTCTATTTCTCTCCTTCATTATCTTGCCCACTGGACTTAGAGTGTGTATTTAGTTCCCTCTACTTTGTCCTTAGTTGTTATTCCAGGTCTTGACTTTGCCTTATTCTTAGAATGTATTTTCATTTTATGCACTACCTTTGGACTCAGATTCCAGCTCCCATACTGGCCGATCTGCAAAGAGATGGTTTGGACAAATCTCCTTTATTCCGCCAACCTGCTCTGCTTTGAGCCCCAGTATATGATCCCTTGGGCATTTTCCAATTAAACAGTTATTTACAGAGTGCCTACTACATGCCAGATGAGGGCAGCCCCACAATACCCCTGGATTAACCAAGCTTGGCTGCATCCCTACATCTCACCAGAAGGACTACGGGGCTGGAGTAAATAGCAGATTCCCGTGGAGGAGAGAGGCCTGATGTGTCAACCAGATTAATTCATCCCTTGCCACAATTAGATGAGCGTTTGGGTCCTTCAAGCGAGTCCTGATGGCAGCTACCTCTTCCAGTGATCATTGGGAATTTATCTGGGCTCTTGCAGGGGTGAACGAGAGATTGTAATTCTGAAGTGGAACAGAAAGAAATGTAATTGGATCAATGCGCTGTTAATGATGCTATTGAACAGCTTTCTGCCAGAGCTGGGTTGTGAATGGGGCTGGTCACAGAGAACCTGGCCATGCCATGTGAATGCCCGACTTTGACACAAAGCATTCTGTAGACTGTAGAGTGCTTTTTGTATGCATGATCTCATATAATTTCATTATAATCTTCCTTGGCCAGAGATGAGGTTTAGGGTATCAAAGTAGGCTCAGCAGACATTTGGCATTGTGTGTGGGGATGGGAAGAAAGATCCACATGGACATTTGTACTTTACAGGATGGTTACCAGCATCGGACAGCCTTTTGCTTATTGCTGCAGAGTTTCTGACGGGGGAGAAATGGGAAGCAAAATGAGTGCCTCTCACAGGAGAATGGTGGAGTAAATTATGGTGCATCTACCCATGGACGAAGTTTGTGCCCATGAAGGAGAGTGAAGTAAGGCTGTATCAGGTGACTTGGGGGCCTTTCTGCAAGGAATTGGTATGTATGATATGATACTATTTCTACAAAACACACATATGCATGGATATAGGCATGGATATAAGGCAAAATAACTGAAAATAAATGATCAGTGAATCAAGTGACATCATTTCTCTTTCCATAACATGTATCCGTGACTGACTCTATGCCAGGCGCTGTGCTTGGCATGAGTGATTCAGTCATAAGGCCCAGGACCCATCCTTTAGAAAGTACTTGGTAGTCTATCCAAGTGCAGTACAAGCTAGAGTGGTCTGCCATTCTGGCTGCATATGAGTAGCCACTGGAGATTTTTAAAAATTCCAGTGCCTGGGTCCACACCCCAGACCAATTAAATCCGAATCCAGAGTTTGGACACCTGAATTCTAAATTTCCTCGGATATGAGGGTTGAGAACCACTGTCTTAGAACCTGAATTCTAATACCTTCAGACGTATTATTCTAGCTCAATATATGTATTAATAACTCTAGGCTAGGCTTTTGCAGACCTTGCATTTATTTAACAAAATGCCAAAGCTAAAGCAAAATGGTAAATCAGTTTTGGCCCTTTGTAGGGAAGCCCCTGAATGCCTGGCCAGTTGTGTCATTCCAAAGCTACTAAGCTAAAGGGGGAAGCAAGGGGGGATGTTAAAGCATGGATGGAGATTGAGGAGGGGGTGGTCTGACCTCATGACCCTTCCCCCTTCTCTGTGGGCTTCAGGTCCCCACCATCTGCTGAAGGTCTTTCTTTCTTTTTTCTTTTTGGCTTTATGGCATTCTGATAAAAGCGGCACTCGACTTAATTGGGGGCTCTCCCTCCTCTACAGTGTTGGCACTTGCTAATGAATTGTTTTCCCACTTAAAAATACACATTCACGTCGCTTAAGGAGACTCAACAGGTGAAGCCCAGTAATTAAGGATCTCTGCAGGAAGGGGAAATGGAAGCAGCAGCTGGTTCTCTTTAACAGTGCCATTAATCAGCCCCACCTGCACAGGAAAGGTGAGGCACCAATCATGATGAAGCCCAGAGGACAGGGCCCATGCTCCTCCTCAGGATTTTCACTGCCCCACATTTCAGAGCCATGGAAGGGAAGATGCAAGGCCTGTTAGTGCGGAGGCAAGCAGGAAACTAGGATGCAAGATGAAAGTTGCACTCACCCTGCAGGGGAGCCTTTCAAGAGGGAGAAGGCAGAAGCTGCAGACCTATTGAAGCTTAGTCAGGAACTCCTATGACATCACTTCTTTGAGATTTTATCGGTCAAAGCAAACCACTTGGCCAGCTCAGGTGAAAGAAGGCAGAGGAATAGACTTCCCGCTTCATGGGGAGAGGAGCAGAGTTGCATTATAAAAGCATGTGCATATAGGGATGGGGGAACTCGGGGCCCACTGTAGTGATCACTATAAATCTCATTAGTACCTCTAAGACTAACAATTGCCATTTTCCTAGTCCAAAAAAGCAGCAGAGCTGCAAAGTCTCCAGGGATTCTCAAGTGCCTATAACTTGCATTTCCATATTTTTATAGAACTTCAACTGCCCTGTTGTTTTTGTTCCATCTTTTTTTTTTTTTTTTATTTGAGGGAGTTAGTGAGAGAGAGCATGAGTCAGGGAGGAGCAGAGGGAGAAGCCGACTCCCGGAGCGTTGAGTAGGGAGCCAGTGAGGAGCTGGATCCCCATCCCAGGATTCCAGGATTGTGACCTGAGGCCAAGGCAAATGCTTAATGAACTGAGCCACCCAGGGGCCCCTTTGTTCCATCTTTTGATGCACCTGGTACATCCCCAGGATATCTATATCAACTCTGGTTGGTGCCACACTTCTACCTATTTCTCTGCCCAAATTAGACATGCCCACCAACTTCTGTGTGACAGCATTTAAAAAAATTACTGAATTAATTTTAAAAATTCAATTTTATTTAACATAGAGTGTTATATTAGTTTTGGGTGTGCAGTATAATGATTCGGTGTTCTCTATATTACTCAGTGCTCATCACAAAAAGTGTGCTCTTAATCCCCATCTCCTCTTTCACACATTCCGCCCACCCCCTCCTCACCTCTGGTAATTATCAGTTTGTTCTCTGTATTTAAGAGTCTCTTTTTTTGTGCGTCTCTTTCTTTCTTTCTTTTTTTCTTCTTAAATTCCATCTAAGAGTGAAATCTTATGGTATTTGTCTTCCTCTGACTTATTTTGCTTAGCATTGTACGTTGTACATCCATCCGTGTTGTTGCAAATGGCAAGATCTCATTCTTTCTTATGGCTGAGTAATGCCCCATTGTACATATATGTGTGTGTGTGTGTGTGTGTGTGTGTATATATATATATATATATATACACACACACACACCACATTCTATCTTTCCATTCATCTGTTAATGGATGCTTGGATTACTTCCATAATTTGGCTATTGTAAATAATGCTGCAATAAACATAAGGATGCATGTTTCGTTTTCTTTGGGTAAATACCCAGTAGTGTAATTGCTGAATCATATGGTAATTCTATTTGTAATTTTTTGAGGAAACTCCATACTGCTTTCCCCAGTGGTGCACCAGTTTGCATTCCCACCAACAATGCATGAGGGTTCCTTTTTTTCCACATCCTTGCAACACTTGTTTCTTGTGATTTGATTTTAGCCATTCTGACAGGTATGATGTATTATCTCATTGTGGTTTTGATTTGCACTTCCCTGATGATTAGTGATGTTGAGCTTCTTTTCATATGTCTGTTGGCCATCTGTATGTCTTCTTTGGAAAAATGTCTTTGTGGCTTCTGCCCATTTTTAATTGGATTATTTGGGGTTTTTTGGTGTTGACTTGCTTAAATTCTTTATATAGTTTGGATATTAACCCCTTATTGGATATATTATTTGCAAATATCTTCTTCCGTTTGGTAGGTTGTCTTTTTGCTTTGTTAATGGCTTCCTTTGCTGTATAAAAGCTTTTATTTTGGTGTAGTCCCAAGAGTTTAATTTTTTCTTTTGTTTCCCTTGCCAGAGGAGACATAGCTAGAAAAATACTTCTACAGCTAATGTCAAAGAGATTACTGCCTATGTTTTCTTCCAATAATTTTATGGTTTCAGGTCTCACATTTAGGTCTTCAATCCATTTTGAGCTTATTTTTGTACATGGTGTAAGAAAGTGGTCCAGATCCATTCTTTTGCATGTAGCTGTCCAGTTTTCCCAACAGCATTTGTTGAAGAGAAATGTCTTTTTCCCCTTGTGTAATCTTACTTCCTTTGTTGTAGATTAATTGACCATATAATTTGGGGTTTATTTCTGGGCTCTCTTTTCTGTTCCATTGATCTATCTATCTATTTTTGTGCCTGTACCATATCATTTTGGGTTTTTTTATTTTTTATTTTTTTATTTTTTAAAGATTTTTATTTATTTGAGAGAGTGAGAAAGAGAGAGAGAGCACATGGGGGGGTCGGAGGGAGAAGTAGACTCCCCGCTGAGCGGGGAGCCCGATGCGGGACTCGATCCCGGGACTCTAGGATCATGACCTGAGCCGAAGGCAGTCGCTCAACCGACTGAGCCACCCAGGAGCCCCATATCATTTTGATTACCACAGCTTTGCAGTATATCTTGTAATCTGGGATTGTGTTACCTCCTATTTTATTTTTCTTTTTCAAGATTGCTTTGGCTATTCAGGGTCTTTTGTTGTTCCATACAAATTCTAGGACTGTTTATTCTAGTTCTGTGAAAAGTGCTGTTGGTATTTTGATAAGGATTGCATTAAATCCGTAGATTGCTTTGAGTAGTATGGACATTTTAACAGTATTAGTTCTTCTAGTTCATGAGCATGGGATATCTTTCCATTTGCTTGTGTCTTCTTCAATTTCTTTTTTTTTTCCAGATTTTATTTATTTGTTTGAAAGATAGCATGAGAGAGAGAGTGAGAGAGCCCGAGTAGGGTGGGGGAAGGTCAGAGGGAGAGGGAAAAACAGTCTCCCCACTGAGCAAAGGGCATGATGCAGGGCCCAGTCTCAAGACCCTGGGATCACAACCCATGCTGAAGGCAGACACTTAACCTACTGAGCCGCCCAGGTGCCACATCTTCTTCAATTTCTTTCATCAACATTTTATAGTTTTTAGAGTTCAGGTCTTTTACCTCCTTGGTTAAGTATATTCCTAGGTATTTTACTACTTTTGGTACAATTGCAAATGGGATTGTTTGCTTAATTTCTTTTTCTGCTACTTTATTATTAGTGTATAGAAATGGAACAGATTTCTCTATTTTGATTTTGTATCCTGCAGCTTTACTGAACTCATATATTGACTATCAGTTCTAGTAGTTTTTTGGTGGAGATTTAGGTTTTTCTATGTATAGTATCATATCATCTACAAATAGTGAAAGTTTTACTTCTTCCTTACAAATTTGGGTGCCTTTTATTTCTTTTTCTTGTCTGATTGCTGTGGCAGGGATTTTTAGTACTATGTTGAGTAAAAGTGGTGAGAATGAACGTCCTTGTCTTCCTGATCTTAGAGGAAAAGCTCTCAGTTTTTCACCATGGAGTATGATGTTAGCTGTGAGTTTTTCATATATGGCCTTTGTTATGTTAAGGTATGTTCCCTCTAAACCTATTTTGTTGAGAGTTTTTATTATGAATGATGTTGTCCTTTGTCAAATGGTTTTTTCTGCATCTGTTGAAATGATCATATGGTTTTTATCCTTTTTCTTATTGATGTAATGTGTCATATTGATTGATTTGCAAATATAGAACCACCCTTGCATCCTAGGAATAAATCCCGTTTAATTGTGGTGAATGAATTTTTGGGATGTATTGTTGGGTTCAGTTTGCTAATATTCTCTTGAGGATTTTTGCATCTATGTTCATCAGAGATATTGGCCTGTAGTTCTCTTTTTTATTGTAGTGTCTTTATCTGGCTTTGGTGTCAGGGTAATGCTGGCCTCATAGAATGAATTTGGAAGTTTTCCTTCCTTTTCTATTTTTGGGAATAGGTTGGATAGAATAGGTATTAACTCTTTAAGTGTTTAGTAGAATTCACCAGTGAAGCCGTCTGTGTGTGATGACATTATTATGACATAAGGAGTACTTAGCTCTGGTTAGCCTGGGCCTGGGGGGCCCTTCTTTGATAGCTCATCAGTTTCTTCCAACTGTGCCTTAGCCATATTATGCTTCTCCAATCTAAATCTTGCAAGCAACTATGCATTTATATTTCATGATCTCCTGTATATTCCTGTTGGTGTTAAACCACCTTCTGTGATTTCCATCGTTCTGGTAGTTTTGGCATAAGCCTATTTTTCTATAGGTAGTTACGTCTATCTACTTAAAAAGTAATATTGACTCTCAATACCCTAATCTTCTTTAGATCTCTATTCAAAAATCATTTTTCCTAGTGAATCCTTTTCTGGCCTTGCTATTTAAAATTGAAGCCCCTCCCAGCCAGTCTGAAACCTTTCCCTTTTATTTTTCCTTTCCATAGCACTTAACACCAACTGTCATTCTATATGCTGTATTTATTTGTGAATAGTCTGTCTCTCCTCTTTCTAGAATGTCTCCAAGACAGTCTAGACTCCAGTAAGGTAGGGGATGTTTGTCTGTTTTGGTTACTGTTATAGCCTCAGTACCTAGTAGATACTCAACAAATAATTATTGAGTGAATAAATAAATCACCTCTCTCCGTTTCTCTTTATCTCTGTCTATATATAATTCTGTCTGTATCTGCCTATCTCCATCCATTCATCCGTCCACCCACTCACCTATCCTTCCTTCCATCCATCCACCTACTCACCTGTTCTTCCATCCATCCCTCCATCTGTCCACTCACCCATCCTATCCTCCCTCCCTCCCTCCCTCCCTGCCTGCCTGCCTGCCTGCCTGTCTGCTGGTGATCCTGCCTGGTTAACACATTAACATGGCTTAAATAATAATCAGAAGAACTGACACCTCAGAAAAGATCAGTTAGTATCAGAGAATTTTTTAATGATTTTTGCAGTTTCCTTGTTCTTGCTGAGCATCTGTCTTTGAGACGAGGCAAGACTGTAGTGAACATAAAGGCAGTTCTTTATCTAAACAGAGCCCAGGCCCTGCTATAACTGAGAGTTATCATTAGGGAGCAAAAATTCTTTGATTCCTGAAAACTTAAAAGACTGAAACTACAAACATCAGAGAATTTTTCCTTTTAATCTGAGAAGCTTCCCAGCTGGTGGGGGGGCTGGGAGGGTCATTTCAGGGGGGTGAGTATCATTCCATCTTTAGATTATCCTTGAGGAGATTTGGGAGGGGTTCTCTGCCCCTCTGTATTCTGTTTTTAAACATTTGATGAGGGATTTTTTGTGTGACTTTGGCTGTCACATAGTGAGGCAAATGTTAGAACTACATTCATGTCAGTTTGTTGAGGGCAGTGCTGGTTTAATATGAGAAAAGGGGAGGGCTGTCCATTCTGTCTCCTGTTACTAGTGGCCATAATCTGTCTCATGGGGCTGAGGTGGGAGCATTTGTAGGGCTTCTTTTCCCTGTGGTTACAGCTCTGAAAGCAGACTCACAACACAATGCCCATGGCTATATCTTGGTCAGACCATTGTTGTGTTGTGATACGGTGATGATTTTATTTTACTTTTTCTTTTGGATTAAGGCTCATTGTGCTTCAACACTGGTCTTTGCAGGGCCCCAGAGCAAGTAGGAGTTAACATAGCAGGATGAAGCTTGCCGTCTTTAGAAGGGCGTGCTTTTGGGCTTGACCCTTGACTGGCATCAGGGAACTCAGCTTTTGGATTGTTCCAAATGCTGATAAGGCTTTTTTGCCCACCAGGGGGACTGAATACCTGCTTCTCTTTTAGGATCCTGGGATTTCAATAGCGGCGTCTGGTTGTTGTGCCTATGTGACCAGCCCCCAGTAAAACCTCTGAACTTTAAGTTTTGAGTATGCTTCCCTGGGCAGAAACACTGCACACATGTTGCTGATCTTTGCCCAAGGAAGGAGCATGTTCAATGTGATCCCTGGGGTTGGGGAGAGGCGGAGAGAATGTTGGGGGCCTGTGCGTGGATTCCTCCACACCCTGCCTGATATGGTCTTTTCCCCTTGCTGATCATGAGCTACAGCCGTGACTACAAGTGTCTCTCTCTCTCAGTCCTAGGTGGTAGTCTTTCTAGCACATCAAGGAATGTGTCTGTTTTGTTTGCCTGTAGGCTTTTCTGCCTTTTATCTCCACATCTTGCTTTCATTCATTTACATTCACTACCCTTAAGAGGCCACCATTTTGTGCTTAATGGATATCTTTCTGTTTGTGTATGTTCCCGTAGCATGTGTGTGTGTGTGTGTTGTGTGTATATATATACACACACAACACACACACACACACATATATTTCTATTCCTAGTTTTATCGAGGTATAATTGACATCTACCATGGTACAAATTTAAGGTGTACGATGCATTGATTTGCTACACTCATATACTGCAAAACAGTTACACCATAGCATTAGTTAACACCTCTGTCACATCATTATAAATTACTATTTCTTTTTTGTGGTGACACTTAAATTTATTCTCTTTGCAACTTTCAAGTATGTAATACAGTCTGTTTGTTAGATTGCTGGGACTTATTTGCCTTATTTCTAATATAGTTGTCTTATTAATTATGGAATAAGATTCTGAATCAATATGTTATTTATTTTATATTTTAAGTTATCATGCAGTACAGTTGATTTCTTTGGGGGGGTGGTATATAGTTCTATGAATTTTAACACATGCACGGCTTCACGTTAGCCCTCTCACCACGATCAGGATACCGAACACTTGCATCACCCTGAAGAACTCCCTCAAGCTCTTCCTTTGTAGCCATACTCTCTCTCCACTCAGAACTCCTGGTGACCCTTGAGCTGTCTCCCTCACTACAATTTTGTCTTTTCAGTGGAGTCATATAACTGGGATCATGCAGTCTGTGACATTTTGAGATTAGTTTCTTTCAGTCAGAATAATACCTTTGAAATTCATCCAGATTGTTGACTCTATCAGTAGTTTGTTTTTGTTGGTGAGTAGTATTCTGTGCTATGGATGTTTGTTTATCTGTTCACTCACTGAAGGATATTTGGATTGTCTCCAGTTTTTGGTGATTATCAGTGGAGCTGCAAATAAACATTTGTGCATCTGTGT
Organism: Eumetopias jubatus; assembly: GCF_037043125.1. Taxonomy (NCBI): domain Eukaryota; kingdom Metazoa; phylum Chordata; class Mammalia; order Carnivora; family Otariidae; genus Eumetopias; species Eumetopias jubatus. Next base: position 82,074,526 of record NW_028274818.1, read on the forward strand.
ATAGGTTTTTGTGTGAACATAGGTTTTCATTGTTTAGGGTACTTGGGAGGGGGATGACTGGACCATATTGTAAGTGTATGTTTAACTTCATAAGAAACTGCCACACTGTTTTACAGGCTGGCTGTGTCATTTTGCATTCCTATCAGCAATATATGAGCATTCCAAACTGCATGTTTACCAGTACTTAGTATTGTCAGTTGAATCTGTATCTTTTGAAAGTGCTCCCTCCATGTTTTATTTTTAGTCAAGGTATAATTAACATAAAGAGCACACATTTTATATGCGTAACTTGTTATTTGGCGTATGTATAGACCCCTGTATAATTGCTGCCTAGACTGAGATACGGAATATTCCCAGTACTGCAGAAGTCTCCCTTGTGCATCCTTAGAGTCTGTCCTCCCCAAGGGGAACTCCTATAATGACCTCTAACACTTTGGATTAGTTTTGTGTGATTTTGAACTTTATTAAAGGAATCATACATTATATACTTTTTGTGTTTGGCTTCTTTTGCTGAACGTTATGTCTGTGAGATTCATCCATGCTGCATTCAGTTGTGGCTTTTCCATTTTTGTTGCTGTATAGTATTCCATTGTATGCATATCCATTAATTTATTTATTAACTACTGGCTGTCTTCAGTTTGGGGTTATTATGAATTAAACTGCTATGAACATTCTTGAAAATGTCTTCAGGTAGACAAAGCATTCATTTCTCTCTTTTTTTATTTTTTAATTTTTTTTTTTTAAGATTTTATTTATTTATTTGACAGAGAGAGAGAGACAGTGAGAGCAGGAACACAAGCAGGGGGAGTGAGAGAGAAGCAGGCTTCCCGCAGAGCAGGAAGCCCGACGCGGGGCTCGATCCCAGGACCCTGGGATCCTGACCTGAGCTGAAGGCAGACGCTTAATGACTGAGCCACCCAGGCGCCCCGACACAGCATTCATTTCTCTTGGGTATAGTTCTAGGAGTATTATTACTGAGTCATAGTATTTATATTTGGCTTTAGTAAATACTGGCAAACAATTTTCCAAAGTACTTTTGCCAATGGATTCTCCCAATGTGTACACTTAAAAAAAATTAATGTGTGTGGAATTGTCCTAATGACCTCATGCTGTTTTTGACTCCCCTTGCATTGTGGTTGTAAGGTCCATCTCTACTGTTATTTGTACATCTAAGATGTCACTTCTAATACTTCATGGTGCTCACTCATTTACTTTTGCTTGTCTCCTTCCCCTGTGATGGACACCCTGTGGCCTTTAACTTCCTAAAACCACAAATAACATCACAATGATTATTTTCATATATGTTGTTGTAAGGAGCTTGGTAAGCATTTCTTACAGAGCTGCTCGTCTTTGGGTCTGTGACTCTTGCTCTGTTTAAATAGTAACATGTTGCTTGGGCCACGCCAGTGTGCATTCCTGCCAGCTGTGCATGATGGTTCTTATATCCCCACATTCCTAATACTTGTCCTTTTTGAGCCATGTCAGCCTATGAGGTATGAAATATCCTATTAATATTTTAATTTGCATTTTTCTGCATACACATGTATTTTAGCATCTCTTTATATATGCTTAATGTTTTTATGTTGTGGGCTGGGTTACTTTAGAGCAGGGATTTTTAGCCTTGGTACTTTTGACTTCTGGGGTGGGGATAATTTATTATGGGAGTGGCCTGTCCTGTGCACTGTAGGATGTTTAGCATCATCCCTGGCCTCTACCCACTAGTTGCCAGACAACCAAAATGTCTCTAGACATTGCCAAATAACCCTGTGGGTGGGTGGGTGGGGCAAAATTGCTTCCAGCTGAGAACCAGAAGCTGTAAGAGGACCAGAGTGAAGCAGATACTAATGAAGATAAGATATCCAGTAGTATAGACCGTAGAGTTTAGAATTTAGGGATAGTGGAGGTATAGGAGCATAGACATTTTTATATTCTCAGACCTAACTAGATCCCAGTGGTATCTAGATCTGGAGTATTAGTTTCCCACATTTTACTTATCTCCCCATTACCCATTGATGCTTATCTTGGAGATTTCTAGGCCGAGAGCCAGGCAAACCTGGTTAACAATGACACCCAAAGGCACACTGATGTTGGGGATTGAGAAGGCCGAGTTAGTGGGAGATACACAGGGGGGCTGACCAGAGGGAGATTCCAGTGGTGGTTGAGAAGAAGTGAGAATCCCGTGGCCAGAGAAGCAGTGCCCTTCCTGGGAGCTGGAGATGGGCCTCAGAGTCTGAAGCTGGGTAGACCAGGAGCAGATTGGGTGAGGAGCCTGACACAGGGCAGAGAGAGTGGCTCTGTACATCCTGAGAGCCTGGGAGGTTTGCTCTTCAGAAGGTCACATGCACCACTGGACTTCTTTCCTCCTCCCTAAAAACTACAGGGTTGTTCCTGCCTCAGGGATGCAGTGTGTGACTTTTCTTGTGCCTCAAATGTTTGTCCTTTTGTGCTCAAGGTAGCCAGCAGCTTCTCATTACTTAGGACTTGGCTCAGATATCACTGCAGACCACCCTTTGTTTACTGTCGTATCCTCAGCCCTGAGAAAAGTGTTGAATGGTTTATGAATTAGAAAAAAATTCAGAATGCTTAAGAAACTTTCTTAAGGTCACACAGCTATTAAGTGGAAGAGTTGGGGTTTGAACTCAGAGCTGTGTCAAGGCCATGGTCTGTCTTATCATTATATTATACTTAGAATATTATGAGTATAATGTGTCTTACTGTACATTATGCTATACTTATATACTTACACTCTTATGCTATCATTACACATTCTTCATAGGTTAAATAGGATAAGCCTTGTCCAAATTAGCAAATATTCACGTGGGAGTCTGGCAGTGTCCTTGACCCTGGGATACGGTGGAGAAGGAGGAAGGGCTTGGGCTTCGTGGAACCCACCGTCTAATCAGACTGACCCATATGAGGATGGTTACCATAGGGCGCGATGAGTTCCAGGGTAAGAGGTGCACCTAGTGAGTAGGAGTTGGCCAGCCTTGAAGAGCAGGGGATGATGAAGAGGACTGTTGTAGGGAGAGAGATGTTGCATGTGAGAAGAACCTGGTGACTCTGAGGAGCTGGAAAGAGTTCTGGAGGGGTAGAAGACCCATTGCAGTGGTGCAGGTGGGAGTCCAAGAGATGAGAACTCTAGGGACAGAGAATTTGAACTTTGTCCCAAGGGTACCAGCCTACATCAGTGACTCCGGTGGGATATTACAGACATCTGGGGTTTTTGTAGGTGGATCTTCTTTGACTCGATACCTTAAGTACCCAGCAGAGGCTTTGATGGAGTTTATTAACCCAGTGGTCACACTGGGCCAGGCACATGAGCTGAATTAACTAACTACTTAATTAATCACTTAATCAAATAACCAGTTAATTCATTTAAAAAATTAGGTGTTGAGTCCCTGATACATACCAGACACTTCTAAGTGACTGGGGAGACAGCAATGAATGAAAAAACAGAACCCCTGCCTTCATAGGTCTTACATCCTACTGTGGGGAAGAGAGAATAGATGAATAAGTAAAATGTTCAGTATGTCAGGTAGTATGTGTCACGGGGAAGGATAAAGCAGGGAAGGGGGATAGCAAGTGACAAGGACAGGAAGGGCTTAAATTAAATAGGGCAAGAGAGAGGTTCTCACTGAGAAAGCGACATTTGAGCAAAGTCCAAGAAGTTGGCTGGAGAGCAGGTACAAATGACCTTGACATGTCCTTGGCATGTTTGAGAAGCCAAGAAAGTCCATGGGCCTGGAGTGTCATGAGCTCAGGGGTGAGTTGTAGGAGATGAGGTCAGGTAGAACGAAGCCAAGCCCACCATCTCTGAAACTTGCAAAGTGAGCATCCTCAAAGTCCCCTGGAAATTATAGCAAGGTTGTGCAGGCTGTGGACTTGTCAGGTGGGGCAGTTGGTGCTGAGTGGTTGGTGTTAATTACACATCTCCAGCTCAATTTCCCAGCCAGGGTGGCTTAACTTAGATTAAGTCTTTGATTTAATACAAGATTTGTGTCCCATGTGCTTAAGGAGGCTTGGTTTAACTGTTGAATCTATAAATTGACCTTCTAATTGGGGGTTTTCTTTTAATCTTTCAATTAGATTTAAAGATGCCAACGCTGTTTGCAGAGGGATAGATAGCATTGCACTTCAAGGACTTCTGCATCTATACAGACAGTCCAGAGGGATTCAGTTGACTTGGGCTTCCTTTAGGAGAAGCCCTAATTGTTCTGTGGTAGAATAGTTCAAGCCCTCTCCCTGGAAATATGCACCATATACCTCCCGGGGGATAAAAGAACCCCAAAGGATAACTTTAAGGGAGGGAAAGCAGTAACACAGAGCCTCAATGTTCTTGACATGAATATCACATTGATTTTTGGTTTAAAAAAAAAAAATAAAAGGAATCAGAGGTTGGGAAGAGATACCTCCAGGTTTCCCCATTCAGTCATTTGAAGAATATTGAACAGCTACCACATTCCAGGCACTGTTCTGGGTGTTGGGGCCATGTCAACAAAGTCAACAGAAATCTTGACCTTGCAGGACGTACATTCTAGTGGGGTGGTAGGAAGCGAGACACAATTAAAAAAATAAGAACAGTATGTTGTATGTTAGATGGTGGTAAGTGCTATCCAGAAAAATCAAACAGGGCCAGGGCATGTTACAGTATTGGGGAGCCAATTTAAAAGAGGGCGGTTAACTCTTTTTTGCTTGCTATGAAGGGAATTACTGGGAAAATTGGTGAAATATGAATAAGGTTTGAGGAGTAGATAATAGTATTAAGTCAACATAAATTTCCTGACTTTATATAATAGTTACAAGAAAGTGACTGTGGTCTTAGGAAATAACACACTGAAGTGTTTAGGGTAAAGGAATATCATCACCTCAACTCACTCTCAAGTGAAAAAAATCGCAAAAATGTGTATATATAGAAAAGGCAATGTAGCTAGTGTAGTAAAATATTGACTGGGGGAACTAGGTGGAAAGTTCTTTATGTGAATCTTACAGCTTTCCTGTTAGTGTGAAATTATTTCAAAATCTATAATCATACGACAAAACTAAGCAAGCAAAGTGGCTGGGGGGCTATCACAATTTGTCCTGCTCGTTTCCCGCCACTCTGCTCCCTCGTGTTACACACGATAGCTTTCCTGAATTATGTGCGATCCTCTTTTCTTCTTCCCACTCCCTAACCTACCAAACATGTCCTTTTACAATTTCCTGCCTTTGTTTCCTCCGCTTCTTCCTGGAAAACTGCTGTTCATCCTTTAAAAACCCTCATCTATGAAAACTTCTTTGTCATCTCCTACCCTCTCCAAAGAGAATAAATAACCCTTCCCCTTTATCTCGTTTTTTTTTTTTTTTCTCCTTGTATTACTACATGGAAAACATAGTACTATTTTTATTTTGGTGTAAGTGATGATGAGTGCCATGGATCTTATAGGACCTGGGTCTCATCTTTCTATCCCCAGCCTAGTCTGGTGCTCAGCCTATAGTAGAAGCTCAGTAGAACATTGTCTGAATGGAGAACGGGAGCTTAGGGAAGGGGTGGCATGGTGAAAGAAGGGGTCCTGTTGGGACAACCCAGCAGTCATTTGACTCAGCAGAAAGACCTTTTTATAGAGCTAGGTAATGACACCCCTGCAGTCGAGGCATCACTGTTTAGGGAGTCCTGCAGGGCAGGGAGACCCTGTAGAATATTTATATCCTAGAGCTGGCTGCTAGTGATTGGGTGCAGGACAGGGGCAGGAGGATAATGGGGGTAAGATAATGGATAGAATTATGACTTAGGTTGATCTGAAAATAAATTGATAGTGGGATGTTGACCAGTTAGCCTTTTTCATTAAATGATCAAGACTTCTTTTGACCAAGATCCTCGTTAAGTTCTCTTGCCATGCTGGACTCAAAAAAAAAAAAAAAAAAAGTCACAAGAACTCAGGGCTCAGTGGAAGCTCACAGGTCACTCACTAGTCCAGACCTCATGGCGTGCTGGCACCTATCATTACGTTGATGCCCCTGGTCTTTAAGCTCAGGAGGAATGTGACCCTGAATGTTAACCTTTCAAGTTGAATGCAGAACACGAGACTGTTAACAGACCTATTTCTGTCTTACGGGGTACCCTGGAAATATTATTTGTTGTATGTGACACAATTTTAGTTGTTGTGGCTATCAGTAAAGTTGAAGCAAGACTGTTCCCTAAAGTTTGGAGACTCAGGCGCAAATTGATTGAAACAGCGTAGAATCATGTCAGGTCTGTAGGGATCTGTTGACGATGGAGCAAAAGAGAATGCTGTGGAACAGAATAGCATTATGGGTAAAAGAAGAGGAGTCCGGGAGACAGCTAGCTTGGGGCTTGAGTCACAGCCCAGTCACTCACCAGTTGTGAGACCTCAGGTAAGTCACTGGTCCTCTCTGAGCATCGATGTCCACATCTGTGAAATGGGGATAGTCATTGTACTTACTTCAAAAGGTCCACCTGAGGATTAGATGAGTTAATGTGCATGAAGTGCTAGTGTAGTGCCTGACACATAATAAATGCTCAGTAAATTTAGTTAATAATAATGTAATAAAAAGCAAACATAAAATATCTGATTTTCTGGTGTGTCTCTTCTATTTCATGAGCACTAGAGAGCAGGGGCTGTGTCTGTTTTTAACTGTGATATCCCACACCCACTACAAGGGCTGGCCCAGAGAAGGCGTTTGGCAATAGCATTTCTGGAACTGAGACCCCCCATCCAAATTTTGTCTCCAGGAATGGCCCTGTGCCTGTCTAGCTCCCAGCTGTATTCTGAGCACCTAGCATGGCAGCTGGCACATACATGCACACATTTGTTGACCGGTAGAGGAATGAATGTAAGGGGCAGTGGACATGGTTTCTGAGGGGTGTCCACGATGACGCCATGTACACGCTTCAGAGACTGCTCAGGGCTGCTGGCCATTCTGGTCTGTCTCACCGCTTCTATATACACGTATAGCATTGTATTAAACATGATTTACTTATACGTACACAGTAAACATTGTGGAAGTTTATGTGCCAGACCGTCACCAGCAGTTTCCTAAGGGATGGGGACATTCACTTTTTACTATGTACTTGTCTGTTGTTTGATAGTTTGATGATAAGCGTATATTACTTTGGTGATTAAGACACCAAATAAGATAAAGAAATAAAGTCTTGAGTTGCACAGGTAGCTGAAAAAGGAGAGGCAAAAGATGAGGAAGAAGGAAGAGGAACAGAAATGAGCACATTTTCTAGAAAGAAAAATATCAGACACAGGTACAGAAACCAGTGGCCAAGAGTTTTGTCCCTAAAAAACTCAGGTGTTAACCTCCTGCCCCAAAGAGGCTGCTGTCTTTTCTTGGTACGCCTTTAAATTTCTAGGTTCCCCCAGAAGAGGAGTAAACTGGGCACGTTTTTACGCTTAAGAGGGCGGGGTTTTGTTTGGGATCATGCTAACAACTCATGAGAACAGCTACCAGTTATGAACACTCACTGTATGCCACGTCAGCCGAGGACAGTGTTTATTAGGAAAAATTTTGCAGTTGGAAAAATTTTGCGGTCAGAGTGCCTGCTCAATCATTTGCTAGTTTGACCCTTTTTTTTGGCCTGGAGACTTAGCATTATTATCTGTAAAAGGGCACCAGTAAGTGTCTACTTTCTGTGTTGCATAGAGGCTTAGATGAGCTGATGCTGTGATACAGCCTGGTTCTTGGCACATAGTCAATACACTTGATAGCTATTCTCAGGACAGCCATGACATCGTTCAGTTGGTTCAGATAGCCAGCTGGTCAGCTACTCAGTCACACTCCTTTTCTTCTGTTGTCCAAAGATTTATCACTAGAACTTGTTTTCCAATTCCCAAATGCTCCTCTGGAAGCTACATGTGCTGTTTTTAACATGGTCTCCCCAAGAGGTCTCAACCTGATGATCCCACGCAGTGCATTTGGCAGACTTGGCGCTTGGTAAGCTTCTGGTAGTTTTGTTAATCAACTCTTCTCTAATATGTCTGCTATTTTACGATCTGCTCAATAATTTCTTCAGAAATCAGTGGTTGCCTCTGGTCCTCGGCTATCAACTTTCAACTCTTCTCTGTCTCCTTTGTGGCCTCCCTAGTTTTTTGGTTTCTCCCAAAGACGTCAAAGCCCAGATCTTTGATGGCAGCTCCATGGACATAAGCATGAATTGTGAGACTTTATTCCTCTGGACTCTAAACTCATTTAAAGCAATACACTCTTACTAGCTGCTTCTTTATGTCGGATTTCACATTCTTTTTAATGGTGTGTTTTTAATTTTTTGCTCTTAGTTCTTTTTTATATTATCAAAAAGATGGTCATGCATAAATTTGCACTTTTCTCTGTTACCTGGGGGTCAGCTATTGTTGTGCTTCCTAGTCTCCTTCTTCTTCTGGTACCTGCTTTTCTTCCAGAAGGAGATTCAGCTGGTGTTCAGTATACCCTGAACTCCAGGATATGCCGTGTAGCCTGGCCTGGGCAGTCAGAACATCGCTTTCCCTTCATGCCAGTGACTGGTTCAGAGATGGCATGTCACCCAGTTGGTGTGTCTTAGATGTTCTTGCCTCTGTTGGGGAAAGAGGCAGAGGCTCTTTTCTTCTAGAACTGCTTGTAATAAAGTGAAGTGAGCCTTGGTTTCCAGGGGCCACTACCTGGGGCCTGGTATTGAAACCTATACAGTGGAGAACTGAGTTAAGAGAAGGTGAGTTAAGATGCTAGTGAGCTATTCCAGAAGTCAGTTCTTCCTCTGGACTTCTTAATTCTGTAAGCCAATAAATCCCCTCTTTTGCTTCATGCAGTTGGAGTTGTGGTTCCTGTCAATTACAACAAAAAGAGTCCTAACCAACACACTTAAAAAGAAACCACCCCCAAAACAACTGCTCAATGATCCTTTAAAACTCAATTTTTTGATAGTTTCAAGTTTTTATTTAAATTCCAGTTAGTTAACATACAGTGTGATATTAGTTTCAGGTATACAACTTAGTGATTCAACACTTACATACAACACCAGTGCTCATCATGACAAGTGTATTCCTCAATCCCCGTCACCTATTTCATCCATTACCCCCACCCACCTCCCCTCCAGCAACCATCAGTGTGTTCTCTAAAGAGTCTGTTTTATGGTTTGCCTCTCTCTTTTGTTTTTTCCCCTATGTTCACTTGTTTTGTTTTTCTTAAGTTCCTCATATGAGTGAAATCATGTGGTATTTGTCTTTCTCTGACTGACTGATTTCGCTTAGCATAATAGTCTCTAGCTCCATCCATGTCACTGCAAATGGCAAGGTTTCATGCTCTTTTATGGCTGAGTAACATTCCGTGTGTGTGCGCACGTGCGCACACACACACTACATCCTTCTTTTTCCATTCATCAGTTGATGGAAATTTGAGTTCTTTCCATAATTTGGCTATTGTTGATAATGGTGCTGTAAACATCGGGGTGCACGTACCCCTTCCAATCAGTATTTTTGTGTCCTTTGGGTAAATACCTAGTAGTGCAATTGCTGGATACAGTACGTGAGGGTTCCCCTTTCTCCGCATCCTTGCCAACACCTGTTGTTTCTTGTGTTGTTGATTTTAGTTATTCTTACAGGTGTGAGGTGATACCTCATGGTAGTTTTGATTTGTATTTCCTTGATGATGAGTGATGCTGAGCATCTTTTCATGTGTCTATTAGCCATCTAGGTGTCTTCTTTGGAGAAATATCTATTCATGTGTTCTGCCCATTTCTTAACCAGATTATTTGTTTTTTGGGTGTTGAGTTTAATAAGTTCTTTATAGCTTTGGAACACTAACCCTTTATCACATATGTCATTTGCAAATATCTTCTCCCATTCTGTAGGTTGCCTTTTAGTTTTGTTGATTGTTTGCTTCACTGGATAGAAGCTTTTTATTTTGATGTAGTCTCAGTAGTTTATTTTTGCTGTTGTTTTCCTTGCCTCTGGAGACATATCTAGTAAGAAGTTGCTATGCCTATGTCAGAGAGGTTGCTGCCTATGTTCTCCTCTAGGAGTTTGATGGTTTCCTGTCTCACATGTAGTTCTTTCATCCATTTAAATTTTTTTTTGTATGGTATAAGAAAGTGGTCCAGTTTCATTCTTTTGCAGTTTTCTGTCCAGTTTTCCCATTTGTTAAAGAGACAAAACTCAATTTTGAGAGGCCCTTGACTTTTTGTTTTTTTTGGGTTTTTTTTGGAATATTATTCTAAGATTTATGCCTTTCTGACCATATCCTTGACATTTTCTGCCATTAATCCTTGGTGTTTGTTCCTTGATCATGAATCCCTGCTTATGTGTATTATAAGGTTTTAAGCAAATCCCTAGCCTGGACCCATGACCTCTTTTATTTAATTTTTTTATGACAAAAGTATTTCATTTTGTCACACGTCTAAATTTAGAAATATAGGAAAATGGGAGAAAAAAATCCAGTGGTCTACTACTCAAAATCAGTTAACATTTCCCCCAAATTCTTTCCTAACTTTTCTTGTCCCTTGCATAGACTGTTGGATTTCACTCTATAATAGTTTGGCATGTTGCTTTAAATTGTATTTGCCAAGTTGATATGTGCATATGACATGAAATTTCAAAGATCCCACCCACTTCTCCACCTTGTGTTTTTCACTTAATAATAAATCTTGGCAAGGGTTTTATGTCAGTACAAAGAGAGTTGCCTCATTTTTTTGTTACGTGGATGCACCAGATGCATAATTTAAGGAAACCCCTACCTTTGGACACTCGGTTTGTTTCCAGGTTTTGTGCCATAATAAACCAGTGATGCACATCTTTGTGCGTGAAACCTTTGTGATAGTTCCAAAGAATGCACTTTCTGAAAAGAAAGAACATGGTCAAATGACAGGAATGCTTTTTAAGACCGCTGATGCCATTGTGGAATTACCTCTCCAAAGATCTACTGTATTTGCTGCTTGCTCCAGTAGCAGATGAAAGGGCTGTGTATTTTTATTTAGGTCTGCTTGGCACTGAGATCAATGCTTGGCATGTAGTAAGTGCTTAATATGTTGAATATTATTACTGCTGCTCTTAATATTTTTCATTTTTACTCTCTCCACTCTTTTTTTTTTTTTTTACCTCATTAACATCATTTGAGCACATACTGTCAATATTTGATTGTGTAAACTTGTCTCCTAAGCCTGCGGACTGTATTCTTAGAAACATAATCTTTTCTCTGAACTTTAGGAAATACTCCTTTCCCCTCTCAGAGAATAATATAGGACATAATTCTGAAAAAGAGAAGGAAAGCAGTGATGTCTCCTTTGAATAGGTTGAGATCTAAAATACTACTTTCTCTTAAGTTTCTCGTTCCTTCCCATTTTTTAGGTCCTGCTTCCTTAGCACAGAGCCCGGTACAGGGTAGGGACTTAATTTTTGTGTGAATGAATGATCGATTGATTGTTGGGTTGTTTGGTCAGCGTCTCCACTCGTCAACAGTAAGCTTGAGGGGCCTAACCATCTTTTCCTCTTCTTTCTTTCTTACCAAAAACATGTAATGAATATTTGTTAAATAAATGAACGGATAAATCCAGGCGTCTGGATTGCTACTGAGCTAATTATAAAACAATCCTCATATTGTAACTGAGACAGTCTGAAACTTGGCTGTGTCCTTAGCATCATCACCTCTGATTCTTGTAAAAACTGGGAACAGGTTGCCAGAGACACTTACACTGACCCAACTAGAAACTTTAGGGAGGGGTCCGGATTCTGTACCTGGAAACCTCCATTGGTACTTCTGATGTGGACATCCTTACAGAAGATCATGGACCAGTGCTCCGGGCACCTACTGGTATTTGTTCTACCAGTAGCCCATTACAAATTTTTATTCCTGAAGTGGCCTCTTGGCTGCTCTGTGGGTGATCTTATCTGTGAGTACACACTATTTCATGCTGTTAAGCCACCCTGACTCTCCAGCAGCTCTCCCCTGGCTTTAATCCTACTAATAAACCTGTCCCCTGGCCTCTGAGGTTGTGCCCTTTCTGTCTTGACCATTAAGGCTGCAGCAAATAGCTTTTCCTAGCATCCTACCACAACTCAGTTTTATTACAAAGTTTTGCTTTCTTTTGGAGAAACAGACTTGATGCTCGTGATTTCAATCACCAAGCCCTTGCTGGTCGAATCGCTTGTCCCATTGTTTTTACGGGGCTCTAGTGATTCTACCATATTGTGCAAGTAGCACGCTGGGAGGGAATTAACATCAGGCCATTCCCCTTTGTGTGCAGACACGGTGCTGGGCATGTTATGGGCATTTCCATCCATCAGTGGGTATCGTTAGTCCACTTTTCAGATGAGGAGACTGAGGCCAGACACAAGAAATAAATGGCCCAAGGACACTGGTTAGCAAGACACTGAACACTGGGATTTAAACTCAGGCCTGAAGATTCTAGAGTCCCAGCTTGGAGCTGGGGGAGGGCTCAGAATGTGCAGGTCCAAAGGGGGCTGGATAAGATGCAGGAACCAGATCATCTGTGGAGGGGATGGAACCCTGGCTAGGAGAGTCCGAGAGGATATGCTAGGAGTGGGTCCCTGAGGCTATCAAGCTGGGGTTGAAACTTATAAAAGGGCTCCTTGATACTTCGCTGTGGGAAGGAGGGAGCACTAATAAGGCACTTGGGTAGTAGGTCTGCAGGCTGCTTCGGATCATAATTTGTCACCAGCTAAGCTTGCCATTTAATTTGATCACTCAACAAACATTTATTGAATTTCCTCCTGTGTTCTGGAAGTGCTGAGGTGCTGAGAAAACAGGGTGGAAATGTCCCTGCTATTTTGGAGCATATATAATACTATATTAATAATCATCATAATCATTGCAACCAACAGTTATTGAGCACTTAAGTGCTAGGCACTGTTTTAATTACTTTACATATATTAATACATTCAGTCTTAACAACTACCGTATGAGGCTAGCACTGTTATTATCTCTGTGTTAACAGTTGGCCCATGGGAGGCTCTGCAGGGACCAGGACCAGTGACTCTGGGCTTCCATAGTCTGTCACCCTATCCACTGGACTCTGTTTCCTCCCATTTGGCCACTGGCCATTTTTCTCCAACTTCTTTCAATAGCTTTTGATAACTTCCAGTTTCATTTACTGTGTTTTGTGCTCTTAATTGTTCTCACAGGCATTTCTTAAAGAGTCTGCTTTTAAAATGTAAAGCATTTAATTGGTCTCTGTGGTGAAAAAGCAGGCACCTGCATTTTGTAGAATGTCATCTGTATGCAAATTACCAAACAGCCTCCTAGTCATTCTGCTGGGTAGAATTCAGGGCTGCCTGGAGACCCATTCCTGGCTTCCTCGCTGACCTTCTCCCGCTCCTGTGACCTGAGACATTGATTTGGCATCTGTTGAATTGCTCAATTCAGTATGACACATTTTTCTTTTCTTTCCTCCTAAGTGTCCAGCCCGGTGGGGTTGACCAAGACATATATAAGACAAGGGACCTGCCCTCGAGAAGTCTACAGTATAGCCGTGGAGACAGGACTTATCTAGGATGGAATACTGAGATTATCACAGCAATGCATAATTAAGTACTAAATTATACAGTACGACTTGCCAGATGCTACATAGGTTCAGAGAAGGGAAATAGCAGCAGCAGCGTGGATTTCATGAATAAGGGAGAGAAGTTAGGTTTTGAAAGATTTGGATAGGTAGGAATGAAAAGGGCGGTCATTCTGGTGGGATTTTGGAATATATGGGAGGTTCAGTGGGATGAGGTCCGGAGCCAATGACCAAGAAAGAATTCTTGACCAAGAAAGAATTCTTGAGACCTCTCTGGTGCAAAAAAGGTGGTTTTATTAAAGCATGGGGACAGGACCCGTGGGCAGAAAGAGCTGCTGCCCTGGAGTTGTGAGGGGTGGCTGATTATATACTATGGGATTGGGGGAGGTAAGGAAAAGGGAACTTTCAGAAGGATTTTCATATGTTAAAGAGGACCTGCAAGATACTGGAGGCCTTGCCATTGTTAAGGTTGTTTTTCCCTCCAGCAAGGCATTAATATTAGGACAGGTGGGAGCTTCCTGGAAGAATATCACACTTGTCCCACCCAGGAGTGTATGTGCGGAGGGGTTGCAGGGTATCAACTTATGCTTTGTCCTCAGCTAGGCTTCTGTTCCCTCATCACTTCCAGGCAGGAGCCACAAGGGCAGAGGGATGGTGGCAGGAATGGCCTGGCCTCTAAGAAGCATGGAGGAGATTAGCATTCCTGGAGCTTGGGGTTGTAGTGGTCTTATGGGAGGGAATAGCTTTCCGTGCCAACCTCAACAATAGTTTAGTTATTTAGTAATAGCTAAACTTAAAGTGCTTTATATGTGCAAAGCACCATTTACATTCTCCCTTTTGATCTTCAATACACCGGGCAAAGTACATATTATCTTTGTTGTACTTCGTGGAAACTGAGGCTCAGAAAAAGCTGATGTAAATTGTCCAAAGCCACAGTGTAAGTGACAGAGCTGGGATTTGAATACAGGCAGTCCAGCCTCAACTTCCAAGCTCTAGACACCTCTGTTATATTCCTAATATTGCTAATTATTCTTCCTGAAAAGGCTCGGAGGGGTTAAGTTACTTATTCTTGATTATGGGCAACCGTAGGAGGCACTTGAGCTAGTTTCAGCAGAAGGGAGTTTTTTGAAGGCCCTGAAGGAGCGCAAAGACTGTCTCCAAGGGCTGGAGGTTGGGCTTGCCAGGAACTCCACTAAAGGGCTGGTCTTTAAAGACCACACTTCTTTCTGTCACGGGCACCAAGCTCATGTTACTGAGGGATTCAGATTTTGTTTTAAAAGATATTTATTTGAGAGAGAGAGAGAGAGAGAGAGAGAGCATGAGAGCACGAATGGTGGGGAGGGGCAGAGGGAGAAGCAGACTCCCAGCTGAATAGGGAGCCAAAAGAAAGACGTGGGGCTCGATCCCAGGACCCTGAGATCATGACCTGAGCTGATGGCAGATGCTTAACTGGCTAAGCCACCTAGGTGCCCCGTGGGGAATTCAGATTTAATTGGTCTGAGGTGTGGCCTGGACAGCAAAAGTTTTAAAAGCTTCCCATATGATTCTAACTTGCAGCCAAGGTTGGAAAGTACGCTTTAGAGTAGGTCAACATTTATATTTAAAACGTGGCTTTGCATTTATCAGCTACAACTTGGTCAAGTCATTCAGCCCATCAAGAGGTTGCTGCCCTCACTGTAAAACAAGGCTAATAATATGCATTTCCTTGGGTTATGTAAGATGCAAGAAAATAGCCAGATAACAAGCACTCAGTAAGCACCGTTATATTCCTTTATAATGCAGTTTTGTTTTATTCCAAGGAGATAGGTTCATTCATGACAATATAGAAAATGAGGAGAAAAACCCAACTTTGAGTCCTACTCCTGCAGCTTTTTGTGTTATTGCCCTTAGTCGTCTTCTTCATGTTGCACATATTTTTATTTTGTGTTTTAAGCAAGGTTGCAATCACTGTGAAATACAATCTGTACTCTGCTTTTTGCCCCACTTTCATGGTGATGAGGTAATAACCACTATTTCAAATCTGCTAAGGGTTTAGAATTCTGAGTATCTTGCAAAGTTAGGGTGGATCTCATGGATGGAGAGTCACAGAGAACTGTCGGCCTCCCTTCTTGTGATTTTCTTGGTGACAGTTTGGTCCCTATGAGGCCCTCTTTGCAAGTTCTGGAGCATTCAGTCTGGGGATTGATCCTGAAGGCAGGCATGCCAGTCTGAGCTGGCTTTTCATCTGGAAGATCCGGCTGCTCCTTACATTCCGGGGCAGAGCTGGTGCTATCTTTATGAAGGATTAAACTTTATTATTTCTGGGATGAGAGCTTGTCTTCTCTGTTGCTACAGCGCGGGGACGTCTGCCTTCACCTCATTCTGTCAACCACTCAATTACTCCCCCTTGCCCCAGGGCTCACACACTTCATCTCCAGTCACACAACACGATAGCAGCCCTGTTTTCCATCCAGTTGCCCTCACCTACAAGCCCAGCCCTTCTGGAGTTTCAAGGCTGTGGAAGAGGCAGTGTGGGGGATGGAGAGAGGCCTTTGGGATCTCACAGCCCTGATTTTGAGTCGAAGATATACAGCCTGCTCTCTGCTGGACTTCTGGTGAGTTACCGGACACTCGCAAGCCACTGTTCCCTTTTTGAAAGAGGAACAGTGTTCTCTCCACCTTGTAGGATTCTATGAAGGTTAACAATGAACTCAGCCACTCAAAAATATTTACCGGTCACTGTTTTATGCCACAGGCTGTGTTAGTTGCTGGGAATATTGGCACACAAGCCCAGGAGCTCATGCAGTTTGGCCAAGAGGAGCTTGAGATTATAGTCCTGGGTGGTTCAGGTCCAGATGGGAAGTCCGTGATCCTCTGGAAGTCCATCGCAGTGACCCCTAATGTCGTCGTGGGGGGTTTTAAATATAGTGCAGTGAGCTGAGGTGGCAAATTCACTATGACTGCTTCTCTTTATGGAGAAATTCTGGGTAAGACATGACAAAAAAAAGAAATGTCATCAAGCTTGGAAGAAAGAAAGCAGAGCCGTACTTGTGGAAAGCTAGAAGAAGTTCAGAGCGAAGGTGATGAACAGAAGCTGGATCTAGACAGCCCCAGGTGGCCCCTGCCTGTGGGGAGCTTCTGGCTTCATACATGATTTACCCATCAGTGAAACGGTATCTTGGAACCGCCACCTGCTGGCTTAGGGGTGCAGCAAGCAAGCCAAGCTTCTGTCTGGCGCTGTGGGTAGGAAAACAGTCCCCTGAGAGAAGCTGGAATCCCACGGGGCCCTGTGTGTGGGGCAGGTTCTGGCTTTGCCCGGTCACACAGTGTGGGAACCCCGAGCAGAGGAATTAACAGAAAAACTGGTTCAAAGACCTCTGGTGTGTGTGTGTGTGTGGGGGGGCACCTAAGACCACCCAGGGAGCATCTTCCTACCCCAGGGCCTTGCTACATGCTGCTCCCAGGATACTTGGTCCTGCTCACCCTCACAGCTGCCCTCTCCTAACCTGCTTCAGTGGACAGTGTCTTGACTCAAATGTCAGTTTCTCAGAGAGGTTTTCCCTGACCTCCAAGATGAGATCTGCGACCCCCACTACACATTCCTGACTCCTTCCTTTTCTCTTCCATATTCTTTACCTCAAACACAACTTGATAACTGTGTAATTATGTGTTACATGAGTGCTTCCCCTACTAGATTGTTCGATTGTAAAAGTAGGAACCTGTTACATTTGTCTTTTTAGCTATATGCTGCCAACCCCAGCCTAGTGCCTTGCCCACAGTCAGTGCTCAAAAATGGATATTGAATGAAGAATGAATGAATGAATAAATGAATTTGTTTGTCCTCAATGGACATTATGTGTCCACTACCGCTATTTCCTCACAACATCAGCTGGAAATAAAACAGTAACAATGTTACAGTTCATTCATTCGTTCCTTCCTTCCTTCATTCTTCATGCTTAGTAGTTACTGCAGAAGGAAAACATAGATTCTACTACAGGGGTAGTGCTCAGACTTTAGTGTTCATGAGCACCACCTGGAGAGCTTGCTCAGAGGCGGCTGGGCCCCACTCCCAGAGTTTCTGATTTAGTAGGTCTGGGCGGGGGCCTGAGAATTTGCATTTCTGACACATGCCCCGGTGATGCTGATGTGACTGGTCTGTGGGTCACACCTTGTGAACCACTGCTCCCCGGCATCCTTACTTTGGCTGGTTTGGTTTTGAAGCCAGAGTTACAACATATACCCCACCAGTGAACGCACCTGTTGTCTTGAAACTTAGCGTAAACAAGTGATGAACGCGATTGATGCCTGATGGTATGTAAGCGTTCTTCCTGGGACAGGTGGACTTCCTCTTTTTCTTCTAACTGGGGGAGCAAGTGGAATGGGGGAGAAATTGGCTCTGGGGCCAGAGCCACTGTGTTCCAACCCTGGTCCCCTCGCCGGACGTGCCAGGACTCCTGACAGTTACATGACTTCTCTGACTCAGTTTGCTAATCTATAAAATGGGATGAGTTGTAGGACCTGTTTCACAGGGTGTGGAAAGTTTTCTTCCAACGGTGCCTGGCACATGGAAATTATTGCAAAAAGTGTTACTTTTTCTAATGGGAAAGGAAAGGAATATTTAACAGTACGTGTTAGGCATCCTAACTGGGTCTCAGTGAAGCCTCTCAGCAACACTGTGAAATAAGTATGATTTGCCTCATTTTATAAGGGAGGACACTGAGGCATGGAGGGGTTAAGTAGTTTGTTCGGGGGTTGGCGTGGAGTCTGTGTCGCCCCGCACACTATTACCGTGGCTTTGCCAGTGCCCCCAGGGTCTCCAGGAAGCAGTCCTGGGAGGGATGGACAGCCCCACCATAGCACAGAGGGAGGGTCCTGTCCATCCTGTCAGCTTAGAGGCGCCTCATCTCCTCCAGGTGCCTTTCTTCCCACGTGGGCGCACGCTGCTCTGATGCGCTCCTCCAGGCCTCCGGAGGCCGAGGCTCTGCCCTTTCTCATTCGCACTGAAGGGGGAGGCTGACAGGGAAGAATTTCAGAGGTGCCTCAGCCAAGAAGCCTGCTGCCCATCACACTGAGAGAGTGGCAGTCCCTGGCGGCTTTACCCGCCTGACGGTGACGACGCTTCCTGGAGAGCCATACAGGCAGGACCAGAAGCTTCTAGTGGCCCAGATTCCCGCTTTTAAAGCACATTCACCAGTAGCTGCCGGACTGGCAAAGAAACCAGACCCCTGGCCCCTGGCCCACGGCAGGAGGCGGCTTTGGCCTCCCTTTTCCAAGTGGGGGCTAAGTGGAATGACAGTGTCCACCAGAACGGCAGCTCTGCCTGACAGGTTTTACGTTGGCCCAGGATCTTTTTCTTGACTGGTTCGGGCACAGTGCTTTTGAAGGTGTTTCTAGGAAAGCATCCCCGTGTGAATGGGGCTGTCAAGCAGGTTGCTTGGACCTGAGTCTTGGCTTGACTGCTCCTTGGAGAATGGGACCACCATGCCTGGCAGGTGGTCAAATACCCTTCCTTGTTTAGGAGGCTTTGTGCATCAACAACATAGGCACCTCCCTTGGGGTATGAGATGTAGGCTACAGAAAGTTCCTGGACTCTTAGGTCTTATTCACTTAAGTTTTTAAACATATAACGGGTTGTGTGATGCCCCCACTGATAACCCTCATGGCTGCCCATTGCCCTCAGAGGCAAGTTCAGAATGGCTTATAAGGCTGTCTTAGCCTGGGTTTGCGCAGAAGTGGACCACTGAGATAATGGATGTGAGAATGGGTCATTTATTTGGGAAGGATCTCAGGAAACACCCAGACGGGTATGGAAGTACAACAGGGAAAAGAAAGTAACCAATAGAAGATCACTTTCAAGCGTGTTATCAACATTACTGCCTATTGCTGCATTTGGCAATTGGAGTAAGATCCTGCAGGGGAGCCCCAGGGAAGGATGTAGAACTTGAACTTTGGAGAGCTGGGGTATTTATTGTCCAACCCTTGTCAGTCATTGATTGGGGGGCCACTGGGGGTTGAGAGCGTGAACTGGCTGGCACTTCTGGCCTGCTGAGGTGGGGCCAAATTGGTACCCAGACCCAGAGAAGACCCTCAGGCAAATCCATAACGGTGCTATCATTTGGAGGCCAGCTGTCTTGCACTGAAGAAGGAATACCATTGGGGCACCAGCAACATCTATTTTGCCATCTACAGTCTGGTCTAGCCTACCCCTTTAGCCTTATCTACACACACACACACACACACACCCCTACAATCCCCATACACACACAACCCACAACTCCCTCCACACAACCTACCACCCCCCCATAACCTAAAATACACACACATGCCCCATCATAGATACATAAAATCTGCAACATACATACAACTCACAACCCGCCATTACCCACAATACACACTCATACACAGCACACAGACACAACCCTCCACAGCCTACAACCTTTTAATTACCCTATTTTACACATGTGGTAAATGAGCCTCACAGGGTTTATGAGTTATTGCAGGATAGACCTTTAACTTTCTGGCCTGCTGGGACCAGACCCTGGATCTTCTCAAACCTGCTCAGGCACATTTTCCCATTTACCCCATGAGAATGGATATGGACTCCCTTAAAGTGTTTATCTTGGGAAGCATCACGGCAAGTTCAGTAATGCTATTCCTCAAAATAAAAATATCTTTTTAAAGCAGAAAACTAATATATGCTTTTTTTTTCAGATATTTTTGGAAAAGGCCTTTAAAACAAGTCAAAAGATGGTTTCATTTCACTTTTTAACCAAAGCAGGATTTTCTGGCCTCATTTGTCCTGATCTGTAAAATAGAAGTGTTGGACTAGGTCAGACTTCTTCATTGTGGGTCTGTGACACGCCACTGATGAGCTTCAGGAGATCTGCTGATATTTGGAAATTTCTGAAAAAAAAAAAAAAAAAACATGTGTGCACATTTTTTCTGGGAAAAGCATGTATAACTTTTTCAGATTATTATGTTCTGTGACTTCAAAATGTTTCTCAGTCATTGTGCTAGATATTCTGTAAGGGCCCTTCCAGAGGAATTGTGTTAAAATCTTTATGAAATGTCAGCAGGTACCATAAACCTGAGGACCAACAATTATTTTTTAAGAGTTGCACTAGGAGAGTGGGACAGAAGTGGTATATCTTGTATATTTTATAGCCAACATTAAATAGTCTTATCAGTTGACAGAGATTTTAGTTGTTAAAGCACAATGCTGGGCAGAGTCCATTTCTATCCCCTGCGGGGTGGGGGCAGGTGGGGAGTGCCATTTGGCCCAATCCTTTGGGGATACATTTTGACAAAATGTATGAAGAACTTTCAAACATTTATATCTTTGATCTAGTAATTCTACTATTGACCCTGTGACATGGGAAAATAAAGGATTATGGGAATGTGTAGTGTAGGAAAAAACTATTCTCTAAATCTTGAGATCATCGTGGTAGATCCTTAAAAATATTTGATAAAATCTGACATCTATTACTGATAATAGGAAAGTGCATGTTTTATTAACCAAACAAACAAATCTATACCAAACCAACAGCTAACCAATATTATGCCTGTCAATGCGGGGAGACCCTAATGACATTTCCACTAAATATAGGAACAAACTACTCTTTCTCTGATTATTTACATGCGCCCTGGGATTGCTTGCTGATGCAATTATAGAAGAAAAACTAAGGATATATATTGGAAAGAACATGGCAAAATAATCATTACATAAAATGATGGTAATATCTACATAGAAAACCTCAGTGAATGAACTAAAATCTATTAGAAATAATAAGAATTTGGTAGTTAGATGAACCTTACCTTTTCTTTACCAACAAGAGTTGCATAGAAAATATAATCATTTAAATAAAATCATATATATAATCATCGAGAGTGGTCACCTACAAATAAACCACCCAGCAATAGATAATTGACATGCAAGCCATATTGGAATATATTTATAAAGTGCACTAAATGTTGTAAAAGACCACTAGATGTGCTCGAGAGTGGGGTGCCCAGGATTTGTAAGCCAGTTCCTGCTCATGTATAAATTTAACATTAATCCCTAAGTTTTTTTTAATCCATAGGTTTAATGTAAGTTTTTAGTGACAAAAATGATTTCTGAATTTTATGTGTATGAATGAATATGAGAGGACCCGGAGTTCCATGGGTGAATTTTGTGCCTACATTCCAATCCACTTAAAAATTTCTATAATAGGCATTTTTTTAAAATTCAGTGATACACAAATAGCACTTTTTAAGAATTGTGGGAAACAGGAAGGGAGTAGACATGATGGGTGGCCATGCTGAGCTCCCACTGGCTTTGTGCTTTCAGCAGAGTGGGGGTTATGGTGTGGCTGGTGCCATTTCTCATGTATTAGTGGAGAACTTCCAGAAATCACCCATTACTTCCTTACAGGTAGTTATAGACTGTGATGCTCCTGAAATGGACATCGTTTACATAGAGGGGGATCCTCTTAGGCTTAGTCCTTTGCCCTACCTTCATTTTTCTCCCACAAATTTACCTGAAGGTTGCACACAGGAAAATATTGCCCATCTCTGGGTCTGGCCACTGGCAGCCAGACCTTAGCCCTCGGGATTTTTGAGGCAGGGGCAGTGGGAGTCATTGGTGGGCTTTGTGTTGGTCCTTACATCTCTTCCTAGGCATGGTGTTGGGTACCATGACTTAAGGAAGGGCTTAGGGAGGCAGTGACCCAAGCTAGTGACACAAGCTTTCAGGACAAGGGGAAGCTGACTGGCATTCTACATAATAACTGCCTCAGCAACTCAGAGTCAAAACATCACAGAAATCCAAGTCTGAAAATGTCCTAAGATGTCTAGACCCGTCTTGCACACGTTTCCCTTATAGCAGTCATTCAGTGTCTTTTGATCGTCCCCAAGGAGTTAAACATGGTGCTGTGCAATTGACCTTTTTTGTTTATTTTCTTATTTCTGTCCTTTTCCCTCGAGTGTAGAATCTCTGTAGGCAGGAAACTAGTCCATCTTGTTCACAGTCAGATCTTCAGTGGCATCAACAATGCCTGGTGCAGGTGGGTCCCCATTGGATATTTATTGAATGAATAGAGGTGAAAAAAGTAGTTACTATTTCCGGAAGCTCACAGTTCGGTGGGGGAAAAAGGGGGGAATATTAATCATTGTACACAGTGATAGTTCTCTAGCGAGGGTGTGCCCAAGTGGCAAAGAAATATAAAATGGGAAGGCAAACCCTGCAGGGGATTTCTGAGGAGGTCTCACCATTGAAGGGGTGTTTGATCTGCCTCTTAAAGAAAGGGTGAGTATTTGTCCAATGATTAAAGTAGGGGAGGGCATTCCTGGAAGAGAGGTATGTATGGGCTCAATGGTGTCTCCCACCCCAATTCACATGTTGAAGTCCTGACCCCCGTACCTCCAAATGTGACTCTGTTTGGAGGTAGGGTCCTTAAAAAGGTACTCAAGGTGAAATGAGATCATTAGGGTGGGCCCTCATCCAGTATGGCTGGTGTCCTCGTAAGAGGAGGAGATTAGGACACAGACATGCAGAGGAAAGACCCTGTGAAGATGCAGAGAGAACATGGCCAGCTATAAGCCAAGGAGAGATGCCTCAGAAGGAACCAGTCTGCTCTCCCCTTCATCTTGGACCTCCAGCTTCCAGAGCTTTGAGAAAATACATTTCTATTCTTTAAACCACCCAATTTGCAGTACTTAGTTATGGCAGCCCTGGCAGACTAATACAAGGGCATAGTGTGTGCACAAGTATGGAGGTGGATGAGAGCATGGCTTCTTTGGGAACTCTGAGTCTTTGGGCGTAAGTATAATAAATCGTTCTGGGGAGAGAACTACCAGGGCTGGCTGGTAAAGAGAGAGGGAGGAGCAGGGGGTGTCAGACTCATCTGCCCACATGAGGGAAGCAGGCCTGGTGTAGGATACTAGGGAGTGGTGGGCTCTGTGGTGAACTGGAGAGCACAGGCATCATCTAAGGGGGCAGGTGAGGGTAGATTCTGGCTGCTGGATGCTGTGTGGAAACAGGGGCCTCGTGTTGCCAGAGTTCTGTGTTTTCCAAGAGAAATCAGAAATCTGAACTTTGATGTATAATCTGGTGATTTGTAGAAGTTGGCAATTAATTTAATACTTTGACTCTGTGGGCCACAAAAGACATAAAGCAGCTAGATGAAACCCACGGGCTGCCAATTTGTAATCCTGGAACTAGGTAAAGATTCATAAAGAATGTGGCATGCATGTATGCCAAGGAATTTAAATTCTTCCCATTTGGCAGGGGGAGAAGTTGGTGAATCTTGAGTGAGACGAGTGACTTGAACTCATGCTGGTGGTGGTGGCGGAGAGCTCAGCAGGCTTTTTCTTTTTCTTTTCTTTTTTCTTTTTTTTTTTTAAGATTTTGTTTATTCATTTGAGACACAGAGAGAGAGAGAGAGAGAGAGAGCATGAACAGGGAGAGAGGCAGAGGGAGAGGGAGAAGCAGGCTCCCCGCTGAGCCAGGAGCCTGATGTGGGACTCGATCCCAGGACCCTGAGATCATGACCTGAGCCGAAGGCAGACGCTTAACCATCTGAGCCACCCAGGTGCCCCTCAGCTGGCTTTTTCTTAAAGGGCCACATAGTACATGTTTTTCACTCTGTGCACACGTGCTGTCTTGCAACTACTCAGCTCTGATGTAGCATAAAAACAGTCAGACGAAGTGTAAGCAAATGGACATGGCTGTGTGCCAATGAACTTTATTTACAGAAACAGGTGGCTGGCCAGACTTGGTCCATGAGCTGCTCCATAGTTTGCTGCTCCCTGGGTTAGAGAGCCGGGAGACTCAGGCTGTGGGTGCAAGTGGAGAGAATAGTCTAGGTAAGAAATGAACTGAGCTTCGTAATGGAAATGGGAGAGGATGGGACAGATTCTAGAGCGAGTTAGCAGGTAATGTTACTGATTGCTGAGTTGGTCAGGGAGAGAGGAAGAAGAACCATAGGTGATGGCCAGGTTTCTGGCCTGACCGAGGGAGTCAGTTTGAACCCCCCCTAGTGCCCATGACCTCCCATGCCAGCTCATCCCCCTTTGGGGTAACCCTGATGGATCCCTTCTTCCTCTGGACCCTGACCCATTGGAAGGAACTTCTTAGATCACAGGTGTCCCTCAAATTGTCCTGGCCTGCCATGGCTGAAATGGCAAACTACATTCTGTCCAGAGCAGAGGCAATGAGAACGTTTAGCATCTCTTGCCTTCAGGTTATTACAGAGTCTCTGGCCCCTGGTCTTGGGATATGAAAATGGGTCTCCAAACAATTAGAGTAACAAGGTGCTCTGCAGGGATCAGGGCATGCTAGGACTCATGATGCCAATTAGCAAATATCTGTAGGTCCCTTCTTTCCAGAACGGTGCGAAAAAAAATGTCCTAAATTGTACTCTGAGCAGAGGGAGCATGGCCAAGCCGGAAGTGCATCTACCAGGCTGTGGTTCGTGCCTGTAGAACCAAGAGCCCACTTTGATGTGCTCCAAGTGGCCGCTGGAGCCACGATGGGGCATCAGTGGAAGCTGGACTCTCTCTTTCTTTTCTCTGCCGGAGCCTGCAGTTACCTCGAGGAAGCAGAGCACTGGGGAGGGTGAGCACCAGGACCTGTTATGGAGCTAATGAATCCTGCTCACAGGTTTATGGTGTCTGCTGTAGCCGCTGCTGAGAGGTGTGTGCAAAATGGTCCCTCGGCACTTAAGAGGGAGATGAGGTGAAAGTCTACGGCCTGGTGTGCAGGGGGCTGGGCTGCCTTGGATGTTGAAGAAAGTGGCAGAACAGGACTTTGAGAGAGTGGCCCTGGGGGATGAGAGGGAATCGATGTGGGGGTCAGACTGTATTTATTTTGAGACTCAGCAGGCCTGGTCCTGTAGCCAGAGGTGAGTGAGACCTTGAAAATCCAGGAGCCTGATAAGGAAGACCCAAAGATGGGAGAAAGGAGACTCAGCCATTGGTCTCTGTGGCAGAAGCTGAATTGGGGCCATCCACGCATTTTATTACCCTCCTAGCTTCTCGAAAGTTGGGTATTACCAGGGATGCAATATAATTAATGTTGAGTGTTCATCATGCTTACTGCTGCATGTTGTTTTTTCCTACTTTTGTTGTTTCTACCTAATTTTCTCACTTTAAAAAATTATGTTTATAGTTGGGGGTGGATTGAATAAATCTAAATTGAGGTCTGTGCACTGATTGATTTTATAGGGGGAAGCATTCTTTAACAAGGAAGTTTTGGGTATTGTGGCTGACATGAAAGGTTCAAAATCCCCATGATATCTACTCCTGAGCCCCACTAGGTCTGGGCTCCCAGGAGAATGAAGGTTCTGACACCAGCTGAAGGGGGCACTGTGGGCATTGGTGCCCAAGCCATGCTGCTGTGGGGCCAAGGCAACAAAACATAGCGCCATCTGCTGGTGGGTTGCAGGTTGGTTCCCACTGTGACCCCAGAAAGAGTAGCTCCCCAGGGGTTTTAGGTCAGGCAGTTCTATGGGAGACAATCAACACTTCTTTCTCTTCTTGGGAAAGCTAAGCACCAACATCACATCCCCTTCACGGAGAGCCTACCTAATCTGTCAACCAGCCCCTGTTGTTTGAACTCTAGCATCGGGGGCGCTGAAAGAGACACATTCCATAAGGTCCAGAGAATTGGAACAGGTCTGGTCAACTGCGGGGCTCCATATTGTGGAGGAGGGGGGCTGTTGGTCTGGGACTTGTAGACTAGGTCGGGTTTAGATAGGTGGATGGGGGCTCATTCCAAGTGGGGCACAATGTAATGGGGGAACAAGGGGGAAACTGGGTTGTACAAGTGGAGCAACTGACTGGCTCCTCCCTCTGTGTATGTCCTGTCCCACAAGACTTTGTAGCTCCTGGCACCAAAGGAATGGAGTATATTTCCCCGCTCCTTAACTTTGGGTTTGGCCATGTGGACTGCTTTGGCCAATAGAATAAGATGAGGGTTACATTGTGCCAGTTCCAAGCCTGAGCTTTAAGAGGCCTCACGTGTTTCTGCTCTCTCTTTCGCATCCCTTCCATCATCATGAGAAACATACCTGGGCTAGTTGGCCAGAGTCAGAAGAGGATGGCACACACAGAACAGAGACAGCGACTCCAGCCAAGCCCAGATTAAATCAACCAGCCCAGCTCAACCTACATCAACTGAACTGCAGATGCATGAGCTGTATGAATTCTCATTGCTGCATGCCACTAGGATTTTGTGGTTGTTACTCAGCAGCAAGCAATGTTGTAGCCATAGTTAGCTGCTAGAGGGGTGAAGGAATTCACTGGCATCACACAATTCTGAAGGGATGCGCTTGCTTCTAAAGTCTGTGTGCACATGTTTGGGGTTATTTGTATTAGCCCCTTTTCCCTTCTAGTAAAAGTTTCCCTGGAGAGATCAAGTGATTTCCTCAAGGCCACACAAGTCAGCAGAAGAATCACAGCTCAGGGAGAACACCCCTTACCTCCAGGCCAGAGTCCATTGCAGCACATGACCTTCCTTTTACTGATAATCATGCAGAGCACGCTCTGGAGGTCAGGAAAACTTTTCCTTGCAGGTTGGTGAGGTCTTAGGGTTTCATCAGACACTAACACTCAGCTATTACCCAGATCGATGGGACCGTTCGCCGTAACATTTAGCAACCTCTCCATCAAATAAATGGTTGGAGAGGCTCTTGACATTTCTAGGACAAAAGAAAAAGGAGCCTTATTCTTTAGCTTTATGAGGTTGGTCAAACAGGACCCATTAAGGGATCCTTGTGGGTTGAGGCTCCATGGCTGACTTCTGGGTATCATCCTGCCTAGCACAACTTCGGGGTTTTGTATGTGTGGTTCTGTAGAACAGAAGGGGCAGGGACAAACCATGGAGCCATCTGGCTATGTGAGTCACTCACTCTGATCCTTAGTTCCCTCACTGTCCGATGAGCAGCTTTGTTATCTTCGATTCTGTCATCAGTGGACTTCCATTATGAGTGATGGAAGGAAAAGGTGGGAAGAGGTCTAGAGAGAAAAATAATGGGTTTGGCATTAAGGATGAGGGATTCCCTGATTTCCTTTATTCCCTTTTTATTTCATTTGTCTGCCTTCCCTATCATTCTGGAATTCTGTCATTCTGGTGAGTGTCCCTCAAGGATCACATGAGGTGGTACTACTCATTTCACCTCTGATACCATTGGCGTCACCTGAGGAACTTTTAATAAAACACCATTTCTCTCTGCGTCACGTATCTAAGTCTCTTCTTCCCTGTGCTGTCACCCCTTACACATTTAAATGACTTCTTGTCTTAGCCACCGCCCCCCAAACAAAAATAGTTTCTGACTCCACTTCTCTCTGGTTACTGGTTCTTCGTCCATATTCACTGCCAGATCCCTTGAACTGGTTGCCCACACACCGTCCTCTTTGTTCTTACTCAGTTCTAACCACCAAGTTTTTAGGTCAGTTCCTTATTTCCAGTTACTTTCCTGTCTTTAGGGTTTGGCTAAGCTATTCTCATGTCTTAGAACATTTTTCTCCCTGAGGTCTCATGTTCTTGGTCCCTCCTCATCTTTCAGGTCCCCATTCAAGTTTCATTCTTCAGAGAGCACTTCCTTTTATTCTTCTGATTAAAATTAAATCCCCAGTGTTTCTCTTTCTCATAACACACTGTTCTTTGTTCTTCGAATTTCCATGGTAATTTGAAATTATACGCGATGGAATGTGCTGATCAGGAGTTAAATGAATTAAAATGAGAGATTATTAGGTTAAGTGATATGTGTAGACAAGTATCCTATAAATAAGAGTAGCATTGTATAGTGCTTTAAGAGTGTGGGATCCAGACAGCCTGAGTTCAAATTCGGACTTACCACCTGTATGACACTGGGAAAATCACTTTACCTCTTTGTGTCTCCATTTCATAATCGGTATAATAGGGAAGATAATAATGGTACCTATCACTAGAGTTATTTTGAAGTTTAGTGAATTAGTATATGTAAAGTGCTTAGGATGGTGCCTGGCACATATTAAATGTTTGCTTATAATAATTATTATCAGGGAGTAAGTGACAACTGGGAGAGATTCTATGTGCTAGGGAATATTTTGTGTATTTTGTTTTGTTATTATAATAGTTATTATAAATATAGAATTAGGCAATCATAACTGCTCATATGATGAAGTCTTTTCCAGAGAGATGGCTGGAGTTCCAAGCATGGTAAAGAAGAAGAGATGTTGCAGTTTTGACATTTTCAGAGTCACAAGAAAAGAAAATCCCTGGAAGGAAGTCCAGGAGAAGTTTTCTTAGAGGACAATAATGGAGATCATAGAAAAGTATGAATCTGTGACTAAAAGAGAAGGCATTGGTTTTTTTTTTTATTATTCTGTTAATCACCATACATTACATCATTAGTTTTTGATGTAGTGTTCCATGATTCATTGTTTGCATATAACACCCAGTACACCACGCAGAACATGCCCTCTTTAATACCCATCACCAGGCTAACCCATTCCCCCCCGCCAGAACCCTCTGTTTTTCAGAGTCCATCGTCTCTCATGGTTCGTCTCCCCCTCCGATTTCCCTCCCTTCATTCTTCCCCTCCTGCTATCTTCTTCTTCTTCTTTTTTTTTTTTTTAACATATAATGTATTATTTGTTTCAGAGGTACAGGTCTGTGATTCAACAGTCTTACACAATTCACAGCGCTCACCGTAGCACATACCATCCCCAATGTCTATCACCCAGCCACCTCATCCCTCCCACCCCGCTCCACTCCAGGAACCCTCAGTTTGTTTCCTGAGATTAAGAATTCCTCATATCAGTGAGGTCATATGATACATGTCTTTCTCTGATTGACTTATTTCACTCAGCAAAATACCCTCAAGTTCCATCCACATCGGTGCAAATGGCAAGATCTCATTCCGTTTGATGGCTGCATAATATTCCATTGTATATATATATACCACATCTTCTTTATCCATTCATCTGTCAATGGACATCTTGGCTCTTTCAACACTTTGGCTATTATGGACATTGCTGCTATAAACATTGGGGTGCACGTACCCCTTCGGATCCCTACATTTGTATCTTTGGGGTAAATACCCAGTAGTGCAATTGCTGGATCTTATGGTAGCTCTGTTTTCAACTTTTTGAGGAACCTCCATACTGTTCTCCAGAGTGGCTGCACCAGCTTGCATTCCCACCGACAGTGTAGGAGGGTTCCCCTTTCTCCGCATCCCCGCCAACATCTCTTGTTTCCTGACTTGTTAATTTTAGCCATTCTGACTGGTGTGAGGTGATATCTCATTGAGGTTTCGATTTGGATTTCCCTGATGCCGAGCGACGTGGAGCACTTTTTCATGTGTCTGTTGGCCATTTGGATGTCTTCTTTGGAAAAATGTTCATGTCTTCTGCCCATTTCTCGATTGGATCATTTGTTCTTTGGGTGTTGAGTTTGATAAGTTCTTTATAGATTTTAGATATTAGCCCTTTATCTGATATGTCATTTGCAAATATTTTCTTCCATTCTGTCGGTTGTCTTTTGGTTTTATTGACTGTTTTGCTGTGTAAAAGCTTTTTATCTTGATGAAGTCCCAATAATTCATTTTTGCCCTTGCTTCCCTTGCCTTTGGCGATGTTTCTAGGAAGAAGTTGCTGCAGCTGAGGTCGAAGAGGTTGCTTCCTGTGTTCTCCTTTAGGATTTTGATGGACTCCTGTCTCACACTGAGGTCTTTCAACCATTTGGAGTCTATTTTTGTGTGTGGTGTAAGGAAATGGTCCAGTTTCATTCTTCTGCATGTGGCTGTCCAATTTTCCCAACACCATTAGTTGAAGAGACTTGTCTTTTTTCCATTGGACATTCTTTCCTGCTTTGTCAAAGATGAGTTGACCATAGAGTTGAGGGTCCATTTCTGGGCTCTCGATTCTGTTCCATTGATCTATGTGTCTGTTTTTGTGCCAGTACCATACTGTCTTGATGATGACAGCTTTGTAATAGAGCTGGAAGTCCGGAATTGTGATGCCACCAGCTTTGCTTTTCTTTTTCAACATTCCTCTGGCTATTCGGGGTCTCTTCTGGTTGCATACAAATTTTAGGATTATTTGTTCCATTTCTTTGAAAAAAGTGGATGGTATTTTGATAGGGATTGCATTAAATGTGTAGATTGCTCTAGGTAGCATTGACATCTTCACAATATTTGTTCTTCCAATCCATGAGTATGGAACGTTTTTCCATTTCTTTGTGTCTTCCTCAATTTCTTTCATGAGTATTTTATAGTTTTCTGAGTACAGATCCTTTGCCTCTTTGGTTAGATTTATTCCTAGGTATCTTATGGTTTTGGGTACAATTGTAAATGGGATTGACTCCTTAATTTCTCTTTCTTCTATCTTGTTGTTGGTGTATAGGGATGCCACTGATTTCTGTGCATTGATTTTATATCCTTCCACTTTACTGAATTCCTGTATGAGTTCTAGCAGTTTTGGGGTGGAGTCTTTTGGGTTTTCCACATAAAGTATCATATCATCTGCAAAGAGTGAGAGATTGACTTCCTCTTTGCCGATTTGGATGCCTTTGATTTCTTTTTGTTGTCTGATTGCTGTGGCTAGGACCTCTAATACTATGTTGAATAGCAGTGGTGATAGTGTTCCTGACATTGCTGTGTTCCTGACATTAGGGGGAAGCTCTCAGTTTTTCCCCATTGAGAATGATATTCACTGTGGGTTTTTCATAGATGGCTTTTATGATATTGAGGTATGTACCCTCTATCCCTATACTCTGAAGAGTTTTGATCAAGAAACGATGCTGTACTTTGTCAAATGCTTTTTCTGCATCTATTGAAGGGATCATATGGTCCTTGTTCTTTCTTTTATTAGTGTATTGTATCACATTGATTGATTTGCAGATGTTGAACCAAACTTGCAGCCCAGGGATAAATCCCACTTGGTTGTGGTGAATAATCCTTTTAATGTACTGTTGGACCCTATTGGCTAGTATTTTGGTGAGAATTTTTGCATCCATGTTCATTAAGGATATTGGTCTGTAATTCTCCTTTTTGATGGGGTCTCTGTCTGGTTTGGGATCAAGGTAATGGTGGCCTCATAAAATGAGTTTGGAAGTTTTCCTTCCATTTCTATTTTTTGGAGCAGTTTCAGGAGAATAGGTATTAATTCTTCTTTAAATGCTTGGTAGAATTCCCCTGGGAAGCCATCTGGCCCTGGGCTTTTGTTTGTTGGGAGATTTTTGATGACTACTTCAATTTCCTTAGTGGTTATAGGTCTGTTCAGGTTTTCTATTTCTTCCTGGTTCAGTTTTGGTAGTTGATACCTCTCTAGGAATGTATCCATTTCTTACAAATTATCTAATTTGCTGGCATACAGTTGCTTATAATATGTTCTTATAATTGTTTGTATTTCTTTGGTATTGGTTGTGATCTCTCCTCTTTCATTCATGATTTTATTTCTTTAGGTCATTTCTCTTTTCTTTTTGATATGTCTGGCCAGAGGTTTATCAATCTTTTTAATTCTTTCAAAGAACCACCTCCTAGTCTTGTTGATCTGTTCTCCTGTTCTTTTGGTTTCTATTTCATTGATTTCTGCTCTGATCTTTATGATTTCTCTTCTCCTGCTGGGTTTAGGCTTTATTTGCTGTTCTTTCTCCAGCTCCTTTAGGAGTAGGGTTAGGTTGTTTATTTGAGACGTTTCTTGTTTCTTGAGAAAGGCTTGTATTGCTATATACTTTCCTCTTAGGACTGCCTTTGCTGTATCCCAAAGATTTTGAACAGTTGTGTTTTCATTTTCATTGGTTACCATGAATTTTTTAAATTCCTCTTTAATTTCCTGGTTGACCCATTCATTCTTTAGTAGGATGCTCTGTAGCCTCCATGTATTTAAGTTCTTTCGAACTTTCCTCTTGTGATTGAGTTCTAGATTCAAAGCATTGTGGTCTGAAAATATGCAGGGAATGATCCCAATCTTTTGGTACCCGGTTGAGACCTGATTTGTGACCTAGGATGTGATCAATTCTGGAGAATGTTCCATGGGCACTAGAGAAGAATGTGTATTCCGTTGCTTTGGGATGGAATGTTCTGAATATGTCTGTGAAGTCCATTTGGTCCAGTGTGTCGTTTAAAGTCTTTATTTCCTTGTTGATCTTTTGCTTAGATGATCTGTCCATTTCAGTGAGGGCGGTGTCAAAATCCCCCACTATTACTGTATTGCTGTCAATGTGTTTCTTTGCTTTTGTTATTAATTGCCCTATATAATTGGCTCTCCCATGTTAGGGGCATAGATAATTACAATTGTTAGATCTTCTTGTTGGATAGTCCCTTTAAGTAGCATATAGTGTCCTTCCTCATCTGTTATTACAGTCTTTGGTTTAAAAGCTAATTTGTCTGATATAAGGATTGCCACCCCAGCTTTCTTTTGGTGTCCATTAGCATGGTAAATGTTTTCCACTCCCTTACTTTCATTCTGGGGGTGTCTTTGGGTCTAAAATGAGTCTCTTGCAGATAGCATATTGATGGATCTTGTTTTTTAATCCACTCTGATAGCCTGTTTCTTTTGATTGGGGCATTTAGCCCATTTACAGTCAGGGTAACTATTTTTTTTTTTTTTAAAGATTTTTTTTTTATTTATTCATGAGAGACAGAGAGAGAGAGAGAGGCAGAGGGAGAAGCAGGCTCCCAAGGAGCAGGGAGCCCGATGCGGGACTCGATCCCAGGACCCCGGGATCATGACCTGAGCCGAAGGCAGACGCCTAACCATCTGAGCCACCCAGGCGCCCCAGTCAGGGTAACTATTGAAAGATACGAATTTAGTGCCATTGTATTGCCTGTAAAGTGACTGTTACTGTATATTGTCTGTGTTCCTTTCTGGTCTATGTTACTTTTAGGCTCTCTCTTTGCTTAGAGGACCTCTTTCAATATTTCTTTTAGGACTGGTTTCGTGTTTGCAAATTCCTTTAGTTTTTGTTTGTCCTGGAAGCTTTTTATCTCTCTATTTTCAGTGGTAGCCTAGCTGGATATGGTATTCTTGGCTGCATGTTTTTCTCATTTAGTGCTCTGAATATATCATGCCAGTCCTTTCTGGCCTGCCAGGTCTCTGTGGATAGGTCTGTTGCCAATCTAATGTTCCTACCTTTGTAGGTTACAGATCTCTTTTCCCGAGCTGCCTTCAGGATTTTCTCTTTGTCTCTGAGACTTGTAAGTTTTACTATTACATGTTGGGGTGTTGACCTATCTGTATTGATTTTGAGAGGGGTTTTCTATGCCTCCTGGATTTTGATGCCTGTTTCCTTCCCCAACGTAGGGAAGTTCTCTGCTATAATTTGCTCCATTATACCTTCTGCCCCTCTCTCTTTCTTTTTCTTCTGGGATCCCAATTATTCTAATGTTGTTTCATCTTATCGTATCGCTTATCTCTCGAATTCTGCCCTCGTGATCCAGTAGTTTTTTATCTCTCTTTGTCTCAGCTTCTTTATTTTCCATCATTTGGCCTTCTATATCGCTGATTCTCTCTTCTGCCTCATTTATCCTAGCAGTTAGAGCCTCTATTTTTGATTGCACCTCATTAATAGCCTTTTTGATTTTGACTTGGTTAGATTATAGTTCTTTTATTTCTCCAGAAAGGGTTTCTCTAATAACTTCCCTGCTTTTTTCAAGCCCAGATAGTATCTTTAAGTCATCATTTTAAACTCTAGTTCCGACATCTTACTAATGTCCGTATTGATTAGGTTCCTGGCAGTCGGTACTGCCTGTTGTTCTTTTTATTGAGGTGATTTTTTCCATCTTGTCATTTTGTCCAGAGGAGAATAGATGAATGAGAGAACAAAATGCTAACAGGGTAACAATGTTCCCAGAAAATATCCACTAAACAAATCAGAAAGGACCTGAAACTGGGGGAAGAGAAAGGGAAAGAAAGAAAAAAGAGAAGAAAAAGATAAAGATAAAATTAAACAAACAAAAACAAAACAAAACAAAGAAAACAGAATATGATCAGATATGATCAGGCTGGCGTATAGATTAGTGCCACACACTAGATTTTGGGCGTATTTTGGTCTGTTAGAAGAAAGCGCCTACCAAAATTTTAAAGAAAGAAGAACTTATATATGTATAAAAATAAGGGTTGGCATGATGAAGGGTTGGCATATGAATGTAAAGATGAAAATTATAAAAGATTTTCTGATAGGAATTGATAAGAAGTTGGTTGAAAAAAGAAAGAAGAGGATTTAAAAAAAAAAGGACAGAATGTGATCAGGCAGGAGAATAGAACAAAGCCATACACTGGAGATTTAGTGTATATTTTGATCTGTTAGAAGAAACTGTATCCCAATATTTTAAAGAGAGAACAACTTATATATATATATATATATATATATATATATATATATATATATATATATACCAAAAATAAGAATAACTAGTATGAAGGGATAGAATATGACTCTAAAAATGAAAAATAAAAAAAATATATTTTTAAAGATTTTATTTATTTATGACAGAGAGAGACACAGTGGGAGAGGGAACCCAAGCAGAGGGAGTGGGAGAGGGAGAAGCAGGTCTCCCGCTGAGGAAGGAGCCCGATGTGGGCCTCGATCCCACGACCCTGGGATCATGACCTGAGTCGAAGGCAGATGCCCAATGACTGAGCCACCCAGGTGCCCTGAAAAATAAAAAATAGTTTTTAAAAAAGGGATTGATGAAATGTTGTTTGAAAAAGGGAAAAAGAAAAATTCAAAAAAAAAAGACAGTTAAAAAAAATTAACTTTGAAAGACTAAAGAATCATGGGAAAAAAGCCGTGAATTCTATGTGCAGTATTCCCCTAACGCTGCAGTTCTGCCATTCTCATTGATCGGTAAACTTCGTCTTGGCTGTCTGTTCTTGCTGATCTTCTGGGGGAGGTGCCTGTTGCCGTGGTTCCCAAATGTCTTTGCCCGAGGCGGAATTGCCTCACCTTTGCCTGGTCCGGGCTAAGTCATCTGCTCAGGTTTGCTCTCGGGAGCTTTTGTTTCCTGCAAGCTTTCTGTACAGCTTTGGAGGACGAGAGTGAAATGGCGGCCTCCCAATCTCCGCCCAGGAGGAGCCGAGAACTCGGGGGCCCCGCTCCTCAGTGCGCCCCAGAGAAAATCAGTCAATCACTCCCGTCTCCCCAGTCTCCGGCCACACTTCGTGCTCATCCGGCCTGTGACCGAGTGTTTCTGTCTCTGGCACACCACCCCGCGTGGAGTCTCCAAACCTAGCAGATCCCTTTAGTGTGCTCCCGCTGTCGCTCCCCCCAGGGGGAGGAAGGGGAATCTCCCTGGATCTGCCACTTGTTGGGTCCCTGCTGGAGGAGTAGTGGCCCATCTGTGCTGTGGATCACGGTTTATGGCAACCCCGAGCTGAGAGCCCGCTCCTCGGCTCCGTCTCTGCAGCTGGCTTCTTCTTTCCGATACCTGGGAGCTCTGCTGCACTCAGGCACCCCCGGTCTTCCTCCTACCCGGAGGGTTCTGATACCACACTGTCCCAGCACGGGTTCCACCCCCCTGTTAGCCACTGGAGTGACGTCCCTCAGTGGAGCCGACTTCTAAAAGTTCCGACTTTGTGCTCCGTTCCTCTATCACTTGCCAGAAGTGGCCGAGGGATGCCTCCTCCCCTGCTGTCTATCCTCCCGAATATTGCCTCGGATTCACTTCTCCACAGATTCTACCTTGGAGAAAGGGGTCGCTTTTCTGCTCAGAGAGTTGTTACTCTTTTCTTCAATCTCCTGTTGAGTTTGTAGGTGTTCAGAATGGTTTGATCCCTATCCAGCTGAATTCCTGGGACCAGACAGAATCCAGGTCTCTTACTCCTCCGCCATCTTGCCCCCCTGCATTGAGTTTTATATGCAGGAACTTCTTGGTGGCAGTGCCTTCTTGCATTAGTGTTGTTGTATCCAGCATATATAAATAGAATGTTTGTGAATTTCACAGTTCTTCACTTGTCCTACCTCTTAGCATTGATTCATAGAGGAAATCCTTGACTGAGTGATAATAGAGATCATTTTAGTGGCATTTGTAAGCTGGCCTGGCTAACTAGCCATTGTGACATTCTTTCATATTGATTGCTTTCTTTACTTTTTTCTGGATCACCAAAAAGTGTTGACCCATCTGGAGAGACTAGCATATGAAGTCAACCTCTTGGAATGGTGAACAGTGTCAATGAGTATGTCCTGACCATAAACCCTGCGCTATGGAAGAAAATTCTCGGCTTGGAGAAGAGAGATCTCCAGAGAATTACTTATGGGAGAAGAGAATCCCCATGTAGGGAGGAGAGTACAGTCAGGCCCTGAAGTAAGAATGATAATGGCCCTCAAGGAGCTGAAAGACCAGCACAGCTGGGCAGAGAAGGTTTTGGGGAATACATAGAGAGATGAGGCTGGATGGGAAGGACCATAGCTATGAAATTATGGGCTAGCAAGAGAGGGACACTTTATGAAGAACTCCTTAAATACTTCTCCTAGGTTTAAATTTGAGAATGTGAAAGGCATTTTTTTTTTTTTTTTGCCAGGCACTTAACCGTGTACAACCAAATGTCATCAGGCTGAGTACCATTTTTTAAGTCATTATTCACTTGTAAATTGCTGGAGCTGCTTCATTTTGCATATGGTGGAGTTCTCCTTTTGGGGTTAAATATGGCTAGTAACAATTTTTCATTTTATATTGGAAAGATTTCATATAAAATATACACAATAGGCATATGACAGAAAGATATAAAATTTGAGAGGCTGAGAGGGTGTGTGTGTGTGTGCATGTCCACACTCACGTGTGCATGCGCACACTCACGTGTGCACGTATGATGGTGATGTTGGTGGTGAGACTGGCATTGGTGGGAGGCAGGGGTGATTTGGAAAATCTGACTCCACTGAGCTAAAGAAGGTGGAACTAATTCCCAGTCTCAGTTCTATAACCTTAGAAGCCTCTTGGGTCTCAATAGCGAGAGAAGATGGAAGGGCTGAAGGACTCTCTGATACCCTTGTTATTCAAAATGTTGTCCACACAGCAGCAACAATGGTGTCATCTGGGTACTTATGAGGAATGCAACATCTCAGTTTCCACCTCAGAGTTGCTGAATCAGAGTCTGCGTTTAACAAGATCTCTGGATGATTCGTATGCACAATACTGTTTGGAAGCTCCGCATTACAGGACAACAATGAGGTGGGGGAGGCGGAAAGGATCTGGTTGATTTAGATGGTGCACGTTATGAAGACTTGCCCAGTTTGTCATTGTGGTGTGGACTTCAGAGTGAGATAGACTTGGGCTTCTATCCTGGTGCCCGTATTTTCCTTGGGAGAGTCCCTTGGCAAATAGGGACAAGGGATAGAGCCCCAGCTTCCCCATATATTCAGCAGGAGACAGTAGGACCTAGCATGCAGTATTATTCTGAAGATTCGATAAGAAAATATAAATAAAGCATTGGACACAAACCTGAGGGTCCATAAATGGTAATTCTGCTGTTCTTACCCCAGGATACTAAGGATTGTCCTTTCTGAATAGGTGAGCAATTAGGAGGCTGTTTAATGACAAAAGAGAACCAAAATCTGTTGAGCACTTTCTGTGCTACTAACAGTGTGTTAGATCAGGGATCTTAGCCTGGAACCAGGCTACCTAGAGCCCAGTCTGTCAGGAGACAACTGGCTGGTTATATAAGCTCTCTGTGGCTCAGTTTCCTCTCTGTGACATGGGGGTAATAATACCACCTATTTCTTTGTGAGAATTACAGGAGTAATATATACATGTTCGGTGCTTAATGAAGAGTCTGGAATATAATGAGTAGTGAATAAACATGAGCTATTATCAGCATACTTATTTAATCCTCACTGCAACCTCTGGAGGAGAGCATTATTATCCGGATTCCATATTTGAAGAACTACATGGCTAAGGAGGTTGTGTAGGGCCATACGCCTGCTAAATGGTAGAGTCAGGCTTTGAACCCACCTCTCTTGGCCTCAGAGACCATGTACCTCATCAACTCATAGTTCTGTTCTGCTAGTATTCAGAGGTAAGGAGAGTAACCCTGGAGCTAGACCAGCTTCCCCCAGGAGTCGCCGTGGACTTCCTTCCTTACGGAAGCAAAGGCAAAACCAAAAGACATTGGAGGAACTCAAAGTGCCAGCCCCAGGAAGCGGAAAGGCAGACTCTCTCAGCCCTTGTGCTGGTATTTAATGCATCCCTTTGAAACGCTCTGCTCGTAACCTGTCAATGGCAATTTGGAAACATGTGCTCCTGGAGGTGAGCGTTGACTGCTCCCTGACACTGTCTCTTCTATTATATATACAGTGACAGGCACACAGACTCATCCTGTGCATGACTTATTTATGGGGCAGCCTGGCCCCAGCTGAACCAGTCTCAGCGCGGGCAGCAGACTTCACTCGAAAAAAGGGAATGCGCGATTTGGGGAGATAATTATTTTTCCACATGTTCATTAAAAAAAAAAGGGAACTTTCCAATTACTGCTGGAATGTAAGAACCATTTTAAGTTAAAATTTCATGTTCAAATGTATAGAGAATTTGTACTAAATTAGAGACCAGGGGTTTGGGTTCCATGTAGTCCAGGGTACCTTTCAGGTTCCAGTCCTCTTTTTGCCTTTTACCAGCCGAATGAACTTGGGTGCTGCTTCACCTGTCTGAGCCTTAGTCTCCTTATCCGTAAGACCAGCATTCTGATTGTTCTGGAAGGATTAAATGAGATACCACATGTAGAGACCTTTGTGCAAGACCTGGCACATGGTGGGTACCTAATGCCCATTTGCTGGTATTAGTTACCATTGCAGTAGTGGCTTTGTGACCTGGGGTGAGTTGGTTCCTCTCTAACTGCCTCAGTTTTTAAAAATGAGAAGGTGGGGCACCATTATTTTGGGATTCCTTCCCAATCAGCCATACTGCGTACTTTTCTTCAGTCCCTTTGTCTTGTGTCCCCTGATGCACAGGAGAAAGAATCCATCTGACTAGAGTCCATTGCTGCATCTATCCATCATCTGTCTGTCTGTCTACCATCGTCTATCTATATCAGATGCCCATTCTCTGAGGACTAAGGAGTAATAGGAAAAAGTCTCAAAACATTCCCATTCCCTGAGGCTGAGCAGAGTGTATGCTTGCTGTTTGGTAGATACTGAGTTTGTGGGCAAGACAATGTCTTTTGAACTTATTATAGCTTTCCTCAGCACAGTAGAGATCTTGGCGTTGGCTTGTTTGCTGGGTATTTCGTTGTGGTTTGACTTCCTCTCTTTCTGCCTTTGTTGACAGTTTGAAAGGAGTGGGCTAAGGCTAACGAAACCCATCTTAGTCTCAAACTGCTTCACTAAATGACTAACGTCTAGCTTTTTTTACCCTCAGACCAACATCTTGAAATAAAATTGTGATTAATAACACCTTTAAAGTAGGCATATTGCCTAAAATATCTTAATGGATTTGGATGAAATTTGTTCTGTAAGAAGAACTAACGGAGAGATGTAATTTCCATGAATAATGGTTAGAATGAATATTAGGATGCTCCCCAGGAGGGAGAGAGGAAGGGAAGCAGAGGGAGGGGAGAGAGCAGGAGAGAAAAACTCAAACCTGTGAGTGTGTGTTATAAATCACAGTAATTGTTCCTTGCGTTTGAATGCTGCTCCCTGACCCTGGAAGCAGTCACACACAACCTTTCTTACCTCATCCTCACAGCCATTTTATGAAGACGAAATGCTTTTCCCATTACACAGATTGGGAGGCTGAGGCTCTGAGAGGCTTGCCCAAGTTCTCTGACCTCTGGTAGGTGAAGAACCAGGGTTCCTACCTGGTTTTCTAGATGCCAAAGTCAGTGTTCTGTAAACTGTAAGGCAGCCTTCCCAGCATAAACCCCCGCCCTGCCCTCATGCCCCAGAATCATTGAGAAAGGGAATATTTTGTGGACAGAATATCCACCTTACCTGGAAACTGTCCCAGAGAACATACCCTTATAGCTAATTTTCAGAAAACTGGAACCCACTTTATTCTAAAACTACATAGGGAAAAAAAAACTTCTGATTCAGAGAGCACTTCAAGATCTTACAAGGCCTGAGCATCTTGTGGTTAAGAGCATCAACTGTTCTTTTAAAATTCCAGGAAACCTTTCTGCTTATTTTGAGTTCCCTGGTTGCTCGTATCCTGAATAAGCAGCTGTTTGCTGAACTTGCGCTGCACTCCAGTAAATACTCTCCTCTTGCAGAGGAAACCTCTTTGCTTTCTCTGTTTCCCCTTGTGCTTTTCCAGTTTCTTGCTGTGTTGGCATATGTATTAGTCTAGAGCAGTGCGACTTATTAATTAATTGATTATCTCATTCAGTCCACTGTATTAAGCAGGAGGATTTAGGACTAAATGCACTGAGATGATTTCCCGTGGTTGGCCTGCTTTTTGGGTGGAAGAGCACATGTGCTGTGAGCAGCTCTCCCAGTTTAGAGAAGCTAGGGTCCAACGCAGCACCTCTGGAACTCCGTCCAGGATTCTCCAGACCACCTGTTCATCCGCCCCCTCTAGGAGAGGTAGGGAGGAGGTGAGAAAGAAGTGTGTGAGGGAGAGACAGAGAAGGAGAAAGAGGAGGTGGAGTAAAAAGAGGAGGAGGAAGAGGGATTTGAGGGGGAGGGAGGAAGGGAGGGAATCCTCATGCAGGGCAGGGATATGTAGCATCTTCTCCCAGCTTCCTCCAAAGGCCCTTGTCCTTCCAGCTGGGTGTCCTGCTTTGCATTCACTGCAGGTCTGTTGACAGAACTTTCTGTGCAGAGAGAAAGTGGTTTTTATGCAGCATTTATATCCTTGCGGTGCCAGGGTAGTCCTAGGTGGATATACGTTGTGTAAATAAATTTGTTCATCGCTTTAACTGCAAGGGAAGGAGTGCATTTCTTGAGTAAAATCGCCCCCATCTCCCATTCCCACTCCCCGTTTTTGGTAAGGCTTATGTTTGTTTGCTCATTTGCTTATTTGGTCAGTCTGCCAAGTCTGTGGGTCTGGGATAAGGGAAATAAAAAGGGTGCAAGAGACTTTGAATTCTCCTTCTCAAAAGGAAATAAATGTGAAGCTTAAATAGCATTTTGGGAAATGCAGAGAAGGGTATTCATGTCTGAAACCCAAGGAGGGGCTGTGCCCGCATTACTGTCTTTGTTCCTCAATCCCACCGTTGAGTGGGCCAAGAAACAAGGGAGCCATGGGGCTCCACTGAAGGCTAATCAAGGAAGAGGAGAGACTGCAAAGGTAGATTTCCCAGAGGTCCCTGACACTGAATTTTGGCGTTAAACTCAGAGCCTCCTGTAGTCTCTCTGGATGTCAGCATGCATTCACCCATCCTCGCGGGAAATGAGAATGTGGTTACTTACATAGAGCAATATGTCCTGGAGCACAGGATGCTCTTGGGTGATTCCTGGGTGAACTGAAGAAACTTTCAGAGTTTTAGGTTTATTTTAGTGACTATTAGAAGACAAAATATAGCCAGCACATTGAACCTGTATCCTCAGCAGTAACATAAAGTTTCCTTTTAAAGTAAATTAAGTAAAAACATAGACTGTATTTGGAGAGTAATATTAAGCAAATAGTAGGGCAGGTGATGCACCAATATGGCAGAAACTCGTAAAGGCCATACTTCCCCATTGCTATGTTCAAGGATTTCGCTACAGACTGTCTTGGAGACATGCCTGGGCACTGCTTCTGCTATAGAAGCTGAAAGCCAGGTATTTGCTTTCCATGATTCCTAGAGGATAGAGTGTGGGCTCTAGACTAAGCTCAGCCAATAACATGCTCCTCCTTCTAGGACCTAGAATCTAGAGCTACCGAAACCATGACATGGACTGTGGAGGAGGTAGATAACACTCCTACTGGATTCTCCTGGGGTGAGATTTTAACTGTAATTTTGACTGTTTCCCCCTGATTTTTTCCCATTTTCAAAGTCTAATTTTCTATTTCCTCTTTGACTATGGGAGCTCTTGGATACTCTTCTGATAATCCCTTTTCTGTTTAAGTTACATAGAATCCATTTCTCTTGTTTTTACCTTGGAACCTAATCCCAGGAGGTGGTCTGTCTAGTGCGTACAACAGTTCAAATCTAGGATCTGCTACTTACTAGTTGTTGGCCTTTAGACAGATTCCTTTTTAAGCTTCTGCTTATCCATCTGTAAAATGGAGAGTATAACAGTGTCCACCTGATAGATTTCTCTCAAGTGAGCTATGTGAGATCAACATCTAAAATCAAGTCTTTCACAGAGCAGACATTTCATAAGTGCTATTACAATGACTAGATTTGAAGTGATAGAGGGGCAAGAAAGACTTATTTCAGACCCTTTTTAGTTATTGGTTATTGTTTATTTCTCTTCAGTAGGACTTTATGTGGGAAGGGATGCTTGTCTGGCTCACTGATTTATCCCAAATGCCTAGAACAGTGCTGAGTATAGAGAAGGTGTTCCATAAATTAATGTCAAAAGTGAATGAATGAGAAAGAGCTAGCTTTATTTTATAAATCTCTGTCTTTAACTCTGCTTTTGGATTTTTGGGTGGGAGAAGCTAATGTCTAGATGACAAAGAATTGGGCTGACTAGCTTTTATTAAAATAGATGCTCTTTTGGGGGAGGGGATAGCTCCCCTTCTCCTTCCTTCCATTGTTAGTCTACTTTCTTCTCACACATCCTTCTTCACAGTTAGTCCATCTTCCCTTTTTCTCCCTCCATGTTCCCAGTCACTCAGTAGAACTTTGTACATACTGTGGAGGTCTGTCATCAGGGTCTGGAGGTAGCTGAATAAAGGGGCAAACCACATGAAAATCTCATATTTAGGGAAGAGTCTTTTACCTAAGCTGGCCAAAGCTGCCTCTTCTATTCTCTGCAGTAGAAGGTATGCAAATGAGGCTGTTGTTAACAATGATTAGAAATGTGAATTCTGGCATCAGACAAAACTGGTTTTTAATCTTTCTACTATGTAGTAGTGTGATGACTGTTGGGAATTCATTTGACTTCTTTAATCCCTTGGTGTTTTCATCTGCAAGACGGGGATAATGGTGGTACCCATCCTCCTAGGGAAGTTATAAATATTAAAGCAATGATGTACCTCTGTGTAGTCCTGGGTGCTGTGAATTGATTGAAGCACTCAGAGGGAATACTCTTTATTAAGATCTCCCTAATTCATTGGGGTGGGTGCCTGGCTGATTCAGTCAGTGGAGTGTGCAACTCTTGATCTCAGGGTTGTAGGTTTGAGCTCCATGTTGGGTGTAGAGATTACTTAAAAATAAAAATCTTA
Source organism: Eumetopias jubatus (assembly GCF_037043125.1). Classification (NCBI taxonomy): domain Eukaryota; kingdom Metazoa; phylum Chordata; class Mammalia; order Carnivora; family Otariidae; genus Eumetopias; species Eumetopias jubatus. The sequence goes on from NW_028274818.1 coordinate 82,118,203, forward strand.
CAAAAAAAAGATCTTCCTAATTCATCTACTCTAACCCCTTGCCAAGGACTAGGGGAAAGTGTTTATATTTCTTTTTTTTAAGATTTATTTATTTATTTTTGAGAGAGAGAGAGAGAGAGAGAGAGAGAGAGCATGCGTGCACACATGTGTGGGGTGAGGGGCAGAGGGAGAAGGAGAGTGAATCTCAAGCAGGCCCCTCACTGAGCTCAGAGCCCCATGTGGGGCTCAGTCTCACAACTCATGAGATTATGACCTGAGCAGAAACCAAGAGTTAAACCAGTGTTTAACCGACCGAGACACCCAGGTGCCCCAGAAAGTGTTTATAATTTCTTTTTTTCAAAATTCAATTTAGTTAACATATAGTGTATTATTAGTTTCAGGGGTAGAATTTAGTGATTCATCAGTTGCTTGTAACACCCAGTGCTTATTACATCAAGTGTCCTCCTTAATGCCCATCACCCGGTTACCCCATCTCCCCACCCCCTCCCCTCCATCAACCCTCAGTTTGTTTCCTATAGTTAAGAGTCTCTTAGAGTTTGTATCCCTTTCTGTTTTTATCCCATTTTATTTTTCATTCCCCTCTTCTATGTTTGTCTGTTCTGTTTCTTAAATTCCACATATGAGTGAAATCACATGGTATTTGTCTTTCTCTGACTAACTTATTTCACTTAGCATAATATCTTCTAGTTTCATCCATGTCGTTGCAAATGGCAAGATTTCATTTTTTTGATGGCTGAGTAATATTCCATTGTAGATATAGACACATCTTTTTAAAAAATTTTTTATTGTTATGTTAATCACCATACATTACATCATTAGTTTTTTTATTTTTTATTGTTATGTTAATCACCATACATTATATCATTAGTTCTTGATGTAGTGTTCCATGATTCATTGTTTGTGCCTAACACCCAGTGCTCCACGCAGAATGTGCCCTCTTTAATACCCATTGCCAGGCTAACCCATCCCCCCCTCCCCTCTAGAACCCTCAGTTTGTTTTTCAGAGTCCATCGTCTCTCATGGTTCGTCTCCCCCTCCAACTTACTCCCCTTCATTCTTCCCCTCCTGCTATCTTCTTCTTCTTTTTTTTCTTAACATATATTGCATTATTTGTTTCAGAGGTACAGATCTGTGATTCAACAATCTTGCACAATTCAGAGCGCTCACCATAGCACATACCCTCCCCAATGTCTATCACCCAGCCACCCCATCCCTCCCACCCCCCCACCACTCCAGCAACCCTCAGTTTGTTTCCTGAGATTAAGAATTCCTCATATCAGCGAGGTCATATGATACATGTCTTTCTCTGATTGACTTATTTCACTCAGCAAAACACCCTCCGGTTCCATCCACGTCGGTGCAAATGGCAAGATCTCATTCCTTTTGATGGCTGCATAATAGTCCATTGTAGACACCACATCTTTTTATCTGTTCATATGTCATTGGACATCTGGGCTCTTTCCATAGTTTGGCTATTGTGGACATTGCTGCTATGAACATTGGGGTGCACGTACCACTTTGAATCCTGTTTTTGTGTCCTTTGGATAAATACCTAGTAGTGCAATTGCTGGGTTGTAGGGTAGTTCTATTTTTAACTTTTTGAGGAGCTTCCATACTGTGGAAAGTGTTTATATTTCTAATGGCCAAATGCATTTTGGATGTTCATTTACAATTTTGGGGGGAAATTTTAGAGAGACAAGAATTTTGATGCCATCTTCATTCCCATTCTGTGCAAGCATTTTATTGAGTTAGTTTAATTTGTGTTGCCTCTTTTCTGTGATCCCCACCTCCCCCATTTTTGGCATAAGGGAGTTTCCTTATCCAATTAAAACATTTTTGACCTAAGGCTTTGGTCTTAATAAAATGACGTATTTATCTGTTATTCAGTAGGAATACTCATCTTCTGGGGAATATCTGATGATTCCATTATTCATACCCAGGAATGAGGGTAAACAATGAGTGAAAACCTTTAGGGATCACGGAAAAGAGGCTTAACTCCGGTCAAGGGCAGGCCCACCGTCCTACAGCATCCTGCTGATGTGGGGCTCTGGCTGTGCCCCTGGCTGGGAACTTCATCTTTTACTCTGTTGTCTTTGCGATCTTCTCTCTCCTTTTTCCAGCCCCTCTGATGCCTTTTTTCATTTGCTCAATGACATTATATTTCTCTTATTACAGGGCATTTGTATATTCTCTTCCATCTGCCTCGAATGATTTACCCTTCTCTTCTCCTTTCAATTCATCAACTTCTGTGCATTCTTTCGATATCATCCTAAAATCACATTCTCCTACATCCTTGTGGTATTAGGAGAAAGGCATAAATTAGTACCAAATGATTAAGAAAAAGGCAAGGAGTTCTGCTGGAGATCAAAATATCTCTTTGTTAAACTAGAGAAGCTGATGTTGGAAAATAGGGCTCATTTCTGTGGATAAGTGAGATTCTTAACAATAAACCCTGAATCACCAGCAGTGCTGGTTGTCACAAGATCCCCAGTGGTGGGCCTGCCTCTGTAAAACTGAAGCATGATATGACACCAGAAGCATGGGCAACAAAGGGAAAATTGGACTACATCAAAATTCATTACTTGTGCATCAAAGGATACTGTCAACAGAATGAAAAGGCAGCTCATGGAATGGGAGAAAATATTTGCAAAACATTTGTCTGATAAAGGGTTGATATTTAGAATATGTGAAGAACTCCTGTACTACAACAACAAGTAACCTGATTAAAAGATGGGCAATGGACGTGAATAGACATTTTTCCAAAGAAGATATACAATTGGCCAATAGACACAAGAAAAGATGCTTAACATCATTCATCATTAGGGAAATGCAAATCATAACCATAGTGACCAGTTGACACCCATTCGGATGGCTGTTATCAAGAAAAGAAAAGAAATGTTGGCAAGGATGTAGAGAAATTGGAACCCTTGTGCATTGCTGGTGGGGATTTAAAATGGTACTGCTGCTGTGGAAAACAGTTCAGTAGTTTCTTAAAAAATCAAAAATAGAATTGCCTTCTGGTCCAGCAATCCCACTTATGGATATATACCTTGAAGAATTGAAAGCGGGAGGGGCCCCGGGGCGGGGGACACACAGTAGGTTAAGCGTCCCTCTCTTGATTTCAGCTCAGGTCATGATCTCAGGATAGTGAGATTGAGCCCCGTGTGGGGCTCCACGCTCTGCGAGGAGTCTTCTAAAATTTCTCTCTCTCTCTCTCCCTCTGCTCCTCCCTGCGCACATGTGCTCTCTCTCAAATAAATCTTAAAAGAAAAAAAAAGAATTGAAAGCGGGAACTCAAACAGATATTTGCACCCCCATGTTCATAGCAACATTTTTCAGATTAGCCAAATGGGAGCAACAACCCAAGTGTGCACTGATAGATGGATAAGTAGATAAAGAAAATATGGTATATGCATACAATGGCAAATTATTCAGTCTTTAAAAGGAAGGGAATTCTGACATGTGCTCCAAGATGGATGAACCCTGAGGACATTATAGTAAGTGAAATAAGGCAATCGCCAAAAGACAAATACTATATGATTCCACTTATATGAGGTATCTAAAGTAGTCAGACTCATAGAGACTGGAGGTAGAGGTGGGGGAGGGCCTGGGGGAGCGTAGAATGGGGAAGTATTTAATGGGGACAGAGTTACAGTTTGAGAAGAGGAAAAAAGGTTCTGGAGGTGGATGGTGATGGTGGTTGCACAACAGTGTGAATGTGCCTCATTGCCACTAAATTGCATAGTTAACCTGGGTGGAAATGGCAAATTTTATGTTGTGTGGATTTTTCCACAATAAAAAGAAAAACACAAGCGTGGAGGAGCAAGCGAAGCAGATATTTCTGTGGGGGTGGACTGCTAAGAGGAAGGAGAAGGAAGGGGATGCAGTAATAGTCTGCTCCCTAACTCACTGGTGGAGGAAGGTGGAGGGAGGGCAGGATTGTTACGTCAATGGAATTCTCCCCACTTGGGAAGCAACATAGGGCTGGAGAAGAAGCATCTCCCCAACACCATCTTGAACCTGAGATTTAGTCAGTTTCCCCTGGTTTGCTTTTACGTAGAACCCCACATTTTTTCTGCATGGCTCTTAGATAATAATTGTACTTCTGTTTGTGTAATCATTTAATATAAATCTGTGTTATTAGGTTGAACCATATGAAATTGCCACGCTTGTAAATGAAAAAATGGTTGAATATTGGCCATCTCATATGGTTCAGTGCTCGATAGAGAGTGAGCCCTGGGAGCAAAAGAATGGGGTTGGTTTAGGTAACCCATTCTACACGTGGGGCTTAGCACAGAACCTGGCGTCATGTAGAAGCTTTGCAGGGATCATTTTTTTTTAAATTTTATTTATTCACTTGAGAGAGAGTGAGTGTGAGAGAGAGAGAGTGAGAGAGAGCACAGGGAGGTGGGCAGAGGGAGAGGGAGAAGCAGGCTCCACACTCAGCAGGGAGCCCGATGCAGGGTTCAATCCCAGGACCCTGGGATTACGACCTGAGCCGAAGGCGTAACTTAATTGACAGAGCCACCCAGGCGCCCACGTTTTTTATATATATATATATATATATATATATATATATATATATATCTTAGAACAGATGATCCTGGAATGTAATTAGAGCTCTAGCAGTGTCAGTTTTTATTAATATCATTAATATTAATATTGCTATTACTAATGATATAGTAACAATCACCTGAATCAGAAAATATTCCTGGGAAATCAGAAGCACCAAACAATAAATAAATAAAAGATGGTCGGCTAAAGTACCAGAGGTTTCTTTCTTTTATTTTTTTTTCTTAAAGATTTATTTATTTATTTGAGAGAGAGAGAGAGGATGTGCACGTGAGCAGGGGAAGGGGCAGAGGCAGAGGGAGAGTGAGAATCCTTAAGCAGACTCTGCACTGAGCATGGAGCTGAGAGATGGGGCTCGATCCCATGACCCCAAGATCATGACCTGAGCTGAAATCAAGAGTTAGATGCTTAACTGACTGAGCCACCAAGGTGCACCCCACTTTTTTGAGAGTTGATTCTAAGAGAGGGAGGGCACAGAGCAATTTTGACTATCAATGGCAGGAAAAGGTAGTAGGAAATAAAGAGGGAGAGAGGAAAAAGCTTAGTCAAATGCACTCCTAACACTATATGAGAGAGGCTCAATGAGGTGCACTATTTCTCTGACATTTCAAACCTTAGATGCTGCTTGTAAAAAATGGACTCAATCTTAAATAGAATGGGGGTAAAAGTAACACTGAATACAAATTAAAACAGTCAAAATGGCAGAAGATTCTGGGGATATGAGTTGGAACAAACCTACCAAGAAGGAGAAAGCCTAACACCTGATGTGCAAGGAGGCATGCAATAAAAGATTATGAGAGGAATTTGTTGAAACAAAGCAAATTAGCATTTGGAATTTGGGAGCTCAGGCTATGGTCACAAGTTGACATAACCCATCTCCGACAGAAGCATTTCTACCTAGACAGTGATATGGCACGGAGCCTTTAGGTGAGCTCAAAGATGCCAATACATCAAAGGGACTCAGTGTGATGCATGGCAGTCCCTGGAGAGAAAGAAGAGAAGTTGCTTTCTGCATAGCAATCTCCCAAACCACCTTGGAGAGAGGAATGACACTCTGAGTGGAATGAATTATGGATGGAATCTTCTTGATAGTGACAGTGGCAAATGGTAAGGGTAATGATAACGAGCCCCTTCTGTGCCAGTGTTCTAAGCTCTTTTAGCACATAGACCCCATGAGCCGTGTACACTATCAGTCCTGTGTGCCAGAGGCCTTGCAGCAGCAGCATCCTAAGATGACCCCCATGACCTCTGTCTCCTGGTATAGTGCCCTGGAAGATCCTTTCCCCTTTAGTATGGGAGGACTTGCAACTTGCTTATGTCAACAGAATATGGCAAAGGTGATGGACTCCTTGATTAAGCTATGTCATATGGCAAGAGTGATGGGATGTCACTCCCTTATTTGTTTATATGTACTTGTATTTATATAAGTACAAAGGAATCATTCTCACTCCTGCTAGCCTTGAAGAGGCAAGCCACCCCGACTTCCAGAGCCACAAGAAAATGAATCCTGCCAACAGTGTGAATGAACTCAGAAGCTGATTCTTCTCCAGTCAAACCTCTAAATGAGAACGTGGCCCAGCTGATACCTTGATCACAGCCTAGTGGGTCCCTGAGCAGAGGAGCCAGCTAAGCCATGTTCAGACTCCTGACCCATGGAAACTGTGAGATAATAAATGTGTGTTGTTCTAAGCTGTTAAGTGTATGGTAATGTGTTACACAGTCACACAAAACGAATACATTTTTTGTCAAGGAATTAGAGCAATGACCTAGGTTCCGTGATTCAGATAATCCATCAGTTTCCCAAGAGGGCCAAACCAGAGTAGGATGAGTGACCATATGCATTGGAGCCCCCTCATGGTATGGAACTACCTATGTCCCAGAAGTCTCTCTATTTTTCTTGTGATGCCTTTGAGACATTCTGAGCTCCTTATTCCAGATTTAGTTGTCCCATAGCACTCTATACTTTGTCATCAGACACTTACCACATAGAACACTTGTTTATCTGTCTCTTACTCCCACTGAAATATAAGCTCACTGAGGGATGGGACTGAATCTAGCATCTTCAACTTCTAGCCCAGTGCATGGTCCCATAAATACCTGTTACATGAAAATATGAACGTGTGAGTGAGCAAATGACTTACTGTACACTGTCAATCAAGGTATCATAGCCTAGTGATGAAGAATAAGATGCTGAGGCATTGAGAAACCTGCCCAAGATATCATGACTAGAAAGTGGTATATAGTAAGGGTCAGCAAACTATAGCCTACCGACCAAATCAAGCCCATCACCCATTTTTGTATCAACCACAACAATAGTTCTTACATTTTTAAGTGGTTGGAAAAACCAAATAATAATATTTTATGATACGTGAAAATTCTAGGAAGTTCAAATTTCAGTGCCCATAAATAAAGTTTTATTGGTACATAGCCACGCTCATTTGCACCAGCCGCCTGTTGTCCAATGACTGTTGAATGGTGGACTTGAGTAGTTACACCAAAGGTTGTATCGCCCACAAAGCCTAAAACATTTATTGTCTAGCCTTTTCAGAAAAATTTGTCTCTGAAGTCAGGCCACATGGATTCAAATCCCAGCTTATTTTTCTGCTGTTTCGCCTTGGAATGTCACTTAAATCTTTTGTTCTCTCCTCTGTAAAATGGAGATAAAACATTACCTAACTCAGCATAGTGATGAAGAATCACTCACAATGTATGTAAAATTCTTGAGCGCAAAGTAAATTCCCAATAAATGTTAGTTATGATCTTCATCCTATTATGCCATATCATGTCCAGTTCATGTTATGAAAATATATTCTGTAAGAGAAATATTTTTGTCATGAAAGATGGCTACCTGGTATTTCTAGATACTTATTATTTTTATTTTACTTTTTTAAGATTTTATTCATTTGAGAGAGTGTGAGTGAGCATGAGCAGGGGTAAAGGGGGGCAGAGGGAGAAGCAGACTCCCCACTAGCAGGGAGCCCAACTTGGGGCTTGATCCTAGGACCCTGGGATCATGACCTGAGCAGAAAGCAGCCGCTTAACTGACTTGAGCCTCCTAGGCGCTCCGATACTTATTGATTATTGTAGTTAAGCTTCTCGTGACCAGAATGGGTAAACTCTATATCCACCATCTTCTGCCAGTCCCTGCCAAGCAGAACACTGCATTTCGTAGGCTTATTTGTGCGTATATTTGTGTGTGTGTGTATGTGTGTGTACATGTACATAATACACATTGCACTTGGTGGACGATTCTCACTTTTGGTAAAATGTCATGCTTTGAAAGGCTTATGACCAGACAACATTGAGAGTTTGGACTCAGAGAATGTGCTAGGTTCTAGTATCCAATATATGGTCATGCAAGCCAACCTTTATATGACTTTTTTTTGGGAGAGAGTGGGGGAGGGGATAGGTAATATTGTCTATAAACAGTTAAGATGCTTTCCCCCACTACCCTTCGTGGTACCTGATATTCTTCTATTGGATATTCATTACTCAGGTTCTCAAGTTTTTTAGACTTTAAAAATATTCTAGCACCTAGTGGAGTGCCAAATATCCTGTAAGATACATATTTCAAGTGAAAACTGAGCAGGATTGTATAGAAATATGGTCCAGTGGAGGATAAATGTCTCAGAAGAAATGAATGTTCTTCAGGAATCTGACCTCCCTTGCTCTTCATAAGGCCCTCATGATGGTTGCATTTTCAGAGGAAAATAACCAAAGGCAAAGAGAAGGACTTACTATTGGTGTTTTGGGAGGTCAGCTCTTATCCATCCCAATAAAGCTCAATAGCCCCAGAGTTCTTAGAACCCCAAGTGTTGGAATACTAGCCACTGGGCTTTCTTGTCAGATGAGTGTGCAGTACAGTGGTCTGTACATCGAGCCACTTGTTCAAGCCAGAGGTGCCTCTTTAGGTCTTTGGAAGTGACAACTCTTGCCTCCTGGTCACTATACTGTTTTCCAGAAAGGTCTTCAGAAGGAAAGTTCTGCTGAAGCACTGACCACTGACTTCCATAAAGAGTCCTGTCCCAGGGTCAGACTCTCACATCTGGATCTAAAACAGCAAGCGATAGTGCTATAAACTTCAAAATAAAAGATTCCTTTGCCTTAGGCAGGGAAGCATTATAAATCTTGCTGAGAACTTGAGACGCTGGTTAAACTCATTATTTGCTGTTCAAGACTCTCCTCTTGCAGTTTTCATCCTTTGTTAAATTTATAATCTTTAAATCCTTAGCCAAGATCCAAGCCTTTAGGGAAGAAGCAGCCGGAAGATTTAAAACTTCTCCTGTCCCCAGGGATGTTAATGGTGAAATAGACTTTCGTAATACGTTCTTAATTGTCACCATAAATCAACATCATCCAATATGTTAAGTTTGCCCATGTAAATTGCCGATTGGAGAGCCTTTTCCATGCTTTGGAGACAGTTGTAACTTTGATGAGACAAGTGGTCTGTCTTTGGGGATGTGGCCCAATAAACATACTAATTCATTTCCTGAATACATGCCCTGCTCTTTACCCTCAGAGAAAGTGTCCTACTAGCTGAAGGAAGAAGCTCCTAAGTGTGGAGTGTTGAAGTTACAGCATACAAAGAGAAGGGCATTCTTACCCCTGGGCTATAGTTTTTCACTGAAATCTTCTGTGCCTTAGCAATTGTTCCTTTAAATGGGTCCTCTGGAATTTGTCAGCCAGCTTATCCAGTCTTTGAGAATTTCTCTGAGGGTATCCCAACTACTTTTTTCTTTTTTTTTTTTTTTTATGCGTGCATTGCCTGCATTTCTTTCCAGTCAATTCGGTCATCAAACATTTGCTGCATACCTACTACGTGCACTGTTTTTGGCACGAAGCTGTCACGGAGAATAACATAGCAAAGAACCCCACATCTCAAAGGAGGACAATGGGTGACTTATTTTTATAAATGAAAATATCTGGTTCTGTGATGAAAATAATCAACACTCTTCAGTTTCAAAGAGGCTCTTTCAGGGTGGGGGGTTACAAAGAAGTCTTAACCGAGGAGTTCACATCTAAAGTGAGACCTGCGGGGAAAGAGGCAGCCCTCCACAGTCCAGGGGAAGAGTAGTGCAGGCCAAGCACCAGTGAGGATTGGGACCCAGAAGAATGAGCTTGACATATTTGATGCACAGTTCAAAGGTGGAAGTAGCTGGAGTATGAGAGAGGGTCAGTGCAGAGAGATTAGATGGGAGAGAGGGCAGGGGTCAGATCACAGAGGGCCTGACACTGGAGGGGATTCTGAGCATGAAGGGAAGCCCTGTAGGTTTTGTTGGCATGTTGTGATTTTCATTTAAAAGGCCAGTTCCTTCTGCAGAGAATGGCCTGCAGCAGGTGTGGAAGCTGGGAGTTTTCCAGGCGAGGGGGGCAACAAGGAGGGGAGGGATAAAGGGTGGGCGGGGAGAGGATGATGCAGTTGATGGAGTGGAGGGATTGGCAATGAGAGGATGAGGGAATGGAAGGGATCAGGGGTGACGTTTTAGGTTTTGGCTGAAGGAGCTGCAGGAAGGGTGGTGCCATTTACTGAAATGGGAAAGAGACACTTGGCTTTTGCTTGAGGTTTTATCTGGGGGACAGGCACTCATCGGTTCCGTTTTGGCCACGGGGCGGGGGGCGGTTTGAGGAGCCTGGAAAACACTGAAATCGGGCTGTCAAGGCTGCAGGTCATGTTTGTGCCTGGAGCTCAAGGGACGGGTCCGAGTAAAAACCAGTATGGGTGATTTGAAAGGCTCCCAGCTGAAGGGTGGAAAAACCACAGCTTCCCTCAGCACCAGCTTTTTATGAGCACAGATAATTAGCCAGGACCCCACCTGGCAGGGGCATGGCACGAGTAAGCAGACAGAGCCCTGGAGGCTGGACGTTCAAGCTGTCTGCCCTGTGTCCCTGGCATCTCACCTGTTTTCTTTCATGGTGTTTCCTCTCTGCAAATTGCTCATTCATTTTCATTCAATAAATATTTCTTGTGTGCCCCCTGCATGCCAGACACTATGCTAAGCTCTTGGGAGAAGAGTACATATAATATATTTACAAAGCAGGTCAAGATGGGAGGCGGACATACACACACCTATGTCATCTATGTGATGTACTGTATACATAATTGTATGAAATCAGAGTTCCATTGGTTCTGTACCTGGGAAAATTCTCTTGTGCTCTTCTTTCGTGGTCATACTTGACCTCCACTCCTGACTAACGATACTGAGAAGGACAGGGAGTAGTGCCAAATTCTTTCTGAGTTCTCCTTCCATGTTTCAAACTCTGTGGTGTTTGATCCCCAGTATTTCAGTTCATATGGAAAAGGCCACCCAAAGGTGCCTAACTTGAAAGAGAAGAGGAATGCAAGGAGAAGCTGAACTTAGAAAGATATATGGAGTGGGGTACCACCAGCAACACAGCCAGCCTCAAGGAGGAAACAGCGAAAGCCAGCGTCCAGGTACTGCTCACCTAGAGGGCGTGCCTGCACTTTATCCTTGAGTACTCACCCAGAAAACTAGGATGAGAAACAGGTTGGCACTCCGTGGAGGGGTGAAGCCATGCATGCCTAGAGGTAACCTGGTAAGCCCAGGGGAAGGAGAACCTGCAAGTTCCTGAGTCGTTCCCTGTGAAATGAACTCTGGAAATAAAAAGTTCCGTTTTAGAAAAATACATTTCTTGCTCATCTCTTCTGGACTCTGATGTTTACCCCAGATGAAGGATGACTTCAGAGGGAAAAGTGAGTTCCTTGTGGTTGGTTATGAATGTGTTGAGGCAGGAAGTAGAAATCCATGTAGTGGCAAGGTTTTAAAGTAGACTTTTGAGGCTAATGGCGGCATGAAGTTACTCAGAGGATCTTTCCACTAACATCTGATGCATGGAAGGGAGCAAGAAAGTTGTTAACCAGTCCCGGGACTGCAGGTGGCGCTGAGCAGGGCACACGGGGAACTTGGGTCAGAAGTCTGCATTTTGCCTTTTCCCTTCCCAGACTCCTTTCCCTGACTTGTAAGGCACATTAAACCCTTAAACAATAACAGCTTTCAGGATCCATGATGCATCATTAAATAAGTTAAGGGCTAATTAAAGGGGGCCCTGTGTCCCTAATTTTACTGTGCTAAATCACCTGTGCCCCATTTCAGCAAGTGTTTCCAAGCCAGGAATTTGCCCATAAAATGATCTCACATTAGCCCGGTGTGTTGGGTTTCATTTCCTTTTATGCAATTATCTATTAGTAATTGGAGAAGTCATTACCACAGAATAAATAATTGAACATAAATTAGATGACGTTGGAGTCACACTTTGGCTGAAGAGAGGTACAGTGTGTCACGCATGTATTTAAACGCTAAGAGTGCAAAGCACCCTGCCCTGCAGCCATCCGTACCTATCCTGCTGGTGTGGAATTCCAGTTGTTGCATATTCTCTTTTCTTAGGTGAAATGCAGACCCTGAAAAGGTCAGACCATCTGCTCAAGTGTAAGATAAGTTGGCAGTAAAGTCAGGTGTCACCAGGAGAGTTTTAACTGTCTGAGAAGGGGCCTCACAAGGTGGTCTTTATTTGGGGGATGGATTTATCATGCACCATCCAGGACCTCCCAGGCTTAGAAGCTTTCTACATCAGCACAGGAGAGTGGAATGTTCTCTCAGGTATTGAGGCAAGAGCTTGATTCAAGTAGGCTTCCAGAAATGGAGAAAACACCCAAATGTCAACATATTCATTTAAAAGGAGGAAATATGGCATCTTGGAAGCAGGGTACAGAGAGTGCCCTGCATAACTCCAGGGGCCACAGTTCATATTGGGCTTCTTGCCAGGGGCACGCTTTTGCCTCCTGGTCCAAACCTTGTACCCTTGAAGGCAAGTGACCACTTGGTTTTACAGTTGAAGAAACAGAGGCCAAGATAAATTGGTATATACCTAAGAAATATATATATATATATATATTTTAAAGATTTTATTTATTTATTCATGAAAGACAGAGAGAGAGAGAGGCAGAGGGAGAAGCAGGCTCCCAAGGAGCAGGGAGCCCGACACGGGACTCGATCCCAGGACCCTGGGATCACGACCTGAGCCGAAGGCAGACGCTTAACCATCTAAGCCACCCAGGCGCCCACCTAAGAAATATATTTACCCAGTGGCAGAACTTGGGCTCAAACCCAGATCTTCTGGTTCTTAGTTCAGTCCTCTCACTGACTGTTGACTTTTTAGGTTACATACCATATGACTCCATTTATATAACATTTCCTAAATGAGAGAAGTTTAGAATGGGAGGAACCAAGGCTTAGAGACAGAGAGGGGTGTGGGTGGGGGGTGAGGTGACTGTAGTTATAAAAGACCAACATGAGGGATCCTTGGGGTGATGGATGTGTTCTGTATCTTGATATGATGATGGTACATGTACCTATGTACGTGATAAATTTGCATACAACTAAATACACAAGTAGATAAATGGGGCGATCTGAATAAGATCAATAGATGTCATCGCTATTAATACCTCGTTACGATATTAGACTATAGTTTTGCAAAATGTTACCATTGGGGAAAACTGGGCATAGTGTACGTGGGGGCTCTCTGGTTATTTCTTATACCTGCTTGTGAATCTACAATGATCTCAGTGAAAATTTCAACTAAATAAATGAACGAGGGTTTGGTATATAATAGCATAGATAAATCCCAAGTATGCTATCTAGTTTTCTGATGCTTGAAATGTTTATTTAAAAACTGCTAGGGGTTCTGGGGGTGGCTCAGTCGTTAAGCGTCTGCCTTCCGCTCAGGTCGTGATCCCAGGGTCCTGGGGTCGAGCCCCGCATCGGGCTCCCTGCTCGGCGGGAAGCCTGCTTCTCCCTCTCCCACTCCCCCTGCTTGTGTTCCCGCTCTCGCTGTGTCTCTCTCTCTGTCAAATAAATAAATAAAATCTTAAAAAAAAAAAAACTGCTTAAAAACATTGGGAAGGTTTTATTATGAAACTTTTCAAAGATACCGAAAAGTAGAAAAGACAGTATAATAGAGACCCATATAGCTATCCTGTAGCATTTGTTAGCATTCTGCCATACTTTACTTAGTCATTTTAGAGTACATACAGACACATAACACTTTGCCCTGAAATATGCGACCCTGCGTCTTCAAAGAATAAGATCACTTTCCTATGTAACCACAATACCATTATCACACCTAACAAAATTAACAGTTCTTTCATATCATCTATTAAGTTGGTCCATGTTTAAATTCCTGCAATTTTCTCAAATTGTATTTTATAACTATTTTTTTTAAAACCAGGATTGAGGGGCGCCTTGCTGGCTCTGTCTGTCAAGCCTCCAACTCCTGATTTCAGCTCAGGTCATGATCTCAAGGTCCTGGAATTGAGCCCTGTGTCAGGGATCCATGCTCAGTGGGGAGTCCGCTTGAGATTCTCCCTCCCCCTCTCCCTTTGCCCTACCCCTCAAATAAATAAATAAATCTTAAAACAAACAAACAAACAGGATCCAAACAAGAAAAATGGGTTTTGTTTGGTTTTTATGTTTCTTTTAGTCCTTTGCAGCTAGGGTCCATTCTTATACATTGATTACAGTATCCTTCATAATTCAAGGACAGCCTTGGGATGGTTGTGTTTTTGGCAACCATCCTCCAAAAGACTCTTGAAAAGGCTTTTCTTATGAAGTTCTTATCAACACTACCTTACTTCGTAGGCTGCTATTTACCTTTTGAATATATTATCTCATCTGATTCAGTAACACTGGATGCTCCAGTTTTCTCAGTAATAGACTTGAGGTAATATTAGCTTTCATTCAGGTATTAATGGGATACTTCTTATTATCCCCACTTCACAGAGGGAGGAAACTGAGTTTCAGGGAGGTTAAGTGGCTTTCCCAAGGTCACCATTACTGGCAGAATCAGACCCCTTGACTCAGTTATCTTTCTACTGTGCCATTTCCTAGGACCACACAGAGAGACAAAGAGAAGCCACAGCGCTGCGCACTGTGCTCCACCTAGCAATTTCTGGAGCTGGACTACCCACCTGCCATATTTAAAATGTGGCAGACTCTTGTCTTGCTGCCGACGGCAGAAATGGGATTTACCCAACATGGCTAGAGGGCTGGAAGGCTAGGCTCAACCTCATCTCTGCTTTGACTCACTGTTTTTGCAGGTGATACTGGTGGCCCACCCACATCCCTTCTGCTCTCACCATTTCCGTGGGAGTTGGCCTAACTTCCAACTGCTGGCGCCTGTGTCTCTTTCTTGAAGGGTCTTTGGGGTCCCTGGAGCCTATTTTGCCCATGCTCATGGGAAACTGGAGAGAGTGGGAAGTTATCACCTCTCAGGAGTAGGCACCAACCTATGATGATTGAAAGTTGGGGAACAATTTTTCAGCCCTTTTGGATGACTCAACAGTGCATATTCCACACTGGTCCCAGAGAGTGCCAGTATGGCTAAGCCCCAGTTTCCCACGGTGGTAATTTGCCTGGTAACATACCCTTCATACTGGTTTCCCTCCCTTCCCTGTCTCACTTCTCTTCACCCTACTCATGTGTCCTTGGATCACCTCCTAATAAATCATTTGCATTTGAATCCTTAATTTTAGGGTTTGCTTCTGGAGGAACCCAAATGAAGACACTTCTCTAGGTCTTTGGCTAGAACCACCAGGAGATGTGGCTTTTGTCTTCTTGGGCACACAATTCATGTTGATTTACCAAGAAAATGGTTTGGGATGAAGAAACAGTGAACAACCCAGGATGAAAGGTTTTCTCCCACACCTGAAAGCTATATGGCCTAGGCTATAGAAAGTTATCTATAGTCAGATCTTGCTTGGAAGGAGAATGAGACCCCTAAGGGAAGGACACCCTTAAAAGATATTTTACCATATCCATTAAAGGAGGCCTATAAATTCTAGGACTTGGGGGCTTTGCAAGTACAATATTCCCCCCTCCCCCACAGGAAGAAAAAGCTTGCATAAAACTCTGCTTTTAATTAACAACATGTAGTTAAACTAATATTGCTTCATTACATAGAGTGAGAACTTCTGACAGCAACTTTCAAAGGGAGAAAGTACCAATCTGATCTATGTTGACTATAAAGCATCGTTTCTTAAGCAGCTTAGCAGAGGTAAGGCAGGGCAGATTTATTTAGATCGTTAACCCTGGGAAATAAAACTGGAGCTCAGCGCAGCGTTTGTAAAACGGCCGCCTTGCCTACACTGGGGTGCTTTGCTTTCCAGAGGACGAAAGAAAGTGATGGAAAAGGCAGGGCATTGGTGTATTGCTGCCCGCGGAGGAGCTTTGGGTGGTACGTGTCCCCCTCCAGCTTTATCATCTTCCTGGAGATAGTTGGGCTTTGATGTGCATTACAACATATCTCTTCCAGGCTTAGACCTTCCTCTCTCTCCTTGGTTGGGGCGGTTTATTGGCCAGTCTGTGCAGAAAAGCCACAATAAGGATTTTGGGCTGTACCAATGACACAGCAGTTTAATAATCGTAAATCCCAGGCAGATCTACCCAAAGGGGAAATGGGGTGGAAGAAGTTGTGCAGACAGACAGGGGTTAACCTGCCTCTCCCAGGAAGGGCAGGTGCAGTGGGAGGCACAGCAGAGTTAGCTGGGATGGCCATGTCACAGCCTTATTACCTGATTGGCCCTTATGTGCTCAGGATGTTAAAGCCTGACATTTTAAAAAACTTGCAGGGGGAGGGGGAAGTAATTTTATATTTGCTGAAAATTTGCAAAGATGGCATAGATCATTAGACACCGTACCCAGGTTCCTGTATTGTTAAAACCTTATATTATCATGGTACTTTGGTCAAAACCCAGAACCCAACAGGGGGCATCACTATTAGCCAAACTCCAGACTTTATTCAGATCTTGCCAGGTTTTCTATTCGTATCCTTTTTCTATTCCAGGAGATCACAATACATTTCATCGTCACGTCTCCTGAGTCTCCTCTGGTCCAGTGACAGTTTCTTGGTCTTTCTTTGTTTTTCTTGACAGTTTTGAAGAGTACTGGTCAGGCGTTCTGTAGATTGTCCCTCAATTTGGGCTTCTCCTGGTTAGACTGGTGTAATAGGCTTTGGGGAGGGATAGACAGAGGGAAGTGCCCTTCTCATGCATCATGTTGGGGGTAGGTACCATCGACATGACTGGCCACTGGGTAAGTTAACCTGATCACCTACACCTGATTCATAAATACCTGTTTACCCTTTTCAGGGCAGGAGTATGGTTGATGGGAATATGTTTTGTCAGCAGGCAGGGGTGCCTTAGGCTTGAGTCAAATAGCACATTCCTGAGGACGACAAAGCCAGCAGATCTGGGGCAGGAAGGCAAATTTGTTGATGGGAATTAAGGGATGATTCTGTTGTGCTCCTGCCCGTAATGAAGCCACTGTAGGCAGTCAGAGAACCCAATATGACAGGTGAAGTAACTGTGTTCCAACATTGGACAAAGACAGCACATGATGTTGGATGTTTATAGACATTTTAGGTGTAATATTCAAAAACGGGAAAACCCCAAATGCCTTTCACCATATGAGTGGATAAATGAATAGAAGGGGATTCATATGATGGCATTCTCCTCAGTCACGAAAAAGAATAAACTAACAGTATGTGCAACAACACGGATGAATCCCAGAAAACTCATTCTGAGGGAGAGAAGCTAGACACGGAGGAGCACATACTGTTTGATTCCATTCATATTAAATCCTAGAACAGGGAAACGGCTTTATGGTGACAGAA
Source organism: Eumetopias jubatus (assembly GCF_037043125.1). Lineage (NCBI taxonomy): Eukaryota > Metazoa > Chordata > Mammalia > Carnivora > Otariidae > Eumetopias > Eumetopias jubatus. Next base: position 82,135,459 of record NW_028274818.1, read on the forward strand.
AGGACTGACCATGAAGGGACATGAGGATCTTTAGGGTTTCATATTTGATTGAGATGGGGGGTTATACAACCGTATACACTTGTCTAAACTCATCAGGCTGTACCCTTAAAATGGATACATTTTTTTTTACATAAATTATACCTCCATGATATTGATGTAAAAAGTAAAAAAGAAAAATAATTAAGGACAGAGTCTTGGAAACTGAAGTTTTTATGGAAAGAGGTAGAGGAGAGGTCACGGGGAGAAGCTGAGACCAGGAATGTGAACCTCTCCAAGGATGTCGAGTCCTCTGTGTAGGTGGCATATGGGGATGGCTCCAGGGGCTTAAAGCCACTCATCTCCTTCCTGATCCTCCCAGGTCTTACCCAGGTCCTCTTTCACAGTGCTTAGTATTAAATATATCTGTATCTGTGAATTTACTGTGACTTTCATTTTCTTAATGAGATGGTTAAATACCTTTTTTTTTTTTTTTTTGCCAACTTAAAAATACCAGTTTCTACAGATGGAGATAAACAAGTCAAATGTCTACTTACATTTAATTTATTTGGTTCATATGCCAATGTCAATTTGGGTATAAAATAATACGTCATTTTGGGGCACTGGGTGGCTCAGTCTGTTAAGCGGCAGACTCTTGGTTTCAGCTCAGGTCATGATCGTGCGGTCGTGGGATCGAGCCCCACATTGGGCTCTATGCTCAGTGTGGCGTCTGCTCCAGATTCTCTCTCCTACTCCCTCTCCCTCCAGCTCATGCTTTCTCTCTCGGTCAAATAAATAAATAAAATCTTTAAAAAATAAAATAATAGATTATTTTAGAGCATAGCTTTTTTTTCTCACAGTCCCATTTCATGAAATCTGTACTCATATGCATAGGGCCATCTGTGTCTCCACCACTCCTTCAGCCACCGAGAAGAGGCATTCGTTTTATTAGTGAGCGCTGCTTTATGCTTGGCCACAGTGGGGACCCATTTGTCTCAAGCCTGGCCAGCCCTGGCTGCCACGCGGGGTGACGGGAGTGGTTAGTTAGCCAGTTGGCTGTGCAGCATATTCAGCACAGAGGGGCTATAGACCCGGTAGAAGTGTACCAACTCCTCTAATTTAGGAGCATATCCTAAAAGGATGGCCTCTCCACCTACTACATTTGGCCAGATAGATCAGTTTCAGTTTTGATCACCCAGGGGAATTCCACTCACATGGTCTGTGAAGCCCAAAGCTCTTTTGGCAGCTACTCCTAGCATTCGCTTCTGAGTCTATAAAAGCAAGGTCTTTGGGAAGAGCCCAGGGCTCTCTCGTGGCCTGTTATCTTACAGATAGCTAACTAAACTTGACTTTCTAGAAGCCAACTCAGAAGAGCCTGGGGAGGGAATCTTGTGCCCTTGGGTCAGACCCTTCCTGAATAAGTTATTTGAAGACAGCAGCTAACTAAGGACTGAATAATAATAAGAAATCTCAATATTGGTGCAACTCATTGTTCAAAAAACCTGGTTCTGAGCATTGAAACCAGTTAACCGTACAGATAATTCCAAAGAGTTGTATACATGGGACCAGAAGAGTGAAAATATAATGTAACTATGCCTGTAAAGCAAGCCTACACCATGCATATACATTTGTAGATCGTTGGAATTCTGTCACAGTGGCTTAAATCTCTGATAGCAACAGCTATAGTGTTCATTAATTGCTCCCTCCATTTGTAAGTAAGTACAATGCCCTAGACAGTTTGTTCTGGCCTGGGGATGTAATAGTTGACAAGGCAGTCTTATACGCCTTTGATGACTTATTTATGAATGTGTTTCACAATCCCAGAACACATCGGAGTATTTTATACTCTCCTGTCTTTGCACCCACTGCCCCCTCTGCTACTGGTAACTTCTTTTTGATACTTCCTCCTCTGTCTGCCTCGCAGGCTCCTACTCATCCTGCAGAAACCCAGGTGACGTGATACCCTTTTTGTGCAGGTTTCCCCTAAGCTCTCCTTGTCACTCCTCCCCCGCCCCTGATAGGATTAGCTCCTCCCTGCTGTATGCTATACTCTACCTTCTAAGTGCTTCTCCTCCTTCTTCTTTTTATTATGCTGAATTGCAGTTTTATTTGTGTCTTTCTCCCAATAGACTGGGAACATCTTTGGGAAGAAAGTGTATTCTTTTCCATTTCTGCATCATAATGTCTAACACATACTAAGCACTCAGAAAATGTTGCGGGATGGCCTTTTAAGCAAGTTCAATGTCTGGTTGCTTACTGTTGAAACCTCTTTTTTAAGAGCTGCAGGGTCACCTAGGTGACTGGCATTGCACCTGGTAATTCAACTTCCTGTCCCCACTTTTAAGTCCTCAGAGGACTCTCAGAGCCAATTGTGTTTTGCTACCCCTGACCAAGGTATTGGTCGAACCAATCATCTGTCCACTCCAGTTACCTACCCTGTGTGCTTTTTATGAGAATCTACTGCTTTGCCACCCCCTTGTGCTCTGAATTGTCTAATCTGTTCCCACCAGAAACCCAGTGGGGCAGACAGGGACTGTCACCCTCAGTCGGAGAAGAGCTCAGGGAAGTTGAGCTGTTTGCAAGGTTGTACACTTCGCAAGTAGAAAGTAGGAATTGGAAGTTGGATTTTCTGATTTCAAATCTAAACCAGGATACTTTTCAGAATGAGAAGGCTCCCTTGTCTACACATCCATCATGTGTTATGTGTGCTATGTATATTGTATGTGCCATGTATTATAGAGGAGGCTGAGAAGGTGAGGGTTATTTCCTAGAGGAACAAGCAGACACATGTAAAATGCAAAGAGACAATATAGAGTCAACATGGAGAATGCAGGAGAGATGAGAAAGAGAAAAACAGCCCTGGACAGTCAAGCGCTGACCTCACACTCACAGCTGGTCCTTGGTGCTGTCCTGGTGAACATTGGCAGGTGCACAAATGACCAACATCAGACAAGGTCGCCCTGTGGATATAATGGAGCAAGACAAACCCAAAACCATTCTGTAATCATGTGTGAGCACAAAATAAGACCACTGTCAAAGCCACAAAAAGACAGGCATCCTTATTTCCTGGCTTATGGGAGTGACTTCTGCTTCCTTATCAGTTATAACTTCAGCTCTACTTCATTCCTTTTGACCACTAGATACGATTCATTAGGACCTCCAATCAGAATTATCATCATCCTCACTTCCTGACACATCCAGTCCAGAGTAAGGCCTTGCTCCCTTGCAACCTCTCCCAAATCACACACCATCTCAAATCCTATAACAAGTTCCTGCTAGTACTAATAATAACCTCTTACTAAGATGCCTCATGGCATCTTCTCCATCGTGGGCCATCCCCCTCATTGCTGTGGGCCAGTAAAGCCAACCTTGTTTGACGAAGTGTGTTTCTGGTGGTCTTCGACTCATGGGCATACAGCAAATGGAAAAAGAAATACCAGATGTGTGGTACAGATAATACTGATTCAAAGGCTTCCCATGAAACCTCTGGAAGTCTGTCAATTTCAGTTTTCAGCATGGATCTTGTCTCCTTTCTGAAAGAAGCTGAGATCCTCTTACTTCTTCTATTAGTCATGGCGTAGAACAGGACTTTTCAACCTTGTTTGTGCATTGGAACCACTTGGGTAGCTTTAAAAACACAGATACCTGGGTTCCAACTCCAGAGATGCTGGTTTAATTGGTGTGGGTTGTGGCCTGGGCATCAGCATTTTTTAAAGCTTAGAAGTGAGGCCAATATGCAGACAAATTTGAGAATTACTGGTAAAATATGATTTCTGTGTGTGTGTGCATGTGTGTGTGTAGAACAACATAAGAGGATGTGAATGTATGCTTGACCGTGAGTGCTTGTGTGTCTGTGATATTTGTGGTAGAGGAGGAATGTGCTTATGTGTGTTATGTAAAATGGGATGTCTATGTGTGTGGCAAAGTGAGGCAGGCCTGTGTGTGTAAGAGTGTGTGCACTGTGCAGCCCTGTGGGAGGTAAGGGCATCAGATGCCTGGGGGGGCAATTGCACCTGCAGTTTATCGTGGAGATGGCAGCGAGAGGGTGTCTATGCCAGACTCGTTGGCAGTTGGGGAGGAGTAGCTGACTGGGGAACTGAGTGAGGAGAGGAGGCCCAGTTAGCAGAGCAGGGCCTTGAGCAGCTGGTGGGAGCATCTAAAAATCCAGTGGTGTGGCAGTTACGTACGGACTTGAGGAGGATGCTCTTGTGATTCCTGTCTTGTGATTGGGAAAAGATGGAAAGCATGATTCTTCTACCTTTAAAAACTTACCGCCTCAGTTAATTTTGCTTAGAGTGGTGGTTGCCGACTGTTGTGGGCATCGGGGTCATCAGGAGAGATTGTTAAAACACAGCTTGCTGGGCCCCCTCCCAGAATGTTTGACTGTGGACATCTGGGGAGAGGCCTGAGAACCTGCATTCTAACAAATGCCCAGGAGATGCTGCTGCCGGTGGTGGTCTTGGGACCACAAATTGAGAACCATTAGTTCAGAACAGTGGTTCTGTTTTCCCAGATGACTGCCTACTGGGCCCACTTGGGAAGTTACCCGTTCCTAGTTCTTATCTTGGACCACTTCAGTCAGTGTGTGTGTGTGTGTGTGTGTGTGTGTGTGTGTGTGTGTCCTAAGCAATGGGAGTTCTCAAAACTCCCCAGATGATTCTAATATTCAGCCAGAGTTGAAACCCTGCCTGGCAGGTAAGTTTCACAAAGGCGGACATTTTTGTCTGTTTCTCTTTTGTTCACTGGTGTATCTCCGGTACCTAAAAATTGCCTTTCACTCAGTAGATGCCCAGTAAACATTTGTTGAGTGAATGAGTGAATGCTACTTATGAGGTACCAGCCCTCCAAGACTGAGAGTTAGCTGTTAATTCAGCATTTATCTGAGCACCTCCTGCAGGGAAGGAAGTGTATGAGAGTACAATTTTTTTGCCTCTCCACACTGAGGTTCTTGAACTGTTGGCTTTTCTTTTCTTTCTTTCTTCCTTTCTTTTTTGTCTTGTGGCAGCAAGGAGCCTACAGGGGTTGAATAGCATGGGTCTTCTAGAGCTCTGGAGCGCAGCACCCTCATGTCTCTGTATATGACTAAGATTTTAAATTTTTTTCTCATTTAGCTGTCAGGAAAAACCTATCAGTGATGGAGAGAGGATGGACCAGCCACTGTCAGGGCCTTGGCTCTGTCATCCCCAGCACCCTGGCCCCAGGGACAGGGATACCCTGCTTATAGTTCAGATTTAGTCCTGAGCAGTTGGACCTGATTTGCATTATCCAGACCACTTTGCTGCCAGGGCTGATGCCATGTACCTGGACATCGAGTTTGAGTTCAGAGCTCTTTTATCATTGTTTATTCTGTTTATTGCTTACCAAAGAAATGTATTGATAACTAGTTTCTGGTAGAAAAAGGGACAAATCTAAGGGGAAGGTATGATTTTATTTCTCTTGCTATGTTGGGTCCTACTTTTTTAAAATAGATTTTATTCATTTATTTGAGAGAGAGAGAGCGAGCATGCACATGTGCACACACATGAGTTGGGGGAGGGGCAGAGGGAGAAGGAGAGAATCTCAAGCAAACTCTGAGCTGAGCATGGAGTGCTTTGTGGGGCTGGATCCCATGACCCCGACATCATGACCTGAGCTGAAATCAAAAGTCAGATACTCAACCGACTGAGCCACCCAGGTGCCCCAAGGTCCTACTTTTAATGAAGACCTCTCCTTACTGTATTCACTGAGCAAATAAATGTTTATGAAGGGCCTGTAATGGGCCAGACTCTGGGAACTAGGGATAGCATGTGAACAAGACCTGGAATCATGGCTAGGACAACACCGTCCAGTAAGACTGTGCTGATGGAAATCTTTCCTATCTGTGTCAGCCACTTGAAACATGGCTGGTGTGACTGTGAAATCGATGTTTGTTTTGTTTTATTTGAATTAATTTACACTTAACTTTAAATAGCCACGTGCTCTTTACCGCGGCTACCATATTCAACCAGACGGGACTGGTGAGTGAGGATGGCACATCATCTAAATACATGCTGACAGCATCTATTATGTGCTTTGAAGGAGAAACATAAAGTGCTTTGAGAGCATCTATCAGAGGCATGATATGTCATCTGAGGGAAGAAGAAGGCATTCCTCAAAAAGTGACGTTTATGATCCTTCAATTCTGCCTAGAACTTCTCTTCAATGGAGACCTCAAAAATATCCCTGTGAGGACCAGATGCAGTTTCATTGTTACATCTTTTTTTTTTTTTAAGAATTATTTATTTATGAGAGAGAGAGAGAGTGTGTGAAAGTACAAGTGGGGGGAGGGGCAGAGGGAGAAGCAGACTCCCCACTGAGCAGGGACCCCCCGGAGGTGGGGCTCCATCCCAGGACCCTGAGATCATGACCTGAGCTGAAGGCAGACACTTAACTGACTGAGCCACCCAGGCGCCCCTTGTTACATCCTTTTGATTGCCCTTGGTTTCTTCTCTCTCTAGGAATCCTCCTTCTTACTCCTTAACCCGGTTTCTTCTCTCTCTAGGAATCCTCCTTCTTACTCCTTAACCCCAGAAAAGCATCCCCACACAAATAACCCCATAAGAGGAGCCCTGAGCCGCCAATTCAAACACTTCATCACCATATCCAGGTAAGTAAAGATGAAAACTTGTTGTGTTTATTGGTTATTGTGTTAGTGTAAATATTTTCCTGTAGCATTAGAGATTCTTCTTAATTGTAATTTTGATGGCAATCATCATGTTTCCCCCTGTGGTTCTACACTGTCATGTATCTCATCAATTTCCTACCTTTGGCATTGGGCACTATTTTTTTATCCCCATTATAAATAATGCTGTGATGAACATCCTTATGCAGAAATCCATGCTTGCATTTCTGACTATTTTCTTGGGGTAGATTCTTCGAGGAGAGGAGGGTGATGACTGAATCAAAAGTCAGGAGGTTTTTGATTTTAAAGGTTTTTGATACATATGGCAAAATTGCCTTCTGGGGTGTTTGTACCAATTCATAATTTCTTTAGCAATGAATGAGAATTCTGGTGTATTCTGCTGTTCTCTCTTAAACTCGTATCAAACATGTCTGCATGTTGCTACAGAGACTTTACAACTATTATTTGTAGTGGCTGCATGAAGTTTGATTGTAGTGATGTGCTATAATCGTCCTCTCTCAAAAGAGGTTGCTAATTGATGCTGTTCATGCTGGGCTCTCCCTGGCCCTGCCAAATGGAGCGCCTCCATCAAGTCACAGCTGTCTGGAATCCATCTGGCCCTCCGGAGAGGGCTGTTCTGTGAACTTTCCACATCCATGGGCAGCATTTCTTAGGCACACACTTTCCTTTAATGATACTCCAGGAAATAGGGGTTTCTTGGAATAAAATCCAGGCAATAGACGCAACATTGGCCTTTGGCTGGGACAAAAGATACCTCAACCAGTGCATTCATTTCTGCCTGAAAAGAAAGAACACTGGAATGGGAGTCAGAAGATTTAGGATAAGACCTGTTCTATGTGCCAGTCAGGACTTTTCTGGATAGAAACAATGGATAGAAACCTAACTCATACTGCATAAACAAAAGAGAGAATTTGTTATTTCATATATAGCAGTCTTCCTTATCTTCAGGGGGTATATTCTAAGATCCTCAGCAGAAGCCTGAAACAACAGATAGTACCGAGCCATCATATACTGTGATTTTTCCTATGCATACACACCTGTGATCAAGTTTAATTTATAAATTAGATATAGTGAGAGATTACTACAATAGTTATTAATAATAAAATAGAACAATTATAACACTATATTGTAATAAAAGTTTAACGAATGGGTCTCTCTCTCAAAATATCTTAGTGTCCCATACCCACTGTTTTTGTTGTCATGATGTGATACATTAAAATGCCTGCATGGTGAGATGAAGTGAGGTCAATGATGTAGGTCTTTTGACATAGTGTTTAGGCTATTGTTGACCTTCTGATGATACATCAGAAGGAGGATCGTCTGCTCTTGGTCTGTGGTTGACCATGGGTAACTGGACATGAAAAGTGAAACCACGGATGAGGAGGGTGAACCTGTAAATGAAGATATCAGGGGAATTTAGTTTCAAGTGTGGCTGGATCTAGGATTTCTAATAATGCTGTAGCCTTGATCTTGCTCTCCAGTATCTCTATTCCGCATCTCTCTACGCTGGTTCAATTCTCAGAAGATTGTCCTTTTATAGTCTATCACCAAACATGCTCTTAAAGACCCTAGTACAAGGGCCAAATTTTACTTGCTGCCTGTTTTTCTAAACAGAATTTTATTGAAACACAGCCATACTTATTCATGCATGCATGGCCTATTGCTTTTACTCTCGAGCCACAGAACTGAGTATCTGCGAAAGAGACTGTAGGTAGCCTGCGAAGCGGTTAATCTTTGCTATATGGTCCTTCACAGAAAATTTTTGCTGACAACTGGTTTGGTAGAAGGGTATTAATCCTCATTCTCAAAAATGTCTCCATGCTCAATCAATTATTAGCTCCCAGCCACCCTCTCGTTCTTAGTTTCATATCATGGTTTCTACCTAACCTCTTGAGTCTTGGGTCTCGTTTTTTGGACCTTCTAAGTGACTCTGATTGTAATCACTCTAAAATATTTTCCTTAAAGGCCATCTTGACCCTAATGTTAAACCCTGACCCTCAACCCCAATCTAGACTTAAACCTCAACCCTAACCTTAATCCTCAGAGAAGTCTGGGACTTTGAGTTTGATAACCATCATCTTAGAATAACTTAATGAGCCATGCTGTTCAATGGATATTGTGTGTATTTTGCACTGAAAGAGGAGAGATGAGAAGAGTTGTATTTACAATTTAAAAAGAAGTGCTTTGATCATCGGAAAGGCTTAGTGTTGCCACAGGCACGCTCCGGTAAATAATTATTTTAAGCAAGTGACAAACATGTTGCTTTATGTTAATATGAAAATGCAATCCCTGATTCATTTTCGGGCCATCTGCCTCATTTTCAGAGCCCTCATATTGCGAAGAAGTGCCCGTTAGTGTTTTCAGTGGTGTCAGAATGGAATTTTATCCCCCTGAATACCAGTTGGTGCTGTTAGGATGACCTAGCTTCATTCATGATCCTCTGACATCTTGGGTCAACAAAAGTGTAAATGGAAACTGAGGGAAAGGAAAGAATATATTCAAGAAGACATAGGAAAGGAGAACCGGATGGGAGGATGGGACGAATGGGAAATAATCAGATAGTAGGTCCCAGGTACCAATCCCATGCCACAATCTCATCGAATCAGTCCCCTGCTTTACATTCTTCAGTGGCTGACCAGTGTTTACAGCATAAAGGCCAAGTTTCTTTTTTAATTTTTTTTCTTTTTTATTAACATATAATGTATTATTTGTTTCAGGGGTACAGGTCTGTGGTAAGGCCAAGTTTTTTGATGGCACCCACCACCCAGCATCATCTTGCATACCCTACTCTAGAATCCTGTATTTCAGTGCTGTGGAATTATAGGAAGTTTCCCCAATGCTTCCGTGCTTTGTCCATGCGCTCCTCTCTTTCTGGAATGCTCATAATCTTTTTATCTGCCTGGATAAATCTTGCCTGTCCATCAAGATCCTGCTCAGGTATCATCCTCCATCAGGCTTCCTCTGACCCCTTCCATGCTCCTCCTCTGCGCCCCATGCAAGCATCAATCACGGTACTCGTTCCTTCATTCAGCAAGCATTTACTGGGCTCTGCTCTGTGCTGGGTGCTATGATAGATGGTAAAGATTAACAGTCAGTTTACCATCTCAATCCCAAGTAGTTGTGGAAACAGATAAATCACCAGGAAACTACCCAACCATGCTGTAACGTGGGAGATTCAAAAGGCTGTGGGCCACGGAGGGGGGCAGCTCCTTGGAGCCTAGGGGCTGAGTGTTCTAGGAGGGCCAGCAGCATGAGGGAAGTGTGTGAGTACACAAAGAGTTTGAAGCCTGGAAGGCATAAAAGCAGTTTGGGAAGTGTTAGTTGTGGAGGGAGTTAGGCAGGACTTTAGGTCATGAAGGGGTTTGCTAGCCAATATTAAGCATTAGGACTCTGTCCTTAGAACTTCGGGGAAACCACTAAAAGTTTTAAGCCAGAGAGTCATATCATCACATCTGTATTTTGCTTATATTTGTTTTATTTTCTTATTGTCTCCCACACTAGTAATAATATCAGCTAATGTTCCTGGAGGCTACCACGAGAAAGACACAGTGTTGAACTCTTTATCTACATCACCTCACTTAAAGCTTGTTACTGTCTTATAAGATAGGTACTGCTGTATAAACTTAATAGAGATTCAGAGAGATTAATTATCTTGTTAAAAGTCATGCTTTCAATCATTAGAATAATTCTGCGCTTTATAATTATCTAAAATTGAGATATCCATAGTCGCTACTCGAGAGAACTCGGAGCACATTTGCTTGTATGATCTTATTCATCCACTTGATATTCTTAGAATGCTTGTAAAGGCTTCACTTCTGTTTCATGGATGATGACACCAAGAAAGTGATTTGGCCAGGTCCTGCCAGACATGGTCTCGGTCCACCTGGAAACCAGGCTCTTGAGGTTTACTCCTGTATATTGTTAGCCTTCATGGCTTTGGCGTCACATCACAGAAAGCACGTGGCTGCATTATTCTCTTCAGACAGAGAATCAAAATGATAAGGTTCCCTTCTCCTTGGGGGAGGAGTGGGTTGGGTCCCAGAGGCCATGTCCATCGGTGTGCTTGTTCCTGCCCTTCTGATCGGGAAGAGCCCATCTGTTCTGGTTGGAGGAACAGAGCACCTTAGGTTTGGGTAAGTGAGACCTAGTCACCTACAAGTTGTAGTTGCTGCATTGTAGAGATCCTAGGCTTTCTTCTTTTAATACCTTCTTTCTTCTGTTTTCCTTTTTTTCTCCTTTTTGTTTCTTCTTCCTTCATCACGTTCACCCTCACCAACATCACCATCAACAAACACATTAGCATCATGATCTCTGCTTATCAGGGTCTTATTGTGGCACTGTTGTTTTTGTCACCATGAGCACCATCACCATGATCACTAAACCATCATCATCATCATCTTCACCCACTACCACATCAACATCAACACATAACTGTCTCATCGGGGTCTCATCTTTGCATCATTGTTTCCGTCATTGTTGTCATCATGGTCACTGCCACTGCCCTCACCCCTTTCAGTGAGCACTTGCTCCGTGCCAGGTACCGTGCTGAGCACTTTACATGCCTTATCTCACAGCATCTTAAAAACAAACTTCTGTGCATGGTTACCCTCCTTTTACAGATGACAGACCCGTGTCTCAAAGAGGTGAAATAATTTGCCCAAGGTTACAAAACAGTCACCACTCTCGGCATTGTCTCTTCCATAGAATTAAGATTCATCCCAATGACAGCAGAAATTTGTTTATTTTTTAGGAATTAAGGAAATTACAAGGTTGTGCTCTCACACTCTGTGAACCGGAGGCTGCCATGAGCCCAGCAAAGGAGATTTAGGGTTATTATTCTCTGGCGACAGTTGTTCCCTAATTCAGAAGGGCTGTTCTTCTTTTGACTAATTGTTAAATTTATGTTTATCATTATTATTTCTAAAGGGAAATTTAGAGTTGAACCGTTTTAGATAATAAATCAGAGCCATGATTCACATGAGGATTTGCCTGATTCCAATGCCTGCATTTCCAGCACCACGCTGTCTGACTCCCTTTGGTGATGATGGCAAATATAAGCCCCACAGTTCCCAGGCTTCTGATATCTGCCTTACCAGCATACCTCATTTGGCTCCCTGTAGTGTTAAGTGCTCCATGGCAACAGTTTCTTTCAGAAGGTTCTACCTGTATCGGTGACCTCATCTCCCAACTCTGCCCCTTCCCCTTCCTTAGCCATCATCCAGCTTTTATAAGGAAATGGCGTAACATGGTGGGAATTCAAGTCCTGGCTGTAATACTTACTTACTGGCTGCCTGACTTGTAACATTTTACCTCCATAGTCCCGAATTTTTTCATTCTTCCTCTGTGAAATAGAAATAACATGATGTGAAGCATAAGTGAGGATCCACATAAACCATCTGATGTGCATTAGGTGTCAGTAAATATTGATGTTAACTCTCCAGAGTGAACTCACCCTTCCTTCTCTTTTGCCTGTAGTACCCTGCTAAAAGGCAAGTTGAAATCGTTAATGTATAGGACAGGGAGAGATGAAGCTGATGGATCCGAATGGTTCAGTCCATGGCTAGCAGAGGGTTCTTTGGCAAGTCCACTAGCTTGGCTAAGAATCATTTTCCCCATCCTTTTAACATCCAGATGTCAGCTACTAACTTATACTACTCTTTGAGTTCTCCTTCTCACCTCCCAAATGAAAATCTCATGTGAGAGCATTAAGAAGCCAAGCAGAATTTACTGAAGATGTTATGGGGAGATAGGGAGTAAGTGTATATATCATGTTGCCCATAGCAAGCAGAGTGAGAAATCCCCCAGTCTCTTAGAGTCTCATCACCCATGTGTCTTTCTTTCTTGACGCCCACTGCAGTGCCCTGGATCTCTTCTTTTCTATTATCAGCAATTCTTCTCTGCCCCAAACTTGCAAATTCAACTCACAACAGTGCTGGGGAAAATAAAAGAACCCCAGGGTCACTGTGATCACCATTTATCCAAAGCTCTTTGGTGGTCCTCTGTTATGACTTGTGGAGCCTCATGCTCTACTCCAAACTGTTTATCAAAGTGTCTCCTAAACAAATACAGTACTCTCTTCACGAGAAGTTATCATTCCAGTGGGTAAGTGCATAAAATCCTGCTGCACCTCATTACATGTAAAATGAGGGTGTTTGTGGATTCTAGGCAGCTTCATCCTGTAAGTCTGTTTATACTTAATAAGTTATGGTCTTTGGGTCCTCTCGGGGAAAAGAAATTCCATGGTGGTTTCAATATTTGTTTAAACATCAGTCTCAGAATCAGACCCTCCCCGGCTTGGATGTAATTTCATTGGAATTGGAGCTCAATATTCATCATCTCTATACATCTCTATTCATCATCTCCATACATCTCTATGCTTGTTTGTTCTTGTGCCACTTAGACACGTACACATGAACCTTGGAATTCAGGCCCATTTATGATCTTATTTCTGCTTTTTCTCTCCCTGATCTGTTTCATGTCTGCTCATTAATTAATTAGCCAATTAATTAATTATACACATGTTTATAGGGCACCATTATGTGCTAGGCACTGTGGTAGATACTGAAAATATGGGAAAGAAAGGCGGACATGACCCCTGCCTTTACAGCCTTACGTGTGTGTGTGTATGTGTATGTTTGTGTTAATCAACCAGATAAAATAAAATAAGGACAAAATTGTGGTATGTGCAATGAAGGAAAAGCCTGTACTAGGAAACTTGTCCAGTTGGAGATGTCAGGAGTTTCCTAACCTCTGCCTCCATCTCCCATTTTGAACCCTGACATTTCTGTCTGGACTTAAATTTTCTGTTCTTTGTGAACAGAAAATTCAGTGGTCTAACTGTGCATTCTGGAGGTGAGATAGAAGGACATAAAGGTATGACTATAAATAATGTAAGTGGCAAGTTCAGAAGGATAATCCTGAAAAAGGCCTCACCTGGCCTGGAGGTAATCAGGGAAAGCTTCCTAGAGGAGGTGATGCCTCGGCTGGGTTTTAAAAGGCAATTAGGAGCTAGACAGGCAAAATAGAGAAAGGGAAGAAGGGTGGTCCAGGCAGAGGATAATGCATGAGAAAGGTTCAGGGAAGTGAAACAACTGTGATATAGGGGTGTGTGTGTGTGTGTGTATACATGGGTTTCATGGAGTGGGGGCATACTATGGTGAGCAAGGAGGCTGAGAGAGCAGCAGTGGCCAATCAGAACCTCTAGTCAGAGCTGAGCTCCCACATGGAGCATGATCCCATAATTCTGTAGAGAAAGCTGGAATGTCAGCCTTAGCCATCCCAGACACTCACCTGCTTCATTCCAGGCATCTCTTTATAAAGTCTTATTTGTTGAGCCCTGTTTTCTCATGGCTGTTTGTCCAAACATCTCTCCCTACTTAGCTAGGTAATCTGTCCCTTCTCTGACAGTAACAAGGATGTGCATCTTGGAAGAGGCTGCCCGGAGTGGCCAGAATTACTCCAGGGGCCGAGACAATGGCGGAAGTGTAAATCACACAAGAAATATTGAACTTCGGAAGCCAGCGAACAATAATATGCCACTTTATTCCACTCCTGCCGGAGGTTTATATATGTTACTGTCACTTTTATACTGTTCTCCACCACTGGTAATTTTCTCTCAATCTAATTTTTATTTCCCAGGGGTCTGCCAAGGTTAAAAGTGCTGGAAAACCAATGACTATTCTTTTGCCAAGGGATAGTAAATTAAATTAACAGTTGCTGGTGGCCAGCTCTGGTCAGAACTATTCATATGTAAATAGGTGAAAACCCCTCAAGGCATTGCTGCAATTATTAGTTGTTCATTCCGGATGTTGACCATAATATGAGAGGTCATGAACAAAACTGGAACAGGGGGAGGATTTCCGTAGCTCAAGCACCAGCTAGTCAATGGTGAAACCTTTCCTGCAAGCTTAGTGAGTTTGAGTCTGAAGGTGGAGCCAGTCTTGGTCCCAGACTGACAATGAAAACAGGGATGGAAGGGTTAAACCCTGTCGCGTGGGCATTGGTTGGCATCTTGCCAGACTCTATCCAATCAGAACAGCCAAAATTTGCATTCTGCTTCCTGGGTGGCCAGCATAAATTATTTCCAACAACAGACCCCTCCCCTCATGATTAGAGTGTTCTTGATGATTTTTTCTGAGAGAGAGAGAGAGAGAGAGACTTTTTTGAGGAATACTTGCAATAACAAGGAACCTTCTTCTCACCGAGTGGCATGATGTTTGTGGAAAATATAAGAGCCTCATATGCCAACTTGTTGTCTTTAGTTGGCCTTTCACTGTCGCAGGGTTACAGAAGGGTTACTTCAAAGTGGCAAGTCCCAGAGCTTTGGTCCATTCCCTCTACTCCCTTGCTCCCTTCTTTTTCTTCTTGCGTGCTAAAGGGACTTAACTCTGGCACTTCTCTTTAATCTACTACCACTCATGTTACCCGTCACTCCCTACATCCGAGTGATTTCTGGGCTGCCTTCGTTATTTACAGCCTGTTTTTGTGCTCTTAAACCCACCTGAATGGCTCACTAAATCAGGCCCCCCAAGACAAATGAAATTAAGGAAGGAAAAGGGGGCTTATTGAAATACAAGAGAAAAGGTAGAGATTATGTCGGTATCTCAGCCTTCTCTCCATTCTGCCCCTCTCGCCTAGGGGAGGAATCTCTCACCCATCCTGGAAGGTCGGTTCCTGGGCTGGGTATTGTTCTCATAATGGCTCCTCTAGCGCCATGATTTAGCAGCATGGTTGATTAATTTCTCTGATCTGTTCTGAAGTATTCTGAATGTACTGGGAGAAGATGGGCTGAAGCACAGTAAGTCCAATACCCTCCGGGATAGTTTTGAAATAGACCACTGGGGGTTTTAGGACCATATTATCTTGGCCCCAGTAGATTTGTTTTCCCTTAAATTTCCCGTAGACACCATTCTTGGCTTTCACCAAAGGCTGAGACACTGTTTCAGGGAACCCAAGATTATGCCCATTATTGAGAATTTTGTCCATCCTATCTCTCTGTGGTCCCATTAGAACCCTTGCATAAAAAAGTTTCAGAATTACGTCCAGGTCCTTGTGCACCGTCCAGCCAAAGCAGTGTGTGGAAGCTGATACCAAGCCAGCATTTGCTTGCCAAGCTGTTTTCCTTTCTTTAGCTCTGTCTTTCTGGAGGAAGGGGTGCCTTCTCCTTTGCATTAGGCAGAGTCAGCTTGCCTGTACCCACTTCCACCCAGAGAGGCCCAAGTTTATTGCTAAATTGCATAAAGATACTGTGTGCTCATTAAGTGGAGACTGCCCATGGGAGGAGTGTGCATATGGAGGGCAGGGTGTGGGAGCAGGGTTATCACTTCTTCCGGAGACACTTTATAGGTCAGTGGCAGTATTTGTTCAAGGGCCAGGAAAATGTCTGCCTTCCCTGAGGAATCACTTAAGGGATGAGTTTCCTTTTATACCTTGCCTGCCAGGGGGCTCAGAATCAAATACTTTCATTGGAATAAATGTGTAGCATCTTGAGATGTAAGTCTCTTCATTATAGTTTACCCAGTCTTGCCTTAACCTCTGAGTTCTAACTTCGTGTTTCAGTTTCACCAAATTGGTATCCTATATAGTCTTTGGCAGTAAATTAAAAAAAATTAGGCTGTGGCAAAAGGCAGTAACCTGGAGAATGAATGGACCCAGTTGTCCCAGGACAGAGTGCTTCCTAGCAGACAGGAAACACTTTCACTCTCCTTCCTCCAGTTCCTGCTGCTTTACTAATGTGTCCTTCTGGGCTGGCTGGACACCAGGAATGACACGAGGGCCTTCTCATTACACCCAGTGGCTTGCCCATCCCTTGATAAAGAGGGCAAACGAGAGTAAATCTCATAACAAATTAAAGGGATGGGGATGTTGTTCAGCTGACATTAAAACTGGGTTCACTGGGGAAAGTATTTTCCCACAGACATCATGAAATTATTTTAGGAAGAGAATTATGGCTGGAGAGGAAGCCCATTTTGTCACTGTCTGACCTGAGAAAGCACCCTTCCTTGAGTGAACCGCCTCTTTTCCTTCACCCAAACAGCAAGTAAGAAAGTTAAGAGAACATTCCCCGAAGCAAAATTCCTGCCAAAATTGCTTTAGACACTGAGTCAATATCATTTAATTGTACATCCCTCTGCACAAATCAAGCAAACCAGCCAGATACATATGCGCATGACTTTATTCGTATAGGCAGTTTAAGAGTGTTTGTCTCTATACTGGAGAAATTGGTATAAATGAACTGTGGCCACATCCTCCCTTAAATGGTGCATACGTGTCAGGCTACAGGGTTCATAAATTAACCTTTTGGAGAGTTCAATCATAATCGAATATACTTAATATTCACACATTGTAATTTGAACATTAAAGATCTCGAACAAAGATCACAATCTTGGAAGGTATTAAATTAAAAAAAAATACTCCCCCACCATTGCATTTATTAGCTCCTGATTTCTGATTTATGTTTCATTAGCCTGTGGTGATAAGAATGGAGCCGTATAAAAGAAAAGCACGAATCCCCATTTTGGAACATTAAATCCAGATTTTTGACCATAACCTATTTTTGTGCTGCTATTAGGGGAGCGCCAGCTTGTACCCACATCCAGTTATTAATCTGTGAAATGTTTTCTCTCTGGTGTGTTATGTTCTTTCTAAGTCTGCTGCACTTAACCGTCACCGACTAAGTGGGTTATTAAATGGGAGCGAGAAATGAATCAATCAAATATATTCAAATGCTCAGTCTCCAGCATTGTTCTTTGACTTCATTATTTAGGCATTAAATTCCATGCAACACCGAATGTAATTGTCAATACAGAGGGGCTTGATTTGTGGGGGATGAGTTCTCTTTGGCAATTATGGTTTTAGGTTTACAAGCACACCAGAAATCCTTGCTACATGATAACACCATTAACATGGCTTCTGTAATCACATCTTTTGGGAGGGTCACATCTGGCTGTGTTGGGTAGCTGACATGTTCATTAAAGAACCGAGCTGGTCTTTGCAGTCGTACGTGAAAGCATGTGTCCACTTGGCCGCTGGTTACACAATGCTTTGGGGTAGGGTTCTCCTTGGCAACATAAGGCAACTATTCTTACTCTATTTACCTGGCTTAGTCAGAAGGAAAAACATAAGGATGCGTAATGTTAAGAGTCAGTCGGCCTGGGTTTGAATCCTCACTCTACCACTTCCCAGCTGTGTGACCTGCGTGGCCTTGGGCAAGTGACTCAAACTCTCTGTGCCTCATTTTTTTCCTCTGCAGATGAGGTTAATAATAGTATTGTGTTATTTTGAGTTCCTCAGAAGCAGACACCGAGATAAAGATTTGAGTACAAGTAATTTATCTCAAAGGCTCAGAGAAGCTAGGTAGGGGAGTGGGGAAGTGGGCCAGGGAAGGGAAGGCAGCCAGGAAGGGTGTATTATTCAGCCACTTGCCACTGAGGCAGCACAGAAATCACTCTTGGTGACTCTGGTCGACATTTCATAGCACACAGCTCAGAGTTACCCCTGTGGAAGGATGAGTGAGCTGGGCTGTTAGTCCTTGTTGGAGGATGTTCCCAGGGGAGGGGCAGCAGTGCATGCCATACAGGAGAAGAAATAAGCTCTGGCGGCCCAAGAAAGCCCTGGTGGAGAAGCAGGTGCTAGAGATGGGGAATTGGCCTGCCTGTCCTCCAGTGATACAAGAGAGGCCCCACCCCCCCGCCCTGGCATCTGCTCCAAGGACCTTCCTCCTAGAGTCATTTTGAGGACTCAGTGAGTCCTTCAACTTTATAAAGCTCTCAACAGTCTTGCTTTAATAAGCCAACATGAGCATTTTCCACCACCTACCTCATGGGGTTGGCATGAGCACTGAACAAATTGCATAAGTGAATCCTGAATCAGCACAGTGCCTGGCACGGAGGAAGTGCTCAGCAGATGTTTGTTAAAGAAAATGAGTCTCCTTCATACATCTCTGCCCATGTGCCATTCCTTGATTAGTTTAGTTACTCCTCTCTGCGAACCCTTGCTGGTCAGTGTTAGTCTGAGTTTGTTATGGGAGAGGTCAGAGGAATTTTCACGGCACCCAAAGCACAGAGGCTGGAATCTGGCAGCTTCTCTTACTCACTGGGAGCCCTTGGGCAAGATGCGGGGCTCTCAGCCTTAGTTTTCTCATCTGGGCAAAGGGTGTCATAGAAGCACTTTCTCAAAAGTCATGTTGTGAGGATAAAATAAACGACACTTGTGAAGATCTGCAAAGTGCCTAATTAGTAGTAGGGGGTGCAATCACCATTTTTATGGTTACTTTCAGTAGTAGTGTAGTAACAGTAAGTGGCAGACCCGAGATCTGAACCTGGGTCTGTCTGACCATATCACACGCATTGCTTCTGACTGGGTTATCCAACGGGGGTGCTTTAGGAGGTGTGGGGAGCTGCCTCTAAAATGGTTCTCAAGGGTCCCCACCTCCCGGTATTCACATCCTTGGGTAACGCCCTCCCCCTGAATGTGAGCTGGCTTCTGATAAACAGATCACGGGAAGAGGAATGGGATGGTACTTCCAAGATCAGGTTACAAAAAGGTTAGGGTCCTTCCATCTGGGTTATACGCTCTTTCTCCCTTACTCAACTCTGAAGCCAGTTGCCATGTTGTGGGGTGTCTAATGGAGAGCCCACATGGCAATGGCTCTGGCCAACAGCTCAGTTCAGTACTGAGGAAGTGAATCTTGCTTACAACCATGCGAGTGATCTAGGAAGTGGGGGCCTTCCCCAGCTCAGTCAGCCCAAGATGACTCCAGCCTTGTCAGAGACTGAGGTAAAGAACCCAGCTAAGCCATGCTTAGGCTCCTGGCCCACAGAAACTGAGATGATAAACATTGTTTTTCTGCACTAAGGTCTGGGGCAATTTGTTATGCAGTGATGGACCATGAATACAGGAAGTATTAATTTCCTCTGAGGTTCCTCCTACTTCTAAGAATTGAGGATAGATAATGTCCAGTTTGATCTGTCACCCTGGCATAAATGGGACTTATCATCGTTAGGTCTGGCTCTCAAGGTCCTTAAAGGCCAATTCCCTTTTGTTGTAATGGTGCTTTGAGAGAGGAGACTAGATAGAGTCCTGGAGCCTGGTGGGTCCCTAAAGGCTCCTCAGAGCACAGGTTGACAGCCACTGTGTAGGCCTTATTCCTCAAAGGAGGGACCCGAGTTGTGACATAAAGTAAACGCACATATCGATCACCCCCATTTCCCAAGTTGGTACATCCAATGAACTGGCAGGAAGGACGCTGTGTGCAAGGGAATCTGAGCCGGGAGGCCCTGCTTTTGGATCTGAGGTCTTACAGGGAATTGAGTGTGGTCACTGTGTGGATGTCAGGCAGAATGCAGACCGCCGTGGGCTCTCTCCGTCTTGGGTTGGAATCCTTTGAACACTGGTGAAGAGAGCCAAAACGGAAATACGAGTCTGTGATTGGAGTGGTTGAATGGCAGCCGGGAGGGAATACCGAGTGGCTTGAAGTGGAAAGGGCTTGCTTCCACTTTTGAATGTGAGAAACATCATCTGCTGCTGCAGGTGGGAAACACCCAAAGGCATTTTAGGTGAGGTTGCATGAAACAGGTGGATGCAGCACGGGGTTCCCAAGCTTTCCAGAGGAGCAGAGATACCTGGGGTAAAAGTTCACGAACATACTCCCTGGTTCCTTTCTAGATAGGCTGAATCAGAGGCTCTAGGATGGAGGCCTGAGATGCTGTAGATTGCACATGTGCCCTGGATGATGGTTATCAGGCAGGGGGGTACCCAGCATACTCCCGGCTTAAGCATCCGTTCATCCATCCGCTCATCCGCTCATCTACTCGTCTGCTCATCTGTTTAACCAGCGAGCACAGTGTCTGTCTAGTATGTGTCAGGCACTATCGCAGCTGCCAGGAAATGAGATGAAAAGTGACACATGGTCGCTGCCCTTTAGGAGCCCACAGACGGGTCTAGGGACGGGCATGGAAGCATCCTTCACAACACGGCATGATGAGCTCAATCTGACAAGGAAATAAAAACGTAAAGGCAACTATTACATACTGATCCCAGCCCCCACCTCCCCAACCTGCCCGTTTAACTTCTGGTCACCAATTCTTCCTACATGGTTATTTAAAGTGAAAGTAATATAATTTAAATATGTCCTTGCACTTTCCCTTTTAGGGATAGTTGAATCCCTATCGACTTATCATCAGTGATAAGGCAACAATCAGATGAATTAGTAGAAGGGGGCGCAATCGGATGTTTTGTTTGCAAGGATTGTTTACAAGGATTAGTCACTCTCCAAGCTCGCCTACAACCCTCTCTTCCTAGGATCCACTTTGCCCCAGCTATTTGCATGGTTCCCACCCTCCTCTCCTTCAGGAACTTGATTAAGACTCTATGAGGTTCTCCTTGGCTACTATGTTAGGCTGAACGTGGCTCTCCAAAGATGCCATGTTCTCTGATGGCTGGTTGTTTACAAGTATTTCAAAGGGACACACCACCCGGTACTCCAGGAATTCTAATGAGCAAGCCGAGTGGAATTGACTGGATTTTCATACATCCCTTCCCCTCAGAAGGACTTGGGCCACAATCTCAGTTTTTCTGCCTTCTGCATTCCTTCCTCAGCAATGAAAGTACCACCAGCCTCAGGAAATGAGCCCCTTGAAGCAAAATGATTAGCCTTGGCCTCAAACTGCTTTCAAAAGGTTTGCAAACAATACAACGGGAAAGTCTGAGGAACGGGCTGGTGTCTTTCTTCTCCCTTTTTAAAAGTGATTGAATCCCACTGTCTTCTGAAGATGAGTATTTCTGCTGGGCAGATTTGCTTTGTAAATTACAGACTCGAGTGGCTTCTTTTTTTTTTTTTTTCTTGCTTCAGTGAACTGGGAATTAGACATATTTGCAATCAAATAAAATGTGAGGGCTCTTGACAGGTTGGAATTCTGACAACTCTGGGGCTCAGATGTATAGAATGTGGTATCATGTTCATGCAGTGCATGTTGGTGGGGATCATCGGGGGGTTGGGGTGGAGGTTCTGTGCTAGTGATGGCCTGATGTAGCAGTGACCAAGGGAGACAGGTCCCTGCTCTCAAGGGCTGGAAGTTGAGGGGTGAGAGAGATTTTATATAACTAATCAGAACAGGATATATAAGTCCTAAGATGAAGGCATGCAGTCAACAAATTTAGTGAGTGTCTATCCACTCAATAATGCCAGGCCTGTTTTTAGGTGCAACGAATGTAGCAGTGACCAAAATAGACAAAAATCACTATTTTCATAGGACATTTATTTCTGTGTGTTTGTGTGCAGGAGAGACGTGCCATATTTTTCTGATTTATTTTGTTTGTCAGATGGTGAGTGGTGTGGAGAAAACTTTTAATCCAGGAAAAAGGGGTAAGGAGTGTGTGTGTGTGTGTGTGTGTGTGTGTGTTTTGTGTGCTCACACCCATACATGTGTGTGTTTGTGTGTGTTTTGTGCAAATACCTACATTTGGTAGAGAACATGATTTTAGATTAGGTAGCTGTATGAGCTTTCCGTTGCTGCTGTAATGAATTATGATAAGTTCAGTGTAATAAATTATGATAAATTATAGATAAAATAACCTGATGTATCACATTACAGTTCTGGAGGTCAAAAGTAGGTCAGTAGGCCTGTATCTTTTCTGGTGGCTGTGGGGGAAAGTTTGTTTTCTTGCCTTTTCTAGCTACTGAAGGCTTCTGCATTCCTTGGCTCGTGGCCCCTTCCTCCAGGAAGAAGTCTCTCTCTCTCTGACCCTCTTGCCTTCCTCTTATGAAGACCCTTGTGATGAGAACAGGCCCGCCTGCATAATCCAGGACAAGCTCCTTAATCACATCTGCATAGGTCCTTTTGCCACATGAAGTTCAGGGTTTAGGATGTAGGCATCTTTGGGGAGCCATGTTCAGCCTAACACAGTAGCCAAGGAGAATCTCATGGAGTTTTAATCAAGTTCCTGAAGGAGAGGAGGGTGGGAACCTTGCAAATAGCTGGGGCGAAGGAGGTCCTAGGAAGAGAGGGTTGTAGGCGAGCTTGGAGAGTGAGTAAGAAATTTTGAGGAACAGCATTGAGGCCAGGGTGGCTGGAGCAGAGTCAAATGATGGGGGAGAGTGATGTGAAGAGGGTCAAAGAGCTGATGGGGGTCAGTTACATGTAGTCTCCGTGGAGGAACTATCTTTTACTCTGAATGAGACAGGGACTCCACCGAGCACTGGGTTTGGGAGGAGCATCTACATCAGACTGAGAGGGTAAGGGGGCAGGGAAGTCTTTTCAGAGGAAGGAAGATACAAAGGGAGATCTGCAGGCTTCCCAGAGATATTACTACTCATTATAGATAACATTTAGTGAGTGCTTAAGTGTCATCTACCATGCTGAACATTTTCTAGATGGACCTCATGTAATTGTTATTGCTAAAGGTATCCCTTATGCCACAGATTGCTTTGTGGCAGGTAGATTGATTGTTCTTTTACAGAAGGGGAAACTGAGGCAGGAGAATTTGTATTAGGGCAAATAGCTAATGAATACATTGGAGCTAGAATTTGACCTTGGATCCTTCCACATCCAGAGCCCAGACTTTTTGCTCCACTGTTTTACGTGGCTGCTCTCCATTCCCAGTTGAGTGGGGAGTGCAGGTCAGCCTACGTGACCACTGGGTACTTGGGAAGGAGGCAGGCAAGCCCATGCCAACCTTGCTTTTTCTGTTGGTTTGGGACATTGGCATGCAAGGAGTGAGGTAAAGGAAGCAGAAACATGTCAGGAGGATCTGGAGCCACTACTTTATGTCTCATTTATCTCTTCATGAATTGGGACGCCAGCCAGGGAATGGGCCAGAGGTAGGCACTTCTCTTGTAGGCAGCCTAGGTGAGTAATGCATGTGCTGGGTGCTCAAGGCTCATGGCAGAACAGAACAGATAGGTACTGTGGTCCTTCCTGTTTGAGTGGAGAATAGACAGTAAGCCAATGAAACTAAACAAGATGGTCTGATGGAAAAAATGGGGCAATTGAGATGGGTGGTCAGGGAGAGCCTCTCCGAGCAGGTGACCTTTCTTTGAGACCTGAAGGCTGAGAAGCCACCAGCTATGGGAAGAGCCAAGGAAGAAGTGTCCTACGCAAAAGGAACAGCATGCTTGAAAGAACTTGTGTCAGAGATGAGGTTCATAATTGGGAAAGGGAAATTGGCCCCTGACGTTGGGGCTGAGTGAGGGGGCCATTCTGGATACCATCAAGTGGATTTCTCCAGACATAGGCCCCGTAAGCAGGACAGTATGTTGGATTTTGCTCTAAGTGGGATGGGAAGACCAGTGGAGGTTCAGAGCAGAGAATTGCCCTAATCTGATTCACATTTTGCAAGCTCACTGGGGTGTTGGGTTGTTGGTAGGAGTAGTTGGAAAGGAGGGTGAAGGAGAGCTGTCACTGTCATCCAGGTGACCTGGAGCAGTGATGTCATTGGAGGTGGAGAGGTGCAGCTGGATTCCAGACGTGATGGAAGAACCAAGGGTGATTCTAAGATTCTCAACTTGAACAGCCAGGTGGATGGTCATGGTGACTAGGGAGGGCTGGAGGAGAAAGTGGTATGACATTGGGGGAGGCGGGGAATGATGAAAAGAACTAGAGGATGCACATGGAATTAGAAGACAAGAAGTAGAAGTCAAGGTATGCAGCCAGAGAGAGGCAGGGATGGTGAAGATGAGTGGGATGACAAGCGGTTGAAGGAGGCTAAAGGGAGGGTCCACCAATGCTCTCTTCGGCATTCGGCGCTTTTGGCGATAAGCTTGTGTTTGTCAGGGTCAGACTCTGCACTGAGCTGCTTACACCGTGTCATAGTCTCCAGCTTCCAGGAGTGGCTGTGATAGGGGAGGAGAACGTCTGGTGTTGTATAGCCTTTGGAGAATAAGGAGGAATGAAGCCTTGCCTGAGAGAAGCTTCCGAACGCTTCCAGCGGTGGGCTGGCTTGGGGACCATTCCCCCACCATCGTGGAGACTAACACAGGCAGGGATCCCACGAACCGAGGGCCCATTTGTTTCAAGATGAGGAGCCAGTCCTCTGGGTGGTGTGTGTGTTGGGGGGGATCGTTTACAGTATGGTAAGAACAGCAACACTGACAGCCTGGTTAGCGGTTTGGGTTTTTCAAAGCACTTCCTGCTTTTCATTAAAGGTAGTTTTCCTTTATTTAAAAAACTCTTTATTGAAGTATAATATGCAGTCAGAAAAGCATATTTACTTAAGTGAGCAGCTCAGGGATTTTTCACAAGTGGGATACACCCATGTAACAAGAAATAAAACATTTTCTGCCAAAGCATTTTTAAATTTCAAAACCAGGTACTAGAATTGACTATTTCTTTGAGGTCTCTCCTGTCAGCGGCTGAAATCAGGCACCAAACTGCACTTTGGTCAGCCAGCCCCAAAAGTGTGTGTGTGGGAAATTGGTTCCCTGTGCCCTCTTGATCAGCAACCCCATGACTGATCCTCCTCGAATCCCATATCCCTCGCCCACGTGGTGCTCCCCTGTGGCCCATCTGACGTGGCCAGTGTTCTCCAGTGAGACGAGCCTTTATGTTTCTTAATTCTCTCATTCACCGAGTGCATAGCCACCTTCTCAGAGCCTCCTCTTTATCCAAAACGTGTAACTATAACATGTCTTACCTTTCCTTTGGTCTAGGTAGTGAGAAGCATTACAAAGAACCTGGAGTTTCTGGTACAAGCCTTGGATTTCTAGGTCTGAGAAAGTAATCTGGTGAAGAATGGCCTGAATCAATAATACGGTCTTTATTTTTATTTTGTTTTATGTTTTTGGAGGAGAGGGATTAAGGATTCTTTGGTGTGTCAAGGACAAGGGAACATTTTTGTGTTTTTTTCTTTTCTTTTTTCTTTTCCTCTGAGGTTTGAATATCCTGCCAGGCAGGTGGCATGGGGTGCTGTAGCATGCAGTGATGAGCGGGGGCTCTGGAGTCAGTCAGACCTGGGTTCGAATCCTCCCTCTGGCTCTTGCCAGGCAGGTGAACTTGGCACACTACTTAACCTCTGCGAGCCTCTGTTTTTCCATTTGTAAAATGGAGATCAGAAGAGGTACCATCCCAAAGCACGGTTGTGGAGATTGAAGAAGAGATTACCTGTGAAGGGTTTGGCACAGCATTTTTGCCACCACTAGAATCAGCAGCAGCAGCACTGAAAGAATAATAATTGCCATCAGAACAATGTTAAACTTCTTCTTGTTGTGTGGTTATTATTGTTCTTACTACTCTTGCCATTTGGTGGGTGATGAGAGTGAGACCTGGATTAAGTGACCTGTCTGAGGCCACAGGGCAGTGATCATCCCCTGACTCCTAAGCCAGTGCTCCTTGCCCTCAGCACATCTCCCCCATTAAGCACACCCAGGCCCCTTTCCCAGCCCATCTGGTCACCGATGGCAGCTCTGATGAAGCAGCGGGGGCAGCTTCCTGCCTGGGAAGAGAGACTGGGCAACCTTCTGTGCTGGGCATCATTTAATCAGATGACCTCCAAAGCTGGCTTTTCCAGCCAACCATCCAGCCTCCAGAAGAGCAGCATTAAGGAGTTAATGGGGCTTGGCGGAGGCGCTGGGCCATCTGTTCTTAATTACCCAAAGTGCACGAGGCCGAGGGCAGGCTGGCCTGGGGGCGGCTGGGCACTGCCAGTGTGGTTGAGTTGGCTGCCCTCTCTCAGCTGCCTGGCCTCGTGCCTCTCAGCAACCCCGGATTCCCGAGTCCCTCACTTCACCTTCTTCTGCCTCTCCCACCTCTGAGTCTGAGAAGCAGATGCTTATATTCCAGAACCCGAGTGAGCAGAGGCAGAGATAGAGAGCAGAAGTGGGGTGTGTGTTGGGTCCGGTTCTCTAGACACAGAGCCTGAGGCAGGGATTCTTGTGCAAGTGGTTTTTTTGGGGAGAGCCCTCAGGAGGAAGCATGGGTCCTGCCTCCGTGCAGGGGGTGGGGGTGTCATGAAGCAATTCTCTGGAGTGGAGTGTGTGCAGCTGTGAGTTGCTATCAGCCAATTTTCCCAGAAGCTGGGGGAGGGCTGCACCCACCAGAAAGGAAATCTGGGTAGGGTACCAAGAGGAGGGTGGGGAGGCTATAAGGCAGACCCTTGAAAAACAATCCCCCTTGGAAAGAAACCAAGCCTGTTGTGTACTTTTCTTTTCCCCTGACAGGAAGCTGGATTATGTCCCTGCCTCCTCAAGCCCTGATCCACATAAAGCCCTTTCTGCTTCTCATCGGAGGCAGATGCAGTAGCTGGTTAAGAGAATGCACTTGGCGTGCAGATTTGGGTCTTCCGCTGGCTGACCTTGGGGAGGCTACCTGACCATTCTGTGTCTCAGTCCTTGCCTGTAGAATGGGAGTAATAGCGCTCTTTACCTTTTGGGGCTTTCCGTAAAGATTTAATGATTTAATGGTGCTTGTAAATTACTCAGAACATGCTGGTTCTTATGAAATTCTTAAGTAATTGTGGCAGAGGGAGTGATGTTGGTTTTTCTTTCTATTCTACCTCTCACTTCCTTCCCCCTTGTCCTCTTGGTCTTTCCTACTATTATTGCTGCTGTTGGTAGGGCTGATGGTATTGCTATCACCTGACAAGTTAATGGGCTTGGTTCGGAGTGAGGCACAGTTCAGTTTAGGGGAGGAGCCCAGACCCATTCCCAGCTGATGCTGTGCTATTTCTAAGACAACCATGAAAATCCACATATGTGTGTACATTGTGTGTGTGTGTGTGTGTGTGTTGCAGGGGGATCCTTGGCCTTCCCCTGGGAGCAGAAAATATGCAGGCAGGCAGTACAAGATTCATGTGTGCCCTTTGTCTCTTATAAGCTGTGTGGCACTGGCAAGTTTCTCATCCGCTCTGAGACTCCGATTTCTTTTTTTTTTTTTAAGATTTATTTATTTGAGAGAGAGCAAGCGAGCAGGGGGACTGGCAGAGGGAGAGGGGAAGAGAGAATCCAAAGCAGACTCCCCACTGAGCTCAGAGCCCCTGGGGCTGAATCCCACGACCCCGAGATCCCTACCCCAGCCAAAATCAAGACTCAGACACTCAACTGACTGAGCCACCCAGGCACCCCTGAGACTCACATTTCTTATCCGTAAAATACCTAAGGTAGCGATGTCGTGAAGATTAACAAGGTACAGCCTTGAGCCTAGGTCATGCACACTGTGGAAAGGCATAGCCTGTGGACTTGTCTGGCTTTCCGGCACGTTGTGGATGCTTAAAAATTAATTTTGCTTCTCACATTAAATGTTGGTGGATTTGGATTTGGGTTGAGTTCAGCTACTTCTGTCTTGGACTCTGGACCATTTTGCTTATCTCTGGTTAGCCACAGCTTCAGGCCCCTTCATTTGGGGCGGTGGACTCAAAGTCTCTGCTGTGGTTCTGTCTGAGGCTCTAGCCAGGCTGCTGTGTGCTCAGATGTCAGAAAGACATGGGTTCAGTGCCCGCTATGCCACTTCCTCCCCCCATGTCTTCACCTGTAAAATGGAGCCATTGATCTGTTCCTTTTAGCATTGTTATGCAGATTAAATTGGATAATGCAGTCCAGCCCAGGACCTGTCCCACAGTGAAAGGAGAAGCAGTGCCAAATAGTTGTCTTTAATGATACTGAGGAAGAACTGCCTCTTTGTGGCTGCTTGATTAAAACGCTCAGAACTTTCTAGAGAGTCTAAAACATTAATTCAATAGGCAGGGCTGTGCTGGCCACCTCCATGCTCTGGATCCAGGCTGCCTTCATTTGCGCCCTTAGACCCTGGCTCATGAGTCCAGCTGCCTGGTGCACACGGCAGGATGGCAAGATGAGCCCAGTTATGAGGGAGTGAGCGTTGCCTGTCCCTGTGATCATGCAGGGTTTGATGTCTGGGATCCCTGTGGTCTGATAGAAATGGCGCTGTAGCAGAATGTTGGATCTGTAAGTAGAGTGCCAGGGACCTTGGCCAGGATCACAGCTCGATTGTAAATCCACTGCAGAGTTCCAAGTTGCTGTTCTGCAAATGGCATCCTTCTTCTCCGTCTGGCAGGAGCTGAGGGTACCATTAGTGCTGTTTACCAAATATTTCCAACTTTCCAGTCCTCTGCTAGGATTATGTTTCCATATCTACTTTAAAGTTAGATAAGGACATAGGACCTACTGTGGGCTCAGTCAGCCCCTGTGGATGCGAGGCACCAATGAGAAAGCAGTTTGTTACATCCCACTGAGATTTGGGGCTTGCTTGTTACTGCAGCATAACTAACGTGCCCTTACTGACACAGCTGATAGCTGCATACAGAGGGTGGGGACTCTGCCTGACTTCGTGCACTGTCTTTTTTCCCAGGACCTGGCACAGTGCCTGGCACAGGTCAGCAGTTGATAAATCCCTTGTTGAAGAAGGAGAGAAAAACCTGGGCACCACCAGATCTAAGTTGGGTCCTGGCTTTGCCACTTGTCGCCTTTGTCAACTTGGGAGTTCACATAACCTTTGTAATCCTTAAATTTGCTCATACTTGGAAATGAGAATACCATTCCTTGCAATGTTACCTTAGGATTTATTTTGATAATGTGAAAATTTCTCGCACCCAGTAGGCACCCAGTACATGACAGATAACAAAAATCTTTTGCTTTGAACAGAGAAGGAAGGGATGGAGGAGAGAAGACCAAGCCAGTATAAGTATTTCTTCCTGTAAGATGGATTAGGGTGGGAAGGAACTTGTAGGTAGCATTAATGAAGGAATTAGACCCCAGGGGTGAGTGACTCCAAAAGTGAGGAACGGGGAAGGGAGGGATGGATAAAGCAAGGAGTAGGCAGATCTTTCTCCTTCGAGTCCTACAGAGCTAATTCAAATGGCACAAAACATCACCAAATATTTGAGCAGAAGCCATAGCTAGTACGTTTTTAATTACCCTGCCAATAAAGATTCCTGGGCAGAACGGTCTTCGATGCACAGTAATGTTTTGCAATGTTTTTAGTAATTGGGTTAAGATAATTTATTAGAGCACTGACTGCATGTGTTTCAATAATTGCTAAGATTAGAATGTTAGCCTTTCCTCCCTGAATGCAAATCACTTCCCAATGGGCCAAAGCATTGGAGAATATGGTCTTGAATATGCAAATCACTTTGAGACAAATTCTGAGAGCTGACCACAGAGCCTATGGTGAGTATTTATTTTAAATCGCACTTGGAAGTTCCCTGAACTGCAAATGCCACGTTCGGGGCTGGTTTTGTTGGCCAGGTCAGAGGCTGTGGTGGGTTGACCTACTACTGCTTCTGTTAAAATTAAAGGAAACTCGAGTGCAGATGGGAGGTGAGGGGGGTTGACAAGAGCGCTGCTGAGGTTGCCAACAGCCTGAGAGACACAGCTAATGGCCAAAACAGATTTTTCCCTCATCTCTATTTTCTCTCCTGAGCTTGTTGGGGGAAAACA
The DNA here is from genome assembly GCF_037043125.1 of Eumetopias jubatus. Taxonomy (NCBI): domain Eukaryota; kingdom Metazoa; phylum Chordata; class Mammalia; order Carnivora; family Otariidae; genus Eumetopias; species Eumetopias jubatus. Next base: position 82,165,479 of record NW_028274818.1, read on the forward strand.
ATCTAACCCTATTTAAGAAAAATAATCAGCCGAAGAATTAACAGAGGAATTGAGAGGATGAGAGAGTCTTGCGGAGGGGGGTGGGGGGCGGGGGGTGGGGGGTGGGCATGTTTGCAATCAAGATTTAAAGGTAATAAGCTTCCTAAGGTTAATTTGGTTTATCTGGCATGAACACAGCGTCGGGGAAAAAGAACTCACTCAATAGAAGCTTTGCATTGTCAGGAAAAAACAATAGTAGTGGGAGTTGTATGTATGGAATGTTTATAGTGCCAGACAGCATCCCAAGCACATTATGTGTATCCAATTCATTTAATCTTCGAAACAACCCAATGAGGGGAGGTATTATTATCCCCGAGATGAAGTGGAGTCTTGGAGAAGTGAAGCATGTTGTGTAAGGTGTCCCTTTTTGTAAGTGGAGGAGCCAGGGTTGGAACCAAGACCTCGGAACCCTGAGCTCTTGCACTGAACCCCCCAGGCTGTGTTGCAGCCACCATTTACTAAACAGTCACTGTGTTTTGGGCAGCAAGCTAGGTCCATTGCAGGCCCTGGTCCATTTAACTGTTTAAATGCTTATTAAGATGTACATCACTGCACTTTGGAAGATGAGGAACAAGGGTGCAGGATCTGTGGATCTCTGAAAAGTGGTAGGGTTAACATTGGCGAGAAGGGTGGTGGTGATTTTGGTGGGAGCGGACAGACATAATAGATGTGCGAGGCAGAGAGAAGGTTTGAGAAATTGCAAACCTAGGAGAATACCTATAGCCCTTAGCTTCCTCATTCATAAAATGGGGATGATAATTGTACCAACTTCAAAGGCACTTAGTGCCATGCCTGATGCATAATGAGTGCTTAAATATTGGGTATTAAGATCTCTTGTATGGGATAATAATAATCAGGATTTTCTGACTACTTAGGAAATGCAAAAGGGCAATAATTGGTCACCACCATTTGGAAAGTAGTTCAACCTGCATCTCCAAAGAGTAAATAAACCTTTATACATATATCCCCAACAGAGAGAAAAAAAATAAGGCACACCCTTCCACTGTGGACTCCAAAGAAAGAAATGAGAGTCACCACATCTCTGTATTAATTACAAAATAACCAGAATGTCACCTTTGTTATTCCACTTTTAGATCTCTTGGGGGCTGCCTGGGGATAGAGTTATTCATGAAAGACAGTGAGAAAGGCAAGTAAAAAGGGGGTTCTCTAGAGAACCCCTCTTTTCACCATCCAACTGAGTTTGGCTACAGCTCCCAGTATCCCCACAGCTGCAAAACATAGGCAAGGAGGAGAGTGGGATACCCATTGTACAGGTGGACAGTGAGGCTTAAAGATGACAAAAGACTTGCATGTGACTGTAGAGTGACCGAGTGGTAGAGCAGAGGCTTGCACTTAAGTCTCCTGACTTTGTATCCCCAGACCTTTCCTTGTTCTTCCCAAGAATCCTGGTGGAAGGTAGCAGGTCCTAAGTTGGTAGCTGGGCTGGTTGAACATCCCCATTCTGTTACCAGTCCTGCTGTCCCATCACCACAGGACTCAATGCTGAGAGAGCCATTTCCCCCTGTCACAGCCAAGGTAATTTTACCAAGTGTTTCCCTCCTTTCTTCCTGAGCTTTTGCATCAGTTGAGAAACTTTGTCAGTCCTATCAGCCTCCCCAAGTAAACGATAGTCTATATAATAAGAAGGCATTACAGCTTCCCCAAAAGTTTCCTAATGGATAGTAAATTATGAGAAGAACATTCTTTACTATGTAATTAATGGAAATCTACCATTTTTAAGCTTCCTCTGGGAAATTTTCCATGTCAAATGAATTTGTTGATGGGACCCGAGAGGGCGGATATCACAACTGCTCCAGTGTGTACTTCTTCATTAGTTGGCTGCTGGAGGTTAAATTTTCAGTCACGTCTTTGGATGGCTTTGATCTCTGATGACAGTGTTAACTCTATTTGCTCCTTGGTATCACTCTGGTATTTTAAAACAGTCTTTTAAGATAGCCTTGCTAATTATTTTGCTGGAAGTTTAATTAAATCCTGTCACAGAGGAATATTGCTATCTTGGGGTATGGCTGCTAAACATAAGTCAAATTGCCAAAAAAAAAGGGAGGCAGAGTAGATATTCATGCATACAAAGAATGGTGCAGAGGATAGGTTTCCTTACTAAAGGACTTGGGATTTACAGAAGTTCAAATCCCTTTGTCTGAACCACGTTCAACTTTTGGTGAGACTGCCAAGTCTGTTTTAATTTTGCATTTAGAACCAGATGTATTGTGATCAGCCAATTAGTGTTTTAATTTAGTTTTACTCTGGGACCATAAGGAGAAGTTTGCTATCTTCAGGGGGCTTATGGTCTTGGAGGGGGAGGAATATGGAGGGACGTGTGGTTTATTATATACAGGGAAAGTCACATTTCTAAGAATATTCACTGTGGCAGTATTGGTAATAGGAAAATTCTGGGAAAAAGCCTCCTGAAAGAATGATGTTGATTCAATGTATGGATGGAATTCATATTTCATATGGAATTCATCCCGTTCAGTATGGACTGATTGTCAAGGTATGTTTAAGATGAAAAAACAGAGTAAGCGAACAGTTTAGAAAAGGGGTTTGGAAACTTTTTCTTAAAAGGCTGGATAGTAACTATTTTTGAAATTAATTTATTTTTAGAGAGAGAGAGAGAGAGTGTGTGTGTGTGAGCAGGGGGAGGGATGGAGGGAGAGGAAGAGAGAGAATCTCAAGCAGATTCCCTGCTGAGTGTGGAGCCCAATGTGGGGCTCGATCTCATGACCCTGACATCATGAGCTAAGCCAAAACCAAGAGGCAGACGCTCAACCGACTGAGCCACCCAGGTACCCCTAAAAGTTGGTTGGTAACTACTATGGGCCCTGTGGTCTGTATGGTCTCTGCTCGTGTCATGTGAAAACGCCATAGACACTACATAAAGGACCAGGCCTGTGTTCCAGTAACACTTTATGCATAATGAAATTTGAATTTCAGAAATTTTTATATGTCACAAAATCTTCTTCTGTTGTTTTTTTTTTTTTTATTTTTGTCCCCCAATCATTAAAAAATGTAAAAATAATTTTTGGCTTGTTGGCGATACAAAGACTGGAGGCAAGCTGGATTTGGCCTGCAGGCCATGGTTTGCAGACCCCTGGTGTAGAACATGTTGGCACTTACGTAGAAATACACACACAGTACATACACATATACCCACACACACACCAAATATGATAGGTGTAGTGTTTTTGAAATACCCCTTGGTGATTATTCCCTTAGAAGCCAGTTTTTTTCTTCACGGCACCCCTTGAGTTATTAAAGCCAAGCCATGAGCTGATTGCCCCAGAGAAGGAGAGGACCCCATGGAATGGAACAAAGAGGTCATCATTCAACCTTGAATCTCAAAGATGACTTATTTATTTTTCCCAGTAAATGGCAAGAAAATAATCTTCAGAGTGAAGCTTCATTCAGAGATAAAGGTTTTTGTGCATTTGTTTGTTTACCCTTTCTTTCTGAATTCCAAAAGGCCTTTTTATGCACCAGGGTGCAAGCCTGGCCAACTTAGACCATAGGGTTTTAGGACAGGGGATGCATTCTGCTTGGTAGAGGTGCTGGAAGAAGCCTGTCTTGTCCCAGGGGAGGAGTAGAGCCGGCGGAAAGGAGAAAGGGGAGTGTGTCTGCAATGCCTCCTGCATGATGGATACGTGGGAGGTGGTGGTAGAAATAGGAAAATAAGTCTGGGGGCCTTTCAGAGCATGGTGAGGCATGCTCCTGATTTCCTGCAATGCAGGAAATGTGAATATTTTCACACCCCTGGCTTTTAGAAGCTTTGTTTTCAATTTGGTAGGGGAACAGTGAGGGAGGAATGTGGGATGAATTCCCTGCCATCTTTGTCCAGAAGTCCCCCTGAATCTTTGCAGGGTGATGTGGAGATGCCGAGAGAAACTGTGGACCATCAGGGGTCAGAACAAGGAGCTCTAAGAAGACAGGGACTTTGAAACAAGGGGTGAGTGGCCAGAAAGAGGAGGAGGTTCCGGTAGGATACCTCAAACATCAACAGATCCACCATCCCTTCTGAAGATACCTGGGATAGATCAGTCCAGCCATATTGTTGCAGGCACCAGAAAGGTCTCAAGAGAGGTCTGGTGACCTGACACTTCCTTCTTCTCCTCTGAGGAGACATACTTTCTCCAACATGCATGGGACATCTGTGGAAAAGAGAAACAGTCCTATTGTAGAGTTGGACCTTCAGATTTGATAGAATGTTTATCCTAAAAAGTCTGACCCAACTCAAAAACTGTTTTAAACTTCCTGAGATGAGGATATAAAACCTGGCATGTTTAGTGTTTTCCATACGACCTAGTGGAATGGATTTCTGAGCAAGATGAAATCAGGGAATCTGAAGTTTGCTGCCTTTTTAAGACTTCTTTTGTTTTTTTTTGTGAGAAGTTTTAGGTTCACAGCGAAGTTGAGAGGGACGTACAGAGAGATTTTCTATTTTCTGTCCACCCCAATACATGCATAGCCTCCCACATTATCGACATCACTTACCAGAATGGTACATTGGTTGCCATGGATGAACCTATGTTGAAATCACCGAAAGTCCATAGTTTACCTTAGAGTTCACTCTTGGTGTTGTACATTCTGTGTGTTTAGACAAATGTATAATGACATATATTTATCATTATAATATCATACACTGTATTTTCACTGCCCTAAATATCCTCTGTGGTCTATCTGTCCTTCTCATCAACTCTACCCCTGGAAACTATGGATCTTTTGGTCCTTGTCATAGTTTTGCCTTTTCCAGAATGTCATATGGTTGTAATCACACAGTATGTAGCCTTTTCAGGTTGGCTTCTTTCATTTAGCAAAATGCATTCAAGATTCCTCCATGTCTTTGCATGGCTTAAAAGCTCATTGCTTTTTAGTGCTTAATAACATTCCATTGTCTGGATGGACCACAGGTTATTCTTTCACCTACTGAAGGACATCTTGGTTGTTTCTAAGTTTTGGCAATTGTGAGTAAAGCTGCTATAAACATCTGTGTGCAGGTTTTTGTGCAGATGTAACTTTTTAACTCCTTTGCATAAATACCAAAGAGCTAGATTGCCAGATCATGTGTTAAGAATCAGTTTAGTTTTGTAAGAAACCACTAGAAAAATTTGCAATAGCCAATATATGTCAGCAGCCCAAGTATCCATTGATAGATGAAGGGATAAAGATGTGGTGGAAGGATGGATGGATGGATGGATAGATAGATAGATAATGGAATATTACTCACCTATAAAAAAGAATGAAATCTTGTCATTTGTGACAACATGAATGGACCTAGAGGGTATTATGTTAAGTGAAATAGGTCAGACAGAGAAAGACATACACTATATGCTTTCACTTAAATGTGGAATTTAAAGAACAAATGAACAAACCACAAGAAATTAACAGACTCTTAAATACAGAGAACAAATGGGTGGTTGCCAGAGGGGAGGTGGGTAGGGGTATGGGTGAAATAGATAAAGGGGGTTAAGAGGTACAAACTTCCAGTTAGAAAATAAACAAATCATGGAAATGAAAAAAGTACAGCATAGAGAAAACAGTTGATAATATTGTAATAATGTATGGTGATGGATGGTGCCTACACTTATCACAGTGAGCGTTGAGTTATGCATAGAATTGTTGAATCAATTGTGTTGTACACCTAAAACTGAAAACTAACATAACATTGTATGTTAATTATACTTAAAAAAGAAACTGCCAGACTGTCTTCAGTGGCTGTATCATTTTGCATTTCCATCAGCACTGAATGAACATTCCTGTTGCTCCACATCACCAGCTGTTGGTGTTGTCTATATTCCATATTTTGTCTATTTTCTTTAAAAAAATTTTTTTTGTTATGTTAATCACCATACATCATTATTTTTTAAATTTTTTATTGTTATGTTAATCACCATACATTACATCATTAGTTCTTGATGCAGTGTTCCATGATTCATTGTTTGTGCATAACACCCAGTGCTCCACGCAGAATGTGCCCTCCTTAATACCCATCACCAGGCTAACCCATCCCCCCACCCCCCTCCCCTCTAGAACCCTCAGATTGTTTTTCAGAGTCCATCGTCTCTCATGGTTCGTCTCCCCCTCCGACTTACTCCTTTTCATTCTTCCCCTCCTGCTATCTTCTTCTTTTTCTTTTTTGTTAACATGTCTTGCATTATTTGTTTGAGAAGTACAGATCTGTGATTCAACAGTCTTGCACAATTCACAGCACTCACCATAGCACATACCCTCCCCAATGTCTATCACCCAGCCACCCCATCCCTCCCACCCTCACCACTCAGCAACACTCAGTTTGTTCTATGAGATTAAGAATTCCTCATATCAGTGAGGTCATATGATACATGTCTTTCTCTGATTGACTTATTTCACTCAGCATAACACCCTCCAGTTCCATCCACGTCATTGCAAATGGCAAGATCTCATTCCTTTGGATGGCTGCATAATATTCCATTGTGTATATATACCACCTCTTCTTTATCCATTCATCTGTCGATGGACATCTTGGCTCTTTCCACAGTTTGGCGATTGTGGACATTGTTGCTATAAACATCGGGGTGCACGTACCCTTTCGGATCCCTACATTTGTATCTTTGTGGTAAACACCCAGTACTGCAATTGCTGGATCGTATGGTAGCTCTATTTTCAACTGTTCGAGGAACCTCCATACTGTTTTCCAGAGTGGCTGTACCAGCTTGCATTCCCAACAACAGTGTAGCAGGGTTCCCCTTTCTCCGCATCCCCGCCAGCATCTGTCGTTTCCTGACTTGTTAATTTTAGCCATTCTGACTGGTGTGAGGTGGTATCTCATGGAGGTTTTATTTGGATTTCCCTGATGCCGAGCGATGTTGAGCACTTTTTCATGTGTCTGTTGGCCATTTGGATGTCTTCTTTAGAAAAATGTCTGTTCATGTCTTCTGCCCATTTGTGATTGGATTATTTGTTCTTTGGGTGTTGAGTTTGATAAGTTCTTTATACATTTTGGATACTAGCCCTTTATCTGATAAGTCACTTGCAAATATTTTCTCCCATTCTGTCGGTTGTCTTTTGGTTTTGTGGACTGTTTCTTTTGCTGTGTAAAAGCTTCTTATCTTGATGAAATCCCGATAGTTCATTTTTGCCCTCGCTTGCCTTGCTTTTGGCGATGTTTCTAGGAAGAAGTTGCTGCGGCTGAGGTCGAAGAGGTTGCTACCTGTGTTCTCCTTTAGGATTTTGATGGACTCCTGTCTCACGTTTAGGTCTTTCAACCATTTGGAGTCCATTTTTGTGTGTGGTGTAAGGAAATGGTCCAGTTTCATTCTTCTGCATGTGGCTGTCCAATTTTCCCAACACCATCTGTTGAACAGACTATTTTCCATTGGACATTCTTTCCTGCTTTGTCAAAGATCAGTTGACCATGGAGTTGAGGGTCCATTTCTGGGCTCTCGATTCTGTTCCATTGATCTATGGGTCTGTTTTTGTGCCAGTACCATACTGTCTTGATGATGACAGCTTTGTAATAGAGCTGGAAGTCCGGAATTGTGATGCCTCCAGCATTGCTTTTCTTTTTCAATATTCCTCTGGCTATTCGGGGTCTCTTCTGGTTGCATACAAATTTTAGGATTATTTGTTCCATTTCTTTGAAAAAAGTGGATGGTATTTTGATGGGGATTGCATTGAATGTGTAGATTGCTCTAGGTAGCATTGACATCTTCACAATATTTGTTCTTCCAATCCATGAGTATGGAACGTTTTTCCATTTCTTTGTGTCTTCTTCAATTTCTTTCATGAGTATTTTATACTTTTCTGAGTACAGATCCTTTGCCTCTTTGGTTAAATTTATTCCTAGGTATCTTAAGGTTTTGGGTGTAATTGTAAATGGGATTGACTCCTTGATTTGTCTCTCTTCTGTCTTGTTGTGGGTGTATAGGAATGCCACTGATTTCTGTGCATTGATTTTATATCCTGCTACTTTACTGAATTCCTGTATGAGTTCTAGCAGTTTTGGGGTGGAGTCTTTTGGGTTTTCCACATACAGTATCATATCATCTGCAAAGAGTGAGAGTTTGACTTCCTCTTTGCCGATTTGGACGCCTTTGATTTCTTTTTGTTGTCTGATTGCTGTGGCTAGGACTTCTAATACTATGTTGAATAGCAGTGGTGAGAGTGGACATCCCTGCCGCGTTCCTGACCTTAGGGGAAAAGCTCTCAGCTTTTCCCCATTGAGAATGATATTCGCTGTAGGTTTTTCATAGATGACTTTTTCGATATTGAGGTATGTACCCTCTATCCCTATACTCTGAAGAGTTTTGATCAAGAAAGGATGCTGTACTTTGTCAAATGCTTTTTCTGCATCTATTGAGAGGATCCTATGATTCTTGTTCTTTCTTTTGTTAATGTATTGTATCACGTTGATTGATTTGCGGATGTTGAACCAACCTTGCAGCCCAGGGATAAATCCCACTTGGTCATGCTGAATAATCCTTTTAATGTCCTGTTGGATCCTATTGGCTAGTATTTTGGTGAGAATTTTTGCATCCATGTTCATCAAGGATATTGGTCTGTAGTTCTCCTTTTTGATGGGGTCTTTGTCTGGTTTTGGGATCAAGGTAATGGTGGCCTCATAAAATGAGTTCGGAAGTTTTCCTTCCATTTCTATTTTTTGGAACAGTTTCAGGAGAATAATTCTTCTTTAAATGTCTGATAGAATTCCCCTGGGAAGCCATCTGGCCCTGGGCTTTTGTTTGTTGGGAGATTTTTGATGACTGCACAATTTCCTTAGTGGTTATAGGTCTGTTCAGGTTTTCTATTTCTTCCTGGTTCAAATTTGGTAGTTGATACATCTCTAGGAATGCACCCATTTCTTCCAGGTTAGCTAATTTGCTGGTATAGAGTTGCTCATAATATATGCTTATAATTGTTTGTATTTCTTTGGTGTTGGTTGTGATCTCTCCTCTTTCATTCATGATTTTGTTGATTTGGGTCGTTTCTCTTTTCTTTTTGATAAGTCTGGCCAGGGCTTTATGAATCTTGTTAATTCTTTCAAAGAACCAGCTCCTAGTTTCGTTGACCTGTTCTACTGTTCTTTTGGTTTCTATTTCATTGTTTTCTGCTCTGATCTTTATGATTTCTCTTCTCCTGCTGGGTTTAGGCTTTATTTGCTATTCTTTCTCCAGCTCCTTTAGGTGTAGGGTTAGGTTGTGTATTTGAGACGTTTCTTGTTTCTTGAGAATGGCTTGTATTGCTATATACTTTCCTCTCAGGACTGCCTTTGCTGTATCCCAAAGATTTTGAACTGTTGTGTTTTCATTTTCATTGGTTTCCATGAATTTTATTAATGCTTCTTTAATTTCCTGGTTGACCCATTCATTCTTTAGTAGGATGCTCTTTAGCCTCCATGTATTTGAGTTCTTTCCGGCTTTCCTCTTGTGATTGAGTTCTAGTTTCAAAGCATTGTGGTCTGAAAACATGCAGGGAATAATCCCAATCTTTTGGTACCGGTTGAGACCTGATTTGTGACCTAGGATGTGTTCAATTCTGGAGAATGTTCCATGGGCACTAGAGAAGAATGTGTATTCCGTTGCTTTGGGATGGAATGTTCTGAATATGTCTGTGAAGTCCATTTGGTCCAGTGTGTCATTTAAAGTCTTTATTTCCTTGTTGACCTTTTGCTTAGATGATCTGTCCATTTCAGTCAGGGGGGTGTTAAAGTCCCCCACTATTATTGTATTGTTGTCAATGTGTTTCTTTGCTTTTGTTATTGATTTCCTTATAAAAGTTGCTGCTCCCATGTTAGGGGCATAGATATTTATAATTGTTAGATCTTCTTGTTGGATAGACCCTTTAAGTAAGATATAGTGTCCTTCTTCATCTCTTATTACAGTCTTTGTTTTAAAATCTAATTTGTCTCATATAGGAATTGCCACCCAGCTTTCTTTTGGTGTCCATTAGCATGGTAAATGATGTTCCACCCCCTCACTTTCAATCTGGGCGTGTCTTTGGGTCTAAAATGAGTCTCTTGCAGACAGCATATCGATGGGTCTTGTTTTTTAATCCAGTCTGATAGCCTGTGTCTTTTGATTGGGGCATTTAGCCCATTTACGTTCAGGGTTACTATTGAAAGATATGAATTTAGTGCCATTGTATTGCCTGTAAGGTGACTGTGACTGTATATTGTCTGGGTTCCTTTCTAATCTATGCTGCTTTTAGGCTCTCTCTTTGCTTAGAGGACCCCTTTCAATATTTCTTGTAGGGCTGGTTTCGTGTTTGCAAATTCCTTTAGTCTTTGTTTGTCCTGGAAGCTTTTTATCTCTCCTTCTATTTTCAATGACATCCTAGCTGGGAATAGTATTCTTGGCTGCATATTTTTCTCGTTTAGTGCTCTGAAGATATCATGCCAGTCCTTTCTGGCCTGCCAGGTCTCTGTGGATAGGTCTCTTGCCAGTCTAATGTTTCTACTGTTGTAGGTTCCATATCTCTTCTCCCGAGGTGCTTTCAGGATTTTCTCTTTGTCTCTGAGGCTCGTAAGTTTTACTATTAGATGTCAGGGTGTTGACCTATTTTTATTGATTTTGAGAGGGGTTCTCTGTGCCTCCTGGATTTTAATGCCTGTTTCCTTCCCCACATTACGGAAGTTCTCTGCTATAATTTGCTCCAACATACCTTCTGTCCCTCTCTCTCTTTCTTTTTCTTCTGGGATCCCAATTATTCTGATGTTGTTTCGTCTTATCGTATCGCTTATCTCTCGAATTCTGCCCTCGTGATCCTGTAGTTGTTTCTCTTTTTCTCAGCCTCTTTATTTTCCATCATTTGGCCTTCTATATCGCTGATTCTCTCTTCTGCCTCCTTTATCCTAGCAGTTAGTGCCCCCATTTTTGATTGCACCTCATTAATAGCCTTTTTATTTCGACTTGGTTAGATTTTAGTTCTTTTTTTTCTCCAGAAAGGGTTTCTCTAATAACTTGCACGCTTTTTTCAAGCCCAGCTAGTATCTTTAAAGTCATGATTCTGAACTCTAGGTCCGACATCATACTGATGTCCGTATTGATTAGGTCCCTGGCAGACGGTACTACCTCTTGTTCTTTTTGCTGAGGTAATTTTTTTTGTCTTGTCATTTTGTCCAGAGGAGAATGGATGAATGAGAGAACAAAATGCTAACAGGTTAACAACGTCCCCAGCAAATATAGTCTATACAAATCAGAAAAGACCTGAAACCAGGGGAAAAGGGAAAGAAAGAAGTAAGAAGGAGAAAAAAAAAAAGAAAAAGAAAAAGATAAAAACAAACAAAACCAGAAGAAAACAAAAAAAAACAGGATATGATCAAATATGATCAGGCTAGTGCATAGATCAGTGCCACACACTAGATTTGGGGTGTATTTTGGTCTGTTAGAAGAAAGTGCCTCCTAAAATTTTAAAGGCAGAAAGACTCATATATGTACAAAATAAGGGTTGATACAATGGAGGGATGGAAAATGATTGTAAAGATGAAACTGATAAAAGTTTTTATAAACGGAATTGATAAGAAGTTGTTTGAAAGAAGAAAGAAGATTTAAAAAAAAGAAAGAAGAAAAGAAAAAAAAATGGGAGAGACTGTGATCAGGCAGGAGACTAGAACAAAGCCATACACTAGTGATTTAGGGCATATTTTGATCTGTTGGAAGAAACTGTATCTCAAAATTTTAAAGAGAGAACAACTTATATATATATGCCAAAAATAATGGTAACTACTATGAAGGGATAAAATATGACTCTAAAAATGAAAAATAAAAAATGTTCTTTTAAAAAAAGGGATTGATAAGATGTTGGTTGAAAAAGAGAAAAAGAAAAAGTAAAAAAAAAAACAGTTAAAAAAATTAACTTTGAAAAACTAATGAATCATGGTAAAAAAGCCATGAATTCTATGTGCAGTATTCCCCTAGCGCTGGAGTTCTCCCATTCTCCTTGATCGGTACACTTGGTCTTGGCTTGCTGGCTGTTCGTGCTGATCTTCTGGGGGAGGGGCCTGTTGCCGTGGTTCCCAAATGTCTTTGCCAGAGGCAGAATTTCCCTGCCCTTGTCGGTCGGGCTAAGCAAGCTGCTCGGGTTTGCTCCCAGGAGCTTTTGTTCCCTGCAAGCTCTCGGTTCAGCTTTGGAGGACCAGGGTGAAAATGGTGGCCTACCTCTCTCTGTCCGGAGGAGCTGAGTACTTGGGACCCCGCTCCTCAGTGAGCCCCCAGAGAAAAGCAGTCAATCACTCCCGTCTGCCCGGTCTCTGGCCGCTCTCCGTGCTCACCCGGCCTGTGACCGAGCATTTCTATCTGTGGCACCCGACCCCGTGAGGAGTCTCCAAACCCAGCAGATCCCTGCAGTGCACTCCCGCGCCGCTCCTCTTGGGGGAGGGAGGGGAGTCTTCCTGTCTCTGCTGCTTGTTGGGTCCCTGCTGCAGGCACAGTGGCCCAACTGGGCCGCCGATCACAGTTTATGGCCACCCCGAGCTGAGAGCCCGCGCCTCGGCTCCGTCTCTGCAGCTGGCTTCCCCGCTCCAGTACCTGTGAGCTCTGGTGCTCTCAGGCACCCCCGGTCTTTCTGTGACCCTGAGGGTCCTGAGTCCACACAGTCCCACGAGGTTTCCACCTCCTGCTTAGCCACTGGATCGACGTTCCTCAGCGGAACTGACTTCTAAAAGTTCTAGTTTTGTGCTCCGTGGCTCTAGCACTTGCCAGAAGCGGCCGACGGAGGCCCCTCCCCCGCCGTCTATCCTCCCGAATATCGCCTCGGATTCACTTCTCCCCACCTCCTATCTTCTAGTAAGTGGTTGCTTCTCTGTTTAGAGAGTTGTTGCTACTCTCCTCTTCGATCTCCTGTTGAGTTCGTAGGTGTTCAGAATGGTTTGATCCCTATTCAGCTGAATTCCTGAGACCAGACGAAATCCAGGTCTCCTACTCCTCTGCCATCTTGCTCCGCCCCAGATTTTGGTCATTCTAACAGGTGTGTAATAGTATCTCATTGTTGCTTTAATTTATATTTCCCTGATGATATGTTGTGGAAAAGAGAAACAGTCCTACTGTAGAGTCTTCTTTGGTGAGGTGTCTGTTAAGGCCTTTGGCCCTTTTTAAAATTTGGTTGTTTGTTTTCTTATTGTTGAATTTTAGGAGTTATTTGTATACGCTGGATGACAGTCCATCACATGCATCTTTTGTAAATATTTTCTCCCAGTCTGTAGTTTGCCTTTCATGGAGGCAATTTTTAATTTTTTAAATTTTAATAAAATACAGCTTATCAGTCATTTCTTTCATGGATTATGTCTTTGGTGTTGTATCTAAAGAGGCATTGGTGTCCCAAGTTCAGCAAGGTTATCCTCTAGGAGTTTTATGGTTTTGCATTGTACACTTAGATCTGTGATCCATTTTGAGTTAGTGTTTGTGAAGGGCATAAAATCTCTGTTTAGACCCATTTTTTTTTCATGTCCAGTTGTTTGTTCTAGCACCCTTTGTTGCAGGGACTATCTTTATCCATTGTTTTCCTTTTGCTCCTTTGTCAAAGATCAGTTGATTGTATTTGCTGTATTTTTTATGTGAGTTGTAGTGGTTGCAGTTTAATCCTCCTACACATCATGCTTATATACACATCCCACATATCTAGAAGTATAAATAAAAAGTATGGATTTCTCTTGGGGGAGGGAGGGGAATCCCAGGGAACAAGGAATTGCAAGAGGGCTTAGTGTTACTTCTTTTTTATTCCACTTAGAAGTGGTCACTGTAGTTCAAGCAGGAATTAGTGGTAGTCTTTTATATCATGGTTTGAAACTTGGAATCAGTTCTCTATGTGAAGGGCATTGGCACTGCATTGTCCTGGTTAGGTTTGTATAACTAAACCGATTGCCTCATCACTAGTCTAGAAGAGCGGTCGGCAGGGGTAAGAGTGAAGGCACAGAGGTCTTCCAGGCAGCTTTTGGTATAATCTGGGAGGGAGAAAGTGAGGGTCGGACCTGGCGCAGCATCGGTGGCATTAAAGAGGAGGAGGGAGATATGGAAGATCATTAAGAACAAGCTCAGATCTGTGAAAGACAAAGAAGGGGTCCGAGAGACCGGGAAGGCATCACAGAGACTGTGAATGGAGAAGCTAATAGAATGTGAAGACACAAAGTAATCCCGACGCTGTGCCTGTCTCCTTTATTGCTTTGTACAGCACCCATCTCTTACTTTGAAAGTAGTTTAAGTCATTACTGCATCTCTTGGAAATGCTGTAAAGGGATTGTGTGCATAATGTACAGCAAAATTAGTCACTCCCTCTCTCTCTGTCCTTTCTTCTCTCTTGGTCCCCTCTTTCCCATATTTCCTTTCTCCATTTCCTACTTCCCTCAATGTGTGTGGCAGTGACCCCAGTCCCTCATGTATTCCTACCCACTTTCCCAGCCTTTCTCTTCCAAAACCTCGTCTTTGTCAGCTCTTCTTCCCCTCCAGGTGCCCTGACCCCCAGCCTTCTGGATCTGTGCCCTGTCCAGCATAAGTCCTGCTAGGCTTCCTGCCCTGGCTCCCTTCTTTGGCTCTGCCCTGCTGTGTGATTCAGAGAACAGGCTGTGAGTCAGATTTCCTAGCTGCATCCTGGCTCTACAGCTCACCAGTTAAGTGACTCGGGCAAGAACTGGAATGCTCTAATATCTGCGTCCTCGTGTATGAAAGGGGGAATGAGCATAGTACGTCTTCCTCTGGGTCATTGTGAGGATTAAATGAGATAATACTTTAAAAGCTTAGCACAGTGCTTGACATGTTACAAAGTGATTAAATGGTAGCCGTAGTAACAACGATCGATTGGTACCATCCCGGTTAACCCAGGAATTGCCCAGATTCAGTTAGCGGGTTGAGCAGAAAAGAAACAAAGAAAACTTCCAAAACAAATTAAGCCAGCAAATAAAGAGAAATCCTCAAACAGAACAAAACAAAAACCTTCTTATAATGTGGAGTAGAGAAAGGTTTTGAGGACTCAAAACATTTATGCATGTGTGTATTTTTTTCTGCTTTAAAAACATCAGAATGACTCTCTTCTTGTATGATCTCCTGCTGCATAACAAATGACCCCAAAGTTTTAAACAAGACAGTTTCTGAGGGTGAGGAATCCAGGAATGGCGTAGCTGGATTGTACACTTCAGGATCTCTCACTGGCTGCAGTCAAGGTATGGGCTGGGGACTCATCATCTCAAGGTCAGCTGGGGCAGTTGCTGCTCCTGAGCCCACCCAGTACTTTTGGTGGGATCTAGCAACTCACAGGCTGTCAGACTGAGAGTCTCAGTTCCTCTTTCACATGGCCAGAGGCCTTCCTCATGTCTTTGCAGCGTGTGGCTCTTTCCATCAGAGCAAGCATGTGAGAAGAGCCAGAGAGAATAATAGCAAGATGGAAATCACAGCCTTTTGTAACCTAATCGCAGAAGTGACATCCCATCACTTTTGCCACATTCTCTCTGCTGGCAGTGAATCTCCTGTCTGGCTTGCACAAAAAAGGGAGGAGGTCCCTGGGAGACCATGTCAGAAGCTTCACACCACCTTCCCCTTCCTACTCCTTTCTCCTCTGTCCCATCTCTCAATCCCAGCTGTCTCTGAGGAATACATCCTCCTGCCCCTGGATCCCACCACACCTGAGCACTATTGAATATTACTGTCACATCTCTGGAGCTTCTCCATCATGATTCTCCCAGGTGCCTAAAGAGAAGCTTTCTCCTCCCGTCAGTTTAAATCCAGCCTGCTTGGGATCAGGACATAGTGTATCCTGCTGCAGAGGGAGGCAACAGGATACTCTGGTGCTGTTGGTGATCCCTCAGTTTCCCGATGGCCTGTTCTGAAAAAAACTGAGGGAATGGAAATTAAGGTGGCCACCTGAGGGGCCACTGCATGTTTCTGGAATATACTATGCTGAAATTTCCCTCTTCTACCAAGATCAGAGATGGGAGAAATGAAGAACACTTGTGGTGAGAGGCATTGATTATGGTTTCTGTTTATTAATTGCCCGTTATCATTATTGGTAATTACCATTGTATTATGAGATTGCTAGTGAGGAGAGATGATGGACTTGTCTCTTCTGAAATCAGACTCATTTATTTCCCACTGGGGCTGCTGCTCTGGGATATTTCCAGTGAATCCAGCACCAGGAAAGAGGAGTTGCAAGCAACTGTTTAGAATTGAAGCTAACGTAGGGCCTGCTCAGACAGGCCCCTTGGTCTTCTAGTGGGCTGACAAAGAGCATAGGGATGGTTTGGAAGAACCAGCAGGAAAGGGAGACATACCACAGCAGGAGACCCTCAAGCATTTCAGGAATGAGAAAACACCACTACTTTGGTTTGGCTTCTAATAATAGTATTAATTAGAAATGCATTCACTTACAAGTAATAGAAAAATCCAGATGTCAAAAAGTCTAGAGGCGTGTGGCTGCTGACATTGGTTTGATGGCTTAGCAAGGACAGGCTTTGTAAAATGGAAATAATACCTACTTTATATGGTGCTTGGGAGGAGTAAAAGTCAGGTTACTGTCCAGCCGTCTATCAGTAGAGGGATTTCTGTATTAGCTCTTACCGCTGTGAGTAAATCTGTGCTTGTTTTTTGGTTTTGAAAAAAAAAATATTTTCTTTGTGGGGAGGTAGGAAAAAAAACCTCTAATATTTGAATTCAATAAATTAGTACAACTTGCACCATTCAGGGGAGTGATTTGGTACAAGTTTCCAGTCTTGAGAATATAAAAGGCGGTGGGCTGGTTGGAATCTCTCTAGAAATAAAGTGGATTGCTCCATGTCTCCTCCCTGCCCCAATTTCTCCAGCCACATTCTTGAGCTTTTTACCCCTGTTTTCCTGACTTCAGTGTCAGGGGACCCCTGGGTGCTGTGTTCTGTTCCCCTGTAGCTGGTTTTCCTAGTCCACTTTTCTGTCCTTTTCCCTCGGCGGTACACCGGGAACTGCCTGCTTTTCATGATCCCTGCTCATCTTTGACCCAGGGACGACCCTCCCAATCACTCAGAAAGTGCCATTGTATCTGAGTGCCAAAGCCATTTCTGTGTGATATGATAGTTAGGAAGTGATTGTACTGTAGTTCCTGAAACATAAAATGTGCTCTGCAACTGACGAGAAATAGAGCATCACGTGGTCTCAGTCATTTGGAATAACTGAACAGCACATGTCACCTGAGCTCATTGAAGCACGCCGCTTTCAATTAAAGCAAACAAACCAAAAAAGCCAAGAGAAAAGTCCCAGGAAAATGCAGTTTGCAAGTTGTTCAATATTTGTCTTGAATTTTTCGTTATTCCAAATACCATCTTGTAATGAGAGCACAATTTCCTTTCTGTCTCTTTCCTCCTTCCCCTTCCTTCCTTCTCTCCTTTCCTTTTTGCTAGAGGTAAGGCACGCTCTGCCGATAGCCTCAGGGATGTCGCACTGATGATGGTCCAGCTCTGCTTGGCTCAGCTTGAGGTCGCAGCTGGTTTCCAGCATGGAGGCTGTGTCACTCCTAGGCCAAGCAGGGTTGCTGGCTCTCTCTCCCTTTAAGTGGGTTTCTGCCCACTTGCTGTTTTCAAGGCACTCAGAGGATTCCACCTTTGGTGCAAACTTGAGAGCCAGAGCTGAGTTCAAGGCCCTGAGATGGCCTTGGATGGGGGGACAGAGCTGGCGACTGACATCGTAACTGGCCATGCAGCCTTTATCCTGTGTTGTCCGTGAGTCTGCTGGCAAATGTGTCCATTCATTCCAGAGCGTGGGTCCACTCATTCTCACCTCCCCTATTTGTCACCACAGAGTTCCCATCTGCATTTTTAATAAGCTCGCTGGTGCCTCTGATGTAAGGGGGTCATTGCACATCCCTTTGAGAGATGCCAGGTTGGAGCTTTGCTCCTCACTGTGGTCCACAGACTGGCAGTATCAGCATCACTAGGAGCTTGTTAGAAGACAGCTAGGATTTCCAGAGGCCAAATCTGCATTTTAACTGTAGCTGCAGGTTATTTGTACACACATTATATTTGGAAAGCACCGAAGCAATGGTCCTCAGAGTCAGAGTTGCATCTTTGGCCTCACCCAGGAACTTGTTGGAAATGCAAAGTCTCAGGCCCCATCCAGAATTTGAACCAGAAACTCTGGGGTAGAGCCAGCAATCTGGATTTTAACAAGCCCTCTAGGGGTATCTTGGTGCACATTCCATTTGGAAAACTAGTGATTTGGGAAAGGTTTGGTTTTTTTTTTGTTTGTTTTTTTTTAAATCTGATTTCTCTTCTGGTGTGCTAATCTGTATCTGACATTTATACCTGTGAATGTGCTGACTTGACCTTTGAATTGCCGTGTCAGAGAAGCCCGTTCACTTCCCTCTGCCCCTGCAAGTGTTGGGCGCCCATGAACAGAAGATAAAGAACAGAATGCCGTTGACTGGCTCTACTTTAGCAAACCCTGGCTCAGTTAGTTTGTCTCTCCCATCAAGGATGGTATTCAACAGCGGTTTTCTCTTCTCTTACAATAATTTCCTTGCCCCAGAGTGAAAACAGTGACTGTTACCACTAAGCATTCTCATAGCGAGCCTCTGTTCTGGTGGGGTGCGGTGCATGTTGCCAGCCCCTCTGCCCTGTCCCTGCTCCTGGGATTGTATAACCCACAGCAGGCGATGCCACTCTGGAGACTCAGTGATGCTGGTGACATGCTGGAGGCCAATATGATGTGTGACCTTGTGCAGTCTGACTCGCTTCTCTGGGTGTGTGTTCCAAGGGCCCATCTCATTTACCCAAAGAGAATAATGCTCTTGCCTGTCCTACCTGGCAGATCTCTTATAAATACCAAAAGGATGTCTAAATGCATAAGTGCTTTGAAAAGCTAAAACTGCTCCCTACAAATACACAGAATTTTTCATGTTGTGAATGGAATGTGGTTAGGATGGGAGGAAGAATTAGAGCTGCATATTTTGAGGGAGGGAAGGGAATTTAAGAAAAAAATTCTATTATGCTTTTAACTGTGACATAGCCACAGTCTTTCACAAAGTTTATGCCTGAAAATGAACTCTGTTTATTTATTTATTTTGTAAAAATTGTATCTATTTAAGATGTACAACATGATGTTTGGATCTCCTTATACACAGTAAAATGATCACTACTGTCAAGCTAATTAACATCTCCATCTACTCATATAGTTACCAGTTTTTTGTGTGTGCTGAGAGCACCTGAAATCTACTCTTAGCACATTTCCAGCATAGAATATGGTATTATTAACTGTAGTCACTGTGCTGTACATTAGATCTCTAGAACTTACTCTCCACAACTGCAATTCCATACCCTTTACCCAACCCCTCCTGACTTTTCTCTGTTCTCTCTATGGAGGAGGTCATTGAGAGGATATGACTGCTTATTGACCCTCAGGCTGGACCTGACCAACTAGAGGCTCCTTACCACTTCCCCTGCCCCCGGTCCTTGGGTTGTGTGCTTCGCCCACTGTTCCCATAGCTGGAGGCATTTCAAGGACACAGCTTTGAGACAGTAAGGTGTTGTTGAGACCATCTGGACAGTGTATGTGACTGAACCCCATTACGCCTTCTGCATAAACTTTTAAAATTCTGGCTGGCAGGTGCAGAGACCTACTTGTCTTGCAGCCGCCCAAGACAAGCCTTATACGTAAGTTCCCTTGCTTATTGAAACTTGCCACCCACCCATCTGGACTATCCATCTCTTTCTTGGGTCTTTCCTTGTCCTCCGGGTATAGGAAACACTCCTATCTCACAGCCCCTGTTACCCACCATTTTACTCTGTGTATAGGGGTTTGACTTGTTCTAGATTCCACATATAAGTGAGATATGCAGTATTTGTCTTTCTGTGTCTGCTTTATTTCATTTAGCATCATGTCCTCCAGGTTCATCCATGTCATTGCAAATGACAGATTTTCCTTATTTTTTTAAGGCTGAATAATATTCTGTTGTACATTATGTACTACTTTTTCTTTATCCATTCATCCATTGATGGATCCTTAGGTTGCTTCCATATTTGGTTATTGTGAATAATGCTATAATGAACATAGGAGCGCAGGTATCTTTTGGAGATACTGGTTTTTTTTTTTTTTTTTTTATGTAGCCAAAAGAGGGACTGCTGGATCATATGCTTATATAGTTCTGTTTCAAATTTTGTCATAATGTGGGTTTCCCCAGAAGCAGATGCTAGGACAAGGATTGCAGGGCAGATAGCATATTTGAGTGATAATCCCTGGACATACTTTGGGGGAAGAGAGTTGGAAAGCGAGACAGGGAAGGGAAGGTGGCCAGTAAAGGTTGTGCCACCAAGCAGGGCACTGCTGTGGGCAACTGGAATTTAACCCTGCTAAGGAGCTCTGGGAGCATCTGATATATGTGTTTGTGTGGCTTCATTGGTTGGTTGCTGCTTCTAGAGCACAGAAGTTCACTGGCTGTTGTGCCTTATTGTGGGAGCAGAGCAGGGTCCCGTGGCCCCAGAAAGCCCTCCTGCAGAGAGGTTCAAATACCAACAGTTGGAAGTCAGTCCTCCTTGCATGGAAGTTTCAGGGCCAGAGGCATGTGGACAAGGCACACATCTCTGAGTTATCTATGTCGAAGGGGTCCTGGAGCACTAAGCATCCCAGACCACTAAGTTTGCAAGGGAACAAACTTCTTCCCAAATATTTGCCACGCGGACTTTGGCATGCATCAGAATCACTTCGCAGCGTTGTTACAGTGAGATACAAAGCTCCCTCCCCTGCTCCCCCGACACACTGCATCAAAAACCCCTGATGGGGTCTGGGAACCTGTACTTTCAACGAATTCTCCAGATCATTCTGATGCACACCAGTGTTGGAGGACCACTGCTTCAGGCTCGGGGTGACAAGCACGGGATGTATCTACCACTGCTCTTCCCCATGACATCCAGGGGAGGATCACTAATCCATCACAGTTCTCGTCCCATCTTGGCCCAGACATGGCCTCAGGATCCTCCTTAATGCCAAGCAGCCACTTCCAACGGCGAAATTCCAAGGAGGAGCCTTTAAGTAGGGAAACTGAGAGAAATCCATTTCTTGAAAAGGATTAGTTTCCATCTCAGGCTTGGGTAAAGGGGACAGAAAGTGGTTTTGGTTATGGCTCAAGGAAAAATAAAACAGACTTTCCTGTCAACTTCTGGTCCTCTTGCAATAATTTCCCTACTTGTTATGGACTGAATGTTTGTGCCCTCCCTAAATTCATAGGTTGAAGCCCTAACCTGAGCTGGATGGTACTAGGAAGTGGAGCCTTTGGGAGGTGTTTTAGTAGTTGAAGTCATGAGGGTGGAGTCTCCATGATGGGATTAGTGCCCTTAGAAGAAGAAAAAGAGACATGAGAAAGAGTTTCTTCTCTCTCCAGCATGTGAGGAAAGCTATGAGTTGGATATTTTCTGCAAGCCGGGAATAGGGCATTTATCAAGAATCGCGTCTGTTAGTACCTTGATGTACTCCCAGCCTTCAGAACTGTGAGAAAAGCATCTCTGTTGTTTAAGCCCCCCAGTCTATGGCAGCTCACCCTCTGCTAATGATAACATAGTGTCTGCTGTGATAGCAGATACATTAGCAGAGGGGCGAAGACAGTGGGCTCAGGTTTCCAGCTTTGCAACCTCTCAGCCTGGTTCCCAGAGAGCTGCAATGAAGATGGAATGGTTCTAGATGGAAAGATTCTTGATAACACAGCCCATCTCCTCTCATTTTACAGGAGAGGAGACTCCTTTCCAGGGAGATGACATGACTTATACAAAGTCACACAGCATGTTTGTGGCAGAGCCAGGACGTTTTTGCGTGTTCAGCATCCGGCTTAATTCCCTTCCCACACTCCAAGTATTTCCAAAACCTTCAGCTGCATTTTGGATCTCTGACACCCCTCATACAGTATTTCCCCAAATAACTCTGAGGTCGACATCTGCTAATCACCGTCTCCTGGAAACCTTTACAGTGAGATTAGAAAAGGAATTGAACGAGGGTCGATGGTCTCCATTGGGACTGAAAATGTAACATGCAGAGTGGGAAATTAAAACAGGGTCTTTGGGGAGAGAAAAGAGGGAGCGAAGAACCCAGCTTCTCTTATCTTCCCGCCACACGTGAACTCTGTCATCGGAGCTTCGGTTTTTGATAAGCTCGGCATGTCTTATCACCGCCTTTGACACATGCATCGATCATTCCTTAAAGTACGCGGGGAGGTACCTCCCTCCTCTCCTCCAATCACCTTTTCTTCCCTCCCCCTTTATTTGTGGCTGTTGACATTACAAATGCAGAGAAGGCCACTTTCAAAAATACATCTTTTAAATAACTTGTCTTCTAGGAGAGGAGGGAAAGGGTGCACATCTATCTATGCTTGGGTGGGTTGCTGAGAAAAATCCCCTGCCAGATATCTGACACCTCCTCCTACCACGGGGAGACTTTGACAAAGAAAAATGGGCCTTGCATTTGGTGCTTACATCCAGCCTCTTCACCGAGGCTGCTTGCCAGGTTATGGCAGTGGAAAAGCATGGTCAAGGTGGCCCAGTTGCCATCGGGGCTGGAATCTGTGGAGGCCTTTAAAGCGTCCCCGAGGAGCCACACAAAAGCCTGTATCATTGGTTTAAAAATTTTGTGTTACTTTCTCCAGAAATTAAAAATCTTAGTCGGATATCACTAGGCAGGGTGCGGCCTTAAAAATATATTGATTATTCCCCAGCTTGTGTGACAGATTCCGAGAGCAGCACATTATCATTCCGTAACAGTAAGGCACACATACAATTCAATTTTATGCACTTTAGGGATGGGAGTGTTTAGTGCTTAGTCTAATTGATCAGGTGGGATGGAAAGGCTTCGAGAGCTAATTACCTTCCACATTGGAAACCCTTTAGTGGTTGGATGACCTTTTTGGAAAACCAAGGACAACTAATGGCCCTTCTCAGAGTTTTGCTGGAAGAATACTGTAGCCAAGAGACAGCAGGAATAGGAAAAATGACTTTGGATGGAAGCATGAATGATAGTATTTCTAAGCTTTTAGGTGGTTACTGCTTAATAGCCACAGATCCTTTTATGTTTATCAAGTCACTCTGCATTTTGTGATTAGAGATTTTAAACAGTTCTGAGATCTTGGTAGGGCTGGTATTGATGCCTCCGATTTATAGATGAAAACCTGAGGAGGCCAAGTGACATGTCTGAGATCACACAGCTGGCAATTGGCTGAGTTGTAAATTCAACCCAGGTCTTCTGAACTGATTTATTGACAATCTCAGCATGTTCATTTTCTCTAGGGGTAGATATCAGTTTAACGTTTGCAGATGACCTCTGTTTCTGAAAAAAATCATTGGAATGGGCCCGTGAGTTAAACAGATACAAAGGAAATGGCCAGTATTCCTGGAGAAAACCATGTGGAATCATGGATGTCTGTGCATGTTGTTCACTACACAATGGTCACATTGAAGCCCAGCCCATAATCTCTTTGCCTAGCCTTGTGCCCTAGGGTGACGAGTGTGCACCCAGAGGAGGGAGCCCTTTGCTGTCACTCACAGTGGCACTGTGCACTTGTCCAGTGGTGTACCTGCCAGGAGGAAGTGGCCATTTTCTGATTTGCACAAAGATGACATGAGAGCTCTTAGTGACCTTGGTCAAATACAACTTAAATGCAGAAGCTATGCCCCGAAATGCTCAGAGTTCCATTTAGCAATAAAATTCGGTGTTCTGTTTAGCAGGGTTGCACCCTCTGCAGAATTAGAGGAAACTTGTTCCTCTCTAAAAATGGATTTCGGCTGAATGATATTTGAAAATTATTTCTTCTTGGGAAATGTGTATGTGTTCATTTCCTAGAAGTTTGTTTATAGGTGATAGGGGTGCAGAATCCTGTTGGGAGGGCAGTGTGGTCAGGCCTGATCTCTTTACCTTAGGCTGGAGAAAGGACTTTGAACATGAACTAGACTAGCCTTGGCATAGCCCTTCTAGGGTAGTGAATAAACAGACTTTTATTTATTTTTTATTTTTATATTTTTTAGTTTTTATTTGAATTCCAGTTAGTTAACATGCAGTGTAATATTAGTTTCAGGTATTCAACTCTTATATACAACACCCAGTGTTCATTACAGCAAGTGTACTCCTTAATCCCTATCATCTATTTCACCCATCTCCCCAACTACCTCTCCTCTGGTAACCATCAGTTTGTTCTCTATAGTTAAGAGTCTGTTTCTTGGTTTTCCTCTCTCTTTTCTTCCCTTATGATCATTTGTTTTTTTCTTAAATTTCACATATGAGTGAAATTATATGCTATTTGTCTTCCTCTGACTGACTTATTTCGCTTAGCATATGACTCTCTAGCTCCATCCCCATGGTAGTAAATGGCAAGATTCATTCTTTTTTATGGCTGAGTAATATTCCATAGTGTGTGTGTGTGTGTGTGTGTGTGTGTGTGTATGTATGTGTGTGTGTGTACACCACATCTTCTTCATCCATTTATCTATCGATGGACACTTGGGCTCTTTCCATAATTTGGCTATTGTTGATAATGCTGCTATAAACACTGGGGTACATGTATCCCTTTGAATCAGTATTTTTGTATCCTTTGAGTAAATACCAAGTAGTGCAATTGCTGGATCATAGGGAAGTTCTATTTTAAACGTTTTGAGGAACCTCCATACTTCCCCAGAGTGGCTGCACCAGTTTGCATTCCCACCAACAGTTCACGAGGGCTCCCCTTTGTCCACATCCTCACCAACTCCTGTTGTTTCTTGTGTTGTTGATTTTAGCCGTTCTGACTGGTTTGAGGTGATATCTCACTGTGGTTTTTGTTTGTATTTCCCTGATGATGAGTGACACTGAGCATCTGGTGTCTGTTAGCTGTCTGGATCTTTTCTTTGGAAAAATGTCTACTCATGTCTTCTGCCCATTTTTTAAATGGATTATTTATTTTTTGGATGTTGAGTTTGATAAGTTCTTTGTACGTTTGGGATACTAACCCTTTATCAGATATGTCATTTGCAAATATCTTCTCCCATTCCATAGGTTGCCTTTTAGTTTTGTTGATGGTTTCCTTCACTGTGCAGAAGCTTTTTATTTTGATATAGTCTCAGTAGTTTATTTTTGCTGTTGTTTCCTTAGCCTCTGGAGACATACCTAGTAAGAAGTTGCCATGGCCAAAGTCAAAGAGGTTACTGCCTGTCTTCTCCTCTAGGATATTGATGGCTTCCTGTCTTATATTTAGGTCTTTCACTTAGATGTATGGTATAAGAAAGTGGTCGAGTTTCATTATTCTGCGTGTTGCTGTCCAGTTTTCCCAACACCATTTCTTGAAGAGACTGTCTTTTTCCATGGGATATTCTTTCCTGCTTTGTTGAAGATTAGTTGACCATAGAGTGAGGGTCCGTTTCTGGGTTTTCTGTTCTGTTCCATTGATCTTTTTTTTTTTTTTTTAAGATTTTTTTATTTATTTGACAGAGAGAGACACAGTGAGAGAGGGAACACAAGCAGGGGGAGTGGGAGAGGGAGAATCAGGCTTCCTGCTGAGCAGGAGCCCTATGCAGGGCTCGATCCCAGGACCCTGGGATCATGACCTGAGCCGAAGGCAGATGCTTAACGACTGAGTCACCCAGGCGCCCTGTTCCATTGATCTTATGTGTGTTTTTGTGCCGGTACCATACTGTCTTGATGATTACTGCTTTGTAATATAGCTTAAAGTCTGAAGTTGTGATGCTTCCAATCTTTCTCAAGATTGCTTTGGCTCTTCAGGGTCTTTTCTGGTTCCATACAAGGTTGTTCTAGCTCTGTGAAAAATGATGGTGGTATTTTGATATGGATTGCATTAAATGTGCAGATTGCTTTGGGTAGTATACATATTTTAATAATATTTGTTGTTCCAATCCATGAGTATGGAATATTTTTCCATTTCTTTGTGTTACCTTCAATTTCTTTCATCAGTGTTTTATAGTTTTCAGAGTACAAGTCTTTTACCTCTTTAGTTAGGTTTATTCCTAGGTATCTTATGGTGTTTGGTGCAGTTGCAGATGGGATTGATTCCTTAATTTTTCTTTATTTCTGCTGTTTCATTATTGGTATATAGAAGTGGAACAGATTTCTGTACATTGATTTTATATCCTGTGACTTTACTGAATTCATGATCAGTTCCAGCAATGTTTGGTGGAGTCTTTTGGGTTTTCTAAATATTATATCATGTCATCTGCAGATAGTGAAAGTTTGACTTCTTCCATGCTGATGTGGATGCCTTTTATTTCTTTATGTTGTCTTTGCTCTAGCTAGGACTTCCAGTGCTATGTTAAATAACATAGAGGAAAAACTCTCAGTTTTTCCCCATCTAGGATGATATGAGCTGTGGGTTTTTCATATATGGCCTTTATTATGTTGAGGTAAGTCTCCTCTAACCCTACTTGGTTGTGGGTCTTTATCGTGAGTGGATGTTGTACTTTGTCAAATGCTTTTCTTTCATCATTTGAAAGGATCATATGGTTCTTATCCTGTCTTTTATTAATGTGGGGTAATAATCCAGAACTTTAGAACTCCACTGTAATTATTTTGAATGCCCTGTCTGGACCTTGGAGGGTGGAATCTGCTGTGTGGGTGGACTGAGAATTTCTTCTGAAGGAAGGGTCTGTTCTATGGTCAGTACACTGGAATGGGAAAGAGAATGCCTTGGGCTGCAAGTGTGAGGCTCTTTTCCATCTGGGGCATCAGGATAGGGAGAATAGGGTCCTGAGTTTCTAGGATTTCTACTGGAGAGGCAGTAATGCTAGTGGCAGCAGTGAATTCCCCTATGTGAAGAATTTTGGAGTTCTCAACTCTTTGGTAAGTATTTGTTAAATTTTATGGCCTGGTCTTGGTTCTGCTTGGAAGGGGATTAATAGAAGGGCTTCTCTCCAAGCTTGGAAGATAAAGTTGGCGTGGAGATGACTGCATAAGTGCTGTCAAATGCGTCACTCTAAAATCTGTCCCAAGGCTTTTTGACCCTTTACAAAGGGAATATCTGAGGGAGCCTCTTGCCAAAATGTTTGTTTTAATGTTGGCATAATAGGAAGGCATCATGCTATGATATTGGAGACAAGTTGGACTCATTTCAAATTCCGATTCTGTAACTTATGAGCTAGTTATTAACTTTCTGAGCTTCAGATTTCTCCTCTGACCATGTTAATCCCCACCTCAAAGATTTGGGGCAAGGCTAATCTTTGAAAAAGGGACCTAGTGCCAACTGCATAGAGGTGCTCAAAAAATGTTAGTTCCTTACTTGTCAGAAAAAAAAGGAGGTCTTTTAAGATAAAAAGGAAGAGTTTCCAATGTTCCTTTAATTATTATTAAAAAATATTTAAAAAATTATGCCAAAAAAGCATAATCCTGGAGCAGGGATTGGTAAACTTTTTCTATTAAGAGTCAGAGAGCAAATGTTTTCTGCTTTGCTGCTTAAATATTTTCTCTTGCTCGCACTCACCTCTGCCATGGTAGCCTCAAAACAACCAAAGGCAGTACGTGGACAAATGAGGGTCTCAATAAAACTTTATTTACAAAAAGCCATGACAGGCTGGATTTGGCTCTTGGGATATAGTTTGCAGACCCTTGATCTGGGCAGTGTTCATTTCAAAACCTCTGCATAGGTTAGTAAGTTTTGTCTACCCTCCCATTCCCCTCTTGGTAAGTCATTCTTGTTTTCTGTCCTTTTTCTCTTTGTGGGCAATGCACACAGTCACTTTTCAATAAATAAGACTGTAGAGGAGACTAATTTTCAAATAAAATGACCGAGAGAACAGAGAGGGTAAACAGCTAAGCCAAAACACACAGCAGAATGGGTGCAGAGCCAGCCTAGCACTCTGTCCCCAGATGCATCCCCTCCAGCATCCATCTCTTTATTTAACTCACCGACCCTTTCTTCTCTCGGCAGTGAGCTGGATTTGAAATGGCACCTTTAGCATATTTTTAAATCTTTTGCCCTACTTTTCCACATTTATCTATGGATGGTAGAAAATTTTCAAATTAAGTGTCACTGCTCAAAGTCAAAAATTAATTAATTAGTCAATGGCCAGACATGTGCAGTGCCCAGAATGCTTATCAGTCAGCCTCAAAAGCTTTGCTAATTAGAAAGAAGTCAGGGTGGAACCAGGCAGATCAAAGAGCCCAATCCCTCTCTGTTAGAACTTCCATCACACTGGTCCTGGAATTCTAATCAATTCTACCGTTTTATTAAATTCTTTGGGCTGGGTCTTGTCTTGTTAAGTGTACAGTTTGCAAGAAGAGATTCATCACACGTATTTCTGGTTTGCTCAAGAAATCCTTCCATAAAAAAGACTTCAGTGCATTCTTCCAAACACAGCCCAAGAGGTAGGGATTATATGGAAGATGCTCAACTTGCCCAAGTGCGACGAAGAACTTTGCACTGGAAACTTTGCTCCTCTTTACTCTAAAAACTTGCTCAATACCTACACTTGAATAAGCATTGGCTAAGCATATAGCCTGAGAGTCATTTTTCTTTAGGTTAATAAAATTTTATTTCATTAATCAGTGGCAGCACTTTTTAAAAACAACTTCATCAAGGCATAATTTACATACCATAAAATTCACCTATTTTGAGGGTACAATTTAATGATTTTTTTTTAGTAAATTTACTGAGTTGTGCAATCATTGCTTTAATCCAGTTTTATTTTTTAAATTTTTTATTGTTATGTTAATCATCATACATTACATCATTAGCTTTTGATGTAGTGTTCCATGATTCATTGTTTGTGCATAACACCCAGTGCTCCACGTAGAACGTGCCCTCCTTAATACCCATCACCAGGCTAACCCATCCCCCCACCCCCTCCCCTCTAGAACCCTCAGTGTGTTTTTCAGAGTCCATTGGCTCTCATGGTTCGTCTCCCCCTCCAACTTACTCCCCTTCATTCTTCCCCTCCTGCTATCTTCTTCTTTTTCGTTTTTCTTAACATATATTGCAATATTTGTTTCAGAGGTACAGATCTGTGATTCAACAGTCTTGCACCATTCACAGCGCTCACCATGGCACATACCCTCCCCAATGTCTATCACCCAGCCACCCCCTCCCTCCCCACCCCCCACCACTCCAACAACCCTCAGTTTGTTTCCTGAGTTTAAGAAGTCCTCATATCATTGAGGTCATATGATACATGTCTTTCTCTGATTGACTTATTTCACTCAGCATAACACCCTCCAGTTCCATCCACGTTGTTGCAAATGGCAAGATCTCATTCCTTTTGATGGCTGCATAATATTCCATTGTGTACATATACCACATCTTCTTTACCCATTCATCTGTCGATGGACATCTTGACTCTTTCCACAGTTTGGCTATTATGGACATTGCTGCTATAAACATCGGGATGCACGTACCCCTTCGGAAACCTACATTTGTATCTTTGTGGTAAACACCCAGTAGTGCAATTGCTGGATCGTATGGTAGTTCTATTTTCAACTTTTTGAGAAACCTGCATACTGTTCCCCAGAGTGGCTGCACCAGCTTGCATTCCCACCAACAGTGTAGGAGTGTTCCCCTTTCTCCACATCCCCGCCAACATCTGTCGTTTCCTGACTTGTTCATTGTAGCCATTCTGACTGGTGTGAGGTGGTATGTCATTGAGGTTTTGATTTGGATTTCCCTGATGCCGAGCGACGTGGAGCACCTTTTCATGTGTCTGTTGGCCATTTGGATGTCTTCTTTGGAAAAATGTCTGTTCATGTCTTCTGCCCATTTCTTGATTGGATTATTTGTTCTTGGGTGTTGAGTTTGATAAGTTCTTTATACATTTTGGATACTAGCCCTTTATCTGTCATTTGCAAATATCTTCTTCCATTCTGTCGGTTGTCTTTTGGTTTTGTGGACTATTCCTTTTGCTGTGTAAAAGCTTTTTATCTTGATGAAATCCCAATAGTTCATTTTTGCCCTTGCTTCCCTTGCCTTTGGCGATGTTTCTAGGAAGAAGTTGCTGCAGCTGAGGTCGAAGAGGTTGCTGCCTGTGTTCTCCTTTAGGATTTTGATGGACTCCTGTCTCACGTTTAGATCTTTCAACCATTTGGAGTCTATTTTTGTGTGTGGTGTAAGGAAATGGTCCAGTTTCATTCTTCTGCATGTGGCTGTCCAATTTTCCCAACACCATTTGTTGAAGAGACTGTCTTTTTTCCATTGGACGTTCTTTCCTCCTTTGTCAAAGATCAGTTGACCATAGAGTTGAGGGTCCATTTCTGGGCTCTCGATTCTGTTCCATTGATCTATGTATCTGTTTTTGTGCCAGTACCATACTGTCTTGATGATGACAGCTTTGTAATAGAGCTGGAAGTCCAGAATTGTGATGCCTCCAGCATTGCTTTTCTTTTTCAACATTCCTCTGGCTATTCGGGGTCTCTTCTGGCTCCATACAAATTTTAGGATTATTTGTTCCATTTCTTTGAAAAAAGTGGATGGTATTTTGATGGGGATTGCCTTGAATGTGTAGATTGCTCTAGATAGCATTGACATCTTCACAATGTTTGTTCTTCTAATCCGTGAGCATGGAACGTTTTTCCATTTCTTTGTGTCTTCTTCAGTTTCTTTCATGAGTATTTTATAGTTTTCTGAGTACAGATCCTTTGCCTCCTTGGTTAAATTTATTCTTAGATATCTTATGGTTTTGGGTGCAATTGTAAATGGGATCAACTCCTTGACTTGTCTCTCTTCTGTCTTGTTGTGGGTGTATAGGAATGCCACTGATTTCTGTGCACTGATTTTTATATCCTGCTACTTTACTGAATTCCTGTATGAGTTCTAGCAGTTTTGGGATGGAGTCTTTTGGGTTTTCCACATACAGTATCATATCATCTGCAAAGAGTGAGAGTTTGACTTCCTCTTTGCCGATTTGGACGCCTTTGATTTCTTTTTGTTGTCTGATTGCTGTGGCTAGGACTTCTAATACTATGTTGAATAGCAGTGGTGAGAGTGGACATCCCTGCCGCGTTCCTGACCTTAGGGGGCTGCTTGGCACATAGTAAACACTGAAGAGATGGTAGATCTTAATTTTTATTTTTATTAAATTTTTAATTAAATTTTTATTAAATAAAATTAAACTTTTAAAAAATATTTGCCCCCCCAAAAGTTTCTTTAACTGAAATTACTGACCCAAACATATGCCCCACGTTATTTAAAGAAGAAATGAAGTGTTTTTGAGGCTTGCTAGTTTAAAACATTAGTATTAGTTTTTTAATCTGTCTGAGCAAATTGAAAATGGACTAAACATTTGCAGCCACATGGACACAATTAACATCCTGGCATCCCTCAAAATAGGTGAATTTTATTGATGACTTTTAAGCATGACTTCGTGCAAAAATTACCCATAATGGTAGCTCCTCTCTCTTAGCTTAGAGACCACCCTGGCTCCAGGAGGCATGGCCCTGTGGCCCCCCGGCTCCCGTTTCAGGGCTGGAGAGATGATGCCTGGAGGGGAGACAGGAGTAGGTCAGATACTCTGGCAGGTGTGGCAGGAATCAAGTTGTAAATAACTCAGTAAATGTTAGAGAATGGGACGGGTGGCATTTGAAATAATAAGCAAGCCCTCTCTGAGCAGTCACTCCTCCTAACCTTTTGGGAAATTACACTGACCTGCATCTTAGCAAAGTGTATATATCAAAAGGAGAGCTGGCTGTACTCACCGAATCCCTGGTGAGAAAGGATTTATAGTGGGAGGCTTGACATGTGGAAGTCAAAGCAACTTTGGGGTGAGCCCAAGTGGTATTGGAATTGCTTCCTGCCCAGACTTATATTTTGGGAAAGGTCTGGGGTTGAGGGGGCAAATCAGAGATCTTTTTCCATGGTAGTGAGATTGTCGTAAGCAAAAAGGACGTTGGTCAACTGGGAGAGGAATGCTCCATATAATTCAGTGGCCACTACTCAGCTTCAGCCAATTGCAGCTGTGTGGGAATATAAACCCTGTGTTGCACAACCTTCTGCCTATTTCCTATCCCCAACCTCCCCTCCCCTATCCCCCAAGGAAGGCTAGAGGCCTAGAATGTATATGTCTCCATTTAAAACTTTGGGAAATGAGTTTTGTTTTTTAAACATTGTGCTAGCCAACTCTCTGGGGCTCAAATGAATCATTTTCCTTGTTGTCTGGTAGAAACTGGTTTGTGATCTTTGATATAGTGAACTCAAGTAAATCCAAGATGGAAAGTGCTTTGTGGGCATGTTAGAGTAATGTTTTTCAAACTTCACTGTGGTACCCATTAGGAGATCCTGATGTTTATTTAGTGAGGTATGGTTGCCTTTTAAAATTTTTAAATAAAAGAGGAAATGTTAGAATGTATTACATGTTATGTGATGGTTAGTTTTGTGTGTGAACTTCACTGGGCTAAGGGATGCCTGCATAGCTGGTAAAACATTATTTCTGGATATATCTTTGAGGGTGTTTCCAGAAGGAAATAGCATCTGGATCAGTAGACAGACTAAAGATCTCCTTCACCAGTGTGGGTGGGAATCATCCAATCCATTGGGGGCCTGAATAGAACAAAAGGCAGAGGAAGGGCAAAGTCACTCTCTCTGCTTTGACTAAGGCATCGTATATTCCTGCTCACAGACATCAGCGCTCCTGGTTCTAGGCTTTCAGACTCAGAAAGGGATTTACACCATTGGCTCCCCTGATTCTCAAGCCTTTAGGCTTGGACTGAAATATACCTCCAGCGTTCCTTGTTCTCTGGCTTGTGGACAGCAAATTGTAGGACTTCTTGGTCTCTATAACAAATTGAGACAACTTCTATAATACATCTCCTCAAAGGGGAACCCCCTACACTGTTGGTGGGAATGCAAGCTGGTGAAGCCGCTCTGGAAAACAGTATGGAGGTTCCTCAAAAAGTTGAAAATAGAGCTACCCCACGACCTAGCAATTGCACTGCTGGGCATTTACCCCAAAGATACAAATGTAGTGATCTGAAGGGGCATGTGCACCCCAATGTTTATAGCAGCAATGTCACAGTAGCCAAACTATGGAAAGAGCCAAGATGTCCATCAACAGATGAATGGATAAAGAAGATGTGTGGTGTGTGTGTGTGTGTGTGTACAGACACACACACACACACACACACACACACACACACACACACACACTAGAATATTATGCAGCCATCAAAAATGAGATGTTGCCATTTACAACGACATGGATGGAACTAGAGGGTATTATGCTAAGCGAAATAAGTCAGTCAGAGAAAGACAATTATCATATGTTCTCACTGATATGAGGAATTTGAGAAACAAGACAGGATCATAGAGGAAGGGAGGGAAAAATGAAACAAGATGAAACCAGAGAGGGAGACAAAACCATAAGACACTGTTAATCTCAGGAAACAAACTGAGGGTTGCTGGAGTGGAGGGGGGTGGGAGGGAGG
This sequence comes from Eumetopias jubatus, assembly GCF_037043125.1. NCBI lineage: Eukaryota > Metazoa > Chordata > Mammalia > Carnivora > Otariidae > Eumetopias > Eumetopias jubatus. The sequence goes on from NW_028274818.1 coordinate 82,198,811, forward strand.
GGGTGGCTGGGTGATGGACATTGGGGAGGGTATGTGCCATGGTGAGTGCTGTGAATTGTGTAAGACTGATGAATCACAGACCTGTACCCCTGAAACAAATAATACATTATATGTTAATTTAAAAAATGTAAAAATTAAAAAAAAATAATACAATATAATACATCTCCTTGTCTGTCTGTCTGTCTATCTATCTATCTATCTATCTATCTATTTGTCATCTGTTTATCTATCTCCTGTGCATTCTGTTTCTCTGTAGAACCCTAATACATGTTAAACCTAAAGAAAGTATATCAAAATAGAGCTACAATGGTGGAAGCCAGTAGACGGACCATTCCATTTAACTTCCCCCACTTCTCCTCAGGTGACTTCTGAGGATCCTCAAAGAAAAATTTGAAAACCATGGGTCTAGGGGATTTTAAGGGCTATTTTCATCGACCATGCTATGGTTGGAACTCACTGAAACTACTGTGCTTCTTCATTGAGGAACAGCGTAGCCTTGTAATGGACAAGGGAAACTACCTTGTTGAGGCCACATGTTTGATGGGAGCCAAGAGGGTATGATCTTTCAGCCCTCCCGGAGCAGAATTTGAATGCTGAGCCCATCCAGGTGAGCAGACCCTGAGAAATGGCTCATGGCATCCAAAGACACAGGACGACAGTTGTATACATTTAAAAAGCCATTTGCCATTTTATAGGGAACTAGATTCTCTCAACTGTTAACTGTTTTCTGATGCTAGGCGCTGCGAGTGTGAAGACAGGAGGGAGGGTCAACTTACCCTATTCCTTGGATGCTGTCTGGTTGGAGACCCTTCTTTTTCAACAGTGGTGGGACTGTAGTCTTTTAAGATGTAATTTCCCTCCCCTTATTTTTACAAAAGAGGAAAAGAAAGCTCAGAGAGGTTACAACGTGTCTGGAAACAGAAACTTGAATGATGTCAGAAGTAATTTCTCTCCATTTCTTCTTTTTGGCTCTTAACTTCACATTAGCACAAAGCTTTATGCAGCTCTTACTGAGACAAGCCTTCTCCTTGGGGTTGAAAATGTGGATGCCAACAGATTCCATTTTTTTTTCATCGTATAGTTTAACCACCTTAGAGAGATTGTTCTGATTTTCTTCTTCCTGATTCTGAAATTCCTGAGGAAAGGAACTCATTGGCCTAGCTCAGTTTAGGAGCTCATCCCTGGCCAGTCAGCTAAGGCCAGGGGTGCTGCAGTGTGAGGCCATGGCCTCTCCAGTGGGAACCACATTGGTAGAGTTGGGAAGGAAGAAGCAATTCCATGAATAAGGAGGGAGCTTGAGGAATAGTGCTGGATAGGGAAAAAAAAAAAAAAAAGCAGATATTCGCTCCAAGAGCCTATTAGTATTCAGAATGCCTTACTTTCTGCACATCTCACCATATGACCACATTCGTTCATGAATTACTTTATTCATTCATTCAACCATTGTTTAATGACCTCCTAGAAGGTAACTGATAAGTTGTGACATGTTTCTAGAGTTAAATTAGAATAAGGACAGAGAATGAGGAGGGATGTAGTGGTGCTAACCAGGGAAAACAGCACATTTTGCTCCAAGCGCCTAATGTGCTCTATTGTATTCATTTATATCTCCCCTTTATGAGGCTGGGTATGGCATCAGGGAAGAAATTTTATCTCGCTGATGCTCATAAGATCCTTTTCAGAGTACCTAATATATGTTAACAGTATGGTGGAGGGGTTAAGAAAGAACTCTGGCTCTGAAGCCAGATGCAGTGTGTTCAAATCTCGGCTTTGCCACTTCCTAGATATCTGACTTTGGGAAAGTTACTTAACTTCTCTGTGCTTAGTTTCTTCATCTATGAAATGGGGATATTGATAGTTCCTGCCTCATAGGGTATGTAATACCTCAGAGGTATTAAAAGCGTTAATATATGTCAAATACTTAGAATAGGGCCATGATACTTAGTGGTGCTTGATAAATACTGAGTTCTTATGTCCAGTTATTCCTTGAAGGAGGAATAAGATAATCCTGATTGGGGGAAGTGTTTGGCTTTGGGGCGGATGAAGGGCACCTCTTTTCCCTTCTCAGTGCAACAGAGCACAGTCTGAGCAACATTCAGAATGTTATCCAAGCTCATAGTTTCACACAGAATGCATTTTTCTTGGCTGCCCCTTCACCTGGAGGGCAAGAGGCAATGAAGCAATCAAACTCCAAATAAAGGTTGCAATAGAATTTTCTTTTCCTCTTCAAAGAATCTTTCAGCTGTGGCATTCTGTACAGTTTCTGCATAGGGGGTATTGATGATGTGCCATATTTCATTATATTCAGCACTCTACTTTGTGAACAAAGAGAGAGAAGGCTCTGCTGTTGTGCCTGGGGGACACACTCTCTGTTATCCAAATGGAGAGCATCCAGGGGGAAATGCCACCTGTGGACAGAGCTGCGTTATAAGCCAAGAGGGCTGATCTTCAAGAGACCTTAGTTTCTGCACTAGTTAGTTGGAACGTAAGACTGGCCTTGGAAAGTAACCTGCCATCAAGTATAGACTCTAGGACAGTGTTTTTCAGACTTTAACATACCTATGCCTCACCTGGGAATCTTATTAAAATTCAGATTCTGATTCAGCAGATCTGGGGTAGAGTCTGGGATTCTCTCTAAAAGGTGTTCAGGTGAGGGTGAAGCTGGTCCATGAACCACATTTTGAGTAGCAAAGATGTAGCTTATCCCTCAGTCTTCCTGGCTTATTTACATCCTGTGATTGTGACATTGCTCTCTCAGATTAACCATATCGCAGGGCTCAATTATTCCCTTGTTTTTCTATACTAATATTCAACAAATGCATAGTGAGCGTCCAGTCTGTTCCCGAATTGTTATAACACATGAATTTATCCAAAGTAGTGTTTCTCAGCTGTGGCACTATTGACATGTTGGCCTGGATATTTCTTTATTTAGGGGGCTGTCTTGTGCAATGTAGGACCTTTGGCAGCATCCCCGGCCTCTATCCACTGGATATCAGTAGCAAACCGTCCCCCAAGCTGTGACAAACAAAGAGGTCTCCAGACATTTTCTCCCTTGGGAGAAAAAAAATCACCCTGGGTGGAGAACCATCAGGTCAACTCAAAGGTGGTTACTTATCACAACTGACACTACAAGCATATCAAGCATTTGCTTGTTCAAGACATAGCATTGCATGCATAAAATGCTTTCGTGCGTGTGATCTTGTCTGAGCTGTGCCAGGACACAGAGTTTCCCAGCTGAGGGAGCTGAAATTTCATGGTAGAACTGGCACTTGAACCCTAGACTTCTGGGACCACACTCTGAGCTCTGCCCACTACCCCACACTGCTTTTTCTGTGCTTTTCCTACCTCTCTTTGGTTTAGAGAGCTGCTGGGCATACTTGGTTTAGTATTTTTCTCTTTCGAACGGTAATCATAACATAATAATCATTAGGGTATCTTTTCATTCATTTAAATTGGTAGAATAGTGCAGTGATGAAGAGCTCTCTGGTGCTAGCCTGGTACCACTACCAGTTGTTTTAACTCTATGTCTTCATCCATTTGGATGAAGCTGACTGGGTTGCTCATTTTGTTTTTAAAGATTTATTTATTTATTTATTTTTGAGAGAGAGAGAGTGCGCATGTACCAGTGAGCAGGGGGAGGGTCAGAGGAAGAGAGAGAATCTCAAGCAGACTCCCCACTGAGTGCAGAGCCCGATGCGGGGCTCAATCCCAGGACCCTGAGATCATGACCTGAGCCAAAATCAAGAGTTGGCCGCCCAACTTGGTGCCCCCTGACTGAGTAGTTTCTTCACAATAGATATCTGTCATGGTTCTGGAGGCTCTGAAGTCCAAGACCAGGGTGCTGGCAGACTCGATGCATGGTGAGAGCCTGCTTCCTGATTCATAGACGGCCATCTTCTTGCCATGTCCTCACATGATGAAAGGGGCTAGGGAGCTCTGTGATGTCTCTTTTAAGAGCACACTAATCTCATTCATGAAAGTTCCACCCTCATGACCTAATCACCTCCCAAAGCCCTCATCTCCTAATATTATCACCTAAGGGATTAGGTTTCAACATAAGAATTTTGGGGGACACAAACATTCAGTCCACAGAGCTCTATCTCCACGTAATTAAACATGAAGTGGAGAGGAGAGAAGAGTGAGTACCTCACAGCAGTGATGGTGGTGGTGGTGGTGGTGTCAGGAGATAGAAGAGTGCCTAATGTCATTGTATATTCACAGACTAATTTGCTACTTCCTTTGTGTAACTCCATTGGTTTTTCTCACTGTTTAAGACTTCATGGTAGTCATATCCTACCAGTCTCTTCCCTTTTCTTCCAGGATTCTGACTTATGGGCTCCCTCACAAAGCACATGGTTCCATTTTGTTGATAGCTACCCAACTCCCCTAACTACATCCAAAGCAGAGTCTCCAGTTAAACCTTGAACACAACAATGTAGCCTGAGGCTGAGTAGAGTCTCTTATGCTTTCTCCTTGGAATTGAAGATAGTTAACTTGTAGGTCAGGTCTGACTTGAGTTATCCATCCAGGTACAGGGATGAACCCTAGAGACCTTGAGACACAGAAGATAGAAGGAAAGGGATGTCTGGTATGTGTTCAAAGAGGAAGTGGTCGGCAGTGGGTCCTACCTCTGAGTCACCCCATCCCTGTCCTTTAGAAACCACTGTCCAGTAGGTGTTCCCCTCTGACCAGTTATTTTAGTTCTTTCCCCTTTTCTTTGGGGAAGAAAAAGCGTGCAGAGAATTGCCAGCTTCCTTCCCACAGGAACAGAGTGTTGTCCTCTCCTCTATGAGCCAAGGAGGGGACGTGAGATAAAGAGAAGAATCTGCCCTTAACATTCACCTTGTTTTTTAGGAGTGAGGAAATTGACCTCATTTTCCCTTTACCCAAGTCAATTTTCATCCCTTTGGCATCTTGTTACTATTTACTCACTCAATCATTTAATTGCTTCATCCAGGTGGATGGTGGGGATCACAACTGCTCCTTGAAGGACCCCCTCTGCTTCCAGCAATTATCCCTGTCTCCCCCTCAGAGCAGCACCATATGCCAGAGTGGGGCTGATGGGGGACCTGGGACAGGCTTTAGGAGAAGTTTTAATTTAGTGTCATCGTTGAGAGTGATGCCTTTGTGTAAAATGTTCATGTAGAATCCACATACACACACAAGGAATTTTTATTGTCTTTGTTTTAAATCCTATCCCATCTTTGCTGTACATTTCTGTCCGTCTTGCAGTTTTTACTTAGCAGTACCCGTGCAACCCTGGTAAAGAATTTTAATGGTATTATAAGTACGACAGGAAGCTATTGGAAGCTTTTGAACATGGGGTTATATTTTGTTCTTTAAAAGATAATTCCAGATCGAGTCCATCAGCATCTGTGATAAAACATTCCTGGACACCAGCCTTTCCACCCCTGCTGAGACCTCTGTTTTTTAGTTTCTTACATCAACCCCTGAGGTTTTCTAGACCCCAGTGCTGCCCCCTGCTCCCACATATTCTCACACCCAGACTGTCTGCCACCCATCCACCCTCTCTCCAAAGTTCCATCACTCACTGTTCTCTTTGTACTCACTTGTAATTCCTGTATCTGAAGAACTGATTTCCTTTCAACTCCACTTTGAAGTCTAGTCCTTTGAATTATTTTCACTTCTTTTATTCTTGAGGAGAATTCCTAATGGTTGTTTTTGTGAGCATCCGTAACAGGGAGTTTGCTACCAGCAAATGTATCCTGCCAGTGCCATCTCAGTGAACGAGTGAATTTAGAGTTTCAAGAATCTCAGGGATCGTATACAAGAATTGCCCAACCAGGACAGAAATCCATTTCTAAGACTAATAGTGGTCATCAGATTAATACTTCCAGGGACTGGCAACTCACTACCTATTGGACAACCTTGACTGTTAGACTTTTTTTCTTATATTTTGTCCTTCTTCTAAAGGGTGACTGTTCTCAGTCTCTAACCTCTACTTCTAAAATCAGAGCATTCCCTAAACCACAGTGACTGGTTTCTCATAAAGCATATGCTTAGTTTTAAATTTTTTTATAACTTTATTGAAGTAAAATTGACATACAATAAACTGCATGTATTTAGAGTTTAGAATTTGAGGGGCATCTCGGTGGCTTAGCTCAAGCCTCTGCCCAGCCTGGAGCCCACTTTAAAAAAATATATATATATATATACACATATATATATGTGTATATATATATAATATAATGTAATATAATATAATAAATATAATATATAAAATAAAGGATAGAATTTGATGAGTCTTGACCTGTCTATATACTTATGAAACCATCATCATACTAGAAATAGTGAATATGGTCCTCACCCCCCAAAATTTCCCCTTTCCCGTTTATAGTCTCTCCTTCCTCCCTTTCCATCCCTCCCTTTTCTATCCCTCAGGAAGCCCTGATCTGCTTTCTATCACTGTAGATGACTTTGCATTCTCTAGAATTTTATGTTGGTGGAATCATATAGCATATACTCTTCTTGCTTGGTTACTTTCATTTAGCATCATTGCTTTGAAATTGATCCATGTTGTTATGTATCAATAGTTCATTGCTTTTTATTGCTGGGAGGTATTCTGTTGTATACATGTACCACAATTTGTTTATCCATTCACTTGTTTAAGGACATTTGGTTGCTTCCAGTTTTTGCCTATTACAAATAAAATTTCTATGAACATTGTGTAAAAAGTTGGTATGAATATATACTTTCATTTCTCTTGGATAAATATTTAAGACTGGAAAGGCTGGATCATATAGTAGGTATATGTTTAACTTTTTAAAAAGCTGCCAGACTGTTTTCCATGTTGTTGTACCATTTTACATTCTCATCAGTAACGGATGAGAGTTCCAATTCTTCCTCATCTTTACCACTCCACCGTGACAGGGTTGGTCTTTTAATTTTCAGGTCTGCTCACTTTTGATCATGTGATCTTGGAATATATTAGACATATCTTTATTTTCCCAAAGATTTATGGTAGTCTGGCCACCATTTTTGGTGATTAAATTGAATTATCTCTTGGGCCCAAATTATTGTGACCTAACAGGTACCAAGCCTTGTGTTATTCAGGACACTTGGGTGAAGGCAACTAGGTGGGTTTCTAGCAAACAATTCCAAGACTTAAGCCATGGGTTGTAATGGAGTACGCACTCAATGGAGTGGGAGTATACAGTGTGTTCTGATACCACAGTGGGTTCAGTGTTGCTTAGATGGAAGGTGTAGGCAGCAAGAAACAGAGGGAGGCAAGTCCCTTGGGTGCCATAGTAAAGGTTTGGCAATCGAGGAATTTTGAGAATGGCATGACTGGATCTGCACTTTATTAAGTTCACTCTCACAGTGTAAATGGGAAGGTTCTCTTTCTCTCAAGATACAGGTCCTGCAACGTCTCTCTTTGTTGATTTGTTTTATTCTTTAGGTTCCCTTGGGTAGATTTGGAGACTTTCTCTGTTTTAAATCTCTTGCATTTTTGGCTTTAAAAATTCGAATGGTGCTAACTGTGTTTGGGTCCCAGCTGCTGTGTTCTGTGGGCGGGACTGGGGTTTTCAAGCTGTCAGTGCTGAAAGTGAAGGTGTGTTCTTATAGAAATGGTCTTTGGCGTAGGCTGCCATATTACCTGCCAGAGGTCTGCAGGGATGCAGTTTCCTGGGGTGTCCATTTGGCAAGATGCTGAGAAGAACCACCTGGATAAGTGAGGCAAAGTGAGAAGCCAGCATCTGTGCATCTGTGCAGTGCTGACATTTAGCTGGACACATTGTACAGTTGCCCCATTGTTAAAACAGTAAAAGACTTCCATATTGGTTGGTATATGGCAGCTTCTCTGTGAACCCCAGTGACTGGGGCCCCTTTCCTACACAAAAGGGGTCCCAAATCCTGCTCTGATACAGCAACTGGCATCCTTCCCAACTGGTCAGTACCTATACCATAATAAAATGATTACTGTGATAAATATTTAAAATTTATAGCATTTTCAAAAAACACAGATATGCAACTGAAGGAGAGATTAAGCCAGTCTCATCTAGTATATATATCAGGCTCTGCTGGAGCTGGAACTTAGGTGTTTAGAATCTAAAACACATTAGAGTGTCTCCCTAAATCAGTGTAAATATTTCACCAATAAACCAGTGGTGTCTGAAGGGTGACGGTATCATGAAGAATCAATCCGGCAGATCTAAATGAGCACTTCAGCCATGGTTTATATTTTGTAGAACTTGAGAGATTCAGCATCTACTTCCAAGTCAGTGGCCGATGTTTCTGAGCAGGGTCTATTCCCTTTTATCCTGACTAGCAGTTGTTTTAAAGTCCCAGTTAAAGTCATTCTTTTTTTGTTAACGTCAATATAATTTTCATCACACTTGATTTTTAGACACTGAAATTGCCCATAATTGTGTCTGTCCTATCTCTATGGTAATATGGACAATTATAATGGATTATCCTTTTGTTTTCCCGGTCATTTGTTGATGCCTTTTTTGTTGTAAGGATGTGAAAACATAAGGCAATTTCACCAATTACTGGTAATGTTATTCAGATATTTAATTTATTTTCTGCATGCATAATCAGCCATAAATACATTTTAGCTAATGGAGATGACAAGGGTGTAATATAATTTGAGCCCAAACAAATTCAAAATAGCATTAAAGAGGAAATACAAAACCATGGGAAGGAGAGAAACAGGGAACTCAATCTGTCTTTAGTTTCTCTTATTCTATGTCTACTAATGTGGACTAGGTCTTTTGGGTTAATCTGTCCTTTGGGTTAACATAAAATGATGAAAGGGGCCCCGTAAAATGCATGGCACATAGTAGGTGCTTTAATAAATAGTTGTTTTCTTTCTTTTGCTCTAAAAATCTTGCTGACTGTGTATTTGATATTTGCTATGGATTGAGTGTTTGTGTCCCACCCAAATTCTATATGTTGCTGCCCAACCCAAAATGGAATGATGTTAGAAGGTGGGGCTTTTGGGAGGTAATTAGGTCATGAGGGTGGAGCTCTCATGAGTGGGATTAGTGCCCTTTTAAGAAGAGAAAAGGGAGATGACCTCTCTCTCTCTGCCAAGTGAAAGTACAAAGAAAAGACAGCCATCTGCAAACCAGGAAGAGGGTTCCCCCCAGACACCGGACCTGCCGGCAGCTCGATCTTAGATTCTCCAGCCTTTAGAACTGTGAGTAAGAGAAGGTTTGATGGTTAAGCCACTCAGTCTGTGGTATTTTTGTTATAGTAGCCTGAACGGACCAAGACAGCATTGTTTCATCTGAGACTGTTCAAACTTTTCCCTCTACCCTCCAGCCCAATGGCCCCAGACCTCAGGTTGCAGAAGGAAGGTACTGCACCAACCCCAGGTATACCGGCACTAGAGTCAGAACCGGAGTCAGGACAAAAAGGAAAGGACAGAAATGGAACCTCCTCCTTCCCATCCCCTGGGAAGTGCCTGGAAAACAAAAGCGAACCTGCTCTGACCCCATCTTATCTCAGATGCACATTCTGCCTGAGTGCCTGCCCACTCCAGAGTCCGTTAATGGGCTACCTTTATGCTTTGGTTTCTTGAGTTTGCACAGGCCTGGCAAATGCAGGCAAATTTCTTCTTGTCAGAGAAGACTCCCAGCAGCTGCCCACCTTCTCTCTAAAACCTTCCTTTTTTGAATATGATTATGCCAGTGAGGAACTCATTTAGTTGCTAATCTGTCTTTAACACCTGCTAATCTCCATTTCTGTCAAAGAGACTCTGTAAACCCAGTTCCTGGCTGTCTTCCAGCTGGGGTGGCACCAGGGAACAGGGGCCACCAGTCCTCAAATCTGGATGCACTCCCACTTTTATAATTCCTGGAAGACCCATGTTGGAAGGTTTTAAATTGTTGGCTTGCCCAGAGGAAAGTGTATGAATGATTTAGGAGCATGTGGCTCTCTGTGAAGGAGCGTCCTGCCACCTTGTTGCTGCTCAGTCTTCTTCCTGGTTCAGCAAACCATCTGAGGGTCCCCGTAGCAGTGGTGACTAAATCTGGAGGTCTCGCCCTGACTCGAAATAAGAAAAGAGGGTCACACCTATATCCTGGAAGATAGGTGTGCCGGGGGCTTTAGTGAGGAAGTCTGGGGTAGCTTAGCAGTTATGGGGGAGGGTATGGAAAGTTTTCCAAAGTCAAAGGAGCATTTTCCTTGCCTCTGCTCTAAGACAGATGCAGCAGCAGCTGTCTGTGGGCTCACCCTCTGTTGCTGGTTTCTTCTGCTCTTTGCTCTTTGTTCTACACACTCAGACAGGAGGGCCTTGATGTCTGTCTCCATTTTCGGAAATAGACTCATGTGTTTTAAGCCTGTCAAACAATTGCATGCCTGAGGGGCGTTAAATGAGAACCCAGGGCCGGGGAGTGGCATCCTTGATCACGCAAACCCCAAAATAAGTAAATATCTATTTGCCCCATGACAGTCTTGTTCCAGGAAGGCGTTTTACATTCTGGCTGCATTTTTTTCCAATGCCCATGTCACTTGGTGTCACGTCTCGGTTATTCACTTGCTATTTTCCAAAGAGGGGAAGGGGTGGCTGAGGATGTGAGGGGCTAAGTGAAGTATGCATTTATGATTCTCGTGTGGCCTGTGTCACTGGAGCTGATGCTACATCTTGTGACCCTTAGGATAGACCTAAAATTAGGAGGTCCCTTTAATAGATAGAAATGAGAAGAACTCTCCACCCATTTACCACTAGACTTACGGCTCGCAGAACTATTAAAGAAGAGCATGAAGCTAGGCATTTTCTGAGGCAGAATTCGGGCCTACGTCTGCCTGACTTGCAAGGTAGTGCTCTCAACCTCAGTGATGTAGCTGTGACTTCATGGTCCCCAAGTCACGGATAGGGTGCTAATGGCAGTTTGATACAACCCAGGACATGACGGGGGGCTGGCCAATTACGCATGATTGTGATGGCTCTCTTTTACTGATTTTTTGGTTGGGTAACAACTATTTGGAAGCACTGAGCTGCAAATGTGTATACTGATGTATTATACATATCCTAAATGTTTAATTTTTCAAACATTGTGCTCTTCTGCAGGGAAGAAATCTAAACACTGAAACGTTCATCTGAGATAGGTCCTGAACCAGACATTTAGAGTAAAGTACCTTCTTTTATTCATTGAGATATATAATTAATATACAGGAAAATGCACTGAATTTTGACAGTTATATACACCAGTGAAATCACCACTCAAAATGACACAGATTTCCATCATCCCAGAAGCCCTTAGGCTCCTTTTCAGTCAGTTTTGGCTTCACCTCCCACTGCCAGCAACCACTGCTGATTTCTGTCATCTTAGATTAGCTTTGTCTGTATACCGATTCCATATATATGGTTATTCTTATGGTTTGGATTTCTTTTTTTTGGATCCTCTTGTTTAACATGCTTGTTTTTGAGATTCATGCATATTGTCATGTGTATTAGTAGCTCATTCTTTTTATTGCTGTATAGTAAATCCACTGAAGACTTCAACATTCTCCAGTTGATGGGAATTCGTATTGTTGCCACCTTTTGACAGTTATCCATGTATTTCTTATATTTCTAAAAATGTTTTTCTTATATAAGATTTTGAGTAAACATGTTTTCATTTCTGTTGAGTAAGTATCTAGTTGAAGAACAGATGGATCAGAGGGTACACATCTGTTTAACTTTTATAAGAAACTGACACGTAGTTCTAAAAGTGCTGGTGACATTTGTACACTCATACCAGCAAAGTGTGAGATTTCCAGTTGTTTCACATACTTGTCAACATTTGGCATTGTTGGTCTTTTATTTTAGCCATTCTTCTGGGCTTCGAGTGTTGGTTATGGTCTTTAGTCAACATTCCCTGAGGATGATGATATTGAATCCTTTTTGAAATACTTGTTGGTTATTTGTTTTTTTTTTTTTTTTTTGTTTTTTTAAAGATTTTATGTATTTATTTGACAGAGAGAGAGAGAGAGATAGCGAGAGCAGGAACACAAGCAGGGGGAGTGGGAGAGGGAGAAGCAGGCTTCCTGCCGAGCTGGGAGCCCGATGTGGGACTCGATCCCAGGACCCTGGGATCGTGACCTGAGCTGAAGGCAGTCGCTTAACAACTGAGCCACCCAGGCACCCAGTACTTGTTGGTTTTTTGTATATCTTCTTTTGTGAAGCATCTGTTAAGGTATTTTGTGAATTTTTAAGAATGTAGTTGCTTATTTTTTTAATTGTTCATTTATTTTTTTGTGTATTCTGGATATAAGTCCATTGCTATATATAGATGTTGTAAATATATTTCCTAATCTTTGTCTTGCCCTATTCATTGTCATAATGGTGTCTTTTGATGAGTGGAAAGTTTTAATTTTGATGAAGTCTCATTTTTCAAAATTTAATTTTTAGGGTTTGTATTTTTTGTGTCTTGTTCAAAAAATTTTTGTCTATCCAAGGTCATGAGAATATTCTGATTTTTTTTCTAAAAGTGTTAAATTTCTGAATTTTATGTCTAAGCACATGATTCATATTGAATTAATTTTGTTTATATGGAGAAAAAGGATCAAGGTTCATTATTTTCCATATATAGAATTCAGTCATTTTAGCAAGATTTGTTAAAAAGATGTTCTTTACCCCATACAACTGAATTGGCATCTTTAGGAAAAATCATTTGACCATTTAAATGTGGGTCTATTTCTTCATAGTCTCTTCTTTTTCAGTGATCTAGTTTTTTATCCTACCATCCTATGAAACTGTCTAGATTACTATAGTTTTGGAATAAGACTTGTAGTTAGATAGTGTTAGTTCTCTAGCTTTGTTAATATTTTTCAATTTTGCTTTGGTTATTCTTGATCTGTAGTGCTTTCATATAAATTTTAGAATTATCTTGTGTATCTGTAATAATTACCCTGCTGGAATTTTGATAGGAATGATGTTGAAGTTGCATACCAGTTTAGGGATAATGACTGTCTTAACAACAGTGAGTATTCTAATCTATGAACGTTGTATAACTCTCCATTTATTCAAGTCTCTACCTTTTCTCAGTAATACTGTGTTGTTGTTGGTTTTTGTTTTTTGGTTTTTTTTGGTAGGTATGTCATATACATCTTTCATTAGATTTATCCCTGAGTATTTGACACTTTTGATATTATTGCAAATTATACTGTTTCTCTCTTTTTTTGAAAGAATCTCAAACTTTCCAAAAAGTTGTAAGTAGAGAACAAAGAAACTTTTTCTAAAGCATTTGAGAGTAATTTGTCTATCTGGTATCATACCATCCCCTAATACTTCAGCATGCATTTCCTAAAAACAAGGGTGTTTCCCTTAATAACCACAATACAACCTTCAAAATCAGGAAATAAACATGGGTATGTTGTTAACACATAATCTTAAGACTCCATTTAAATTTTGTCAGCTTCTCCAAAATGCTCTTTATAGGACAAGCATCTGATCCAGAATCCTATGTTGTATTTTGTTGTACTAATTTGAAATAGTTCCTTTGTCTTTCTTCGATTTTTATGACCGTGACAAATTTTATGATTATTTTATAGGCTTTGGATGGGTCTGATTTTTCCTTTTGGTTAGATTTAGGTTATTCATCTTTGGCAGAAGTATGGAAACAGGGCTGTATTATTCTTATTGCATCCTGTCAAGTGGCACATAGTTTTGATTTGTTCTCTTACTGGGGATTTTTAACTCTGATGTTTGATTGATTAAAGTAGTGTCTATTACACTTCTCCACTGTAAATTTACTATTTATATCTATGTAATAAATATTTGTTTAGTGATATTTTGAGAGTGTCTTATTTTTATCAAACTTCAAAATTATTCATTTTTATCAGTATATGCTCATGTATTCCTATTTTTATGCATTCCTATTTTATTTAATAGACTTTAATTCATTAATATCTTTCTTTATTTTGATGCTCAAATTGTCCCAGATTGGGCTGGTAGGAGCACCTTCAAGCTGGCCCCCATGTCTGTTTGACATACCTGCATTGTGCTTTCACTACTTACTTTCTTTCTAACAAAAAAAATGTTCCAGGTTCATCTTACTTTTCTTGCTTTCGATCTGGAAGTAGCCATTTATCCAAGAAGCCCTTAATCCTTTTATTTCAGAATGGTGTTCAGAAACCAACACTTGGGTGTTAGGTATGCTCATTACTATATATATTGTTTATATGGATACCTGTCTATATTTGTGGAAAACCATTGGTTTATACCAGTACATTTAATTTCATCTGACACTCCGGAGTTCATTTTAATTTTCTACCTTTTCATATTTGTACATCTCTTTATGATAGAAATCTAACTCCCATTACCCTCAGTATGTTTACTTATTTGATCACTCCCCCTGTGGGTATCATTCTCCTATCATTGCTGCCACCCTGCTCACCCTACTCAGACTCCAGCACCTTGTGCTGGGCTTCCCCTCCCTCTTGGATGTCCCGTTCAACCTACATGGGCTTTGGTGCCCTGAACCTACCCACCTTCCACCATGCAAACAACCCTTTCACTCTACTCAGACTCTGACACTTTGCAATGGGCCAGCTTCTCTTGAAAATGTTCTTTTTACTATGCTTGGGCTTCAGTACCATGTACTGTCCCATGACAACTTTACCCCACCTCCCTACAGAGATGCCTAACTGTGTTCAGGCCCACCTAATGGCTTTTGGACAGAGTTTTTCAGGAAGGAAAGGGGAAGAAAAAGGAAAGAGCCAGTGTGTTTTTAAATTTCAGTTTTCAATTGTTTCTTGGTTATGTGTGGTTATAAAATTAATTTGTATGTCAACCTTGTGTTCTGTGACTTTGTCGTATTTACTAGTTAGTTTTAGTAGTTTGGTAGATTCCTTTGGACATTCTACGTACACAATAGTGTGGTCTGTAAATAACTAGAATTTTATCTTTTCTAATACTTATACATTTCATTTCTTTTTTATTGCATTTTGTATGATTTCCAGGATATTATTGAGTACAAGTGGTAAGAAAAGCATCATTGCTTTGTTTTTAATCTGGGGGAAAATGATTAACATTAAATATGGTAAGAGATATGGTGATAGCTATAGGTTTTTCATAGGTTTGCTATTCAGCTTAAAGTTTTTTTCCTTATTGAAGTTTTTTTTTTTAATCACAAAAAGGTATTGAATTTCTGTATCTGTTGGGATGATAATATGATTTTTGTCTTTTGCCACGGATGTATTACATTAATTGATTTTTTTGAATATTAAATCAATCTTTGATTCCTAGGATAAATCCTACCTGGTCACGATGCATTAACTTTTAAAAATGTATTATTGAATTCTGTTTGCTGAGATTTTCATGAGAATTTTTGCATTTCTTCATGAGATATTTTGATCTGTGATTTTCTTTTCTGTAATAATCCTTGTCAAGTGTCAGTATCAGGGTTACGTGGGCCTCCTAGATGAGTTGGAAACTGTTTCATCCTCTATTTTTTTTGAAAGGGCTGTGTACAATTGATATCATTTCTTCTTTAAATGTTTGTAGAATTCCCTGGTGACACTGTCTGTGCTGAAGTTTATGGGAAAGTTTTGGTTTTTGACTATGAACTCAATTTCTTTAATACATATGAGGATATTTAGATTTTTTTCATTTTTTTTAGCTTTTTAAAATTTTTTTAAGATTTTATTTATTTATTTGAGAGAGAGAGAATGAGAGATAGAGAGCACGAGAGGGAAGAGGGTCAGAGGGAGAAGCAGACTCCCTGCCGAGCAGGGGTTTGATAATTTATTTTTTTAAGGCATCTATTTTATTGAAGTTTTTGAATTTGATATTAAGTGATTCAAAAAACTCCCTGACCATTAAAGAAAAAGAAAGTCCATGTGATCTGTAATGATGTTCTTTTTTTTTTTTTAATATTTTATTTATTTATTTGAGAGAGAGAGAGAGTGAGAGAGAGCATGAGAGGAGAGAGGGTCAGAGGGAGACGCAGACTCCCCGCTGAGCAGGGAGCCCGATGTGGGACTCGATCCTGGGACTCCAGGATCATGACCTGAGCCGAAGGCAGTCGCTTAACCAACTGAGCCACCCAGGCGCCCCTTGATGATGTTCTTCTTTTAATTCCTCTTCTTAATAATTTATATCTTCTTTTTGTTTCAGTTGTGGTAGTGATTTGTCAATTTTATTAGTCTTTTTAAAGAACCAACATGTGGTTTATATATTTTCTCTTATTGTTTCCCATTTTATACTTCGTTAATTTTTGCTCTTTATGATTTCATCTCTTCTGCTTACTTTGTTCTCATTTGTCAAGGTGAAAACTTACACAAGGGATTGAAAATAAAGGAATAGATTGTAAATAGAGACTTTGTGGGCCACGTGGTCTGTTACAACTACCCCATTTTTTCCATTGCAGCTTGAAGGCAGCCATAGACAAAATGTAAATGAATGAGTGTGCCTTTGTTTCAATAAAACTTTATTTATGAAAACAGCAGGAAATGGGATTTAGCCCATGGCCATAGTTTACTGACTCCTGCCTTAGATTATTGATTTTATTTTAGAACTGTATACTTTTCAAGTAATAAGGATTTGATACCCTAAATTTTGCTGTAAGCATTTTTAAAGCTGTATCTCATAAATTTTGATATGTTCCAACATTTTCATTGTGACTCAGTCCAGAATATTTTCTAATTTTCCTCATCATTTCCTCTTTGATCTATGAATTATTTATAAATGTGTCATTTAATTTAAAACTTGGGGATTTTTCTAGATACTTTATTTTTTATTCAGTTGCAATTTAATGCTGTTGTGTTTAGGGAATATCTTCTGTATGATCTTTTTCTTGTGTATGGTTTAAATTTTTTTATGTTTATTACATTCTTGGAGAATGTTCCGTGTCAATTTATGTTATATGTTTGAAGCTCTGTTGTTAGAGCTAAATTAACATGTAGGATTGCTCTGTTTTTTGATGAATTGATGCTTTCATCATTATGAAATGTTCCTTCTTATCTATAGTAGTACTATTTTCTGTAATTCTACTTTTTTTGATATTAATATTGCCATACTGGCTTTATTATGCTTGATGTTTATATTGTATACATTGTCTATCAACCTGTATTTTTCTTTATAATTAAAGTGTGCGTGTGTGTGTGTGTTGTTGTTGTAAACAGCATATTGTTATTAGATTACTCCCCATTGGTCCAACTGTCTGCCCTTTAATTGGCTGGTTTTGTTCATTTACCTTTAATGTAATTAGGAATAAGATTGAGTTTAATTTCCCTTTCTGATTTTTATTTTATATCTTTGTCTCTCATTCTTTGTTCTATCTTCCTTTTCTGCTTCCTTTTGGGTAAATTGAATCTGTTAATATTTTTTTTTCTGTAATTAAGTTTTAGCTACTCATTTTTATTAGTATGATGTAGTTGCCTTGGAGATTACAATATGCACTTTTAAATGATTGGAGACTACCTTCAAATAACATTCTTTCACTTCACAGAGACTATAAAAACCTTATATCAATTAAATTCCAATTCCTTTCTCCAACCCTTCCTGCTGCCATCTTATATTTTACTGCTACTTATGTAATAAGCCTCACAATTCATTGTTATATTAGCTTTAAATAATTAAATGAAATTTATGAAAATATATTTATATAAAATAAAAGTACTAAAGTAAAAATGTTTTACATTGAGTCAAGTATTTAACCTTTCTAGTGCTCCTCATTTCTTACTGGTTTTCAGAGTTCCTTTTAGTTTTATTGCCTTTCACCCTGAATCACTTCTTTCATCATTTTTTGTAGCTTAAGTGTGCTAGAGATGAATTCTCTTAGCTTTTGTCTGTCTGAGGATTTCTGTGTTTCTCTTGAAATTTGAAGAATATTTGTGATTGATACAGAATTCTAGGTTGACTTCTTTTTCTTTCAATACTTTGTAGATGTCAGTGCATTTTTTTTTTCTGATCTTCATTGTTTCTGCTGAGAAGGTAGCCATCATTCATATAATTTTTTCCATTGTATGTACTATGTTTTATCTCTTGTTGCTTTTTAAGATGTGCTCTTTATTTTTGGTTTTCTGCAGTTTTACTGTGATGTGCCTATATTTTTTCTTTGTATTTATCCTGCTTGTTTCCTGCTGGTGTTTGTGGAATGTCTTCGATATGTGGGTTAATATCTTTAATCCTTTTGGGCTATTCTCAGTTGTTTTCACTTAACGTATTTCCTCTCTATATTTCCAGTTACACATAGTTGGACAATTTGATACGGTGTCACAAGTCTCTAATGCCCATTTTTCCCCCTACTCTTTCTGTTTTTGTTTTAGTTTGGATACCTTTTATAGACTCATCTACTCATTCATTTTTTTTCCCCTTTTTTATGCTTAGCCTATTCTTTAGCCAATCAAAAATTCTTTTTTTCCTGATATTTTATTTTTCATTTTTGTATTTCCAATTGGTACTTTGTATAGTTCATATGTTTCTGATAAACTCCCCATCTTGTCATGCATTTTCACCTAGATATTTTAACATTTTTAATCAGTTATTTTTACAGTCTCTACTTGGCAATTCCAACCTCTGGGCCATTTCTTGATCTGCTTCAATTTTCTGTTTTATTTTCTTATCAGAGTTGCATTTCTTTGTTGTTGTTTGATATGTCTTGTGATTTTATTTTGATTGTATGCTGGAGATAAAAGAATCATAAAGACTGAAGTAAATAATGTTTACCTCCAGAAATGGATGCACCCTTTCTTATACCATAGTGAAGGCTGATTCAGTCTGATTTGTAAGCTCAGTCTGGGCTTTGTTGCAGCTTTTATTTAATTCAATTTACCCCTGGCTTCCAGTGATTAGATTGTGGGATCAGGATTTTCCAATGAGTAGACCTGGGATCTGGGTGCTAGTGGTATTACAAAAATATGTCTGTGCTGCACAAACAAGTTGCCAGTTACAAGATTTGGTGGGGGGGAGGAATCTTTCCCTGGTATCCCACCAACCTGCTAGCATATTGGGTTTCTGGGGAATACTCTGCTCTCCAGTCCTGCTCCTTAATTTAGCATAGGAAACTTTTCAGCCCTGCTTTTTGCCGTCTGGGTCTTCTAAGAGTTGTAACAATAATCATCATAAGGGACTAGAATAACTTTAAGGGAGATTTTATCACATCTACTCTCTGTCCCCCATTCTTTAATGATTGAAAGCCTGAAATGTGTTATGGTTTCTCTCAGTTCTACTGTCCTACCTTAGTGTTGCTTAGGTGAAATCCAGTGTGAATGGGGATTCATTCACACTGAATGAAGAATGCCTCTTCATTCCTTTTGGACACAGTATTATTACATGTGAGGAGGAATGATGTATTTCAGGGGTGATTCTTCTCACCTCTTTCTCTACTCCTACTTTTGGGGCAAAGCTCCCACCAGGACCTTTGAGAAAGTATTTAGTAGATGTATTGAAACTTGCTTTGTGGCTGGGGCTTCTTGAAATTTTAATTTCTCATGCCAACATTCACATGTCTTTTTAATTTTTTTTAGAAATTTTATGTTTTCCTGCTTTTCCCATTTGCTACAGCGTCACCAGAGATTAGGGCAGTGTTGAGTCTCTTGTTTGTGTAGAGGGCCTCTCACTTTCTGGAGGTTTGTTCTTTTGGGGGGTGTGTGTATGTGCGCACGTGCACACGTATGTGGGTTCAGCTCTTTGGTATGGCTTAAGTGACTTGTTTTGATTCTTTGTTTGAGAGCAGCTGTCTCTCATGACTTTCTATGTCTGGAATGGAAGGAAACCTACTGACTTTCTTCTAAGTACTAAAATTTCCAGATAAATATGAGATACAATACAAAAAAGGTTGACAATGCAGCCTCAACCAGTGTGATATGTTAATTAAAATAACGGCTTCAGTTTTCCATTCCTCCCTGTATCCACAACTTTTGCTATATAACTTTGCATGTAGTTCCTTTCATAAATAGGTAGATCTTATTTCCTTTTCTCTAAATTTGGACTCACCTTATAAGTTACTTTGGCCAGTAGAATGTGGTGGAACTGACAGTGTGTCAGTATTGAGACTAGACCTCAGTAGGCCCTGTGTCTTCTACTTTTTCTCTTGGAACTCTGTCTAGTTGCCATGAACTAGCCTGATAGAAGTAGAGATTCATAGGTTTCAGTCACTCCTTCTCATCCAGCTAAAAGCTAGCCAAGCATAAGACATGTGATGCCATACTTGACCAGCTACCTCTCAGTGACTTTGCCAGCTAACTGCAGATACAAGATGAAATCACCCAAACATTGCTCATTTCAGTAGAACCTCCCTGCTCACCAGAAGACTCTTCAGCAATAATAAATGCTTACTGTTGTTATTCCAGAATAGTTAACTGATAACTGATACAACCACTTAAGTTTCCTTTCTGCAAATGGAGATTGGAATTATATTCCACCATAAGTAGAAGGTAGATTTGAGTAGTCCTGGCGAAGTCTTCCTGAAGCATCCTGTCATCTCTGTGGTAAGAAGAAAACAGAAGTACTTTTTTCAACAGCTGGCATTAGAGTTCCACTTGGGGAGAAATTGTTTTTATTTGGAAAAATGCAGTAGAAGACTTCTTATCTGTTATAATTAGAACTGGTAGTTGGCTGGTTAATCTAGCAGAAGAATTAGAGTAACCTATTAGCCATGAGCTTCCAACTTTCTGTGGAGAGCAGTCTGTATGTTTTGCAGAAGAAATGGAGGATGGTAGTTATTTTGATAAGGTGAATTTAGTAGAGGTTGGTTAGGACCATTTTTTCTGTAGTTTGTGGCTCCCGTATTTATGGAAAGAGAAGGTCTGGGTGGATATTCTCAGAAGAAGGAATCATTATTATCTGTAAAAGTCTGAGTTCCAAATCACAGATGTGGAAATGATGGCCTGTATTCATTCATTAATGCAGAAGACTTGACTATATTTTTTCCAAACAAAAAAAGGGTTTGTTGAGGAGGTGGGGAGCAAGATGGCGGAGGAGTAGGAGACCTAGATTTCATCTGGTCTCAGGAATTCAGCTGAATAGGGATCAAACCATTCTGAACACCTACGAACTCAACAGGAGATCGAACAGGAGAGTAGCAACAACTCTCTGAACAGAGAAGCGACCACTTACTGGAAGGTAGGGCGTGCGGAGAAGTGAATCCGAGGCGATATTCGGGAGGATAGACGGCGGGGGAGGGGCCTCCGTCGGCGGCTTCTGGCAAGTGATAGAGCCGCGGAGCACAAAATCGGACCTTTTAGAAGTTGGCTCGGCGGAGGGACGTCGCTGCAGTGGCTAAGCGGGGGGTGGAATCCTCCCGGGACAGTGTGGTTTCAGGACCCTTGGGGGTCACAGAAAGACCGGGGGTGCCTGAGTGCGCCAGAGTTCCCAGGTATCAGAGCAGGGAAGCCGGCTGCAGATACGGAGCAGAGTCGCGGGCTCTCAGCTCGGGGTTGCCATAAACTGTGATCTGCGGCCCAGTCGGGGCATGGCTCCCCCAGCAGGGACCCAACAAGCAGCAGATCCGGGGAGACTCCCCTTCCTTCCCGGGGAGGAGCGGTGCGGGAACGCACTGCAGGGCTCTGCTGGGTTTGGAGACTCCGCGCGGGGTCGGGTGCCAGAGATAGAAACGCTCGGTCACAGGCCGGGTGAGCACGGAGTACGGCCGGAGACCGGGGACACGGGAGTGACTGCTTTTCTCTGGGGGCGCACTGAGGAGCGGGGCCCCGAGTTCTCAGCTCCTCCGAGTGGAGATTGGGAGGCCACCATTTCTGCCCTGGTCCTCCAAAGCTGTACCGAGAGCTTGCAGGGAACAAAAGCTCCTGAGAGCAAACCGGAGCAGCTTCCTTAGCCCGGACCGACAAGGGCGGGGCAATTCCGCCTCCGGCAAAGACATTTGGAAACCACAGCAACAGGCCCCTCCCCCAGAAGATCAGCACAAACAGCCAGCAAGCCAAGACCAAGTTGATCGATCAAGGAGAATAGGAGAACTCCAGCGCTAGGGGAATACTGCACATAGATTCATGGCTTTTTTTTTTTTTTTTTTTTACCATGATTCATTATTTCATCAAAGTTAATTTTTGTTGACTGTTTTTTTTTATTTTTCTTTTTCCCTTTTTCAACCAACATCTTATAAATCCCTTTTTTTAAAAAAAAACAAAACATTTTTTATTTTTCATTTTTAGAGTCATATTTTATCCCTTCATAGTAGTTACCCTTATTTTTGGCATATATATATAAGTTGTTCTCTCTTTAAAATTTTGAGGTACAGTTTCTTCTAACAGATCAAAATATACCCTAAATCACTAGTGTATGGCTTTGTTCTAGTCTCCTGCCTGATCACATTCTCTCCCTTTTCCTTTTTTTTTTTTTCTTAAATCTTCTTTCTTTTTTCAAACAACTTATCTTACCAAGTCCTTTTATAAAATCTTTTATAATTTTCATCTTTACAGTCATCTTCCATCCCTTCATTGTATCAACCCTTATTTTGTACATATATGTCTTTCTTCCTTTAAAATTTTAGGAGGCACTTTTTTCTAACAGACCAAAATACGCCCAAAATCTAGTGTGTGGCACTGATCTATGCACTAGCCTGATCATATTTGATCATATTCTGCCTTTTTTGTATTGTTTTGTTTTTGTTTTTATCTTTTTTTATCTTTTTTTTTTTCTTTTTCTCTTTCTTTTTTCTTTCTTTCCCTTTCTTTTCCCCTGGTGTCAGGTCTTTTCTGATTTGTATACAGTATATTTGCTGGGGACGTTGTAAGCCTTAGCATTTTGTTCTCTCATTCATCTATTCTCCTCTGGACAAAATGACAAGACGAAAGAAATCACCTCAGCAAAAAGAACAAGAGGTAGTACCGTCAGCCAGGGACCTACTCAATACGGACATTAGTACGATGTCGGACCTAGAGTTCAGAATCATGACTTTAAAGATACTAGCTGGGCTTGAAAAAAGCGTGGAAGTTATTAGAGAAACCCTTTCTGGAGAAATAAAAGAACTAAAATCTAACCAAATCGAAATCAAAAAGGCTATTGATGAGGTGCAATCAAAAATGGGGGCACTAAATGCTAGGATAAATGAGGCAGAAGAGAGAATCAGCGATATAGAAGACCAAATGATGGAAAATAAAGAGGCTGAGAAAAAAAGAGAGAAACAACTACAGGATCACGAGGGCAGAATTCGAGAGATAAGTGATACGATAAGACGAAACAATATTAGAATAATTGGGATCCCAGAAGAAGAAGAGAGAGAGAGAGGGGCAGAAGGTATATTGGAGCAAATTATAGCAGAGAACTTCCCTAATGTGAGGAAGGAAACAGGCATCAAAATCCAGGAGGCACAGAGAATCCCTCTCAAAATCAATAATAATAGGTCAACACCCCGACATCTAATAGTAAAACTTACGAGTCTCAGAGACAAAGAGAAAATCCTGAAAGCAGCTCGGGAGAAGAGATATGGAACCTACAATGGTAGAAACATTAGATTGGCAACAGACCTATCCACAGAGACCTGGCAGGCCAGAAAGGACTGGCAAGATATCTTCAGAGCACTAAACGAGAAAAATATGCAGCCAAGAATACTATATCCAGCTAGGCTATCATTGAAAATAGAAGGAGAGATAAAAAGCTTCCAGAACAAACAAAAACTAAAGGAATTTGCAAACACGAAACCAGCCCTCCAAGAAATATTGAGAGGGGTCCTCTAAGCAAAGAGAGAACCTAAAAGCAGCAAAGAGCAGAAACGAACACAGACAACAGACAGTTAACAGTCACCTTACAGGTAATGCAATGGCACTAAATTCATACCTTTCAATAGTTACCCTGAATGTAAATGGGCTAAATGCCCCAATCAAAAGACACAGGCTATCAGATTGGATTAAAAAACAAGACCCATCCATATGCTGTCTGCAAGAGACTCATTTTAGACCCAAAGAAACCCCCAGATTGAAAGTGAGGGGGTGGAAAACCATTTACCATGCTAATGGACACCAAAAGAAAGCTGGGGTGGCAATCCTTAT
This sequence comes from Eumetopias jubatus, assembly GCF_037043125.1. Taxonomy (NCBI): domain Eukaryota; kingdom Metazoa; phylum Chordata; class Mammalia; order Carnivora; family Otariidae; genus Eumetopias; species Eumetopias jubatus. The sequence goes on from NW_028274818.1 coordinate 82,222,709, forward strand.
ATCAGACAAACTAGATTTTAAAACAAAGACTGTAATAAGAGATGAGGAAGGACACTATATCCTACTTAAAGGGTCTATCCAACAAGAAGATCTAACAATTGTAAATATCTATGCCCCGAACATGGGAGCAGCCAATTATATAAGGCAATTATAACAAAAGCAAAGAAACACATTGACAACAATACAATAATAGTGGGGGACTTTAACACCCCCCTGACTGAAATGGACAGATCATCTAAGCAAAAGATCAACAAGGAAATAAAGACTTTAAATGACACACTGGACCAAATGGACTTCACAGACATATTTAGAACATTCCATCCCAAAGCAAAGGAATACACATTCTTCTCTAGTGCCCATGGAACATTCTCCAGAATTGATCACATCCTAGGTCACAAATCAGGTCTCAATCGGTACCAAAAGATTGGGATCATTCCCTGCATATTTTCAGACCACAATGCTTTGAAACTAGAACTCAATCACAAGAGGAAAGTCGGAAAGAACTCAAATACATGGAGGCTAAAGAGCATCCTACTAAAGAATGAATGGGTCAACCAAGAAATTAAAGAAGAATTAAAAAAATTCATGGAAACCAATGAAAATGAAAACACAACTGTTCAAAATCTTTGGGATACAGCAAAGGCAGTCCTGAGAGGAAAGTATATAGCAATACAAGCCTTTCTCAAGAAACAAGAAAGGTCTCAAATACACAACCTAACCCTACACCTAAAGGAGCTGGAGAAAGAACAGCAAATAAAGCCTAAACCCAGCAGGAGAAGAGAAATCATAAAGATCAGAGCAGAAATCAATGAACTAGAAACCAAAAGAACAGTAGAACAGATCAACGAAACTAGGAGCTGGTTCTTTGAAAGAATTAACAAGATTGATAAACCCCTGGCCAGACTGATCAAAAAGAAAAGAGAAATGACCCAAATCAACAAAATCATGAATGAAAGAGGAGAGATCACAACCAACACCAAAGAAATACAAACAATTATAAGAACATATTATGAGCAACTCTATGCCAGCAAATTAGATAACCTGGAAGAAATGGGTGCATTCCTAGAGATGTATCAACTACCAAAATTGAACCAGGAAGAAATAGAAAACCTGAACAGATCTATAACCACTAAGGAAATTGAAACAGTCATCAAAAATCTCCCAAGAAACAAAAGCCCAGGGCCAGATGGCTTCCCAGGGGAATTCTATCAGACATTTCAAGAAGAATTAATACCTATTCTCCTGAAACTGTTCCAAAAAATAGAAATGGAAGGGAAACTTCCAAACTCATTTTATGAGGCCAGCATTACCTTAATCCCAAAACCAGACAAAGACCCCATCAAAAAAGAGAATTACAGACCAATATCCTTGATGAACATGGATGCAAAAATTCTCACCAAAATACTAGCCAATAGGATCCAACAGTACATTAAAAGGATTATTCACCACAACCAAGTGGGATTTATCCCTGGGCTGCAAGGATGGTTCAACATCCGCAAATCAATCAACGTGATACAATACATTAACAAAAGAAAGAGCAAGAATCATATGATCCTCTCAATAGATGCAGAAAAAGCATTTGACAAAGTACAACATCCTTTCTTGATCAAAACTCTTCAGAGTATAGGGATAGAGGGTACATACCTCAATATCATAAAAGCCATCTATGAAAAACCTACAGCAAATATCATTCTCAATGGGGAAAGGCTGAGAGCTTTTCCCCTAAGGTCAGGAACGCGGCAGGGATGTCCACTCTCACCACTGCTATTCAATATAGTATTAGAAGTCCTAGCCACAGCAATCAGACAACAAAAAGAAATCAAAGGCATCCAAATCGGCAAAGAGGAAGTCAAACTCTCACTCTTTGCAGATGATATGATACTGTATGTGGAAAACCCAAAAGACTCCACCCCAAAACTGCTAGAACTCATACAGGAATTCAGTAAAGTAGCAGGATATAAAATCAATGCACAGAAATCAGTGGCATTCCTATACACCAACAACAAGACAGAAGAGAGACAAATCAAGGAGTCGATCCCATTTACAATTGCACCCAAAACCATTAGATACCTAGGAATAAATCTAACCAAAGAGGCAAAGGATCTGTACTCAGAAAACTATAAAATACTCATGAAAGAAATTGAAGAAGACACAAAGAAATGGAAAAACGTTCCATGCTCATGGATTGGGAGAATCAACATTGTGAAGATGTCAATGCTACCTAGAGCAATCTACACATTCAGTGCAATCCCCATCAAAATACCATCCACTTTTTTCAAAGAAATGGAACAAATAATCCTAAAATTTGTATGGAACCAGAAGAGACCCAGAATAGCCAGAGGAATACTGAAAAAGAAAAGCAAAGCTGGCGGCATCACAATTCCGGACTTCCAGCTCTATTACAAAGCTGTCATCATCAAGACAGTATGGTACTGGCACAAAAACAGACCCATAGATCAATGGAACAGAATCGAGAGCCCAGAAATGGACCCTCAACTCTATGGTCAACTTATCTTTGACAAAGCAGGAAAGAATGTCCAATGGCAAAAAGACAGTCTCTTCAACAAATGGTGTTGGGAAAATTGGACAGCCACATGCAGAAGAATGAAACTGGACCATTTCCTTACACCACACACAAAAATAGACTCCAAATGGTTGAAAGACCTAAACGTGAGACAGGAGTCCATCCAAATCCTAAAGGAGAACACAGGTAGCAACCTTTTCGACCTTAGCCGCAGCAACTTCTTCCTAGAAACATCGCCAAAGGCACGGGAAGCCAGGGCAAAAATGAACTATTGGGATTTCATCAAGATAAAAAGCTTTTGCACAGCAAAAGAAACAGTCCACAAAACCAAAAGACAACCGACAGAATGGGAGAAAATATTTGCAAATGACATATCAGATAAAGGGCTAGTATCCAAAATCTATAAAGAACTTATCAAACTCAACACCCAAAGAACAAATAATCCAATCAAGAAATGGGCAGAAGACATGAACAGACATTTCTCCAAAGAAGACATCCGAATGGCCAACAGGCACATGAAAAAGTGCTCAACATCGCTCGGCATCAGGGAAATCCAAATCAAAACCTCAATGAGATACCACCTCACACCCGTCAGAATGGCTAAAATTAACAAGTCAGGGAACGACAGATGTTGGCGGGGATGTGGAGAAAGGGGAACCCTCCTACACTGTTGGTGGGAATGCAAGCTGGTGCAACCCCTCTGGAAAACAGTATGGAGGTTCCTCAAACAGTTGAAATTAGAGCTACTGTTCGATCCAGCAATTGCACTACTGGGTATTTACCCCAAAGATACAAATGTAGGGACCCGAAGGGGTACGTGTACCCCAATGTTTATAGCAGCAATGTCCACCATAGCCAAACTGTGGAAAGAGCCAAGATGCCCATCAACAGATGAATGGATAAAGAAGAGGTGGTATATATACACAATGGAATATTATGCAGCCATCAAAAGGAATGAGATCTTGCCATTTGCAACGACGTGGATGGAACTGTAGGGTGTTATGCTGAGTGAAATAAGTCAATCAGAGAAAGACATGTATCACATGACCTCACTGATATGAGGAATTCTTAATCTCAGGAAAGAAACTGAGTGTTACTGGAGTGGTTGGGGGTGGGAGGGATGGGGTGGCTGGGTGATAGACATTGGGGAGGGTATGTGCTACGGTGAGCGCTGTGAATTGTGCAAGACTGTTGAATCACAGTTCTGTACCTCTGAAACAAATAACGCAACATATTTTAAGAAAAAAGAAAAAGAAGAAGATAACAGGAGAGGAAGAAAAAGGGAGTATGTCAGAGGGGGAGACGAACCATGAGAGATGATGGACTCTGAAAAACAAACTGAGGGTTCTAGAGGGGAGGGGGGTAGGGCGATGGGTTAGCCTGGTGATGGGTATTGAGGAGGGCACGTTCTGCATGGAGCACTGGGTGTTATGAACAAACAATGAATCATGGAACACTGCACCAAAAACTAATGATGTAATATATGGTGATTAACATAACAATAAAAAATTTAAAAAAAACGTTAAAAAATGTTCAACTTCATATGTAATCAAAAATTCAAATTAAAACGATGCTATTTCTCACATAGCGAAAAAAAAAAAAAAAAAGGGTTTGTTGAGCCCCCCACTTGGGAGCTTGATGAAATTAGGAACTTTGTTGTGTTCACCCACTATGTATTAGTGCCTGGTACAGATTAGTTTCCATCTACTGGTTGCATTTTGAAGTAGAAGGATTGAGACACGGTAAAAATTAATAGTTTTAAATCTGGCAGCTGAGTTTCTTTCAGGGAGAGACCTCCTTTTGTTTAGGAGAATAGACCCCTTGTGTTTGGAAGGTGGTGAGATGTTAAGTTAGGAAGGAGACAATGAAGTAAAGGCACCTTGAAAACTGGCTTCCATAGGAGATTAGCAGTAACTTAGGAGCTACGGCTTACAGGGAACAAAGGAAAGGTAAGGAGGAGGAAGGAGAGAGAATGGGCTGAACTGCATGGCCCATGAGCATCCTGCTGGCAGAAGAGAGGTTGAAGGAATTTTTTTTTAAAGATTTTATTTATTTGAGAGAGAGAGAGGGAGGGAGAGCGCAAGTGTAAGCAGCAGGGAGGGACAGAGGGAGAGGGAGAGAGAATCTCAAGCTGACTCCACACTGAGCTTGGAGCCTGAAGAGGGGCTCGACCTCACGACCCCAAGATCATACCTGAGCCAAAATCATGAATCAGATGCTCAACCAACTGAGCCAGGCACCCCAAGAGGTTGAAGGAATTTTAAGACAGCGAGGTGATTTACTGCTACATTTTTGGCTGTGCTGTAGTCATTGTCCAAACGTCCAGTGAAAATCTGCCATGCCTGCAATCAGGATTGAAAAGGTGGAGATCAGTCTCTGGTGACAGTGAAGAAATGGGCAGAAAGTGTGCTTATCCATAAACTGAATGGTCTCCCCTGAACTGTGGAATTCTGAGCTAGAAATAATTAAGTGATAGTGACAGTTCTGTTCCTACATCTCAGGAATCTCCACAGAGATGGGGATCAACACTGAGCTTTGCCACAGCATATGGTATGTGGCTTGAGTTAATTTCATTTGAATTTCAAAGGAGTGGGTGACTCAGGGAAGCTGATAACAGGATGGTGTGGATATCATTTTCAAAATCAAGAAAACAGACCTTATAGGAGACTGGCAGGTTGATAGGCACATGTTGCTAGGAATAAGCAAATCTTCTGAAGGGTGCTTTAAAGGAACTTTTTACCTTCATACCCTGCATCTCACAGACATAACCGGATAAGGCATAGGGAGACATCCTGCAGCTTTTTCTGCTTTAACTTATACTCAAAACCTATTCTGTGGCTTTAAGTATATGCTTTAAAAAACTCTGTGTGTGTGTGTGTGTGTGTGTGTGTGTGTGTGTGTGTATTGGACATTGGAAATAGTGATTGTAGCACTCTTAATTGATAAAGTTTGTACAAACACTGTTCTCTTTTATCTCTCCTGTACAGAGATTTGGATAATAGGTATTTCCAAAGAATTATTTCTCAGAATGTTTATAGCAATATCATGATTTTAATATTTTTATGGTTAGAGAACTTTCTCCTTGCCCACCTGAATGCCACCCAGCTTTCTCATGATATGCCTACTGAAGCATCAGTGTAGTGCTAGTTACTCATCACAATGGGGAGAAATGGGTGGAAGGTAGGTCCACTTCGGGCCCCCTTCAAAGAGATGTAGTCATTGAAGTACTTGGTTGGAAAGGTCTGCAGCATGGACATTAGACCAGAGCAGGAGTCCTGAGGTAAAAAATATGTTTTATTCTGACAGCCCCACCCTTGGCATTTGTGTCTTGGAGTAGGTGACTACCTACCTCCAGGTATTTTTTGATTGAGGAAGCAAAGGAACCCTGATGTATGCTCATTCCATCCCAACAGTCCCAAAGTTCTTAATCCATTCCACCATCAACTCTACAGCCTGAGGTTAAAAGTCTCATCAAAATATCATCTAAATCAAGTGCGGGTGATATCTGCAGTGTGATTCATCTAGAGGCAAAATTCTTCTCCAGCGGTGAATTTATAAAACAAGACAAGTACGTGCATCCAAAATATAATGGTGGGACAGGCATAAGACAGATGATCCCATCCTGAAAGGGAGACATTGGAAAGAAGAATGGGGTGGTGGGTCCCCAGAAAGTCCAGAAACTAGCAAGGCAAAATCCATTAGATCTTAAGTCTGGAGATAATCATCTTTGACACAGTGATCCCACTTCTGGACCCCCCGGGGCAGCAGTAACACCCTGAGGACAGCCCCACCTCCTGGGCTTTGGAGGGAAGCCCCGCCCCCACAGGTCTCGCAGTGGTCCCACCCCTGAGGCACGGGGCAGTTGCAGCCTGGTCCACAGGCCTATGGTGAAGAGTAGCCCTGCTCTGAATCACCTGCAGAGTCAGTCATTCTTGTCATTCCTTGATTCCTGGACTCAAATCCTAGGCATGATAGAAACAGTACTATATATTGGGTGCTGATTCAGAGCATATACAACCTTTTGGAGAACCTTGCCCCAGCCCTGCAAGGTATTGCCACCTAGTTGGCACTGAAACTTCAAAAGGCCATGGAAAGGGGCATGGCAAGGCCAGCAAATTCCACAGATGTACTTACAAAACCTGAAACCCAATCTCTACAAAAGCAAGGTGACCTACTCATACTCTGTGGCTGCCAGAAGAAAATGAAATCCCCTGTAGAAGATAATATTGTGCAGAGCCTCTACTGCTTTTCGTACATTGTACATAATCTATACAATGAGGATAGTCTGCTTACCAGATTGCACTACTATGAGCACTAAATGTATGGGACTGGAACAGGTGAGTTAGTAGTAGAATCTGAGAAGTGGGGAAAATATCTTTGTCTGCAGAGCTGTTTGTTTGGTAGGCATAATTATGATTATTGTGAAAAAGCTTAATTCTTGGGGCCAGAAGATCTCCATCCTAGTTACTACTCTACGTAGCTGGATGACATTGGATTCTCTCTGAACCTTAATTTTCTCATTGTAAAATTTCAACAATAATACCTGCCTCAAAGGGCTGTCATAGAGATCAAAATGAAATGGAATCCAAGGGAGTGTTTTGTAAACTCTAAATTACAATGTGGGTGTAAGATGTCATCTCCACCTCCCCACTATATTCATGCCACAGAGAGAATAGGAACAAACTTAGTGAATGGTCTTGAATGTCATTTTGGCACTGTGTGATATAACTCTGTAGGAAATCTTACCAGAATTTAATGAAATTGAATAAAACTCCTGATTTTCATAATTTTGCATTATATTGGAATTTTATTTTAAGGAACTCTTTCGTGTTTTGGGGGAGATCTTGAGGTTCTTAGAATGAATGAGGTATTTTCCCATACTTTGTCCTCTTACCTTGCAAAACATGGACGATTAGTGCTGTTTCTTGCTTTGAAGTGGGAGTGTAGGGATCTATATAGATTCTGATAAAGCGGTGTTCGTGTTAAGGAGATGGAGAAGGAAAACAAAAATATCAACAGCGGTATTTGGGTTCTTGCTATAGGTCGGGCATTGCTCTAACAACCTGACATGGACTCGTTCAATCCTCACAGCCCTTTGAAGGGTATGGTTATCCTTTAAAGGGTACTGTTATCCTTCTTTAAAGATGAGGAAACCGAGGCACAGAGAGGTTGAATTGCCCAAATGATCCTACATTGGAGGTGATGAAGTTAGTATTTAATGGCATGTAGATTAACTTAGAATCTATGATCCTAGAAATAGGATTACTTGAAGTTGACTAAATATAAACATAAACAAGGTTATATTAGAGAAACATAGACTAGCTCACCGAAATGAAGACTGAGAAAGTAGATAGACTTTAAGAAGAGGAACAAGAAGAGGAACCACGAAATCAGTCAGTCAACATGTCTGACTCTCTTTCTCTTTTTCTCATTTCTTTCATGTCCACTTTTGGTGGGTTTGCATCCTTCTTCCTTTTACCCTGCAAGCCTACTTTCTCAGCTTCTGCATCTATTTAAGAAATATGGCTGGCTCACAACCATAGCTTGTGTTGTTACCATTCTAGTTACTCTTGGAGATTGACTTGTGGCTACAATCCCAATTTCAAATATCTGAGAGATAATTTGAAGGTCCAGCTTGGTGCCTTCTCATTGTCACTTGCCCTGAAGGGTGGGATGGGGATGAAATATCAAATATAAATAGCATTCCTGGAAATCTGATCAAGTATGCAGGCAGAGGTTAGTCTGCAAGAAGGGAGGACTAGTTCATTGGCTGGCTATTTAGTAATATATCCATTTAGTAGTCACTTAATGACAAATATTTTATTTTTAAAGTAATTGACTTAGTGCAGCATTCTATGAATTTTATTTTTTAAGATTTTTATTATTTGAGAGAGAGAGCGTGTGTGTGCAAGCAAGCACGAGCTGGGGGGGGGGTTAGGGAGGGGCAGAGGGGAAGGGAAAGGGACAAGCAGACTCTGCGCTGAGCATGGAGCCTGAACACAGGACCTAGTTTCACAACCCTAAAATCATGACCTGAGCCGAAACCAAGAGTCGGGGACTTAACTGACTGAGCCACCCAGCTCCCCCCAGCATTCTATGAATTTTAATATATGTAAAGAGTTGTATAACCACCATCATCATCAGAATACAGAATAACCCAAAACACTTTCTCATGCTATCTCTTTGTAATCACAGCCCCACCTCAATCCCCAGCAACCACTGACTTGTTCTTCATCATTATAATTACAATAAAAGCTTTCTTGAGTGATTCCTGGATCCCCAACACTATGTCCATGTGAGGTCCTTGTCCAAGATGAGGCTGAAATTTTTTCATAGTTGTGACATTGACATATATCAGTACACTCATACATGTGCTCCCCAAATATTAATTCACGAAATGCAGTTATGATTTAAAAATCCCCACCTTCAACATGACTCAAATATAAAGCTAGCGGTATTACTGATGTCTAACTGTTTAGGAGTTAATTTATTCAGTCGCTCTTTATTGCATGCCTATTAGATGCTTGATAATGTCTGTTGTTTACACTTTCTCCACAGAAAAAATCTGTTTTCCAATGGAAAAATCAGTGTAAATAATAGACAGAAATCCCTGCCCTTCTGTAGCTTGCATTATAGAGGAATCAAAGCCTAATATAGACGTAATATATAACAAACATCAAGTCATTTATGTCACACCAGAAGCTCAAGTTCCCATGTTGCTGGTGTATCACTTATGGGTATCTTCTTGGTCCTGTTCCCCCTGGACGCAGCTGGAGGCATTGTGTTCACGTCCTTCTAAATCTCAAGGTGGGTTCTCAACACCGCATTGAATTCCTTGGCTTATGATAAAGAAAACTGGTCCCAAACCTTGTTTGAGACAGAAATTTTTTCATGTAATTCACGGCCTCCTACTAAGAAGGAAATTAAGATTTGTGATAAAATGCTTAAGCATTTTTACATTAAACTTTAATGAGATTAAGACTTCTTCTGGGAAAGTACCTACCCACCTCCTTAGCAGACTGTCAGTCAAGGGTCTAATGATCTGATCCAGATGCTCTACATACATGTACCCAGCCTAACCGTAATTATCTCATGTTCCTCTTCCTCCTCAGTGTCCCTTCCAAGGTCAAGCAAGGTCTCTACTTCCTCCACGAGTTTGGAGTAAACTGTTGATCTGTGCTCGTAAGTAAATTATCTAAGTTTTTAAACTTAAAAAAAAAATCTGCTTATCTAACTCAGAGCCTTCTGTCAAAAATAAATGTGATGTGTACTCTAACCATGAAAGATGTCATCATTGAGGAAGACTGAGTGGAGAGCAGATGGGATTTCACTGCATTGTTTCTTAAAACTGCAAGTGAATCTACAGTTGTCTCAAAATAAATTTTAAGTTAAAAAAAGAAGAAAGGTGCATCTTCGCTTCCTCCGCTATTCCTCATCCATTTGTTCTGTTGCTTCTATGGCATTTTTCTTAGCTGTCCAGAGAGGGGTCACTTCCGCTTTCCATTAGGGCCTCTTCTCCTGTCAGTCCTCCGGCTCTTTTCCATCTCCGTGGTATTTCTTACATAGTATAACTGTTTTATATACGTAAGCTCGTGTGATCTCATCATTGAGCGTTATGGCCATAAAAGATGAAAGTTGTGCTTTGTGCTTCTTTGTCTTTTCCACATAGGAAGTGCTCATGAAATGTTTGTTGGGGTAAATTTTAAAATATCTGACACCCATGATATCTGTTCAGGGAACTGAACCCTTAAGCTATAACCTAAGGAAGGGGAATGAAGTAGGCCTGGAGAATCCCTTGGTTGCTTTTAGATGAGGAGAGTGGACCAGTGCCTCCCAATCTTGACCCTAATATTGGATCTACCTGGGTAGCTCTTAAGAAACACCAAAGGGGGGGGGGCAGCAGAGCAAGATGGAGGAGGAGTAGGAGACCTGAATTTTGTCTGGTCTCAGGAATTCAGCTGAATAGGGATCAAACCATTCTGAACGCCTACGAACTCAACAGGAGACCGAAGAAGAGGGTAGCAACAACTCTCTGAACAGAGAAGCGACCACTTACTGGAAGGTAGGACATGTGGAGAAGTGAATCCGAGGCGATATTCGGGAGGATAGACGGAAGGGGAGGGGGCCTCCGTCGGCCGCTTCTGGCAAGTGATAGAGCCGCGGAGCACAAAATCGGAACTTTTAGAAGTCGGCTCCACTGAGGGACGTCACTCCAGTGGCTAAGCTGGGGGTGGAACCCTTGCAGGACAGTGCAGTCTCAGGACCCTCCGGGTCACAGAAAGACCAGGGGTACCTGAGCGCGGCAGAGCTCCCAGGTATCGGAGCAGGGAAGCCAGCTGCAGAGACGGAGCCGAGGCGCGGGCTCTCAGCTCGGGGTTGCCATAAACTGTGATCTGCGGCCCAGTCGGGCCACTGCTCCTCCAGCAGGGACCCAACAAGCAGCAGAGCCAGGGAGACTCCCCTTCCTCCCCCCGGAGCGCTGCGGGAGCGCAGCGCAGGGATCTGCTGGGTTTGGAGACTCCACACGGGGTCGGGTGCGAGAGATAGAAACGTTCGGTCACGGGCTGGGTGAGCACGCAGTGCAGCCGGAGGCCAGGGAGGCGGGAGTGACTGCTTTTCTCTGGGGGCGCACTGAGGAGTGGGGCACCGAGTTCTCAGCTCCTCCGAGTAGAGATTGGGAGGCCACCATTTTCACCCTGGTCCTCCAAAGCTGTACCAGAGCTTGCAGGGAACAAAAGCTCCTGAGAGAAAACCCAAGCAGCTTGCTTAGCCCGGACCAACGAGGGCGGGGCAGTTCCGCCTCCCGCAAAGACATTTGGGAACCATGGCAACAGGCCCCTCCCCCAGAAGATCAGCAGGAACAGCGAGCAAGCCAAGACCAAGTTTACCGATCAAGGAGAATGGGAGAACTCCAGCGCTAGGGGAATACTGCACATAGAATTCATGGCTTTTTTTTTTACCATGATTCATTAGTTTTTCAAAGTTAATTTATTTAAATGTTTTTTTTTAATTTTTCTTTTTCCATTTTTCAACCAACATCTTATCAATCCCTTTTTTTAAAAGAACATTTTTTATTTTTCATTTTCAGAGTCATATTTTATCCCTTCAGAGTAGTTACCCTTATTTATGGCATATATGTATATATATATATATATATAAGTTGTTCTCTCTTTAAAATTTTGAGATACAGTTTCTTCTAACAGATCAAAATATACCCTAAATCACTAGTGTATGGCATTGTTCTAGTCTCCTGCCTGATCACATTCTCTCCCTTTTTTTTCTTTTTTTTTTTAAAATCTTCTTTCTTTTTTCAAACAACTTCTTATCTTATCAATTCCTTTTATAAAATCTTTTATAATTTTCATCTTTACAGTCATCTTCCATCACTTCATTGTATCAGCCCTTATTTTATACATATATAAGTCTTTCTTCCTTTAAAATTTTAGGGGCACTTTTTTCTAACAGACCAAAATATGCCCAAAATCTACTGTGTGGCACTGATCTATGGACTAGCCTGATCATATTTAATCATATTCTGTTTTTTTTGTATTGTTCTGTTTTTGTTTTTATGTTTTTCTTTTTGTTTTGTTTTTTTTTCTTTCTTTTCTCTTTCTTTTTTCTTTCTTTCCCTTTCTTTTCCCCTGGTTTCAGGTCTTTTCTGACTCGTATAGAGTATATTTGCTGGGGATATTGTTAACCTGTTAGCATTTTGTTCTCTCATTCATCTTTTCTCCTCTGGACAAAATGACAAGACGAAAAACATCGCCTCAGCAAAAAGAACAAGAGATAGTACCGTCAGCCAGGGATCTGCTCAATACGGACATTAGTACGATGTCAGACCTAGAGTTCAGAATCATGACTTTAAAGATACTAGCTGGGCTTGAAAAAAGCATGGAAGTTATTAAACCCTTTCTGGAGAAAAAAAAGAACTAAAATCTAACCAAGTCGAAATCAAAAAGGCTGTTCATGAGGTGCAATAAAAAATGGGGGCACTAACTGCTAGGATAAATGAGGCAGAAGAGAGAATCAGCGATATAGAAGAACAAATGATGGAAAATAAAGAGGCTGAGAAAAAGAGAGAGAAACAACTACAGGATCACGAGGACAGAATTCGAGAGATAAGCGATACGATAAGACGAAACAACATCAGAATAATTGGGATCCCAGAAGAAGAAAGAGAGAGAGGGGCAGAAGGTATATTGGAGCAAATTATAGCAGAGAACTTCCGTAATGTGAGGAAGGAAACAGGCTTCAAAATCCAGGAGGCACAGAGAACCCCTCTCAAAATCAATAAAATAGGTCAACACCCTAACATCTAAAAGTAAAACTTACGAGTCTCAGAGACAAAGAGAAAATCCTGAAAGCACCTCGGGAGAAGAGATATATAACCTACAATGGTAGAAACATTAGATTGGCAACAGACCTATCCACAGAGACCTGGCAGGCCAGAAAGGACTGGCATGATAGCTTCAGAGCACTAAACGAGAAAAATATGCAGCCAAGAATACTATTCCCAGCTAGGATGTCATTGAAAATAGAAGGAGAGATAAAAAGCTTCCAGGACAAACAAAAACTAAAGAAATTTGCAAACACGAAACCAGCCCTCCAAGAAATATTGAAAGGGGTCCTCTAAGCAAAGAGAGAGCCTAAAAGCAGCATAGATCAGAAAGGAACAGAGACAATATACGGTCACAGTCACCTTACAGGCAATACAATGGCACTAAATTCATATCTTTCAATAGTTACCCTGAATGTAAATGGGCTAAATGCCCCAATCAAAAGACACAGGCTATCAGATTGGATTAAAAAACAAGACCCATCGATATGCTGTCTGCAAGAGACTCATTTTAGACCCAAAGACACGCCCAGATTGAAAGTGAGTGGGTGGAAAACAATTTACCATGCTAATGGACACCAAAAGAAAGCTGGGGTGGCAATCCTTATATCAGACAAATTAGATTTTAAAACAAAGACTGTAATAAGAGATGAAGAAGGACACTCTATCTATTTAAAGTGTCTATGCAACAGGAAGATCTAACAATTGTAAATATCTATGCCCCTAACATGGGAGCAGCCAATTATGTAAGGCAATTAATAACAAAAGCAAAGAAACACATTGACAGCAATACGATAATAGTGGGGGACTTTAACACCCCCCTGACTGAAATGGACAGATCATCTAAGCAAAAGATCAACAAGGAAATAAAGACTTAAAATGACACACTGGACCAAATGGACTTCACAGACATATTCAGAACATTCCATCCCAAAGCAACGGAATACACATTCTTCTCTAGTGCCCATGGAACATTCTCCAGCATTGATCACATCCTAGGTCACAAATCAGGTCTCAACCGGTACCAAAAGATTGGGATTATTCCCTGCATCTTTTCAGACCACAGTGCTTTGAAACTAGAACTCAATCATGAGAGGAAAGTCAGAAAGAACTCAAATACATGGAGGCTAAAGAGCATCCTACTAAAGAATGAATGGGTCAACGAGGAAATTAAAGAAGAATTAAAAAAATTCATGGAAACCAATGAAAATGAAAACACAACTGTTCAAAATCTTTGGGATACAGCAAAGGCAGGCCTGAGAGGAAAGTATATAGCAATATAAGCCTTTCTCAAGAAACAAGAAAGGTCTCAAATACACAACCTAACCCTACACCTAAAGGAGCTGGAGAAAGAACAGCAAATAAAGGCTAAACCGAGCAGGAGAAGAGAAATCATAAAGATCAGAGCAGAAAATAATGAACTAGAAACCAAAAGAACAGTAGAACAGATCAACGAAACTAGGAGCTCGTTCTTTGAAAGAATTAACAAGATTGATAAACCCCTGGCCAGACTATCAAAAAGAAAAGAGAAATGACCCAAATCAACAAAATCATGAATGAAAGAGGAGAGATCACAACCAACACCAAAGAAATACAAACAATTATAAGAACATATTATGAGCAACTTTTTGCCAGCAAATTAGATAACCTGGAAGAAATGGGTGCATTCCTAGAGATGTGTCAACTACCAAAATTGAACCAGGAAGAAATAGAAAACCTAAACAGACCTATAACCCCTAAGGAAATTGAAGCAGTCATCCAAAATCTCCCAACAAACAAAAGCCCAGGGCCAGATGGCTTCCCAGGGGAATTCTATCAGACATTTAAAGAAGAATTAATACCTATTCTCCTGAAACTGTTCCAAAAAACAGAAATGGAAGGGAAACTTCCAAACTCATTTTATGAGGCCACCATTACCTTGATCCCAAAACCAGACAAAGACCCCATCAAAAACGAGAATTATAGACCAATATCCTTGATGAACATGGATGCAAAAATTCTCACCAAAATACTAGCCAATAGGATCCAACAGGACATTAAAAGGATTATTCACCATGACCAAGTGGGATTTATCCCTGGGATGCAAGGCTGGTTGAACATCCACAAATCATTCAACGTGATACAATACATTAACAAAGAAAGAACAAGAATCATATAATCCCCTCAATAGTTGCAGAAAAAGCATTTGACAAAGTACAGCATCGTTTCTTGATCAAAACTCTTCAGAGTATAGGGATAGAGGGTACATACCTCAATATCATAAAAGCCATCTATGAAAAACCTACAGCGAATATCATTCTCAATGGGGAAAAGCTGAGAGCTTTCCCCCTAAGGTCAGAAACGCGACAGGGATGTCCACTCTCACCACTGCTATTCAACATAGTGTTAGAAGTCCTAGCCACAGCAATCAGACAACAAAAAGAAATCAAAGGCATCCAAATCGGCAAGGAGGAAGTGAAACTCTCACTCTTTGCAGATGATGTGATACTCTATGTGGAAAACCCAAAAGACTCCACCCCAAAACTGCTACAACTCATACAGGAATTCAGTAAAGTAGCAAGCTATAAAATCAATGCACAGAAATCAGTGGCATTCCTATACACCCACAACAAGAGAGAAGAGAGACAAATCAAGGAGTCGATCCCATTCACAATTGCACCCAAAACCGTCAGATACCTAGGAATAAATTTAACCAAAGAGGGAAAGGATCTGTTCTCAGAAAACTATAAAATACTCATGAAAGAAATTGAAGAAGACAAAAGAAATGGAAAAACGTTCCATGCTCATGGTTTGGAAGAACAAACATTGTGAAGATGTCAATGCTACCTAGAGCAATCTACACATTCAATGCAATCCCCATCAAAATACCATCCACTTTTTTCAAAGAAATGGAACAAATAATCCTAAAATTTGTATGCAACCAGAAGAGACCCCGAAGAGCCAGAGGAATGTTGAAAATGAAAAGCAAAGCTGGCGGCATCACAATTCCGGACTTCCAGCTCTATTACAAAGCTGTCATCATCAAGACAGTATGGTACTGGCACAAAAACAGACACATAGATCAATGGAACAGAATCGAGAGTCCAGAAATGGACCCTCAACTCTATGGTCAACTGGTCTTTCACAAAGCAGGAAAGAATGTCCAATGGAAAATAGTCTGTTCAACAGATGGTGTTCGGAAAATTGGACAGCCACATGGAGAAGAATGAAACTGGACCATTTCCTTACACCACACACAAAAATAGACTCCAAATGGTTGAAAGACCTAAACGTGAGACAGGAGTCCATCAAAATCGTAAAGGAGAACACAGGCAGCAACCTCTTCGACCTCAGTCGCAGCAACTTCTTCCTAGAAACATCTCCAAAGGCAAGGGAAGCGAGGGCAAAAATGAACTATTGGGATTTCATCAAGATAAAAAGCTTTTGCACAGCAAAAGAAACAGTCCACAAAACCAAAAGACAACCGACAGAATGGGAGAAAATATTTGCAAATGACATATCAGATAAAGGGCTAGTATCCAAAATCTATAAAGAACTTATCAAACTCAACACCCAAAGAACAAATAATCCAATCAAGAAATGGGCAGAAGACATGAACAGACATTTCTCCAAAGAAGACATCCAAATGGCCAACAGGCATATGAAAAAGTGCTCAACATCACTCGGCATCAGGGAAATCCAAATCAAAACCTCAATGAGATACCACCTCACACCCGTCAGAATGGCTAAAATTAACAAGTCAGGGAACGACAGATGTTGGCAGGGATGTGGAGAAAGGGGAACTCTCCTACACTGTTGGTGGGAATGCAAGCTGGTGCAACCCCTCTGGAAAACAGTATGGAGGTTCCTCAAACAGTTGAAATTAGAGCTACTGTTCGATCCAGCAATTGCACTACTGGGTATTTACCACAAAGATACAAATGTAGGGACCCGAAGGGGTACGTGTACCCCAATGTTTTTAGCAGCAATGTCCACAATAGCCAAACTGTGGAAAGAGCCAAGATGCCCATTGACAGATGAATGGATAAAGAAGGTGTGGTATATATACACAATGGAATATTATGCAGCCATCAAAAGGAATGAGATCTTGCCATTTGCAACAACGTGGATGGAACTGGAGGGTGTTATGCTGAGTGAAATAAGTCAATCAGAGTAAGACATGTATCACATGACCTCACTGATATGAGGAATTCTTAATCTCAGGAAAAAAACTGAGTGTTACTGGAGTGGTTGGGGGTGGGAGGGATGGGGTGGCTGGGTGATAGACATTGGGGAGGGTATGTGCTACGGTGAGCGCTATGAATTGTGCAAGACTGTTGAATCACAGATCTGTACTTTTGAAACAAATAACGCAACATATTTTAAGAAAAAAGAAAAAGAAGAAGATAACAGGAGAGGAATAAAAGGGGAGTATGTCAGAGGGGGAGACGAACCATGAGAGATGATGGACTCTGAAAAACAAACTGAGGGTTCTAGAGGGGAGGGGGGTAGGGGGATGGGTTAGCCTGGTGATGGGTATTGAGGAGGGCACGTTCTGCGTGGAGCACTGGGTGTTATGAACAAATAATGAATCATGGAACACTGCATCAAAAACTAATGATGTAATATATGGTGATTAACATAACAATAAAAAAATTAAAAAAAAAAAGAACTAGGAAAAAAAAAAAGGAAACAGTCCACAAAACCAAAAGACAACCGACAGAATGGGAGAAAATATTTGCAAGTGCCTTATCAGATAAAGGGCTAGTATCCAAAATGTATAAAGAACTTATCAAACTCAACACCCAAAGAACAAATAATCCAATCACAAATGGGCAGAAGACATGAACAGACATTTTTCTAAAGAAGACATCCAAATGGCCAACAGACACCTGAAAAAGTGCCCAACATCGCTCGGCATCAGGGAACTCTAAATCAAAACCTCTATGACATACCACCTCACACCAGTCAGAATGGCTACAATGAAGAAGTCAGGAAACGACAGATGTGGGCGGGGATGCGGAGAAAGGGGAACCCTCCTACACTGTTGGTGTGAATGCAAGCTGGTGTAACCCCTCTGGAAAACAGTATGGAGGTTCCTCAAACAGTTGAAAATAGAGCTACCATACGATCCAGCAATTGCACTACTGGGTATTTACACCAAAGATGCAAATGTAGGGATCCAAAGGGGTACGTGCACCCCGATGTTTATAGCAGCAATATCCACAATAGCCAAACTGTGGATAGAGCCAGGATGTCCATCGACAGATGAATGGATAAAGAAGAGGTGGTATATATACACAACGGAATATTATGCAGCCATCTAATGAATGAGATCTTGCCATTTGCAACGTCGGGGATGGAACTGGACGGTGTTATGCTGAGTGAAATAAGTCAATCAGAGAAAGACATGTTTCATATGACCTCACTGATATGAGGAATTCTTAATCTCAGGAAACAAACTGAGTGTTGCTGAGTGGTGGGGGGTGGGACGGATCGGGTGGCTGGGTGATAGACATTGGGTAGGGTATGTGCTATGGTGAGCGCTGTGAATTGTGCAAGACTGTTGAATCACAGATCTGTACTTTTGAAACAAATAATGCAACATATGTTAAGAAAAAAGAAAGAAGAAGATAGCAGGAGGGGAAGAATGAAGGCGAGTAAGTCGGAGGGGGAGAGGAACTATGAGAGACGATGGACTCTGAAAAACAAACGGCGCGTTCTAGAGGGGAGGAGGGTGGGGGGATGGGTTAGCCTGGTGATGGGTATTAAAGAGGGCACATTCTGCGTGGAGCACTGGGTGTTATACACAAACACTGAATCATGGAACACTACATCAAGAACTAATGATGCAATGTATGGTGATTAAGATAAGAATAAAAAAACCCAGGAAGTCAGAGAAATGACAAAAAAAAAACAAAAACAAAAAAACGAAATACCAAATCCTGTGCCCCATTCCCAACATTTTTCACTTACTCAACCTATGGTTGGGTATGGCATCAGTATTTTTAAAAGCTCCCTGGTTTGTCTTTAGTTACAAAGCAAGAGATCAAAAGATTTCTGATTTCCTGTTCGTTCTCATACTCTAAAATTTTGTTACTTGCCTTATTTAGCTTTTCCAGTCTCTTAGAAATTAAAAAAACAAAATATATGTTGTACACAGAATGTTTAAATATATCATAATTTCTATTCCCAAACCAGAATTCTATCAAACAGAATCAGTCATTGGACGATCATATCATGGTAGAATGGATGTGCTGTGCAAAAGAAGAACAGTAAATAAAGGAAATGATTTTGATGGAACAAAAAAGCTCCCTGGTTTAGTGTAAAGTGCAGCTGGGTTTGAGAACCACTGGTCTAGAGCAGTCGTTTCTGAAGTCTCTTTTTTTCACCAGTGCGCTCCAGGGAGAAAACACACTTCCTGCCACGCAAAGTGATTGACCGTGGCAAAGATTTTCATCTAGAAGTGGGGGGTGGGAAGTGGCTGAGAAAGGGGTGCATAGTCTGAAACAATGCCCCGGAGATTCGAATATGCCTTCTTGAGAAGGCCCACTTACATCCTCCCCACCCGCATCCCATAGTACTCTCAGAACCGCTGGGACGCTTACTCCTTGTGCAAGAGTGACTGATGTCTGCTCTTTACCAGACGCATCCAGGTATATGCTAGAAGCATAGACTCTGAAGTTGGGGCCTGGGTTTGAATCCTGTCTCTACCACTTGGTAGCTGAGCCAGTTGCCACAATGCACTCTGCCTCAGTTTCTTTATGTGTAAAATAGGACAGCAAGAAAACCTATCTCATAGGATTATTGTTAGCATTAAATAATTCATGGAAAGTACTGAGACTGTGGTGGTTAAATATGCAGTATGTGTAAACTGTTACTTCCTCCTCGTCCTCTCCGTTATTGTTATTATTTTTCCAGACATCATGGTAAGTGCTATGATGTAGCAGTGATTCAGGCTGACTGGCTCTTACCCTCGCGGAGTTCCCTGGGAAAAGCAGGTGTTAAAAACAGCACACAGCATTATTGCACATCAATATTCACTGACCTCTGTACCAAAAGACTGAATCAAAAGCTCAGCTCTCAAAGTGCCACCTTATGCAATCCAGTTGTTGCCATTGCAGTGGCTGTGATTAAAGCATTTTGCATTAGATAGTTGGTTTCCAGCAGAACTTGAAAGCTTTCAGGTCTGCAGGATTTCTTTGCCCCTCACCAGAGAAGAGCAGATGAGGAGCTTGGTTCACACATCCGGCCCTTCCCACTACAGGCTTGGCCTGCATGCCCAGATCCCTGACCGAGTACCCCAGCTGGGGACTTTGCTGGCATGGCTACTCTCTGTCATTAACCCAGCATGACATACTGTGCCATTAGACCACTGCACTTCATCCCCAGCAAAGTACCTTGGAATGCTGGGGCGTGATGAGTTGGCATATAAATTGAAGTTGTTGTTTCTTTGTCATCAGGCAAAGGGCGGGGGAACATTTGGAATGCTGTGAAATAGACATCCAGCGGGTTTCATTCTTCATAAGCATGGCACAGTGTTAAATTTTTCAGAGCACTGTGCCTCTGTACAGTCAGCTTGGGCTTTTCTATCTGAATTT
This sequence comes from Eumetopias jubatus, assembly GCF_037043125.1. NCBI lineage: Eukaryota > Metazoa > Chordata > Mammalia > Carnivora > Otariidae > Eumetopias > Eumetopias jubatus. The sequence continues at coordinate 82,243,149 of NW_028274818.1, forward strand.
ATTGAGAGTATAGAATCACAGAATGTGATTAACATAAATTTCAACCTCCGTTTCTCCCCGTTGTCTCACATGTCATATGAAAACTTTTTTAAATACCCACTCAGACGGGCTGGCTTTGAATCCTGCTCGTGCCACTCCCTTGGGTGGCCCTGAGTCTGTGGCCTCTGTTTTCATGTCTATAGAGTGAGTATGCTGATAGCACCTATTTCACAGAGTTGTTATAAGACTCAGTGAATTAATAAAGATAAATATAAGTGTTTTGAATAGTTGCTGGCACATTGAGGCATCCAGTAACTGTTAGCTATTACTATTATTTTATTACAAATATGATTAGCTAGGTCTTTATAATTACTTTTAGAGAAAAGGGACTAATAAAGCGACTAATAATTGTCTAGCTAAGTACTGTGAGTGCCTTACACACAGAGTGCCTCTTTCAAGTTCATCTCTTGGATAAGGAAAGAGAAACTTGGAGGGGTAAAGTAACTACTTCAAAGTCAGAACCACCCAAAACGAGGGACGAATTGAGACTTTCAGCTCACACATAGCTGACTGCACAGATCCATGACGTTGCCTTTTGGCTACAGTGTTCAACATTAGAACACACTTCTAGGCGCTCTAGTGCATTGGCTCCCAGCCTCTGGGTCTACCATGGGGAGAAGCCACACTCCCCACTTCTGGCGGTTGAAACCTTGAAAAAACTTGAGAACACTTTAAGCACACTATGCATGTCCACATTTATTTTTCCAGGATTACAACAACCATGTCTGATAGTATTTCATTCAGTGTATATTACGCTGATTTTAATTATCTCACTAAATGAGGCTCAGAGTGGGGAGTTGTGGAGCCAATTATTGGAAATTTCCTCAGTGTTAAAGTTTCTTTCCAAAATGAAGTTTTTCTACTAGCCATATATCATGGAGATTCATCCGTCAGTTCTATATCCAGTTAATTTCCAAGTATTGTTGGATTTTTGTCTGAAATACCTCTTGACTACACTCTGTCTTGTGCTGTCCAGCTCATTCTTCACATGGAAGCCGGAATTATCTTTCAGAAATGCTTAGCTACTGTCACGCCTCCTAAGATTGTTCAACGGCTCCCCCTTGCCCTGAGAGTAGAGCCAAATTCTAAACATGGCCCTGCACGTACACAGCGTTCCAGTGTATTCCAAGCAAGGAGCGCAGCACATGCAAAGGGCTGTAGCAACCTTTTTAGAACCTTGACGTGCCTCTCCCCTGCGACTCTCCGAGCTACAATCAGACCATCTTTCCTTGTTGGTCCTCCTTTGGAGCTTTGGCATATGCCATATTCTTTGCCTAGAACACCTTTCCAGTTGGCCACCCTACTTCTTAACTAGTTCTCATCCATTAGTGATGAGCTCAAATGCTCCCTCCTCAAGAAAACGTTGTCTGATCACCCAATGAGGAAGAGTTCCTTAATATTCATATGCAAAGTGCCCTGTAGTTCTCCTTTGAAATTGAGTATCTAGTTGCATGATTGCTTGTTTGGTTTCTCCCACCAGCACAGAAACCTCACAAAGATAGACATTCTGTCTTTCTTACTATCTGTGGTGTAAATTCTCATTCCCTTGCAGAGTGGGTCTTGGATAAATATTGATTGTTTGAATAAAGAAACTTAAGGGGCAGACAGAAATTTTTCTCTGCTAAAAGAGGCTTGTGATCTGATTGATGTGCTTTCCTCTTTTAAAGCAGGATTCCACGAGTGTCTACTTTTTAAGTTGACTTAATCCCATTACCACATGTATTTTGGGGAAAATCCCATTAAAGTATGCTGTGCGGCTAGGTCACTATGTGTGGCCATTCTTACCCAGCTCTAGAGGATGGAGTTATGTCCCATGTCCTTTTCAGCTGAGTTAGGACTTCAGGACACCTTCTCCAGTATGATTATCTTGCTTTAATATGTACATGATCCACCTCTAACAAATTGCTTCAATAATGTCTGTCTCCAGCACAACACACCTGTAAAGGAGGCATTTTTCCTTAGCTAGGGTAATGGAATCAACAAATGCCATGATTGGAAGATCTAGGATTAAGGCAGTGTTAGCTGACCTTTTTTCCTAGAGTTTGCTTTTGTTGAATCCTTCACTCTTTTTAGGTGATAAAAGTCATTTTTCTTGCATCCCATTTCTTGAGCCATCTGGCAGTAGTCTTGGCCTCCAAAATACACAGGCACAATGAGCTCATTCATCCCCCCTTATGACCCTTTCTCTCACATTGCTGCCACCACACTGGGTGCTCCAGCCGCTAAGAGCAGATTCATCAATGACTGTAAGTAGGGGCACTAATGTCCACATCATTCACTCCACTGTGATGGGTGAAAAACGCCTTTAGCTTGAGAGTCATCATTCTTGGTGGATGCCTGGTGGAATTAACTCATGATTGGTTCTCATTTCTGGCCAAATTTCAGAAGAGAGGTTTTTGAGTATTCCAGTGGGATAACAACAAAGATCTAGAAAGTTTAATGGTGGTATCTCCCGACACTTGTAAAACTCAGGAATAAGAAAAGGGAAGGAGAAAGAAAAAATAGCAACCAGAATTTAAAAAAAATGTAGATGCCAATAACCAGTACTTGTTTATGGAGTTGAAATCCATGATATTAAGAGGGTTGTGACACAGTGATGTTCTGACACAGCCATTTTTTTTCAAGGACAGCATCAGGAGCAGGTAATGCCAGCTTTTTCAGTCTGGGTCACATCTGGCAAAGCTCCTCACCTGGGCCACCTGGGCTTTGGGAATCGATTGTGAACATGACTTCTTAGAGCGAGACAGGGATATCACTGATATTCACTGTTTTCTGCTGAGGTTATGAAATAACAGTAATAACATAATGTTTATTGAGTGCTTATTAGGCACCAGGACCTAAGTGCATTTTGTGTCATCCCATTCAGTCCTCCAAAAGCCTATGAGTAGGTTTTATTATTAATCCCATTATACAGAAGAAGAGTCTGAAGCTCAGAGTGGGTCAGTAACTTGCCCATGGGCACATTCTAGTGAGCTGTAGAGGAAAGGTTTTGGTCCATGTTTGAGAGATTCCAAGTCTAGGCTGTTAAGCACTGCTCTGTGCCTTTACTTATAAAGGTGGCAAGTAATAAATCAAGCCCATTTAGTCAGGGGATCACTCTCTGACCTCCCTAATCCCCTCTTTCTAAATAAATCTACAGCTGGGAAATGAAAGAGCCTCCTTTACCAAAGTAGTTTCCTATTTTCTATCAGCTAAAATATTTTAACCAGAGGGACAGTTTTTAGTACTCAGAGCTGAAAACCTCTGCAGTTCCTGGTGAACGTGAAATCATAAGCTGAGGGTAGCTCTCTCTCTAGAATTTAAGATTGGAGTTCATGTGATGTAAAAAGGTGTACAGGTAAAAGTTCTCCCTCGTGGAACTGGTTATTTAAAGAAATTTCTTTTTTTTTCTTGCTAAACACTGTTGGATATTATGCAAAACTCCTTCTAGAAGGGCTCCTAATAAAATACCCTGGCTGTTTCCACCCAATAGGATTCGTTTAAAAAATACTATGGTGATGAGTCTTCATGGCCTCAGATGCTCTGAAAGCAAGCTCACCATTAGCGAAACCAGAGAAAGAAGGGAGCCTGGACTGTTCCATATTAAATTAACCACTAGAGGGGCTGCACATGGAGTTTAAGCAAAGTGCATTGCCAGATGTAAAGCTAAATAATTCAAATATGTGTGCCCCAAATGAAAATCACTTCTTTTTTATTTGAGCCTTCTTCATGGGATGGAAAGGTAAAACATGATAGTATTTTTTAGAAGTGTTTGTTATACCTTTTATCTCTAAACCATTTATTTAAAATAAAGCTCTTAGGGGTTGCAATGGGAAGATACTATCCTCTTCTATGAGTAGCAATACCTAATCCAGTAATTGCACTAGCATCAGTGCAAGTGACAGACAACCAACTCTGAACTGGCTAATTGCTAAGGAAAGTTTATTGGATCACAAAACTGAACAGTTGAGGACTTGGGCAGATTTCCTGTATGGTGTGATCCTGGGTTGAATTGATGTAATCAGAACCAATCTTTCTCCATCTCTTGTTTTTGTGTTGAACCCAAGTCCAACAGAAAAGAAAAATGTGTGACCTTGTAGGGGACTTTTCAGTCTTGGGAATGCAATTCATTGGTTCTGATTGTGCTGTAAGCTCAGCCCAAACCAATTATGAGGGCCAGATGGATGTGAGGGCCAGATTTGTACTGCATGTCCACCCCTGGAACTGGAGCTGCCCAAAGGCTATGGACTAAGAGCAGGAGAGGGAATGAATCCCTTGAAAAAACTGGGGTACTATTTCCAGAAGATGGAATAGCTACTAGGTGGTGACATCAGTGAGGCAACAACAAAGAGAAAATTAGAACCAACAAGGTAAGAGAGGGTCATGCTTATAATTAACATGAAGTTTGGATCTGAGGAGACCATCCAGAGATTCAGGCTTTCACACAGCAGTGTTTAGAGGATGTAGAGAGGAAATCTTAAAGAATTCACATGGAAAAAATATATTAGAACTAATAAATTTGATCAGTAAGGATGCATGATATAAGAAAAATGTACAAAAATCAATTGTATTTATATACACTAGCAGTGAAAAATCCAAAAAGAAATTAATAAAATTCCATGTACAAAAGCATCCAAAAGAATAAAATACTTAGGAATAGATTTAACAAAGGAAGTATAAAACTTATACACTGAAAACTAAAAAAAAAAAAAAAAAAATTGGAAGAAATTGAAGAAGAGCTAAATAAATAGAAATAAATCTCGTGTTTATGAATTGGAACACTTGAGATTAAGACTTAGTATCATAATACATCGATAGTCCCCAAATTGATTAAAAAATTCAGTGCCATCCCTATCAGATGCCTCTTTTGCATAATTTGACAAGCTGCTCTGAAAATTCATATGGAAATACAAAGGACTCAGAATAGCCCAAGAGTTCTTGGCAAAAAAAAAAAAAAAAAAGAAAGAAGAGAAAAGAAAAAAAGAACAAAGGTGGAAAACTCAGGTTTCCTATTGCTAACTTACTATAAAGCTGTCATAAGACAGTGTGGTATTGGCATAAAGGTACACATATAGATCAATGGAAGATAACTGAAAGTCTAGAAATAAAACTTTAAATTTTTTTCAATGTCATCAAGACAATTAAATAGAGGAAAGAATAGTCTTTTTAACAAATGATCCTGGGGCAACTGGATATCCACATATAAAAGAAGGAAATTGAATCCCTACCTTACACCATGTACAAAATTGGCTGAAATAGTTCATAGATCTAAGAGCTAAGGTTATAAAACTCTTAGAATGAAATATAGGAATAGATTTTCATGACTTTGTACGAAGTAACAGTTTCTTGGATATGACACCAAAAGCACTAACAACTAAAGAAAAAATAGACTGGACTTCATCAAAATTAAGAATTTTTGTGTTTCAAAGGACCCTGACAAGAAAGTGAAAAGAAGACTCACAGAATGGGATAATATGTTTGCAAATAGTATTGACTGTATTGAATCTGACTTGTATTGAACATTTATGAAGGACTCTCACAAATCAACAATAAAAAGACAAATATACCAATTTAAAAGTGGGCAAAAAATTTGAATAGAGACTTCTCCAAAGAAGAGACACAAATGGTAATTAAGCTCATGAAAAGATGCTCAACATCATAAGTCATTAGGGAAATGCAAATCAAACCTATAATGAAATACCACTCATACCTGCTGGGATTATTTTAATAAAAAAGACAGTAACAAGTGTTGGCTAGGATGTGGGGAAATTGGGACCCTCATACATTGCTGATGGGAATGTAAAATGGTGCAGTCATCATGGAAAGCAGTTTGGCAGTTCCTCAAAAGATAAACATAGATTTACTATATAACCCAGAAATTCCACTCCTAGGTGTATACCTACAAAAGTTGAAAATATATGTCCATCCAAAACTTATACAAAAACTTAGACATAGATTGTATGACACATGATTTAAGACAGCAAAAAAGTGGAAACAACTCAAATGTCTATCCACTGATCAATGAATAGACAAAGTGTGGCATATCTATACAATGGAGTGTCGTTTCAATCATAAAAATGAATGAAGTACTGATTTGTGTTACAACATAGATGAACCTTGAAGACATTATGCTAAGTGAAGTAGACCCAAAACGCACATATTGTGTGATTCCATCTATATGAAATTTTCAGAATAGATAATTGATAGACAGAAAATAGATCAGTGGTAGCCAGAGACTGGGGTGGGGAGAATAAGTGACTACTAATAGAAATAGAATTTCTTTTTGGAGGTGATAAGAATATTCTGGTTTTAGATATTGGGAATGGTTGTAGAATTCTATAAATACACTAAAAACTATTGAATCATACTTTAAGAGGGTGACTTTTATGGTATGTGAATTATACCTCAAGCCATTGTTATTTATTTTTTTTAAAAAGCATGTTTGGAGGAGAATCTGATTAGTTCAATCCAATGCTGATTAGTTCAAAGGAGTTTTGCACACAGAGCTTGGGGTTAAGTCCTGTCTCCACCTCCAAAGCTCAATCATGTCATCTACAAAAGCGGGAGCAGGAGAAATAATACTGATAGAGCATTTGTGAGGATTAAATGAGATAGTGTACACACAGTTCCTGAAACATAACAAGTAAACAAAACTGGAATCCAATAATAAATTTTGAATGCAGTCAGATAAAGGAAGGCTCACCGTTTTTAGAAATGAGATTTGGAGAAGAGCTGAGTGGTTTTAGTGATACATGACTTCTGGCCTTAAGTATGACAGGCAATGGGAGCCAAGGGCTGCTGCATTCTTTTGCTAACCCCCAGCTCCTGTTTGTCTGTGCTTGTCTGCACTCAAAGGTATAACAGGCTCTACAGGAAGGATGGACAAATTTCCCAAGCATTCTCAGGACCTGTAGCCACCAGCTCAGGGGCGAAGGTGAAGAAGTGAATCGATAGCTATTGGTCTGCCTCCCTACCCTTTCTTCCCAGTGGTCTCCTTCACTGTACAGCAGAGACTGCTTCCTGGCATTGCTCATGGGGAAGAAATCAAAACCTTAATGTCCCCTGGTCCCTATACTCCACTCAGCTCAGACATGGGACTGTGGACTCTAAGAGATGAGGAAGTTCAGGCAAAGAGCATATGGTCAAGAAAGGAAAAGAAGAAAGTCTAGCCGGGTCTGGAAGATGCCACCCAAAGGCCATATCTTTAAACCAAAGTTTACTTGGCATTTGCTACAGTATCTTGTTGATTCTAAAAATCACCATGGATTTAATGATAACTTTTGGGGGTAGGGTGTGGGTGGAAGGAGAAATACTGTTAAATTGTAGACAATTTGATTTTACTTATCAAAAAGAGCTTAAATTTGTCTCTAAAATTTGATTCCTTTTTCTTTCAAAACCACAATCCATTTTGAGTCAAGCCTCTTCCTATTCTGAATCCCAAGGCTCTACTGAATGACTTTGGACATTCCTGCAGAGTCATCTTGATGTGCTGCTCTTTATCATGACTCACGCTACTTGACCTCTTTCATGTTCTTAGGATTGATAATATAATTCTGAGTCAAACTGAAGAATATTGGTTTTTCATCTACAGTTTCTATTCAGTGAAATTGTAATCCTTTAATTGAATTAGATGCTGAAGAAGTTAAAAGGCTTCTCTGAAGTCACTGGAAGCTTTATGATAGATAGATAGACAGCTCCTGACTAGTCCTTCATAGTCCATTAATCAATTAATACCAGTCTCTCCTGGCTTTGATAATTCCATGATTTATTATGCCAAGACATTTGGCAAAGTTAGCACATGCTCAGCAATGACAAGATAAAACTTACTCATCTTCTTAACAAGTTGTTTTTGGCTTCTCTCATGGTCTTTTGACCTTTTTGCTCCCCAAGGTGTAAACATTCTTTATTTTTAGGAGAATCTTCCTTTGTGCATCCAGTGGGAAATACTGTCTTGAGTGATAGAAGAAGCCAAAGGAGCCAGATAGACCCTCTTTCCCACTTTCTGGCACCTGGAGTATACTTAAATCCTATAGCCTTGATCAACCAGAAGTTCAGGCCCATGACCTTGAATCTTGAGAGTCTAGTAATGAAAACATCAAGCGTCCAGTGGCAGTGGTAGCCTTGAGAGTCCAGTAGCTCCTGCCCTGAGCATCCAATGGGTAGCCGCATCAGTGATAGCAACCTCAAAAGAATGTTTCTGGAGAACATGTGGCTGTTAAATCTCTCTAGGCTTTACTTATTTTCTCAGTCTGGTGTCCTGCTCTCCTCTTAACATCTGTGAACTTCTTATTGTTTTGTTTTTTTTCCTAAGTAGGCTGGAGATGGTTTCTCTTTGTTTTAAGAGTACCTGGGACTTGTTTTAATTCAGTGTGAAAAGGCACAGAGAAAGGGAAATGACTGCCATAACGGAAGAAGTTTTTACTCATTGGTCCCTAGAAACAAGCACAGTGTGCCCTGCAGGGCTACTTGCAGAAATACCAGGGTTGGGCAGAAGGCAGAGGCCGTGAGGGGACAAAGGAGGCAAGAGCCTTTATTGTGGTTTTTGTGGGAAGGAACTGGTGAAGAAGGATAAGTAGGCTTAACTAGTTTGAATAATTACAGCAGGCTCCAGTGTGTAGGGGCTGTCCCTAGTTGTCTGGTACCTGGCCCCGGTGGGGGGGGGGGGATTAGAACAGATGGATAGTTACCCAGAGTAGAGAGCCCCATAAGGGAGGCAGTTAAGGATATGGGCTCCAGGTCAGTTGGTTTGCATAGGAAAGGTATGCTCACAGGCATTTACTATCTCTAGGAACTGGCTATGCTGCAGGGCCCTAAGATGTCGAAGCATCAAAGAAACTAGAAAAAGTAGTTATTATACTCTTGTTTACATTGGAGAACTCTGGATGTGCAACTTTCCTTAAAAAAGGGGGGGTTCTGATTTCAGAAGGTGAAATGTGGAAAACGAAAGAAAGCATGCATCTTACAGCCAAGATGACATGAAGAGCGTCAGGCACTGTTCTAAGCACTTTGCTTTCATATCCTTACTGAAACCTTGTAGCAACCCTATGACGCAGCCATTCTTGTGACTCTGAATTTGTTCGTGAGAAAATTGAGTTTCAGAGGTTAAGAAGCCATTCAGACATAGAGAGGAAAAGGCAGGACTTGAACTCTCATCTTTGTGACCCCAGAGCTGGGATTTGAACTGCCACGCTCACAGCTTCTGCTTTGTGTTTCTTTTGTGGGGAGGTGGGGTTGGTGGTTGGGGAGAAAGACACCAGTGGAAAGTCCAGATGCCAGTATAGAGTAGCAGCTGGGGGAAGGACACAGATGTCACCTCCTTGGGTCCAGCTACACAAGGGAGACAGCACCTTGTTTTATTTTCCATGTAGATTTTCTAACAAATCAAAAGACAAGAGAATCCTAAAATGAAGCCCATGTACCCATCATTATCCTCATGGGGTCCGTCTTGTTTCCCCTTTACTGTCACTCACTCACAGGGTAGCCAACCATCCCAGTTTGTCAAGGACTTTCCCAGTTTTAGTACCGATGTCCATTGTCCTTAGGAATTCCTTCAGTTCCAGCAGGTCAAGGTGATTGGCCACACTATGGCCTCCCTCCCCTTGGATTATGTTGAAGGATTTCCAAGACAGGGTGCTATTTTATCTGTAAATATTACAGAATGCATCTCTAAAATATAAGGACTTTTCAGAAACAACTATAGTACCAACATCACACCTAAAATAATTCGTTAGAATCATAAAATATCCAGTTACTGTCCACATTTCTTCAACTATCCTGAGTGTGTGTGTGTGTGTGTGTGTGTATGCACGCGCGCATGCAATACCATTGATTTTATTGAATTAAACTCTGCAGAAGGTCCATGTACTGCATTCGGTTAACAGATCTCTTGGGTCTCTACATTTTAAAGTTCTTCTTCCCGCGTTTTTCTCCATTTATCTATTTCAAGTTTCTGATCTGTTTATTGGGTAGAATTTCCAACATTCCAGATTTTGCTGATTCATAGCTGCAATATCATGTAACCTGTTCCTCTATCCTGTCTGTTTCTTATAAGTTGGTAGTTAGATCTAGGTTTGATTTTTGGAGGAGGAGGGAAATGATAATTTATGTGGGCTTGTGGTTATTCCTAGTGCCTTAAATCAAGGTGCATATCCCTTCTGATTGACTCTCTTTAAGATTTACCAGTGGATACAGGTGGTATCAGCCTGATACACCCATAATAAAGTTCTTCTTTAACTTTTCACCCCATTATTTTAGCCACCAAAGAAATCACTGCCTAGATCCGTCATTTTTTAGAGGTAGAATGTTTTGATTTTCTAAGTCATCTCATTCCTTATTAGCTGAGATTCTTAAAAAAATTTTTTTTCTTAAGGTTTCTTAAGTATTTAAGAAACATTTTAAACTCATTGATGCTTAACATATTTATTTAATTTTAAAAAAATATTTCATTTGAGAGAGAGAGAGAGAGAGAGTGTGCTCACAAGCAGGGGGAGGGGCAGAGGGAGAGGGAGAACTAGGTTCCCCGCTGAGCAGGGAGCCCAATGCGGAGCTTGACCCCAGGACCTTAGGATCATGACCTGAGCCAAAGGCAGACGCATAACCGACTTAGCCACCCAGATGCCCCAACATATTTAATTATTTTAATTCATTGTGTATATTCTTCTTTTTCAAGTTAATATCAAACTACCTTTGGCCAGTAGGAATATCTTCTCAGAGACCTGCTTGTATCCTTTTGACTTCAGTGGTCTTTGCTAACTCTCTTGCCTTCTGGGTCAATCTCATGTTCTGGGCTCATTCTTCATATTTTCTGACTGGAAGAGGAATTGGCCACTTACCCAAAGAGCCCTCATTCCTTTTAGTGGGGAATGGTATTTAGAAACCGCAGTCTGGGCTGTGTCATTCTTTCTAGGCCTTTTATGTAGATAGAGTTAGGAAGCTGGTATTTTTTTAAAAGAGAAAACACATCATGTGTTCCTCCCGCTATCTCCAACGAACATTTAAGGTCAGAGGGCTTACCCAGGTTTTCTGATTCTGTACTTGGATATTGCTTCCCCATAACAAAAATCCTCAGCCCCAGTTACAGCAACATAAATACTCACTTGCTTTATCCTACAACATTCTTACAACAGTCCCAGAATAACAAAATCAATATTACAACTAAAAATATGATTTCTGAAAACAGCTTGCAATTTCTTTGCAGTTGTTTTTAACCTCAGGCTGTATCCCAGTGGGGAAATGCAGGCAAATTACTATATTTTAAAATGGTTTAACATAATTCTTCACTGTGGGGCCACCAACCTGATACACAATTTAGTTCATTTATTTCATTTTGTTTTAGATTTTGTGGGATTGCTTCCTGAAAATTTGGTTTAATTTATTATATAATTTTGCTAAAATATTGTTTTACAAATATAAGATTTTAAAAAACATAAACTTGCTTAAAAAGTAAAATATCTGGAACAGATTGCATTCAGAGAAGTCTAGTTTCCGTGCCTCTCCCCTCCACATCATGTTTTTTACCCCTTGCATTAGGTAACTTTTTTTTTTTGTTACGTATTCTTTCATTGTTTTTCTTCCATGTAAGCAAGTAAATATCTATTCATATCTATTCCCTTTCTTAGGTTAAAAAGTACCATTCCATAATCATCCTTTTGCACATTTTTTTTTTTAAGTAGGCTCCTCGCTGAGCGTGGAGCCCAGTGTGGGGCCTAAACTCATGACCCTGAGATCAAGACTTGAGCTGAGATCAAGAATCTGATGTTTTACCAGCCGAACCACCCAGGCACCCCTGGCCCTTACTTTTTTACGTATGACTGCATTCTGGAGATCACACCTTATCACTATGTAGAAATGTAGGAAATTCTCATCATTTGTTGTAGTTATATTCTATAAAGTTGCCATCAACACTGAACCTGAAAATCCTGAATCCTTGCTCCTAGGGGAAATACATGGTTAGATTCCTGCGAGCCTCTCATCGCAAAATTTTTTTGTCAAACAACCAATACATAAACTTACTTGGTGTGTGTTTCTATTTACATACCCCTTATTTAATATATGTTGTTAATTCATTAACATGGGGCTCAGACCCTAACTCATGCCCAAACAAAGCTTATCTAACAAAACACACATATTTCTCTGCCAGGCAAATCACAGCTTTCTTTTGCTTAGGAACTCTTGATGGTACTTTGGCATTATGCTTGGGTATATTTTAAACAGTTAAAATCATCAAAAAGCACAAAAATGTGAAAAATGTGGCACTAAATACTGTGTAAAGGACACAAGTTTATAGTATGAAAACTGAAAGAAGAAGGCAGAGAGTTACCTTGTTTGACCCTAACAGGGAAGGTACACATCAGACCACTCAAATGTTTTGCTCTTCTATGCATGTGCATGTCTGGGAATGCCTGCATAAAGTGCTATCAGTATTGACTTGGGGGGCTCAAGTAAATTGTAGCTAGTGGGCTAATTGGCAAATACAGAATTGCAAATAATAAGCAGCAGCTGCATTCCTCATCCCTTTTATACAGTTGTGTAGTACTCCATCTTGAGCATGTACTATTGTTTTTTTAATTGTTCCTCTGTTGATGGACATTTGGGTACTTTCCAGTCTTTTCTATCACAAGTAATAGCACAATGAATAGGCTTACGCATTTGTGCACTCAAATTTTTGACCCCTTCTCCTTGGAATGGAGTCCTTGAAGTGGGATTGCTAGTCAAAGGATAAATGCGTAGTTTTTGTAAGCATTGGCAATTTCCTCTCCTAAAGGATTGTAGCATTCTGCAATCCACCAGAATAGATGAAAGTATCTGTTTCCCACAGCTTCGCCAAAGGAATAAGTTGTCTATTTTTTTTTTTTTTTTGTATTTGCCAATCTATGTGGTTATTTCAAATGCAGTTTTAATTTGCATCTCTTTTATTCTCGGTGATGCTGAGCATCTTTGCATATTGCTATGGGGCACTTGTATTTCTTCTTCTCTGATTTTTGGTTTACCTGTCTTGTGGGAGGAAATTAATAATCTCGGTGACATTGTGCATCTTTGTATATTGCTATGGGGCACTTATATTTCTTTTTCTGTAATTTTGGGCTTCCCTATCTTGTGGAAGGAAATTCATCTTGGCAGGGAAGGTAGCAAGTAAAGTAAGATATTGTTAAAGTGGATTTTCCTACTCAGGAGGCAGAGGGATAAAAAAACACAAGTAGTGGGCAGGATTCCTGGGACCAAGCAGGCGGTAGCGTTCAAGTAGGAAATGTAGTCATACCCTTGAGGCCAGCTTGGTATGCTTAGGAGGTATTGGGCTCTCAGCCAGTGGTGTGGAGCTTAAAGCATGTTTACAGTCATGAGAGCAAGAAGTGTGGGAATGGAGGCTAGATTGGGAAACCATCAGGTCTAAGAAAAAGAGAGCAAGCAGAAGCCTTGCCATGATTCAGTTCAGTATGGTGGAGAAGGCAGATAATGGAATTGTATAGTGAAGGGCACCGGCTCAGAAATCATGCTACAATTAGATTCCTTTGCCCCCATTTCGTAGCTGTATGATCTTGCCCGAGTTTCATCATCTTCCTGAACCTCGTTTTTCTCATAAACAGCAGATGTGACCTCCTAGAGTTTCTGTGAAGAATAAATGAGATTTTTGCCTGAGGGACGTTGCGCCGTGCCTAAGGACATGCCTAATACTATGATGTAGAGGAAACTCCCTACCTTCATCAGGACAGGCCGAAGAATTGAGGGAAGGCAAGGAGTGAAGGCAGGGGCCTGGATAGATCCACCCACGAAGAGCAGGGGCTGCAGTGAGGTGGGAGAAGACGCCCACCCCATGGATTGTCCTGCGAGAAATAGAAGGTGGATGATGACACTTTGCAGAGAAGGAGCTTTAAGTGGCTTCTTTAAAGGGCACAATTAGCATTTTTCTTTAATGTCTGTGTTGGATTTGAGGTCTTTGCCACCAGATCCAGCACACTGCTCTTTTCAAGCATACTCTGATTTAGCTGTGGATCAGTTAGTCCTTCCCCATTTCAATCCATGTTTTTGGGTGGTGATGAGATCTCCCTCCCACTTTCCCTAACTACAAGGAAAGACAAGTGAACCAGGTCGAGGTTGGCTCATACTTAGATCTATTCATTTGCCGTGGTGGTTAGTTCAGTGGCTAGTTATGTGACCTAAACTGAGCCAGTGAAGCATAATGAACTTTTTGTTGGGCCTCCAGAGAAAGAGATTCTCACTCTTTCCACAAGGAATTTGAAGCCGAAAGGATGTAAATCTGAAAACATTGTAGTTGTCTCTGATCATAATGGAAGAACTTGTTTAAAAAAAAAAAAGAAAGGAAAAGAAAAAAGAAAATGAAGCCACCGTGAGGTGTGTCAAGTTGCAATTTAAAGAAAGAGGAATTAGGTTTTGTGATACCATTTTAACCCCTGATCAAGCCACACCTGCAGCTGGTCCAGCTCCTGAAATGTTATGTCAGTGAATAAATTCTCTTTGTGCTTCAGGCCGTGTGGAAAGAGGTTTGCGTGACACCAAATGAATATTAACTGACGGAGTGACCAATGGATGCTGCCCCTCCTTCCCAGTTTGTTTGATTTTTAAACGCAGGGCACCTCTCATGTGCCAGGCCACTGCTTATCTCGCTAGAAATTCAAAGCATCTTCCAGGTTCCAGGGAAATAGGTCCTTAATCTCCAGACACTGAAAGACTGGGAAACAAGCTCAGGATGACTCTTGCGTACTAAATTTTTATCCAGTCAATTCTACTTTGAGAGGCAGCAGGTGTAGCATTTCATTACAGTCACTCCAAACTCCGAGCTCTTGTTCCCATCTCTGATCTGGCTCCTGCCTGCCCACACTGATGTGGCCTGTTGAGAGACTATTATTAAGATAGAATTTGTATAGATTGTTTTCAAGCTAACAAAAGAATTTCCTTGTTATTTATTCACAGGGCCTAGTGTGCAATATAAATTTAGCCAATTTGAAGAGCCTGGTTCACTGATCTTGTTAGAGAGAGCCAAAGGCTATTGTCTGCTGTGCACACTGAAATAGAGCCCCTGCTGGAAATCTGATTTCTAATTGCAGAAGGGTCAGTTTAGAATGCAGAGAGACCCCTGCTTCCCAAGCTTATAGAGCATAAAGAAGCAATGTGTTCTGAATCCCTGGAGAGCTTATAACTTCCGGGATGCAATAAAACTGAACGTTCACTTGGTCCACCCCCTGTAGAGAACTCTCTGGAATCCCTTGCCTAACACATATGGCAGAAACAAAATGGGGAACTGGCCAGGAGATGTCCCAGAATTGACCCAAGATGAAGCACCGAAAACATGCATGAGACCAGGGGCTCCTTAGCTCAGGAATTTGGCTCCTGTCTCTTGGGAATGTGTGGTTTGTGAGAGTGATAATCTCAGAATGGCAGACTGGTTTTTTTTGTTTTGTTTTTAATCATCCCAGAAATCCCAAAGTTACTAACCTATTTTAAAAATTCTATCTATGCTTATAATAATGGGTTGGTATTTGTATTCTTATATGTTTATTGAAAATACACATAGTAAAAGGGGCACCTGGGTGGCTCAGTCCTTAAGCGTCTGCCTTCAGCTCAGGACATGATACCAGGGTCCTGGGATCGAGCTCCACATTGGGCTCTCTGCTCCACTGGAAGCCTGCTTCTCCCTCTCCCACTCCCCCTACTTGTGTTCCCTCTCTCGCTGTGTCTCTCTCTGTCAAATAAATAAATAAAATCTTAAAAAAATACCTAGTAAATATTAAAAAGTGTAAAGAAGAAATAATCACACTAATGAGAGATAGTCATCGTTTACTTTGATATGTCCATGAAAAGTGCTTGGCATGGAGGAAGCCCTGTTTTGGTGTTAGTTATAATTGTTGGTGTTGCTTACAAAAAACAGTGGAGGGGTGCCTCGGTGGCACAGTCGGTTGAACGTCTGTCTCTTGGTTTCCTCCCAGGTCATGATCTCAGGGACATGAGATCAAGCCCCGCATCCGGCTCCCCACTGAGTGGGGAGTCTGCTTGAGATTCTCTGTCCCTCTCCCTCTGCCCTTCCCCCTGCTTGGGCACACACACACACACTCTCTCTTTAGAATAAATAAATCTTTAAAAAAAACCAAAAACAGTGGAAACTGTTTATAGGGTTTTATTTATGGCTTTGTTCCTCTTCATAATGGATGTGTTTCCATGCCTTGAAAAACATTTCCATTGTGTTATTTTCAATAGCCATGTAATAATTTTCTATTATGTGAATATACTATAATTTATTTACTAAAATCCCGTATTGGTGGATATTTAAGGTCTCTCTCTCTCTCCCTCTCTCTCACCCTGTCTCATTTTCTCTTTTAGTTTTTCTAAGTGTGCTATTATAAAGAATACTATGCTAGGCATTTTTTATGGAAAAAAAAACTGTGCACACGTCTATTATGGCTCCCAAGGATAAATGCCTAGAAGTAATTACTGCCAGGTCAAAGAGCATGATCATTTTAAGACATCTAATGTGTATTACTAAATTGCCCTCCAGGAGCCTTTCAGTATTTTATACACCCACTATTTATATATGTTACTTCAGGCATGTTGTTTAACTTCTCTGAGTCTTAGTTTCTAAATACGAGAAAGAGGAATAACAATAACTGATTGTAATCATGAGAATGAAGAGTTACACACATATATGCACACACACACACATCCATATATATATCTTTGTATCTATTTCTATGTATAGTAAGCACAGTGGTGGTCAGTGGAAGTTATCAAAATTCTTGACTTCACCGTTCTCTAGCTCTGTGGCTCAGAAAAGTCATTTAGACTCTGTTGCCTTATATGTAAAATGGGAAGAAATGATATCTCACAAGGTTGTTAAGAAGATTAAATGAAATAATGTACACAGATGTCCTTTGTCACCTCTTGACCTTGTTCTAAACATCTTAATTCTTTCTTGGGGTATGGAAACCAAACGCAGATATAGGATGTCTTGTGAAGTATTATTATGAGGATTCTTGGCTGTAGACCATCTACCTCCTTGATAGAAAACTATGATTTCCTCATCTCTCCTATCAGGATACGTAGAAGACCCATGCAATTTGAATTTTTGTGTTCATTTTGGAAATAAACTTCTACATAGATCATGGAATAGCAGGGCGAGGGAAATTAAAATCTTACCATTTGACATCAAATCTCATTCTAGAGGAGTTAGAAGTCCATTATATGCAGAGAAACTGTTAAGAAGGGTTATTTCCTTTGTGTGTGGGGGGGAAGTGAGAGGATGGGCTAAAATACAAAAAAAGCCCTGTGCCCCAGATTTGAAGTGATGCTAGGGCAGATAAGCAAGCAAGCAAACAAAAACAACCCCAGTCCATCTGAGCAGAGAAAAGGGTGCTTAGGAAAAATACAAACTTTGGGAGTGTTGGGAATCTCAGGAAGGACAGGATGTGAGGTTGGAGTTCAGGGTAATTTCATCTAGATCTCTAGAGAGGGCAGAGTGACCCTAGATAATTCTGTTACTCCAGAAGATGAAGCCACTGTGAATTAGAAACCTAGGGACTTTAGCAGAGAAACACATTCTCTGTATTTTTCCTTGTGCCACCCATGTACAGAATCTTTCACGGAAGGGAACCCCCAACAGACCTCCTAGTTAAACGCTACAGATTGAACTCGTCCATTTATCTCTATTCCTTCATGGGAACTCCCTCATAAATGGCACTGAAGGGATGAAATGGTATGAGTAGGGTGAGAAATTAAAATAAGAGAGAAGACAATCATGGATAAGGTATGTCAACCAAGTTTTGAGGAATGGAATGAGGATCAATGAATGGTAACTGAAGTAACAAAGTGAAGAAAACCAAAATCTAAGGACTTGTCAAGGAGGGGATGGGGACATAAATAAAAATCAAGGTGCTTTGGGTCGCAAAACCTCAGAAGGTTTCAGGAATTGGAGGTACCACCTACCTCAGAAAGCATGAGCAAAGGAGGGACTGGTATCAGGAGAGTCAGTTTGGTAGACCCTCAGACTCCCAGCTCCATCCTGGGAAGCTAGGCAGGGAATGGGAGGGGAAGATCCAGAAAAAACTGAATCAGGATGGCTCTTTATTCAGAAATACTAAGCACAGAGAGTGGTGGGCATGCTCCTGGAATGTAGGCAGCTGGGATTATTCCTTCAGACACAAAATTAGAAGAATCTTCTTGAAAGAAACAAAAAGAACCCCCAAAAAGTTAGCTACAGATACTAACATTTGGGATTATCACAGGAGAATAGCTTGGTCCATGAGAGTGACATTCTTTCTTAAATGTCAACTGATGAACTCTGTCCACAGATCCTCCAATCAGCATGAGTGTGAGTATGAGTATGTGTGTGTGTTTGTGTTTACTTCATTCAAATATTAGTGCATTGCCAAGTGTTGTTAGCCATTTGAGGGAAGTTTTCATGAGAAAAAAACTAAAACATACAAACAGTAAAATGGAAGTTGAGAAATACAGAGACAATGCAAGAAGCAGAAGAAAACTTCAAATACATAATAATTATGATTCTCACAGAGTTTAGAGAAAATATTTCATTGCCGCAAAAAAAGAAGCATGCTATAAAGGGTGAGCTGTAAGAGCACAAGAAACAACTCTTAGGAATTAAAAATATGAAAGATAAGACAAACTTTTAAAAGCATAGTTGAAAGAGAAAGTTCAGGAAGTTTCCAAGAAGGTGGAAAGAACAGTCAAAGAGATGTAAATTAGGGAAGGTTTCAGGAAAGTAGAGGAATAGTTCAGAAGTTGTATATATAACTACCAGAAATTGCAGAGACAGGAAACAGAAAATGTCAGAGAGAAGCTTATCAAAGAATGAATGCTGTAAAATTTCCCTGAAATAAAAGGTATGAAGCTCCAGGCTATAGAGATTTACTGAGTACCCGGTAAAATAAATTTTCAAACTCATTATAAAGCACATCATTTTTAAGTCACAGAATGCTGAGGATGCAGAGATAATCCTAAAAACTTCAAGGGAATAATAGCAGGTCATATGAAAGGGATTAAGAATAAGGAATTGACACTGGGCTTCTCAGCAGAAATACTAGAAGCTAGAAGACAATAGATCCCTGCTCTCAAAACTATAACCTAAAATTTGATGCCCACTCAAGCTATTACTCAGGAGTGAAGACATAATGAAAACTATTTTTAGACTATAGAAATGTCAAATCATAGTGTTGTAACTAATGAAACGAATACAACATTCTATGTCAACTATACCTCAAAGTAAATTTTTAAAAATTTACCTGAGAAAGGTTTTGGACTATGTGCCTTTTTTAAAAAAAATTATTTATTTATTTGAGAGAGAGAGAGCACAAGCAGGAGGAGCAGTAGAGGGAGAGGGAGAAGCAGACTGAGCAAGGAGCCCGATGCGGGACTCGATTCCAGGACCCTGGGATCATGACCTGAGCTGAAGACAGATGCTTAACTGACTGAGCCACCCAGGCGTTCCACTATGTGTCTTTCTTAAAAAAAAAAAAGAAAAGAAATCAAGAACAAGGAAAATATGGAAGCATGGAAATGGGATTCAGCAGAGCCAAGAGGTTAAAGACAGTCCTAGGAGGATGGGAAGGTGATGAAGGGGAGGAGGGAAGTAGGTTATATGGGACAACCCTTACATAGGAGATCTGCGGAGCAACCCGTCGATATTGGAGAAGATGACCCAGGTGTCATTGCCTGATAGCTTTACCTCCTAGGTAGAGGACTGAGAGCTTACTGAGGAATTTCGTCATGTTAAAATTCGTTGGGAGTTGTGGTGGAGATTTCAGGGAAGAATTCATATTAGGTGCCTAGACAGTCAGTTAAAAAGGAAAAAAGGCAAGAACTTCGGGAAAAACTAAACCTGAATGGGGGAGAGATGGAATCATTGTCCTCTGTTTGGCTCAACAGCCACAGTGATGCACATGCTGATTGTTGATTTAGCCAAAAATGCAGTATTACAGAATTGGCAGTATATGAGTGTGGGGGAGGGAGGAGACTACATTTTTTAATACTGTTAACAGGAAGGTAAAATTGATAAATTAAGGGGGCGCCTGGGCGGCTCAGTCGTTAAGCGTCTGCCTTCGGCTCAGGTCATGATCCCAGGGTCCTGGGTTCGAGCCCCACATCGGGCTCCCTGCTCAGCGGGAAGCCTGCTTCTCCCTCTCCCACTCCCCCTGCTTGTGTTCCCTCTCTCGCTGTGTCTCTCTCTGTCAAACAAATAAAATCTTTAAATAAAATGATAAATTAAGAAACAATGGTAAGCATATTAAATGTATAATCATATTGAGTATATAAATGTACCAAAGTAACACACTGTGTATCTTAAATTTACTAACTGCAACATGTCAAATTTATCAAATTAAAAAAATAAAATAATGAACACATTCCATCCAAAAAAAGAAAAGAAATAAAAACAACAGAATGAGCATGTTATTTTGAAGGGAAACTAGAAACTACCAGGAATGGAAAAAAGTTAGAAGTTATTTCCTCTGGGGAGCTTTCTTTAGTGATGGGGAGGGGCGAGGAAGGGGACGGCCTTTTATTTCATTTTTTTTTAAACCTTTTAATACTCTTTTTGAACTATAAGCACTTGATACTTTGATAACGGTAAACATTAAATTTAGAAAAAGATCAGGATTTGAACAGGATTTGGATCTGCCAAAATCAGAACAGGATTTGGCCACCAGTATTTCAAGGCAAACCTTTGGTGAGACACCTCACCTTTCAACTTTTGCATTCGGCAATTACCGAACACTGATTTTGTGCCAGAGTCTGTCACCTATGGTATTTCATGTAGTCTCCCTATCAACCGCTCCAGGTGGGCACTTTTATCCTCATTTTGCAGAAGCTGAGACTCAGGAAGTTAAGTAACCTTGTAGGTAAATCTCAGAGCACGGACTCAAGCACATAAAGTCCCAAAGTCATATTGTGCCCATCAACTCAGGCTGCCTTTCTGTAGTTGGTGTCTCTTTATGCTCCAACCTCACTATAGAATCACAGAATTTTAAATTCAGGAGTCTTACAAATCATCCAGTTCAAAACCTTTCATTTTGTCAGTGGGTAAATTCAGGTTCTGTCACTTGACTGAAGAGATGTGATTATTAGCAGCTGACCTGGCCCGGCATCTGCAGCTTCTTTTCATCTACATGACACTGTCGACATTGTGGGGGAAAGTCAGGAAGTTAGGGCTCCTCTGGTGAACAGAAATCACAGCTATTTATTTATCCTCAGAATAACCACATGTGGCTATTTCAAGAAGAGAGAAAAGTGGAACTCCAACAATGAAAAAATTTTAAAAGATTTTATTTGAGAGAGAGAGAGAACAAGAAGTGGGGAGGGACAGAGGGAGAGAGAGAGAGAGAAGCAGACTCCCCGCTGAGCAGGGAGCCTGATGCAGACCCGAGGACCCTGGGATCATGGCCTGAGCTGAAGGCAGATGCTTAACTGACTGAGCCACCCAGGCGCCCCTCCAACAATGGAAATTTTGCAGGATCTGGAGGTCTGGGTATGCGGCCGTGGTCTTGCTTCCTCTGAACTGTATTTTGTGCCCCGTTTAACATCCTGGAGAAGTCCTCGTAAGCTTCATGAAGTAAGATATGATAATTCCCCAGGAATGAGAGTCTCCTGGGCAAGCGTCACCCGCTTTTCCTAGAGGGGCTTCCTGGCACGAACCCCGTTGTAGCATTCCAGAGCAGAAGAGCCCAGAGTGAAGCAACCACAGCAAAAAACCCCAATGTTCATTGAACACCTACTATGGAGGCACTGTGCTAGGAACTTTATGCTCATGACTTCATTTTATGCTTCGAGCAACTCTGTAGGTACCACTGTTACTTGCATTTGACAGAGGAGAAAACCGAAGATCAGAGAAGTCAAACTTTTAAGAAGGGTTGGGGCCTGGAGAAAGTCCAGATTACCTGACTCCAGTCCCCCTGCACTTCATGGTTATGCTGGCCAGTCTGGTTCTTTTTCTGTCTATCACTCAGGATGACTCGGAAGCAAAGCAGACCAAGTCAGTGAACTAGAACCCTGTCCTCTACTATGCTTGTGCTGTTTCTTTTGCCTGGAGCATCCTTGTTCTCTGGCCTGCCTGACTTCCAACATACCACCTTGCTCTTGTGCCTGATTGTGTCCCATTAATCCTCTAAGGCTGAATTCGGACATCATCTTCTCTGGCAGTCTTCTTCACACCCATCAGCCTGGGTTAGAAGCTCATCCTCTTACTGTCTCTTGTTGCTTACCATCGTGGTTTGTCATCATTCACCTGCCTGTCTCTTTCCCACCCCATGATGATGGCTGTGAGGGGCTGGACCAAGGCAAGCGTCCTTACAGTCTGTGGTGGACTGAATAATGACCCACCTTCCCAAGGAAGACCCTGTCCCAGTTGTTGGAGCCTGTTGGCATGTTACCTCGCAGAGCAAAGGGGACTTGGTGGACCTCGATATGGGGAGATTTGCCTGGGTTATCCACGTTGGCCCAGAGCAATCACAGCGTCCTTGTAAGAGGGTCAGAGTCAGAAAATGGAGAGGTTGGAGGGGTGGACTTTAAAGATGGGGGAAGATCCCACGAGCGAGGAATGCTCTAGGAGCTGGAAGAGGCAAGGCAGTGGGTTCTCTCTTAAAGCCTTCCGAGGAAACACAGCCCTTCTGACACCTTGATTTTAGGACTCCTGGCCTCCAGAACCATAAGATAGTAAACGTGTGTTGTTTTAAGCCACTAAGTTTGTGGTGATTTGTTACAGCAGCCGTAGGAAAGGAATGCACAGCTCTAGGGCTTCGATAATGCCTGACACATGGTAGGCACTGGATGAATATTTTTTCAAGGAGTTGAATAAGTCATTTGGAAAGCAAGGTTTGTGTCTCTGTCCCACATGCACCCCTCTCTAGGTAAAGGTTTATGAGTAAGCATTAAACAAATGGTGGAAAGGACATTGCTCTGAAAATCTGCAGTGGGGATTTTACTATTGTAACCAGCTGACACTGTTGAGCAGCTTCTCTGTGAGTAAATCCAGTGGATTTACTCTGTGACTTCGGAAAACCTGTTTAATCTCTCCAGGCCTCTGTTTTCTCAAAAGTTAGTCCAGTATTCTTCCTGACAATGAAGTTCATAAAGACAGATGATGTTATTCAGCCAAAATATTCCTCAGAAGACATGTTACTATATAAATACCAGGTAGGACCGTTGTTGCATTAATAATAAATACTTAAGAAATAAATCCATGTTTTCAAAAACAAAGCAAGACACCCAGAGCCACCTGTCACTTAGGGAAGGTTGTACTCTCTTCCTGAACTAAAACACTTACTGCTTTTAATAGCTTCACTTTTTAATTTTCTGTAACTTAAAAAAATGGGGCACACAGCTTTTGGATTAAATATTAAAATATTAAATATTAAATTGGACAGCAGAAATCCATCACATACTTGAACCTGCCTGGTTTACTCAGGGTCTCATAGGTGCTCTAAGAAATCTAATCATTGTTCATATTCACTGAGGTCATTTTGTTTTTTGTTTTTTTTTTTTTTTGCCAGACACACAGGCACCGTATACATCTTTTTATTGATCAATCTGAAAGAGTTGAATGAAACAGACCAACTACTAGCGTCTGTACTTGACATAGCCCATCTAGCATGATGAATCTAGAGGTTACATTTTAATAGACACGGCCCATTATTCTGAACGAGGGAGTGGGGCGTGCTTTGTCTCCTTCGTCCATGCCCATCTCTTCTTGACTCCTCATGGCAGCAGGTTTATGAAGCCTGAGCTGCAACCCTGGGCCTGATCGCAGTGTACGTTTTGACTGCAGCAATGGTCTAACGACCCTCTGGGCATCATCATCATCCAAACTCCAGCTGCGCTCAAGTAAGGCCCTGAGATCCTGTGTACTTGATTGATCAAGTCTGGGGTTTCTGTACCCAGGGAAAACAACTCTGAAGCTTATCTTCACTCTCTCTGCCTCCCCTGTCTGAGTGTCAGATCCTTGCTCGGAGACTCAAAGCCTTCTGCCATTCAAAATCCGTTCTTGGCCAAGGGAGCTGATGCTAGTCATTTATAATTCATCCATTAAGGTGAACCATGTGGTTTAGTGAAAAGACAGAGAGACCTAACTCCACTGTTGAGCAGGATGAACAAGAGCCAGTTTTTTCACCTTTGAAACTACTTCCTCATCTGTTAAAGAGGATGGGAGAATTCAAATGTGATAACGTTTCCATTGCCAGTATGTAACCATTCATGAGCTGGGAGGGATAAATTGAGTAACATTTCCGTTAGTGATCTGATCAGTATAATTCTAAACCCCAATGCTGGCCTGGTAGTAACTCGTCTGAGCGTGTGTTGGAGGGTGTATGTAGTGGGAGGGGGGAGAAGAGGAGTGCTTCTCCCTCATGTGACACTCAACCACAGTTGTCCCATGCTGTCTGAGGACTGGCTTCGCAATTATAGGTCTACAGTTGACATGCATGTGCACAGTAAGTAATCCAAGATGCAACTATAGTGCTCAGTGGGCTGGGTCCCCTGAAGTTTCCAGGCTTAGCCACAATCTGTGTGCAGAATCGGCTCCTGTGACTGTTGAGATTGTGGCATTGAACCAAAATAACGGATCAAGTTTCCCTTTTATTTCATAGTGAATCAGAAGGGACTTTCATACGTTTTCATATTCACTGGTCATTCAGGGCCATCTTTGTTCATCAAAGGTAGTCTACTAAAATTGAAACTCAAAACAATAAGGGGTCCATTCTCCTTATGGGAATTTGTCCATATCCATTGGTTATCCTAATAACCATTGAATTTCACATCCTAAGGAATCATAGAGTGAGGTGGTCTTTGTCAAACCATAATCTTGTTCTGATAACATAGATAAGACATGGCACAGTGTTGGGTGCACAACTTCCTTCTGATTTCCCTTGGAACATATTTATAATTACCTTCTGAATTTCTCTCTTTCTCCAAAATTTCCCCATTCTTCCGAGCTCAGCCAAATGCCACCTCCTCAGTGCTACTTTGCCCAGCTATTCCAGATCACAGTTGCCAATTTTTTCTCGGAATCCTTTTATTAGCTAATTCACCTCTTTCAGTCTTCCTGTACAGATGGTGTGTTTCTATCTCTCATATTGTCTCACAGTAACAACATGAAATAAACACAGTAAATTTTACGTGTTAGACCTTGGACCAAGCCCTTTACGTATTTTATTCATTAACAGACATTTGTAGAGCAAATACTCACATCTAGTGCTACCCTAGGTTGCTGAATATACAGTACTAAGGCATGCCTGGTTTCTACATTCTTGGACCATATGGTTTTGATCGGCCATGGCGATTATAGCTGGTGGGCTGCTTCTGTATGTTCCATGAGCTAAGAATGTTTTATTTTATTTTACACTTTTTAAAGGGTTATAAAAAAAAAAAGAGTGAGAAAACTTGCAACAGAGACCTCACGTGGCCCACAAAGACTCAAATATTCACTACCTGACCCTTTATAGAGAAAGCCCGCTGACCCCTGGTGATCTCGCTTTATCTTCCTAACTGTCCTGCAGGATAGATTTTTTTTTTGTTATATGTATTTTACTTATGATGAACAAAACTGAGGCTCCAGGAGGTGAACTTTTTTTTTGCAAGATGATTCAATTAATAACTTTTCTGAGCTGGCATTTCAGACTAGAATATGTGTAGTTTATCTGGGGCCAATACCTGTTTGCTCATACTAGACTTGGTGGGATAGACTAGTGTTCAGATTTTAGCTGTGCCCAGTGTAACTATGGAAACCCCTTATCCTCCTGCCTCCATGTTCTTTCTGAAATATTATTAATCCACCATTGTGGTCAAGCCTTGATGGGCTCAAGAAAAAATACTTTGAAGGGTGCCGGGGTGGCTCAGTCAGTGAAGCGACTGCCTTCAGCTCAGGTCATGATCCTGGAGTCTCAGAATTGAGCCCCATATCAGGCTCCCTGCTCAGTGGGGAGTCTGCTTCTCCCTCTGCTCCTCACCCCACTCTCGTCCTCTCTCTTACTCTCTCTCTCTCTCAATTAAATAGATAAAATCTTAAAAAAAAAAAAGACTTTGATGAGAAGGTGGCATGGTGGTTTTAGAATTCGGAGCCTTAGTAATTAGTCCTCTCTGGGCCTCAGAATCCCACGACCTAAAATATAGCGGTTGGAAAGTTTGACTTCTAAAGTACCTCCCAACCTGAAAATTTCTTTCCAGGGGTATGTATCCTTTACTCCAATTAGATTGTACACATTTATCTTTATCTCTACAGTGGTAACTGTGGACCAACTGAATAATGGTTAAATGTTTTGTATTGGGAGTGCATGAAGTCCTATGCATACCTCTAAAAAGTCTTATTAATTCTGTTGGAAGGGTTGTTGGCATTATTTCATGTTGTTCTAGCTTGTACTTTGTCATAAGGAGGGCAAAGAGTCTAAGACAACCAGATTGGGTGGTGACCAATTCCTAATGGTGACCAATGAGCCACTCCATCCCCCACTCCCCAGGATATCCAAAACTGACAGCCACTCTGCCTGCAGTTTTTATTCTGACCCCCAACCACATTTACATTGGCCGACAGAAAGTGTGTTTTGTGAATTTGCAATGGAGGATGTGCTTGCTGAGGTATCTGACTTGTATAGACATGACCCAAATAGCTTTTAAGGAGACACTTACCCATCTGTACTTTATAGCCCTTTCCCCAAATCTGGTTCTCATTATCCTGCTTAAGTCTTGCTTGTCTGGATCAGGTTGTTGGAGATCTGAGGGAGGTAAGAGATCTGCTGTTTAATGGGAACAGATGATTGGCATTCCCAAATGTTTTTGAGGACAGTGGCTCTCTGTCTGGGCTGTGTATTAGAATCATCTTAGGAGCTTTTAAAAATGCCAAGGCCTGGGTCTCATACCCAGGGATTCTAATTTAATTGATTTGGGTGGGCAAACAATTTTAAATCTCCATTGGGTATTTTAATGTGCATATGAGTTTGAAAACCACCATTCTAAGAAAAGGTACACATAGATCAAATGGCATAGAAAGTAAGATATCGAGTTCTGGATTACTCAATTTAAGATAGAATCAAACTCTTATGCTTTTATGTAAAAAGAATATACATTGTAATGTTTTAATTTCCTATCTTACAATGTACAAAACTTAAGGTTTTGTGGATTCTCTCAAAGAAAAACTACTGGGTAAAACCTGCTTTGCTACTTTTTTGCTAGCTCACTTTGAAATGCCCAGGCAAAACGGAGGGTAGGTGAACATAGATAACCATCCTTGACAGTGCTTCTAATGATTTACAGAGCTAGCCCAGTTTCAGTTGTGTTCACGGCTTTTTAAGCCATACTTGTGGATACACATTTCATATTATTGTTTTAAAACATGGATTTTGTTATTTACTAACCATATCCATTTTGTTCCCTGAGTTTTGAAATTTCATTTTAAAAAATGTTTTTTTTAAAAAATACTTATTTATTTGACAGAGATAGAGAGAGAGAGGGAGAACAAGCAGGGGGGAGCAGCAGAGGGAGAAGGAGAAGCAGGCTAGGCTCTTTGCTGTGCAGGGAGCCCGATGCAGGCCTCGATCCCAGAATTCCTGGGATCATGACCTGAGCCAAAGGCAGACACTTAACCGACTGAACCACCCAGGCGCCCCTGGAATGGGCTTATTTTTAGAGAAGAATCCCCCACATGGCTTGTGGTTGGTGCATGTTCTAAAGGCATGTGTCAGCTGATTGTGGAATCCTGGTCTCCTGTGGAAACACTAAGGGCTTAGGAACAAATCGAGATGTACATGATTTTATTCTGCAGATGACATTGTTCTTAATTCGATTCACCAAACATTTATTGGGCATTTATTATGTCCCTAGGGTAGAGTTAGGTAATAGGGATAAGGGATGAACTCATATACCTTGGCTTCAGTCAGCTCGCAGCCTGGTAAGGAGGAAACGTGTAAATGACAAATCGCATTCAGTGTGTTAAGAGGAGCCTGTGTGCAAGGTGCACGGGGAGCCCAGAGGGAAGGGATGGTTGTTTCTGTCAGGTGGAGGGAGGTGATTGGTCAGGGATAATTTGGTTTATGGGCCAGAGACACACATGGAAGAGGACAAAGGGAAAGTGAAGCTGTTATAAGGATGTGGAGAGAATCTTACCAAAACAAATGCCAGAGGCATCATGGAAACTGTAGAATCACCAGGAATTCCCACTTGGTCTCTCTGACCACATCATCTCTTCCCTCTTCAGTCCAGCTTCTCCTCTCGCTCATCTGCTCATCACAGGTCTGCTTATACAAGTCTTCTAGTTCAGCCGTTAATTACTTCTCCATGCCCCAGTGCCAGATACTCAGGAGGAGAGAGGGTGATGGGCTCAAATAGGGTCATGTGCCTGCTTTGGTCTAGTTAGCTGAGTCCAGGGACATGGTCACCGGGTAGGTACTATGGACTTTTAGCAAGGTAGATTTTTGTTTTTTTAATTTTATTTATTATTATTTTTTTGAACATGCATTTCTTTTTTTTTTTTCTTCAAATTTTTATTTAATTCTAGCTAGTTAACATACAGTGTAATATTGGTTTCAGGAGTAGAATTCAGTGATTCATCACTTACAAAGAACACCCAGTGCTCACGGTCCCTTGGTGGTGCGGTCAGTTAAGTGTCCAACTCTTGGTTTCAGCTCAGGTTGTGATCTTAGGATTGTGAGATTGAGACCCGCATGGGGCTCCACACTAGGCACCAATTCTGCTTGAGATTCTCTCTCCCTCCCCCCCCCCCCGCTCTCTCTGTCTCTCTGTCTCTCAAATAAATAAATCTTAAAAAGAAACCAATACCCAGTGCTCATCATAACAAGTGCCCTCCTTAATACCCATCACCCACTTAGCCCATCCCTCACCAGTCTCCCTCCCCCAACCCTCAGTTTGTTCTCTATCTTTAAGAGTCTCTTATGGTTTGTTTCCCCCCTCTCTTTTCCCCCCTTCCCATATTTTCATCTGTTTTTTTATGAGTGAAATCATATGGCATTTGTCTTTCTTAGACTGACTTATTTCACTTAGCATATTAGTCTCTAGCTCCATTCATGCTGTTGTGAATGGCAAGATTTCATTCTTTTTGATGGCTGAGTAATACTCCATTGTGTATATATACCACAGCTTTATCCGTTCATCAGCTGATGGACATTTGGGCTCTTTCCATAGTCTGGCTATTGTGCATGTACCTCTTTGAATCTGCATTTTTGTATCCTTTGGGTTAATACCTGGTAGGGCAGTTGCTGGATCATAGGGTAGTCCTCTTTTTAACTTTTTGAGGAACCTGCATACTGTTCCCCAGAGTGGCTGCACCAGCTTGCATTCGCACCAACAGTGTAAGAGGGTTCCCCTTTCTCTGCATCCTCGCCAACACCTGTTGTTTCTTGTGTTGTTAATTTTAGCCATTCTGACAGGTGTGAGGTGTATCTCATTGTGGTTTCAATTAGTATTTCCCTGATGAGTGAGGCTGAGCATCTTCTCATGTGTCTGTTAGCCATCTGGATTTCTCCTCTTTGGAAAAATGTCTGTTCATGTCTTCTGCCCATTTTTAACTGCCCGTTTGTTTTTTTGGGGGGTGTTGAATTTGATAAGTTCTTTGGAGATTTTGGATACTAACCCTTTAGCAGATATGTCATTTGCAAATATCTTCTCCCATCCCGTAGGTTGACTTTTAGTTTTGTTGATTATTTGCTTCCTGTGCAGAAGCCTCTTATCTTGATGAGGTCTCAGTAGTTCATTTTTGCTTCTGTTTCTCTTGCCTCTGGCGATGTGTCTAGTAAGAAGGTGCTCCAGCCAAGGTCAGAGAGGTTGCTGGCAAGGCAGGGGTTTTTAAAAAGCCGCTGTAAGGAAGGGGGAATTAGCAGAGCAGTCACTACCTGGGCACCCAGTGCCACTGGCTTTTTGGCACTAGAACAACTTCTAAGCCATAAAGGAAGTAGATGAGGAGTGTTTTATCCTCATCCGCATGTACATGCACAAACTTAGAAGCTGTTAACTGTGTAACAGGTCTGAAGAAATTCTTTTTTTTTTTTTTTTTTGCCATTTGGTGACGACAGGCCTCAGCAGTGTCTCCCCTCCAACTGAAAAATGGAATGGATCTCGAGTAGTCTGAGAAAGACTGGAAGCTTTGTTTTGTTCATAGCACAGCATGTCATAGATTGCACTGTGCCCCTGAGGATTCAGTTAGCTGTTAATTGATCATCTATTATGTTCAAAACACTGCGAAGGCTATAGGGCAAACAGTATGGAGACTGTTACATTTTCTTAGAAGCTGTTGTGAAAACTCCATTTGAAGAAAGTACAGCAGTTGTTTAGAAGAAAAACTTTGACAAATGGTTTGGCCCACAGTAGATGCTCCAAGAAGTAAGGGAGAGGAGATGTCAATGAAGTTGGAGCTCTTTGGGAAATCATGGAGAGAGAGAGACAGTTTTCAGACAGTAAGGGAGAGAACTTTGGTTAAAAGACAGCTCAAAGGGGGATTTTGGATTGTTGATCTTGGTGTGCAAGTACAAGTATTTTTATTTATCCCATGGAATCTTTAGAAAATTTTACATTATTCACTAATGCATTTATGAGAATAAATTATTTTCAGGGTCCTTTAAGAGGACACAACAAGACAGCTCATACTAGATTACCCGAGTGTGGGAAAATGCATAGACCCCCGTATTCAAGTCCTTTATAATGCATAGGTGAATATTATCAGTCCAGGAGAGTGACTTTGGATTTTCTTGTTATCTGTCTATCCATCTTAAAAATTAATTAAAATACCAAAACAATAAACCACTTGTGTATGGGATCCTTAGGATCATCAGAACACAAAAGCATTGACTAAATACCTGTTTTGAATTCTATACTATTTTAGTGTTGGAGCACAAAATGGAAAAAATCAGAGCCCTTCCTTCTCGGAACTTATAGTCTATTGGTGAAAATAGATATATAAACATGTAAAAATATAAGACATAAAATGAATCAATATGATACCATAATTGAACTTCTATAAAGAAAGACTCTTCAACAAACCTTTACACATTCCAAGGGCAGCAGAAATTGTGAACCAAGAGCACTGAACTCAGAAAGCCCCCTGATGTGTGATGATTAGTGGACATTTCTGACAGCGTCTCTATTAGCTCTATTGGTAACACTTGGGAAAGGTCAAGTTTTGCAAAGACTTTCTGCCCACCAAGAATAACAAGGAGTCGATCGATTCTGAGCATAAGAACAATGTCAGGACCCAGAAGGAAATGCAGTTGCTATCCCTGGGAAGCTTTCCTTCCCTTGAATAAGTGTCCTGGGAAATCCACATACAACTTCCTCTAGTTAGACTGTTGGACTCTTTGAATACCTTGGATCCCCAGTTTTTTAATGGCCGGGTCTTCTGTACCTTCAGTCTAAGCTCAAATGCTTGTCATTGAGGAGAACTTTATTGACCACTTAAAGGTAATACCCTTCCCCCATCACTGCATTAATGCCACACTGTTCATTTCCTTTTTAGCCCTTGGCATAATCTCAAGTCATCTCACATATTATCAGGTTGATAGTTTACTCCATGGAATTTTCAATAAATTTTACATTTTCAGTAATGCATTTATGAACACAAATTCTTTTCAGGGTCTTTTAAGAGGTCATGATAGGCAGCTCCTATCTGGAAGACCCAAGTATGAAAAAATGCATGAGCTCAGTTCTCAAGTTGCTCACAATGCACATCTTCTGGCCTTCTCCTCATCCTCTTCTAGAATAAAAGCAAGCATTGTGATTGCCCTGCACACCAAGTAAACTGCACTTTTGTGCAAATTAGAGGAAATTGCTTTCTCTAAGCAGATGAGTTAGAAAACGTCCCACCTTCTTGGCCGACACAGCTGTATGAGTTCATGGCTTGGGGAGTGGATTTGACCCCTCAGTTTCCTTCTGTGTGCAGCACAGAACTTGAGAAACATAGGTGGCAGCCCTGCTTGTCCATATTTGGGATTTGGATTGCCCATGGCACACGGTAGGTATTCATTAATATTCAGTGAATGAGTGAAGCACCCGAAGACCTACGAAACATTCCATGTTAAACAGCAATCTCCTTATAGGAGAGCCCCCGAGAAGCCCTTGGAAAGTCTTTTCAGACCAGGCTCGATTCCCTTACAGACGAGGCAGGGGCAATCAGAGGCTCACAGCTGGAAGTCAGTACTCCAGCAGCCTAGTAACCAACTGAGGATGGACCCCTGTGACCTTCTGATATTTCATAAATGCATCAACCTCAGGGGCTCTTATCTAAGTACTACTGTCAGCCTTGCTGTTGCCCGTTGACTCTACAGCTCCCTCGATGCAGCCAGGTTTGCAGGATAGAAGCCTTCCAACAGAACGCCCTTTACCAGAGGGCCCGTAAACACTGACAAAGCCAGTCTCCTGCCTTTTAAGAGGAGCAGGATCAAAATCTTGCCTGTGACTTTGGGCCACGTGTGGAGGGACACTGATGGATCTGCCTTTGGAGATGTGAGGGAACTTTGCAAAATAAAGACAGGCCCATGTTGCTTCCCTAAATCAAAACTTAAAATAAGAACATGGCTCTGGCAATTCATTCCCTGCAGAATTAACCTTTGTTTCTTGGCAGGCTGCTTCTAAGAATACGCACGGTGCTTGAAAGGGAAGGGAGAGAGCTTACAGAATGGCTTGTGTGTTTACTGCAAAGGAGGAAAAGCTGAAATGAAAGTGAGCTTGAAAAGGAGCTTGTTTCTAACTAATCCAGCCTCTAGACAGGAGTCCTAAGATGCACGAGCGATTATCATAAACATGAATCTGAGTCCTTACTCGTAGATATGCAAACACCACTCCTGCATCTGCTGTTTCTATACTTAATTCAGGCAAGGATAACAAAGTTCTGGGGGCGGGAAGGCATTCACAGAACCTGTAGTTTAATTTCTTCTACACTTTTGGAGACAAGTTGGCACCTCCTCCTGAAAGCCTTCCTAGATTTGATAAGCACTCTTCCTCTATAAAACCCTATGAGTTTCTTTATTATCGAATTTGTCACATTATATTATAGTTATCTGTTCACGTGTCTGAGACAGGGGTATTGTATTTGACTTTAAAAAAATCTTTAAAGTCAAATACTTAGCACACTGTCTGGAATAAAGTGACATCTCAGTAAGTTCGTAATGAAATAGTCAATGGACCATTCTATTAACAGTTACTTATTGAGTTCATCCTATTTGTTGTCCCTTTGCGACACACTAAGGCAGTATACAAGAAATAAAACACACGGTAATAACGGCAGTAGCCATCACTTTGAGTACGGGTTATGAGTTAGGCACTCTGCTAATTGCTTTACAAATAGTTTCCTCATTAATACATTAAGGCAATATTATGGCCTTCATTTCATAAATCAGAATGCGACCCAGAGAGATGAACTTTTTCTTAAAGCCACACAACAGGCAAGAGGTAAAACCAGAATTTGAACCAATCTCCAAATCCCTTGATCTTCACTCTGTAGTGGCTTCTCTGACCGTAAGAAGCACATGATCTAATGGGGTGGGGGTGGGGGAGGGTCAGAAGTGCAGTGCCCCTGAAGAATTAGAAAACCAGGAAGTGCCACATTTAAGTGTAGAAATGGGAAAATGTAGAAATGGGAAAAAGTGCAGTGCCCCTGAAGAATTAGAAAACCAGGAAGTGCCACATTTAAGTGTAGAAATGGGAAAGTGGGAACTCGCAGCACGAGTTCTCTGTGGACTAGATTAATGATGGAAAGACTTATGGAGAGTCTAGGAATCAGACTTGATATCAAAATGGAATTTAAATATATGGAGGAGAGAGGGCAGAGTAGGGAAACTTGTATTCATTGAGCACAGCAGAGCAATATTGGTTAAGAGCTTGGAACTGGAGAGAATTCTGGGACTGAACTCTGATTCTGCTACTTTAAACTGTGAAATCTTTTGGAATTTGCCCAGCCTCCCCACCCCTAAATGTAAAAGAGACATAGTAGCCTGGCATCAGTTAAGAACGCTTTCATATGAGAGTAATGGAAATGATGAAAAGTGGCAATCACAAACCTCAACCCAATGACAAATTGAATAAATATAAGGACACATATGTGTCTCCAGGTTTGTTCAGCAACTCAGTCGTGTTTTCAAGGACTCGGGTCCTTTCTGTCCATCTGTTCTACTCTTCTCGGCTGTAAGCTTCTCATCCCCATGTGTGAAAGATGGCTGCCGCAGCACCAGTCATCACATCCACCTTCAAGGCAGGGAGGAGGAGGGGAAGCACCAATAAGACTTGTCCCTTTCATCAGGAAAGTAAAGCCTTCCCAGACACTATGCTTTAGGAATTTCCACCATTGCATTTCACTAACCAGACCTGGGTCATGGGTCCACTCTGAGCTGCAGGGAGCATGGAAGCAGCTCTCCAGTTTATCTTCATTCTGTCTGCAGTGGGAGAGGATACGAGGTTTGGGAATGGCTTTTGGGAGAGCCAAACAAGGAGTCAGCCACTACGTCACTGGCTGTCTAAGGAACAAGAAAAAGAACACCAGGGAAGGGCAGTAGAACTCTCAGAGGACGTAGTGTTGTGAAGAGATGTTGGGCAAAATATGTGTCCCTTTTGCACATTCTATTTCATTCAAAGATGCAAAGATGCAAAGCCAGGTAGAGGAATTTGGACCTGTTGTAACAAGCACCGTGAGAACAGTGGCACTTACTAAATGTCAAGCACTGTGCTAAGAACTTTCTACCCACCATCCCATTGGATGCTTCTCAGGGCCACAGTGATTGCTTCCATTTTCAGAGGAGGACAGGAGAGGTGAGGTCACTTGAGGACCACATGCAGGAGGCATCAGAGCAGGTATCTGAGCCCAGGCCGTGATGGTGATGGAGCGGAGCCATGGCAAGGGCTGTCCCAACAGGGTGGGACACGCGGAAGTGAGAAAGGGAGCAGCAAGAGTTCCATTCTCACCTCTCCCTGGATCCGAACGCCCATTTAAATCAGCGCCATATTTCCCGATGGCAGAAAGGTGTCCTGTTTTTCCTCAATTATGTAATGAGTGTCAACAGGCCAGCACCTGTGAGTTGTTCACATCAGGGAGGAAGGACACCAAAGGCACCCTCAATGGGAGGCCCTCATTGGGGATCCCTTCCTGTAGGAGGACAAGGCGGCTTGAGAGGTCGTAGGGTGGGGGTGTCTTGTCTTCTCTTCTCTGCCCTCCCCTCCCCTGGCCTGCCCTTCCTTTCTCTTCCCTCCCCTTCTCGTGGATTGATGTCAGTTGAGCTTCCCTGGGAGACAAAGTCATGACGAGTATTCCAGGAGCCAGCTTTTCTTACAGGAATTGGACCTCACGCACCCGGGTGAGGAGCTGGGGAAATGAAGGACTGGAAAGGGGAGTGAGGGCATCAGAAAAAGCCAATAACCAGTTTGTCTGCAGCATCAGCCTATGTG
Source organism: Eumetopias jubatus (assembly GCF_037043125.1). Classification (NCBI taxonomy): domain Eukaryota; kingdom Metazoa; phylum Chordata; class Mammalia; order Carnivora; family Otariidae; genus Eumetopias; species Eumetopias jubatus. The sequence goes on from NW_028274818.1 coordinate 82,278,546, forward strand.
GCAAATACATGTCCAGCTGGAGAAGCAGGACCAGAAAGGGGTGCTCGAAGGGAGCTCTGTGGGGCCAGTTGGCTCTGACTGGCTGTACCTCTGGGAGTCAGCAGCCAGGCCTGGGAATGCCGTTGGTCAGCAGGGCCGGTGGTCAGGAAGGCAAGCTTGCTGCGACGCAGAGGAGAGGGAGGGCATGCTGAGGTCTCCTGAGAACACCTGTGGTCCCTCACCATATCAGACTCAATGACTTTCTTCACGACTGCAGTTCAATCTCTGCTTTCAAAATCCCCCACAAGTTCCCTTTTTGGACAGTTTAAACCAGAACGCTACAGGGAAGGTGATTCTGGGAAACACCAGAATCAGCTTAAATAAGGTGACAGTGGCACAAACACAAGAGTCACAGACATATTCAGGGATCACGGTCCAGAAGAAATTATTAGTCCAACTTTTTTCCAACCTTTTTGCTCCATCCAGCACCCTATTTCCTTTCTATGTGCTTTTCAAGAAGCTAGAGGAGAGGCAAGGAATGGGATTTTTTTTCTGACTTCATTATGTTCCAATGGAATCTCTCACTCTCTTTCACTTCCACTATTCTTTTAGTTTCTCAAACATTTTGAATTCTTTCTTACCACAGGACCTTTGCACATGCTTCTTGCTTTCCCTGGAATGCTTTTCCCCTCAGATATGTCATGCCTCTCTTGCCTTCCAGCATCTTCCTTGCCAAGCTGGTTCCTATTTGTCTCAGTTATGTGCACCTATAGAATCTTAGATTTGTCCTTTAAAATCCTCTATTTCTCCTTTATCATTCTTATGATCCACCATGAAAAAAACTGCTAAAAAATAGTTTCTAGTGCCTTTCTCCCAAGTAAAATATAAATCACATGGAAGCAGGACTGTGCCTGTCCCACTGAGCCTGGTGGCCCAGTGTCTGGCACACAGTAGAATCTCAACAGACATTTGTGGAATGACTGGGTAACTGAACGGGTAGAAGAATGAGAGAATGAATAAATGAGCAAAGGGGAATCTAAGATGGGCATGATAGTGATCCTCCTCAAATATAGATGGCACAAGCTGGCACATAAAAAGGAAAGACTGTTATCTATGTTGCTCTGGAGATTCGAACTCATGGCGTAGAGCAGCATTGGCTGGTATTTTGGGCTTAGTGTAAAGAATCTAGCAAGTAGCAAGACAGGCATTCACACCCAGCCTGTCCTGACCGCAGCTGTAGGCCATCTCCTGAGCCGTGTCACCTTTGACAGGCGATATACACCGGCCCCCTGTGCCCGATGACACTCGCTCTGCTCATGGCGCAAACTGCCACTCACCTAGGCCAGGCTGTCAGCCTAGTGACAGAGAAGACAGAAATTCAGAGGCCTTAGCTCGACACAAGCCTGGTCCCCCTCACAGCCAGGATCAGAAGTCTTTGCTGGGATTAGCCATGCCTCAAACTCCCTGGAAGCTGGGGTGGGTCCAGTACGGACACAGGGTCAGGGGGGTTGGGGGATGGGTGGAGAGTGAAGCAATTAATCACGCCAAATTAGCATGATTATGCACCATGCGGGGCCTGCCCATAGCCCTGGGCACATCCCCCCACCCCTGAAAAATGGTGTTTAGCTCCCTAATGGGACCTGCCTTCCATTCCTATCAGTAGCCTGTTAACAATTCCTTAACAATAATGATTAGAATGAAATGCTGGGGCAAGAGAGATGACTGGGTGTTTTAACATGTATTTTAATAAATAAACTAATGTTATCTGGCTCCTAGCACAGAAGTGTCTAAACAGTGTTCAGGAGACCTATCAATCAGCGCTCTGTACTGTGGAGGCCCCCTCCCCACCCCCCCCACCCCCACCCCGCAGGCCCTCGGTTGCCATAGCAACCCCAAACCAGGAGTGGTAGCTGTAAACTTAAAAAATATGACTTTTTCCCAGCCAGCCATGCTTCTCTATCAATACGGAAACCTTCGCCTGAATTCCAAGTGAGTGCAGGATTTTTTTTTTTCCTCTCTCCAGTCATAAGTCTGACTCAGAATCTATAGCAACGAAAATTAGACTATAAATCATCTTAATGGTGCTTTTCAGAGAATTCTTTACTGGATCAATTCAGATCATACAAGGTGGCAAGCTTCTGAGCCCAGTCACTAATAATGGTCATGTCGGAGATGTACGGCCAGGGAGGACAGGATTGGGGTGGATGCTGTTGGAATTCATCTCTTGTGATTGGCTCCCAGACCTCAGGCGTGTATTCCTCCCTGAGTTCAGGCAGCTTTTCAGCTGCTCTCTGGAGCCATCTCTTCGGGATCTGCCTCGGATACCCTAGAAATAACCCCATAAACTCTGTGATTCTCCCACAGGTTCTACAGTTGGGGGTCATGAGGCAGCACAACCCAGTGGTCAGGAAGTTAGGCTCTCAGCATTAGCTGCTGCTTGGATTTGGAAAGTGAGTTCACTTCTTGAAGCCCCATTTTCCTCATCAGTGAAATGGGAAGAAGAGAGCTTATCGTCTATGCTTTATGGCACCTGCTAGGTGCTTGACCTCTAGTAAATGCCCAAAGAGTATTTGCTATTATTTACAAAAATATAGGATGTAGAATATTACCGTTGTTGAATCTAAGTGGTGTTCATTGCGGAGGTGGGTTAGCCAGGCACAGTGGTGTGGGGGAAGCAGCCTAATGGTGGTGGCAGATGGGACAGTGCGTAATAAAGCCCTTGGTTTGTTTGAGGGCCTGAAACGATTCTTTCCTCTCCCTACCCTACCCAAATCCTGCTGATCTTTCAAGGTTTAATTTTATTTCATTCTTTTCAATAAACATCTGCTCTGTCTGCTCTCTTCTGGGCTCTGCTAGGCACAGGGAATTGAGTTGAATGCACGGTGGGTCCACACTGGCCCCTGGGCTGTAACTTGCTAATCCTGACTTGAGAGCACATAAAGTACCCCTGAAGTATCCGTCTGTGAGGCAAGAGGGTCGGTCTTTTGTGTCTCCATATGCATCAGCCACTGGCTATGGGATGCTGCTGGGTAGATGAGGGGAGGGAGTGTGATCTCCAAAGCAAGGTGCTATTAGGTGTGGGCAATTTTCTGTATAAGGAGGGCGGCTGCAAGCCAGTAGCACCCAGCATTCATGGCAGCTGGGGCATGGGTCCAGTGGTGCCATAAAGAGGACCTGTGCGGGGTGGGGGGGGGGCTGTAACAGCACTGACTCCTGCCTACAGTGTTCCGGGCATGGGGTGCCCTGATGTGCAAGACAGGCAAGCTCCTCGACTTCATGGCCACACTCATGCATCTGTGTGTCGTCCCCGGCTGCTTTCCTGCTACAATGGCAGAGTTGAGCAGTTGTGACAGAGATCATACGGTCTGCAAAGCCTCAAATATTTACTGTCTAGCCCTTTGCAGAGAGAATGTGACAGTCACTGCTGAGAGCCATCCCCTCGGGGATCAGGTCAAGCCGAAGCTCTGCCTGTGACCACGTTCTTGCTCTGGTCTTTCTCCTGCTCTCTTCTGCTCACTTCCTCCCTTAGAAGCTTTTCTTGAAGGGTTCTCCCTCCCTGACTCCCGTGCCCCCACATCGCTGTCTCAGCCTTTGCCCCCGGGGGCATCCGCCCAAGATGTAGGCATGCACTGAATATTTGCTGAATGAATGAATGCCTGAGTTGCACGGAGAAGGGGGCAGGAATGGGAGCAGAGCTTGGGGAAGCAAGTGCAGAAAAGGCTGGAGGTGAATCAGAGAGCAGAGCTGGGGGAGCTGGGATGGTTGGTTTCTCCCCACCCACACCTGACCTTGGTTTGTACACGGGCCTGCTCCTAGGAGAAGCGCTGACTCACACATGCGGCCCAGGAAGCTGTTTTGTGTGAGGCTGGATAAAGGAAGAACCGAATGAACAAAGGACCATTTTCCAAGGTCGGCAGCATTGCATCTTCAGAAATTCATTTTGTCTGTGCCTGTTCCTAATATTTGGCACTGGAGGTGGGAGGACCAATTTGAGTTTGTATTTCCTAGAAAGGATCACTTCTTCTTTTTTTTTTTTTTTAAAGATTTATTTATTTATTTTGGAGAGCAGGGGCTGGGGAGCAGAGGGACTGAATCCTCAAGCAGGCTCCCCACTGAGCACGGAGCCTGACTCGGGCTTGATCCCAGGACCCTGAGATCATGACCTGAGCCAAAATCAAGAGTTGGACACTTAACCGACTGAGCCACCCAGGCGCCCCTAGAAAGGATCACTTCTAAATAGAGCTCCTTGTTAGTGGGAAGAGGTCTCTCAGCAGCTTTGGTCTCCCCATGTTTGGAAGCTTCTTCAGTACATTTCCATCCTAGCTCCTACCTCTATTGGAGTAGGAGAGGCTAATATGGGCCACATTTACTGGAGGTCCTATGTTTTAAAGATGTGTACCGCCCTAAGCTCCCTCTCTCCTGTTCCTTTCCATACATTTGGGTGACTGAGTTGAGCTCAGGGCCAGCCCAGCCAGATCCTCTCACTCCTACTTGTTTCTCTGCCCCCATAGATGGACACTGGATGGTCTGTCAGGTGAGTTGCGTCGGCCATACGCCTAATATCTAGAGATCCTCCTCATTCCATCCAGCCAAGATTCTTATTTGCATGTCAAGTCCATGTTACACAGACTAGCCTTTCTAGAAGGTTCAGCACTGAAGGGTTGGGTATCGGTCCAGCTAATAACAAAGCAGTCTTTGCTTCCTTTTGGCTAAGTTTCTTCGCTTTATATGTCCTGCAGGAACTCCACCAAGAGGAAGAATAAAAGGTGGGGCAGGACTGGGGACATCATTGGCTCCCTGTCACCAAAATAGCATTGAAAGGCATCTTAAATCCTAATAGTCTGTTCTGTTCAGCAGAACGTAGCATGGGAAGAAAATGCTTAGGGCACAGTGTCCTGCTGAACATGCTGCTTGGGAGGCTCCCTTTCTGAGAGGCTTTTGTTTTCTCCATCCCCGCGACGAGGTAAGGTGCTTAACTGTCCCTCCGGAGAATGGTGGTGATTTCCCATGGAGTCTGTGGACACCCTGCAAAATGGGCTTAAATTAGTAGCACTTCTTCATCAGGATGTCTGCCTGCAGCCAGCCACGAAGGCTTTGCTTCCGTTTTTGGATCTGCCAGCGCATGGGCAGTTCCTTGGAGGCACACTGGCTTCTGTTTGGAAGGATTTAAAAACAAGCTGTCGGGGAGACCTGCCATGCCCTGCCTTGGCCTGCTGCAATGCCTGTTCTTCCCCTGTGTTAGTAGATCTTGTAAAGAGTTGGGGTTCACAGTCTCCCTCCCTATAAAGGGGAAGACTTGAAGGGTCAAGGGTTCTTTGAGTCAGAATGGGGTCAAGACAGCTTGCAGATATGACAAAGACTCCAACAGTGTCTTCTTTCCCTAGTGGTGACAGTGGTGATCTTAATCATATCCACTCCCTTGAGGAGAGAGCAAATGTTCGTAGCACAGGGTTAAAGAGGCATTGGGTCGTACATACTGTTTGTGGCTCCTCTTATTATGGATGGATTTTGTTCTGGGGACCCAGCCACTAAGTTCTGTCTTGACTCGAACTTTCCACCATGTAAAAGAAATAAGAATAAAAGCTTTTCGAGAACCAATCATGTGCTAGACCCTGTGCTAAGAACTTTATATATTATTTCATTCCCAAGTACTGGACCTATATTACAGAAAAGAAAACAGAATCCTGAAGAGGGGAGGTGCCTTGCGTAAGGCTCGGTGGCTAGTAAGGGGTAGAGATGAGATTTGAGTCCAACATTTATCTTTCTACACAGATTATTTTACCACACCATGCTAGTTCAGTGGTTCTCCATTAGGGGTTACTTAAGTCTAGTGGTTAGAGGTCCAGGGATGCTGCCGAATATTCTATAATACACAGGACAGCCCCCCACCCCCACCCAGAGAATCATCCCAAATGTCAACAGGGCTGAGGTTGAGAAATCCCACATTAGTTGAGACATTCTTAGCTAATGCTTTTTGACTGTCTCTTCAGTGTTGAGTTAAGTAAAGATGGCTCCAGGTGCTCCTTAGGAAAGCTCTCTGGGACAGGTAGGCCCCCCACTGCCATGTGCAGGAAGGGTACTCCAGCTTAGACTGGCATGTCAGTTAATTGTCCCTAGTCTTCCCCTGTCCCACCTTAGAGGATGGAACCTGAGATGGACTGTCCCCACCGGGGTGGTCATGGAGACACTATGTCCTATGCTTCTGTATCCATATGTGAATTAGGACAAGGAGGGCAGAGGAAGACTGGGCCACATTTCAAAGTCACCCGTTGTGTGTGAGGGAACCCAGATCCACACCTCAATCTTCTGATGCCCCATTCAGAGAATTACCCCACCTACCATGCTCACCCAGGTATTTTGAGACCTCATTCCAAAGAATATGATACAGCCTCTGTCTTCTCCTCCCAGTGCCCCCAGGTGTGATTATCACCCCAACGGCCTCAGTTCTATATAGACATCCCCATGGGAAGCAGGGACTAGTGTCATCTCCATTTTACAGATGGAGACACTGAGGCACACTGAGATTAAGGACATTGCCCACGATCACATGGTGCAGACTGAAATCCAGGGCTGTCTGACTATACTGCTGTAATATAGTCAGGGTTCCTCAGCCTTGGCTCCGTGGACATTGGGGGCAGGCTAATTCTCTCATGCATTGTACCATGGTTAGCAGCATCCCTGGTTTATACCCACTAGAAGTCAGTAGCATTCTTTCTCCTAGACAACAGAAATTCTTCCTATTGCCCCTGTAGGGGCAGCGCCACCCCCAGTTGAGATACGAGGCCTAAAGCATTGTTTTCTTTTTTTAAAAGATTTATTTATTTGAGACAGTGCGTGTGAGCAAGCAGGGGGAGGGACAGAGGGATAGATTGAATCCTGAAGCAGACTCCACGCTGAGCACAGAGCTGGTCTCAGGGCTCCATCCTGGGACCCCAAGATCATGACCTAAACTGAAACCACGAGTTGACAGCTCAACCGACGGAGCCACCCATGCGCCCTGAGGCCTATAGGATTCTTGTCCAATCTCATCCCCAGTGACCAGGTTTCTCACGGTTCTGGGATTTAGTGCCCACCCCTCCCGAGACATGCTTGTCCATGTTTGCTCTTCCAGATCCTGTTCTTCTGGGGCAACCCCTTACCCCTACACTATATCATTTTTCTCAGACATGTTAATGTTGGTCATTTATCAACACTTAAAAAGTGATTCCCATGGCTCACTCTGTCCTCTTACCATCAATGGCTTCAGCTGGTCTTTCTCAGGGATTTCCTCTGGGTGGATCCCCTCTCTCCAACCTAAGCCTGCTTGTGTTCCTGCCCCTGCCCCAGCTACCGCAGCTCCCCATCTCCTCCCTCATGAAATCAAGCACAACACTGAATTATTGACCTAACCACAGGCGGCTTCAAAGTGTTCAAATCAGATCATGTTGCCCCTCTGTTTAAAACCCTCCAGCGGCCTGCCTTGCAACTCAGAATGAAATCTAAGCTCCTTCCTGCAGCCTTCAAAGTCCTGTTGGGGTGGAGATTTCCTTTCTCCCTCCAGACTTCACCTCTTACCTGCGTCATCTTGCTCACTGCAGCTGGGCCCAGGGACATTCTTCCTGTTCACTGGACATGCCCACCCTAGTCTTACTTCCAGGTCTTTGCACTGGGGGGACCCCACTCGGGAGCACTCTTCCTCTAGATTCTCCCAGATTGGCCACTCAGCTTTAATGGCATCATGGCAGAGAGGTCTCATCCATTCCCCAGTACAAAGTAGCTAGCCCTTGGCTGGTCTCTACCGAGTTGACCATTGTCCACTAGTTTGTTGCCTGCCCATTCACCCTGGTCAGCACTGGAATTTACCCTTTATGGGATCTAGGGCCTCACCTGTCTTGCTCACCTTTGTGTTCCCAGTACCTAGAACAGCCCTGGCTCCTGGTTGGAATTAAAAAAAATATGTGTTGAGCAGGCCTGTCACGTCAGGTTAGCATGCAGATTTCATTAAACGGAGGTTCCATAGGGATTCAAATTGTTATTATGGATAAATAAAGCACATGAGTACATATTTGGCTCTCCCTGTCCAGTTTCTTTCCAACTCTTGAGAAGCAGCATGAATAATATATTCTGATTTTTTTTGATTGAACTGTCAGCATGATTTATTTCATAGCATCTTCTTCCCTCTCCCCTTTGTAAATAATGATGCGTCTGCAGAGCTTTTTGCTAACATTTGTCTTGGTAATTTGCCTAGGGGGTGGGAGGATCTGGGCTTTTTTTTTTTAAACCCCTTATAATGGGTTCAGAGGAGAATCTTTTTTTGCATGGCATGAGGACTCCAAAAAAAAATCAAGGTTATGTGGTGCATTGACTCTGCTGTTTTACAAACCGGCTCAGACTCATTTCACAACTTAAGAATAATTCAGACTGAAAATCACCTCCTTTAAAATGATCAAATTAATGGTATTCCCATTACACTTCCTACCCAACCATGTGAACAATGGGGCCCAGGCTGGGCTGTGGCTGCTAGAATTCTGCATCAAAGTAAATAATGCACTAACAAGACAGCAATTTCATTCCTTCCCTAAAATTCCCTAGAAATTTCTCTTTCAGGAGGCCAGGATGAGTTCAGCGCAAATCCCTCTGGATCATGCAGGGTAACTGGAATGAATGTAGACCCCCAAGCGTTGAGGATCATGTCTGTAGAATGCAGTATGCTTTCTTGAATTATTGTAATATTTTTGTCCTCTCCTAGATAACCACCATGGGGATGGAAAACATGCATAATTGCTGATGGGCTTGTTAGACAATCTGGCAATATTATGGGAGATTATATATATATATATAACTATTAATATATTTGGAGTGTCTCCTCCCACCCACCCTCTTCCCCCTTCTCAGCACTTACATCTCATCAATCAAAATTGTCAATTTTATCTCCTAAAAATATTGTTGTTTCCAGACTCTGCTTCCCTAGCATGAGCTCACAGATACTATTCCTGCCTCTAAACCAGCAGCCCGAATCCTGGCTGTACATTAGAATCTTCCAAAAAGCCTTTCAGATATACCAGTGTCCAACCTGCAGAGTGGCTGATTTAATTGGTCTGAGGCAGAATCCTGTCATTGGATTTCTTTAAATGCTCTCTGGTAGCCAGGCTTCAGAACCACTGCTTTAGACCTACTTGGCTGCACTCAGCAAACAGAGGACTCTGTGATAAAGCCTGCCCACCGGTGTCAGCCCCCACTTCAAGCTCTGGGTTTCACCATCTAGTGAGGAGTCCCCAGGAGTGACTGGACCCTGGTGTGGTCTCTTGGGCCTTTCCCTCCCCCTCATATGCATGGTATCTTCCAGCAGAACTGGCTGCTTATCTTTCCTGAGAACAGCACACCTGTTCACACCTCTTGACTTTTTACGGGCTGATCTCACATCTGGAACACCCTTTATCCCCAAATCTGCATGCAGGTGTTTATTGATCTTTCCAAACTTGCTTGAGATTTTGCTTCTTCTAAGAAGTGTCTCTTGACCCCCCTCTCTCCTCTATGTTCTCATATTTTGTTGTGCTGTTGAGGTTACTGTAATTGACTCACATTCGTATCAGTCTTCCATTGGACCCTGATGGCCTTGACAGCAAGGGCTACATCCGATCTGTCTCTGTGATCCCAGTACTACACAATGTGCTGGGCACACTGTAGATGCTCAGTAAGTGCACAGGACTGAATATGTTCCAAATGACAGTCGTGGTGAATATGCCCATCCCTCTACTCCCAAGTGGAATTCCCTTTGTATTTCCCAAAGTACATATCCATGAAAATGTTTGGAGACAGAAAATCCATGAGGAATAAATTGAATTAGCACATAGTTGTGAAGTGGAAAAAAAAAAAAATGCAGGTCACCCTGGATCGAAATCATGGCCTTGTTGCTTACTACTTACCAGCTGTGTGACCTTAGACAAGTTACTTAACCTCTCTGAACCTCTGTTTCTTTGTCTATGAATAGGGATACCCATAGCTAATTCATAATCATAATCACAGCCAGCATTGATTGAGCTTCTCACTCTGTGGAATTTTGCTCACCACTTTATGTCCGTGATACTGTTCTCAGGGCAACCTCATGAGTCTGGCACTACTTTCATTCCCATTTCGTCACTGAAAAACTGAGCCTTGGAAAACCCATGGAGGTAGAAAAGGGGGAGGATGAGAATCTAAACCAGGTGGGAGCTTTTTTTCTAGAGCTCGCCCACACTACCTAAAGCTATCAGCCACCTTCCTTCTGGGGCTCTGTCAGATTTTGTTCAGCTAACAAAGAATAATAATAGAAGGGCCACCTGACTGGTTATCAATATGAAATGAATCAATCTGTTGTTCACCGTATTATATCTTCTCTCCTCACGTCAAACCTCCAGAATGAGTCTGGAGACATTTCGCATGTATTGGCAAACAGAATGGTGAATTGACAATACTTCTTAGTGATTAGGGCATGGTAATGTGCTCTTTTGGTAATTAGTGCATCAATGTAGCATGGATTATATCACTTAACAGTGTTTGAAAGGTATGGCAAGCTCGGAGCATTATTAACATCTGAAGTGGCAAGCTTTAGGGTGGGGGTGTAGCGTGGCCAGTAGGAGAATTGCGGGGAAGTCAGGGGACCTGGCTTCTTGGCCTGGCCATGTTACCTCCATGCAGTGAGGCTTTGGACGTGTCATTTCACCTGTCTGGACTTTAGGTCCTTCACAGGCCAAATGAAAATATCAGATTCTGGTGTGTGATGGAGAGAGGTGGAAGGAAAGGGGAGATACTAATAGCGAAGACCTGGGTAAGAAAAGCAATGAGCTTTAATTCATCCCTTCTTCCACCTTTGAGAAAACAAGGAACCCCCAGTGAGTGATGGATTTAATCAGGGTGGGCTAGGCTGTGCATAATGACAGACCAACCCAGAAATTTAGTGGTTTAGCACAACAATGGTTTATGTGTCACTCAGGCAGGTTCCACAGCGGGTTAGGCAACTCTCCAGGGCTGCCTTCCTGGTGGTGAGTCAGAAATGCAAGCTGCTTTGATCATGTGGCTTCTGGGTCGCTGCCACCAGGAACTGATGGCTGGAGCATCTTGCACTGGCCCCTGAATGCTTCAACTAGAAAGTGGCACAGATGACCTCCCCTCTCATGTCATTGGGCGATACCACTCACGTGGCCCTTCCCAAGCGTGGGGAAGCTCATGGCTCTGAAGTGAGCCATGAGTGGTGTTTCTTATATTGGGACGATGGCAGCATCTGAACTCTCTGAATCGACATGGTAAGGAGAGGAAATGAGCACTTACTACCTTTGTACAAATATCATCCCATTTGTTCTTCCCTACCCCTCCTACTATCCTCATTTTTCACATAAGAACTTTAAGCCCCAGAGAGCTAAGCATGAGTGCAGAAATTTATAACACTGGTCATTTGCTGAACGAGAGTTTTAGCCCAAGTGTCTGATAACAAAGCCAAAGCCCTTTGTAATCTACCACAATATGTAACTGCAGTTACCGTCTGTGTGATGAGTGGTTTCCCTCCTCTCTGAAGCTCTGTACCTCTCATGGTCTTCAATGAAATCCCCTGCTAGAATGAAAAACAAAGCAAAACTAATTTTGGAGGGCCAGGCTAAATTTCATTGACACTGACTGCAGCTCTCAGAATTCAACATGGTATACTCTACATGGAGGTTTGGTTTATTCATGTATTTTTCAATTGACTTGAAGTACTTATTGCCTTATTAAAATTCTTTGTGATGTCCCTATAAGATTAGGAGAGGTAAAAAGAGAGAGAAAGTCACAGCTGGGACTCATTAATCTCATAGTAGGGCCCAGTGGGTTGAAACTCGGGGCAGAGGGAGAATATATGACTTTGCCAGTCACGGAGAGATTAGGAATAAAATATGGCCCTCTGGATCCCTCGTCCTTTGATCTACTCTTGAGAGAAGGCAGCAGTGCTCAAGGTGCTAGGAGAGGATTTTTAAAGAGAAGGCATTGCAGAGGATGGAATGCCATGGATATGGCGGGAATGGCAGGAAGCCCCTGGACACGGTAATACAGTGGTCATTGGTGACTCTTTGTAGAGTGGACTTCAGTGGAGTTGTGGGAACAAAGACGTGATTTCAGGATGAGTGAATAGGAGGTAAGGAAGTAGAGACAGTGGTGTGGGATATGCTTTCAAGAAATTGGGCAGTGTTGGGGAGCAGAGGAAGATGGCAGGAGCTTGAAGACAAAGTAAGTGCTAATTAAATTTGTTGAGTGAGTGCTTTTTTTTTTTTATTTTTGGCTTAGCCCGTTTAGTTCTTAGTTACTTCCTGTCCATTAGTTTGATTGCTACTTAGGGAACAGGAGTTGGTTTTGTCATTGGCTATTTTAAGTGGTAATTTACGAAGGTCAATCTACTGAAAAAAACCCATATGTATCACCGAGTCCACCAGGGATTATTTTGCAGTTACTCACTGTTGTGGAGGATGCAGGCCACTGCTTTAAACCATTAACACAGATAATTAAATGCTGGCTATAACAGATCAGAATTCCATTCTTTTGTTATTCATTATAGTATTGTGGTTGAGAACATGGACTCAGGAGCTCAGTGGTGCCACGTAGTAGCCACGTCACCTTCGACATGTTATTTTGCCTCTCTGTGACTCAGTTTCCTCATGTATTCCTGCGGGGGGGGGGATGCTAATAGAACCTGCTGCATAGGGACATTGGGAGCATCAGATGGGCAAATACATATGGAAAGATTAGCACGGGTTAATGTTGGTGATTTAATGTTGGTACAGCGAAGTAAACAGGAAGTGCCAATATATTGTGACATCTGCTCAGATGAGGTAAGTGCAGACTGTCCCAGGGCACAGGAGGGGCTCCTCAGACAGACTTGCAGGGACGGAGTGGACTTCAGGAAGGAGGCAGTGTCCCGGGTGTGTGTGACGAATTGAGAGATGCTACTCTGTGCCAGGGCACAAAGGAGGAGCTTGCATCTGCTTGTGCCCCTCCCCAGTTCCTTCCCCCACTAGTCAGAGGGATTTTTTTAGAACCATCATTTGAGCCTGCTCATAGTATGCTCATGACTTCCCATCGCTTTGGGGATACATGCAGACATCCCTAGCGTGGCCTTACCTGCCCTGTGTCAGGCCTCCACCTCCTTCTTTGCTCTCTCCTCTCGCTAGCTTCCCTGTGCTCTGGGGAAATCTGGCCATCTGTATTTCTTCAAGGTGCCAGGTTTCTTCTAGTCCATGTGTCCTCCCTCCCCTCCCTCTTGCTGAATCAATCTCTACTCACTCTTCATAGTTCAGATGATTGGTACTTCCTCAGTGATCTTCTGAATGGCCCTATCATAACTCCATGTACTTGTCCATCAGGTGCACGGGAGTTCACGTATTCTATGTGTGGTGCTACCCATTCTGTGGGATGTGAGCTCCAGACAGACCTGGATCTCATAGGTTTGGCTCCCTCTCAAACTCCAGCACTTAGCACTGTGCTGTGCAGAGACAGCACTCAACGGATATTTGCAGAAAGAATGAGCAAGACTCCTTGAAGGTGAGCACCTTCTAGACCTGCAAATGCAACAAACCCCAAGGCCCACCAGAGATCATCACTGTCTCATTCTGCAGGCAACCTTGGTGTCTGCCTTCCTGATGGTGGCATGGGTGGACAAGATAGCCCAATGAAGAGCTGTCCTCTCTGGCTTTGCCAGGGGGCCAGGGGACTCCAGAAGGCCAAGTCCAGGGTCTTCAGTGGAGGAATCTCAACAGATGTGTGATAGAAAGGTAACTGGCTATTGTGGACATGGCTACTGTAAACATTAGGGTTAAACTTATTTTTTTTTAAGATGTTTTTTATTTATTTTTTGACGGAGAGAAAGACAGTGAGAGAGGGAACACAAGCAGGGGGAGTGGGAGAGGGAGAAGCAGGCTTCCCGCCAAGCAGGGAGCCTGGGGTGCAGGTACCCTTCAAATCACTATGTTTGTATCCTTTGGATAAATACATAGTAGTGCAATTGCTGGTTCATAGGATCGTTCTATGTGGAATTTAAGAAACAAAACAGATGAACATAGGGGAAGGGAAGGAAAAATAAAATAAGATGGAAATTGAGAGGGAGGTGAATGCTAAGAGATGCTGAACTCTAGGAAACAAACTGAGGGTTGCTGGAGGGGAGGTGGGTGGAGGGATGGAGTAAGGGGTGCCAGGCACTAAGGAGGGCACTTGATTCAATAAACACTGGGTGTTATATGCAACTGATGAATCACTAAATTTTACCTCTGAAACTAACAAAAAAATAAAAATAAATAAAAATTTAAAAATACAGATAAAGTAAAAAAAAAGTTAACTGGGTCTTGAGATGCCTAGTTTTTAATATGTAGACCCTTGTCGTGTGCACTAAGCTGGGGGGAGCAGTAATCACACAGGAACATCTGTGATGGGAAATTGAGATGTTAGAAGTTTCTTATCACGGTGTCAAGAGAGCTTCTGCTTTTGGAATTCCCAAGAATAATCCAAATGGCTGGGTGAGTCCTACTGGAAAGAGTGAAAACACTGGAGTTACACCATTGGGTTTTATTCACTCTTGCCAGCTGTAGGACTTGGGCACATTACTTAGTGTTCTCTGTGTGCCTCAGTTTACGCATCTGGAATATGCAAATAATGGCATTTACTCACAAGGCTGTTAAAAGGATTAGAAATGGAATAGGTAAGCGGCCAGCACAGGACAGGCATTTAATAGGTACTCAAGAAATGTGGCTGGTGACCGTTATCTCCTTCCTCCTTATCACCAAATTTACCTGACTTTTTTTTTGCCAACATAAAAAAAACTGTGTAGTGGAAATTAGTGCAGGAAAACCAGTTGATAAAAATCACCCCAAGTCTGTTTATGTGGTAGGTCATCTGCTAACACTGGGTGTCACAATAGTGAAAGAAACAAGGACTCTGGCCTCATGGATCTCAGACTCTGTGATGTTTGTTTTATTTTTAAAAGAGCTTTTTCAATTAAAAAAGTGGTTGGGGAAACATATCTATAAAAATGTGAAAAAGTAGGAAGAGGAGTTACCAGTAGACTCACTGTTTCACAGTGGCCATCGTAAACATGTTGGCGTTTCTTCCTTCATCCCTTAGTCTATGCTAATCATTTCTGCTTAGATCTATGACAGAAGTATATTTGTGTTTTATTGATAATGCTTTATGTAAGTAATTTTTAATGACTGGATAATGTTCTGTATAATGGATGAATTTACTGAACCGATCACCTATTATTATGTATTTGTGCATAATGATTTTCTCCCCTCTATATTTTGGAAATGCTTCTTTAGGATAAAGTCTCAGAACTGAAATATTTGGGTAAAAAGCTATGGAGATTTTTAAGGCTTTTGACAGATGCATAAGCAAGTTCCACTTATGTTTCAGAAAATATTTCTTGTAATGTCCCTTTAAAAGGAGAGGAGATTGGAAATTCTGCAAAGAAGATACAAAGTTAAAGCCAAATTAATCATCCCGGCTTAGCTTGGAATGCTAAATATTAATGTTCCTCTTCAGCATGTGTGGCATATTATGTACAATTCATCTGAATATAAATAGTCCAGATTGTGACATTACATTATTCATGATGAATCAACTGTCCATGCTCTGTATGGCGCATCCCTCATATATGCAGCACTCTTGCTAATTAATCAGTAGGTAGAAGACGGACTGTGGGAAGGGGAGTGAAAGGGTCTAATGTTTATTGAACATTTATTATGTGCTAGGTGCTTTATAGAAATCATCTCACTTAATGAACAGCCCTTGAGGTTGGTAATTAATGTGCCATAGACTCTCCTTCCACTCTCTCTTTCTTCAGGCTGCAAAACTCCTCCCTCCCCCACACCAGGACTTCATAGCAGCTCCTGCACTTCAGCATGCAGGTTGGCAGAGAGCTGGATGGTAGCACCTCTGGAAGTGCATCATCTTTCCTGTGGAATGAGGAAGGCGAGTTGGTGATAATGAGAATGTGAAGAGCTTGGGAAGAAGGAAAATAGGTCATGGGCTAAGGTAGAAATTCTAGTAGTCAGATGCAATCAACCTTTTTTCCCTCCTCATTTATGGCCACTCAGATGATTTTTCCTGTGCCCGTTAGCACCAAAGACCCTTCTACTACACGAGAAGGGGCATAAGGGATTCTGCATGGCCCAACTACTCTTTCGAAAATACTGAATTAGTCTTCAGAGAACTCTAGGAACATAGTGATATTTGTTCCCGAATACCAGCATCCATGATCCTTAGTAACTCGTTTGGTGGCTTGGAGATAATTAGCCTTAGTCATATGTGAAAACATAGAAATCTGTGGAATCGTGTGTCATTCAGTTAAAGACATGTTGTTGCATTTTTTTTTTCATGACATACAAGGTCATTGTATTTTTTATTAGTTTTTGGCCAGCTGGGGGACCTGTAAGCTGAGTCACAGAGCCTGGCTGTGGCAGCTTGTTCTGGATGTGTGAGTTGCAAGGAGCCAGTTCTCATTCACATTTGGCTGAGAACATGTCTACAGTTCATGAACCCTCACATGGGACATACACTTTTTACCTTATCCTGACAACCCTCCAACCTTCTTTCAGTATAATAAGGCATAGGAAGAGAGGAAATAAAGGATGGGTGGTCCCTAAACCACCTGGGAACCCCATCAGCACACCTTGAATTGGGAGGGATGGAGTAAATGTCAGACAACAGGTGAGTCTAAATAAACCCCATCTCAGGACTTGGCCAAGAAGGCTAGGGTCGAGTCCTCTTCTGGGAGTCTCCCACTGCAGCCAGCCTCTGGAAGGTTTTAGGAAATCTGAGCACATAACTGATCCAGCTAAGAGCCTCTCGGTTTCATTGTGTGCTGCCATGATGGCAGTGAGCGCTAGTGAGGAACTAGCAAAATGGCAGCAGACAGACTCCGGTTTTCCAAATCCTCCAGGAGAGGTTGCTGCTGAACTTGGGGAAGCCTTCTGTCCTGCCTGTGGATGGGAGAATCCCTGACCCACGGAGGCAAAGCATCTTGCTTAAAGCTGTGATGTTTTTATGGCTATTACTATGCTGCTGTTGGCTATCCCTTCGATCACAACTAGTATTACTATTATTATTACGTTACTGTTACAATTACTGTTACTAGTCAGAGCACAGGGCAAGGTCAAATTCTAGCCGCCCCGACTACCACGTTTCTAATTTTTGTCCAATCTCTTTCCTTTTGTTTTCTCATCTGTAAAGTGAAATGACAGTGTTTGCTGTGGCTGTTGTACAAAGATGAGAGTTGGCAGAGAGAGGGGGGTTGGAGGCCTTTGAAAAACATGGCTCTGTTTCATGTAAGGGGGTATTGTTACAGTTTAGTTGATCATCTAGGGGAGCCACATGTGCAGTGTTTAATGGCAAAGTGAGAAGTGTGTGCATTCTAACCCAAAACTCTGAGTTTCTGCCCCATGAATTGCTTTTAGAGAAACCAGTCATGAATCCCTTGCAGCCCACCATCAACCAAAAGGCCAGTTAAGTTAGTCCTTTATCTGGAGTCTCCAGGTTCTAAATCAATAATTTATGAGATTCGCATGAAACGAAGTTATGTGAACCTGATGCTCAGCCTCACAGCAAAGCCTTCACGGAGTTCCCATCTAAGGTTATCCACTGCTTTAAGGAGTATTCCCAAAGATCTGCCCATTTGAACAATGCTTTCATATCTTTCTGTTTAAAAAAAAAAGCCAAAGAAACTGTTCCCTGTTAACGTTCCTTGAGTCAGGATGTGGTAGATTCCTACCAGGTTGTCCCCAGGTGGGTTTAAAAAAATGCTCAGCCCTGCAGATATATTTGTGTGCTATCTTTGATCTGAAAGCAAGTGCTACGGAATACTTGGTACCCCCACCCCCGCACTGTGGATCCCAGGAAACAACAAATCCAACCTCAGCTGTAACAGTCTGTTGATCTCAGGTTCCTGGTGACAGCTGGTGTGCTCTTTTCCAGATTTATCCCTGATTGTCTTTTTTTTTTTTTTTTTTTCGCATTGTGTTATGCTTAAAAACAAGGGTGTGTTTGGGGAATAGGAACCTCAGCCGCCTGCAGGATTTGCTGCAGGTAATGCCTCAGAATACGATGAGGATTTTCAGTTAGTTATAGTTTCAATAAGACCCTTAAACTTAACAGCTCTGCTCAACAATGTCTAGTACAGCGTTTTGTTTTTTTTTTTTTGTTTTGCTTTGTTTTTGTTTTTAACCCTCTGGAATCCGGTTCTAGAACAGAAAAGAACCTTAAAGGTCGTCTTTTACTGCTTGTTAAAGTTGCATGGCCTTCAGGATCGGGCACGCCAGGTTTCGAATGCTGGCTTTGCTCTACGACAGGTGTGTGACGTTAAGAAAATTCTGTCGTTTCCTCATCTGTAAAGCAGTGATGGTGACTCCTACATAGCAGGGTTGTTTCTGGTGACAGTGATAATTTATGAAAGCACTTAGCATGGTAGCTGGCACACAGAAGGTGCACAAAACGTGGTAATCACTATATTGAAATAAGGGGGAGTAGATGAGGCCATGGGGAGATGTAAAAGATAATCAGGGGCACCTGGGTGGCTCAGTCAGTTAAGCCTCTGACTCTTGGTTTGGGCTCAGGTCATGGTCTCATGAGGCCTGAGATCAGCTCCTCGTCAGGCTCTGTGCTAAATGGGAAGTCTGCTTGAGATTCTCTCCATCTACCTCTTCCCTCACTTGTGCTTGCATGTGCGCTCTCTCTCTCCCCTTTTAAATAAATCTTTAAAAAAAAACAATTAGTGAATGTTAAATGAATTACTCGATTGAAGTATAAGTACCCCAGTGTGAGGATCATGCACATTGACCTATTTTAAAGCCTTAACAAGTTCACGTGTTGATTTTTCGGTTTATTGGATGGAAGAGGATGTAGGGAAGGACCTTGAGCTTTCAGAAGGCATAAGGGGTATAAACCGTTCTTTAAGTGGGAGACAAGTGGGCAACAAAGTTTAAAAATGGCCTAAATAGGGAGACATAAAGATGCCAGTGATGTATTTCATCTACCATAGTTATTTGATTCAAAGATGGTTTTCTAATGCTTTCTTATGATAATTTCAACATACAGAAAGGTTAATTTTACAATGAACACCCATATACCAACCACCTAGTTTCTAGAATTATATTTTGTTCTGCTCGCTTTATCACATATTCATCCATCATCTCTTTATCCTTCCTTCTTCCTTCCCTCCAACCATCTGCTTATAGTTTTGATGCATTTCAAAGCAAGTTGCAGACATCAGCATGGGTATCATTAATCAGAGTTCAATATTTGTCTACAGTTGTTTTCTCTTGTAAAATTTGCATACAGTGAAATGCACAATTCTTAAGTGTAGCATGACATGAATCTTGACAAATGAATACACCTGTGTAACCCAAGTACCTATCAAGACATAGGACGTTACTGTCACCCCAGAAAGTTTTTTGGGGTCTCCTCCCTGCAAGTCCCCTCTCCCTTCTCCTCCAGAGGCAATCACTGTTCTGATTAGCTTAGTAGCTAACTTTTGCCTGTTCTAGTTTCAAATAAATGGAGTCCTATGATATCTACTCTTTTGTGTTTGACATTTCACTTAGCATAATGTCTGCAAGATTCATCTACATTGTTACGCATATCAGTACTTTGTTTCTTTTGTGTTTTGAGTAGTACGCCACTGAATGAAGATACTAAAGTTTGTTCACTTAGTCTCCTGTTGATGAACATCTGTGCCATCTTTTGGCTGTTATGAATAGAATTGCTACTGACTTTATTATACAAGTCTTTTGTGGACATATGCTTTCATTTTTCTTGGATATCTACCCAGGAGCGGACCTGCTGGGTCACAGCATATTAGTGTGTTTCGTTTCAGAAGAAACTCAGAACTTTTTACAAAGTGGTTGATTGATTTTTACCTTCCCACAACAATGTATGAGTAATAGTTGCCCTATATCCTTGCCAACATACAGTGTTGTCAACCATCTTAACTTTGGCCATTCCGTTGCGTGTATAGTGGCAACTCATTGTGGTTCAAAGATACTCTTTCATTTTTTGCCCACATTTAATATTATTTGGGATGCATCTTCTGATCTAAGTCACTATTTAGGTTGGTCTGCTGCTTATTATTCTCCTTCCTCCCAAAACAAATGGTCCCACTAATTGTACTTGTTCCAATCAAGAGCATTTTTTATTGAGGAAATCTCCTGCTCAAAATATTGCTGCTATGAGCTTCAACACAGGGAACTGTCTCTGTAGGGTTCAGTATAGCATGCCAAGCGCCAAGGACAGTGCCTGGCACACAGTAACTGATGAGTGGATGGATGAATGGATTAAAGAATGAATGGTCAGTCCTTGCATTAGGCCATTTTGGATCATCTGAGCTTTTGACTAAGAATGAAAAACTGAGTGTAGATGCATGATCTCTATTAAACTCCCCAGAAGCCCTCTTTCCTAATTATTCTTTGCAACCCAGAAACCCAAAGGAACACATATAATGAATCCCAAGTTAAGTCCGCTGGAAGGTCAAAAGACCCAAGCCAACTTCATGTAGACATTGAAAACCCATGTCCAGGTTTCTGGGAGCCAGTCAATCAGTACTTGGAAATGCTCAGAAGAGTAGGAAACTAATCACTTGGTTTTGATCCATTAGCTCAGCTGTAACGTAGCAGAGCTAATTCAGCCATAGGCAGCAGACGGCTTCTCTGGCAGAAAAAAAAGAGAGAGAGAGAGAGAGAGAGAGAGGGTTCCTTTCACTTTTGCAATGAAAATTAAATGTGGAAATAATTCCCTGCTCCTTTTTGGAATATTACTGTGCTATTAACTAGGCTAAGATCATTAAAAAGTAATGACATGAAGTTGCATGCATCATTATTTTAAGAGGGATTGAATGAAAATATGCTGTCGATCTTTTCTGCCTCTTGCCTCATCCCTGGCTTAAAAGGCATTGGTAAGACCCCTGTGAACATATATTTTCATATTAAAGTTATGGCTTTGGCCTTGAAGAAGGGAATCTGGGTCATTAGAAAGTGGACTGACAGCTCTTATATCTTCCTGATGTTTTTAAAATCAAGTTTTGATTACTACAAAATTAAGAGTGGCTCTCAAAAACTGAGCTGCTCAGGGGCGGAGCAAGATGGCGGAGGAGTAGGAGACCTGGATTTCGTCTGGTCCCAGGAATTCAGCTGGATAGGGATCAAACCATTTTGAACACCTACGAACTCAACAGGAGATCGAAGAGAAGAATAGCAACAACTCTCTGAACAGAAAAGTGACCACTTACTAGAAGGTAGGACGTGCGGAGAAGTGAATCCGAGGCGATATTCGGGAGGATAGACGGCGGGGGAGGGGGCCTCCGTCCGCCACTTCTGGCAAGTGCTAGAGCCGCGGAGCACAAAATCGGAACATTTAGAAGTCAGCTCCGCGGAGGGACGTCGCTCCAGTGGCTAAGCTGAGGGTGGAGCCCTCGCGGGACAGTGTGGTCTCAGGACCCTCGGGGTCACAGAAAGACCGGGGGTGCCTGAGTGCGGCCGAGCTCCCAGGTATCGGAGCAGGGAAGCCGGCTGCAGAGACGGAGCCGAGGAGGGGGCTCTCAGCTCAGGGTTGCCATAAACTGTGATCCGCGGCCCAGTCGGGGCACTGCTCCTCCAGCAGGGACCCAACAAGCGGCAGATCCGGGGAGACTCCCCTTCCTCCCCCCAGGAGGAGTGGCGCGGGAGCACACCACAGGGATCGGCTGGGTTTGGAGACTCCACACGGGGTCGAGTGCCAGAGATAGAAACGCTCGGTCACAGGCCAGGTGAGCACGGAGTGCGGCCGGAGACCAGGGACACGGGAGTGACTGCTTTTCTCTGGGGGCGCACTGAGGAGCGGGGCCCCAAGTTCTCGGCTCCTCCAGGCAGAGATTGGGAGGCCACCATTTTCACTCTAGTCCTCCAAAGCTGTCCCGAGAGCTTGAAGGGTACAAAAGATCCTGAGAGCAAACCCGAGCAGGTGCTTAGCCCGGACAAACAAGGGCGGGGCAATTCCGCCTCCAGCAAAGACATTTGGGAACCACGGCAACAGGCCCCTCCCCCAGAAGATCAGCAGGAACAGCCAGCAAGCCAAGACCAAGTTTACCGATCAAGGAGAACTGGAGAACTCCAGCGCTAGAGGAATACTGCACATGGAAATCGTGGCTTTTTTTTTACCATGATTCATTAGTTTTTCAAAGTTAATATTTTCTTAGCTGTTTTTTTTTTAATTTTTCTTTTTCCCTTTTTCAACCAACATCTTATCAATCCCTTTTTAAAAAAAATATTTTTTATTTTTCATTTTTAGAGACATACTTTATCCTTTCATAGTAGTTACCCTTATTTTTGGCATATATATATGTTGTTCTCTCTTTAAAATTCTGAGATACAGTGTCTTCTAACGAATCAAAATATACTGTAAATCACTAGTGTATGGCTTTGTTCTAGTCTCCTGCCTGATCACATTCTCTCCCTTTTTTTTCTTTTCTTTTTTTTTTTAAATCTTTCTTCTTTCAAACAACTTCCTATCAATTCCTTTTATAAAATCTTTTATAATTTTCATCTTTACAGTCATCTTCCATCCCTTCATTGTATCAACCCTTATTTTGTACATATATAAGTCTTTCTTCCTTTAAAATTGTAGGAGGCACTTGCTTCTAACAGACCAAAATACGCCCAAAATCTAGTGTGTGGCACTGATCTATGCACTAGCCTGATCACATGTGATCATATTCTGTTTTTTTTGTTTTGTTCTGTTTTTGTTTGTTTTTCTTTTTTCTTTTTTCTTTTTTTTCTCTTTCTTTTTTCTTTCTTCCTCTTTCTTTTCCCCTGGTTTCAGGTCTTTTCTGATTTGTATAGAGTATATTTGCTGGGGACGTTGTTAACCTGTTAGCATTTTGTTCTCTCATTCATCTATTCTGCTCTGGACAAAATGACAAGACGAAAAAAATCACCTGAGCAAAAAGAAGAAGAGATAGTACCGTCTGCCAGGGACCTACTCAATACGGACATTAGTACGATGTCGGACCTGGAGTTCAGAATCATGACTTTAAAGATACTAGCTGGGCTTGAAAAAAGCGTGGAAGTTATTAGAGAAACCCTTCCTGGAGAAATAAAAGAACTAAAATCTAACCAAGTCGAAATCAAAAAGGCTATTAATGAGGTGCAATCAAAAATGGGGGCACTAACTGCTAGGATAAATGAGGCAGAAGAGAGAATCAGAGATATAGAAGACCAAATGATGGAAAATAAAGAGGCTGAGAAAAAAAGAAACAGCTACAGGATCACGAGGGCAGAATTTGAGAGATAAGTGATACGATAAGACGAAACAACATCAGAATAATTGGGATCCCAGAAGAAGAAGAAAGAGAGAGAGGGGCAGAAGGTATATTGGAGCAAATTATAGCAGAGAACTTCCGTAATGTGAGGAAGGAAACAGGCATCAAAATCCAGGAGGCACAGAGAACCCCTCTCAAGATCAATAAAAATAGGTCAACACCCCGACATCTAAAAGTAAAACTTACGAGTCTCAGAGACAAAGAGAAACTCCTGAAAGCAGCTCGGGAGAAGAGATATGGAACCTACAATGGTAGAAACATTAGATTGGCAACAGACCTATCCACAGAGACCTGGCAGGCCAGAAAGGACTGCATGATATCTTCAGAGCACTAAACAGGAAAAATATGCAGCCAAGAATACTATTCCCAGCTAGGCTGTCATTGAAAATTGAAGGAGAGAATAAAACCTTCCAGGAGAAACAAAAACTAAAGGAATTTGTGAACACAAAACCAGCCCTCCAAGAAATATTGAAGGGGTCCTCTAAGCAAAGAGAGAGCCTAAAAGCAGCATAGATCAGAAAGGAACGCAGACATATACAGTCACAGTCACCTTACAGGCAATACAATGGCACTAAATTCATATCTTTCAATAGTTACCCTGAATGTAAATGGGCTAAATGCCCCAATCAAAAGACAACAGGCTATCAGATTGGATTAAAAAACAAGACCCATCAATATGATGTCTGCAAGAGACTCATTTTAGACCCAAAGACACGCCCAGATTGAAAGTGAGGGGGTGGAA
Source organism: Eumetopias jubatus (assembly GCF_037043125.1). Taxonomy (NCBI): domain Eukaryota; kingdom Metazoa; phylum Chordata; class Mammalia; order Carnivora; family Otariidae; genus Eumetopias; species Eumetopias jubatus. The sequence continues at coordinate 82,302,578 of NW_028274818.1, forward strand.
GACCATTTACCGTGCTAATGGACACCAAAAGAAAGCTGGGGTGGCAATCCTTATATCAGACAAATTAGATTTTAAAACAAAGACTGTAATAAGAGATGAAGAAGGACACTATATCCTACTTAAAGGGTCTATCCAACAAGAAGATCTAACAATTGTAAATATCTATGCCCCTAACATGGGAGCAGCCAATTATATAAGGCAATTAATAACAAAAGCAAAGAAACACATTGACAACAATACAATAATAGTGGGGGACTTTAACGCCCCCCCTGACTGAAGTGGACAGATCATCTAAGCAAAAGATCAACAAGGAAATAAAGACTTTAAATGACACACTGGACCAAATGGACTTCACAGACATATTCAGAACATTCCATCCCAAAGCAACGGAATACACATTCTTCTCTAGTGCCCATGGAACATTCTCCAGCATTGATCACATCCTAGGTCACAAATCAGGTCTCAACTGGTACCAAAAGATTGGGATTATTCCCTGCATGTTTTCAGACCACAATGCTTTGAAACTAGAACTCAATCACAAGAGGAAAGCTGGAAAGAACTCAAATACATGGAGGCTAAAGAGCATCCTACTAAAGAATGAATGGGTCAACCAGGAAATTAAAGAAGAATTAAAAAAATTCATGGAAACCAATGAAAATGAAAACACAACAGTTCAAAATCTTTGGGATACAGCAAAGGCAGTCCTGAGAGGAAAGTATATAGCAATACAAGCCTTTCTCAAGAAACAAGAAAGGTCTCAAATACACAACCTAACCCTACACCTAAAGGAGCTGGAGAAAGAACAGCAAATAAAGCCTAAACCGAGCAGGAGAAGAGAAATCATAAAGATTAGAGCAGAAATCAATGAACTAGAAACCAAAAGAACAGTAGAACAATCAATGAAACTAGGAGCTGGTTCTTTGAAAGAATTAACAAGATTCATAAAGCCCTGGCCAGACTTATCAAAAAGAAAAGAGAAATGACCCAAATCAACAAAATCATGAATGAAAGAGGAGAGATCACAACCAACACCAAAGAAATACAAACAATTATAAGAACATATTATGAGCAACTCTATGCCAGCAAATTAGCTAACCTGGAAGAAATGGGTGCATTCCTAGAGATGTATCCACTACCAATATTGAACCAGGAAGAAATAGAAAACCTGAGCAGACCTATAACCCCTAAGGAAATTGAAGCAGTCATCAAAAATCTCCCAACAAACAAAAGCCCAGGGCCAGATGGCTTCCCAGGGGAATTCTATCAGACATTTCAAGAAGAATTAATACCTATTCTCCTGAAACTGTTCCAAAAAATAGAAATGGAAGGAAAACTTCCAAACTCGTTTTATGAGGCCACCATTACCTTTATCCCAAAACCAGACAGAGACCCCATCAAAAAGGAGAACTACAGACCAATATCCTTGATGAACATGGATGCAAAAATTCTCACCAAAATACTAGCCAATAGGATCCAACAGGACATTAAAAGGATTATTCACCATGACCAAGTGGGATTTATCCCTGGGCTGCAAGGTTGGTTCAACATCCGCAAATCAATCAACGTGATATAATACATTAACAAAAGAAAGAACAAGAATCATAGGATCCTCTCAGTAGATGCAGAAAAAGCATTTGACAAAGTACAGCATCGTTTCTTGATCAAAACTCTTCAGAGTATAGGGATAGAGGGTACATACCTCAATATCATAAAAGCCATCTATGAAAAACCTACAGCGAATATCATTCTCAATGGGGAAAAGCTGAGAGCTTTTCCCCTAAGGTCAGGAACGCGGCAGGGATGTCCACTCTCACCACTGCTATTCAACATAGTATTAGAAGTCCTAGCCACAGCAATCAGACAACAAAAAGAAATCAAAGGCATCCAAATCGGCAAAGAGGAAGTCAAACTCTCACTCTTTGCAGATGATATGATACTATATGTGGAAAACCCAAAAGACTCCACCCCACAACTGCTAGAACTCATACAGGAATTTAGTAAATTGTCAGGATTTAAAATCAATGCACAGAAATCGGTGGTATTCCTATACACCATCAACAAGACAGAAGAGAGGCAAATCAAGGAGTTGATCCCATCTACAATTGCACCCAAAACCATTAGATACCTAGGAATAAATTTAACCAAGGAGGCAAAGGATCTGTACTCAGAAAACTATAAAATACTCATGAAAGAAATTGAAGAAGACACGAAGAAATGGAAAAACGTTCCATGCTCATGGATTGGAAGAACGAATATTGTGAAGATGTGAATGCTACCTAGAGCAATCTACACATTCAATTCAATCCCCATCAAACTACCATCCAGTTTTTTCAAAGAAATGGAACAAATAATCCTAAAATTTGTATGCAACTAGAAGAGACCCCGAATAGCCAGAGGAATATTGAAAAAGAAAAGGAAAGCTGGCAGCATCACAATTCCAGATTTCCAGCTCTATTACAAAGCTGTCATCATCAAGACAGTATGGTACTGGCACAAAAACAGACACATAGATCAATGGAACAGAATCGAGAGCCCAGAAGTGGACCCTCAACTCTATGGTCAACTGATCTTTGACAAAGCAGGAAAGAATGTCCAATGCAAAAAAGTCTCTTCAACAGATGGTGTTGGGAAAATTGTACAGCCACATGCAGAAGAATGAAACTGGACCATTTCCTTACACTACACACAAAAATAGACTCCAATGGTTGAAAGACCTAAACGTGAGACAGGAGTCCATCAAAATCCTAACGGAGAACACAGGCAGCAACCTCTTCGACCTCAGCTGCAGCAACTTCTTCCTAGAAACATTGCCAAAGGCAAGGGAAGCAAGGGCAAAAATGAACTATTGGGATTTCATCAAGATAAAAAGCTTTTGCACAGCAAAAGAAACAGTCCACAAAACCAAAAGACAACCGACAGAATAGGAGAAAATATTTGCAAGTGACATATCAGATAAAGGGCTAGTATCCAAAATCTATAAAGAACTTATCAAACTCAACATCAAAGAACAAATAATCCAATCAAGAAATGGGCAGAAGACATGAGCAGACATTTTTCCAATAAAGAGATCCCAATGGCGAACAGACACATGAAAAAGTGCTGAACATCGCTCGGCATCAGGGAAATCCAAATCAAAACCTCAGTGAGATACCACCTCACACCAGTCAGAATGGCGAAAATTAACAAGTCAGGGAACGACAGATGTTGGTGAGGATGCGGAGAAAGGGGAACCCTCCTACACTGTTGGTGGGAATGCAAGCTGGTGCAGCCACTCTGGAAAACAGTATGGAGGTTCCTGAAACAGTTGAAAATAGAGCTTCCATACAATCCAGCAATTGTTCTACTTGGTATTTACCACAAAGATACAAATGTAGGGATCTGAAGGGGTACGTGCACCCCGATGTTTATAGCCGCAATGTCCTCAATAGCCAAACTGTGGATAGAGCCAGGATGTCCATCCACAGATGAATGGATAAAGAAGAGGTGGTATATATACACAATGGAATATTATGCAGCCATCAAAAGGAATGAGATCTTACCATTTGCAATGACGTGGATGGAACTGGAGGGTGTTATGCTGAGTGAAATAAGTCAATCAGAGAAAGATATGTATCATATGACCTCCCTGATATGAGGAATTCTTAATCTCAGGAAACGAACTGAGGGTTGCTGGAGTGGTGGGGGCGTGGGAGGGATGGGGTGGCTGGGTGATGGACACTGGGGAGGGTATGTGCTATGGTGAGCGTTGTGAATTGTGCAAGAGTGTTGAATCACAGATCTGTACTTCTGAAACAAATAATGCAATGTATGTTAAGAAGAAGAAGAAGAAGATAGCAGGAGGGGAAGAATGAAGGGGAGTAAGTTGGAGGGGGAGACGAACCATGAGAGACGATGGACTCTTCAAAACAAACTGAGGGTTCTAGAGGGGAGGGGTGTGGGCATTTGGGTTAGCCTGGTGATGGGTATTAAAGAGGGCACATTCTGCGTGGAGCACTGGGTGTTATGCACAAACAATGAATCATTGAACGGTACATCAAAAACTAATGATGTAATGTATGGTGATTAACATAACAATAAAAAACCCCTGAGCTGCTCAGAAAATGGGTGTAAAGTTCACCAAAGGCTTGAAAAAAAAAATGCACTTTGCTCCTTGATATTTGCAGAAAAAAATATAAGTGGAAAATTATATAGACCTTCTTAACAATCCCTAGGACCTGTTTATTTTTCATTGGAGTTATGGCTTCTATCATCCTGGGCAATGTAAAGTAAGACAGACACTCTGCTCCACAGAAAGTTAAATTTTACTGGCCATGTGGCATATCCCATATCCAGAGTATGGGATTGGAGGAAGGAGAGGGGGTTCTCATTCTGAAGAAAAGGCTTTCATAAAGATATCATGAGTTCAGATTAGAGTAAGTTTTCACATCTCCTCTTTCCTCCTTCCAGCACACTATAGTGACGAATAGTGTGGTGCTAGCAGGAACATAATCAAGAGTGATTGCAATATTATCCTTTGTCCAGGGAGGTGTCATCTATGCCCAGCTTAAATATATGTATCTGACAGGGAAGGTAGATGCTCTTCCTCTCCCCTCTTCTGGGCTTGGGAGGAAGACTGTAGTTGGTTCTCAGGCCTTCAGACATGTTTGCTTAACACAGGTATTCGAACTCCATTATCTCTGAAGGAAAGCAACAAAGAGAAAATACTCACCTCTCTGCAAAGAGAATGCTCTCTAATGGTGAATGACGCAGGAAGAAAATCTGAAAGCTTTATTCGCCTTTCAAGTTCACTATCAAATCTATGTTAGACCTCCATGTAAATTTTAAAATTATAACCGAACAGATTGTGGTTACTTAAATGTTTATTTTCCCCAATGACAAAGGCAAATATTTTCATTGAGGAGAATTTGGAAAATTCAACAAAGTATAAAAAAGGATAATTTAAGTCTCCATAATGCCATCTGTTAGGAACCATTGTTAGCATTTTGGTGTGTTTATCTTGAGGTTCTCCACCTACACCACATACCTTTGAGATAATTTACATAACTATGTCATACCCTATGCACAGTTTCACACCTACTCTTTTTTTTCCCCTTACCATGCTTGTGTGACAATCTTCTCAGGTCATTACAAATTCTTCATGAAATCTAAATGGTTTTTCGAACTTTATATTCAAATTAGGGAGTTTTGCATAATTTTATTTGCACACACAATTAAATATCGTGTCATTTGTTTAGGGTTTCATTCATACTCTTATGGGAAATTCTTAGCACTCACCAGAAAAACCTCGCTGATGACCTTTAGCATTCATTAGTGAACTTGTCCTTTAACATGTCCCCAAAGGTAGCCAGAGTTAAAATCTCTTATAGGCCCTTCTCCAGTAGAGTTCTTTACCCAGACAAAACTGGACTTCTAGGTCAGGGAATTTTTTTGGACTGGCGAAGAAGTGGCTTCTCTGGCCCCAAAGGACCAGAGGAGCCCTGAGGCAGAGAGCTGGAGCCAAGGACTGGGCCTTCTGAGTCTGCATTCGGCGCAAGCAGGAACCAAATGATTTAGGAATTGCAGTGCAAGATAGTTAGCTGTCTTCTGGGCCATCGGTGAGAAAACCAACATGTCTTTGAGACTGCCGCTAGGATACCAATGTGCAAAGTCACCTGTTTTGGAGTCAGCAAGGTGTGAGTTCTGTTTCTGATTCTACACTTAGAAGTTGTGTGTGTCTGGGCAAGTTGCTTAACCTCTCCGAGCTTCGCTTTTGTCAATAAAATAGGTAAGATAACTCAACCTACTTTCCACGATCCTTGAGAGCACTAAATGAGATATGATGTGCAAAGCTCTTAGTGTGCCGTAACTAGATGGTACTTGTTTAAGGCTGAGATTATCATTGTCTTCCCGGAGTTCACCCAACGATGGGGACATGTGAGTAGTGTTATACGAAATGGCTACGTACATCAGCTTGGGAATCAGTCTTCACTTCAAGCCCGCTTCTGGCCTGTGTCAGCATGTGCACTTGAAGACTTACTTCTTAGTCATTCTAAAGGTCAGTTGATGTCTATCAAAAAGGTACATGTAATGAAAAGAATCTTTCTATGAGGTTGTGAGGAAGGAATGATACTGTATTCCAGAAATAAAAGGAAGAGAAATAGTTCCTTTAAGGCAATACACTGAAGTAGCAGGAGTGGTCTTATATGCAGGCTAGAGACATGTAAACTGCAAAAAAAAAAAGAAGAAAAAGGCAAGCATGTCTGCCCTCATGAAGTTTATCATAATTGCCGGGGTATAAGTCACGTGTGTATACATTTCTGCATATTCGTTAAAATGTTCATTTCTGATGAGCTGTACAGCTTTTCGAAATCTGTGCCTGGCCTTCCTTTGAGAATCTGGGCACATTTGGAAGGGGGTATGTGTCTTATCCACAGGCAATTGGGATGTCCAAGTGCGGACTGTGATAGGGACAGGGCAGGTCACTGTGGAAGAACATTAGGCAGACCTGGACCCAGGAATTAGATTATTGGAAAGTCTTTATGGGGTAAGTGATATCAATACTGAGAACACCTCATGTTCTTTTCCCATAGAGCTGTTCACAGCCTGAAGTGGTCATGGGGCTTCCTTCCATTGCTGATACGGATTTTCCTGAGCACTGAGTAAATTTTAATACGGTTTTCAGGATACTCTTTTTCAGAATCATACATCATTTCTGGATCAGTATCATTCTTTCAAGAACAAGACCAAGAAAGAGAAAAGATATGTCTAAAACTGTGGCTTAGCTAAGAAGGAATGGCTGAGTAATAGGATGGAGTAAATATTCCAAATGAAATATTCATGGGTGCAGGAAATAGGATCCATGTTTAATAAAATGGCCATGGTAGCTTCCAGGGCTCCCCCCCCACCTCTCTGCAAATTATGCCCCCGTCACCTCTCCCATGCGAGCATTAAAACGTATAATTAATGTTCATTGTTAATAATACATTTCTAATTTCCAGTTGCAAAAATATAGCTTTTCCCTCTGTTGGAGGATCACCTATATTTTGTCATTAACATTTTGTCATAAGAGGCAAGGAATGATTTAAATGGACAATAAATCGACAGGCAAGCTGCTGCTTTGGGCTTGGGCCAAACTCTTTGGGGAAGGGCTTCATTTATCACCTGGGACTGAGCATGGTTCTTCTGCTGATTTATGTGCAGGGGAATGAGAGAGGATCCTGCGGAGGGGTCTCTGGGCCTGGAGGATTAGTGACAAGAAATGGAGTACCCAGAGGCCCGGCTGTCAGGTTCAGAACAACTCCAGCCGAGAGTGGAATGCAACGTCTGATTACTGGTCCCGTTCTCCAGAACGTCTGGCTCAACAGCTCTGTATACCCAGTGGCCTGCCCCACATCTCCATTTGGATAGCTTACTAGCTCAGGAAGCTCGGTGCAGCCCACGCCCAAAGCCTCTCCTCCAGTGTGTTTTTCTTCCATTGTACCCTGTCTCATGAACTTGATTTCTTGAGCCAGAGACCTGTGAGTCCTCTGATGACCTCCTGTTCCCCACCTCCTACATCCACACAAGCCCAGTTCCTTTCAAAGCACTTCCTCTCCCATTGTCAAGAAACTGGGAAATTCACCTATAACCACACTGGTAATTAATGACCATCAGGATCTAGGAGTCAAGTGGATTTTTTTTTAAGATTTTATTTATGTATTTATTTGACAGAGAGAGACACAGCGAGAGAGGGAACACAAGCAGGGGGAGTGGGAGAGGGAGAAGCAGGCTTCCCACCGAGCAGAGAGCCCCATGTGGGGCTCAATCCCAGGACCCTGGGATCCCGACCCGAGCCGAAGGCAGACGCTTAACGACCGAGCCACCCAGGTGCCCCTCAAGTGGATTTTGGATCAAGAATCTTGTTTCCTTCTTTATACCCTCCCTCTCTGCTTCCGTGTCCTACAAGGCTCTCTGGGTCCTCATGGTGTTCAGCCTTCCCTGCTGGGATGGGTCCTATCCTCCCTCAAGGAGAATAACACTAAGACTGTTCCCTTACCTTGTCCCCATCAAAGCTTATCTCTCCTGGGTCCCATGCTCTCAGAGATCTTTTTTGAATTGGCCAATGTGGTAATTCATGTAGATAAGCTGGCAGTGATTTAAGGAATTCACCCTTCCTTTGTAACATTTTCAGAGGGACCTCTGCCCAGGCCTCAAGCCTATAGACTCCAGATATGGAAATTTCAGTCCTGCCCAGGGAGAAAGACTCTCTTAGGGTACGTTCAGGGCAGACTGTGCTAGAGAATTAGATTAAGACTCATCTCAGGCACATCAGGTGTATTAGCATCTTACACCTTGACCTTCTGAGGCAAAGCAAACAAACAAAACAACAAAAAACAAAACCAAAAAACAATCCCACAAACCACTAACAATTTCAGGAGTGATTGTGTCCCTTTATGAAAATGCAGTCCACCTGGCCTAATGGAAGGATGGTGACGGATGAGTAACCTCAGGGCCTTCGATTTTTGAATTACTTTCTTGTGCAGTGCACATTCTTGCATATCATTTCATTCAAGCTGCCCAAACACTTGTTTTGTGGGACTTTTATATGGATGCAGAATCTGAATCAGAGTAGTTAAGTAACCTGCTCAAGATCACACAGCAGTTCCATGGCAAGGCATGGGCCAGGATCTGGTTCTGGATACACAGTATTGGGGGGGTGGATCAGAGTGGGGGCACTGAGGGAAGAGGTTCTAAAGGTGGATGGTAAGGCTAGGACTTTAAGGAGTAGACTCAGACACGCCTGGTTCTAAATGAGGTTGCACCACATGTGAGCTATGAGATCTTGGGAGAAACTAGTCTCTCAGACCTTCTGTTGCTCATCTATAGAACTGGGATAACCACATCAACAATTCTCCCTCTCTTTAACCTTGCAAATATGTAAGGACCCCCCCCATTCAGTGAAGCTGTGAAAATTCTTGTGAACTATGAAATGCCATGCAGATGTCTGGATGCAAACACATAATTGGAGAACTTTTATTTCTTCAAATGGAGCAGCGTGTATTTGTAGGCAGTGGTACAGAGGATAAGACAATGAAGACCACGTGTGTTTTTTAACACTTTGAAATTGTGTCTGATACAGTTTTTTTGGCTGCCAGTAACAGAAACCATATCTAAGCAAAATAGCAGTTTTTAAGAAAATGTTGGGGCATTTCAGGACATGTGTTCAGTGATTATTTGAGAATTAAATGCATAGAAGCGAAGGTAAGGTTGGAAGAAGGGGTGATGGTGTGTTGACAAGGTTGGGGGATCAGTGACTCCTCTGCAGTGTGTCACACTGCCTGGGTACTCATATTTCTACTCCTTTCTCAGTATTACTCAAGGGTAATTTTCTGTTTTCTTTTCTTTTTTTTTTTTGTCTTCAGTGTGGATCAAGAATGGTTTATTCTCATGTTTATCTAGCAATACACAGGAGATGGATTGTTTGATAACTCTGTCCAGCCTTAGTCCCTTTATAGAGTAATGTACCAAGCTGGGAATTTTTCTGCAGAAGACATTTATCCCTGTACCATGATTGAAATTCACCAGTGGGTCTGAGCCCCGTATTTCTTGTAAAGGTGGACTGGACTTCAGAGTATCTGAGTTTCCTTCATGCGATTGCCTGGCCCTTTCTCATATGAATGGTCTGTCACCTCAATAGACTGATTTGGTCCCCTATTCCTGGGATTCTGTCCCCTAGATCGACCTGTAGGGATTTTGGAGTCCTTCTTCCCTTACTGAATTGGTTAACCTTCAGAGGGTCTATACCCCAACTGCCTGATGGGGCTGGTTTAGTAATCAGAATGTCTAAGACCCTCATCCTTTGAGTGAACTGCCCCAGTCAAAATAATACCCAAGAATGGGCTTGTCTGGTACTCCAAAAGTCTGCACCTCCAGTCTCCTGGCTAGAATGGTCTGGCCCTCCACTGATGAGATTCAGATTTCCTGGAGTCCCTGTGCTCTCAAGTGAAGCACCCATCTCTAGAGGCAAAATTGCCCAGAACTAGGTAAAGAGACGTTGTTTCCTGAAGAAAGTGACTTGCTTCATTTGAGCCATCCTGCAGAGGAAGTTGTAGGATGGGTAACTCTTCTTCTTCTTCTTCTTCTTCTTCTTCTTCTTCTTCTTCTTCTTCTTCTTCTTCTTCTTCTTCTTAAGACAAAGCTTATTTATGTGCATTTCTTTCCTTCTTTGAAACCTTTGTGAAGCAACTTCTATTTGGAGCTGTGCTGTAAAGCATTCTGGTGGCTCTGGTTGTGTGGGCCTCCTCCACGGCTGCATCTTTGCTGATGTCTGCTCTTTAACAATTTATGCTGAAATTAACATGTGTTGGCTCAGTTTCTGCTGTTATTTCCTATTGTATATTTTGGGAGGAAGCAAAACCTTGGATGTGTGTTATAATCGTCGAGCCAAAGATCTGATTCCATCTCTGCTGATGAAATGAGAAATATAGCCTGGTGGGCCGGGGAGATGGTGTTATACATGAATATAACTAGGCCTTTTGGGGGGGTGGTTCTTTGAGGGATAATCTAAAATAGGAATTTATACTTAAAACCCTCAGGGAGGCAGGTAATATTTTTATCCACTGGCTTTGAAGATGACTAGATCTACCCTAGTCCTTATCTCTTGCTGTTTGCCAAAGTGAACCCAAAACAGAAGCAGGTGTTATAGTTCAAGGCCTTACATTATGTCTGACAAACGCTGAGGTTCTTCAGAAGTTCTTTGGGGGTGTTCCTGGGGCAGATTGTGTGTGTGTGTGTGTGTGTGTGTGTGTGTGTGTGTGTGTGTGTGTGTGTGATGGATGCCAAGTGGCCTGGGGTCTTGGATCCCTACTCCCCTCTCTATCCAGAGGTATTCTGTTTTTGTTTTTGTTTTTAAATCTGGGTTAAATACAGAGTTCTAGATCTCTCATTTTGGAAGAATCTCCTGACAGGTTTTAAGTCCTAGAAACAGATTAGCTTACTTAGGCAAAAAAAAGTAATTTAGTAAAGAGAAATGAGGGGGCACAGAGAAGCCAAAGTTGGATAAGTAGGCTTCAGGAAGTTTGTACCTGGGGTAGCTCCAGGATCTGAGTAGCAGAAATTAAATAGGCTCACTTTTCAGGGCTCCAGAGTGGGGCTCCAGTGTTTTCCCATCTTTCTAGTAGGAAATGGTTTTGGAATTTGTGTTTAAGTGCTCAGGAGCAAGAGTCTGATTGGCTTAGATTAGAAGGGTAACTGGTTCAAGTAGGTAGGCTCATTAAGGTAAGGTAATTTATCGATAGCAGTGATAAGACTATATTGAAAGCCCCTAAAAGAAGCAGGACCTTGCGATGTAGGAAAAGTGACTGCATTATGGCACCACCTTTTGGTGTTCATCTTCCAGGAGCAGACACTGAAATTTCTGCTGCTTCTCCAGCAACCCCCAGCTTTGCTGATAGTAGTTTATTGCAAGGCCTCCGCGTGGCTTGGATGTAACATCTGCTGTATGCCTAGGGGAAAGGGGAAAGACCTTGATTGACATTCTCAAGACAGTGTGGGAGGTTGAGATGATGTGGCCAGAGGATGTGACCTGCATGCTAGGTGAGGCCAACAACAGAGATGTCATGCCAAAAGGATTTTGGGCTAAAAAGAACCTCACAGACCACTGGGCTGAGTATTCATGCTAGAAATTCTAGGTAAGCCAATGGTCAAGGCCAGTGCTTCTGGATCGGCAGCATCAGCAGCACCTGGCACCTCGTTAGGCATGCTACTTCTCAGGCTCCACTCAGACCTTCTGACTCAGAAACTCAAGGAGTGGGGCCCAGCTCCCTGTTTGAACAAGCATGGTTCTGATGCATGCTCCAGTTTGAGAACCACCAACCTAGTCAATCACTCCAAATGTTAAGCCAATGTCCAGAGATTCTGTTACTCCTTCACTTCCAATGTTTGCTTTTTCTTCATTCTCCCACCCCACCACCACTGGTTCTGTCTGCACTCTTGATTCTATGAAAGAGTTTTGAGAAACTCTTGAGAATGCAGTGCTCTTAGTAACTGCACATGCATTTATAGGATCAGTTCTCCCGCAAGATTTCCATGGTGAGCTTACTCCGTTGGCTTTTTGGGAAATATCCTGTTATCTGCGGTGGAGGGAATAATGTCATATCCCAACTTCCAAAGAATTCCATTTTTCTCAAAAAAGGAAAGTATATAGACATAGGCTTGGGAATTCAGAGGGGTTCAGGGGTTACTTTGACAGGGTTAGTTTGCAAAGTACTATCAGATCCCTAGGCTGGATGACAGAGAATGCTAAGTGAGCTCTATACTACTGTTCAGAACTTTTAATAAGCTAGAGAGAACTGAGAATCTCCAAGAAGGAAATACAGCTTATAATTTACCCAAAAGCATTTAACCAGGGATCATACTCTAAGAACATATTCTGACTTAGACAGTATCCCTAGACACCAGTTGTGACCCCCTTCTAAACTCTTTCCCCTCGTGGAATGTGCTGGGAATTTTGCTGGTGAGCGTTTCTGAAATATTTAATGGTGTCAGTGAAATTTGACATAAGAGTAAAAATTAAGTCACCCATCATAAATATTTCCTTCCTACATTCAAAAATTAATGAATGAGTTTGCTGGCCTTAAGAGTCAAGAAATTTGGGTTCAGGTTCTGGTTCGTACCTCAGTTTCACCAGCTGTGGGGGATTTGGAGATGAGAGAGTATCAGAGAACATCTCAAGGGCTCGGTGCAGTTCTAATCTTACTCTCCAAATATTAAAATTCTGCAAGAGGCTATCATGTTTTATGGCATTTCAATTGCAGCAATTTATGGTTACCATTCAACTTTACTTTTTTTATGACCGTTACTGTTTGACATTTGGAGTGCTTAAGAACATGCCAGTATAGTCTTAGCACCTTTTTACCTCAAAAGCAAATTTCTCTGGACATCTTTAATTGCCTGTTTCTATTCAGAGCAAAATAAAGTAAAATTTAGACTTAAAATCTCTGACCTGAAGCCCCCAAAGAGACTGAATTACCGGATATTTTTTTTCTGTCATAAATTTTAGTATGTTCTGTCATGCCTCCTGCTTGCCACCTGAGAATTTGTCAGAAAGCATTATTTGACCTCACATCTGGCTTGAGTTGGGTCCATGTCTGATAGGACCTGACCTGTAGGGACTGGTCATACAGGTGCATCTGCTGCTCCATTTCATATCCCCAGGGGAAAACCATTCACTGTTTGGGTGACTTCTCAGAGCTGAGTTGACGTGTGGGGTTGTACTTGCGTAGGGGTCATGTGGCCTGATTTGTTACTGAGCACTGCCTGGCGGAGATGAGTTTGAGACCATGCACTTCAGGGTCGGGTAGACCCAGATTCAAATCTTGTCTTGTTATCTATAATTTGAGCTATCTCAATGATGTTAACATAGCTTTTACAAGCTTTGGTGGCAGGGAAGAGAGTGTTCTGGAATGCTAGGGGCAGATTTGTTTTTTTTGTTTGTTTGTTTGTTTTTTTCAGGGTAACTGAAGAATTCTCTACTTTTTTCCCCCATTACCTCTGATAGGACATGACCTTGCCAATATTGAATTTTGGATTGAAAACCAGGAGAAAGCTTTTTTCTTTTCTTTTTCTTTCCTTCTTCCCTTTTTTTTTTCTTTTCTTTTTTCTTTTTTTTTTTTTTGTACAAAAATGTCCTTAAATGGAAGTATGTAGTTTGTGGGTGAAACTTAGTTTGCAATTCTGATGTGCACCTTGTGAGTATATAAAACTTAAGGATTGTAGTTAGGAATGGGACTTTCCAAATCTGGCGCGTGTAAATGTGTGCTTGTCAGAGAGCCTGGAGACCATGAGACACGTTGCAGTGGCCCCTGTTCCATGGGGCCACCCTGATTCCAAGAGGTTTCTGTATCCTTAGCTCAATATATTAGTTACCTCAGGGAGGAGGGAGGCAGAAAAAGAGGCAAAGAAGGAAAGAGAGATAAATATAGAGAGATATACAGAGAAAGAGAGAAAGCGAGAGAGATTCTCACAGACCCATCACCCACCCCAAATGCTCAGTTTATGCATGAGAATATGAATATACATTGTGACCCACATATGACCAGGGCCCTGTGTGGTCCTGTCTTACATAATGTGTCATTTTTATCAGAAATAGAGCTGAAAAAAAAATCAAAGCTTCGTTCAAAGTCTTGAGAAAATGACAAAGAAGGGAATAAATTCCAATTTTCTACCTATTTCATAAAACTTCTCTATTTCTCTGTCTCAATGTCTCATACTTGGGAATGATTACCTACAAAACCATTTTTCCCATTTCTCTGTATTGCCCCCCAGTGCTTCTTGATATATAAGCCAGGATTCTCTTCTGTTTTTCCACTTCTCTTCTTACTTTAGTATTTTTAAAATTATATATATCAAATAAGCCTCTCTTATTTCTTTAGTTTTCGTCCTTACTTTGTTTTTGTTTTTTTTTTTAGATTTTATTTATTTATTTGATAGAGAGAGAGAGAGAGTGAGAGTGCACAAGTAGGCAGAGTGGCAGGCAGAGGGAGAGGGAGAAGCAGACTACCCGCTGAGCAGGGAGCCCGATTCAGGGACTCGATCCCAAGACGCCGGGATCATGAGCTGCGCCAAAGGCAGACACTTGACCAACTGAGCCATCCAGGCGCCCCTCCAATCTTCCTTATTTTAATGTCATTTGGATTCTGCCTGTATTAGTGTTCTCCAAAGAAGCAATAGGAGAGACATATCCTATTGGTTCTGTTCATTTGACTGAATCCAAATAATGCAGAGAGAGAGAGATACTTACAAGGAATCAGCTCATACAATTATGGAAACTGAGAAGTCCCAAGATCTGTGGTTAGCAAGCTAGAGACCTAAGGGGAGCCAGTGAGACAAATTCCAGTCTGGTTTCCGTTCAAGTCCAGAGACCAGAAAAGGCCCATGACCCAGCTCAGAACAGTCAGGCGGGAGAAGATCCCTCTTATTCAAGGGAGGACCAGCCCTTTTTCTTCTATTCAGGCCCTCCACTGATTGGATGAGGGTCACCCCCATTAGGGATGGTAACCTGCTTTACTCAGCCTACCTGTTCAAATGTTGATCTCATCCAAAAACACCCTCACAGACACCAGGACATTTGACCAAATGTCTGTCTTCCCCACCCCCAAGTCGAGTGGACACATAAAATGAACCATCGCACTGCCTAATAAACAGAATCTCCCAAGCTGGAGCAAGATTATCCCCCTTCACAGGCAGAGCGTGGATACTAACTACAACTATAATTTAACGTGTCTTTCTCTCAATCCAGTCTCACAAACTTTGCAAGGGCACTATGAGAATTAGGGAAGGTGTATGTAAAGTAGCGGGTGCATAGCACAGGATAGGGGCTCAGAGGAAGGACGCTGTGTTTTCAGTCATCCTTGTTTTCTTTTAGATTTGGACAGAGGCTCTTAGGCTGGATGTGAGACCATGCACAAAACAAAACAGCGAGTCTGCTTTCCAAGACCTGCCCCCCTGCAGGTGCTTGTGTGGACCAGTGAGTGTTAATGCAGTTTAATGCATTCAGTTGGCAAATAACGGATTACCTTGCCCTGTGGTGGGATGGCAGTAGGCTCTCTGGATGCATGCAGAAATAAGACAAAGCCTTTTCTCTGTAGGAGTTCACCTTCTAATAGAAAAGATAGTCTGGTAAACAGATTTAAAAAAAAAGGCGATGTGGAAAATGCTAATTAGAGATACAAAGAGTTCCCAGAACACAGAGGATGGAGTGACAAAATCCACCTGTGACAAAATGAGGAGACTTTGATCTGGGTTTTCAAGGATGAGTGTGTGTTCTCCAGAGAAAGAGAATAACAATTATTTTGCCTCTTATGTGTTAGGCATTTTCATGTCTTTCAAATTTTCATGCATAAAATTTTTCATTTAATTTATTCCTAATGAGAACCCTGAGGAAATAGATATCAAAACAGATGAAGACACAGGCTCAGAGAGGTTAAGTGACTGGCCCAGTTTACACAGCAGGGAGGAGTGAAGCCCAGATTTGAACCAAGGATTTTCTTTTCTTTTCTTTTTTAAGACTTATTTATTTTAGGGAGAGAGAGCAGGAGGGAAGGGCAGAGGGAGAGAGAGTCTTAAGCAGACTCTGTGCTGAGCACGGAGCCTGACTTGGGGCTCAATCTCATGACCCTGACATCATGACCTGAGCCGAAACCAAGAGTTGGACGCTTAACCTACCGAGCCACCCAGGTGCCCCTGAACCAAGGATTTTCTTATTCAATCCCCTGGAAAGGAAGGATTGCAAAGACATAGTAATGTGAAAAGGCCTGGGCACACTTTGAACATGTTTTAGGAGCACATGACCCAGGGTCACATTGCAGGAAAAGCATTCTCTTTGGGGATGCAGCTGCTGGTGATGGGGATAGAGAAATGGATCTGGGAGAAGATGGACAGTGGCGGGGTGGGGATGGGATTATAGATGGGGATGGAGTTGGCGGTAGGTGTGGGGAGTAGTGATGGTTGTCTCTCCATTCATAGAGGTATGTTATGGGTAGGGGTCAAGTTTATAATGATGTGTGTCATGAAGAGTGTGGGGCTCACACAGACCTTCTTTTGAACTCTGCCAATTACCAAGTGCATCATTTAGATGAGTGGCTCAACTTCTCGAAGCCTCAGTTTCCCCAACCATAGAGATTGGGTGTTTGTGGTATCCAACTCAAAGAACCGTTGACAAGAAAAGCAGACCGTGTAGGTAAATTGCTTAACAACATGCCTGACATCTGTTAATTGCTTGGTAAGTGTAATTGTTATTATTAGTGTTATTCGTTTTCTTGGCAGGGTATAGGCCCGTTTTTCTAGTGCACCTATTTAGGGAGCTTTAAGGACAGTCATCATACATTCTTGACAGGTTCTGTGTGTGTATCTGTGCAATCACGTGCTTTAGATACAGCTGTGCTCTCCAAGGGCCCTTGGTAATTTAGGCCAGGCTGCTGGTCTCACAGGCTATTTCTGTTTGTTCTGCTGTCTTATAAGGCCTGCCTCTGCTACATAATCATTTTTGCAGCTCATCTTCCGGACCGATTAAAGCAAACCCATGTTCATCTGTGTCTGCAAGGCAGGTATGGGTGAGAGCAGTCTCCGCGGTCATGCGTGACTCCTCCCTTACGTACAGGGCCGAAGTTGCTAATGGGACATCAATGGTAGCGGAGTACCGGTTTCCTGGAGTGCACTTAAGTGGATTGCATTTGCCATGTCCTTAGTGTCATGTCCAGTGCCACATCCCATGGACCTGCGTGCAAATCTTAATATGGCCACTGACTGTGTGTTCTTGGGCGATTTCCTTAAATTCTCTGATCTCAGTTTCCCCAGCTGTAACACAGGGATGATATTCTCTATCTTGTAGGGAAGCTGTATTTTTGGATAATATGATTAAAACATTCAGCATCTAGCAGATTTTTAGTGAATGTAAGCAGTTAAAGTTACTCTGCACATTCATCCACTAGACTTTGAATTCCAAAGGAAAGGAACTGTGTCCTGTTAATATGTATTTCCCCAGCATCTATCGTATAGTAGGCGCATATGAGCGTTTGTTGAATGAATAATCAACTAAGTAAGGTAGGTGTTATTTTCCCCCCATTTTACAGATAAGGAAATGAAACTCCAAGAGTTTAAGCAGATTATCTAAGGGGACAGTCATCACATGGAGCAGGGATTTGAACTTGATTTCTAGAGGACTCCAAAGACCGTGTTCTGTCCTCTGAAGCTTGAGTTTCGGTTCTGCCAGATTTGGGTGAAAATTAGAATTTAGTGTCTTAATCTCTTTCAACTCTGCTTTCTTAAAGAGGTGTTAATAAGAGTAATATTTCCCAAACATCTATGCACCAGGGATCGTGCTAGATATTTTACAAACATTACCTTATTGAACTTGCAAGCAAGCAACAAGACCAGGGCTCCAATTCCAGCTTCTTGAACACCAAGCTGATTTTTAAATTCTCTTCCACACCCGTGTTTGCTTTAGCCAGAGCTATGGGCTCAACATGGGATGAATCTCTGAGATGAAGGATTTCTAGCAGACTTGTTACAAGAGCTCAGGCAGACAAACCCGGAAAGGCAGACACTGAATCAGAATCAACATATATGTGAGGGTCTCCGTGAGATGGGGTGGTTTCTCCCTCTCGAATCCCACTAGGACACGGCTGATCTCCATTTACATGCTGGGTGATGGATATTTCCTGAGGCGGAATTATTTATTTAAACCATCAGGTGCACAAATCAGATTTCCGTTACCAAGAAAAGTACATTGTATATCCTTTTCTGTAGAAAAGTCAGAGAGCAAAAGACTTCATTAACGATTCGCTCATATCTCAGCTATCCCCCACCATTGTTGTTATTTGAAAAATTCCCAAGGAGACTGTGGGGGTTTTCCTTGATAGGAAGAAGTCCTTGTCAAATGCTGAGCTGCTTGGAGAGGACTATAATTCAGGATAACTAAACTGCTTTGCGCTGGCAATTCAGAAAGATAATTACCTAACGTTGATTTACTCCACTGCCTTATTAAAACAACTCCGGTTTTGTGCAGGGTAGAAATGTACCCAACTAAAACTCCTGATTTTCCAGATTCCCTTGAAGCCGGGAGTAGCCCTATGACACAGATGTGGCCAAGGAGATCAAACAGGTTTGTTAAGTGGAGCTTTCAGGAAAGTTTCTGCTTTTTTTTTTTTTTTAATTTTATCTATTTATTTGACAGAGAGAGACACAGCGAGAGAGGGAACACAAGCAGGGGGAGTGGGAGAGGGAGAAGCCGGCTTCCCGCTGAGCAGGGATTCCCAACGCGGGGCTCGATCCCAGGACCCCGGGACCATGACCTGAGCCGAAGGCAGACGCTTAACGACTGAGCCACCCAGGCGCCCCAAGTTTCTGCTTTCTTGATAAAAGGGGGAGGATGTCCCTTTCCTCATCCCTCTCACCGCTATGACTATTACTACACACCCACACCCACACGTGCACGTTTCCTGCTTGATGTTGCTTATGTTGTGGATGTGCGGCCTGGGAGCAGCGCAAACCATGAAGGAGAGCTAGGAGAGCTGAGGAGCTGCTTGTCTTGAGACCATGTGATCGTTGAGCCAAGTCAGCAGTCTTCGTGTTATACGAAAGGAGGGACCTATTTGTTAATTGGCCATTCTATTACTTGCGGCTGAGAGCAATCCCCAACGAATGATATGAATTTACTGAGGCATGTCTTATAAGGCCTACCATGTAGAGGAGCATTGCCTGGTTCTCAGATCACTAGTGGGTGTAACCTCTAGTACGGGTTGGGGTTGAGGGGAACCTGGATAGCCTGGTCCTCATTTCCTGAGCTGGCCTAAGAATTTTATTTTGGGGTCTTTGAATGAATCTGAGCTTAAGGAGAGAGCCAGGCTCCCTTCCTCCCTGCATTATGCATGCGGGAGCTACAAGGTCAGTGGGGCATAGAGTGGGCCCATGAAGGAGAACTCTTGACAGTGTCTTATATGGATGGAAAGCTTGGAGATATTTATCACCCTTTTAAGAGATGTGAATTTCCCAGAGGGAAGGCAATTGGCTTTTTATTTGAGCTATGAGGATGATGGATCCAGAAACCAAGCAGCATGGTGGAATGTAGGCATAAATAAACCTGATCATCTCTGAGGTGGATTCATCAGCATAATCTGTGAAGACAGCTTGGTTTTTGTGGAAGTTATTCCTTGCTCATATCACAGTCCTTTCTTAGTACTGGAAGTGGGGTTTGTAGAGCTACCTAAGCCAGTGAGAAACAATATGTTAATTGGAGAAGTTCTTTAAAGGATAAAAAATGATGAAATGTGTCTGTTCTACACCCCTGACTCTTAAATAGATCTGGTACGTCTGTGCAAAGAGCTTTGGACCATTTGCAAGCCCTTTGGACCATTTGCAGAACCACCAAATATAGTTGTCTGGGTTGTACACTGTGCAAAGCCACTTGCATAAAATGATCATATGTGACAGCCCCATGAGAAGTACCTGGTGATTTTAACTATCTATGATGCTCATCCCAGCTTCTCTGGCAGCCTCCCTCATTGACTTGCTTTTTTCCCCTACTCCTATTAATTCATTTATCTTCCAATTCAAAAATGATTTTTTGAGCCCTTGCTGTATTCTAGACCCCTTGCTACAGACTGAGAAAATGCTGGTGAAAAATAAGCAGACCTGGCCTATGCCTAACAAAGAAGATAAATATTAGTTAAACACAGAAATAAATGTAAATTTGCAGATGTGATTAGCACAGAAAGGAGAGAGGTATTTCGTACTAGGAAAACTTAAAATGTAGTTTTCAGCTGGCCTAAAAATCCAGGGACCACTTGAGCCGCAGTTTGAAGGACTGATGGAAGTTACTGGGGCAAAGAGAAGGAAAAGCATTACCAGCTGAGGGAAGAGTGTGTTCAGAGTCCTGTGGTGGGAGGAGGTCTGCTGAGTACCAGGGACTGAGAGGAAGCTAGTGTCGCCAGTGTGGTGTTGGAGAGGCAGTGCTTACTCTAAACTTCATTCAGCCATCTGGTTTTGTAAACCTATTTGGACCTACTTATTGCCAACTGCCCTGATGAAGCCTCCATCTTGCCTCCTTCACCTTACCCTCATCTGAGCCCCCATCACTCAGCTCGGCCAAGCCACACTAGAGGATGGGGCCTCACCTCTCACCTGCCCTTGCGATTCACGGGATGAGAAAGTGGGATGTAGCCACAGTGCTGTTCGACTCCCCAGCATCCAAAGAACCCAGGGCTCTCCAAGCAAAATGTTATTCCTCCAGATGGGACCAGATGGACTGTCCATATACTCTCCACTTGCCATCTCAAGTAAAACACCAGGATGCTGCAAAAATAAGCCTGGCTTTTCCACTCTTGCTCCACATCTTAGCACGTGGACCTCAGATTATTTCCATTGCCAATCCTTTCAGAAAATGAACAGTTGAAAGAGCCAGGAGCGAAGGGAGGTGGGAAAAAAGAACACACGGGCTCTTGCTTAAGAAATCAGAAGGGCAGTAGGCGGAGGAAAGGACTATGTTTGTTCCGTCTTCTTGGCATGGTGGTCAAGAGCATGGGCTTTGCCCATGAGCCAGGTGCTCATCCCAGCTGTGCCACTTTCTATCCGTGTGATTCTGGGCAGAGCATTCTACTGCTCTGAGTCTGTTTCCTCCACTCCTAAAAAACAAAATGAAAAAAAGGGATAATTATACTTACATTCAAGAGTTGCTTTGAAGATGAACTCAGATGACACATAAAGCACTTAGGCACGCGGTAAGTTGTCAGTATATCGCCACTGTTATTATTTTACTATTATTAACAAGTATAAGGAAGAAAAAGGCAGACTTTGACTTATCAGGGCAGAAAATTTTTTTAAAAATTGCTAGAGCTTATAAAACATGATAGAACAATCTTCTGGGACTGTCAGCATATTAGATTTCAGACATTGAAATATCAACAGGATGACCATCTGTCAGGGGTGTTGTAGAGGAGATTTCTTTTTTTTTTTAAGATTTTATTTATTTATTTGAGAGAGAGAGAGAGTGAGAGAGAGAGAGAGAGCCCAAGAGGGGGTAGGGTCAGAGGGAGAAGCAGACTCCCTGCTGAGCAGGGAGCCCGATGTGGGACTCGATCCCGGGACTCCAGGATCATGACCTGAGCCAAAGGCAGTGGCTTAACCAACTGAGCCACCCAGGCGCCCTGTAGAGGAGATTTCTACTTTGAGGGTCCTTCTGTGGGGGATGGTAGAGTAAGGGCACTTTGTTAAATCATTAGGGATTCTCCTTAGCTACCAGATGCTCTGAAGTTGTACTACTATTCCAAGAGTTTATTCACATACTGATCTTTGGAGATAGGTTGGCATCATTCCTTCCGTCTGTGTGTCTGTCTTATGAGATAAACCTGAAAGTTCCAGATGATAACATTTCTTGGGCTGGTGGAAGATCCTCTTGAGTTTTTAGTCTGATGTCCTTTCAACCTCTGTTGATGGTGACGATGTCCAATCAAAAAGTCAGCTCTTCTTATGCCTAGAATGTGCTCCCATCAGCATCTCAATGTCATTGGGAGAACCTGAGCTCTTTGGGCAGACAGATCTGGGTTTGAGTCCCTCTGGGCTGGCTGTGTGACCTTGAGTATGTTGTTTACTCTCTCTGAGCCCTGTTTCTTATTTACCAGGAAGTGATATCCTTACATGAGTGCTGTGGTTTGGGGGAGGTTTAGAGGTAAAGTCTGCATAGCGTCTACCTAGCATAATATCTGACACAGTGTTCGGACGTTTAGAAACTTTGGACGTTTCCAGGAACTGGAAATTATAACAATAAACCCAGTAATAATAGTTATTATTACTGTTATTTCTACTACTTTTTCAGTATATTTTTTCAACTATAAAAAGAGCTGCTCCGTTTGAAACAGTCAGCCACAGAGAATATCCTGCGCGTAGTCAGGGAGGGAGTACCGTGGAGACATGAGAAAGACTTGATCTGCAGAAGTTTTGGGCTGTGTGAGTGTGTGTGTGTGTTTATAAAATTGGCAGCCCTAAAAAGAAGTTACAAGAGTAGCTACCAGGGGAGAAACTGATCACAAAGCCAAGTGTAAGCAAGAATTATGCTTTCCTTCTGTGCTACAGCAATGCTGCACTCTCTGGGGGCTGGTTTTCATTTGTAATCTGAGTAACTCAGCTGAGCTGCAGACAGCCAACCTTGCATTGATTGGGAACTCTGCAGGGGAGCTCGGGCACCAACATACCCAGGGACCATGGTTTCGCTTATTAGTTATCACTCTCCACGGTGAGTGTGTGTGTGTGTGTGTGTTTGCGCGTGTGCGTGGGCGCGTGCGCGGGACGTGCACGTGGACACGTGTCATCATGCTAGGATGATTATTCTAGGCTTTTGTGGGACCTGGTGGAGAGAACTGCAGATCCCAGCTCTGTCCAAACATGGCTTCTAGCAACAGAAGGCCACGTCCTGAGGGTGACCCCCGCCCCCTATTAAAGTGCCTGCCTGAGAAAGCTCAGTGCTGCGTGGAGATTTACTGTTTGTTCTAGCCAAATTTCTTTCTCAGACCATCTACTAAAAAGTTCTTATAATTGGGAATATGTATCTCTTAAAATGCAAGTGTTTTTCTTAAGGACCTGAGAGCCTTTCATTTTAAATGTAGCTATCAGAAGGATAGGGCCTCTGTCTCCCAGTCTCTGTAGGAGGAGAGAATCCTAACTTCAGTGATTGCCAGCTAGCAGACACAGCCAGCTTAATCGCATTTACCTGACCAGTCCTTTGTAAATTTTCTCTTCTCTGACTCAGCTGAGCCCCAGCTCTCCTCTCCTCTCCCCCTCCCTTTAAAACACCCAAATCATCTCTGCACAAATGGAACAGAGTCCTGATTTTCCCCCTGCTATCAGTAGTTACCAAATAAAATAGCAAACAAAATCTCTTTTCATCACTTTAATTAATGTCCAGTTGTGTCCGTCTGGACCTTGGAAAGGCTCTTACAGGGCAGGGTGGATGTATTCCTTTGATGTATGGTCACCAGCAGAGAGTCAAAAGGATGTTTCTCTTCTTTCTTTCCTTCCTTCCAAACAAGAGACTGCCCCAGGCCCTTGTTAGTGCCTGGATATTAAGACAATGGGCATAAAATGGGAATGATAATCATATCTGCTTAATGAAGCTGTCTTGAGGATTAATTAAGTTCATGGAGTTAACTGACCTGGAGAAACAGAGCATTCCAGACTCCTCACCCTTCCCTTGGAGGCACTATGGAGTTCAGGAATCTCCTAAAAATCTTACAGCTCTCAGGCCACACACCCTTTCCTTTGGGGATGTCATGGAATGTTCTCAGGGAAGATGAGAGACATGGCACAGTTATTTTATTGAGCACTTAAATGTATGCCAGGTATTGAGCAGGATACTGTACATCCTTTACCTCAGGTAGGTCTTCCAACAGAACTCATGTTTATAAAGTAAGGGGTAAAAAGCAGATTGGCAGATTGGCCACAAGAATTTCTCTCTCCTCCCTCCTTAAATCCCACTGGAGAGGTAGCAAAAAAAGAAGGGAGGGAGGGAGGGAAGAAGGGAGGGAGGGAGGAAGGTATTACCTTACAAAGAGAAAGAGCACAGCAGAGGAGAGCAGACCAGGAGAGATTTAGATGGATTCGGGAAGGTGGAAAGCAGAAGAGTTGATGAGTGACATTGCAGAGAAGACGTAGTGGCAAAGCAGGCATTTTGAGGCCCAGGGTACTAGGGAAGGCGGGAATGAGTTGGGACTTAGAAGCTGTATATGGAGCTTTGACTCTCCAGGTTCCCTGCCTTTCCCCTGACACAGTCAGACAACCGCCTCTCCTTCCACCCCTCACCCCTGACCCACAGAAGTGGGGTTTCTGTATTAATCAATGAGACAAGCCCAGGACTCATGGGCTCCACAGGGGTAGCAGACAGTTGGAAAGAGAAGTGAGTAAACACTGGGGCCCTTCACCTCCCTTCTCCTCCTCACGCAAATGCTCAGAGGTTTCTCATCTGCAGAAAGTGACAGATCGATGAGAAAAGACATCAAGATACTGAAATATTGTGGTTCTCAAATGAATAGGCTGACTCACTGCCTCCTCATCCTACAAAGAATTTCGTCAGCCAACACCCTGCCCCCATGTGCATGGAACTCATGAGGGCTTCCTAGAGTCTTGCTCTTCAATCGGACCACAACTCTGTGCAGGAAATGTCCAGTCTGAAAGAGAAGGACCCAAATATGCGAGAAACAAGGTGAGAACAAGAGAAATCTACAGTATTTAAATACGTGGATGTAAATATTAAAAGAATCAGCTCAGGCAGTGGAGAGTGGCTGCCCCAGGGTGCAGGATTCAGGAGTGAGGAGGGTTGAAACTGCTGAGTTTCATTATAAGACTTTTAGTACTCTAATTTTTTTTTAATGTGTATATTTGGCAAATATAAAATTTAATTTTAAGACAATAATCTTACAAAGAAGAAATGTTTCCATTGAACAGAGGAGTAAACTGAGGCTCAGAGGGTAAGGTGACCTACCCAGGTAAATCTGAGAACCAGATTTGAACCCACAAGTACCCGTCTTAACACCTCAGGATGTTCCTGTTTCTCAGGAGTGATTTCTTGCTTGCTGTGTAAAAATCAGTTAAAGAAAACCAGCCTCTTACAGGTAATATTCCCCTTATGAGCCTCCTCTGAGGTCAGTTAGAGTGAGTCGGGTGTGCAGTAAACTCTTTGAGGCCCGCATTAAGGCAATGAGACTGGGGGCCGTGGGCTACTCACTGCATGATTCCAGGCACGATCCCCGTTGTGGCCAAGATGGTTATCGCTGCAACTCAACATGGCGGCCCCCGAGGACTACTGGAAGACAGCGAGGAATGAAAAATACACGGCCTTAAAATACATTATTGATGTCTGACTGCACTGGGAACTGGGGAGTTTTAAGGCATTCTTTCAGAGTTTGTTTGGTTGTTTTTTTAAAGATCTCTTTCCCTTTAAAAAAAAATAAAATGGGCTCCGTGCCAGAAATCCAAATCTTTGTAAACATTGCCGTTTCGAGCATTTAGCCGGAGTTTACATAGTTTGGGTTGCCCCGAGAAATGCCAACCACTTGTTTTCAATCTTGCCATTAAAGGCAGGCATGCGGGGCTGCTCTCAGTGTCATCTATATGTTTCAGATTAGGAGGGAGAAAGATCGGACAACTCAAAGGCAGTTGGAATTGATATTGGGGAATCCAAGGACCGGAGGCTTCCATTGTCTCTTTTTAGTGGAAAACACCCTTATCCAGGCCAATTTGGAACACTGTAAGTTCTGTTACTCAAAGGCCATGTCCTCTCAGAGGCCTCCTCTGACTGCCCACCTACCCAACAACCATGGGATAGGTTAGGTGGTTGACTCTCTGCTTTTGTGGAGACCCCCTCCACTTCTCCGTGTCTTTGCTAACTGTACTTAAATGGAACTGTTGGCTTATTTTTCCAACTTCCTTACCTGATTATAACATTTGCAAGGTGAGGAACTGCACCTGTCTTATGCAATACAATCTCTCATCATCTGGCAGATGACCTGGCACACAGTGGCCTTAATAAATATTCCTGATAGGCCAAAAGAATGGAGCGTTGTAATTCAACACTACATTCTCCCAAGAGATGTTTTTTTTTTTTTTCATTTTTCTGGGTGGTAGGGTCCACCTTCTCATCCTTTAGAATAGCCTAAATGTGACATTCACGCTTACCACAATCTTTTTGCTGTCATTAGAAAAGCAGTCCTAGACAACAAATGTGCGTAAAGCATGGAGATTATAGACACACATTAGAATAACTGACACAATCTCAACCTGGAGAACAGTCATCACTCCCTGAGCCACTGCCACTGAACCCTTATTCTGAATGGATCTTGTGTGTATCACCATATCCGGTCTTTCAGTTTTCCAAATCTTAAAATTAATCATGAAATTTCTCTGTCCCACCTGACTTAATCCCTCATTACAACCGAATGTACCAGGACCTCTGTGTGGGTATGTCTGTGATCCTATTTGTTTTCAGCAGCCTCAGGCTCCAGCCAGTGAGAAGGGAACTTAATTGTTCTTGTTGGCTACCATCTTGTTCCTCTCCTCCTCCTCCTCTTTATTTTTCCTAAAATAACTATAACACCAAGTTGTTAAAGCATACAACTCACAGTGGAGTTTAGCTATGCAAAAGATGCCAAAGAAATTAAATAGTAGCCTAACATGGTTTGGAAGTGGGGTGGCTGGCTCTCCAGATTGTTGTGAGCCTTCTACAACACCTCATGGCTGGAGTGAGACCAGGACATAAGAACTGGAAGGGGTTTTAGTGGATGTAAGTTCTGACCAACTCATCTTATAGTTCGAAGGCTCACAGAGGGGAAGTGAGTCACCCCGAAGTCAAGCAAATCTCTTTCAGTAATTGGGGAACTAATTTCGTAATGGGAATAATATTTTAAAATATTACTTACTTGTTTTCATCTTCTACCACAAGAATCGGGTTCCCAGAATGCCATTGTACCATTAGAGCCCCAGGGAAAACAAGAGAAAAAAACCCTTTTTTACCTCAGAAAGGAGTAGGATAAAATATAAGTGAAATTCTCGTAAGGTAGGGAGGGTAGAAATCCCCCCTCCTCTTTTTCTATGGCTCAGAATGGGTTCAGCTAAGTAAGAGAGGATGTTGGGAGACACATGGATCCTACCCATCTCTTTGAGGATCAAGCCTGGAGGTAGGTTGGAATTTGGGGACTTGACTCATCCCAAGCTGCCCCTATATTAATATGGAAACTTCCATATCAAGGTGATAGATAGGAATGTAACAAGATTGGAAGGAAGAAGGAGAGAGACAGACATATAGAGACTGAATTAGTATTCCCAGGTGACTAATATTAGAGTCCCATGTCGTATAATGGACCAAGAAATTTTCCTGTACATCAAGATGAAAGAGGAAAAGGGTAGATAAGAGTCTATTATCTAGAAAGCTTCCTAGGGTGAGGAAATGACCGTGCTACTAAGAGCTACTGTGCAGGATTCCTGGAGCTGGGACCACATTGAAATCAAGTATATCCAGCCCAATACAGGGTCGAGTCAGAATCTGGGTCTTGAAAAAATGAGAAGACAGTCCCTGAATTCAGCAGCCCCACACTTCTCCATCAGATCCCAATCAGTGATCAGTGATCAGCTGGGCACAGTGCATTGCTGCAGAGAGCAGGGGAGTGAGAAATACAGAAGCACCCAAGGTCATGGAGATCCTATGGTGTTCAGAAAAGGAATAAAGTAGGAAAGGGTCACTGATTCAGCCTTTTTGTGAGTGATGCGCTCTGTCTCTTCCATGAGTAGTGGGCGTGATGGGCAGTTCAGTAAAGCCTTCCCTTCCCAGTTGAAGGACAAGTTCATGTTTCCCTACAATGATGTCACTCACTGTCACTCTGCCGTAGCAGAGTAATAGCAGTGTTCTTCAATTAGAGGGGGATTTTAAAGGTTATTTAACTGAACCCCTTTATCTCACAGGTGGGAAAAGCAAGGCTTTGTGAGATAAGGTGGTTTGCCCATGACCACAAAGAAAGTTAGTGGCAGAAGCAAGGCCAGAACTCATGCATCCTAACTCCTGGTGTTCTAGACCAGTCTGCCCTATACTTTGCAACCTTCCCTGTACTTAAGAGATCACAGCCAAAGAAAAAAAAACATCTGGTCCACATGATGAAAGTATGTGCCACTGATGGACAAGAGGCTGAACTCGAATGGTTTCTGGGAAATTTGTCAACTGTCTGACCTCTGAGACTCCAGTTCCATACACTTTTCCCTTGAGCTCCAGCACATCCAAAACTTGATACCCCTAGAAGAAGTAGCACAGTCATTGGGACTTGCAAAATTCCAAGAAAATACTGACATGTGGATGGCAGGAATCACAGTGTTCTCTTTCTTCTCTAACAGAATCCACAGGATGCCAAAAAGACAAATGCATTTTTTCTCCTCCAAATTATTCCTCCTACAAATGTTAAGTATCTCCATCTGGGAGACATTTAACATTTCAAGCAGCTATTGCTGATCTGTAGGAGGACTAGCCACGTATCAACTGCCTCCCCAAAATAACTCCCCGTATTGCTGCAGGAACTGCCAAGATCCAGCCCAGACAGGAGAGAAACAATGCGTCTGGGAGGCCCCAAGTAAGAGAGCAAGAACAACCATTCCCTCACCTGAGACCATCCACTCTTCTCTCCTCAGAGGTGTGTTTTGATGAGACAGAGTATGGATGCCATTGCATCCCTCTCCTGGAAGGATGGGTTTCCAGAATTTCATTAGTGATGTTCCCTCAGATGACAGTCTCATGTTTCTTCTGACACCTTAAGTTCATTCAGATACCGACAGGAAATCACATACATTTCCTGATAGGCTGAGTGAAAACACGACCCATAAAAGATGCAGTGATGGGAATATCTGAGCTCTGAATAAGATCCAAGAACTTGTCTTCACCACTTCCCCTTCTGCTCTGCTTAAATTTGCCAAGTCCAGCCATGGGGGAATGAATACCAGACTAACATCTCCAGGCCACTAATCCTGCATTTATCCATTTGCTCACTCTTTATTTATTTGTTATCTACAGTGTGGTGGTAGCTAGGAGGGGAGCCAAGGATAGAGGAGACACAGAGGCTCTGTCATCACAGAGTGCATCAATTAATGGGGAAGGTGTATAAAATATGTCCACACTGGGGCACCTGGGTGGCTCAGATGGTTAAGTGGCCAACTCTTGATTTCAGCTCAGATCATGATCTCAGGGTCGTGAGATCAAGCCCTGGTATTGGGCTCTGTGCTGGGCATGCAACCACCTCATTCCCTCCTTCCTTCAGTGAAAGTGTCATATCCTTAGCCCAGAGTATGCTCAGGGCCATAGAGGAGCTAGGACTCGGGCATATTAAGATACATAAAACATGACCATAAGAGTTGTCCCTAGTGGGCAAATCAGAGAAGGTGAGGAGAAAGTGCAGTATAGGGTGACAAGAGCAGTAAGTGAAAGACCACAGGAGACCAGAACAGAGGCGGGCCCTTGCCTCTGGCATGGGAGGCCAGGAAAGACTTCCTGCTGGGAAGGAAGCAGAACCAAACGCCAAAGATGGAAGGAGAAGTATGTTTCAAGGAGTGCTTGGCATGGGCACAGGCTCTACAGTCAGACTAGGGGGCCGCATGCCAGGTGGGTAGGTGGCGAGAGAGTGGAACCTGATGAAGGTGTTTGCATTTTCTTAGCACGGGAGTTCCTCCATCCATTTGTCTATTTGTGCGAGTGCAATGGAAACAGCAACGTTGTTGATTCGCACCACCACCGGGAGTCCTGCTGGCAGCCCGTGCCCGGTGGGAAGGTCTCGCTCTGCAAATGTGCAAAGCTACTGTCTACCACTTATTTGTCGGTATTCCCTTCCCATTTTATGCTGTTGGTTCTCTTTCCTCCATGTGTGGGTCTCAGTCACTAACGACTTCATTGAAAACAGGGAGTAAGTCCTCCGAGCAGCTAGCACAGGGCTGAGCCACATGGTAGATGCTCAGTGTATACCTGATGATGTATTGGGCTTGGGGCGCATGCGTGCTTATGTGCGTGCGCGCGTGTTTCACTGAAGGGGTGTTCCGTGTGTGATTCTGTAGGGGCTGAAAGACGGGCTTGTTCTTGTATTTGACAGACTAGTAAGATATTTCTCCAGCGTTTATCATGATTGCTAATGCTTTCTTTATATATTCAATTCTTTGTTCTCTCCTGTATGAATGATACTTAATTGGCCAGGAAGATAATCTTTTGAAAGAGAGACGTTTTTAGGTAATCTTTGTGTTTATATGTGGTCCACAGCAGTGACTGGCTACCTGAACACCTGTCACCAGATGGTTAAAAAATAAAAAAATGTATCTATTTTAAGTTTTGGGGAAATTTTGATATCTGATAAGTCCCTGTGTATCATTTAAAGGAGAGAAAGTATTATGTTATACTAAACATGTGAAAGTATTGTTGAATATTAAAAAGAAAGAAAAGTTAAAAGTAAGGCATCTCGTGTCGCTGTTAATATGATGCTGTGCTTTGCATATCTTTGTATTCTTTTATATATGTGGTATCAATGTATGCTTTTGAAAATTAGGATTGGATGGTTAGATACTGACTTACAGGATGCATTTTAAAATGGTATAAATAGCGTGTAGACAGACATTAAATCCTCTTATGTGAACATAATTTTTAGAAGCTACATAGTCTAAGAACCTGAGTCTTGAGGGGAAAATGGTCATTCATCCAATAATGCCACAAATAAATAAGGAATTTCTGCTTCGATAAGCTGCAAAGGAGATGCTCTTAGTGAAAGAGTAGATGGTAGGGGGTTTGACCTGGAAGTCAGGCAAAGCTTCCACAAGAGGCTGAGGACTGGTTGAAATCTAAATGATAATTCCAAGTCATCACCAGACAGGGATGGGACAGAGATGGCATGAGAAGGGACTTTGTGCCAAGTGCCGGCAACAGAGAGCAGGAAACTTGGGGAGTTCTGTTTTCTAACTGATTTTCACTGCTATTTGTAGGTCTTTACGTTGCCTCTGGCCATTCTGTTGAACTTTTTCATACTTCCGATTATTTTCCAGTTGACTTTAACTGTGTTTTCTAGAGCTGTGCTCATATCACTTGTGACTAATCCTAAGGGCAGTGGTGTTTTCAGCCTTTGCCATGTGTCAGGCCCCCGCACCAAGGGCTCTGCCCACGTCTGCTTGTGTAATCCTCACTGTCCTTTATGGGGCAGGTTCATTGTTCCTCGGACACAGGAAACCGACACTTGTACCGGCTAAATAATTTACCAAAATGGTGTTCAATTGCTAGTGAATGATGCAGCTGGGATCCAGACCCAAATCTAATGCGTGTGTGTGTGTGTGTGTGTGTGTGTGTGTGTGTGTCCAACCTGGCATTAAGCCAATCTTTAAAAAATTTTTTAACATTTTAAAAATTTATATTTGATTCTGAACCCTTTTACTAAAAGTCAAAGCATCCAGGAATTTCTGTTTTTAATAGGAAATTACATTTTTATTGTGGAAAGAACGCTTAACATGAGAGCTACCTTCTTAACAAATTTCTAAGTGTACAATACAATGCTGTTATCTGTAGGTGCACTGTGGTCCAGCAGATCTCCAGAACATATTCATCTTGCAAAACTGAAACTTGGTATGAGTTGAACAGCAGCTCACTCTTCCCTCCTCCCCATAGCCCTTGGCAATTCCCATTCTTCTCTTCCTCTGTATGAGTGGGACTCTTTCAGAGGCCTCATCTGAAACCACACAGTGTCTTACCATAATGTCCTCAACGTGCATGCATGTTGTTGCATGTGGCAGGATTTCCTTTTTCCTTTTTTTTAAAGGCTGAATAATATTCCGTTGCATACATATATATATATATATTTTCTTGATCCATCCACCAGTCGATGGACATTTAGGTTATTTCTATATCTTGGCTTTTGTGAATCCTGCTGTAATGACACAAGAATGCATATATCTCTTTGAGATCCTGATTTCAGTTCTTTTGGATAAACACCCAGAAGTGAGATTGCTGGATCATAAGGTAGTTATGTTTGTAATTTTCTGAGACACTTCCATATCATTTTCCATAGTGGTTGCGCCAATTTACATTCCCAGCAATGGTGCACCAGGCTGACAGTTTCTCCACATCCTGGCCAACACTTGTCGTCCTTTGTCTTTTTGGTAATAGCCATCCAACAGGTGAGATGTGACAGCTCATTGTCATTTTAATCTGTAACCTAATATTTTGGGGTTTTTGCTTGTCTTTTTAAATATTTAAACCGTTGAAAAGCAGGGACCCTTGTTTTTTAAAATTTATTATTTATTTATTTATTAAAAAGATTTTATTTATTTGAGAGAGAGAGAGCACAAGCAGGGGGAGGGGCAAAGGAGAGGGAGAAGCAGGCTATCCCCTGAAGAGGGAGCCCAATTTCGGGGGAGTTGCTCATTCCCTGGACCCTGGGATCATGACCTGAGCCAAAAGCAGATGCTTAACGGACTGAGCCACCCAGGTGCCCTGGGACCTTTGTTTTGTCTAGGACTTCAGTGGGAGTGTTTCTGGTGTTTGTAGGTGGATACAGTGTTGGTTGTTGATACGTGAGAACCATTCTTTACAAGGTTAACCAAGTATTTCTCAATTCCAAGTCAGAGATGAATACAGAATTTTGTCAAAACCTTTAGGTATTTGATTATGGTCTTTCCTCTTTGACCCACTGCTATGATAAGTTATGTTAATAGAGTTTTGAATATTAAGTGACTTCTAATAGTAAATCATCCTTGGTTTCCTGGAGTAAAATCTACTTGGTCATGGTAAATTACCCTTCTGAAGCACAGCTGAGTCGTGCTTGCTGGTATTTTATTTAGTGTGTTTATATCTATATCAATAAGTAAGATTGGACGAGAGCTTTCTCCTTCTTTGGCTGTAGTTACCAGCTCTCAGCAGCAGATGCATGCCAACCCCACTAAAGAAATTAGGGCACATTTTCTCTTTTTATTTCTTTCTAACATAACATAAGACCTACTTACTATTAAAATGTTGAAATAGTTAACATTTAGAATAATTTGGGCTATGTATCTTCTGCAGAGGTGATTTTTATATGACTCACTCCAATTTCTACCAAAGTTCTACTCGGATTCCCACTGAGTCATTTTTTATCATTTATATTTTCCTAGAACACCCATCAGTATCATTAAAAATTTCAAATTTATTTGGTATATGATTTTGTATTTATTATACATTGCATTATCTTCTAATTTATGAATTTATAGCTATTTTATTTTATTAATTCTCCTTTGTGTTGAGAGGCTAACTAAAGCATGGGTCAGAAGTGAGTCCCAGAGGGCGCCTGGGTGGCTCAGATGGTTAAAGCATCTGCCTTCGGCTCAGGTCATGATCCCAGGGTCCTGGGATCAAGTCCTGCATCGGGCTCCCTGCTCCTTGGGAGCCTGCTTCTCCCTCTGCTTCTCTCTCTCTCTCTCTCCCTCTCTCCCTCTCCCTCTGTCTCTCATGAATAAATAAATAAAATCTTTAAAAAAAAAAAAAGAAATGAGTCCCAGAGCAGGGTGGCAGGATTTTGATTTCACCTCTGCTACATGATCTTAGGTTCATCAATTCTCAATTTCTTCATTTGTAAAATGAAGATAATAACAGTATCCTCCTTGTAACATTTTTAATAAGAGCTAACCACCACGAGGCACAAAACTAATAGTATTTGCTATTATTCTGTTTTCTAATTTTTTTTTAATATTTCTGTTTACAAGTAAAATAGTATTCAGGTTTATGTATTCACTATACAGGTTATTTGTTTTCTTAAATTATTGAGTTTTTAAAAAATCTCCCCTTCATTTCTTTCTTATACTTTTCTTATTTTTCACTTGCTGCCTTTGAAAAAAATTAATATGCTTTCTTTAGTTCATTTCTCTTCATCCTTTCTTGCTTGATGATAAAATCTCAGGCTAAAATCTTGGACCATCACATTTTTGTATTCTGTTTCCTCAGATAAGTTATTTCTAAATAATCTATAACCAATGTTTTAATTTTCTCATTACCAACATGTTATATAGGACGGAGACTTTTAATTTGTAAAGGCTTGGAATTTTCTAGTTTTTCTTTGTTCATTAGATTTTAAAGACTATTTTCCATTATATATGCCCAGCAAACTATAATTTTTCTCTGTATTTTATATACACTTCTATGTTCTCTATATATGCTCAGGGAATGTGACCTGAACTAGTGTGTATGACCTAATATTATATAAATTTGGGAAATTGTATTAATTAATCTCTTGAAAGAAGTTTCATTGTCTTCTTGATATAATATTTAAAAGTCTATTCAATCAATATTGTATTATCAAGATCCCTTACATCCTTATTTATTGGTCTACTTAATCTGTCAAAAACTCTGAGTGTTAAAATATCCCAGCACCAAAGTGTTTATATCATCTGCCCCTTATATTGCTAGTAATTTAGCTCTAGGTATTTAACCATTTCAGTAAGTAAACATTTATGACTGTTGGTCTGCCTTGTGCATTGCATATTTATCAGTGTAAATAATCTGTTCTATTTTAAGATATTTTACTTGAATCCTACAGTGCCTGACATTCATTTTGCAGCCCCCGGTTTAACTTTTGTTTGCAATAGACTGGCACCTCTTTGCTTATTCTTTTGCATTTAACCCAAATAAGTGATTTTATTTTAGGTCTGGCCAATGTAAACAGAATGAGGCTCGATTCAAATTTTGACCCGATCTCAGAATCTCTGACTTTTCATTGGGGAGCTTAAAAAAATTACATTTATTGCCAACCCGTTTGCTTGGGTTTATTTCTCTGATTTGTTTTCCAGTTTCCTCAGTTTTATTAACTGTTCCCCATCCATTTTTTTTTTTACTATAAGTGGCATAATAATGAAGTAGTTAAAAATGAACCTGGATCAACCTCCAGCTCTCTCACTAGCAGTGGGCATTGTGTCCGATAACCAGGAGTACAATTTGAGGCATACAGATTACCTGGAGTGCATCCAGACAAAGTTTCTGTCTTTGTCTGACAAACTTCTGTGAAAGTTGCAGCATATTCCTACGTGAGGAATAGATGAGGAGATTAGACTGGGGGAAAAGTTGAAGTGCTGATTGCCATGGAGAGAGAGAGAGACAGAGGCGGGGAGATAGAGGCAAATTAGAGTGATTTTGTAGAACTTCTGGATCAGAATTCTAAACTGAATATATAGGTCTCAGGAAGTCAGCTATGGAAGAAATTCCAAAATTGGACTTTGTTCCTCCATAAAGTCATGAGTTCACAGTCATTTGAGATGTACAAGAAAAAAAAAACTGGACAACATCAGAGTGCACTTTAGCTGATTCATGTTTTGATCAGAGGCTGCAACTCATTCAGATCGTTCAAAACTCTGAAGATCTTTAATTACTGGAGAAATAGTGACATTCACAAGATCCTGGTCTCTTTTAACATTGTAGTCTTTTGAACTTCTTAGATGAGAATTCTGATTTTGATTCTGTAGAACAGCTTTCAAAAGAAAGTCCCGTGCCCAAACATCCTATATGGATGTGTGGTTTGTATGAAGGTCTGTATCTATACATAACTACATAGACAGAGTTCTTAACACCTGGCAAAATATTAGAATTGGCTGGGGTGCTTAAAAAACACCAACGTCTAGTTCTCATTCAGGGTGTTTTGATTTAACCTTTCTGGGGTTAGAGCCCAGAGAGTGTTTTGTTTGTTTTGTTTTGTTTACAATCTCCCCAGGTGATTCTAATCTGCAACCAAGTTAAGAAACACTGGCATAGAGAAGGTTACCATTGATTTCCCTTTGGGCACACTTGGCAAACATTTGTGCTTTGCCTCTGGTGCATCCGTTTTTCCATTTCAGGCCACAGCCCCCTATTTTGGTTGGGAATTCCTCACTTCTGTCTTTCTATCTGTGCAGCTTTGGAGGTGTTCACTCCGTCGATTTGGGTTGAACAAGACTCTCAGACTTCAGTCAGCCAGGACTTTGCAGGAGGCTTCCTCATTTCAGCTGGATTTGAACTTGGAGAAGCTGGAAGCCCCGCTGGATCCTCAGAATGAAGCTTGCACAGAGAAAGATAGGGTTGAAAGATGGACAGAAACTGAAACTTGAGTGCTGTCACACTGGTGGTCATTGTTCTCTCCATTTCACAGATAAGGAAACCGAGGCTAGGTGAGACTCAGTTACTTGTCCCAAATGTCCAGGAGACAGGATTTGACTCCATGAAGGTCAGATTTCAAAAGTGAGGCCATTTCTGCTGTAAGACACCGCCACAACTAGTAAACACACCATCTCCTCTGAGTGAGAGAAATGATGAATTTTGAAACTAGTAGGTTTGAGTTTGAGTCTATCAAGGAGATTTTATGCTCTTTTGGCAATGCCTGTGTTCGATGGGATAAACACATACTTCTGTTTCTCAGGATAATTCACGGATTTTGTCTGCTTGGTTTTTGCTCACTTTCCACAGAAAGAGTACTAACTCTTATAGAAATGCTAATGAGTGTCTCTTCAGTTGTCCTCTCTTGGAGTTTTTCTTTGGGTATATTCTTGCTGGTTCCCCAGATATAAGTGCATAGCAAAGAGTGGGGAAGGTATGGAATGCTCTGGAAAGAGAAGAAAGAGAAGACCCAGAAACAATCAAATGTGAACCACGGTGTTTTAGGATGGTGTGTTTTATATTTTTTAGAAGAGCTTCCCTGAGCCATCCCTGAGCCATCCCAGCAGAGTCTAAGAAACCCTGCCAGATCTAGGTGGGCTGGGGGAACTATAGGACATAGGAACAATATGTACTAAACCCTTGCTGTGTAAGTGACAGGAATGGGATTTGATTTTCAGACACAGTTGCTTTGTTACACTCCACGCCTGCAAAGCACTTCTAACTCCATCACTGTTCCGCTTTGCTGATAACCAGAGTCATTATGAATTTTAAGACGATCAGAGTTATCTTGAAGGTTATCAAGATTTTCTCTTCTTTGGGTGATGTTTATCAGGCTAACCTTGGGACTGCTCAGAAATGGCAGAGTTGTTCTCTAAGATGGGGAGATGTGAGTCTGGCCTGAATATTTCTTTAAAAAGAAAGGAGGGGTGCCTGGGTGGCTCAGTTGGTAAAGTGGCAGACTGTTGGTTTCAGCTCGGGTCATAATCTCAGGGGTTGTGGGATTGAGCCCCATGTCCGGCTCTGTGCTCAGCATGGAGTCTGCCTGTCCCTCTCCTTTTGCTCCTCCCCCTGCTTTCTCTCTCTCTCCCTCTCTCTAAAAGAAATAAATAAAATCCTAAAAAAAAAAAAGGGAAACCAAAAAAAAAAAAAAATCAGATTCCAAGGAGTTCCCCTTCATTCAGACTGAGTATTTAATTCCAACGAGGAATCAGAATGGGAAGGGATATTTTCATATTCTGTCCCAACAAGCACTTTGGTGGGTTCATCTGGTATCCTACAGTGATAGCAACCAACTGTGATGATCCTAAGCAGGGCCTTCTTCAGAGCATTTGTGATTAAAAGCCCAAGAAGCATGTTGAAGCAATAATACAGCGTATTTTACAAACCAATTTAATTAAACTTGGCTAGCCATGGGAAACTCCACCCAACTAGCTGGTCAATGGGATATCATGGTTAACTAAGGGAGAGGCCAAATTAGGCCCAGACCCCAGAGACTGTTTCAAGTCCCAGCAGTGAGACTGCTCACCTTTTCTCATCTAATTGCAGCCGTCAGTTTAATCCTTAAAGAATTATGTCCAATTGGTTTCCATCTGTCTGCATTTGTAAATGTCATTCAGCCCAGCGTGTGTTGTAAAGATTAGCTGTGCCTTCATCGTTTTGTTAGCATGAATCAATAATGTGGGTTTCTCGGCTCGCTGAATTTTTAAAGTCATCTGTGAATCAATGTAAGCTATGTGCAGCACCCCTTATAACATGCTAATTTGATACCACTGGATAAAAGGCCTCGTTTTGGGTGACATTACTGAAAATTTTAAGATTAGCTTTAAGGTTAGCTTAACTATAGAGGAGACATGCTATGTTATGTCATTTTGCTGATACACACTCATGGATTCCATTCTGGGGGAAGGGGTAAAATGAGATGATCAAAAATCTGCACAGAAGCATGGTCCAAGAAAATGCAAAACAAAGGCCCCTACCAGAAGCTTTGTGATGGGCCCTTAAAAATATCCACCAATGGTTCAAAAATGCCTCTTGGAAGTGTAGCAGTGGTGCTGGAAATTATATCCTATGAAGAAAACGAGGGGGGTATAATGCATTTCCTGGAAATTGCACCATAAAAGGGGTCCATCTTTCTTCAAAGCAGGTGAAAAGCAAGCAGTACTTATGTGGTAATCCCATAAGGTTGTTTAATATTTTTTTCCATTGCAGAAAATTCACAGTCAGCTTACGTGACGCTTTGATAAAGCCAAACCTTTCCTAAGCCTGTAGAAATGGGTGTTGATACAATGCTGTTGTTAATCACTAAAAGATCCCCTATAAAAATATTCAACTTCATTAGTTATAAAAGACAACAATTTAATTTATCAAATTGGCAAATACTGAAAAACTATTAAAGCTGCTGAGGATGGGGTGATTTACTGCTGGGAGGTGTGTAAATTATTGCAGTCTTTCCAAAAAGCTATTTCAAAAAAGTATCTAAAGTCTTAACATCATCTTACCCTTTTAAACCTGATAAATCTGGTTTTAGTGAATATTCAAATTTATAGGCAAACATCTGTGCTTAAATATGTTTATCACTGTATTAGTCCAAATAAAAACTATGGCAACAACCCAAACATCTAACAAAATGAGTGATTGAAATAATTATAATCTTTCCCTTTGATAAATTATCCCAAATTCATAAAAAAGGCGCTTTGCAAAGAATTTATAATTTCCTGGAGAAATCTTTAAATGTAATGTTAGAGGACAAAACCAAGAGGTAAAGTCATGTGTGTGACACCATCTCATCTATGTCAAAAGTACATAGTATTTTGGGAAAGGTGCTGTAAGTTAACACACTGGGATGTTAAGAGTCATTCATTCCATAAATAGGTGTTTGTCAGGGACTACTTTTTCAGAAACTGTTCTAGAACTGGAGGTTACAGTGGTAGTAGACAAGTTCCTGCTCTCATGAAGCTTACCTTTTATTAGGAGACATAATAACAAAAAAATCAAGACACTCTTTGGAAGCAGTTAAGAGTTATAAAGAAGTCAACTATGACAGTACGCTTGAATGGTGTCAGCAATGAGGGGCAGGGTGGAGGGCTTCAGATCGAACATCAAGGAAGCCTCTGAGGAGGTGATAGTTAAGCTGATCTGAAGACAGGGAGGGAGCAATGTGATGATCTGGTTGAAGAGTGTGCCAACCAGAGGAAGGAACCCGTGCAAAGGCAAGGACAGTTGGGTGTGTTCTAGAAATATAAAGGACAACTGCTGGAGATTACCGTGTGAGGAGGCATAGTCCAAAATAAGCAGATCTTGGAGGCTAGAGTAGGCATTTAAATCTCATATGTATGTGGTGGGAAGCCTTGGAGGCCTCTGAGCTAAGGTGTGACCTAATATAATCAACATTTTAAAAACACCCAGATGCCTTTGGAAATATAATGTAGGGGTCAAGAGAGAAAACAGAGGAAGCAAGTAAGTGGCTTTTGCATGTTCCCTTTGATTCAGCAAAGGTAATTTATCTTCTGGTAATTTATCATGTGGATATAATTGCATATACAAAAATACTACATAAAAGTTTACTGCAGTATCGTTTGTGATAGCAAACCCAGCTGTCAAAGGATAGGTTACTGGAATACATTCTGTTACAGCCATATAATGGGATACTAAGCAACTACGTAAAGAGTAAGGAAGCTTTCTCCAAGTATTCATATGGAAATATCTCTACAGATATGGTAGAGTGAGAGGAGAACAGGATGTATCATGTGCTAACATGTAAAAAGCTAAATAGGGTGGGAATGGGCCAATGAAGAATGAAGGTATACATATTTTGATACAGTTTGAGTTTGAACATGTGTCCCATCTATTCAAACAACATTAAAATAGAATATGGGGATTTCAGCCATCCAGGGGAGGGATAATGGAGATGCTAAAACAGTGGCATTATAGCTGGGGAGAAGTTGATAGAATTGGGATATGTTTGGTAGACTCTGTGTATGGAATTTGCCTGGGGGTTTGGTTGTGAGCTGTGAGGGAAAATCACAGGTGATCCCTAAGATTTTGTTTTGAGAGATGGATGGTCGTGGTAATTCCTGAATTGAGGAGGACTGGAGTAGAAGGTAGCTTTGGAAGGAAAATCAGAAGTTCTGATTTTTGAAGTTAGGTTTGAGATGTTAGAGACATCCAGGTAGAAACTGGGGAGGCAATTGAATGTAGGAGTCTAGAGGCCAAGGTAGACATTGGATCTGGAGATATAAACTTAGGAGGCATCAATATATAGGTGGTTTTTAAAGCCATAGAGTTAGATGAGATTACTTCCTGGCTGAGGAGTGTACTTGGAGAGTGCACTTGCCAGGGCTGAGCCCCGTGACACTTACTATTTCATGTCAAGAGGAAGATGAAGATCCAGGAAAGGAGACTGAAAATCTGGGCTCTGGAGTTAGGAGGAAAACTGGGATTTTTGTAGTGACACAGCAGTCAAGAGGAAACGTTAAGTATTCCAAAATGGTAGTAATTATCTATGTCACATGTTCCTGGGCAATAAAACAAGAGTTTAGAGAAGCGACCATAGGATTTATCAATATGATGGCCATTCCTGATTTAGGATAGGGCCATGATGTGGATGAGTGTTCTGGAAAAGATGTAAGGTGGGAGGTGAAGAAGTGGGAATGGTGACTAAAACCACTCTTTTGTGGAGTGTCATTTGTTTGTTTTGAAAAGGAACAAAGGCATGAGGAAATGTCTGGAAAAATGTGATGGTCAGGGGCTTTGGCTTCTTTTTCTGTCAGATGAGAAATACTGGGGCATACTGGTATGAGACTGGGAATGGTGCAGTAGAAAGAGGGAAGCTGGTGGTGTGGCAAAGGGGATGATAATTCAAGGACACCAGACCTGGTGAATCTTTGAAAAGATGAGAGGAAACAGGATCTAGAGCCAAGTGGACAGGTTGGCCTGTGAAGTAACCCAGCTCTTTTCCATTGTCAATGTGGTTGCCACTGGAAGGTCAGGCTAATGGACTGTTATTGCCTTGATTCTCCTCATCTGAAAAATGGGGAATATATGGTACATACCTCATGAGATAAGATAAATAACAATGTCTGATAAGTGGCATACTTTCAGTAAATAGTAGTCTTTTTTGTTATTTTATCTGTGTGTTTTTCAAATATTCCATATTAAGCATCTGCTACAGTAATGTGGAAATGTATTTTAGTATTCTGTCTTATATTTCCTGGTCAGAATGAATAATAGAAATGCAAGAGTGACCCAGACACCCTCAGCACAGTGAGAGTTTTTCAGCACCAAGGACAGCAAACTAAATACTAATCAGCTCATAAGATTTCAGCATAGCATGGCTTAGAGGCCAGTCACTCTTACAAATACATAAAGGTGGGGGGAGGAGTAGGAAGGAAGCAAGCCTTAGATTGAGCCCTGCGGGAAATTCCACTTCCCACT
The DNA here is from genome assembly GCF_037043125.1 of Eumetopias jubatus. Taxonomy (NCBI): domain Eukaryota; kingdom Metazoa; phylum Chordata; class Mammalia; order Carnivora; family Otariidae; genus Eumetopias; species Eumetopias jubatus. Next base: position 82,344,159 of record NW_028274818.1, read on the forward strand.
TGCAAAGAACAAAGCTGGGCTTTTTCTTTGTGGTGTTTCTGCTGTTTGCACATAGTACTGGCATTGTATGAAGCTCTGCTCCCTATCTCCCGGGAACCCAGTGTGTTTGTGCCTGTTTAGAGAAAATCGAGGGAGAGCAGGGAAATCAGACTCGGTGTTTCAGAGGCGAGCTTATAGGACACCTGCAATGCGGGGAGAATGGCAGATTACATTGGGATGCGACGTGGGCCTGAGTTCTGAATATGTTGACTTTATCTTTTAATAATGCATTTCATTAGGAACAGGGGCTATTGATGTACTCGGCAAATAAAATGCATTCTTCACAGGCTGCCTCACTCTTCAGTAGTTCCTTAAGCAGAGGGAGAAGAAGCAATGCTTGATGACTGTATCTATCTCTTATTAAAAATTACCCACCAGTGATTCTAGGGAAGGGAAGGGAACCAAATCTCACCAGACTCCTGTTTTGAACCAGACTCTTCACATAGCTGAGATCGTTTAATCCTCCCAAATACCATTAAGGTAGGCATCAGCCTTATTTGTACAAAGGAGACAGCTCTGAGAAGTTTCGTAACTTACTCAAAGTTACATAGCTCACGAGTAGCCAGTTGACATCAAGGCTTTCTTTCTGTGTTTGTTACCTGTTCCTCCGAACCAGGGTTTCTCAACCTCAATGCTACTGACATTTTGTGTTGGATAATTTGTGTGTGTGTGTGTGTGTGTGTGTGTGTGTGTTGGAGAGGAGGCTATCTGCTGTCCTGTGCATTGTAGGAGATTTAGCATCATCCCAGGTGCAGTAGCCTCCTCCCACCCCCTGCTTGTGATAACCAAAAATATCTCCAGAAATTGCCAAATGTCTCCTGGGAAGCCACAGTTCCCCAGACTGAGAATCCCTGGTCTACATGATGCTGCCTAAACATTGTCTCTACAGCTCATAGCCCAGCAGCAGCTTTCTAGATTGTGGGCATAGATCATATTTGTGTGTGCTGTTCATTTTTTCATACACCCAGTTTTTCAACTGCCCATCGATACTTTCTGAGTGTCTACTCTAAGCCAGGCACTCTGCTAGGTACTGAGGTAAGAAGATGAATGGATCATGGTTCCCTTCCCTCGGGGCATGCATTCTGATGAGACAGACAGCAGCTCAGTGAGTGCAAAGCCAATTGCTCCTCAAGTCTTTGAGAAAGAAGGATCTACCAGGTATGCACGGTCCACAGGCTGACTTAAAAGATAACTTGTCTTCTGTCCTTTTGCTTTCGGATTATTCTGAGTTTCTAGTGAGTGAAACCTTAGTGACTCAGCTGACAGGATTTGTTTTTAAATATTTTATTTTGATATAATATACACAGAGCAAAGGACACATTTCATATGTGCAAAGTTCGGAGAATTCTTACATATATTCCTACTTGTGTACCCACCACCATTCAGGGTCAAGATGCAGAATATTTCTATCATCCAAGAAGTTACTTTTATGCCTCTTAGTCAGTGGAAGCCCCCGCAACAATAAACACTATACAATTTCTATCACCATAGATTAGTTTTGCCTGTTCTTGAACTTCATGTAAGGAGAATCATTACAACATGTTTTCTTTGGTGTCTGTCTTATTTATCTCGTCATTACATTGCGAGATTTATCTATACTGTGGCATGTAGTGGTGTTTCATTCTTCTTTATTGCCATATAAAATTCCATGAAGTAAATATTGCCATGGGTTTTTTTTTAATCCATGTTCCTACTGATGAACATTTAGGTTGGTTTTCAGTTTTGCCTGCTATTAATAAAGCTGTCATAAACATTTTTAATCTGTGTCTTTTATTAGACATGAGCACTCCTTTCTCCTGGGCACACACCTAGGAGTGGAATTGCTGGGTCATAGGGTAGATAAATATTTAGCCTTAGGAGCTACTGCCTGGCTTTTTTCTGAAGGGTCTATACCAGTCTACACCCCACCTAACAGCTCTTGAGAGTTCTGGTTGCTCTCAGGTGTCTTAAGGCATTACAGGTTAGTGTGATACGTAACTAAGGCAGGTATTTTAACCCTCAGGTTGCAGGCAGCAGGGGGTGAGGTGGGGAAAAGGACACATCACTTTTGTCCCACAGGCTTAACCTCTGTCACAATCCCCACACCTGGCCACCTAAGGCTCCAGAAGAGAGACTCAGTGGGTCAGACCCACTAGTGGAGAGCTGCATGAAACTGTTTCTCCAACCCTGAGCTGCTGGTGAATAATAGCTGGCATTATGGAGTTGAGAGAAATCATAGAACATCCAGCAGCCTGATTTCTTTCCTGCCTGTGAGAGACACACATGAGGGGGTAGTTTTGTCATGCAACAGAGACACAAAGCTCTTCAAGGCACCATGGTGTTATACAGAGAGCTCTGGGGATCCTGTCTCAGCTCTGTTATGGGACCAAGGAGAATGAATCTAAATTCTCTGAGGTCATTTCCAAACTCACAATACTGCCTTGCCTAACCACCCCCTCCAGGGTTGCTGAGTGATCAAATGATAATATGTACATGAAGAAAAGTATGCCCCTGAAGACATGACTGTTTTTCCAAGGTGGTACTGTGGTCACCCTGCTGTTGGTCCCAGGGATCGGGAGCCAGGGAGAAGCTGCATACAATGGTGGAAAGCATGTGGGGCTAATAGTAGCATCCTCATTCACTCACCACCGTAGGTTCTGGATTACTCAACGTCACTTTTCTGGTTCTGGGTGTCCCTGTCTGAAATCATGTCTTGGACCAGGTCATGTCTGCTGGCATTCCATTGGAGCCATTGGAAGAATGAGAATATAAATGACGTCACATCAGTCCTCATTGTTTGCTCAGACCCCACTAGAGAGAACTATGTTGGCTAACTTTTACTGAGTTCCCGGAACTGTCCTAAGCACTTTATATGCATCATATTGTGTATTCCTCGCAACCAACCTCATGAGGAAGGTGCCATTATTTTTCTCATTTTACTGATGAGAAAACTGAGGCACAGAGAAATTAAATAAAACTTACATGAAGTCCCGTAGTTAGCTAAGTAGAGGCAGTACTTTAAGCCCAGCCAGACTGATTCCTGAGCCAAGTCACTAAGGCTCTGGTAGGAGACTTGAATAGGTGACCCCATCATATGGGAAGGAAGGGAGTTTGGCGAAACAACTGGGAACCAGGTATACCCCCTTGCCACTTACTAGCTGATGTGCCCTCAAGCCAATGCCTTCAGCCTACTAGGTCTCAGTTTCTTCAACATTAAAATGGGATAAGTATTTTCTATCTCACAGGATAATTGTAGGAATAACATGGTGCCCAAGACAACAGTCAATAACTGTTAGTTCCCCTTTCTCTAACACTATGTAAGTCAGGGTAGAAATGAAGCATGGCAATTGGAAATGATCTTACCTCCCGTCTCCTTGCCACAAGAGAATGTTCTTGGAATAAGGCCAGGCTAAGAGCTGAAGTGCAATGTAATCTGCCTGAGTAGGAAGAAAACATGAGTTAAACTGGACTTTTACCCTTTATTAAATTCCCCCCATCCTTCCCAGCCTATCATAAAAGTAAAAACTGCTTATTTTAGGAAATTGGAAAACATAGAAAAAAATGAAGAAAAGAAGGATCCATGGTGTTGGCACACAGATACAACCGCTGTTGAAATTTTGTTGTATTTCCTTCGAATATGTTTGCTTTTTAAAAAAATTGATAAAATCATATTGGATGTAAAGTTTTGTAGTTTGCCTCTCTGACTAAATAATATAACATGAACATTTTCCTATGATAATGGCAGTGTCTCTGTAATCATCATTAAATTAAGCTGCATGCTGTTTCATTCTATCATGATTTACTTATTCCCATACTGTTTCTAAATTTTCCATTGTTATTTAAAAAATACCAAGATGACCACGGTTTCATATACAAAAATTGATCCACGTTTCTAGTCATTTCTGTAAGGCACCGGCATTTTTAAAGGCTCATGATAGAAATAAAATAAAATTTTTTAAAAAAGGCTCATGATATACATTGCCAAATGGCTTTCTAGAAATGTTTAACCGAGTTCATGGTTAATAGTCCAACCAAGAGAATGAGAGTTTTCACTTTACCCATGCTAACAATGAGAATTAAGAGATTTCGAATCCTTGTTAGTTTGATTGTTAAAAAAATCTTATCCCATTATTTTAAATTGTAAATAGCTGGACTGGGAGGCTCAGGCCAGCTCTTGATTTTGGCTCAGGTTGTGATTTCAGAGTCCTGGGGTGGAGCCCTGCACTGGGCTCTGTGCTCAGTGGGGAGTCTACTTCAGGACTCTCTCTCCCTCTCCCTCTGTCCCTGCCCCCACTCACGCTCTTGCTCTCTAAAATAAATAAATAAATCTTAAAAAATAAAATAAATTTACAATTCTTTGATTTAAAATGTTCTTGAATATTCATATCATTTCATTTTTGATATTTTGGGTTTCTTTTAACCATGTTTTGAATTTTTTATATCTGCTTTTTTAAATTTTCATTTTTATTGTGACATAAACCAAAATGATGTGTATGTATGGTCTAAATCATCGTCATGGTAATCCAGGAAAACGCTAATTTCTCCACCATCCAGCTTATGAAACAGAACATTTCCATACCTTAGAAATCTCCTAGGTATTCCTCCTACAAATGTTTCCCTCCTTCTTTTTGAAGTAACCATAATTCTAACATTAGTGGTACTTATTTCTTTGATTTTCCTTATAGTTTTACTATCCATCATGCATCTCTAAAAACAAAGTTTGTTTTGTATGGTTTTGCCCTTTATTTAAATAGAATAATAATGTAGATATCCTTCTATGGCTTATTTCACCCCAAACCGATATTCGTCCATGTTAATGCATATACTAAAATTCATTCCTTCCGATACTGAATAGTATTACATTGTACACATGTTGGCTCCATATTTCTCTAAAGGAACCTGAGTCTCTGGTATGTACAGCTTCACCTTTACTTTGTAATATGTTATGTTTTAAGTCCATTTTAACATACATTGTAAGTACGCTATCCAGATTATTTGGTTCCTAATCTTACCTAGCATCTCTTTGACAATTAGAAATTATTTTTATTCCAGTATATGAATTTTTTCTTTTGTGACTCTTTCATTGTTTCAATATTTAGAAAGTTCTCTGTCACCCTTAAATGGGATTTTTTTTCACTATGTTCTTCTGCTTTGTTGTTCTTTTCCTTTTCTCTCTTTTGAGTATTTAGGTATGCATTTAACCATTTATACCATTTGGAATTTATTTTGCTTTACAGCAAGAAATGAACATGTTTGTTTTTGTTAAGTTGCTAACCAGTTGCCTTTTTTTTTTTTTAAGATTTTGTTTATTTATTGGTCGGGGAGAGAGAAAGAGCACGAGCAGGGGGAGTGGCAGGCAGAGGGAGAAGCAGGCTCCCCACTGAGCAAGGAGCCTGATATGGGCCTCAATCCCAGGACCCTGAGATCAGGACCTGAGCTGAAGGCAGACACTTAACTGACTGAGCCACCCAGGCATCCTTAATCAATTGCTTTTTAAAACATTATCAAATAACTCCTCTGTGCCAGGTATTGTCTGTTGACTCTCAGCCCACCCCTGTCCTGTCTATGCTCTGTTCTACACTGCCACAGCCAGGAGTGGGAAAACTATGTTTCCCAGAGTTCTTTGCCAGCTGGTGTTAGTTTCTGCCATTGGGAGGCAGTCACATGGATTAACAAGTAAGAAAAATGTAAAAGCTATTTTTCTGCTCGTGGCAACAGTAACAGCAGAAATGCAGACTCGTAGGCTCTTGATAACACTATCTTTTATGTTTTAATTCTCTAGCCCTAGAAGAGGTAGTAGTGTTCATCTCTGGGCAACACAAGACGTACCACTCTTTGTTCTTCTGGATTTTCCATATATTTGTAATCAATTTCCTGTAGTAATTTCCTTTCTGTTGGATATACCTGGATTGCTTTCAGTTTTCTTTTGTGTACACTGATAAATCTTCCTCTTCCTACTGATTTGCAATGCCAGGTTCATTGTGTGTATGCATGCGTGTGCATGTGCGCGTGCGTGCGTGCATGCGTGTGTGTGTGTGTGGTATGCAGAAGGAAGGAGGGGGAGAGAGGAAACAAGAGAGACTGTGTATTTGTTTTGGAGCTATCTATTTTGATTCCTTGATCTTGCCAATTAATGCATATGCATATTTATCATTATATTATTACAGCTTTAGCATACACTTCAGTATCTGACTGTGCAAATCTTCCCTCATTCTTTTTCTCATATGGTCTTCACTATTCTCATCTACTTATCAAACTGGGCTTTTAAGAAAAAAAATTTTAAAGGACAGTCGATTGTGTTCTGCTTACTCTAATCTTTCCCCCTGCATCTTGGTGAAGCTGAGAGCATTGCAGAAAGCTAAGAAAAGCTAACATTGCTTAACTGTGGAGAATCACAGAAGCGATCCCACATACACCTGCAAGCACACACTGTGCTTCCCCTTCCCATGGGCATAGAGGGCAGTTGTGTCTGGGTACACAGGTGATCAATTATCATCCATTCTGAGTGGTTCTTCCCTGCCACCTTGGGGTCACCCTACTTGGAGAAAGGCTGCCGAACTGTCATCTCTAACAATGAAAGGGATCTTATTTTCTCTGAGTCAGCCTGACTAACAATACCCAAGGTCAGAAGAGATATTTCCTGCAAGACCTTGCAATTTCTCAATAATCCTATTTGGGCTCATTGGATGAAATGGCTGTGGGAAAATGATCTGATCATTATTTTAAACACCGGGGCAATCATAGCAGAAGACGCCTCTGAAACATACTATCTGTGCTTTGGTAACTACTGGAAGGGAGAAAATTGGACAAGGTGCCTCATAGTGCTCTCCCCTCCACCTTTTTTTTTTTTTTTTTCGTAAGAGGTGACTCTCATAATATTCTGAAAGCACCCCTGGGACCTCCCCACTACGCTCCCCTCATGCTCTTCTGTTAAGCCTGATTTGGTTGGAGACAAAGGCTGCCCCCATTTTAGAAGCCCCAGCCCTGGGGAAGCCTCTGGCACTCTCCCCACACAGTTGGCTTTGTGTCTAAGACCGCTTTGGAACATGAAAGCACTCTCCAAGACCCTCAGGTCTTAGTATCCCCGAGAGTGGGGCACAGTGAGTGTGAAGAGCAGTGAAACTGTTTTAGAGGGAACATGGGGACAATGCCAAGGCTTGCCTGACAGGGAAAGCTGGTGAAGGGCAATGTGACTTTGCACAGACTTGGAGCAGAGTGGGAATCCACCCCCGCCCCTCTGCCCATCACCACCAGAGCTTTAGAGTTTGACTTCCTGGGTTTGAATTTTGTCTGCTACGCCTCCAAATAGCTGGATATTTTCTGTGCCTCAGTTTCCTTTCCTTAGGGCTTAGAATAGTGCCTGCATATAATAAACTATACATGTTAGTCCCTTCTTCCCCTCCCCTTTCCCAGCTGCTTCCTCTCCAACCTTAACTCATAGGTGGTTAATTGTCTAGGCTTGGGAGCCAGTCTGCCTGGTTCATATTCTGATTCTGCTAATTACTAGTTGTGTCACTCTCAGTGCGTTGCTTAACCTCTTTGAGCCTTACTTTGCTCCTCTGTAATATAGCTTAATACTAGTACCTCCTCATGGAGTCACTGTGAGGATTTAATTAATTAATTCACAGTAAACACTTAGACGAGAGGTTCTCAAATGGGGGCAGGTTTGCCTCCCAGGGGAAGTTTGGTAATGTCTGCAGACATTCTGGTTGTCACAACTGGGGTGCATGCTATTGGCATATGGGCAGAAGCCAGGGATGCTGATCCCACAGTGCACAGGACAGCCAGCCCCTACAAACAACGGAGAATTACCCTGCCCCAAATGTCGAGAGTGCCAGAGTTGAGAAACCCTAATAGACTGATTTGTGGCTGGGAGTGAGCACTCAGTAAATGTTGGCTGTTACCATTTGAGCAGCAGTTTTGTGCACTTGCACTGTGCCAGGAAACATATTATATTCTGGGAATATTGAGATGAATTACCTGCTGGCCCTGCCCTCAAGTGACTCAGTCTGGAGGGGAAGAGAGTATGAGGCTTTGGGACTGGAGGGTGAGGCAGGGAGCTTGGTCTTCGAGCAGCTGGGCAAAGGAAGCCCCCCTCCCTTTGTTTCATGGCTCTTCTGCTTGTAAAACCAGCCACACTTCCGGTGGGACACCAGGTAAATGGATAATTGGGATACGGTTTGGTGGCTACTCTGCAGGACTCTATGGACCCACATGGCAAGGCCCCCATTCGAGGAGGTGAGGACAGGTCTCTAAAAGGAGATGATGCTTGTTGCTACCTCGTGAAGGAAAAGTAGGAGTTAGGAAGTCAAAAGTGGGGAAGGGAAGGGCAGAGGAGAACTCACATACAAAAGGACAGAGCTATCATTTATTCAGTAAGTATCTATTAAGAATTTCATGTGGGCTGAGCACAGTTCTAGGCCCTGGGAATATAGCAATGAACCAAAGACAATATTGGTGCATCTATGGGGCTACAGTGTAGTGGTGGGGGCAGGATTCAGATAGCAAGCAAAAACATAGGTAATGTATCAGGTGCTGACAAGTACTATAAGCAGGAAAAAGAGAGTGTTTACAATATTAAATGTGAAATTAAGGGAGTCCTCAGTGCGGATATTCCTTGAGCAATAACCTGAAGAAAAAGAAGGAGGGAGCCTGTGGATATCTGTGTTTCTAGCAAAGGCAGTGGCTCATGCAAAGGTCCGGAGGCAGGAGCTTTTCTGGCATATTTCGGGATCAGCAGAAAGATCAACAAGGGTGAGGGGAAGAATTGGATTAAAGTGGGAACAGTAGTTAGGCCAAGAAAAGTCTTGGACTCCATAGTAAGGAGGATAGACTTTCTTCTGAAGGTGACAGGTTATTCTATCAGCCATCAGGGAAAGACCCAGATACCTTCAATAAGACATTGACCCTGCCTGAAGCACTTGAGACTTGTTCAGAATTTTCTGGGTTGCTGTGTCTATCGAGTACTGCTCTGATTACCCAATACAAATACTGGTACTTTTTGCCTTCAAGATGCTTTCCGTACATGAAGGCTCTTTTTGTATCCCCTCCTGGTAAAGTTTCATGGTGGCAAGTAAGTCCTCGTTTGAGTCCCAGTTCTGTGGCTTCAGGCACTTCACTCTGACTCTTTGAGTCTCAAACTTTTTACTAAAGGAATGAAGACATTGCTAACTTCTCTTCTGGCCCCTGGACTGTACGAATGTCTAAGAGTTCTTCATGGAAGCCTGTAGAACAATTGTGAAAACTCGTGGAGCAGAAACTGTACCCTGGCATTGTGATGAACATTTTACATACATTGGCCCCAGAAATGCTCAGCACGCCCCTGGGATGCATGCAGTGTTACCTCCACTTTAGCACTGAGGAAACAGAGGCACAGAGGGGCTGAGTGATGTGCCTCAAGTGGCGCAGCTTGTATGTGCCAGTCAGTCCCAGCTCTGTCTGTCTATCTGCAAAGCCCCTACCCTGCGCTTCCAGCAGTGGGAATATCAGAGGACATCAGAGCGAGGCTCCCACAGCACCCAGCACACGTGGGGAAGGAGAATCCCAGCACTCTGCTCTCACACCTGCTCTGTTGGGGGTACCTAAGGGGCTCAGAAGGCCTGTCTGGGATCACTGGGGTCTCTCTGGCAAAGCCACAGCCTGAGCACCAAGTCATTGAATAAGGGCTGAAGTTTCATCAAGAACTTGCCCGGGAGGCCCCTTGGAGCGGTGGGTCAGAGGCTCACTTCGGAGGCTGCACGGGGCAGGCCGGACCCCTGTGGAGGGTCGGGGAGAGCCAGAACTCAGCCCCAGACACCAGGAGACTCACAGCGCAAGACAAAACAGCGGCTGTCCCGTCCTTACCGGCAAACGGTTGCCTGGCAACCGCCCCTGATGAGCTGCCAACTCTGGTGATACAATCACAGCAGGGAGATCAGAGTAAGCCAATTAAAACTTCATTTATTTATTTGCATTTCCCTTTTGTGTGTGTGTGTGTGTGTGTGTTCCCGTAATTCCATTTGGTCCCGACTGCCCTTGAACGCGGAGCGAGAGGCTTGCGGGTGCAGAGAGCAGCCCGGTAGACGACGTAGCCCATGTCCTCCGACGCAGTCGGAAAATCTGTGCCTCACGTGCCAGCTATGGTGCGGGGGCTCATTTTGTTGGCTTCTGTACCTGTCTTAGGTACTTCGCTCCTCTGTGAAAGTTAAAATTTGCCTGGATTTCGAGCCAAAAGCTGGTTTTCATCGCTGTCAGCGCTTTCTCCACTGTCGGCTCCAGTGCCTGGGAACATGCCTGCCACGTAGTAGGTTCTCAGTAAACAACCGAGTGACTGAATGAGTGATGGTTGTATGAAGCAGACCCTGGGGAAAAATAGTGACGCTGACAGCCTCGCAGGGGAGTCTGACCTCACTGAGTTATCAGATGGTGATGAAAACCTTCGTTTCACCCACTGGATTTTTTTTTCCCCCTGTTTTCGTTTTGTCCATCACACCTCCTCAGCTTTCTGGATGCATTTTAAGTGGCAGAAGAAAGAGTCCAAGTTTAGACATGGAGGATGAACAGGAGTCAGAAAAAAATGTGCCCCATTTCTTCCCCCCATGCCTTCAACCTCTGCATCCCTCCCGTTAGCCCACACACTTTTGTCCTAACTCTGAGTGTTCTCTGTCCTCTCTGCCCGCCCCTTGTCACACCACTCGGACAACATAGCTCTTCCTCAGGACCCCAGAGGTGCATAATTACCATCACATAGGTCATTTATTTTATTTCCAGAGTGTCACCTCAGAGGGGAATGTGGGTGGAGGAGATGTGGAGGCTTGGGCCTTGCTTGTGGATATACATTTTTTTCATAAAACGAAGTAGAATGGACATCGGTCTAGAATTTAAAAAAAATCCTGGTCTAAGCCACGCTAATTCACTAACCCCCTGTGTGATCTTTGGCAGTTTTGAACATCTGGATCCTTCAGGTGCCTCTTGTAGAATATTGGGAGGAACAGGGGCTCCCTTCCAGCTTTAGATATTTATGATTTTAGAACTGAGTTTCTCAACCTTTTTCATTTTTTTAAAAGATTTTATTTATTTATTTGAGAGAGAGAGAGAGAGCACAAAGGGAGAGTGAGAGGGAGAAGCAGACTCCCTGCTGAGCAGGGAGCCCGATATGGGTCTCTAGCCCAGGACCCTGGGGATCATGACCTGAGCTGAAGACAGATGCTTAACCAACTAAGGCACTCAGGTGCCCTCAACCTTTTTCAAAATTATATTGCTTCCCTGCCTCGAAGCCTTTTTAGACACTTGTTTCCTAATTATTTCCCCATGAAATTTTAACACCATAGATAAAATGTATTATCTGTTTATGTGCAGTATGTGTATCTGCTTTATACATAAAAAGCATAAGATTGACATCCCCCTGAAGAGCCCATTTGTACCCCATTGGGGAGGATATAGTCTCCTTTGAGAAAGCATGTTGTAGAATAAAGGCCCCTGTTCTTTCCTTTGACTTCTGGGTCTCAGTAAAATAAAAAGCCTGTCTGTGGTTTTAAAGACAATACTCATTTTGGGGCAGCGGGGGGAAGGACTAAAAACCACTAACTTCTTTTTGGAATGAGGTCACGATTGCCTTTCTATGGCACTACTTTTAGAACTCAGCATCTTACCTGACCAGCATCACCTCCTTCATTCTTGGGCCCCCTTCCTCTCCCCGGTCTCCCTCCCCTTGCACTGAGCCTGTGGCATTGTGTGTAGAGACCAGGGGGGGTCGTGATGGTTAATTTTACGTGTCAACTTGACTGAATCCTGGCGTGCCCACGTTATTCTGAGTATGTCTGTGATGGTACTTCCGGCTGAGATTAACATTTGAATTGGTAGACTGAGTTAAGTAGATTGTCCTCCCCAGTGTGGGTGAACCTCTTCCAATCTGTTGGACACCTGCATAGAACAAAAGTTTGCTCTCTCTGCTGGGACGTTGGATTTCTCTTGCCCTCAGACTAGAACTGCATTACCAGCTTTCCTGGTCTCCAGTTGCAGATAGAAGATTGTGGGACTTCTCAGTCTCCATAATCACGTGAGCCAATTTCTTATAATACAACTCTTATATTGGTTCTGTTTTTCTGGAGAACCCTGACTAATCCAGAGAGCTCAGGGAGAGATCATGCTAGGTCATGCTGGCTTTGTAAGTCACTACTGTAGCCGACTTCATTTTGTCCTTTGCACATTATCACCAGTCCCTCTTACTTTTTCTGTACATACATCCCTAACTTATGTGTGTTTTGCTGCTAGTGGCTGGCATTCGTGGCCTTCAGAGGATCGCCCTTGGGCTACTGGAGCCACCTCAGTACTGAGAACTGGGTGGCCCATAGCCAGTGACTGGCTGGTAAGGAGCATAGGCCCCTAGTCTCTTTGTCTTGAGACACAACAGACTGAAGTGCATTTATGCTCCACAGCTCCCTGCAGGGCCAGGCTGGGGATAGGACATAACCTTCCTTAGCTCCGGGTCCTTCTCCAGCCTCTTCTCCAGTCTCTTGGAAGCACTTAATCAGTCGCATACACTAAAATCCTGGGCTTCAGATCTGCTTCTAGAAGGAGCTGGCCAAAAAAGATCATAGTAAGGATCTGGACTTACTCCTAAGAAGAGTGGGAAACCATTCCAAGAGTGAAATGATCAGACTTTAAAACTCTAAATCTAGTCACGGTCTAATTGCCTCAGTGTTCCTGGCTGAACTAGGCTTCTGTCTCCCCTTCTCTGTAGTGAGTGGGCAGACCTCTTGAATTTTCCATTCCCCAGAAGTCAATTGAGTTTTTGCCTACTTGGATTTGTGTGTATATTTCTAAACCTGGATGGTCTACTCCCAGACCTATATTTAATCCTCTCCATCCATTTAACAAGTACTTATTAGCTGTATACATAGTGCCAGGTATATATGGCACTGCTCTCCATACATCTAGTCTTTTGACTTCTTGGACCCCTACCTACTTATCATCAAGCAACCCTCCTAATATCCTAATATCTGGGCCACACATAGTTCTTTTTGTTTTTAAGATTTTATTTATTTATTTGACAGAGAGAGAGACAGCGAGAGAGAGAACACAAGCAGGGGGAGTGGGAGAGGGAGAAGCAGGCTTCCTGCCTAGCAGGGAGCCCGACCTGGGGCTCGATCCCAGGACCCTGGGATCATGACCTGAGCCGAAGGCAGACACTTAATGACTGAGCCACCCAGGCGCCCCTCACATAGTTCTTTATATCTCTTGTGTGACTGTGGTTTTAAGAAAGTTCTAAGCGTACCGATAATGTGTAAAAGAGAGTTTTGACAATAATGAGCCTCCCAGGTACATCAAGTAGACCGCACATCACTTCTACACTTTGGGACTGGTTGTCCTGTGGGACAGTGCCAGTGTCATATAATCACTCTCAGAAGGAACTTTTCTCTGGATGTCGCTAAAGGGCAGTCTAAGAATAAGCTATGCAAATACACCATCAGGGTGCTCAGTTTATGTTTTTTTTTTTTACTATCAAATAAACGTGCCTCACTCAAAATCATCCCGATAACTCGATTGTTTTTTGTTGTTGTTGTTGTTTGTTGTTCTTGTCGGTCTTTGAGGGCTTTCTGTGAAATAAGATAGTTTATAACTGTCCCCAAACTTAAAGCTCTTCAGCTATGGTGCCTGCATGAATTATAAGTATGTTTTTAAAATTTAATTTTCCATGAGGTAAATTTACTTACCACTTGTCTCCATCCCCATCTCAGTGTCCTGAAATGATAAAACAGTGACCCCAATAAATATTTCCTCTTCAAATAGTAGACGTTTCCTGTCAACCCCAATTTATCCTTCCATCTCTCCCCCTTTTGTAATGACTTTGGGATGTGCCGATTCCATCTAATTATTGCTTTTGTGCTGTAGTGCTGGTAGATCCTTGTTTCTTGGGGAGGAGCACAGCATTAGAATCACAAGCCATTCTGACAGGAGTTGACAAATATCTATCAAGACCATGGGGAGAGTGAAATCTTTTTGACAACTCTATTATTTTTCTTTATCGCCAAGTCTAGGGTGGGTAATCTTTCCTTCAGGGAGATCAAACTGTCCCTCCTTCCTTTGCTCCACATGAGAGAATGAGAACCTGGATGGTTTATAAAACTCTTTCCAGATATAACTTTTGACAGGTCTATGAGATACACCCTCTAAGAGAGAAAGATTCGGAGCCACAGCTTTTTTAATTATGAAAAATTGCATATACCTGCACACAAGATGGCCCCAGCTAGATGGTGACTGCATTTTCTCCACAAGAAGATTTTTAACTTCCCAGAATTTTCAGCCAAATTACGTGTATAATTTACAGCTGCAGGTTATAGATAACACCTCACATCCAACCTAAGAATAATGAGTTTATTGTTTTGTTGCACATGTACTTTAAATTACACATAGAATTATAATTTGAAAATGAGGCTTCTTTTTTTACTCACATCTCAGGAAACAATTTCCCTCAGACGTTCACATGCATTTCCCATGTGATTTGCTCTTGTGCGCCTGGAGCCCACTTCTGAGTCATTTCACGGTTTTTCGAAGCATGCCACTTTCACTTCCATGCAAAGTATTTGAGAGACAGCAGCTTTTGAGTTCACATATGATACTATTACTAAAAATTGTATTCTGAGCCACCAGGCCTAATTTACACAAATTTAAGACACCTCTTCTTTTATTGTGAAACATAACAAAATATGGAGACATGCATAAAACATGTGAATGGTCCCGTGGATAATTATACAGGGAACACTTTTGTCATAGCCACCCAGACAGAAATGGCATGTTTCCAGGTACTCAGAAGATCAAAACTCATTTCTCCTCACTAAAGGGAACACCGTCCTAACTTTTGTAATGAGAAAAGCATGAGCAGTTTGGGTTTTTAGAAAATATTTGTCTGCCTATGTCTGTTGACTGCATAGTCCAAGCTCTTGGTCTCTTTTGCTTTAAAGGGGCTTTGCAGGTTTTATTTGTAATGGTAACCAGCGCTTGCATTAACGAGGCCATGCTCCCAGGGATAATTACTAAACGGGTGTGAAATGTATCTGCTTGTATACTGATGCTGTCCTGGGACCTCTCTAAACACCTAAAGCTAGCTTTGATTGAGGCCATTGAAAGATAGTGTGTTTTCTTCCTGAAGTACCTTGTTCTTTAAAGTAATTGGTACATGTGTCCCATAACTTGAGAAACTAGAAGGGGACAGGTGTATAAGTTAGTATAAGTTGACCCACACTTTCCTGAAGTTGACTTTTGAGCCCATATCTTCCCTTGTCTGCAGGCCTCTATGTAGCATCTCTTTTTTATTCAAGTTTTCTTTAATAATAAGCCATTTCAGATATGAAAAATAAAAAAAGGATTAAACATGCACCCATATCCTCACCAATACCCAGATATCACACGTGATGTTATTATGTAATCAATTACAAAAACAAGTAGGAAAAACAACTTCAAAATGGTGCTTATCCTTGTGATATTGTGTGTTATTTCATCACATGAGTTATTCTGCTATTTTTGAGATGTATGCAACTTAATCTAACTGCTGTTTTGGGATGTATTCATATTCTTACATATGGATTTAGTTCCTTCATTTTAAATGTTGTCGAGTAATCCGTTGTAGAAACATAATTTACTTGTCTATTCCCCTATTGGTGGACATTTAGGTTAATTTTTTTACAACATTGTAGGGATAAAAATTGCAAGCATACAGACAAATTAAAAAGTTGTGTAGTGAAGAACCACAGCCCCAGATTCTATATTTCATAACTAATGTTTTGTTACATTTAATTTTTCCTTCCTTCCTTCCTTCCTTCCTTCCTTCCTTCCTTCCTTCCTTCCTTCCATCCATCCTCCCATCCATCCATCCATCCATCCATCTTACTTTTGTGATGCTTTGAAAAGGAAGCGAAAGATAGTGTTTTACTGTCTAAAATAATGATAGGAGGACGACAAAATAGTAGTTCCAAGGGGCTAGGGATGGGTGGAGTGAGCACAGGGAGTGTGACTATAAAGGATGTCACCGGGGAAATCGTTGTAGTGATGGAATGGTTCTCTCCTCTCTGGTGGTGGTTTTGCATATGTACACATGTGACAAAATGACACCCAGCTATGCATAGGCACATTGTATCAATATCTACTGCCTGGTTTTGATATTGTGTTAAAGTTAGGTAAGATGTAACCATTGGGCAGAACTGGGTGGTTTGTACATAGCACCTCTTTGTCCTGTCTTTACAACTTCTTGTGCCTCTATAATTACTTGAAAAAAAAAAAGTGGAAACAAATGTCGTAGCAGGAATAAAGAGTAAATTTGAAGCCCCGAGACATTATTGTTAAGTCGGAAACGTGATCAAGAAGTGAACAAGTATAAGAGAAGGGGTCAGCAAGCCAACTATGGCAAAACAGAGAACTGGAAAGAATCTGGGTTCTTGCAGTGTTTACTGAGTCACAAAATTAAGCAACTCTCCTGGACTTCTTATGGAAGACAACACATTTTTCTTTGCTTAAAGCCACTTTACTGGCAACAATAGACAACAGTTCTTATTGATACAAGTGTGAAAGAAACCAACTTTACCAACTTCTTAGGATAAAATTTTTTAAAGTAGAAAATGTTTGAATGAGCAGCATTATACATATCTGTGTATAGTTGTGAGTTTCTTTAGAGATATGTCTAGGAATCAAATTGCTGCATCACAGAGTATGAGCATCTTCATCTTTGCTACACATTTTATTAAAACTAAGAGGCCACCTAATGTAAGTTGCAACAAAATTGCTCTCATTTAGATTCTTAAGATGCCAAAAACTGTAAAATGAATCTGGATTTCAGAAATGTTAAAATGTAGGTAGGGGTAGGGTGGAGGCTGGAGGTTGAGAAGCATCTCAGAATTAATGCAATGCAGAGACCTCCAAATTCCTTTGCAAAGTGATTGTAAAAACTTTCACTCCCACTAGCAATATAAACATTAAAATTCTCCACATCTCTGCCAAGCCTTGATCATTTGATGATATGTTTTTTTTTTTTGAATTGCAGCTCCCTAAGCACCTTCTCAAAATGTTTATTGTAGATTTATGTTCCCTTTAGTATAAATTACTATTGCCCTTTTTTTTTTTAAAACTCAGTTTTGTCTTATTGACTGTAGGAGCTCTTTATATATTCTGGTTTTATTCATTGCAAATATTGTTTCAAATTCTGGATTGTTTTTGTAGCTTTTTTTTTTTTTATACTTTTCTAATTCTCTGTCTCTTTCTGCACCAAATCCACACTTTTTTACCTAGTTTGATAACCAGTCCTTACATTTTACAGTATTTCATCTTTGTCCTTCTTATTCAAAACTCTCTTGCCTATTCTTGGCTCCAACCTTTCTTTGCAAATCTTAGGGTTTGCTTGTCAAGTTTTATGAAAGAAAATCTTTGAAATTGCATTTTATTTCATAGATTAATCCAGAACATTTTCATCTTTATCAAAGTGTATTTTCCCACCCATGAACCTGGTATATCTCTCCCAATGCTCTTCTTTCATATCCTTCAATAAAGTGTTATATTTTTCCCCCTAAAGGATTTAGGGATCTTTCATTAGATTTATTTCACAGAATCATATATTTTGTTTGCCACTATGAATAAGACATTAAAAATTACATTTCCTAACTTAGTATTGGTGGTATTAAATAAACTAGTTTTATTGGACTTTGTGTGTATATATATATATGTATGTATTTTTTAAATCTAAGGTTTGCCTAGAGAGTCTCTTGTTTTTCTTACATAGATAATCTTATCAAATGCAAATATTTCTTCAAATGTTAAAGATTTTTCCTACTATTCCTAGTTTGCTAACATTTCTTTTTTAAACATATGAATGGATGAGAAATTTTGCTGAATGTTTCTTCTGCCTCCATGGAGATAGTCACCATTTTTCTCTTTCAGTAGTAATTTATATTAGGACATCTTCTCATGTTACACTATCCTTATATTCCTGGAACACACTCTACTCTTGGTTATGGCTGTCCGTTCATTTCTTGTCATGCTAGTAGGTGTCCTTTACCAATATTTTAAGGTTTTTACATCTAAATCCATACATGACATTGATTTATAATTTTCCTTGCCTGGTTTTCATATCAAGGGTCATATTAGCCTTTTATAAAATTAACTGCCATTTCTGCTCTTTTAAAAATGCTCTGTAAGATGGGGTGCCTGGGTGGCTTAGTTGGTTGAACGTCTGGCTCTTCATTTTGGCTCAGGTCATGATCTCAGGGTTAAGAGATCAAGCCTCACATGGGGCTCTGTGCTCAGCATGGAGTCTGCTTGAGATTCTCTCTCCCTCTCCCTCTGCCCTTCTCCACTCCTCTTAAATAAATAAATAAAACTTTTTAAAAATGCTCTTTAAGAAGAGGATTATATATTGGTCAGATCATTGTTTTGTTCCCTGCTTATTCTTTTTTTTTTTCTGTTTCATTAAGTTCTGCAGATTTTAAAAACCATTTCTTTCTTTCTACTTTCTTTGAATTTACTGTTTGTTTTCTGATAGCTCAAGCTTAGGCTTTAGCTCATGATCTGTTTTTCTTCTTTTGTAATGTATGTATTTAAGGCTATTCATTTCCTTTAAAGTACTCCATAAATAGAATCCTTTAAGTGTTGATATTCATTCATTTACTCATTCAGCATGCCCTTCCTGTGACTCAAACAATCTAATATTCTGTGTGTGTACTGGGAGTAGTGTTGTGAACACAGCCCTTTGACTTCTTGGAGGTTGCATTCACAGAAGGAAAAAGAAAATATACACATAAATAAGTCATGTCAGGTGGTCTTTGAATTATTTAGAAGCATCTTTTTAAATTTGCAAATAGATGGTGAGTTTTTCATGTGGCTATCAAATTGCTTGGAAGTTTTACTTTTATTTTCCTATATATTTTTGGAATGGGGTCTCAATTCTATTGATACTTGCTTTATGACCAGTATATGATCAATTATTGTAAATATTTCATATGGGCTGGAAGGAAGTCTATTCTCTAAATCTCAGATGTAGGATTGTTGACATTTTGCCATATTCAACTAATTTCTGCTTCTTCTGTAACAGATATGAGCTTAACTTATGCCCTGACTCTGTAGGATACTTTCAAAGCCTTTACTGCTTTATTCTACTCCCAAGACAGACTAAATGTCTTATTGAACTAAGCCGGGAGTGCTGAATTCAGGATATAGGTAGCACCCTGTCCACTCCTTCACTCGTAGACATTATTAATCAATCATGGAGCTTAACTCAACAGTCCTGGCAATCATTAATTAATCAGATTTGGTGCATATAATTAAGCTTTTTGATGAAAGTGACAGCTTTGGGGGAAGACCGCTTGATATTTTACCTTGGAAATTTTGGCTTTTTCTCAAAACTTCTTTGTCATTGCATCTGGTAGATATATCAGAAAACTGTGGATTCTCTTATGCCAGGATTAGCATTTTAAAAAGTGAATGGATGCTCTCCCCTCTCTTTATATCAAGCCCATGGGAGACATTACTAATCCATCCCACCACATTTTCTCATCTGATCTGAACTCAGCCTCAGAATCTTTCTCACCATAGTTGGCCAGATAGTACCAGAAATTGATCTGACTTGACATGTAATGTAAAACCTTTGATCATCCTTGAATTACTAGGCTATGATTTGCATAAATGCTCCCCTTTCATCTGTGTAACTTTCATCCTGAAAAACAATAGCAACCAATTTCCTCCCAAGTAAAAATGGAGACATATTCTTACAGGTATGTGAAGAATTTACTCCTTTGCTCCTTAAGTAATATTCTGGAAAGGGGTATTAAGTAACTGTGCTGGAAAGAAACTCTTAGTCATGTACTAGAAACAACCCAAGATAGCAAAATCTAATTTCCAAGGATGAGGTTCAAAAAAAGAACAAAATGCAATTCAGCACAGAAAAATATGCATGCTGTCACTTCTCAGTGGTGAGGGTGATAATCTGAAACAGATATTCAAAGGGCATAAGACATCTGGACATCAGAATTGCTGAAACCGAGTGAGGAGCATACCGACTCACTGGGACTCAGTAAAAAATCCTTCTTCAGAGGGAGAAGATGAAGGACAAAGATGGGTGTGAAGAAGCATCACATCATAGTTCAAGAAGAGGGATCCCTTGGTGAGGCTGGCTGAGCACCAGCTAAGTTAACCTTTCCATTTTAGGCAATTTCCATATCAGCACATCCTGGATTGGGTTCCAGAACTTCATTAGGTAATAAAGGACAGGGGGACAGATGCAGGGAACATTGGATGAATTCGGGAAGAGGAAACAGAAGTATGCCATGTCCATTATGTCCTTGACTAAGTACTTAAATAGGACCAAAAGACATGATGCACTTGTAGTCCATTAAGAGGAGTGACGATTAAATATTTCTGGAGATAATCATTCAGTGAAAGGGATCTCACTTGAAAAACAGGAACTGAATTAAAGGAAAAATGTTCATGTCCCTGCTAATCTAGGGTATCAAGGGAAGCAGGAAGCAATAAACACAGCCTCTTTTCTTAGGACCTTCAAAGTACTTCCAGAACAGCTCAATAGTCCAGTCTCAGAATTAGATTGAAGCGTGGGCCCCCTTCTTCTGTCTCTAGCTTCTCCATATTTCATGATGTATTTTTGGAAAAAAAATACTTTTAATGATGCCAACTTGCCTCCTTTCAGCACATTAAAAAAGGGAGCGATTGGCTGAGGCTGTCATGATGATGGGAATAATTTTGTCGCTGTGCAATTTGGCTCTTGCTCCAAAGTGAAGCGCACATTTTCCTCCAGTATATTTTAAGCCAGAGACTTCTAAGTAAATGGGAGGTGGCTGATTTTATTTCTGTATGCAGCCAGCCTTCACTGGCACGAGCTCTGATTTGGCCCAATCAATTTTGTATTCATGCTGAGAAGCAAGTTGATCAAGTTCAAGGAACATCTGTACGCATTTATCTGGCTTGGGTGCAAACACAGGAGTTGCTCCCCTGAAAGGTTCCCAGCCCTCCAGTGATGGCTGCAAGCCTCCTGGACAATGACCTTTACAACTCTGACAATCTCACTCCATCCTTAAACACCTGCCATGGCTCTTTAACACTCCACTTTCTTAGTAATTTATAGGGTTGTTTTTAGGAGTCTAGCTCTGGCCAGTTTAAGAGTTTATTAAGTAAATCTTCACGAGCTGGTTAAATGATCTCCAAAAAGTTATCCAGCTGCGTGTTCAGTGTCAGATCATCAACCCGTATATTAACACGACATCTCCATAGTCACACCTGTCTTGGTCTTCCCCATCTTTTTATTTCCCGTCTCTTGAGCTGTCATAAATTTTGTATACCAGCAGCCCTATGGCTCGAAGAGGGTTGTAAATGTCTTCTTGTTCAATTACATCAGGATTTTTTCCCTTTATGTCAGCAATTAAATTTATGAGCAAAAAAAAGTTCACTCTCTAAACCTAAAGAGGCACAGTCAAGTTCAGAGTAAATAAAAACACACTGCAATCAACTTTCGGTTTTAAAGTATAAACAAGGCAGTGGAATCCAAAAGACCTGGCTTCATATCCCAACGCCACCAACTGGCTGATCAATTTGATGGGGAAGGTAGTTATCCTTACTCCTTATATTAGAGTTTCCAACATGGCGGGCATGATTGCAATTTCATAGAACTTTGGGGAGATTTAAATGAGATGAAGTATATGAAGTAGGCTCTGCAGAAGTGGTCATTCACCTTTGTCCTTTCCTTCTACACTTGTGTAGAAGACAAGCTGATTGGGTACAGGACCTACGGTGTATAGATCTTTGTTTTTTCCAAGACCTGGAGTAGTGTAGGTGCTTAGCAAATATTTAATGGAAAGGATGAGTGAATAAGCCAATTAATGAGAGGGATTGAGTTTCATTCTTACTCTTGGTTTGGGCAATTGAGATCTTCAGATGATGGTGATCTCAGTGGATTGAGGCCTTACTACTCCAAGGGTGATCCTTGGCACAGGAGAATGGGCATCACCCATGGCCCTCCATGGTCCTACTGAGTCAGAATCTACCTTTAAAATTTTTTTAAACTAACTTGTGTTTGTTTTTAATTTTATTTTTTTGATTTTTAAAAAATGCAGATATAACTGACATGTAATATTACTTTCAGGTATACAACATAATGATTCAATAATTATATATATATTGCCAAATGATCACCATGATAAGTCCGCTTAACATCTACTGCCACACATAGTTACAAATCCTTTTTTTTTCTTGTGATGCCTTTTAACAAGATCTCAGGTGACTTGTGTGCACATTAAAGTTTGAGCAGCGCTGGGTTAGAGCCTTTAATTACAAAGCCAAGAGTATGAGTTGGTTTCCCACATCAGCTCTGCTGACAACAGACTGACTTAACCTTGCATTTGGTCGTGAAGGGATCCTGGTGTGGGAACATGAATGAATCCGTGCCAACAAATCCTTCCCACTGTGGAGTGGAGGAAACAATCATGTTCATGATAGGTCACTAGCGTCATATTTCCCCTTCGTCTCTTGTACAGCAATTGCCTCTCAAGTGGTATACCTACATCCAAAGCCAATACAAAGCACG
Source organism: Eumetopias jubatus (assembly GCF_037043125.1). Classification (NCBI taxonomy): domain Eukaryota; kingdom Metazoa; phylum Chordata; class Mammalia; order Carnivora; family Otariidae; genus Eumetopias; species Eumetopias jubatus. The sequence goes on from NW_028274818.1 coordinate 82,366,729, forward strand.
CCAGTGACAGAGCTAACAACCCCTTCATACATGGTTCTTGCAGCCACCCATTTGGCAGCTGAGGCTTGGCAGATCCAATCACTAATTGCCGGAGATCACGGAAGTAGAAACAGATCTGAGACTTGAGGTCAGAGCTGTCTGATTCCAGGGGCCTTTCCCTGAACAGATCTGCTTCCCTCTGTCCCAGCCAGCCCTCCACACTGATGCCAGAAACCTTCTTGAAGTGCAGGTGGGGAGAGGTCTGCCAAGCAGCCGGATGCTTTTATTCTGTGCCTATGAGCACTGCAAGAAGGCAGCCACCCATCCCCAGAAGAGCCTCAGTGGGAATACAAGAGCCTCCTTCCTGGACCCTCCCCTGTCTGCCTTCCTTGCCTCATCTGCTCCTGCTCTGCCTTGCAGCTCTATGCCTCGGCACTTTTCTGACCAGCCCAGGCTGTCTCATGCCTCTGTGTACTTGCTCAAGCGCTCTCTCAACCTCGGGGGCCCTTCCCACCACCCACCCACCTGGCTAACACATGTGTCACGGCATTTAAAGGTCTCTCTCCCAGGACCGTTCTCCCTGATGCCCCTTGGTAGACCTGAATTCTTCCTCCTTGGAGCTCTTGATCAAAATAGCTTTCACATGGTTTAAAAAAAACTGTTATTTATTTCTAAGTTCCTCTTTGCTGCGGATCTGTGAACTTGAGGAGCAAGACCCCACAAAAGGCCATGCAGTACAGAGCATGGTGCTGGAGCCAGACCTGCTGGGGGGGCTGCATGACTTTGGGCAAGGTAGTCAAACTTCTTTGTCCCTCTGTTTCCCCTTTAAAGTGGAGTTAACAAGAGTCCGTATGTCTTGGGTTTTGTGAGCACTATATGAGTTGACACATGCTTAGAATGATACCTGGCGCATAGTAGGTTTTATGTAAATGTTTGTTACCGAAAATTTTGTTTCTGTCTTTACACCCCAGTCACCTATGCTGTGCACATTCGGAAAGTGATTTTCAAATGAATGAGTGAATGCCTCGGGGGCTGCCTTTATTGGCTCTCTCTGTGGCCAGGAAACTCCTACGTAAGTTTGAAAGCTTTAAGAATGGAAAAAACGTTTGCCGAAAAAAGTCTCTGTCTCCTCAGTATTTCTAATCTCTTCCAACACATCTTCTCTGGATACAAGAACCTACCTTTTTGTCCCGTCATCTCTCCCTGGTTGTTGATGAATGATGGTATCAGTACATTCCTGCTATTATCCCTCACATTTTCCCAAGTCCGTATAAAAACAGAATTTGCAGAGGTTCTCCCTTACTCGGGTCACGTGCAGCCTGAGCTGTGCCCCCAGAGTGGGCGGAGGCGGGGGAGCAGAGGTGCCGACTCCAGGGGCTCCTGGCATGATAGGCGGGCTCCGCAGGCCCACACACAGGTATCTGCTCCACCGAACAGCTGGCCTTTATTTCTGTCCATGCTTCCTTTCTTTTCATTTTGAAGGGAAGACAGCCTGTGAAAGGAGACCCGAGAGCATGCTGGCTGCAAGCATTTGAAAGGGCAGTTTTTTATTTTTCTTTGCTTTCTTGTGGTTCTCTGAAGAAACACAGAATTGTCTTTAGTGTTTGGAAAGAGGCGAGAGAGCATTGAGGTTAAGTATTTTGGAAGCAGACACACCTTGGTTTGAACCCAGATCTGCTACTTATTAGCTGTGCTGTGTTGGGTAAGTGCCAGAACCTCTGTAAAATGATCTAACTGAACTGTAAAATGGTTCTAATTTTTAAACAAACTTCATAAGTTAATTCATCATGCAGAATCCTTAACACTATGCCTTACCCATAGTCAGAACTCAATCCCATTATTTTGCAAGTGAATATATTTATGTACACACACACACATATATAGTCATATGTACTCTTTGATGACAGTTTTTTTAAAAGATTTTATTTATTCATTTGAGACACAAGAGATACAGAGAGAGAGAGAGAGAGAGCATGAGCAGGGGGAGAGGCAGAGGGAGAGGGAGAAGCAGGCTTCCCGCCGAGCCAGGAGCCCGATGTGGGGCTCGATCCCAGGATCCCGGGATCAGGACCTGAGCCGAAGGCAGACGCTTAACCATCTGAGCCACCCAGGCACCCCTGATGACACTTTTTCAATCCCATTTCTCTTTAATTTAAATATCTTTTTCATAGTAAGTGCATAATATATATTGGAACAAATGGATGGATAGAATGAATAAACTGATGAAAGAAATCGTTTCTTGTTGCACATATAACCTATATATCAACCAGGATGAGCTAAGTTACTCTGCAGGAACAAACAACCTCACATCTCCATAGCTTGAGCAGAAATCTGTCATGGGTCAGCTGGGGGCTCTCCTGTCTCCAGGACCCAGATAGATGGATCAGCCCCTCTGGAGTGTGGCCAGCACCATGGTAGGGGAAAGACGTGCATGGAAAATCCCATTCTGGGTCTTAAAGTTTCCACCCAGAAGTGGCTTGTTCTATTCCTGCTCACACTTCATTTGGTAAAACGAGTCGCATGCCCATACCTAACCTCAAGAGGGTGAGGAAGTCCAAGTCTCTATGTGCCCCCCGTAACAGCTGGCAACCTTTGGTGGAAACTACTAGCAAACCTGTTACCCTCTTGTCCCCAGGAGACCATAGACCCATTTCTCGTTGTCATGACTAGGTGGTATGCAGATAACTAACCATATATTATGACCCCATTTATAAGTGCAGGCCATATAATATTGTGAAGAGAGTGATTAAACCATAATGCCTAGTAAGTGCTCTTTCTGGGGCTATTGCAAAATATGTAATGGCATTGTGCAGAAAGGGTCATGGCTGCATCGCCCTCTGCAACAGGGAGCCTATTTACAGCTCAGATCGGGCGGAAGAATAACTACCTCTTCTCATCCAGACACAGTAACTAGCCCTCCCTGAGTTCCCCAAAAGAATGTTCATTCTGCAGCAAAGATTCTAATGCTAAAGAGGACAGAAGTAAAGCAACAGGGCACTTGGGCAAGGGAACTTGGAGAGGAGAGAGACAGACAGACAGAGACAGAGCCGGGGCGGGACACAGAGAGAATAAGAGAACGAGCTGTAATATTGCAGCAAGATGGGAGGAAATAGCATCTGCCATAGAAACAAAGTACTATGAGTAAATTCAGAACAAAGCTTAGGGCTTTAGAATAAAAGTAAGACGTGACTATTCCAGCCTAGAATAAAACAATGTGGGACTCCGATCATTCAAATCAGACCAGGGTAATTCTCTTAGGCACACTGATGTAGAATTCTTGCCACTTCCTTAGCAGAGAAGAACTGGAGGCTGAGGTCAAGTTGGAGTGTCTGCTTAATCCATGTTTCCTTTGCAATGCCCACTATTAGACCTTATCTAATGGTTAACACTCTGTACTGTATGACCTACCCTTGCGGTTACAGCCGATTGGACCAGGGTGAGTCCCTTTAATCCAAAATGAATCAGTTCGGGGCACCTGGGTGGCTCAGTCGTTAAGCATCTGCCTTCAGCTCAGGTCATGATCCCAAGGTCCTGGGATCGAGTCCCACATGGGGCTCCCCACTCAGCGGGAAGCCTGCTTCTCCCTCTCCCACTCTCCCCCACTTGTGTTCCCTCTCTCACCGTGTCTCTCTCTGTCAAATAAATAAAATCTTTTAAAAAAATTAAAAAAATGAATCAGTTCATAGTCTTATCTCAGCCAATGAGGTTTGTTTTTCAAGATACTAAGTAAAAGACAAGGAGAAATTATATAGGTCACTTAGTCTGTAATTTATGTACTGTTCATTCATTCAACTAATTTTTAATCGAATGCCCATCTGGCGATACAGAACCCCCCAAATCCTGACTTCACAGTGTCCACTCCCATTCCACTTGGCTGTCCTTAATTCTGTATCCCTCGTTATTTATGGAGATTGACGGGGAAGTATACTTCAACTGATTAAAAGGTTCTCATTCAGAGGTCATGCTCTGTTATTCCTAATTATTCTGCCATTTGAATAAAGTTAAAATTTTAACATTAAAAAAATTCTCCAGGGCGCCTGGATGGCTCAGATGGTTAAGCATCTGCCTTCGGCTCAGGTCATGATCCCAGGGTCCTGGGATCGAGTCCCGCATCGGGCTCCCTGCTCCTTGGGAGCCTGCTTCTCCCTCTGCCTCTCTCTCTCTCTCTCTGTCTCTCTCTCTCTCTGTCTCTCATGAATAAATAAATAAAATCTTTAAAAAAAATAAAAATAAAAAAATTCTCCAGATAGGTAACATTCCATAAAGGCATCTGATGTGAGAAGCTGTCTTCTGATTATTTGAGTGGAGGAATCCAGAAGAGGGAAAATCAGGACATCCCACTCAAAGCCCCAACTTCTTTACAGAACTCTGCCTTCATTGTTTACGCCCAGAAGTTTTGTATTCCATGCACATGAAGCAGCTTCTGGGTTCCCGTCCCAGCCCTCCTCCTCCCCCCACCCCGCCGTCTATCACGAAGCACACGCAGACACAACTGCTAGCAGATGTTGTGGCCATGTGAGAAATGTGCAGAGACAAACGCTAAAATTGGGTGTGCAGAATGCACTAGAGTGAGCCCCTTACGGTGATTGTCAGAAACTTACACCCCAGATTTTCTGGGGGAGTTCCAGCTTAAAATAGCCTGTCTTGCTATCCCCACAGACACTTATTTTTGGCAGATTGTGCGTCCCAATTTTTGGTTTAGGAAACACTGTCACTTTTCATATACTGTACACTCAGACGTACTCCGGAAAGGGTCCTAATCCAGCTGGATTAAGGCACTGCTCCCATTTTAATGATCTCCAAGTTCCTAGAAATAGTCCCTCTATAGTGACTACTCTATACAATGGTTTCCTAACGATCCTGAAATTGCCACCTGATTAAAACCTTGTTTCCAACCCATGCCAACATTGGAAGACCTGCAGTTAATCGTGTTCACAGCATCTGGAATCACTAGGTAATGCTGCATGACATGTCTTTAGGTCTCCTCAGTGCACGTAATAGATGCTCATTAAAAGATTGATGGGTCGGGGGCACTGGATGGCTCAGTCATTTGAGCGTCTGACTCTTGGTTTTGGCTCAGGTCATGATCTCGCGGCTGTGGGCTCAAGCCCCATGTTGGGCTCCGCACTCAGTGTAGAGTCTGCTTCAGATTCTTTCTCCCTCACCCTCTGGCCCTCCCCTGATCTCACACTCTCTCTCTGTCTCTAAAATTAAGAAATAAAATATTTTTTAAAAAAGATTGATGAGTCAGATGTCAAAGCATTGAACTGAATCTTCGAGTTGATGAGGCAAGCCCCACGTACAGACTCCGCTCTTTCACCTTTCTTTGTTCAAGTGTGGTCATCCTTAGCCCCATGAGCGCAGTTGACCTAGATTCCTGCTCCCTTTTATCCTGCGTTCTTGGCTAAGTTCGTTTTTAGGTCTCTATAAGCTTCCTGATCAATGAACCCCATTTTGGTAGTCATGGCTCTTTGGGGTCCCAGGAACAATAAAAAGAAGTCAAAAGCTATTACAGCTGGACAGGGAGATTTTTTTCCCCCCATGCATAGAGAGCATGTCAGGCACACAGTCTGGGACCTCTCTTGCTGTGTGTAAGATGAGCATTTCTGACCAAGGCATTCATTGATCCTAAGAAGCCCCAGCATAGCATCTATAGTCTTATCCCAGGAGCAACCCTTCTCAAAATTTTAGCCTCCCTCTACCCACATATATCACAGGAAAAAATGGGTGGGGAGAATACTATTAAGAGGGGTGAGTGGAATCAGCCTTTATCTTCAAAGCTCTGTTCCCACTGTCACATGGAGATCTCTTATTCTTTCTGGTTGGTTCATCAGCCCCCAAAAGACCCAAATGTTAGAGGACGTCATAACATATGCGTCCAGACAATATTAAAATTATTTCAATTTTACATTTAAAATCATCCCAAACAATGGCAGTCCCCAGACAACTTGATTACAGTGTTGCCCAAACCTTGGTTGCTACCATGCCCTCATCATTCATTTTTGATATATCTGCATTCCACAGCAATTAGGATTTAGTCATTAAAAAACAACGTGGCTCATTTGTTTTTTTGAATACATTTATTTTAAAAGGAAATGTTGGGGGGTGCCTGGGAGCCGCAGTCAGTTAATGTCTGGTCTGACTCTTGGTTGGTTTTGGCTCAGGTTGTGATCTCAGAGTCCTGAGATCAAGCCCCACCATCGGGCTCTGTGCTCAGCCATGGAGTCTGCTTGAGATTCTCTCTCCCTCTCTTTCTGCCCCTACCCCCCTCAAATAAATAAGTAAATAACTCTTTAAAAGAGATAAGTCAAAAGAAATGTCAAATTGCATCCATGTTTTACTTCAATAAAAATTTACTTACTTTTTTATAAAAAGGAAACTTTATTTCAAGACTCCAAATATCAAAATAGTATCAGCTGTCATTAATATAAGGAAAGGAAGGAGTAAAAATAAATATAATGATATTTTTTACTTATGCTTATCCTAATTGAATAGAATAGTTCTTTAAAAAAATAAAGTTTCCTAGGGCGCCTGGGTGGCTCAGTTGGTTGGGCGACTGCCTTCAGCTCAGGTCATGATCCTGGAGTCCCGGGATCGAGTCCCGCATCGGGCTCCCTGCTCGGCTGGGAGTCTGCTTCTCCCTCTGACCATCTTCCTCTCGTGTTCTCTATCTCTCATTCTCTCCCTCTCAAATAAATAAATAAAATCTTTAAAAAAAATAAAATAAAAAAATAAAGTTTTCTCTTCTGTCTGTGGATGCCGCAGGGTGTTTTCCACCCTGTCCCTCCATCTGCATAAACTGTGAGGCATTATATATTTAGCAGACATCTGTGTAGCACTCACTCTGTGCCAAGTACTGCTTAAACAGCTTTACAAATACGAACATAGTTAATCCTTTTAATAATCTCACAAAGTAGGATATATAGTTATTATCCCCATTCTGCGGATGAGAAAACTGAGACTCAGATCAGTGAGGTGACTTGCCAGAGGGCACACAGCCAGTAGGGGGCGGAGCTAGGATTGAAGCTGGGCTGACTGGCGGCAGAATCCACTCTTCTCACACCTGAAGTCCAGATCTTGCTTCAAAAATACCACTCCCCACTGAGAGGAGCCTTGGTCCTTGGAGAAATGGTCCGTTCCTAGTCTGGGGCAGGTGAGCCTGGGTCCTCTCGTTGTTCCAGGGAGCAAGGAAGTGCCAGAAATGATGGAAATGTGTCAAGAGAGCCCCTGATCCAGCTTTATGGGACTTGTAATGTCCAAATTTGGGACAATTTTAGCATGAGAAATGACGGAAGTTGATTGTTATACATTGAATGACTAAAATTTCCTGAGTCCCCAGGGACTCTTGAGACAGAGGGAGAGAGGGAAAGAAGGATTAAGGGACCGAGAGAGAGAACAAAAAGAAAGAGCTACTTTAAGAAGAAAACCAACAGGGCGCCTGGGTGGCTCAGTCATTCAGCGTCTGCCTTCAGCTCAGGTCATGATCCCAGGGTTCTGGGATCGAGCCCCGCATCGGGCTCCCTGCTCAGTGGGAAGCCTGCTTCTCCCTCTCCCACTCCCACTGCTTGTGTTCCCTCTCTCGCTGTGTCTCTCTCTGTCAAATAAATAAAATCTTTTTAAAAAAGAAGAATATCAGCTAATACAGACAGAATAACAGAATGTCAGAAAAAATATTTTTAAATTTGCCACATAAGAATCACTTCAGGTGAGAATTAGCAAAAGATGCTCTTGCCTCCAGGAGAAAGGATACTGGGGACAGAAATTTTATCCAGTGCCCACAAGTCACCTGTGGCTGCCTTTCTAAAGTAAAGGGGGATAAAGTGTGCCTTCACACTGGGTGTCGTGGTACCACCACCTTAACGTTATATACCTCGTGACGTGGTGCGTTCTGAAGTACCAAGCATCGTCTATAAAGGATCCTTGCCAAAAAGGTAAAACTTGAATCTAATTCGAATTAACTAGAATCTAATTTAACCTGAATCTAATTAGAATTCACTAGAATCTAATTTAACCTGAATCTAATTTAGACTCGAATTCCAGTTTAAAGAAAGAACAGAGGACAGGGCCACAAATCAAATAACAACATGGGAAAGCAATCAGACAAATCCACAATGTAGGACATTCTCAGAGACAATTCGTCCAGACTCTACCAAAAAAAAACCCCAAAAAACAAAAAAACCCAACCTCATAAAAATCGGCACATGTTTGGGGAGGGTAGTGGGACTGGTCTCGGTCGGAAGATATAATGGACAATTACCAAATATCGTGTATAGATCTTGAGTGGATAGTGGTGTAAATCAGCTTTAAAATGCATTTTGGGGACAGATGAGGGGATTTGAATTGGGAGAGTAGATGTTTGGAATCTTTGTTCATTTTCTTAGGTGTGATAATGATGTTGTGGTTGTGTAGGGAAATGCCGTGCTCTTAGGAGACTGGACTGGGTGGTGAAGAGACATGATGTATGTAATTTAAATGGTTCAGGAAATGAAGAATGAATGGGTCAACCAAGAAATTAAAGAAGAATTAAAAAAATTCATGGAAACCAATGAAAATGAAAACACAACAGTTCAAAATCTTTGGGATACAGCAAAGGCAGTCCTGAGAGGAAAGTATATAGCAATACAAGCCTTTCTCAAGAAACAAGAAAGGTCTCAAATACACAACCTAACCCTACACCTAAAGGAGCTGGAGAAAGAACAGCAAATAAAGCCTAAACCTAGCAGGAGAAGAGAAATCATTAAGATCAGAGCAGAAATCAATGAACTAGAAACCAAAAGAACAGGAGAACAGATCAAGAAACTAGGAGCTGGTTCTTTGAAAGAATTAACAAGATTGATAAACCCCTGGCCAGACTGATCAAAAAGAAAAGAGAAATGACCCAAATCAACAAAATCATGAATGAAAGAGGAGAGATCACAACCAACACCAAAGAAATACAAACAATTATAAGAACATATTATGAGCAACTCTATGCCAGTAAATTAGATAACCTGGAAGAAATGGGTGCATTCCTAGAGATGTATCAACTACCAAAATTGAACCAGGAAGAAATAGAAAACCTGAACAGACCTATAACCACTAAGGAAATTGAAACAGTCATCAAAAATCTCCCAAGAAACAAAAGCCCAGGGCCAGATGGCTTCCCAGGGGAATTCTATCAGACATTTCAAGAAGAATTAATACCTATTCTCCTGAAACTGTCCAAAAAATAGAAATGGAAGGGAAACTTCGAAACTCATTTTATGAGGCCAGCATTACCTTGATCCCAAAACCAGACAAAGACCCCATCAAAAAAGAGAATTACAGACCAATATCCTTGATGAACATGGATGCAAAAATTCTCACCAAAATACTAGCCAATAGGATCCAACAGGACATTAAAAGGATTATTCACCACGACCAAGTGGGATTTATTCCTGGGCTGCAAGGCTGGTTCAACATCCGCAAATCAATCAATGTGATACAATACATTAACAAAAGAAAGAACAAGAATCATAGGATCCTCTCAATAGATGCAGAAAAAGCATTTGACAAAGTACAACATCCTTTCTTGATCAAAACTCTTCAGAGTATAGGGATAGAGGGTACATACCTCAATATCATAAAAGCCATCTATGAAAAACCTACAGCGAATATCATTCTCAATGGAGAAAGGCTGAGAGCTTTTCCCCTAAGGTCAGGAACGCGGCAGGGATGTCCACTCTCACCACTGCTATTCAACATAGTACTAGAAGTCCTAGCCACAGCAATCAGACAACAAAAAGAAATCAAAGGCATCCAAATCGGCAAAGAGGAAGTCAAACTCTCACTCTTTGCAGATGAAATGATACTGTATGTGGAAAACCCAAAAGACTCCACCCCAAAACTGCTAGAACTCATACATGAATTTAGTAAAGTGGCAGGATATAAAATCAATGCACAGAAATCAGTGGCATTCCTATACACCAACAACAAGACAGAAGAGAGACAAATCAAGGAGTCTATCCCATTTACAATGGCACCCAAAACCATTAGATACCTAGGAATAAATCTAACCAAAGAGGCAAAGGATCTGTACTCAGAAAACTATAAAATACTCATGAAAGAAATTGAAGAAGACACAAAGAAATGGAAAAACGTTCCATGCTCATGGATTGGGAGAATCAACATTGTGAAGATGTCAATGCTACCTAGAGCAATCTACACATTCAATGCAATCCCCATCAAAATACCATCCACTTTTTTCAAAGAAATGGAACAAATAATCCTAAAATTTGTATGCAACCAGAAGAGACCCAGAATAGCCAGAGGAATACTGAAAAAGAAAAGCAAAGCTGGCGGCATCACAATTCCGGACTTCCAGCTCTATTACAAAGCTGTCATCATCAAGACAGTATGGTACTGGCACAAAAACAGACACATAGATCAATGGAACAGAATCGAGAGCCCAGAAATGGACCCTCAACCCTATGGTCAACTTATTTTTGACAAAGCAGGAAAGAATGTCCAATGGCAAAAAGACAGTCTCTTCAACAAATGGTGTTGGGAAAATTGGACAGCCACATGCAGAAGAATGAAACTGGACCATTTCCTTACACCACACACAAAAATAGACTCCAAATGGTTGAAAGACCTAAACGTGAGACAGGAGTCCATCCAAATCCTAAAGGAGAACACAGGTAGCAACCTTTTCGACCTTAGCCGCAGCAACTTCTTCCTAGAAACATCGCCAAAGGCACGGGAAGCCAGGGCAAAAATGATCTATTGGGATTTCATCAAGATAAAAAGCTTTTGCACAGCAAAAGAAACAGTCCACAAAACCAAAAGACAACCGACAGAATGGGAGAAAATATTTGCAAATGACATATCAGATAAAGGGCTAGTATCCAAAATCTATAAAGAACTTATCAAACTCAACACCCAAAGAACAAATAATCCAATCAAGAAATGGGCAGAAGACATGAACAGACATTTCTCCAAAGAAGACATCCAAATGGCCAACAGGCACATGAAAAAGTGCTCAACATCGCTCGGCATCAGGGAAATCCAAATCAAAACCTCAATGAGATACCACCTCACACCCATCAGAATGGCTAAAATTAACAAGTCAGGGAACGACAGATGTTGGCGGGGATGTGGAGAAAGGGGAACCCTCCTACACTGTTGGTGGGAATGCAAGCTGGTGCAACCCCTCTGGAAAACAGTATGGAGGTTCCTCAAACAGTTGAAATTAGAGCTACCGTTCGATCCAGCAATTGCACTACTGGGTATTTACCCCAAAGATACAAATGTAGGGACCCGAAGGGGTACGTGTACCCCAATGTTTATAGCAGCAATGTCCACCATAGCCAAACTGTGGAAAGAGCCAAGATGCCCATTGACAGATGAATGGATAAAGAAGAGGTGGTATATATACACAATGGAATATTATACAGCCATCAAAAGGAATGAGATCTTGCCATTTGCAATGACGTGGATGGAACTGGAGGGTGTTATGCTGAGTGAAATAAGTCAATCAGAGAAAGACATGTATCACATGACCTCACTGATATGAGGAATTCTTAATCTCAGGAAACAAACTGAGTGTTACTGGAGTGGTTGGGGGTGGGAGGGATGGGGTGGTTGGGTGATAGACATTGGGGAGGGTATGTGCTATGGTGAGCGCTGTGAATTGTGCAAGACTGTTGAATCACAGATCTGTACTTCTGAAACAAATAATGCAACATATTTTAAGAAAAAAGAAAAAGAAGAAGATAACAGGAGAGGAAGAAAAGGGGAGTATGTCAGAGGGGGAGACGAACCATGAGAGATGATGGACTCTGAAAAACAAACTGAGGGTTCTAGAGGGGAGGGGGGTAGGGGGATGGGTTAGCCTGGTGATGGGTATTGAGGAGGGCACGTTCTGCATGGAGCACTGGGTGTTATGAACAAACAATGAGTCATGGAACACTGCATCAAAAACTAATGATGTAATATATGGTGATTAACATAACAATAAAAAAATTAAAAAAAAACAGATGGGAAAAAAATGGTTCAGGAAAAAAAAATACACACCCATACATGCAAATAATAACAGACTGATAGGTCGGTAGGTAGCTGGATAGCTGATAGACCAATCATCACAAAACATTAGCTATTGAATCTGGGTGATCTTTACGGCATGACTCTTACAAATTTACTGAATATTTGAAAATTTTCATAATATCAAGCTGAAGAAGATAAAGCCGAATCTGTGCTCCTAATGGCCCCTCCCTGAAGTCAGACAGAGAGGCTGCTCTGGGCGTCTGTCCCCTTCAGTCACCTCAGGTCCCACCTTGTGGCCCTCAGGCTGTGCATCAGGAGCCCGTCGGATCACGATATTCCCACAGATGAGGAACGGCACTCAGAATGTAGAGTGTGATACGATCCCTTCCAGGAGTGATGACAACTGCTTAAGTGGGGAGCCCAGAACGTTCCCCATTTAATAGAGATGCTCTAGCTTGCTGTGTGGCCCTTAGCACCCCTGTCTTGGCGCCACGTGCAGAGAGTGGCTGCAATCACCCTTGCCCCCAGCCCACCCTGTATTTCCCATCTACACAGCAGATTAGAAAGGGGTTCAGAATCGCCTGGATCCTGTGGCATCCCTTTCTGAATTGCCCTCCCTTCTTCTGAAGCACAGGGATCTGCTGTGACATTCATTTGCAGATAATATGCTGTGCATCTGCCTGATCCCAGACCTGACGCAGTGCCGTTTGGCAGGTGAGAGGCACGCATGCCGCAGGGCTCCCGGCATTGGAAGTTAAGGCCTTGTGACTGCAGCCTGGATGGCTATCATGAATCTTTCTAGAACACTCTCTCTCAGATTAGGCCGTGTGCCACCAAGTATATGCCCTCCCCTCAACCGCACGGTCGGGAGCCTGCTGAGCCTCCTCCGCAAGCCTCTGAGTTCTGGAATTTGGAAATGTGCCGTTGCCTCTGTGGAGCTTGATGGTCACAGGGCAGGAGAGACCGAGTTGAATCTGTCACTGGGAGCAACCAGAGGATGACACAGACATTTCATCCGAAGACAGGTGCTTTCGCATTTTTCTCCTGGCTCCCTCCAGGGCTCGGAGCTTCCTCCTGGGTTTCTCTGGGCATGCACAACCTTGCCTTCTGTTCAGCAGCCAGGAAGTCCTGTGTGAGATCTAACCTCAGTCCGTCATGCTGTAGCTTGAAACCATTTCTCTGTTTTGTTTTTTGCTTTTTCACTGATTTGGGGTTTTGGAAGAATTAAATATTATTCCCTTAAAATCTTCCTTTAGGGTGACTAACTTGTCCCGATTTGCCTGGGACTTTCCTGGACTGACCACTGAAAGTCATATGTATAAGGAAATTCCTCAGTCTAGGGAAACCAGGACGCTTGGTCATCCTTCCCTCCCTCCTTCTCCACCTCCCCTCTTCCCTCCCCCAACGAGGAAGAGTTTCTACCTGTTCTCATTCTTCTCTGCACCAGCACCACCTAGGAGGTGACTGTCAGGGCCAACCACAATAGCAAGTATGTGATTTATTGAGATAGGCAGGCTGCCTTACCCCAGTCAGTCCTCACCAACCCTGGGAGGGGGGGTTCCATCCCCTCCACATACAGATGAGAAAATCGAAACTGACTCAGGTGGTGGAACTTGCCAGAGGTCACGTATCTGGAGAGTGGGGGAGTTGGGATTCTGATCCAGAGAGAGGTCTTGACCCCAGTTCCCTGTCATCCACCCAGCTTCAGACACAAGGCCCCCATGGCCTGTGGTTTCCAAGCAGAAACACAGTTGGCAGGACCCAAGGGCTGGACATCAGGGACCTGCAGTGGGAGGTGGTGAGGAGCCTGCCAGACACATTGGACAGAGACTAAAATCCTGAGTACAACCCTCACATTCTGTCCAGAGCCCTTGAGGCATGGCGCCGCTTACCTTTCCTTCCTCACCTCTCCCCATCCCTCCACGCAATGCCTACACCACCCTGAACCACACTCCTTCCTACCTTGCACACCGGGCTCCGCCCTCTCCTTTGCTCACGTCTGAACAGTGTGCTGTTAAACAGGCCTCCGGCCCAGCACCTCCCCAGCCTCCTGCACAGACCACGTGTCCTCGCCAGCTCTGAATATTAGGTTGAACTGTTCCAGTTACACCTAGACCCTCAGATCAGTCTCCTACTCTCTCTGTACCTCAGTTTCCTCCTCTGTAAAATGGGGCTGATGCTGAGAATAAGAGTGGCCTAGGTCTGTGATACTGAAGGGGGAAATAAAAATAAGGTAATAATAGTAGCAGGCATTGAACTGGGGCTCACTCTGGACCCGGCACTCACTCTCCTCTGCACATTAGATTTTAGCAGCTCATTTAGTCCTTGACAGAGCTCTTGGGAGTAAGTCTTATCTCTCCCACTCTACAGAAGGGGAAATGGAGGCACAGGGAATACATGACTAACTCCAGGTCTCTTAGCTACTGAGGGGTGGCTCAGGGATCCGAAGCCACAGTCCAGGCTCTTAATTGCCACTTTAGATACCTACTAGTGCTCTGTAGAGAAAACGGGCGGTATGGTAATAGAGAGTGAGGGTTGGAGTGAGGGTTATCAGGGAAGACTTCCTAGAGGTGGTGTCCCTGACCTAAGACTTGAATCATGGCAATCTGGCAGGCAGGGGAGGATCTAGCTGGGCAGATCTGACGTCCTGGCGACTCATTTAGGAATCACCTAAAGATAGCTGGAGGAAATGCAATGCCTGAGCCCTACTCCAGAGCAATTCAGTCAGAGCCATTGTGGGTAAGCCTCGGCCTCTGCCTTTTTTAAAGCCTTGCAGGAGAGTCCATGCGGTCAAGACTAAGAACTGCTGGTCTGGGTGGGGGAAGGCATTGCAGGGAGCAGGAACACACCTCCACCTTTCCCCCGGACACGCGTGTCCCCATGGCCTCCTTCTCCCCACGGCCCTGCCCTGATGCATGAAGGAAGGGCAGGAGGGAGGCATTAAAGCCCCAGTGAGGGGCAGGGTTGAGAGCCGCTTTTGCCTCCTGAGTTAACGGGAGGCCCGGAGAGGGCTGAATCAATGCGGCTGCCCGTCAGGCCCCCGATGACAAATGACATTCTGAACTGGTATCTCCCCAGACACTTCGAAGCTGACCCTTGAAGATAGCTAATAAAAGACCAACCTGTCTTCCAAGATTAACGACTCGGGAGAAAGACACAGGGAGGGGGAGCGGGTGAACAGGGGCTCTGGAAACCTTTGCTGCCCCCAGAGCCCTCCTTGTTGACGGTGAGGAGCCAAAACAAAGAAGCCGAGGGCCAGAAAACAGGGCTGGCTCCACTGTGTGTTTGCAACCTGCCCTTCTGCTGGGAAGCCAGGCTTGGATCCTTTCCCTGCCCCAGCTGCCCCCACCCCGTGCCCAGCGGACTGCACCCTGCCCCCCTAGGGGGCTCCAGCACTCTCTGCCTGTGTCCCCTTTCCCTGTTCCCACTGTCCGAGTTTCCCTGGTTTGCTTCTTCTCTCTCAGCCTGGCTTTCCAGCTCTTCTTCGCTGTGTGTGTCCCTGTTGGCTGTGTTTGTCTCTCCATCTCACTCTGCCTGTCTTTCCCTGAGCCTATTCCTTTCGTCTCTGTCTTTACATCTTCCTTTGTCTCCCTGCCTCCCTGACACCCCTACCTGTCCGTTTCTGTCGCATCCTTGTCTCTCTGTGCCCCTCCCATCTCTCCCCATGTTTGGGTTTGGCTCCTGTCCTCCCTCTGCCCTGTCCCTCTCTGTCTCAGCAGCTTCTCATCCTTGCCCTTCCTGGGGCACCCAGTCTATAGGTGAGGGGCCTCTTCCCACCGTGGGTGTAATCGCTGGTGGGCAGAGCTGCGGGTGGAGAGAGGCAGCCTTCCCCGCTCCCACTCTCCCACCACCAGTGCCCAGGACCCCCTTGCTGCCTAATGCATGGGTCAGGCTCCTCCTCACCTCACACTGCCCGCTGCAGTGCCTTCCCACAGGACAACACCCATCAGACCCCTCAGTGCTCAACGTCACTTTGCCCTCAGAGTGTCAGTGCGAGCCCCTGTATGCAACTGAGAAATCCCAAGCCCATTGTGGACCATGCTTATTACTTAACAATTACGGCTACAGTGTGCTAAATGCATTTGGCCTGCTGGGTAGTGTGTATGTATAACTCATTTCCATAACAGTCCTGCAGCGTAGATCTCTCCATCCCCATTTTTCAAGTGAGGAGACCGGGGGTCAGAGAAGTTAAGACACCCGTCCAAGGTCCTACATCTAGTGAAAGCTAGTGGCGGCAATCAAGCCCATTCTGGCTGGGCCCAGCTCTTCCCACTGAATCTTGGAGCACTCTGCTGTCCCATGCAGTAACCCCGAACCACAGGTGCCTACTTAAATTAATCAAAATGAGGTCAGATTTAAAATCGAGTTTCTCCACAGCATTTGCCCCATTTCAGGTGCTCCATGGCCCAGGGTGGCTAGTGGCTGCCATATTGGACAACACGGATAAGGTACGTTTTCATCCATGCAGAGAGTTCTGCCAGACAAGGCCGTCTTAGATAAACACAGAGGAGTTTTCTATATTGTTTTTATGGGAGAACAAAAGAAGATGGGATCTGAAATAACCCCAGGCCTCTCCCCAGGTCCCAGGGCTGGCCACGTGAGGGGTTGTATGGAAGAACGTGGACTGAAACAGTAATCCTGTCTCCAGACACCTGCGGGCAGCATCTCCCGTGCCATGCAAACCTGCCTTTCCAGCCCTGTTTATGCCGGGATCACCACTGAGGAACACTCAGCTTTCATTAGGGGGGCGGAGGGGTGGATGTGTATATTCTCCTAGAAGGCAGAAAAAGCACAATCTTATGCCAGAAATTGAATTTTCTTATTTCAGCTGGTGTCCAGGGCTTTGAACCCTTCCAAAACATGAGCAGCTTATCTTGTTCTACTCGATCAAAAACATTTCATAATGCCGGCTCCTTTTGCAAGGTCACCTTGAAATCTCTTCCCTGCTCAAAGCATCCTGATTCTTCCTTTCCCTAATAGAAACGTTCTTGAAATCTGAGTAAAATGGACTTGCCCAGCCCTGTTCCCTCTCCAAGAAAATTGTATCCTGCCTCTCTGTCACAAATCACTAAGAAGAGGGAAATAGTTGCAGTTTCTTGCGAGCTCACCCATCTGGGCAGCCTGACTACCCCAGCATCCTCCAGCCCCACCTGCTTACCCTGGAAGTCTTGGCATCATGCAGATGGCTCCCCAAGCAGCTCTGACTTGCCATGCTCTCTCAGATTGCTCAAGAATGCATTCCTTCCTACAGCTTTCCTCTGCCCCTCTGTACTCTGCTGGGCACTGTCATTCCTGCCATAGATTTCTCCCCTGCTGGTTCTGCCCCCACGTTGGGCACCAAAAGGTCCCTCTAGCTCTCATGGTTGTGTTCCTGCCCTCAAGGAAGCTTCCATCCACCCCTCTCCACCGGTTCCCCAGATATGCCCACATGTGTCTGTGAAGTCTGGGGGGTGAGGGGTGCGGTAGAAGGCTCAGCTCAAGTAGACACAGCATCTGCTCCCATCCATGGACCCTGTCCACATTTCAGACACAAGGAAAACGAGGCCCAGGGCAGCAAGGCCAGCCGCCTGCTCAGGCTAATGCAGGTATTCAACAGAAAGGGTACAACCCACAGCTGATGGGTTTGGCACCAGAGTCCTGTTTCCTCTAGACATCAGGTTAGCTCAGTATCGTGACTGAAAGCATCGTGAGTCTTAGGAGTGAAGCACGTAGCCAGACGTTGCTGCCTCAGAAGACTTTCCCCCGGCTCTTCCATCTTCCATCTGTCCCGTTTGGTTGAATCCTTCCAATCTCAGCCCTTTCGATGTATGCACTTCACCCTGACCATCCGCAGTTCATGCCCACTTCACCTTCCTGCCCAGCTCCTCCAGCTACCACAAGGCTCCTCACTCTGAGATCTTGAAACCCGTCTCCCGCCCCGATGCTTGCCACCTCTCGCTTGACCGTGCCCAGGTACACCCTCCCGTCATTCAGCCTCGCCATCTTGCTTTGGACCCAGGATCAGCATAGAAAGACAAGACCCATCTCCTCCTGGCTTCCACCCATTGAGGAGGATAGCACAGGGAAGGACACAGAGACCCCTTTTCCCAAGTTTACTCTGACAGTACAGGTGCTCACAACCCCAAGAAATTTTTCTTTTCTTTTCTTTTTTTTTTTTTTTACAGTAACCTCTAAATCCCTTTCCAGGCTGGAGAGACTCATGACTTTTTATTTAATATCTACTCTCCCTCTTTCTCGGCTCATTGGCTCCAGACGTATTATCTCGCATTTATCTGCATTATGCTGCCTTTCCCCCCAGCTGTCTGAGTCACCTGCAATTACCCAGGCCAGTCCCATCCCGATCCACTTCTGAGAATGTGTGCACGTGCGTGTTCGTGTGCACACACATGCATGTGCATGCCTTGTGCTTGCTTGCACTCTTCCCAGTAGAGCAGGTCCTCTGATCAAGGGTGAGGAGTATTGCGCTGAGTCCAGCTCAGGTTGGGGACATAGAGGGAGGAGGCCTCTTGTCACAATAACTACACTCCTGCCTCAGTTTTCTGATGTGTAAAATGGGAATAGTTGCTTCCTCGTGGTTATCATAAGGACCAAATAAGATAAGTATTAGAATAGTGTTGGCACGTAATCAATACTATATGAATGCTTGATATCATTACTGTTGGGTCAGGACAGTTGCTCAAGAGGTTATGGTAGAGGAAGCCCCAAGATTCACAGAATGATAAAGTAATGGCTACCATTACCAAGCACCCCTAGGTTCTAAGTACTGTGTGCTAAGTACTTCATTTTTCAACAAAGAAAAAGCTCCCTATTTCCTGCCCTGATTGTAAGAATAATGCTAATTGTAGGGAAAGATACATAGAGCTGATTACTAGATAAAACTGAAAGGACAACTGCCTAGCAGAGTGAACTTAATGAATAACCATAAAATGATGGCAAGGTTGAAGGAATGATTAAGTGAAAGTCTATATACACTGCCCAGAACAACCACTCTTAATATTTTGATGTGTGCCTTTCCAGAAGCTTTATTTTACACGTGGTTATAAACTTTTTAAAATCCTTTTAGAAAAGTGTAATTATATTGTATGTAATGATTTGTGAATCACATTTTATTCCCACTTACCAATTTATTGTGGTCATATTTCCATGCTGGTAACCATAGTAGGAAGAATGTACAGTGGTTTTTCTACCGTTGGCCACATCTGAGTAGACCAATGGAAAAGAGAGTTTCTTAAACTTTCAGTGTTATCAACTGTCCAGTTAAAATGGGAACATAAAATCTAAGTTTTGAAAACCCCTATTGAGCATATACTGGTAATTGTTGCATGTTATTGGAATTACATGACTGATAACACACACACAAAATGGGTATAAAGACCTTTGCATAGCTGTACACAGTCCCACTAAATGGAGGTCCTCTATTGTGATTAATTCCTATTTGATGGATACTTAGCTTATGTCAAAAGAGTGATCCATTTGAACTACAATCATTGATGGAAAAGCATGAAAGAATTTTATTTTTCCAATAACTCCTACTAACTGCACTTTTTCAAATTTCCCCTCTTCTGCAACCTAGCAGGCTTCCTCGAGATCTCTGACCTAGACCAGACAGGCACATTCTGGTACTGAGTCTCGTCTTGGTCATACGCTGTTGGAAGTCCCCTTCTCCCACCCCTTCCATCTTGAGCTGGAACTGGAGAGAACAAGGTGGTTCTTGTCGCCTCCGCCTGTTGGTCAGTCTGCAACATGGCTGCACACCAGTGCCTTTGGTTCAGCTCATGAAGCACTAGAGTCATGGACAACAAGCAGGGAGACAGAGAGTCACCCCTTTTATCAACGCCTCCCGTGACCTCTTCCTCCTCGTGCCTCCCTCCTTTGGCTGCAGGGAGAGGAATCTCTGGGGAGATGAGGGGAGGAAGGGGACTCTCGGGCGCCTGGGTGGCTCAGTTGGTTAAGCGACTGCCTTCGGCTCAGGTCATGATCCTGGAGTCCCGGGATCGAGTCCCGCGTCGGGCTCCCTGCTCAGCGGGGAGTCTGCTTCTCCCTCTGACCCTCTTCCCTCTCGTGCTCTCTATCTCTCATTCTCTCTCTCACAAATAAATAAATAAAATCTTTAAAAAAAAAAAAAGAAGGGGACTCTCTTCGTCATGACCCCTCTCTCAAAAGTGACCTCATCTCCCTCCTTGTCCTTCTATATTTTTGCTGGGGCATGGGTAGAAGGGATCAGTGCCCTTGAGCTGAAGCAACGCCTCTAGCCGATGGTATGCTGAAGCCTGCTCATCTTGGCTTGGGAGCGCCAGCTGTTAGGACCCCTTCCAAGCTCCATGTAAAGGTAGTTGGGAGCGGGGCATCAGCCCTGGTGGGAATGTTTACACCACGGAAGCTGGTGTCGTCAGACAGACCACCTTTACCCTGACCCAAGAGCCAGTTGCTAGACACTCACCAGCACACCACTACCTCTGACCTGTCCAGCAGTTGGAGGTCACCCTACTTAAAACGTGGGATGCTTACTACCTTTATGTTCTCAGCCTTTAGAGACCAATTATGGGAACTTGGGAAAGATCGTACCATCATAACAAGCATTTCATATTATAAATGATACTTCGAGGAGCAATTTTTTTTTCTGTTTAACCTGCCCATTTGAGTGATTATTTCCTTTGGCTAAGTTTCTGGAAATGGAAATGCCGAATCCAAAGGTATGTCTAGTTTAAAGTTTCAGCTACATACAGTTCAGTTGCCCTTCAGAAAATATGTTACCAGTGTACATGCCTGGCACCAACATGCCTGACACACTGTACCTCTTGCTGTAACTAAATACGATTTTAAAATTTATTTTTTAATCTTTTAGTCAAAGATGCATTTTGTTTTCATTTGTATTTCTTTGACTACCCATATGTCTGAATAGTTTTATAGAGCATTTGTTTATTGATTAATAGCATTTCCTGAATATCCTCTTCTTTCACAAATTTCCAACCAGGCAAGTGAGAAGGACACCAGGCAGGTGAGGACAGGGAATGGGAGAACAGCTCTGTCAAGTGCCCCCCACCCCCGCTACCCCCACACCTGCCCTGAGCTCTGCCTGAGCAGAGCACCACGATCCGTGAGTCTTAGAGAGACCTTTTTAGAGGCCGTACTTTAATTAAAACCTTTCTTACATGATACATGATCTATAAAAGCAATTGGGTTAGAATATTGATTTTGCTGTGTGGTTACAGAGCGCCCAAAGGAAGTCTTATTCCCCCATAGGTGGCTTTCTGGTCATGGAAACTGCGAGCTTCTTTGTAAGGATCCGGTACTCACAGATACTCCTGTGCCAGGACACACACACACACACACACATACTCGCACTCATGCATACAGCCTTTTCTCCCCTTCACACTCAGTGCTGTTGCCACATTCAATTTCCTCCGGCTTCTTGAACACACTGCACTTGCTCTTTCCTTGAGAATTCTGTGCACGCTGTCTCTTCTGCCCAAACCCTCTCCTACTCGTCATCTGGCTAAATCTCATGCACTCTTCACATCTCAGTGTGAGGGTCACTTCCTTCAGACACTTGCCTCAGTTCCCTGGGCCCCCTTGCGGTCCCTTGTTGTGCTTGTAATGCCCCTGTTGGACACGTAATCCTCCCCGTTGAGCCCCTCGCCGTGCTTTATGACAGTTCCATCGGAAGGCTGGGGTGGATGTCTGCTGAGCTCCCTCCTTCCCAGAGCCTAGGAAGAGCACATGGTAGGTGTGCAAAAGATACTTATTCGCTGAATGAATAGCCTGGGGAAACTGGGTGCTCTGATTGACTGAGTACATGTAGCTAATAAGCAATAGAAGCGGGACTTGAATATCCAGACGCTGACTCCAGAGCCCACATTCTTTAACCGCTGTCCCTGGACTCTTCCCTCACTGACACTTGGTTTTTTAAGGCATTCTTTTGACTGTTTATAAACACATGTGTGCACAGGCCCATTATATGCAGGCATACACACACACACACACACACACCCCAACCAAAGGAAAGGGTACTCCTATGACTTTCCAACTGGGAGTCTCTTCACCCATCAATCCATTATCTCCCCCACAACGCCAGCTCCCTGAAGAAAGGGATTCTCCACCCTGTTTTCTGTGGTAATAATCTCTTTGCATAACACAATACCTTGCCTGTAGCAGGCACTCAAAAGTATGTATTAAATGAACGGATGAAACTGTTCAGTAAACAGTCACTGAACATCTACACTGCATGATGCTAGGTGCTAATGGGATTGCAGAGATGAATAAAAACAGCCCTTGACCTCAAGTATCTTGTTGTCTGGTTGGGGAAACTGGCAAATAAATCTTTGCCCTTTTGGATATGCAGACAGTCTGGTCTCTTCGTGACCCTGCCTCCTGCCTGTGCGCAGACAAAACAAAGGCACACACACACATACACTTGCGTACGTGTGATTGAAACTCCAGGCACCCTCCGCACACACACCTGTGCACCCAGGCCCCCTGTCCGAGCTAGAAATAAACAGGTTGAAGCATTTGCAGCCCAACCCAGTTTGTTTGCTCTGAGTTCAAAGGAGTTTATTAATTTCAGCCCCTTCATGTGGAACTTGCAAAGCTTCCTGTAGGAGATATCCATAGCAACTGTGGTAACCATCTGAAAAGGAAGATGTTAACCTTTTGGAGCCTGCTGCCCACTTTGTTTGTCCCCCTTAGCATATTTACAGTGTGTCTCAGAATTTCTGAAATAATGATGCTCGCTGACCCTGAGAAGCAGCTGTACTGGGGAGTGGTGAAGTGTGGGGCAGGGGGATGCCTCCTTCATGAGCTCAGGACCCGGGCCCCATGCAGGCTACTGCCTGATGAGGTAAGCCTGGCGCCAGCTGGTGTTGGAAGCCGGGGGTAGAGAGAAGGGCTAGGATGGTGTGGGAATTAGCTTCAGCTTTGGCCCCAAAGCTGCAGGCTGAACTTTCCGAAATTGCTAAAAGGTCTCACTTTGGGTCCTGCTGCCTCTAACTTGACCTTTTCAGCAAGAGTGAAAAATTCTCAGTGCCTCATCGTTGGATCCAGGATGGATTGTTTCTTTAAGCAGGTCAGCCATTTCTACTCACTTTCTGGCCTTTGGCACACCACCGCAATTTTCTGATCTCATCCTGGGGCAAGGAATTCATTTGAGAATGCCCTTCTTTCCAGCTTGGGAGGGAGGGGAAGCTCAAGGGAACAGCACAGGTTGGGGAGAAGGTACCTCACTTCCTGCTCTTGGGGAATGCTTGGTAGAGAGGAGAGGTTTGGGGGCCATGCAGGCCTGGGTTCAATCCCCAAGTCCATTTACATTCTTGCTGTGTATCTCTAAGTGACTTCCTTCCTTTAAGCCTCAGTTTCTTCATTGGAAAAATGGATATAATGACACATCCCTTCCACATCTATTGAGAAGATCGAAAGAAACCATGTTTGCAAGTGGTTTAGCAGTTGTGGTATATAGTAGGTGCTCAATAAATAGTAGTTGACTTTCTTCCCTCTCCTGCTCTGTCTGCTACCCTCCACTCTGTGCCAAGTACAGATGCAGTTATAAATGAACCCAGCCCCTGAGGGGCTGTCAGTCTAGCAGACCAGACAGACGAGCAAACAATTATGAGGCAGTGGAGTAAGTAGCTAATTTGACGGGAGGAAGTCAGGGAATCTTCCCAGAAGAGGTGACATTGACCCAGGACAGAGTGACCAAGCAGACTAGGAGGGGAATCCACTTTCTGTAGAGCAGTAATTCTCAACTGGGGGCAACTTTGCCCCCAGTGGACATTTGGCAATGTCTGGAGACAGTTTTGGTTGTTAAAACTGGCGACAGGTGCTACTAACAACTAGCCAGAGATCCTGCTAACATCCTACAAAGCACAGGGTGGCCCCCCACAACAGATTCATCATTCATCCCCAAATGTCGTAGTGTCAAGGTTGAGAAACCATGGTGTAGAGTATCATAATATTTGTCGTAAAAATTATCATCATTACTGATTATAGAGTACCTACTCTGTGCCAACCGCGGCGCGAGGGGCATTATTGCATTTACTTCTTATAACCAGCATATGGGATCATTCTCAGTGACTCCATGTTAAAGCTTAGGAATCTGAGACTCAGGGAGTTTAAGAAACTTGCCTGAGACCTCCCAGAATCAGAAGTCAAGTTTGAAATTCAGGTCTGCCTGGCTCCAAACCCCGACTTTTTTTTTTTTTTTTTTGACCTCACCATGCTATCTCAATTGTCTGTTGTGGAAAGATCTGAGCCTTGCCTTGACCGCGCACTGGACATGTGGTATGTAGGGTAGATTAAACTAGCTTAAAGGTCCAGGGAAGAGGGACCGCTTGCGGCCTTTGAAGGTACCACCTGGGCCCTTTCTTCAGGCAAGTAGATAACTCTGGGTCAGCCCAATACCATGGCATTTCCACGAGTGGGGAGTAAATAGAATGGCGGCAGCTAGTCCTCCTGCCCGGTCCCTCACGTCTCCATGCACATCCTGCTAGTGCTGCTGCTGCCACCACTAGGATATCTACTACTACTTCAGCCAACAGCGAACGAGCACTCATTCAGCCATGTCTTTTATCGCTTGATGTCAGTCAGTTTTCTACCAGCTCAGTGGAATAGGTTTGATCGCATGATACTAGCATCTAGTGGGTACAGACCAAGGAAGCTGCTAACCAAGAATACAAGAGAGCTGCCCACAACACAGAATTTTCTGACCCCAAATGTCAGTTGTTGAGAACCTTGGACTGTATGTCAAAAGCCCCTGCTCTGCTCTTTAGCATGCAGTGGGATTGACAGTTTCCAATTTGTGTTGAGCAAATGTTTTTTGAAAGTTTCGTCAGGACAGAAAACTTTTTGCGTCATTCCTGGAAGCATAGAAGAGCAGCATGAAAGTTAAAAATTCTTTTTTTTACTAATTTTTGACAATGGGATGACTTCTGTGGTAAAACTATGGCTATGTGAGGGCATTTTGTTTTTTTAAGATGGTAATTGGGAAGGCTAGCAGTGAGCCCTAGTGAAATATTCATGACCTCCATCGAATTTCTAATTCAATTAAAAGGTGCTAATGTAGTTAACTGTGACAACAATTATTTTTGTAATGATTTATATATTTAAATGCTTATCAACAGAGGTGATAAGGAGTGCCCACAAGACACGGCTACAAACTTGAATTTCAAATTGGTTTCAAAGTTTAAAGGTTGTTTTCAGAAAGCTGTGAACCAAATTCTGAATTTACAAAATGGATAATTTCAGAATTAGCTATTCAGTTCTACAGCGGTCTTCCATTTTCTTGAGAATTCAAGACGGGATCCTTTTAATGTGCAAGTTCTTCAATTGCATTTGAAATAGGATTTGATTTATAAAAATTCAAATTGTAGTGACTTTGCAAGAACCCAAGGACAAGAAATGGGGCAAATTCCAGTGTTTGTTGCTGAGCAGAAGACAGAGTTTATCTGCCTGGGATATAACAAGATTGCTGTAGAAATGGGAGGTTGTGTTCTGGGGGGTCCCTTTAAAGAGGAATTGAATAGCATCTTGTCTTAAAAATTTAGCTCGTCCTGTGGGATAGAGGGGTGAACAACAGGCAGATGTACCAGAACTGGTATACCAGATGTCTAACATAGTCTCATCCTCATACTGGCATTTAAACCATGTACTTTATATTGCCTAGTTTTAAACACAGTCATCAAAATGTGAAATTGCCTATTTTAAATTTTACAGTGTTTGCGTGACTTTTAAAAGATGGGTTTCTAGCTTCTGGATGAAAAATGTCTCTTTTCATGTTCTTGATTCTTACTTTCACTGTTCTTTTAGCAATAATAGAGACAACGATGGGTGTGACGCCATCTTTGTGACCAACAAATCTGCTTTTGACACTGAATTCCACCACTCACTAACTGTGTGATTTGGGACAAAACATTAAACCTGTCTGAACTAGTATTTTCGTCAATGAAGGGAAGGTTATAATATCTTGCATACCTTGAAAGGTTTGTTGGAAGGTTCAGGGTGGTGACCCATGTAGTTAAGTGCCTAACAATGTAAGTGCCTAGCAGTATCTTGACATAAATGTTCAATAAATGATGGTGATGGTGGTTAGTGATTAGTACTAGTAGTGGTTGTTGTGGTTATTGTTAATCACAACATACTTTAATCTCAAAGCATCCCACAGAATAGGTGACGTTATTTCTGTTTTATTGATAAGGAGACTGAGACTCAGAGAAGCTTCACTTACTTGTCCAATGTCACATAAGTGGTAAATGGTGGGATTAAGATTTGAACCAGATCGGTTTGGTTCCAAAGAACAGGTTTTGTTCACATAAAGTATCCCTTCCCCTTGCAATATATATTATCTCCCCTCAACTAGACTGAAATCTCTGCACACCTTACAAGTCCTAGTACTTCTAATTAGCTTGTGGATCCTTAATAGACATCATTTGAAAGTGACCAGTTCTCACCATTGCTTTGAACAAAACTCACTCATTTCCTATATTTTTACATTGGTTTATTCTCTTCAGGATAATGCAGAAAATAGGACAAAAGATTGTGAGGATGCCTCAAGCAGTAGTGTCTCTTATGCTATTTGGAGAAAGATCCAGGGTACTGGTCTCTGCATGAAGACCTCACTCTAACTATAGAGACCTCTTGAGTAATGTCTGGAATAATTGTTTATAAACCTAACCCTTCTGCCAAATCTAGTCAGGCTCCAGAAATGCTAAGTTCTTGGGAAAGTAGGAGTGGGCAAAAACAGCTAAGACATGAGTATTTGACTGGTGATGTTGACTTTGTAAAATGAATCAGCAGAGAACATCTGGCTCAGGCTCCTGGAAATTCCAGGAGTAGCTCAGTCTGGAGCTTTCCCTGGAGATCCCAGGGAAGGGAAAGTACATACTATTTAACTGTTTCTGGTAAGGACTCCAGATAGGAATGCTGTTGGTGTGGTTTATAATGCCAGAAGAAGGCTCAAAGACTTGAAGAAGAAATCTGCTGAAGTGACCCACTGAGGGAGAGAAGATGGTGCCAAGTGACCCACTGAGGGAGAGGAAGAAAGCTATCCAAATCTCAACAGCCCATGAGCCTTGAAAAGATTATGCGAAGTAAGAGAAGCCACTCCCACGAGACTACATATTATATGATCTTGTTCATACGAAAACTCGGAGCAATTTGTTTAGACAGACAATAGATTAGTGGTTGCTTAGGGCTGAGTGAGGACAGGGGAACAAGGGGGTGATAACTAGAGAGTTACAGGGCTTCTGTTGGAGGTGATAGAAATGCTCTAAAATTGACTGTGGTGATGGTTGCATGTGTCTGAAAAAACTAAAAACCACTGAAGTGTATACTTTAAATGTGTGCATTGTATGGCCTGTGAATTATATCTAAATGAAGCTGTTTTGAAAAATCTCAACAGCCAACATGGGCGGTCTATTGCCCATGACCATGATCCTTTCTTTCAGTGCCTATCCACTGCTTTTTAAAAGCCTTTTGTGGTCTTGCCTTCCTTATCCCTCCGATCTTACCAAATTGATATTATCCATATGGTCCCAGAGTGCCCATAATTATAAATATCTTGAAATCTAAAGAGTCTTTTTTTTCAGAGCATGCTGATTTTTCTGATCACCCTAGTTTAATTTGTTTTTGTATATTTCAGATATACATTTGAAAGTTTAAGGAAATTTATATACCATCACCACCCTAAAACCATCTGTTCCTCATACTTTTAAAACTACTCTGGGAATCATTGGAAATTGGGAGAGGAAATCACTTCAACATTATGTTGAACTTTCCACTCAGTATCCTCAAGGGAGGCACAGAATAACACGTAGACCTTGGGAGCTCATTTCCTGACAAAATTTGAAAGTTACCACCTGTGAGATCTAGGGAAAATTACTTAACCTCTCTGAGTCTGCTGTCTCACCTACAGAAAGAAGATAATTATAATACCTCTTGGGTTTGTTGTGTAAATGAAATAAGATGATGTCTATAAATCACTTATTCTGACATGTAGTAGGCACTCTGTGGATCAGAGCTATTTATTATAATTGCTATGGTTACTTTACAATTGGTTAGAGGGTATATATTACTTTTATGATTTCCTTAGGACCTCTACCCTTGGGAATATCCTGGGAATACACACCTTCTGGTAGACTCTTCATTTCTTGAAGTGACTACCATTCTGCCTTGACTGAGAATGCAGATAAACAAAGATCTCTCTCGTAGCCGCATGGGGGTGTACTGAAAAGCTGAAACTTCATACTGGCTGCATCTGCTTAGACTTTGCAGACCCATAGACCACTTGGGAGCCAGAGGTGGTTGTTTCTTACAAGTAAAAGTCAGAGTTCACTTGCTATCTAGATTCCTGATTCCTCTGGGATGACTGAGCACACATTTCTGAATGGCAACAGCCAGCTGGAACTGAAAAGCAGCTGCCAC
The DNA here is from genome assembly GCF_037043125.1 of Eumetopias jubatus. Taxonomy (NCBI): domain Eukaryota; kingdom Metazoa; phylum Chordata; class Mammalia; order Carnivora; family Otariidae; genus Eumetopias; species Eumetopias jubatus. Next base: position 82,395,121 of record NW_028274818.1, read on the forward strand.
CTTTACAAAGGATGTGCCCCTTCCAGCCCCCTCCTCCCCCCCTCCCCCCAGTTTCTACCCTTCTTCTTGACTTATTTATGTTACCTGTCTGGTGTCTGGATGCACTCGAGTTTATGATCCCCAAACTAAGCCTCTGTGACCCACAGGAATGAACTACTCATAGTAGGAGAGATATTGATGTGCTTTCTTGGTGTCCCTAGAAAAATCACAGTCTGTGAGGCCAAGTACAGGGATTAAGGTATTTTGTCTAAGAGTACACAGGAATAAGAACCCAGCTAGGACTGGAAACTGGTCAGAACCCCATTCTAGGGTGTATGAGGCTAGAAGATGAAGCTTCTAGGACAGAGAAAGTGTCCTACTTCTTCCCAACTGCAACGTAGCATCATCCTTTAACATGCCATGGTTAAATCAAACCCACTAGGGGACGATGTCAGGGCATCTGCATTGCTTTTTCCCTTCTTAGCTATGTCAAAGGAGGAAAAACTCTACAGCTGCCGCCATTGCTACAGGTCTCATGGCATAGCTCTGAGGCCCTCTCCTCCTCTCTAGTCCAGAAGTAGATCAGCTCACATTTTAAATTCCCAATAGAAGCACAAATGAGGTTTATGAACCATTAAACTTAGGTCAGTTTTCCAAAGTCTCAAAAAGCATTTTAAAACAATTAATTACTTTGCTTCACTGGAAACAGATTGTAGATCAGTGTAATTAGGCAGATGCTGGAGGTGAAACATTTCACTAAGATGGACAACAAGCTCCCACCCCAGAGGTTTTTGGGCGGAGGGAGAAGCTGATTCCTCACGTCTACCCCCACCCCAACCTGGCAACGTCGTGATCTGTTTGCATTTTCCAAGCCCCTTTCTTTGTATAGTTTTGAAGTATAACCTTGATTTTTCACTGTTCTTGGGGAAAAGGAGAGTTCTGAGTAAATAAATTTGTAGGTTAAGAGGAAGATGATCTTAAATTCCTTCAGTTCTGTTGAAAATTTCTTTTAGAAATATGAGTCCGCCATTATTTTGCATTTGGAGAAGCTTAGAAAAAAGCTGGTAAATAAGGCACCTGTGCTGAGCCTGGGGTACAGGTGGGCTGAGACACTGACTCCCTCTTAGAATAAATTTCTCAGGGCTCTTGGAGCAGAAGTCATTGGCCAGTACACGGGGTGAGTGACTTCCTTCATTGTCCCAGCTCTGCTACCATCAATGCTGTAGAGGTTTGGACAAGTCAGTTCCTTTACATGAGTCTCACTCTGTTCATCTATAAACTGAATGGATTGGACTGGATCTCAGATTTCCTTTCTAGCCCTGACATTCCATGATTACTTATAAAACTTAGACACAAGTGGCATAAGAAATCAGGCTACTACTTTCAGTTCAAGATGGCTGATTGAGCACATCTTGACAGAAGAAATATAAGAGCAAGAATAAATCAGTGGCGGTGCTAGAAAATGGGGGATTGTTGCAATCAGCAGGGCAAGAATGTTGAGAAATGTGTGGAAGAGATAAAATATATGGCATCAGATTAATGGTGATTCCTTAACAGCCTTGAGGAAACTATAACCGCAAGCAGATAAAAGAGGAGACAATTGTAAAACTGAGTTCTCCCAATAAAACTCTGGAGAAAAATCAAAATCAGAGAGAGCAGTCTGGGAGAATCAGTGGTCTCTGGGTAACAGAGACAACAGAACAATTACGCAAAATCCTCATTCAAGAGGGGTTGGCTGCAGCACTTACTCCCAGGCTTTCCGTGAAGGCCATTTTCTATATAAAGTGGGGATTGGAGTTTAGGAGGCTAGAAAGAGAAATGGGTCACTGCCCTGAGTAACCTTTACCAAACACGGCCGAGATGGAGCACCCACAACCAGAAGTCAGGCCTCCCTCCCTCACATCATGAAGGGAAGCCCGCATGGATGTACCTCCTCTCCATGCAAAGCAGCCATTTTCTACCATCTGGAGGACAGTGACTGTCTCACGTTTGGAGGGAAGCCATTTTAGCTGCCAAAACGAATCAGTCCAGACAAGTACCGCATAGTAGAACAGTCTGTGGTGATAGAAACGCTCTATAAATCTGTGCTGCCCAGTAGCATCGCCTCTAGCCACATGGTTCTCTTGAGTACTTTGAAATGTAGCTAGTGCGACTGAGGAACTGAATTTTAATTTCATTTAATTTTAATTAACTTAAATTTAAACTTAAATAGACACCTGTGAGTAGAGGCTATCACTTATGGCTCCTTCAATCACTTCCATATTGGACAGCACATTCCCCTACATCCTTGTTTATAAATATAAACAACCACATCACCAAATGTTTTCAGGAACAATATAACATAAAATGGAGCATACTGAGATGAATCCTGACTAAAGTTAATACAGGAAACAGAAGATGACTTCAGAAGATGTTCACATACCCTCAGATCTGAGAGGACACATCCTCCATACAAAAACCTAGGGTTATTCATAAGAGTGCTTTTAATAATGTAAAATAAATCTTGGAAATTAAAATGATTGGTAACATTAAAAACTAAATAGAACATCTGAATGGCAGAATTAAAAATTAAATAAAGGATTGACTTAGTGATCAGAAATGTCTAACCAAAGCGTTCTGCCAACCCACGGAGCAATGACATAAAAATTACAACAGAAAAGTTGACACATGAAGGATAGAGCCAAGAGACCCATTGTTCATCAAAGAGTGTTTCTAGAAAGAGAGAACAGACATAATGGAGCTAAGGAGCAAGCTGAAGAAAAAAAAAAAACAGAGAAAAACATCCAAATAATTGCTGATAATGCAGGTGTAAAATTTAAATGTAGTTGTTAAGGAGAAGTTAATAAAATAGAAGAGTCATGCCATAAAACCAAATATTTAAAATCCATGCCTATCTATAACAAGATATTAATCTTAGAACAAAATTCTACATAATAAGACCTGGAGAGTGGAAGAAATGAAGTTATGTCACAAGGATTGTCTTTTCAGAGAAGAGGCTTTAGTCTACAGATTACTTTTTGACATTGCTAAGAAAATGGGATTTCAAATAGAGTTGTGTTTGTAAAAATACATAAAAACGAAAATATAAGTATGAAAAAAGGAAAGCAGATTTCTGTTTCACTGGAGAAATAAAAGCAAGAAAGAGTATTTGCTCAGTTAGCTAGAAGCTGGAAAGGGGAGCACTCAAGAAAAAATGAAAAGTAAGCAACATAAATTAAGATGACAGAAATAAAGCCAAACATATGGTGATTACAGTAAATATAAATAATTTAATTTCTCCTATTAAAAGACAAACACTATTAGCATTTTTAAAGGAAACATGTTGCTTAGGAAACCTTAAATAAAATCATTTAAAAAGGTTAGAAATAAAGTTATAGAAAGCTATAAATATTGAATTAGGTTAGCTACTGTCTTTTCTAAGGAAAGATTTTCTTTGTTGAACGATTATATGTGCCACTATTTTTTATTCTCACCCTATCAAAATACTCTTATTTTATGAAATGTCAACCTTAGATCAGTTGCTAAATTATTTTGAAAGTTTCACTCGTCTCTCTACTCATTTCCCTTACTAGAAAGACTTTTTGCTGCATATGCTGTATGTAGTCCATCTGCTTGTCCTGAAAATCTAAATTTAGAATTTTCTACCTATCTCCTACAAAAATCGGTGTTTACAACAATAATTCAGTAAAATATTCTAGAATGACAAAGCTAAAATTTCTTTTTTATCTGATGACCTCATTTCATAGATGAGGACACCCAGATTCAGAGGGATAAAGAGGCTTGCCCAAGGTCACACTGCTACTTTCTGGCAGAGTTGGGACTGGAGCCAAGTGCAGAACTCTTCTTTTTGTTTCAGGTGATAGAAAACCCAAGCTATTCTCACTTATAAGTGAAAAGCTGAGGATCAGAACTAGGTTCGGGTGAGACTTGACCCCGGTATTAAAATTATGCCATCAGGGGCACCTGGGTGCACAGTTGGTTAAGTGACCATCCGACTCTTGATTTCGGCTCAGGTCATGATCTCAGGGCCGTGAGATCAAGCCCCGCATCAGGCTCTGGGCTGAGAGTGGATCCTGCTTGGCATTGTTTCTCTCTCTCCCTCTGCCCCTCTTTTGCCTCCCCCAAAATAAAATGAAATAAATAAAATAAAATAATGCCATCAGAATGACATCTCTGTCTGTAAAATGCTTTCTTCCATATTAGCTTCATTCTCAGGTTCCATTCATGTGGTGGCAAATGGCTACCAAAGTTTAACTCCAAATTCAAGTCTAGCTTTGAAGAGCCTGGACCTCTAATCTTAACCATCAAAAGTATCTTTATGTCTCATTGGCTTGAGTTGAATTGTGTGACCGTCCCTGAACCAGTCACTGGAACCACAATAATGCTTGTTCCGCTAGATCCGGCTTGAGCCACATGCCTTCCAGGGCAGGAAGCAGATCCACCTCCACTCAAAGCACATGGTCTGGGAATCAGGAATATCAAGGTTAAATGTGTGTTGAATGGCAGGCAAGTCAAGTCTCCTTCCTCCTGGTGTTAAGTTCACACTGCAGTCACTGAAATGTGTTCATTCTTCCACTCAAGGAAGTAACTGCTGCCAAACCTAATCAACCTGTTTCAGGGGCAGGAACGACCAGGCAGGTGAGCTTGGCCTCTTTTTTTGTTTAAAAAAAAAAAATTTTTTTTTTTTTTGGAATGCTTCCTAAAGGGCAATAGTGAAGGATAACAATAGCAAAGCCATTGTTCATTGTTCTGTCATCATCTGTTGCAATTTCCAAATCAGCAAAACCAGCATCTTTCTGGAGTGACAAATCCGTTGATAAATGGAAGCCTTCCTGGTTGCCAAGCACTAACCCTGCTCCAATCAATGATTGTGAAAAATCAATGGAGAATATGGAACCTGAAGTAATAATACTCTCAACTCTATATACTTTCAAAATTGGCTAGAGTATCAAGTTCAGACAGCCGCCAGTCGTACAGATGTTGCTTATAGAATACTTTCAGTCTTCGTGGTGTCCTTTAGGAAGAGATACAGAAAGGGTGGTACCAGGTATCCCAGCCTCTCTTGGACTTGGGATTGTGTTGGAAGACCTCTGTAGTTTGTGACTACTTAAAACCAGTGGTCTTGTGGGAAAAAAAAAACAAAAAACACTCTCCCTCATCACATTCCCTAGAGAATGTATTCCTCCCTGACTACAACCCTGTGTTTTGTATGAACTTGAAAAGGATAACATCTTGCCTACAGGACATATGACCCAGGACTGGACAATCACTATTTCTATTCTTCCTGGTCATAGTGATTGCTCCCAAGAGGGACCAATCAGAAACCTACCCTTGGACCTTTTAAATGGAAGCTGGTGGGAAAAGTTCTCTTTTTTCACTGGATTTGAGGTTGTAAATATCTGACCCTATAGCTGTTGATGATTACAGTTAAGTGTAGGTTTAGAAGGGTTTAGAAAAGACATGTGCAAGGAGGGGCAGGGGGTATTGGAAGCAAAGCAAGAATGTCCTCCAGTACTTCTAGTGAGGTATTTGTATACACATTTTTAGTTTTTGTCCACAAGCCTTATTAATGGACGCTTCTCTCTGATTCTGACAATAGGTTTATGCTAAGTCCCTGTGGAGTGGAATAGCCAAACCAGATTTTTTCCTTCTTTAGCTAAAGAAGCTGCCAGCTGCTCTTTGTTCCGGTGGGGCTAGATGTCAATTCAGAGGAGATGTGTATGCTCTCCCTTTAATATGCAGATATATTCCAAGTGGACTCAGATTTGAGAACTATCATGACGAGGCCTTTGGTTTGACTTAGACAAGCTACCTATATATTCCTCTTTGCAAAGAACGAAGGCCACTTTGCATATGGAGACCAGAGGTTTTCTGGGAGAGAAGACACTAACATTCCCACGGTACTTGCCTCTGATTATTTTACTTAGGAAGTTCTCCTGGAGAAGACTAGAGTGGATCTAGACAAGATTCAGTGAGCGAGAAGAGCAATGGGGCCATTAATTAAAGTAACCATAAGCAGAGAGAGATGCTAGACCAGTGATCTCCTTCTGGCCCTGACCAGGAACCGATTGCAGAAAGTGGTTCTGGGGACTCAAGAAGAATAAATCTTAGAAAGGCTTCTGCTGTAGCATTTTTGGGGTTAACTCATGTCAGGAATCAATTGTGTGTGAGCTGGTGCCATGGGCCAAAGCATCTAGGTCTCCAATGTATGAGGAGGTTTTAGAGATGTGGATAGGGCCACCTCCCTACATACCGCTCTTCACCCACACTACAGATAGTAAGCAGCTGTGTACCCTGAACTAAGCCACTGTTGGGTGCCCAATGATGTTCTCTACTTTTTAAATTTCTGGTGCTGATAGACCATGAGGCTACCCAAGTGGAACTAGTTCCAGCCCAAGGAAGCATATGCTTCCATCAAGTGGGACCTTGCACCATGATTATCACTTCTTTCCCTTCTGGTTGCTAGGATAAGGGAGGCGAGGGAAGTTGTGTGTGTACATATGTTTGTGTTTTCCTCATTGCACAACATGCTAACTGTTCAAGTTGCATTCTGTTACCTAAACACAGAGCGCTTGGCTAACTTATGCAATCCATTGAGTATGTCCCATATGGGTCATTGGCTTTCTATTGGAATACATACAGTAGTGTAATTCGGCACTCGGGATGCTCATTGCTTCTGAGTTGGTGGTGGTTTTCAGTTTTCAGGAAATAAATTATAATTAATATAATATAATATAATATAATCTCATGGGTTCCTATTAATACTTCCAGTTTTAAGTCAAGACTTTTATTTGACCTCTTTCTACTACATCAGTATGTCCTCTCTTCCATTCCAAGAATCCTGGCTTTCAAGGGCACAGGGGGTGATGGAATTAGATTATATCATCATTTCTCACTCATTTTGTCCAATTTGAATCACACATCAGTCTTGGAATAACAACACTGACACCACCTCCATTGTAGCTATTAAAAACATCAACACAATTTTGGTATATGTTCTTCTCCTGCCCCTCCTTTTTTTCAAGTTTATTGAGATGAAACCTCCAAAGATTACCTGTTTTAGATACACAGATGTATACATTTTGATGTATAAAAGAAAAAAAAACTTATAAATAGCCCCCCATTCTTAACAGTTGTGCAGGATATACATTGCTGGGGCATGTAGCTACTTCCTGATATGCTCCTCCTTATCTGCCCTCATCTTGTCTTATTTCTGTCTGTCTCAGTAACTATGTGTTTATGCTCATTAGCTGTCTTTATGTCACTGACCCTTTAGTTATTTTGGTTGTCAAAAACTCATTCCATAGTAGATTGCTCAGAGAGGCTTGTGGGAATAATATTTCTAGAGTTCTTGCATTTTGATAAGTTTATCTATGCCCTTTGTACTTAAAAAAAATCAGTTGTGCTGCCTATAAAAACCTTGGTGCTCTCTTTCCTTGAGTATCTTAAATATGTGACTCAATTTTCTTCTGACATAAACCCTGGCTTTCAATGGCTAATAACAATCTAATTTTCTTTCCCTTAAAAGTTGCATGCTGTTTTGTGCTGGATGCCCAAAGGATTATTTAATGCCTCGGATCATACTAGAATGTGTCTTGATCATTTTGGGTCAGTATTCTCATGTATGCATTGTGCTCTTTCACAGTCTAGTTTCCAATTACATTTTTTATTTCAGGAATGTTTTCTTGAAATATAGTTTTTAGTATTTCTTCTGTTCTCCCCCTTTGGTTTTCATCTTCAGAAATTCCTGTTATCTATGTGTTCAATCTCCTTGGCCTATTTTCTTTCCTTTCCTATTTTCAATACTTGCCACTCTCTCAATTCTCTTTCTGTCTAAATTCCTTACTTTGAACTTTATTTTTATTTTCTTAATTGTAAAATAAATATAACGTAAAATTTAACATTTGAATCATTTTTAGGTATGCAGTTATGTCATTAAGTCCAGTCACATTATTGTGTCAGTAACCACCATCACTGTCCATCTCCAGAACTTTTGTCATCTTGCAGAGCTGAAACTCTGCATTCATTAAAGAATTCCCATTCCCTACTCCTTTCCCAAGCTCCTGGCAATTACCATTCTACTTTTTGTATCTGTGAACTGAACTACTCTAAGTACCCCATGTGAGTATTATTGTGCAATATCTCTCCTTTTGTCACTGGCTTATTTCACTGAACGTACTGTCTTCAAGGTTCATTCATGTTGTAGCATGTGCCAGAATTTCTTTCCCTTTTAAGGATGACTAATATTTCGTTGTGTGAATATACCACATTTTTTGTATCCCTTTATCCACTGTTGGACTTCTGGGTGGATTCCACCTTTTGGCTACTGTGAATAATGCTGCTGTGAACATGGGTGTACAAATACCTGTTTGTGTTCTCTGTTTCTTACTGATTTTTGAATTTTCCCTCCTGCTTACCTTCTGTTTCTTTTGTTTTTTCTACTTGCCTATCCTGGGCTCCCTTTTCCTCAAGTCCGTCAGATTCTGCCTCTCTTACTTCCTCGTTCTCTCCCACAGACAAGAGTACCATGCAGGTTTTATGCCTGTTAGTGACCTGTCCCCACTCTCTTGTGTTTGGGGACTTATGGGTGGGGTGTCTCGTTCCCTAGATTTGTTGTAAAATGTTGTCCATGTGTTTCTAGTCTTTCTAATCAACTTCATTTTCATGTCAGGATCAAAAGAGATTGCAAAACTAAGCGTCCTGTGTTACTGTCTTCTGAGAATCTGCCGTAATCTTTCTCTTACTTTCTGCTCATTATGTTGTATTTCCTGTGCGCTCAGACATTTATTACTGTGTGCTGCTCATTTTTCTTGGAAATTTATTTGTGGCAATGCCTTGAAGACTGGGGAAAAGTGTGTTCTTAAAAACGTTCAGTTCAGAAAACGAAAACGTTCAGTTGTGTTAGCCGGACACCTGGGGACATAGCCTGTGAATGTGTTAAACCAATTCATGGCTTGGAGGTCATTGGACCCTGTGGGTGGTCCAGTTTGGGCTGTTATGCCTGTGATTATTATGGCCTTTTAGAGAAAGTATTTTTCTCCCTGCTGTGCTCAGTACTGACGAATGTTTCTTGCAGACTACGGGAGTTGGGACCTATATAGGTGCAGTGGTTTTACCTCTGGTTCATCCTTACATGGATGTTTTGCTCTTTGAATCCCATATTTGGGCGGGTCTTGCATGTAACTTGTCACTTTGGGAGGGCCCTAGTCCATGTGTCCCATGAGATTATGAGAACTGAAGCCTTAAGTTCATCAGGTTTGGGAAAGGCTTTCAGCACAAAAATGGTTCACTACTGTGCTTACCCTTCTGGATTTCTATCTTCCCTTAGATTTTGGCCTGATAACTCTTCACCAACAGCATTTTTAGTTGTTTTCAGTGGGAAGGCTAGCCTTCCATTTGATCAGAAATGGAAGCCCAAAATGATTTTTTTACATGTAAGATTTTATAGAAATATTACCACTATATGTAGTCATAAGAATTGTTCTTTCTGGGCGCCTGGGTGGCTCAGTTGGTTGAATGACTGCCTTCGGCTCAGGTCATGATCCTGGAGTCCTGGGATCAAGTCCCACATCAGGCTCCCTGCTTGGCGGGGAGTCTGCTTCTCCCTCTGACCCTCCCCCCTCTCATGCTCTCTCTCTCTCATTCTCTCTCTCAAATAAATAAATAAAATCTTTTAAAAAAAAAGAATTGTTCTTTCTTTCAGCTAGGTATTAAGAACCATGCTAGGTGAGTCTGGGACACCCAGACCAAGTATTGGAACTCATGAGCATCAAAGAAGGCTTACGGAAGCCAGATCCAACCCGAGAACCCAGATCAGATCGACACACAGGACAAGTCCTGTTGGAACAGCCTTTTCTTACCTTTTTGCCTACACCGTAGGCACTGGCTACAGAAGACCCACTTCAATTTTGAGATGGCATAAGTGCATTTTTCTTGGTTGATACATGATGGACAAGACGTGCGTTCTGGAATCCAACTGCCTGGGTTTGAATCCTGGATCCACTATTTAGCGTATTATGACTCTGAGCATGTAATGTAATCTCTCAAATCCACTTCCCTCACTTTCAAAGGGGGTGAAAACAGTCCGTGCCTTTCTGTGGTATTCGGAGAATTGCATGTGATAAAGTAGGTAACACAGTGTCTGACACATTTGCATGCCCACCGTGAGAATTAACTGTAATCTCAATATCCCCAAAGTGAAAAATCTTGTGGCATTTTTGTTCTCCATTTGGTTTCTTCTTGTTGAGCCATACCCCGTCCAGACCCTCATACTCTCATCCAGAGGAAGACCTCTTTTGTTTACCACAGTTAGTCTTTGATGTAGTTAAAATGCCGAGCCAAAGTTTTAGGTATTGAGATGAGAAAACAATTTGAAAACGCAAAGACAGAGTTTTCTGAGTGAATGGGAAGGCATGCGATGGAACGAAAGAAGCCCCACTACAGAGATAAGGTCTTGCTGTGTCCATCAAGATGGTGGTGCTCAAGGGAGAAGAGGAAGGTATGGCTGACATAAGGGGCAGAGGGACAAGACAGACATGGAAAAGTCCTGTGCATTCAAGAGACTGAGTCACTAATTGATTAACAGTGGTGTCTTTGGGTAATGAAGTCTCATATTTACTGTGCTATTGATTGCAAGAATTCTGCAAACATTAAGTTTGAGTGGGCCATAGGAAACTGACCCCTGAGTTGGTATCTGGGTTTTCGCAGTTCCTGGAGTTTGCTTTTGGCTGCTCTCCATTCTGTTTTACTTCACACCTTAGTTCTTACCATCGAGAGACCCAGTGCCCTTTTGGCAGCTCGGCTGTTATGGTCCTGGGCAACCATATAAGCTTTCTGAATGCCTTCTCCTACATCCCCATCCAAACTCATCTCTCCTGTGAGCTTTCTGAATTTTCTCTCCCTTGCTAATTTGACAAGCATATCATTCTACAAGGTCGTGTGCTGATGGATTAATTTATTCTCCATTCTTTTTTTAAAAGATTTTATTTATTTGAGAGAGAGAGAGTGACAGAGAGAGAGATAGCATAAGCAGGGGGAAAGGGTAGAGGGAGAAGCAGATTCCCCTCCAGCAGGGAGCCCAAAGCGGGGCTCGATCCTGGACCCTGGGATCATGACCTGAGCTGAAGGCAGACGCTTAACCTACTGAGCCACCCAGGTGCTCTTATTCTCTATCTAAGAGCATTCTAATGAGGGTTTTCTGGAAAGCTGGTCAGTTCAATCCCAAGGGAGCTTATTGATTCTGTCCTGTATGCCAGTGCCAACCCATGCTGGGGAGAAAGCTGAGAAGCACGATCACCCATACATTGCTGGTGGGAATATAAAATGGTATAGCTACCCTGGGAAATACTTTGGCAGTGTCCTATAAAACTAAATGTGCAACTGCCTTATGACCCAGCAGTTGCACACTTGGGCATTGATTCCAAAGAAACAAAAACTTAATTTTACATGAAAACCTGTACACAAATGCTTATAGCACTTTTATTCATAATGCCCCCAACTGGGAACAATCCAGATGTCCTTCAGTGGGAAAATGGTTCAACAGACTGCGGTACATCCATACCGTGGAGTACTACTTATCTGTAAAAAGGAACACATTGTTGCTGCTGCAACAACCTAGATTAATTTCCCAAGAATTATGCTGAGTGGAAAAAAAATCAGTCTCAGAAGGTTACCTCCTGTGTGACTCCATTTATATAACATTCTCAAAGTGGCACTTTTATAGGAATGGGGAACAGATTAGTGGTGGCCAGGGGTAAGGAGCGGTGGGGGCCGGAGGGACATGGGCAAGATGAGAAAAGGACAGTATGAGGGATTCTTTCAGTGATGGGAATGTTCTGTATCTTGGCCTTTTTTCTGTTTGAAAAAACAAACAAACTGATGAACATCAGTTTCCTGGTTGTGGTGTTGTGCTGTGGTTTTGTAATACATTACCTTTGGGGAAAACAGGGTAAAGAGCACATACGATTTCTCTATCCCTCTTTCTTTCTTTCTTTCTTTTTCTTTCTTTCTCTCTCTCTCTCTCTCTCTTTTTAAAGATTTTATTTATTTATTTGACAGAGAGAGACACAGCAAGAGAGGGAACACAAGCAGGGGGAGTGGGAGAGGGAGAAGCAGGCTTCCAGTGGAGCAGGGAGCCCGATGCGGGGCTCGATCCCAGGACCCTGGGATCATGACCTGAGCCAAAGGCAGACGCCTAACGACTGAGCCACCCAGGTGCCCCTTCTCTATCCCTTTCTTAAAACTGCATGTGAATCTACAATTATCTAAAAATAAAAGTTCAAAAAAATGCTGACAGACATCAAGTATTCCAAACAGTGATTGGCACAAGGCCAGAGCTGTTTAAGCCTTTGCTATTATTAGTAGTGATGGTGTATTAATGTGTCAGTTCTGTTGGGTTCCAGTCCCATAGATGATAGGATGTGGGATGAAGATGAGGAAGTGGTTAGGCAAGCCAGCCACTGTAGGGGCACCTAGAGGAAACCTCTCTAATATCCTTGGACTTCCTTGTCTCAGAGTCAGGAGAGTTCCTCCCTTCCAGTTGGCTCCTTCTTGGCCTCCAGAGGACTTTGCATACCACTACAGACCAACAATGGCTATCCCAGAAGGCCACGGATCAGATCTCTTAAGACTCCCAGGATCTGCTCTTTGAGTCCAGAAGCTACAGGGCTCACCCAGCTTTGGGGAAATAAATCTCCTCAGTTCTTTCAGGAACTCTTTAAGCAGAGTCCAGAGCTCCATTTGCTTCCACCTGCCCCTGGAATGATGTAGATAGCTTCGGTCTGCAGGTGGAGGGGAGAGAGGTCTCATTCAGGTTGCCACGCCGAGGAATGTCTTGTCCTCAGAACTTTTCTCTCGCTCTGCAGGGCCATCATGACCCATGCTCCCAGCATCCTCCTTGGCCCTCTCTCTGGAGGACCCTCATGCCTCAGGAATGTTTGTGTTTGGCCTAGTGGTTCTCCATGAGAGGTGATACCATCTCGATGAGAGATGGGTCATTTGTACACAGTGCCAGGTTTTTGGTTGCCCAAAAGAAAAGCCACCCTGTCTGCCCACAGCGTGCCCGGCACATGGAAGACAGCATCTCCCTCCTCCCTTTCCATGGCATGACTGCATAGCATGTTTCTCTTTAGCTTCCATCTTAGCTATGCCACATTGCAGTATAATTAAAAAGTTATAAAGTCTCAGCACACATGAATGAAATGTAGTGTTGATACTAAGTAATCTAATCAAGGTGATCCAACACGTATTTAATGATAAGCATCACTGTCGCCAGGCTGCGGGGCAAGTAGGAAGACACTGCACACATTCATGCTCTTCACATAAAGGAAAGCAATTCTTTTCTTCAAAATGCTCAACCACGTTCTCCTAGAGTTAAGAGAACACCAGCTGGGAAGATACCATAACTCAGCAAAGTCTTCATTCTTGCTGGAGGAAGATGTTTCCCTTCCTGGTCCCTGCTTGGGTCTGATATCACATTCCTTACACTCATACCAGCATTAGGACAAAGAGGAGATTCAACTGCCATCTCTCTAACCTCCTGTGCTTACCCCTTCCTTAAGAACCAAACCAGAATCCAGACTCCTACTCAGTGTAGCCTGGGCCATCTCCAAAATTGGCAGGATTTTCTTCTGGTAGCCGAAGTTGCCATGCACGTAGGCATATAAATTTTATGTTCAGCCCCAGGAACTTGCTCTGGAAAGTTTCAACATATGTGGACTGACTACCACGAGACACTGAAGGGTAGTTTGTCTCTGGATCTGGTGAGATCTAGGCTTTTTTTTTTTTTGAGCTCTGTCACTTACCACTTCTCTGAACTTGAGCACCTTACTTACCTCTCTGAGCTTCAAGGACATTCCCTCTAAAATGTGGACATAAATACTTATATGGCCAAGTTTGTTTGAAGTTTGAGATCATGCTTATTTAGTTTCTGGTACGGATTTGACACTCAGTAGCCATGAGCTCCAATTATTCATCCTAATTCAGAGAGAAAGAGAGAGATGACAGGAGCCAAAATGGTGATCGTTGCTAACATGTATAATCTTGATGTCCACTGGGATTACTTTGTCCTTTAAAATTCCAATGAAATTGGCTTTACTTCCACCCCACATATGGTGGGAGAGCCAGCATCCCTTCCCATCTCTCTAGGACTCTCCGAGGTGTGATACAGATCAGCTCTTAGGCTTTTCTGCTCACTGTCACTGTGTTTCTCCTTTCATGGAATTAGGTCAGTTCAGGGCTACCTCACTGTCTAGCAAGCACCGTCTACAAAGGGTGCAACCCCAGTGTTTTCACTGCCTGCAGTTCCCCTGAGACAAGGTTATGTTCATCACATTGTTGGTAAAGCTTTAAGGCAACAGAGGTTTATGTGGCAATTCCTCCAAACCCAAGTTGGAGTATTAGACATCCCTGCTTCTAAAAAAATGCCCTTCAACCACCTGCCATTGGGAACTTAACCACTGATTCCATTTCTCTACAGTCTCCATCTTCCCATCCTGTTACTTAATCCCCTTCTCCTTCCCTCCCCAGTTTATCTCATCATAACTGTCCTCCTGCTGCCAGCCACCCACCAAATTCCTGCTAACTAAACAGAGAGCACCTTTGTCCAGGGAACCATTTCTTTCCCCATGGACAGTCTTCCTACACAAAAGTAGCCCATCAAGCATTTTCTCAATCGAACATGGTTAACACCCTACGAGGGTCTCCAGAGCCAGCTGTTGAAATAACATTTTTTTTATTCCACTACATGAGAAAACTCAGAAGTACAAATTAGGACTCCAGGTCAGGGCTGCCATATAAGGTTTGGCAGGTTGTGCACTGCACAAGGATGTCTGGCCAAGAAAGTTAAATAGGGGTCAAAATATAGCCTCTTCATTCCTCAGGCTGTGTACCCTTTGATGTTGGGTGCATTCAGAGGAATACTTTTTCCTAGGTCAATCACTAACATGGGAATAGATCATTCTAATTTTCTACTGGGGACAGGGGAATAGTGGTGGTGGTGATTTCTTCTAATTTATCTTTCCAGAAGGGGTGCTGTTTTCTCATACTCATAAAGGTGTATGTTTTAGCAGCAGCCTTGCTTGAAGTCAGGACGTTTGCAATCCTTGGGTAATTCAGAGTCCTGTAAAAGGCAAAAGATTTATACGATCTGAAGAGAAACCAGAGTATGATAATTCGGAGTCCTGAATTGAAGTAACCCAGTGTCAGTAACTGAGTGGTAACAGCAGCAGGGCTGTGTCGTTTTGTGGGAAAGACATCTGCAGTTCTCCTCAGGCTGTCACTGGGAGGTATCATTTGCATATTAAACAAATATTTAAAATTAGCCATGCAGCAAACAATCAGAAGCTACACCATAGACATCACTCCTTCAAAGCAACAGCAGGAATTAAAATGTACCTCCAGGTGTGCACATCTGGATTGGGGTTGGTATGACTTGAGCTGGGATCAGTTCCTATGACAGGTGAACTTTTCAGGTAAGGAAAATAGAAAAATAAAAATAATATAATTGTTCGTATAAAAATAACAAAACTTAATATAAAATACCAACTCATTTATACCGCCATCCTGGGGGGGGTGGCTATTTTGAGGGTTAAATGTGATCATGTATTTAGAATAGTGCATGGCT
Source organism: Eumetopias jubatus (assembly GCF_037043125.1). Lineage (NCBI taxonomy): Eukaryota > Metazoa > Chordata > Mammalia > Carnivora > Otariidae > Eumetopias > Eumetopias jubatus. The sequence continues at coordinate 82,410,722 of NW_028274818.1, forward strand.
GTGGGAAGTACTCAGTAATGTTAGCTACAACTGTCCCTATTCCTGAGGTGACAGCCAAATATTTACCAATTGATCAGAATGGACACCGCCTATAGGCAATCAGCACAGACATCATGGGCTCTGATTTTCTTCATTTGATCAAAGTGTATTATGCAAATAATAGACCAGTGTGTGTGTAGGCTAAGAACTGTGCATGTTTTATTCTGTTTAATCCTTGTGAGAACCTCGTGTAGTAGGGAATAGCGTTTTCCCCATGTTATAGATAAGGAAACTGAGGCACAGAGAGGTTAAGTGAGCTGGCCAAAGTCATACTGCAGCCCCTGGGACTGAAGCCAGAGCTCATGACCTTGGCTCCCACATGATACTGTTTCCTTCCGTTCTGCTTACCCACCTTCTTTGATTCAACTTTTGGTGATACAGGCACTGAGCCCAGATAAGTACATTTTTTGAACCACTTTTGGCTTTTCTCTATTTCCCAATTTTTCCAGAGTTGCCCTATTCTTTTTACAATTGGGAAAAAGAGTGATAAATAAAATAAAATGTTAGTTAAATTTAAAGGAGAAAATAAATTGATGCTTCCCATCCAACCAACAGGACTATCGATTTGTGTCATCAATTAAAATGTTTTCCCAGGCACATGTACTGCATATCCATTAGCTCACTCCTTCTTCACGGCATGTTGATGGGGAGCTTCTATCCAAATATGTTGAGATTAAATATGCTGGAGGGAAATGGATGCTGGGAATGTTCTTCCAGGCTGACTGGATGCTCCAGCTCTCAAGCTTCCAGGGTCTGCATCCCTCATGCTAATTGTGTTCAGGATGCCCTCCTATGTGGGCAGAACAGGTAGTGACTCACTCTTGTGATGGGAAATTGCTGTTTATTCTTTTTCCAACTAGAGCAATATTTGTTTGCTTGTTTAATTTATTGAGTTTAAGAATGGTGTGTGGGGGGGTACTTATTGAAAACGTTAATTCTCAAAAAGAGAACGAACAAATGAAAGAAAGAAAGAAAGAAGAAAGAGAGAAAGAGAGAACAAAAGAAACAGAAAGAGAGAGAGAAAGAAAGAAAGAAAGAAAGAAAGAAAGAAAGAAAGAAAGAAAGAAAGAAAGAAAGAAAGAAAAAGAAGGAAAGAAAGAAAATGTAGATTCCCATACTTTTAAGAAACACCAACTTATTAGAGTGAGGGTGGTCCCAGGATTCTTCATGCCTGCGAAGCACCCAAAAGGTTCAGCTGTGCATTCTCCTTCCACTCTGCTTTGGATGGGGTGTGGGTGGGGAGAGGGAGGAACACCTGGCACTTTCTATTAGCCAGGTCTGGGCTGAGCATTTTGGAAATAATTTCTCATTTAATCCTCACAAGAACCCCCATTGGCATCATTTCACAGATGAATAAACTGAGACTCAGAGAGTTCAAGCCAGTGGCAGAGCCAGAGTTCTGACCTAGAGCTGCCAGACTCCAAGACCTACCCTCTTGGCCACCACGTTAATAGTCACTTCCAGATCCAGGTCTACCAGCTGGTCCCATCATGGTCATGAAGGACTTTTGTTAAAACACATATTCCCACGGGCACCTGGGTGGCTCTGTCAGTTGAGCATCCAACTCTTGGTTTCAGCTCAGGTCATGATCTCAGGGTCCTGGGATAGAGCCCTGGGTTGGGCTCCACGTTCAGCAGGGAGTCTGCTTGGAATTCTCTCCCTGTCCCTCTATCCCTGCCACCGTGCATGCGTGCGTGCACGCGCACACACACACACACACGTGCTCTCTCTCATAAATAAATAAATCTTTTAAAAAAACACACACATACATATTCTCAGACTTACCCTATAATCTCAGCATCAGAACCTGAATGTAGGGTCCAGAATCTGAATTTTTAACAAGTGCCCCGAATGGTTTCTGATGTGAAGACAAGCTTACGCCCTAGATTTCTGTCCAAGTAGGGCTCTTATTCAGCTGGTGTGCAACTGGCACAGTTACCTAAGTTGGTTAAATCTTGGAATACCTCCATTCTGATTGGTAAATACCTGCTGCCCCAAATCCCTGGTGCCCCCTGCACTGCCTGCACTATCCCAGCCACTCACCACCTATGACTTCTCACAATCCAGCCAGCAGAGGGATATTGGCCAACTTATCTGGGGTCTTCATGGGTCTGTTCCAGTACCGAAACCATTGTATTTTCTGATTTGTGGGTGCTCATGCATAGCTGTTATCAGATTTTGAATGTCATCCTGAACATGAGTACTGTTTAGATCATCGACCCTGGAAGACAGGAAAGATGACTGGCTAACACATCTTTCCATTGCAAATGGGATCCTAGACATAGTTAATTGCTCATTAAATTTAGTTTTTTTAAATATCATAACTGTATGACTTCTCTTATATGTGTTGCAAGAGGGGGCCAGTATGGAAGGGGAGATGCGTGCAGGGGTCCTGGAGCTGATTTCTGGAGGCTGTGCATCTTGGTGGGCTTGGGGAGCCTGGGACAGAACAAGAGCCCCAAACTTCGAAGAACTTGGGAATATGAGAAAGCAGTGATATTGCTGAACTAGAAAATGGGGTGTTCAGCAGACAGCAGGTCCTCAAAGAGAAATTTGTTCAATGTTAGGTGAGTGAACATAACAAGAGAATTGCAATTGGGCTCATTTTTCACATAATCTAAAGAGAAGAAATGACCCGCGGGTAGAAGTACGTCAGTTTCAATTCCACTGTAGCCGAGGCATGTGGAAAAGACATTAACTTCTCGGGAAGGAACCCATTAAGCCAAATAAACGTCACCGTAGCCAAACATTATTGGCTCCCTGACTTCCACAGATAACTTTAGAGATGGTTATTTCTTTAGTTGAGAAATCGTGGCCAGGTATTTTCAATGGAAATGAGTTTTGCAACCTCTAACATGTTTGAGAAAAAGAAATATTTTGACGCGCCATTCCAATAATAGATAATGCAGAATAATCTCCCGGGTAAATCACCAATGTGGAACAATTTGCTTCATCACAGGAAATCTGGTTCTCCCTCCCACCCCCACCTTTCCTTTCTGGAATGTCTGTTCCCTCTGCCATGCTGCTGTCTCGGTGCTTCAGAAAAGCAGTGAGAAATTTAGGATAATATACAGTAAATGTATCTGTAGCAGAGAGCAGCATGTATGCGCTGTTGGCACACCCACCAGCTTCCTTGGCACCTGGTCAGGTTCACTGCCCAGGGTGTTACAGGGGAATCTAAGGCTGTCTAACTAATTAACCCCTGATCATGACAAAACGAGGTTTATAATAGAGGAGAGTGCGCCAAAGCTGCACTTGGGAGACTTAGAGGAAAAATAAAAAGTCAAACTGTAACCAAGCCAGCTCAGCGCATGAGGAAGAAATCAGAGCAGAATGCAAACAGACGGCCAGACTATTCCCTGCCCCTCAGCTATGGGACTTTTAAGTTGAGGTTAGCTTTGAAAGTAAATTTTCCAACATAACGACTCAGTGCAAATTTCTAACCATCCGGGAGTTTTCTGATAGGAAAATGAATGCAGTGTCGATTCTTTGCCTTAGAGAGGGTTCCCAAGGCAGCCTCTAGTCCCTGTGGAAGAGCAGCGCCAGTGGAGAAGGGTCATTGACATCTCTGCTCCCTGGGTTTCCACTCCCCTCCTCAGTGGAAAACTAATGGGCACAAGCCTTTCTGGCCGGTAAAGCTTTCCATTCCTCACTGTGGAAACGAGCCCCGTGCTTTCATGTTCTTTCCGTAGCAGTGGGTTGTTGGTGGGGAATGAAGTCATAGGGCGCGCCAATGTCTTAGAAATAAGGTGAAGAGGTTTTTCAACAAAGAGGCATCCCTAAATGTCCAGAGAAACTGTCAAGGAGCTATTAGCTAAAGGTTATATATATATATAGTCCTGTCTCCAGTCCTCACAAATGCAGTGGTTTTCTGTCATAGAATCAGCAAAGATTTGGGGTTTGGCACATCTGAGTTCAAATCACTCAGCTGGGTGATGCTGGGAAAATCTCTTATTTTTTCTGTACCTCGATTGATCTGTGAAATGGGGATGACCATTTCTGACAGAGGATGCTCTAAAGAGCTCACATCAGAGGGAGGGAGAATGGTCTTCTCCTCAGCTTTGCTTTTCATCTTGTCATCTGTCCCTACAATAACCATGAGAATACTCAGAGCCTACAAAGTTTAAGGACAAGGCAGTTGGTAAGCTTCCAGGCCATACAAGAAAAGAGCTATCCAAGATACTTCTCTCTCCCACTGGTATTTGATCCAACAAAATACCCCTCCCCATTCTTCCCTGATTATAAAACAAAAGCCTCCATGTATATCAACACATGCACATACATTCTGAGAAGAAAAGAAAGACAAACTTGCAACATTCAGTGACTGAATGTAGTCAGCCGAGATGTCCTGACATTTTGTCATCATCATGGTCATCACTGTAAATTCCTTATTATTAATGTTGCTTGAAAAGACATTCCTCCACCTTGCTTTTGGCTGAAGACTGGGTAGAAGTTTCAGAACAAAGAAAAATGATGCTCTGATCTTCAGTTACATTTTTCAAAACTGAGCACAGAATGAACATGTACATATTTTATATTTTCACAATGAATTTTATAAGAGGAATCACCAGACCAACACAGCACAGTGCTGATTAAACTGGAGGCTCTAAAATAGTGATTTTCACACCTGGCTACACATTAGAAACACCTGGGTAACTTAAAAAGCAAATAAACAAACAATGTCCAGGCACTCTCCCTACTCAAAGATCCTAATTTAGTTGGTCTGGGAAGGGACCAGGTGTCTAGGATATCACCGCTCCCAAGTTGATTTTACTGTGCAGTTAGCATTGAGAACTACTTATCTAAAATTGTTTCTTTTTGCCTTTTTGAAGGTTCCAGTGCAAAATAAACACCAGATGTTATGTTTATGTAGCTGTAAATATCTTACTCTTCCTGACTCTGATAGCCAATAAAAGCTAACTAGGGTGCTTTATCCCACAAGGAATACTGGGTGTGGTTTCAGATCCAAAGGGCCCAATTAAAGCAGTAAAGGTCATTTAGCTCAAGAAGGCTAGTTATGTAGATTAACTGGGCCATGGCTACATTCTCTGGTGGAAAGAGAAGACAGGAGAGGCATGTTCAAGAAGGAATAGGTGTAATTGGCAAGGCAATGCAATCACTCCAAATCACTGCTTGTTTCCTGTAAAAAGATAAAATGGACCTAACAAAGCCACCCAACAGATAGAAATCTTCTGAATGCAAACTTAGCCATCTCTTGGGCTGGCTATGCTTAGTCCATGGTAAGGGCACCTGAGAATCGTCAAAAATGGAAGACACCTAAGGATCTGTCTGGAACCACTAACACTGAACCTAGTTTATAACTGGCTTGAGTGCAGTTTTGATAGACAAGTCTTGAGTGAGTCTTCCCACTGAGCCATAACCTATGTGCCTATGTTCATCAAGGCCCGGGAAAAGCACCCCGCCTCCATTCACCTCTACTAGTCTCTCATATACCTGGTCACCTCCATGGGCTCTTCCCCATTTTCCTTCTTTAATGCCAAGGACACTATCTCATATCTTGCTCCACTCTTCAGGACAGATCCTTACATCCTATAAAGCAAACAAAATTTATCTTTGGGGCTTATAGTAGATTTAATTATTGGTCTTAATTATTCCCTACCCTGAATCGTATTAGGCACCCACCCCCCTTGCCATAGCCACATGGTGGGCAGTGTTTCCCTACCCTCTGCCTTTGGGCCATGTGAGTTGCCTTGGCCAATGGATGATATGAATGGAAACTTGAAATATGCCCGTTTGAGTGGATTTACTGTCTTGTGCTTGTCATTGCCGTGGCATAAACCTGCCCTGGCTTGCCTTTCGGTCCAAAGAGGATAAGAGACATGTGGCTAATAACCTGAACTCAGCTTGTAGCTTGTAGCAAAGCGTAACTTAGATCAGCTGAACCCCAGCTGGCCCACAAATCTGTGGACAAGAAATAAATGCTTATTGTTGTGTGCAACTGAGTTTTGGCACGGTTTGTGACATAACATTATTGGAACAATACCTATGTAGTACCAGACCCCTCTATCTAAGCTTGGCCTTCAACCATTGAACTTTTCTTCCTTTGATACATAGAATCATCCTTTGACACTCTCTCATTGTGAATAATCTCCATCCTGAATCAGGTCTTTAACCTGCTCACTCCACTTGCTGGCATGTTCCACATCTTTCTGACTTCTGATCCTTGACTGTGGATGGCCTTATCGTGCTCCATTGAAATTGTGCTCCTGGCTACCTTTCTGATTTTGCCTCCTTCCCTCTTCAAGCATGATTTGCATTGAGTCTTTTTGCTTGCACTGGTTAGGCATCTTTTGAGGATGTTGGGACTCTACAACCACTCTCAAAGCCTCAGAGATGGATCCCTATCTGAGCTCACTTATTCTTGTGAGATCCAGATACATCTCCATTTCCCCTCAATTTTCTGCCAAGCACAGAGTGGAAAGCAATACCACTTAGTGGTTAGAGCACAGACTCAAGAACAAATGTGTGTGACCTTCCATAAGTATTTCCATTTCTTTACATATAAATGCGGGAGGACAAGACCTCCTAGGCTGGCAGTGAGGCTGGATCCATGGAAAGCACTTAACACGGAGCCTGGCATATAGCAAGTACTACGTAGGTTTTTGCTATTACTATTACTGTTATCCTTTACCTCCTTCAAACTGCTGCCTTCTACTTCAAACTCTCTCAACGTCCTGCTTTGGCATAGAACATGTGAATAGTCAGCCAAGAGTTGACTCTCTGAGATGCAAGTGGTGACTTAATGCTTTAGTGCCAGGCTTCTAAAACTGAAGTTCACAGTACTGCAGTATCCTATACTGAAGTTTAGGATTCCCCTAGCAAGTACTCAGAAGCCATGGAATAAATATGGTGCAACTTTCTAGAATATTCTTTTTGCTTGACTGTCAGTATCAACGCTACTTTTATGTGGCAAAGTTTTTTGTTTGTTTGTTTTTGTATCATACTAGCTTCAAGAGAATTTCTCTTAGGGAAGTAAATATGCATGTTTACCCAAGGGTTTTATTAGCCTTGGGGTAGAAAGTGAGGCCCTTGAGGTAAGGAGCCAAAACAAATATAAAGGTTAAAGATATATTTGGTGTAAAGTGACAGAAAAATCAACTCAAATGTGTCTTAAAAACAAAAGGGATTTCTTAGTTCTAGTACCTGAAAAGCCAGAAGATCTGGTTTTAGAAAGGGCTTCCTCTCGTAGCTGAAATGATTTTATCAAGGACCCAGGTATTGTCTCAAGATCTGGTTTTGGAAGGGCTTCCTCTCGTAGCCCTCTCCATTTTGTTTGCCGTCATCCTCAGGTTTGGTTGTTTTTCGTTCCCTGGCTTCGACCTTTCTCCTTCTGATAATGTAACTGCGGAAGTAGTTCCCATCTTGGAATAAATTCATTGTCCAAAGGAAAGGAGCTTATATCTTCTGATATTGCCTCCTTAAGTCCTGGGATTCCCTCTCTCTCATTGGCCCAAATTAGGTCATGTGTTCAACTCTGAACCAGTCACTGTGGCCAGGAAGCTGGGACACGCTGACTGGCTTAAGCCCAACATAGCCAGTTTCTGTAGTTGGATAGTTAATTCTACCCAAACAATGAAACTGAGAAGGGAGCAGAGGTGCATTCCTCCAAGATGCTGTTGATGGAAGAAAGGGACAAGAATGTTTGGGTGGTAACCCTCAAATATTCAGTACTCCAGCGAAAGAGATGAGTAAATAGCTTTGCAGAAGATTAAAAAAAGCCATTCATTTTGGGGCACCTGGGTGGCTCAGTGGGCCAAGCCTCAGAGTCTTGATTTGGGGTGGGGTCAAGATCTCAGGGTCGTGAGAAGGAGGCCTGCCTGGGGCTCCGCCCTGGGCATGGCACCTGTTTGAGGTTCTCTCTCTCCCTCTCCCTCTGCCCCTCCCCTGCTCGCTCGCTTGCTTTCTTTAAAAAAAAAAAAAAAAAAAGGCAATTCATTTTGCACCTGATCTCTATCAGGTAGGGAGAAAAATAATTACTCATTTTGAGGGGAGAAAGTATCTGTATATATATATATATATATGGATGTTTACTGTTCGATGTGTTCCATCGGTGTTACGATATAAACCCCTTCTTAGTGGTAGGCTGCTAAATGTTTAACAACTAGGTTTCTGGGGAACCATGCATAAATTTATTATAAACTCTCCTGATACAAAGAATGTGTAGCACACAGTTTACAATGATAACATATATGCTGTTCTTTACCATCTAGCCAATTGGTTCTTACAGAATGCTTCCTTGAATTTTGCAGAATTTCTGTATCTATAGCTGATTTGTGGTTGCAATTCAACCTTGATTTGACAAAATCAGTCTATAAATAAATACTTGATTACAAGTGTAGTTCTGACATGAATGTTGGTTGATGTTTTCACTTACGTTGTTGAATAAAATGGAAGTGAAACGAGGAAGGCAGACAAGTCAGAACTTACTTTGTCAGTGATGTGAGTGACTATTCGGCTGAACTGGGTAGTAATTTTCGCATACTGAAAAAAAATTTCTTCCAACTTTTCATGCTAGTCACAGATATGACACGCTGAAGTTTAATTGGCACTATTAACATGTTTTCCATTATTTTTAAAGTCTAGACAACCAACAAAGCAGTAAGTCAAGCCTTGATATATAGCATTTGCCACTTTCTGTGGCATAAATTCTCCAACCATGGCCAATTTCATTTTACCGATGTGAAATCACTAAACACAGAATTGGAAGGAGATGGAATATCAGCCCGTTTTATGGTATTTCTACCACACAAATATAGTAGACAAATAACTTCAATAGCACAGATAATAAAATGTAGTGGAAGAGTAAGTAATGTTTTTAATATTTGTTACCTTTATTAATCATATCATTTATTTAATTGTGTTTATATAATTTAATATTTAATAATGGCAGTGTTTAGCAACTGGATTGCAAAATTGCTGAAAGTTTAATAGCTGGCTCTTGTAAGGTTGTATGAACCAGCACCAACACATCACTGCCCCTCCTCCAGCATTTCTCCCTCCTTCTCCCCAAATGATCACAATTAGAGTGTGCCTATGAGAATGGATTTTAGTGGGAATCAAGTACGGGTCACTTTACATGCATCAACAAGTAGAGATGATATCTGTGGAATGTTCACATGATCCAGAAATAACAGTGGTGGAAGAAGCAATTTAGAAATGAACCTGAGGATGTAAGCACCCACCCCTTACCCCACCAGGATTTTCAGAAATCTTAGGAAGTTTATGTAAGTCCCCTGGCTAGAGCATGGGCTATTCCAGGAAATATAGTTATATATGGTTATTATTAAAGTGGAATCCACAATTATATCATTTTTAGGATGAATGAGAAGATTTCAAATAAATTCCCCTGTGGGAACCACCTAGCCTAGAAGTTCAGTCTCTTGGGAGTAGGTTTCATTCTTCTCTGCTATTTGGATACCTAGTGCATTTCTCTTCCCTGAAAACTTGTATTTTTCATGTGGTCTTGACATTTTATTTTATTTTATTTTATATTTTATTTTATTTTATTTTATTATTTGAGAGAGAGAATGAGATAGAGAGAGCATGAGAGGGGGGAGGGTCAGAGGGAGAAGCAGACTCCCTGCCAAGCAGGGAGCCCGATGTGGGACTCGTTCCAGGGACTCCAGGATCATGACCTGAGCCGAAGGCAGTCGCTTAACCAACTGAGCCACTCAGGCGCCCCTGGTCTTGACATTTTAATCAGATTCCTATGCCTGGCTAGTCGTCAGAATCTCCCTGGAGGTAATTGACAAATAGGACTCCAAGATCCCACCTCTAGATGTTCTGATTCAGAAGATCGAGGCTTGGGATTGAGAATCTGAATTCTGAAGGCCCTACCCACATGACTCAGCCAGTGTGGTAGAGTAGGAAACCTGCAGGACAGGTCTGGGGTCTAAGTGACACACAGTTCTGCCTCTCATTGTGTGACTTGAAGGTGATATCTCCTGGGACAGTGTATCTCTCGGGCTCTGACATTCAGGGTCTTGATGGGTGCCATTGCAGGGCAAGGAGACCTCTCCTGCTCCTCCTCATAGGAAGGTCCTTTCCACCTTCCCATCAGCCCAGCCCTGTCTGCATGGCCCATTTCCATTTGACAGAGAATCAGCTTCCCCTTTTGCAGTGAGATGTCCTGATTACAATACACTTTTAAAGCTTCTCTCTAACAAGGGTAACTTTTGAGCCCGTCTAATTGGCCTGGACCAGAGGGCTCTGCAAGTCTGACTTCCTTCCAAATGGAAAAAACTTGGTGTGAACTTTCAAATCAGTTTTAAAAAAATTATTATTAATCTGCCTCGTGGGATACACCATGCTCTGACTGAATGCGGGAAGAGTAAGGGAGCCCCCAAGTATCTAATTTAAACCTGAAAATTCCCCAGGATGATTATACCATGGAAAGGAGACATATTGAGGATTGTAAGAAAAGGTTTAATAAAAAAATGTAAATGGAAAGGCCATAAAATTCAAATGAGGCTCATTCCCCGGGTTATAACAAGCTCTGTGCTCAGACCTTGTAATAGCTTTTAAAAAAAAAATTTTTTATTGTAGCTGCTATTTTTTTCGGTCGGTGTAATTAGAGCTTAATTAATTCCCCCCTAAAGGGGAAAAAGAGGACAAAATAGTATTTGATCTGAGACGTGTATAGCGGGCAAAGCGATTAGGATCAGCGAGTTACTTTCTGTTACCTTTTTTTTCCTAGTTGGGTCTTCTGGGAGGCAGACGGCTTTGGACAGAGACTCCCAGTGTCTCCCCTTAGACCAGAGAATCAGCAATGCCAGGACGTGCAATAGGGCCAAAGGATTTTATTTAGACAGAGATCACGCAAAAAAAAAAACAAAAAACAAAAAAAAAAAAACAAAAAATAACCCACACGCAACTATAAAGGCTTGCTGTGTCAAATCTCTGGTAATAACGGTTCATTAAATTATTAGTATAAGTACAATATAGTTCAAAGTACTGAAAGCATAGCTCGTGGAGGGTACCAGAAGGAGCAGGGTCGCAGTTAGAACTTGGACATGGAACCAGTCCCAGCTCCTGCACTGTAGCTGCGTGACTTTGCAGACCTCTCTGAGTTTCTTAGACTCTGTCAGTTGAGAAGAGTGATAGTAGCTAATTGATAGGCTAGTGGTGAGGAGTAAATGAGGTCATGTAACAAACAACACCAGCTGTAGGAAGTTGCTAAGTGATAGTATGATTCTGTGTGTGTGTGTGTGTGTGTGTGTGTGTGTGTGTCCTGGTTTCACAATACAGCTTAGTGGAATTTGTCTTGGGCAGTTCCCAGTGTGAGAATTAATTACCTTGAGCTTGCGTGGCAGTGACTTTTTCTACTGGGCCTGTTAATGCGACCTCTGGTGGCCTCATAGGCTTAGGAGCAGCCACAGGTAGTACAGGTGTGCGGGCTAATTAGAGGAGAGGCAGTGTGGTCAAGAGCCTCAGTCATTTCACATGCTGGGGTCCCGGGAGCCGCAGGTTGGAAGCCTGGTACTTGGGGGACCTGCTGAGTGGCAGAAAGCGTTCTAGGGTTGGGGTGGGGTCCCAAAAGGACGGGGGGGTGGGGTGGGGAAAGACATTTGTCTCCCACCAGCAAGCGAGGAAGCTCCCAGCTTGCCTTCAGCTGCGTGCCAGGGCCCCCATGGTTGAGATGGTGAGAAACAGGCGGAGCAAGGAGTGCGTGCTTCGGTTCCCCAACGTGCCCTAAGCTGAAAACCTAGAGCTAGGGCTTAGGTCTGGTTTTCACCTCCTGGCATTTGCATGCTCCTTTCCTCCACCTGCATTGTTCACCTCACCTGCTTCATTGAATTCTCCCCTCCTTTTTCTTGTGTATTTCTGCTGGGTGGCCAACTCGGATACCACCTCCTCCCCACCCCACCCCCAGATATTAAGTCCAAACAGTTATAAGCTCTCACATCCCCTGTAGTACTTTCACTAGGTAAGATTCTTTGGCTAAGTCTGTAAACTCCACAAGAGGAGGGATTGTTTTGCTGCTGTTTGTTTTTGTTCAGCTTCATATCCTCCATTTCCAGCTCAATTTAAGATTTATTGTTTTAGTCAGCTTCTGACTTTAGTGGCTGCCTGCAGACCTTGGCTTATGGCCACATCACCCCAAAATCCACTTCTGTCATTACATCTCTTTCCTTGACTCTGCCACTCCTTCCTCCCCCTTGTAAGGGACCTTGGGTCGACCAGGGTAATCCAGAATCACCTTCATCTCCATAACTTCATTATATCTACAATATTCCTTTTGCCAGGTAAGGTTACATAATCATAGGGTAAGGAGGTTAGGACATGGACATCTTTTAGGGGGTCATCTGTATACTTACCACACTCCCTAAAGTGGTCTACAGATTTAAATCAGTCCTTATCACCATCACAGCTGGACTTTTTTCAGAAATTGATAAGCTGATCTGAAAACCCATATTACCTAGGATAGCTGAAACACTCTTAAGAAGAACAAAGTTGGACTTACAGTTCTCACTGTCAAAACTTTCTCCAAAGCTACAATAATCAAGACAGTGTGGTACTGGTATAAGGCTAGACATAGAGATTGATGGAACAGAATCGAGAGTCCAGAAATAAGCCCTTACATTTATCGTCCATTGATTTTCGACAAAGGTGCTAAGACAATTTAATGGGGGAAAGAATAGTCTTTCTAACAAATGATGTTAGGCAGCCATATATTCACAAGAATGAAACTAGATCCCTACCTCACATCAAAAAATTAACTCAGTATCTTATCAAACTGAACGTTCAGAGTTGAAACTATAAAACTCCCAGAAAAAAAAAATAGGGGTATATCTTTGTAACCTTGTGTTAGGCAAAGCCTGCTTAGTTATGATATCAAAACAGAAGTGACAGAGGAAAAGAGAGACAAACTGAACTTCATCAAAATTAAAAAACTTTTGTGCCTTGTAAGACATGAAAAAAAGTTAAAAGGCAACCCACACAATGACAATATTTGCAAATCATGTATCAGATGAGGACCTTGTATCTGTAATATATAAAGAACTCTTATAATTCAGCAATAAAAAGAAACTCAATTTAAAAAATGCGAAAAAGATGTCAGTAGACATTTGTCCAAAGAAGATAAACAAATGGCCAATAAGCCCTGAGTAGATGGTCAATATCATTAGTCACTAGGAAAATGTAAGTGAAAACCATAATGAGATACCACTGTATACCTACTAAAATGTTTATAATAAAAAAAAGACAATAACGAGTGTTAGCAAGGCTGTGGAGGAATTAGAACCTTAATGTATTATTGGTGGGATTGTAAAATGGTGCAGGCACTTTGGAAACTGGATTGGTAATTTCTCAAAATGTTAAACACAGCTACCATATGACAGTAAGTGTTCTCCTAGGTATATATCCAAGAGATCTGAAAACATACATCCATATAAAAATGTGTTCATAAGGGCACTTGGGTGGCTCAGTTGGTTGAGCGTCTGCCTTTGGCTCAGGTTGTGATCCCAGGGTTCTGGGATCGGGCGCCTCCATCATCCTGGGCCTCCCTGCTCAGTGGGGAGTCTGCTTCTCCCTCTGCCTCTGCCCCTCCCCCTGTTCATTCTCTCTCTTGCACATGCCCCCCCAAATAAATAAAATCTTTAAAAAAATGTGTTCATAAGTGTTGATAGCAGCTCTACTCACATTAGCCCCCAAATTGCAACAACCCAAGTGTCCATCAACTCACGAATGGAAAAATTAAAACATGGTGTATCTATACATGTAATATTATTCAGTTAGAGAAAGGAATGAAGTAGGGACACCTGCTATACCGTGGATGGATCTTGAAAACATGAGGCTAAGTGAAAGAACCCATCACAACAGCTCCCATATTTTGTGATTCCATTTATATGAAATGTCCAGAACAAACAAACCCATAAGAGACAGAAAGTAGACTAGTGGTCACCAGGGACTGGGAAGGGTGAGGAGTGTATAGTGACTGCATAATGGGTGTGGACTTTCTTTTTAGGTTGATGAAAATGTTCTGGTGTTAGATAGAGTGATGGTTGAACAACCCTGAGTTTATTAAAACCCAGTGATTCATACAGTTTAAAAAGCTGAATTTCATGGTATGTGAATTATATCTCAATAACGCTGTTATTTAAAAAAAATCATAGAATGTACTCAAACCAACAAAAGGAAGAAATAGGAAACAAACAAATGGATCAAATAAAAAAACAAATAGCAAGATGATGGACATCAATCTATATTAATAATCATATTAAATTTAAACGGTCTAAACATTTTTATGAAAAGACAAGAAGGTCAGTTTGGATTAAAAAAAAATCAAGACCTAACTAGATGCTGGAAATATAAGAAATGCTCTTTAAGTACAAATACATAAATAGCTTAAACATGAAAAGATAGGAAAAGCTATCCCATGCTAACACTAGTTTTATAAAAAGTTGGCACAGTTATGTTAGTATCAGAGAAAATAGATTTCAGAGCAAAAATACAAGTTACATTGTAATAATAATGGGGGTGATTACTCCAGAGGATGTCTGGGCACCCAGTAACACAGTAAGAGACCTTGGAAAGACATGAAGCAAAAACTGAGAGAAATGCAAATGTGAAGTAAAGAACTCCACAATTACGGCTAGAAATGTCCAGCTTGGAGCGCCTGGGTGGTGCAGTTGGTTAAGCGTCCAAATCTTGATTTCAGGGTCGTGAGATGGAGCCCTTCGTCAGGCTCCACACTCAGCATGGAGTCTGCTTTAGATTCTCTCTTTCCCTCTGCCCTTCCCCCAATTTGTACCCTCCGTCTAAAATAAATAAAATCTTAAAAAAAAAAGAAATTTCCAGCTCATCCCTCAGTAATTGATAGAACGAGTACATGGAAAATCAGTGAGGATATGGAAAGACTTGAACACACTGAACCAACTGCATTGAATTCACACCCACAGAACACTGTCCACCCAACAGCAGCAGAATTACAAGTTCTTTCCGGTGTGCTCTGAATGTCCACACAGAGCACTGAGCATATAGACCACATCCTGGGCCAAAACACAAGTTCCAATAGAGTAAAATAAGATTGAATTCATCCAAAGAATGTTTTCAGACTATAACAGAATTCAATTAGAAATGAATCACACATCTCTGGAAAACTCCAAATATTGTGGAAACTTAATAGCATGTTTCTAAGTAAACCATGGGTCAAAGAAGAAGTCAAAAGAGGAATTGCAAAGTATATTGAATGGAGGGAAAGTGAGAACACTCCATATGTCAAGACGTGGAGTGTTGCGAAAACAGTGGTTAGGCAGAAATTTATAGTATTAAATGCCTACATTAGAAAACAAGCAAGGTTGGGAATTAAGGACCTCAGTTTCCACCCTGAAATAGAGCATGAGGAGCAAGTTAGACTCCAAGTAAGCAGAAGAAATGCTGTAAGAAACATCAGAGCAGAGACAAATGATATAGAAAACAGAGCAAAGAGTAAAACTAAAAGCCGACTGACTCTTTGAGATCGTCATCAATACAATTGATAAACATCTCGCCAAACTTATGGAGAAAAAGAGACACAAATAACCAACATCAGGAATGAAAAAGGTGATCTCATTACAGATTCTATAGATATTTAAAGGATAATAGGGTGAATATCGTGAACAGCTCTGTGTCTGTAAGTTCAGCAGCCTGGCTCCCTGAAAGACGCAAACTACCAGAGCTCCTTTGTGATGAAACAGACAGCTCCAACAGTGCTATATCAACTAAAATAAAATTGTAGCTTAAGAATTTCCCACAAAGAAAACTCGAGGTGCAGTTGGCTTCCCTGGTGAACTCTCCCACACATTTCAGAAAGAAGTATCACCAATTCTGCCCAGACCCTTCCAAAAAATTGAAGAGGAAGGAACACTTGCAAATTCATTGTATGGGTCTAAGACTCTTCTGCTACCAATACTCATCAAAGACATTGCAAGAAAAATAGAACCACGGTGAGGTTCTGGTCACTCCCAGGACAGAGTCTGGATGTGAACATACGGAGGATCCGTCTGGGTAAAAATTCTGTGGGACAGTGGTTAAGAGAGATGGTTTAATCAGGCCAAATTCAGGTTCAGAATGCTGTCTGTGACACTTGATCAATTGCATGATCTTGGAAAGGTCACTTTACCCCCTCTGACCCTTAGTTTCTTTATCTATAAAATCAAGGTAATCCCAGTATCTGTGGCTGAGGATAGGGTAATATATTGGCTGTGGCCTCATACAGTGCCTGGGACATAATAGGTAGTTCAATAGCTATTAACTGTAACAAGATAATATTCTTGTTAAGATAAAGAAGGCTTATGCCTTTTGTGGTGTGAATAAATGTTTACAGCCAGTAGTTATTTTTTGATCAATGGAGCCATCTCAAAAATTACTGTTTTTCTTTGCATTTGAAGGAAGAATTAAAATCCTCCATAACTACACAACTTATATATAACAACATACTTATCTGTTAAACGGGAAGCTGTTGCCTCTTTTTTTTTTTTTTTTTCCTGTCTTAGGAAGAAGAAAGATTTTTCTGCTTCAGTCTGATGCAAAAATCCCTTTTTGGCCATCTTTTCCTGTCCACCAAGGACCTGACTTTCCCATTCAGCAGTCACTTAGTTCAAGCTGAGATAGAATCCAAAGTATTCTCACTAGAATCAGCTCATTTGCCCAAACCCCTGTGGTTTACAGCCTTACTTGAGGTGGCGGCGGGGGGGAGGCCTGTTTGGAAGAAAGCTTTACCTAGCTCTGCTCAGAGCCTTGCCCTCCCTATGGCCTGGGGAATAAAAACCAAGGGATAGCCCTGAGTACTTATCCTTGTTTATCTAGGCCTCCTGTCCAGTCGCCAAGACACCCCAATGCAAAGGATTCAAAGTTAAAATGCAGTCCTTTCCCCCTCCTGGCTAGGCTAACAGAGATTTACACAAAGAACTGGTTCCATAAACTCTATGTATGGTTTGCATCATCCCACCCCCATCACCAGCAAATCCTCATCTCAGGTGAAACTGTATTAGAGAAACTGACTTAGGTGAGAGCCTCCCACCCCAAATCGCAACCCTGAAAAGGACACATCTCCTGTCTATGAACACACGGCAAAGCATTCAGACCAGGTGGGGAGTCCACACTCCCAGATGCTTTAAGGGCAGGCCCTCAGAAATCAATGAAAGGCTGTGTCCCCACCCTCCTCCTGTCCCTGGCAGAGGTGTCCTGCTTATTATTTTTACTGCAGGGGTCGGCAACTAAGGCAGGAGGGAGACTTGCTGTGTCTGAGGCAGACAAGACCAAGGGAAGTAGCCTGGTTCTTGTTTTTGAAGCTTTGGAAGCACAAAGACCCTGCCGGCTGATTCATGTGCCTTAATAATTGTCCCACATTCTGAAAAATAGGATTACTCACTCCCTATCCCATGGTGAGGACCAAGTAACTCTGGAGAGAGAGAGAGAGAGAGAGAATGAGAACAAGTGTGCACAATTACTGGGATATTTTTCCCTCTTCTTTGGGGCTAAGACAGGGTTTCGTAACTTCAGCCCTATTGACATTTTGAACCAGAGAATTCTTTGTTGGCAGGGGGGTTGTCCTGTGCACTATAGGATGTTTTGCTCTGTTCTTGGCCTCTACCCACTAGATTCCAATAGCAGCCCCCTTCCCCAAATGCCTCCAAACATTGCTGAATGTCCCCTGGGCGGGGGTTGGGGTGCAAATATCCCCAGGGCTGCAAACTCCCCTGGGGGCTGAAAACTACTGACCTACACAGAAACATGGGAGTGAAGATACTTCTCATTAGAGCTACTCTAGCTTTTTCTTAAGAAAAATAGAAGGAGACAAACTCCTTGACTTCACACGGCAAATGAGATGGTGATGAGAGAAGACAGGTGGGTTTGCAACCATCTCTTTAGGATGGCCAAACACTGTCCCAGCAGTAAATGTGGCAGCAATTTATTTCATTAGAAAAATACAAAGACTTGGCTTTGTAGGGCTCTCTCCAGGCTGCATTGGAGGACACAGAATGACTGAGCAATATTTATGAACATCCAGTCCCACCCCCAGTGTAGGATGCATCGCAGACCCAGCAGACACAGAACAGTCCGACCCACCAGAGGTGCACACAGGAGTGTATCAGCTTCTAAGTAGTTCTCTCCCCTCCAGTAATTATGGCCCCGAGTGGTCAGAGGACAATTCCTCATCCCTTAACAAAACTAAGAAGGGGCCCTTCGGAGAAACAAGCTGTGAGAGGAGAGACATGGTCCCCTCCCCTGCATGACGGTCACCAGGAATTATGGTACAGCCAACACATGCTGGGGGTGGCAGATCCACGCCAGCCATGAGGGAAGGACAGGGCTGTGGTTGACTGAGGAATGGCCTCCCAAAGATGTCGAAGTTCAAGTCCCCGGACCTGCGAATGTGTTCCCTTCCCAGGCACATGGGATTTTGCCGATGTGGTTGAGTTAAGGATCTTGAGAGGGGGAGATCATTCCGATGACCCTGGCGGGGGCGGATGTAATCACAGGGTGTTTATAAGCGTGAAGCAGGAGGCACTATAATGATGGAAGCAGAGGGAAAGAGAGGGAGAGATTTGAAGATGCTACCTTGTTGGCCTCCAAAATGGAGGAATGCAGTCATGAATGAAAAGATGTAGGTGATCTCTTGGAAGCTGGGAAGGTCAAGGAGATTCTCCCTCCAGCAGGAACACAGCCCTGCAGACCCATTTTACACTCCCGACTTCAGCTGGGTAAAATGATTAATGTGCACTGTTTTAAGTCACTAAATTTGTGACAATTGGTCATAGCAGTCCTAGGAAACAGACATGGAACCCTCCAGGGAATCGCAGAGTTCAGGGTTAGAGACCGAGCTTCCAGACAGTAGCTGGGGTCCCTATCATCTGAGTCTCCTTTTACTTTTCTGTAAAATAATTGCTAGGTCTCCCCTGCTCAGACTGTACATTCTGCCATTTCACTGCCTTGAAAACATTTCACTGTTCCTGGGGTGCCCGAGAAAGCAGGGGCTGTGGTATCAACCTCAGCCCTGGAGGTATGATTTTAAAAAAAGAGAAATCTGATCTTTGTCCCTGGGTTCTGGCCTGGAGCTTTCAAAACCTTTGGAATTTCCTGAGTGATGGGGTGTCTTTGTTATTCATAGGAGGATTCCCTTTTGGCCACACCAGAGTTTATGCTAATGAGATGACTCATGCTGGACCCTGTGGTGGATGCATAGGTAGTTTCCAATCATGTGATTAAAGGCTTAGCCCTTTCGGTCTCTGGCTAGCCCAGACCTCCTGGAGGGGAGAACAGCTGGAGACTGAGTCCTTCCAAGTGGCCAGTGATTTAATCATTCATGCGGTAGTGAAGCCTTGGCAGAAACCCTGGACAAGGAGACTCAGAGCTTCCTGGCTAGTGAAATATGGATAGGCAGGGTGGTGCACCCCAGACTTTACAGGGACAGAAGCTCCTGCACGCAGGACCCTTCTGAATCTCATCACCTTATAAATCTCTGTATCTGGCTCTTCAATTATATCCTTTATAATAGAACAATCATCACAAGTATAACACCTCCTGATTTATGTGAGTCCTTCTAGCTAATTGTCAGACCTGAAGGGGGATCATAGGAACCCCCCTGAATGTATAGCCAAGGTGGCCAGGAAGAAGTGTGGGGTGACTCCTGCTACTCAGGGCTGGCGTCTGAAGTGAAGGGGGTCTTGTGGGACTGGGCACCCTAAGGGGTGGAGGAGTTTGATGCGAATTCCAGGTAGTTAGTGTCAGAATGGAACTGAACTGTTGGACACCCAGTTGATGTCAAAGGATCAGTGTTGGAGTGTAGCCTTTGACTGGTCGTATGTCCTTAGGGTCTAGCGTTCCTCAGCTAAGTGAGTAGTCAAGTGGGTTTCATGACTTTTGGCAGCAAAAGTCTTTTCTTCCTAGATAATATCTTACCCCTAAGCTAAATGTATGCGCTATATTACACATATATATGTATATATGTGTGTGTGATAAATTAAAACAAATTTCAGGCCATGAATCACTTCCAAATCCTACTTCCTCTTACCCCAGAATACCTCCAGAATACCTCTGTGAAAACCTGGGGTCCTACTGAGTAATCGAAAGGCCACTGGCCTAGGTGATCTGAGATCCCCTATTCTCTCAGGCAATGCTGTTCTACACTCTCAAAGTCTAATAAACAGAGATCTGATTTCCCCGAGGCCCTGAATGCTTCTTCAGAGGCCCCTTCCTCTCTCCAGCAGCTCCAACGGGGAACTGATGGTAAAGTAAGCAGCCTCTTGACTGAGTTGGAAATGAGCTCTCACTCCTACTAAACTTCTCCCCCGCCCCCCCGCCCCGGGAACCAAGGTCAAACCTGTGTGGCCACAGAGCCCAGCTCTTTATTATGAGAAATAAAATAAATTCTGCTCTTCTCTTCTCCCCCACGCAGGGCTGCAGCATACTCTGGCCCTATCTCTGGTAATATCAGGCTTATAAGAACAGTTTCTCACTTTTATTCATTTGAGAATTGAATTAGCTTTCACATTTGCCTCTACAGCTTCAAAGAACATCTCCCAGCCATCATTTACCACACTATTAAATCGAGGAGCATCTTGTCGGTACATCTGATAATTTGATTCTGAGTGATGTTTGTGTTGTTGCTAAGCATTTGAGCCGGCAACAATAACATTACAGATATATGGCTGGGCCTTTTAACTACCAACTCAAAAGAGATTTCAACAACTGGATGTAGCACTGGTAATGAAGAGACTAGATTACTTTAAAAGTTATTATGTTTCAATAGGGGGAACTGGATTCAATTTAAAGATACTCCCAGCTCTGGCCAAAGTAACATCTTTAGTTTCTCACGTGAAACTGGGTAAAAAATCTGATGGTGCAGCTGCAGGAAAAATTTCAAGTCCCAGCATATCAAGTAGGTTCAGGATTGTCACTGTGAAGTTCCCTGCTTAGTTCAACCTTGCCAATAAGACTTGCCACGAGTTACAGGATAGATGGTAAGAACCTAGGATTTAGATCTAAAAGGTAGAGGTGCAAATCCCAGCTCTGGTTCTGGCACAAAGCATATACAGTATTACATATCCCTCAGTTTCCTCTCCTGTAAAGTCAGGAAAATAATAATAGTAATTTAAAAATAATAATAGGGTTGTAGGAGGGATGACTGGAGATCAGAATTTCTCAACCTTGGCACTATTGACCTTTGGGTCTAGATCATTCTTTGTGGTGGGGGGCCTGTCCTGTGTATCGGGGGCTGTTTAGTCGAACACCTGGCCTCTGCCTACCAGATCCAGTAGCAGACTCCTACAGTGACAGTCAAAATTGTGTCCAGACATTGCCAAATGTCCCAGGAGACAAAGTCACCCTGATTGAGAACCATTGGTTTAGATAAAAAAAAAATAATGTTTTCAAAGCTCGTAGATGGTGCCTGACACACGATAAGAGCTCAGCAATTGGTAACTGTTACTAAGATTTGTTTTTAAAAAAGTATCTGAGTAGCCTGAATCACTCTAATCCTGGGTCGAGTGTCCTGTCCTTGGGTCTCTGCTATACTTGTTAGACCAGGATGTCTGTGAATCCAGCTCAGGAGAATGTCAAAGAAGATGTGAATTCTGCTGGCTTTTGTGTGACCTGACAGCCTGAGTTCTCTATCTGCAGGCTCACAGTGCAAAAGTCAACGTAGTCACCATTTTGCTCAGGGCAGGCTATGATATCTGGGGACAAGGGAGGTTGACCAACACAATGTGTCTTTCATCCATCCATCCATTTATCCATTTATATAACAGGTTGTTATGTAGTGTCTATTATATGCCAAGTTCTGTGCTGAGCTTTTAGAACATAATGACTAAGGGCTGGTCTCTGTCTTCTAGAAGTTACAGGGTAGCAGGAAACACAGAGAAGTAAGAGACAATTATAACATAGAGCTATGATGGGGAAAAAAGAGAGAGAATAATTTGGCCCCCTAGCACAACCCAGAGTGTTAGGGAAAGATTCCTTCATGACAGCTAAGTTTTTAAAACTTAGGACCTGGTTTTCTCTCCCAAAAGTGGTTGCAAAGATTTATCTCATATTTAAGCTCTTCGCTTTTCAGATAAGAGAAGTCAAGGACAAAGAGGGGATAACTCTTATTCAAGGAAACACAGTAAATTTGTACCAGAGCTGAGTTCAGGTTTCTTTACACTCCTTGTAGGAGGCAAGTCGATACAATAGAGTGAACATGGCCAGCAAAAGGTTCTATTCCCTAGAGGAAAAGCCAATGATTTCTCAATGTCTAGTAAGGCATCCGGGTGTGTGTTTGGGGGTTGGGGGGTGTTGAGAGATTGGGAAGATCTGTGTGGTATTTGTCCATTGCTGGATGTTTCAAAGAATATAGATTTCTCAACAGGAGGAATTGTTGGCATGAAGTGGTCTACATGGTCCTGCACACTGCTGAATGGGGCTGAATGCCTCTCTAGCAGAGGCATTGAAGAGTATGAATGAAAGTCTCTGTGTTCTAGAAATGTCTCAGCAGCATGAGGGGGGGCACTTTGCTCTCCATGAAACCCAGAAAATGCCCATGATCTGACAGATGGTGCTCTAATAAATGTTTAGTGTTTATACAAATGAAAGCATAAATGATGAAGAGATGAATAAGTAAGTGATTGAAACTTGAGGCAAGAGTGCCCTGCCTGTGTTTAGTCCCAGGAGAATAGAGTAGAGTTCACCCATGGTTTTGTCTGTCCAGCCTTGCTCTTTTTCTGGAATCTGCTCTTCCACCTACAAATTCTGTTTGGTTTCTTTTGAGGCACCCTGTTCTCAAACCACCCTGCATCTCCAACCACTGTTAATTGGTCCACATGTAGGCATGTGATCCAGAATGGGCCAATCATAGTACACTACTCTGTACCAGACTCAGCTGATTGGCCCAAGAATGGGCACCTGACCCAAGTTGAGACATTGAGCTCATTCACGGGGATGTTTGGACCACCAATGAAGGAATGAGCTCAGTATCCCTTGGAGGACTGGCATCATAAGTAGAAGACAGGAATTATCAGAGGCCATGTGTTTTGTTTTGTTTTTTTTTTTTTTTGCTAGGTAGCCAAAACCCATTTGTAGTGAGAGAGAAGAACAAGGGAATAAGTAGACAAATGCTACAGGAAATGGGAAAAGAATCACAATATGCTGAATCCGAGGCCCACCTGAATTCCTGTCTTTTCCTTGGCTTGACTGTTCCATTCCTTCATGGGACTTTTCTGCATCTTTATAATTCCGTTTTTCCTTAAACCATTTTGAGTTGTGTGTCTGCCACTTGCAGTCTGAAGAGTGCTGGCTAAACACACGGGCCTAGCATCAAGATAAGTTCATTTCCTTTGCGTGATTTGTCACTTCTGTGGATGATATCAGGCAGGCACACACCATCATACTGTAAATCATAAACACAAGGCCCTTGGTTTGTAATAAAGCAACATTCTCCTTCAAGTGCATTCAGTATGCCTTCATGAGAGTAATAGATCAGAAGTTGCTTCATAACAAAGATGCTGATATTACAGAAGCTCAAGATAGAGAATTTTGTGGGGAGAGAATAGTGGACTATTGACTTGCTACAAATGTTCTGGCTCTGCCGTTATTCAAATATTTCTATTGCCTGGAGTCCTGAATTTTTTTCTTCACCCTATGAACATTTACCCATAGTTCCTATGCAAGTGGGAGAGTCTTTCAAGTATGCCTTCCTTGCCTGTACTATCTTTTTTTATTTTGATTCCATTGTAGTTAACATACAGTGTCATATTAGTTTCAGGGGTACAATATAGTGATTCAGCAGCTCCATACATTACTCAGTGCTCATCAAGGTAAGTGGACTCTTGCTTCCCTTCACCTCTTTCACCATCCTGCCACCCACCTCCCCTCTGATAACCATCTGTTTGTTCTGTTTTTAGATTGTCTCTCTTTTTCTCTTTGTTCGTTTGTTTTGTTTCTTAAATTCCACATATAAGTGAAATCATATGGTATTTGTCTTTCTCTGATTGGCTTATTTCGCTTAGTATTATACTCTCTAGGTCCATTCATGTTGTTGCTAATGGAAAGAGTTCATTCTCTTTTATGGCTGAATACTATTCCATTATATACATATACCATACCTTCTATATCCATTCATTTATCAATGGGCACTTGGGCTACTTCCATATCTTGGCTATTCTAGATAATGCTGCTATAAACATAGGGGTGCATGTATGCCTTTGAATTAGCGTTTTCATGTTCTTTGGGTAAATACCCAGTAGTGTAATTTCTGGGTCATAGGGTAGTTCTAGTTTTAATTTTCTAAGGAACTTCCATACTGTCTTCCAGAGTGGCTGCACCAGTTTGCATTCCCACCAACAGTGCATGAGAGTTCCTTTTTCTCGCCATCCACATCCTCGCCAACACTTGGTGTATTTTAAATTCTTGATTTTAGCCATTCTGACAGGTATGAGGTGGTATCTCATGTGGTTTTGATTTGCATTTCCCTGATGGTAAGGGATGATGAGCATCTTTTCATGTGTCTATTGGCCATCTGGATGTCTTCTTTGGAGAAATGTCTGTTCATGTCTTCTGCCCATTTTTTAATTGGATTATTTGTTTTTTGGGTGTTGAATTTTATAAGTTCTTTATATCCTTTGGATACTAACCCTTTACTAAATATATCATTTGCAAATATCTTCTTCCATTCAGTAGGTTGTGTTTTAGTTTTATTGATTGTTTCCTTCACTGTGCAGAAGCTTTTTAATTTTGATATAGTCTCAATAATTTATTTTCACTTTTGTTTCCCTTGCCTCAGGAGACATATCTAGAAAGATGTTGCTATAATTGGTGTTGGAGAAATTGCTGTCTGTGCTCTCTTCTAGGAATTTTATGATTTCAGGTCTCACATTTAGGTCCTTAATCCATTTTGAGTTTATTTTTGTGTATGATATGAGAAAGTAGTCCAGTTTCATTCTTTTGCATGTAGCTCTCCAGTTTTCCCAACACCAGGTGTTGAAGAGACTTTTTCCCATTGGATATTTTTTTCCTGCTTTGTCGAAGATTAACTGACCATATAACTGTAGATTTATTTCTAAGCTTTCTATTCTGTTCTTTTTGGTCTATGTGTCTATATTTTGTGCCAGTACCATAGCGTTTTGATTACTACAGCTTTGTAATATACTTTGAAGTCTGGAATTGTGATACCTTCAGTTTTGTTTCTTTTTCAAGATTGCTCTGGCTATTCAGGGTCTTTTGTGGTTCCATACAAATTTAGGATTACTTGTCCTAGTTCTGTGAAAAATGCTATTGGTATTTTTATAGGGATTACATTAAATCTGTAGATTGCTTTGGAGAGTATAGACGTTCCAATCCCTGAGAATGGGATGTCTTTCCATTTCTTTGTGTTGTCTTCAATTACTTTCATTGGTGTTTAGAGTTTTCAGAGTACCGGCTTTCACTTCTTTGGTTAATTTTACTCCTAGGTATGTTATTATTATTTTTTTTTTTTTTTGGTGCAATTGTAAATGGGATTGTTTTCTTTTTCTTTAAATTTTTTCTAATTTTATTTTATTATGTTATGTTAGTCACTATATACGTCATTAGTTTTTGAGGTAGTGTTCCATGATTCAGTGTTTGAGTATAACACCCAGTGCTCCATGCAATACGTGCCCTCCTTAATACCCATCACGGGGCTAATTCATCTCCCCACCCCCTTCCCTGTGTAAGACTGGGCTTATTTTCTTAATTTCTCTTCCTGCTACTTCATTATTAGTGTATAGAAGTGCAATGGATTTCTGTATATTGATTTTGTGTCCTGTAATTTTGCTGAATTCATTGATCAGTTCTAGTAGTTTTTTGGTAGGGTCTTTTTAGGATTTTCTATGTATAGTGTCATGTCATCTGCAAAGAGTGAAAGTTTTGCTTCTTCCTTAGTGATTTGGATGCCTTTTATTTCTCTTTGTTGTCTGATTGCTGTGGCTAGGACTTCCAGTGCTATGTTGAATAAAAGTGGTGAGAGTGGACATCCTTGTTTTGTTCCTGACCTTTGGGGAAAAGCTCTCAGTTTTTCCCTATTATGTGTGATGTTAGCTGTGGGTTTTTCATATAAGGTCTTTATTATGCTGAGGTATGTTCCCTCTAAACCTACTTTGTTGAGGATTTTTATCATGAATGGATGTTGTACTTTGTCAAATGCCTTTTCTGTATCTATTGAAATGATCATATGGTTCTTATCCTTTCTCTTATTGATGTGACGTATCACATTGATGCCTGTACTATTTTGAATTAATGCTACATTGTGGAAATGGCTATTCATGGTATAATAGTTCATGGAAGTAAATAGCTTAAGTTGGTGATTAATCCGCATAGTCTGGGTGACTCCATTCAGAGAGGAAGGAAAATCAGCCTTTATCTACTGCCAACTTCTTTTCTAGGTACTGTCCAAATGTTATCTGTCATTTGATTCTCACAACCACACAGGGAAGTATTGGCCTTCCTAATGGGTAGATGAGGAAAACGAGGCTCAGATTAGTTAAGGAGATAGTCCTGCTGGTCAGCTGTAGGACAGGATTTGGAAATTGGGTTGGTCTGCTCCCTAGGCCATGTTCTTTCTTTGTTGAGATTCTTCAGGGATACAGAGAAACTGCCTGGGAGAGATTCTTCACTGCCCAGAGTTAAAAAGGAGTCTTGGTTTCATTCAAACCAGGCTATTCTTGCTGAAATTTGAACACCTACAGGCAAAGAGGGGTCCAGGCACAGTCTGCAGGACCTGTAACAATGGAAGGCTCTTCCTTCCCCTTCCCAACACGGAACTCTATGCCAGGAACCTAAAAGTTTTATAAAATAATGGAAGAAAATGTTCAGATACATCTTGTCCCATAATTCTGGTCACTGGCTTCTTCTCCCCATTGCTGCTAATGTGGCCATTCTTCTTCTCACTCAAGTGGGTTCAAAGCCTTGGAAACATTTTGCTGACTTTTTTCTTTATCCACATTTCTACTCTGCACGCCATAGCAAAAACAAGATCTAAAAAACCCACAAATCTGCATGATGTTGCTACTTTGCTTAAAACCCTTTTCACCATGGCTTATCCTGACTCTTAGAATAAAGTCTAAGGTCCTGAGTAGGGCTTACAAGACCTCCATGATTGTCCAGGACTTTTCTTGCCTCAGCTGTCCACCGTTCTGCTTTGCTCTTGCCACACCTCAACCCAATTATATCTTCCTAGTTCTCTTCCCTCTCCCTCTTCCACCCCACCCCCTTCACTCTGGAAGTCCTAGTGGAAAGGTCTTTTCCTCTGAGAGGTATTGTCTGATCCTTGAGGCCAGGTTAGGCACCCGCTTTATGCTCCAGTGGCACCCTGGGCTCCATGTTTTGTAACATCACTTTAGTCACTGGTCTTTCACATCTGTCTTCTGACTAAACTGCAGAATGATGGGCACATGGCTCTTGTATTTCCAAAGGCAGCCCCGTACTTACCACTTACAATCACCTGGGTACTCTTCCCATAGAGAATCTTTGGTATTTGTTGTCTCCTTTCTATTTCTCATCATCCCGAATGTTTTCATAGAATTCATTTAGTTCCTGGGTCTCTTCATTCCAATTTCTTCTGTGCTGGATGACCTGTTTAACTTCTTAAAACACTGAACTTGAATGTACTTGTTGTGCATGTTCAATGACTTCCTGTTGCTACCCCAAGTACAACAAAATAATAATCACAGCTCTTCAAATATGGTCCCACCTTGGGTTTCCAGCCTTAATAGCCAATATTCTCTTATGAGTCCCTGTACAGTAGGAGACTTTGTTTTCTTTCTTCCTTTCCTTCTTCTTTCCTTCCTTTGCTTCTCCTCCTTGTACTTCCTCCCTATTTTCCTCTCTTCCATCCCCCCTCCCTGCCTTCTCTCACCCTCTCACTATCTCCATTCCTCTCTTACATTCATCCGGCAAAGATTTCAGCAATGGACACCTACTTCTGTGATTATTAACCCCAGCTGCACAAGAGATTTAACCTTTTGTGGATGCCTGGACCTCAGTCCCTCCACCCCATCCCTTCAGAGACTCCTGTTTACTTAGTATGGGGTCAGATCATGCATCATAATTTTTTAAAGCTCCCTACGTGATTCTGAAGTTCAGTTGAAATTGAGAACCCCATTATCTACATTTACCAGACACTGGATTGGTTTCTTTTCTCATGGAGTCCACAGTAGAGTAGACTGTAGAGCAGTGGTTTTTAATGGGGGAAATTTTGGTCCCCATCCACCCACACAGGAGACCTTTGGGCAGTCTCAAGACATTTGTGGTTGTCACAACTCAGGGAGGCAGTGTTCTTGGCATCTAGTGGGTAGAGGTCAGGGATGCTGCTAAATATCCTTCAGTGCATAGGATAGCTCTGTCCCCAACACACAACAAAGAATTATCTGGGCCAAAATGTCAATAGCAGCAAGGCTGAGAAAACTTGCTCTTGAAGGAAGACTCACTGATGAAATAATCATACAAGTAAAATTTTATTTACTAACTGAAATAAGGCAAATAAAGCCAAATATAAGCTGACAGTGGGTAAGCATCACGGGGAGATCTGAACTAGCCTGGTGAGAGTAGAGATCTGAAGGAAGGGTGTATATTAATCAACACATGAAGGGGTTGGGTTGGCAGAGGGCATTTCAGGTGGCCTTCCCAGCATATCTGAGGCTTTGGAAAATTCATATAGCTTAGAGAACATCCAGTGGGCTGGAGGGCAAAGAGAGGAATGTGAGTAAGAATTTTAATCTAGATCATCAGAGCAATGGGAGACATGAAAAGGCAAGGAGGGTATCATTATCACCAGATTTGCATTTGGAAAAGGTCATTCTAGGTGGCAAGTGAAAAATGGTTGGAATGGAGCAAAAGTGGATGTCCCAGGAGTCTGGGCAAGGCATGACACTGGGGCGGGTGGTGGGAGAGATAGATGCAGGAGATATTTTGGGGTAAGCTTGTTCATCTCTATTTATTCTTATACTTTCCAGCCTCTAGGTCTTTGATGACACCATTTTCTTTAACTGGAAATACTCTCCCTATCTATTTCAAACCCTAACCATTCTTTCCCTATGTCCCAAGCCGAATGAAAACCAGAGGAAACTTCCTGCTTATGTTAGCCAACGTCACTGCCTTTGAAATCCTGGGGTTTCTGTACCTTAGGAACAAGTTTTTATTTGTGATGTACAATTTATATACATTGGGTTTATCTTCCTTACAAAAAGGTAAGGTCTTTGACAGCTGAAATATGTCTTACTCATCTTTATTTCCCACACATTTTTCTAGATATTTAGTCAAGGACTATTTGGTGACAAGAAATAGAATCCTCTCAGACTAACTTAAAACAAGAGTTTCTTGGAAGGGATGCTGGGGTAAAGCAGATGTTCCCTCTTATTGCTTGCCCAGCACCCACGTTCTGAGAACAACACCCCAGTGTTCCTTTGGGTAGTGTCCCTGTGCTTTCTGTCCCTTCGTCCTCATGGTTTGGGTGGGTCTGATTCCACTTCACAGTGACTTCTAAGGGAGGACTAACTGACTAGTTAGCATGTTCCGCCCAATGGCTCAGCTCCTTGGTGGCTGTGACCTAAACCATCCCCTGAGCATCAGCCCCCCAATTTTTCTAAACCTCCTGGGACTGTGGGGCACTTTCTCCATTGTGATTGCAAGGCAGAACTTCTGATAGCGTTTGGTGAGCACATCTGAGAAGAAAGCCAACCCAGAGGAAAGCAGAAACAGAAGATAAAGAAGGAGAGTCCTGTTGACATGGAGCACCTGCAGTCATCTGTCCCCAGACTTTGCAGCTCTGTAAGCCAATACGCCCCCTTGGTGCTTGAGCGAGCTTGAGTTGTATCTCCGGCACTTGCCTCTAAAGGCCCCTAAGACAATGGGACATCATGCAGAATCCAAGGACAGGGATCTCAGCCATGTCTCCCAGGGACCTGGAACTGGGAATCCAAGAAATCCAGTGCATATCTCTACCTTAGGGGTGTGGCTAGATGGGGGACACTTGTGTGTCACCTCTTTGTGTCTTTCTGAGGGCCCATCTGCCCGGTCTTCTTTCTCTCTCTGCATATCAGCTATGACTTTCCAAGCCAGGCAGGCCTCAGAATTGTGTGGTTCATCAGTCCAGGCCCATCAGCAACTGCATAGAGTGCCTGAGCCACATTCTCAATCTCTAAAGCCATTCTAGACTTAGATTTCATGTCTATCCTTGGCCCAACCTGTGGTCAGGGGGCACAACCACACACTCATTATCCACCAGCAGGCTCTGTGGAGGTCCACCGAAAGGTTGGGGGTGGGGGGTACAGCATGCAAAGTGATTAACATGCCAGTTCCATGAATGACTCCATGATAAGTACAGATGGAAGTCATACAGAGTTGCACCAGCTTCGACACCAGGGCTTACTGCTTGGAATATCAAGTGACCCTTCCAGCAAAGGGGAAGGCTGTGTTGTGACATTTTTATTATGAATCCAGGATAAACTCCAATTACAGCTTCCTTTGGCCATATCTAAGACCCAACGTTCCTTCCCAATCTGTCTGTGGAGATGTGCACAACAAACAGAACAACCAAGCAGGATTCCCAAACTCAGTTCTTTGACCAGGTCTATCCCCGCATCACTCATCTGTGGTGGACATGTGCAGGCCGTCATTCAGCGGGGGTGCGGAGACCTTGTCATATCTCTGCTTACGAACATTTCCCAGTCTGATAGTTTCATCTGTTTCCTTGAAAAGGGAGAAAAATATTATGGGGCCATGACAGAGCCCCTTATAGCAGATTTTCCCAAGAATCCCCCATAATAGTCTTTGAGAGCCTGAAGACTTCACAGTGGGCATAGAGTCAGCCCTCAGTAAATGTAAGCATCTTCTTTCTCTACCTTTTAGTCCTGATATTCCACAATTCCACCCTGATCTGGTAGATCACTGGGAACGTTGTTGGGATGGGAACAGGGACAAAAGGTTGATGCTGGTGTTGTATCCTCTCTTTGCGATGAGCTGGAGAATTTTGCTTGCCCTCCCTCCCTCCTTCCTCCACAGTGTCTCTGGAGGTCCAGCACATAGGGGCCAAATTTTTCTCTCCCAACCTGCTTCAGAGACTGCCAAAGAATCTGGATGGAGGGCTGCAGAACTGGGGATGAATTGCCAGTCTCTAAAGTCGATACCTGTTCAGAGGCTACCCTGAAAGTGAATGATTACTGGCGGGGATAGCTTGCCGAAATGGGCTGATGAATTGGGACCCATACAGTCACAATAAAGATTGTGATGCTGTTAGGAGACCAGATTAGATTTTTCTGGACTGCAGTAGGCTGCAATCATCTTGTTATGTCAGCTTGTTTATTGTTTTGGGTCCTGACTTATTTTCTCAGTGCAAGGTGCATACAAAATAACTCTACTGTGAGCACTAAAATTATTTTGGGTAGCAGACTTTAATCCCACTAGTGTCCCCTGTTAATTAGTAGAATGGGTGATCCTAAGGGGATAGTTGCTCAGGAATGCCTTATCCTGGTAGGAATTTCACACCCGGTAAATTGCTAATGAAAATGTCATTCTCCTGCTGAGTTTACCTGACATACTATTTATCTTGCCACTGCCATTAGAGATAGAATTACTGTCAGATTTACTACAAAAAAAAAAAAAAAACAGAATTGATTTTTAATTAGGGTTTCTAGAACTAAAGGTTAAAGATGGTTTAAAAAAGTAAGCTGTGGCTTTCTCTGCAAGTATCGCAAAGATTGCTTCCTTGGCATGGTTAGAGGCCAGAGCATCATTCTGCACGGAGAATGCTTCATGGTTAACCCTTCCCACTTCCCGTTTGGAGCAGGAATGTGCACAGATTCCTGTCTGTCCCTACCTCCATCCCTTTTGCCAGCCAGGGGTGTCAGAGTGTCAAAGTAGAACAGATTGCTTTGGTTTGTGTAACAAGGGTTGCTAAAATTGCAATCTATCCTTCGCAGGCGATTCGGGGAATACTCCGATAACCTCATGCAGGCATTTCATATACAGGCAATTATAGGAAGATGGATTAGAGTGTCCACAAGAATCATAACTTCCCTTTGCCTGATTTATAAGCCTTATCCTTATTTTTTATAATACCATTTATAACATCAACACCATCTAGACAGCTGTCTACAGGAGCTGGTTTCTCCAAACCAAATGCTGGTACCCGGCTGGCATGGGAGACAAGATCCTGGAGGCATGGTCCTTGGGAGAGCTGATGTAAAGGAGCAGTTATGAGCTCAGGTTCTGGGGTCAGGCCTGGCTGTGTGTCCCAGCTCTGCCACTCATGAACTGTGTGATGGTGGGCAAGTGGCTTTTAACCTCTCTGAACTTTAGTTTCCTCTTCTGTAAATACAGGGTAACAGTAGTTCCTGAACTGTAGGAGTGTGGTCTGCAGTTAATGAGCTGAATCTTATAAATTGATTAGCATTGGGGCGCCTGGGTGGCTTAGGCAGTTAAGCATCTCTTGATTTTGGCTCAGGTCATGATCTCAGGGTCCTAGGATCAGCCCCATGTTGGGCTCCATGCTCAGCAGGGAGTCTGCTTCTCTCCCTTTCCCTCTGCCCCTGTCCCCATTTGCACACATGCATGCTCTCTCTCTCTCTCTCTAAAATAAATAAATCTTTTAAAAATAAATAAATAAATAATTAGCATTGTACCTGACATATAGTTAGCATTCAATAAATATTAGCTATCATTAGAAGAGCAGAATACAGTGATGGGAATAAGACCTAAAACTTTGTGGGGGGCTATGCGGGAAATCATTCATTCTGTCAAATATCCGTTCATTTGTATGATGACAGTGGATACCCCCACCCCTCATGCTACCTTCAGAGGTAGTCCCAATTATTTTTGCCATGGTAGGAAAAACTATTTCCACTGCCTTTTCTTCTCTCTTTCTCTTTCTGTTCTCCAGCAATTTCCCTGTGGCCAGACTGAGTGCCCACTTGGCCATTATCAGCCTGTCCTTTCTCACCCTGGTGCTCATCACATGAAGCCTGGGTCCCTGGTGACCTCTCCCCATAGTTCCCCAGTCAATGAAGATGAGAATGAGAAAGTGAATAAGACAAAACACCTCCACTGCCCTTAGCGTTATGAGTTGGAAAGCACTGATGCCCTGGGGCAGCAGAAGTATTGTAAGAACTGCCACACTGCCCTTTGGCTTGCTTCCCATAGGAAGCCATGACTTACCCCACCTGCTAAATTCTTTATGCTTTAAACAAAAGAGATTATTGGGAAGGAAGGACATGAGTGTCTCAGAGTGATATTTTGGCATGAACGGATGTCTTAAAATAGCATCCTTATGCTTCCCATTGGGGCAGGAAGGACCTGAGGAGAGAGAACATTAAGTCTGGGAAAGCCAAAATGATTGCCGGGCATTATCGTCCCCTGATGGGTAAGAGGGCTCTCTTAGAGAAGTGGCTGTGCACTCCAGCTGATGGGCTGCTGGGAGAGGAGAGGACCCCGTGATTAAGTGAAGGCGGGATGTGCCCTCTCAGAGGACAGCGCCAGTTCGACCCAGCAGGCTGGAGCTCGTTTAGGCAGTAGGAAGAGAAGAAGGGGGATGGGTTTTTGTCATTCCTCACTCACCTGACCTGAGACCCTAAAGACAATAACAGGGAGGCCGTGAGTGACCAGATGATGGCTTCGCTCTGGTACGCCAGCCTCTGTCTCTGCATGCCCTGTCCATTTTCAGGTGCATACATCGAGTCCCCCCTGTATCCCCAACTAAAGAGCCTGTGACTCACAAGTCTTAATGGCCAATCTAGAGGTGACACAGATTCCCTAGGGGATACAGAAGAGGGGTGTTACATGACACATCCCATTGTAGGTAACTTAAAAATCCATGGTAGACACGTCTGTTCGCCAGGTTCCATCT
Source organism: Eumetopias jubatus (assembly GCF_037043125.1). NCBI lineage: Eukaryota > Metazoa > Chordata > Mammalia > Carnivora > Otariidae > Eumetopias > Eumetopias jubatus. The sequence goes on from NW_028274818.1 coordinate 82,444,593, forward strand.
CTGATTAATTCTTTCTCCCTTGTTATACATCATGGATGGGCAAACTTTTTCTTAAATGACCATATATAGTAAATATTTTAGGCTTTGCAAGCCAAGAGGCAAAATCAAAGGTATTACGTAGGCACTTATGTAACCACTTAAAATGTAACCATTAAAAACCGTAAAAACCATTCATAGCTCAAGGGCCATAAAAAATAGAGCTAGATTTGGCCTGTAGACTATAGTTTGCTGACCTCTGTCCTACATAATTCTCAGATTTCTGGCTTACCGTTTTGCACTGATCTATCTGAGGCACTTCAGATTCTCAGCTCTGCCCCAGCTTGTATTCTTAAGCCAAACCCACTTCCCAAAAACAGTCTCCATATAGTTAATGGGCTCCAAACAGTTAACAAGAACAATCTTGTTTGAAAATGATCAGCGTTATGGAAACTTTTTCCCCCCTGTCATATCAGAAAAGATTGGGGATATTGGTGAAAAGGGACGAACATCTTAGGGTTTCTGCCCATGAGTCAGTGAAATTAGGTCATGTTTCAAAGTGAGGGTAATGCCTCTCGGTCTGTTCTAGGGGGAACTGGTCCAGTGATTCGTGGAGGAGAATGAGACCCACTATTGCTATATCCGTGTTTATGTCCAGTTCAGATACAAGGTACATACATCCATGGGGCAAGATAAGACTCCTTAATGCTGGACTTATTTTTCTTCAGAAACCTTCCAAGACAAATCACTCAGCTACCAAACTACAGAGAAGTCTGGACTTCCGCAGACATAGAAGTCAGCAACAACTCAATCCTGTATTCAGTAATGTGTTCAATAAACATTTGTTAGACACCTATCTTCTGAGATTTTTTAAAAAAAAAAAGGAGCAGCCAATGAAGTCTTGTGGACCTCAAGTCCATGTGGGGAAAGAGTTGCTGAAATGGACAAATAAGAGCCCATTTAGACCAGAATAATCTCATGGATGCGGAAAGATCTGCCCAGACTCACATGTGAGAAGGTGAGAGTATATGGGAGGACACCTCCCCAGACTAGGAGGGAAAGGAAAGGCTTCCAAAAAAGGCATGGTTAGTCTAGGTAGTCCAAAAGGCAGAGATGAGGAAAGGTACCCAGGACAAGGGCAAGCCTATAAAAGCACAGGGGAACACAGTATATATAAGAAGTCAAAATGTTTGAGGGAGAAGGAGTATTTGGAGTGTGTATGTGTGCGTTGGGATGGGGACAGTACTAGAACAGAGGGGCAAAAGATTAGGCTGGGGAAAAAAAAAAGGAAGAGATAAAAAACCTAAGGCTCTCTCTGCTTTAGTTAGCGTTTGTCCTTTATGCTTAAAGCAATGAAAAACCACTTGGAGACTTGAACAGAAGAGTGCCATATTTTTGTTATTAGAAGTAAAAAATGCACAAGTGTTGCTGTCCTATGATGACCCAAGTCGCATCAGAAAGAAGGTCAAATTTCTGAGTGTGCATTTCAAGGTCTTTTGCACCTTGACCTTTCTCTGCCTTTCCAGTCTCCCTTCTTTGTATTCTTTGCCTCCCCTCTGCCATGTATCTCCAATGCCAGCCATTCTAGTTCATTCATTCCTTCCCTGAATATGTCATTCACTTTGTATTAGTTATCTATTGCTGTGTAACAAATACTCCGGAGCTTAACAGCTTCAAAAGCAAACATTTATTATCTCAGTTGGTTTCCAAGGGTCAGGAATCCAGGAGTGCCTTAGCTGGGTGGGTCGGGCTCAGGGTCTTTTATGAAACTGGAGTTAAGATGTCAGCAAGGGGGGCGCCTGGGTGGCTCAGGTGGTGAAACATCTGCCTTCAGCTCAGGTCATGATCCCAGGGTCCTGGGATCGAGCCCCGTGTTGGGTTTCCTGCTCAGTGGGGAGCCTGCTTCTCCCTCTCCCTCTGCCACTCTCCCTGCTTGTGCTCTCTCTCTGTCAAATAAATAAATAAATAAATAAATAAAATCCTAAAAAAAAAAAAGAAAGATGTCAGATGGAGCTTCAGTCATCTGAAGGCTTGACTGGGGCTGGAGGAGCTGATTCCAAGATGGTGTACTCCATAGCAGTTGACTAAGAAGCCTCAGCTCCTTACTCACAGGAATCCTCAGTCCTCACTTTGTAGATTTCTCCATAGCGTGCTTTGTGTTCTTGTGACTTCCCTGAAAGCAAGCAATTCAAGAGAGAAAACAAAGAGGAGGCCAAAATGCCTTCTATGACCTAATCTTGTATGTCCCAATTACACCTACCATAATCTGTTTACTAGAAGGAAGTCACTAAATTCTCTTCATACTCAAGAAAATGGGGATTAAGCTCCAACTCTTTAAAGGAAGAGTATCAAAGATTTTGTGGGTATATTTCAAGTCCACACATAAGTTAATGTCAGTGCTCCTCTCTAAACCAGTAGTTCTCAGCTGGGGATAATTTTTGCCCCTTTCCCCCCAGGGAACATTCATCAATGCCTGGAGACATTTTTGGTAGTCACAAGTGGAAAGGAGTGGGCTACTGACATTTGATGGCTAGAGACCACGGGTGCTGCTAAACATCCTACAATGCTCAGGGCAGCCCCCCACAACAAAGAATTATTCAGACCGAAGTAGCAGTAGTGCCGAGGCTAAGAAATCCTGGCCTAAGCTGTTAGTTAGCTGTGTGACTTTGGGCAAATTCAGTATTCTCTTTAAGCTTCAGTTTCCTCAGCTCTAAGATAGCAACACAATATAATCCATCTAGAAAAATGAGATAAAGCATGTAAAATACTTATACAGTCAGTCCAAGGAGTGCCTTCTCTGTGCCAGGCCCTGGGCCAGATACAAGGAACTTGGAGGTGAACTAGCCAAGCATGGGCCTGACTTTGTAGCCTTATGTATTTGGAGCTTTAATCATAAAATCAGTCTGAGTTTTAGTATAATTTATCATGCCCGGGTCATTGTTCTATTTATCTGTGAAAATCTTGGAGAGAGGAGTAGCTCTCTTTCCTTGTCCAGCCCACCTCAATGCCTAGCAACATGTTTTGCACTGACAAGATACTCAGTCAATGCTCGTGGAATTGAATTCCACCCGCTCACTTCTTGAAACGACTACTTTTTATATGATTTAAGATCCCAGGGATTGTAAAATGTACAGTCTTTTTAATAACAGCTTTCCATTTTGTTAGAAGGGTTTTGGGGAAAAAACACTCTATTAACTGCATTCTTCGATTGTGAGATACATCCTGATTTGAGAAATGTTAAAATTTGAAACACAAAACAAATACGCATCACAAAATTGAGGAAATATGGTAACAACATTTGTTCGTATTCTAGTTTACTAATTTTGAGTAAAAGAAGCCCGTGTGCCATTTCTGCTATTATTCTTCCTGTGGACATGGTTTTCGTGCAGCATATTAGTTTTCTCTTGCTGCTGTAACAAATTACCTCCAGTCATGTGACTTAAACAACACGTATTTATTATCGTACAGTTCTGGAGGTCAGAAGTCCTGAGGGAAATCTCACCAGGCTAAAAAATCAAGTTGTCAGTAGAGGCTTCTGGAGGCTTCAGGGAGGAGTCTGTTTCCTGGCCTTCTCCAGCTTCTAGAGGCTGCTCTCATTCCATGGCTCATGGTCCCTGTTCTGCATCTTCAAGCCAGCAATGAAAGATTAAGTTCTTCTCTGTCTTCCTTAATTACATCTCCTTCCATCTCCCTCTTTGACTTTTAAGGACCCATGTGATTACATTGGGTCCACCTGGAGAATCTGGGCTAATCTCTCTGCCTTAAGGTCTGCTGACTGGCAACTTAATTCCATCTGTAACCCTGATTTCCCCTTTTCATGTCACCTAATATATTCACAGATCCCAGGGATTAAAACATGGACATCTTTGGGGGGATGGTTATTCTGCCTACCATGGTCAGTGACACCAAAGGAACCACAAAATCCCTCTGGACATGTAGAGGTAATCCAAATCACATCTCATAACATAGGGAAGGTTGTATACGACTCACATTATCAAGTTGGCTGGATGAATTCCAGCTACTGCTTTCCAATGGCAGGATCCAGAGAAATACTGCATTTCTGTGCTCCTTGCCACTGGGTGAGTGAGATCCAATCCCTTTCTACATAAGCAAACGGAACCTATAAACCTCAATTTGGCTACTCCACTGTTCCAACATAACACTGCTCAGTGTCGTGAAACGTGACTCTTCAAAAATCTATTATGTGACAAGCCGGGTGGTTTATGACACAAATATTGTATTTTGCACACTTCATTTGCAGTTAAATTATTGAACATCTGACAACCCAGGCCATGTTCCATTTCTTAGTGCAAATCCATTAGAAGGTATTTTTTTGTTGTTGCTGCTGCTGTTAAATTAGGGCTTTAGCATTTCCAGACGTGAAGGGTGAATTTATTTTACAATGATTAAAAATCATTTTGTAATTAGATTTGAACGGATAGGGAGTTATTGGAAAAGCTAAGCCCCGTGTTCAGCTTCTGAAGGAACAATTCCATTGCTTGCGTTTTGATGGTATTTACTGTTGTGTCACTTGGCTATTTCATAAGAGAGGAAATTAAGGCCAAAGGGGAAATGACCAATGAGTCGAGACCAGGGAGGTAAATCTCCAGGAGGATTTTAATTTGGAATCACTGCTTGAGATAGGTCAGACTTTGGATTTGTAAAGCCCTGAGCTGCCCCGTGCTCTCAGTGATGAGGCCATTTGCACTGTCTACAACTGGGGTCATAACATCGAAGTCTATTAGGGCTGGGCAGTTAAAGCAAATGAGGTAAATGATGCTGGTGGATTGTGGTACATTTGGGAGTGGTGGGGACTGTGGAAAATTGGGAAGCACATGCCCTCTCTAAATGTGTAGGTGCTACTCAGCCCCTACTGATTTTTTTAGAAGAGTATGGGAGACCAGTCTTGCCAAATTTTCCAACTTTTCACAAAAAACAAGATTCTTTCCCCCCCCCAAGTTTTTATTTAAATTCCAGCTAGTTAACACACAGTGCAATATTAGTTTCAAGTGCACAATATAGTGATTCAACCCTTCCATACATCACCCAATGCTCATCATAACAAGTATACTCCTTAATCGCCATCACCTATTTCACCCATCAATTTGTTCTGTATAGTTAAGAGTCTGTTTCTTGGTTTGTCTCTTTTTTGCCTCCTATGTTCATTTGTTTTGTTTCTTAAATTCCACATGTGAATGAAATCATATATTTGTCTTTCTCTGACTGACTGACTTCTCACTTAGTATAATACTCTAACTCCATCCACATCATTGCATATGATACATACCATATCTTCGTTATCCACTCATCAGTCAGTGGACATTTGGGCTCTTCCTGTAGTTTGGCTTTTGTTGATAATGGTGCTGTAAACATCACGGTGCATGTATCCCTTCAAATCAGTATTTTTGTAAGCTTTGGGTAAATACCTAGTA